>NC_090265.1:469730016-471200016 GCF_040414725.1 Anabrus simplex | reverse complement strand
ACTAAGACGAGAATTACAGGCACTAAAAACAGTTAAAACAGGCAGGCTTATAGGCTCATAAATTAGCCAAAATAGGCATTTAAACAGGCACTAAAATGTAAAATAGGCATGATAAATTACTTATAATTTAATAGCACACACTATTACTATAAAAGGAATTTACAAGCAACATTTCAAAGTTTTTCGGGAACAATCTTGTTCTTGTCTCATGCATAATGTTTTTGTACTGGGAGAAAGATCTCTCAACATCACATGAAGTGATTGGACAAAACTACAGTGAAGTCACTTCATCTGGTTTTATTTCGCTGACAGCCGCTGCCTTCCCAGAGGTTCGGACAAAACTTCCCCTGACTTCTTCCACAATCCTAAATGACTCCACCAGGGGCATGCCATTCTTCTTCAACTTGGTGATTGCTCCCGGCAAACTGTTGAAATTTGAAGATGGTCCGGTTTATGCAGGGGCATATTAGCTCCCAACATTGCAGTGCATAGGTCTGAAGAAAATGGTTGTTGGTCACTGCCCAAAGTGGACTGGTAGACAGGCTGCGTTGATACAGATTTATGTATTCGTATCAGATGTATCGCAGTATTTCTAAGTTGATCCATGTGGTATTTACTCACATTTGATCTGAAAAATAATAAAATTGACATAAATAACATTGTCCCTATATCTTAAACTTCTACAGTTGTGATAATTGGCAATAATGTTAGTATATATCATGCATTTGTTTCATAAAAAAGACTATTAGAGATGATGAGATGATATTTCTAGAAGTACAAAACTTTAAAGTAGGAACAAGGGAATTAGTGATTTACATGGAAATATGTCCTCAAGGATTTTCAGTTATAATTTGGCAGTATCGTGTCGAGTTCACTGGGTGAAATATATAATAAAAAAGACGTGAAACGATACCGAAGTAGCGTAGAGGAGAGATCCGTCCTTTATACTTCCCAAGGACTCACCACGCTGGCCCTAGCAGTATTCTTACTTACATAGAAAAATGCCAGTTGCTTTACGTTGCACCGACACAGATAGGTCTTATGGCGATGATGGGAGAGGAAAGGCCTAGGAATGGGAAGGAAGCGGCCATGGCCGTAATTAAGGTATAGCCCCAGCATTTGCCTGGTGTGAAAATGGGAAACCATGGAAAACCATCTTCAGGGCTGCCGACAGTGGGGTTCGAACCCACTATCTCCCGGATGCGAGCTCACAGCTGTGCGCTCCTAACCGCACCGCCAACTCGCCCGGTATATAGAAGAATGAAAGCGAAACTTAGACACTACAGCACAGTGGTAAAGCCAGAGGGTCTCTACGCTTCAGAGAGCCTGACAATGAATAAAAAGTGTGAGCTTCAAGATCTCGAAAAAAAGGAGAGGAGAAAAGGAAAATTTTAGGACCACAGAAAAATGTTGATGGGGAGTGGAGGAATAGAAAAAAAAATGATCTCTACAAATAGACCGAAAAAATCACTGTCACCATGCAGAAGCGAAGACTAAAATTATATGGGCCTCTTGAAAGAATGGATGAGAAACGGCGAACGAAGAAAATATTCAAGTACATCACTGGACTGAAAGCTTCGATGAAGTGGGTAGAAGAGGTAAAAAGAGATGCAATAGAAATTGGACTTACAATGGATGTGATTCACAACAGAAAAGAATTTAGAAGCCGAGTGTACAGCATCAAAACATTCCAGGAGAAAACACCAAAATGTAGACCCAAATTGGTCATATCTGAGAAAGAAAGGAAGATTAGAAGTGAAAGGATGAAGAGGTTCTGGGAGGAGGAGAAGAAGAGAAAGCCTTAGGTTCAATGCGGTCCATAGGCGGCCCAATTCGGAAACAAGAAGAAAAATGAAAATGGGGGCACTATAAATCTCAGTTTTGTGAACATTTTATTTGTTTCTATTCGCCAGCTTTGGTCAGCCAGGTCGGCTGTTATGAAGACTATTTTCTGTTGCCTGCAATAGATCCTGCATCATGTGTGCCTGCAAGGCCACCACCCCCGTTAAAAAAGAAAAAAAAAAAGAACTGCGTAATTTGAAATTGTTGTGACATTTTGTCACAATTTAGTAAGACTCTAGAGGGGATGCTAGAGGCTAGTTAACATAGGAGCTTACGCCCTCAGACTCCCTTTGATTCCCCCTCGCCCCCCCCAAGCACAACGGTTACTAACCGGACCTCACCAATCCAGACCAACGGTCTTTTCGCAGGCCTGGTCCTGTAAAGATAGTCTTGGCAACCTTGTAAAACATGCTGTGGCATCGTCCTAGCCGGGCTACATTAGATCTGCAACCTGTGTTTCGTGAAGGCTTAGCAGAAGTGTAATAGAATTCACAATTTTTTTTTTTTTGCAAGTTGCTTTACGTTGCACGACACAGATAGGTCTTATGGCGACGATGGGACAGGAAAGGGCTACGAGTGGTTAGCAAGCGGCCATGACCTTAATTAAGGAAACCACGGGAAACCATCTTCAGGGCTGCACACAGTGGGGTTCGAACCCACTATCTCCCAAATACTGGATACTGGCCGCACTTAAGCGACTGTAGCTATAGAGCTCAGTTCACAATTTTTTAAGGGAGTTTTAAAAATTGCCTTTCAGTTGTAAATCTCTATTTTCACAGGAAATGAATCACAGTTCAAAATACCAATTTAATTTTAATCCATTCTGTGACAAAAGACCACCGGCGTTCTAACTCCTTGTTCAGTAATTTAATTATTATTTACATTTTAGCAATATAAAAGAATAATTGAAAGTTCACGACTAATACAGCATTGCAACAAAACAACTTGCCACGATACAAAAATTAATAGGCCTATATATGCTACAATGAAATGCGATCAGTTCTCAATCACAAAAAAAGATATAAGGAACAAACGAACTTACCTACTTACTGCAAGCTTGACAAATTACCCTTCCATCCGTAGTGAAATTGGGATACCCTGTGATCCACTGCTTCAGCCAGTAGGACTTCGAAGATTTTTCTTTGGGCATTGCCGCAAACACACTTCTTCTTTTCTTCCACTTCACAGTAAATCACAACATGTTCTGCACATAAAACGTACATGTGCAACAGTTCGCATTGAAAGGTACCGGGCATATGGGTTGTGCAACATAGTTCGATGTTGACTGGTTCCCACATATGTCTTAGGAGGTTGGAGGGGTTGAAGGCTTCGAGGTCTAATTGTTCCTTGTTTCTCCTGATGGAAATTTCCCTCGAACTATTTCTGGTGACTTCTGAGAATTCCCATTTTTGTTCGTGGAGTAAACAGATATTGAAAAAAGAGAAGATAATTCTGTCGAGCACAGCAATTACAATACTGTATAATGCACTGGAAGAAAATTGGCTTTTTAAAAATACAATCAAAAGGCATCAAATAGGCATTTATGCTCCAAATAGGCACAAACCCCTAAAATAGGCATTTATAGGCACAATAAAACCAACGAAATATAGCTAAAAGGACCCTAAAACGGATTTATATCTCTAAAGCCTACGTTTCTGAGCACAGGAATAAAATAGGCAAATTCCCGTCTCTACTCATAACGTCCTGGTACTGTAATACAGAGCTTTCCTTCACGACCTCACAAAATGGATTTGAAAAGATGGTGGATCATAGCAGTAAATCGCAGCAAGAAGTAATTCGTGATTTATACATTTTAATGAACACAAAATAAATCTTTACAAAATGTGTTTTAATAATTTTACAAATTGGTTAACTACAAAAAAAGATTGCAATGTTATATTAAATTGTAAAGTGGAGTAAGCTGCAGCAGGCCATTTTTCTTAAAGCTCACACATCATAATAGATACACACTGTTTTCTATTCCCATAGCCTAAATAATAATAATAATAATAATAATAATAATAATAATAATAATAATAATAATAATAATAATAATAATAATTTTTTACGGGGGACTGTGAAAAATCTTCGAAAGACGCTTGTGAAGGGTCCGCACTCCACAAGTGTGTGGGATTCTTACTCACTAAAAACCACACACCCTTTTCCCAAGATGTGTATCATCACCCCGGAACTGCTCTCGCATTACTTCAAGGTGATATCTTGCTTACATTGTCTTTTAGACTTCTTTCTTCATTTCTCCTTTACGGACATTTGTATGCTTCCAAATCCTTCTTCTGACAAAGGACATCCTCCACGCGATCCCAGGATTCCTGGTTTCTTAGCATCGCAGAAATAATATTATCTGCTGTCAATTCTCCCAGTTCAGTTTCCACACATCTTCTCTGTATCATCCAATGGCCACACACAAATAAGGTGTGAAATACGTCATCGATGTCATCACAGTATATGCATGCTGCGTCACTTGCTCTGCCCACTCTATGCAGGAATTTCCGAAAATATCCATGTCCTGTTAGAAGCTGTGTCACTCGCTCTGCCTGGTCTACGCAGGAATTTCCGAAAATATCCATGTCCTGTTAGAAGCTGCGTGAGGTAATAGTTTGCTTCACCATGAAACCTTTCAACCCAGATATCCAAGTGTGGTATCAGTCGCTTGGTCCAATTACCCCGAGGGTCACTTTCCCATCTGAGTTGCCTTCGCCTTATCTGTTGACTGAAGGCACGCTTCTTTGCACATTTCTTTCCCAGCTCTCCTTGGGTATGCCAGATTTCTTGTCACTCCAATGCAAGTAGGTCTATTGGGGCCATTGCTGACACCGTGAGGATTGCAGGTTCGGTAACCGTGCGGTATGCACATGCAATATGTAAAGCTGCTCTCCGTTGTACAGCAGCTATCCTTCTCCGATACCAAGCAAATCTCAAGGATTCAGCCCAGATTTCAGAGCCATACAGGAGCACTGACTGAACCATCAACATGAGACGTCGTCGTTTACTGGATTTTGGATCTTTAATATTTCCCCTCAGTCTGCTAAGTGCAGTCATGTATTTTACTGCCTTATCTGTCGCTCTCTGAATATGATTCCAGAATGTGAGCTTGGAGTAAAGTGTCACTCCTAAATATTTTGTGCACACAGATGTTAAAATCACTAACTCTCCAACAGTCATTAGCACAAGAGTCTCGATCCTTTTCCTCGTCAGAAGAACTATCTCCGTTTTGTGTTCGGCTGGTGTTAGACTGTGACTCATCATCCATTCTTTTATGTGCTGCATCACCTGGTTCAGATTGATTTGAGCCATTTCAACATTACGAGCCACTATCAAGGCGGCCACATCATCAGCGTAGCCCACAAGCTTCGTGTCCTCTGGCATCTCCAAACATAACAAGCCATTGTACATTATGTTTCAAAGATCTGGACCAAGGATCGATCCCTGTGCTGTACCAGCTGTCAGATGTTTTGTCTTTTGTCCATCTTCCATATCATACAGCAGAGTGCGATCTTTGAAGTAATCTCTCATTATGCACATAAGATATTGTGGTAGCCTGAAAGTTTCTTCAAGAGCTACCAACATGTCGCTCCACCTTGCTGAATTGAAAGCATTCTTCACATCCAGGGTCACAAGAGGTGTCAATTTATGAGAATGATGATTGTCTGTTTGTGCTCTTTCTGCTGTATTCACCACCTCCCACACTGCATCCAGTGTCGAGTGCCCTCTCTGAAATCCATGTTGGCGAACAGATAGTCCCCTGCTAGTTGAACTGCTGAAAGGATTCTGGTCTGCAGAAGTTTCTCCAGGCCTTCTCCAGCTGTATCCAGCAAACATAAAGGTCTATAACCACCAAGTTTTCCGTTGCTGATCAAAACCAATCAGGCCATTTTCCATCGGGGACTAAAAACACCCACTTGCAGGTAGCGATTATACATATTTAGCAACAGTTCTGGACAGAGTTCTGATACTATCTTTAGCACTTCTGCAGGTATACCATCTGGTCCTGGAGACTTCTTGTCTCTCTGGATGGTCTGGGAATAGTGTATCTACAATTTGTTTAATGGTTTGTGGATCCATACTCGGGTTTGGAAATGTCCCGAGTTTCTTCATTACAATCCTGTAACCTAGTCCTCATGGATCATCATCTACTTCTTTAGCCAATGACCACCATTTATCGACTTTATTCTTTCTAATTGCGTTACGGAGTTCCTTCTTTGCTGACTTGTACTCCGCTGTGACTGAGGTATTCTCTGGACTGCCTCTCATCATCTGAGCCCTGCGTCAAAGTCGCAGACAATTCCTTCTCAGTTCAGCAATCTCTTTGGTCCACCAGTACGTCGGGCGCTTGCTATTTCGTGATGTCCTTCGGGACATTGAGACATGGTATGCTTGGTGGATTAGCTGCATGGTGAGTTCAACACATACACCAGCTGCTTCTTTCCCTCTACGGCCAAAACATTTTTCTGTTATGTTCTCCATTCCATTCTGTATTACATCAATAAACTTTTTCTTGTCGATACCAGCTATGTTCTACCGTGCTGGCCTGCGCAAGATGTTTCTTACTTGAGGATATCCCTAGAGCAGTCGAAAGATGATATATTAATGATCACTCCCCGTATAGTTCTCCATCACTTGCCATTCAGTAATATTAAGCGCGATATCCTCCGATGAGAAGGTTACATCCGGTATTGTTCCCTGGCATCCTGGCCGTCAAGCTCACATTTCCAATGTTGTTGACCACCAAACCCATTCTGGCTGCCATCTCCATTATACGCCGTCCTCTGGAGTCTGTTTGTGGCATGCCCCATTCCGACGCTTGAGCATTTACATCACCAGCGACCACTAGTCTGTTTTCCATTCCGCATAATGCATCCTCAAGACCATCAAGTTTCATCTGAAAGTTGGAAACAGATTTATTTGGCGTAAAGTAACAGCTTACAATAGTGATTCCTCCAGTCTGTACCAAAATAAACTTCATTATAGCCATCTTTGCATCCATGCTCTGTTATTGAAACTTTTCCTAGATCTGGTATCCAAATTGCAGCTGTTCCAAGGTTATCCACAAACCACCCTGGATGATCCCGCTCTTTATATGATTAATAATAACGATGTCTGCTTCCATCTCATAAATCAGCTGTGTCACAAGATCGTTAGCTGTTTGACTCCTGTGCATGTTTGCTTGAAGGATTCACATCATTTGCTGTGATTTTGGTCTTTTCCAGAGCTTCATGAAATATTGTACATGCACCCGATCCAGGAACATGATTTCGTTTAGCTTCATTGACTCCCTTGTCTGTACAAAGCATGCATCGCAGATTATTCTTTTTACAGTCTACTACCTTGTGACCAGATGCTCCACACTTAAAACAGAGCTTACTTCTGTCGGGGTCTGTGCAGTTTCTTGCCAGGTGTCCATATGATAGACATTGAAAGCAGTGAGGTAACATGGTTCTAGCATGTACTCTTCATTATAGCCATCCTATCTCAATTCTTCCTGCTTCCAGTAGTTTCTTTTTTTTTTTTTTTCCTACTTGCTTTACGTCGCACCGACACAGATAGGTCTTATGGCGACGATGGGACAAGGAAGGGCTAGGAGTGGGAAGGAAACGGCTGTGGCCTTAATTAAGGTACAGCCCCAGCATTTACCTGGTGTGAAAATGGGAAACCACGGAAAACCATTTTCAGGGCTGCCGACAGTGGGATTCGAACCTACTATCTCCCGAATACTGGATACTGGCCGCACTTAAGCGACTGCAGCTATCGAGCTCGGTCCAGTAGTTTCTGAGCATCCTCATCTTTAGTTTCGAAGATGGCAACTTTCTGTCCCCAGCTGTTTGGTTTTGTGACCAATAATTTTAGCTCTCCATGTGGATTACCGGAATCTCGTCTTACAGCTTCCTCCACATCTGCGGCGGTAGTGATGCCATCCATGTCTCGAATCTCCAGTGTAGTTTGGGGGATTGAAGCCTTTACATTGCCATCTCGTCTGAGGGCATCTCTCAGAGATTTACTGAATATCTCCCTGTTTTCTTTCAATCTTAGTTGTTTTATTGAATTCAAGAAGATCAGCCCTGGCTCTTGTTTTGCGGATAGATCAGGTGCCTGCTCCACTGTCTTCCGGCTTCACCCTATTCCTGATATCCTTCAAAACATCAGTGAAAGTCTTACCGTTCATTGGTTTGATGATTACGGCTTCTGAACAACTCCTAGATTTAGAATGAGGTCGTTCTCCACTTTCGCTAAACGCTGTACTTTCAAGATCGTTACCGGCCTGTTTTGTTGGAATATCTTTTCCTATACTTGAGGCGGTCTGTTCCAAAACTCGTCTTATCCACCATAAGTGATTTTTCAGGAAAAGCGAAAAACCTGTAATTTTTGTAACATAAGTCTCACTTGTTTAAATGTATTACGATGCATTCAAGTCCAATGTCATAGGGTCGTCTTACTGAAGAATTATACATATAATTAGTAGAACGTCAATAAATTACATTTGTATTTTGGATAACACGAGTTTTGGAGCATCAAAAAAAAAATCTAAATATATTACCTCACACAACTTATTTTAAAACAAGGAAAATGAAAGAATTGAGAATATAATGTTGTAATAAAACTCACCAGTACACTAATACACTTTTTTGCTACCAGTATAATGATGTTCATTAATAAATTAAACACAGCAGTGTGATTTATCATATTTACATCCTATCCATAGTATTTGGAGAGAATTCTTCCTTTATAGGCTACACTGCACTCACAATAGAAGTAACTTGAATAATAAAACATCACTTTGTTGTTAATCAAACTCTCAAATCTATTCCCTCCTCTTGAGATCCATCACAAAGAACTTCTGTTTCTTCAACAAGATCGTTTTCGTCTACAGAAATTGAGGTGAACAGATTCTTATAAAAAGAAAGCAACTCATTCCTTTCCCAATCCATTCCAAAATGCTTTCCAAGCAAACATTTTACGTCCTTTACTTTGGCGGGATTCAAGATTACTCCTGGCAATAATTCAGGTGGCATTAGCATATCTCGCAGGCCTTTTCCCTTTTTCCTTTTTCATTAGCGATTTTCCTAAACCGATGTCTGAGTTGTAATGAGGTTCTCCTCTAAGAGTGACATTTCCCAGTGAGTCTTTGCTAATAACAAATCGTTTCACTGAAGAAAATTTGAAGTGCCAAGATGCAGGTTTTTTCATCATATTTTCAGCAACCATTTTCCAATTGTTCACTGAGCAGTCTCTGCCAAACTTGAAGACTTCAGCATGTTTGCTAAAGATGTCTTCATATTTTGCTGGATTACAGATTATAGGGCATTTCTGTATCTCTCTCTCTCTCTCTCTCTCTCTCTTACTTATTATATAATGTATGTCTTAACCTCACTGGATGTGGTATCTGTATTTTCATTTTTTTTAAGTTTCTTGTTTAGTTTAATACTTTAATATTATAAAAATGTAGTTACTGTTTTCATAAATCTGCATTGTATTATAAGAAGACGCTGCATAAAGGGGCTTTTCAGTCTCAGTGGCATGTAAATCATGATCAATAAATTCAATTCAATTCAATTCAATTCTCTCTCTCTCTCGACTTGAGCAAATACCCTGTCAGAGGGCAAAAATGAGTGGCCTGTCATAGGAAAGACCAATTCAACACTTTCTATATTAGGCGGAGCTGTGTGTGTCAAGAAATACGAGCACATTGCAATCATTGTAGAATTGCGGTTGTGAAGTTTGACAAATCAGTTTGTGATAACCGATGGTAAACTGCAGATGACGTTTCATTAGACCCCTTCTTGAATTCATGCTCCAGCCATGTGTATGTAAAAACATTCTCCTTTGTCAACTTGGCATGAGAGGTACCCCTCACAATGGTAAAATTATAGGTGTACAATTGACAACTATAATAGGCAATTTGATCTGCAACTTTTGGATTCACAAGATTCTTTTGGTAGTCAAATGAAAATATTGCCATGCTATCCCTTTCTTCTTGGAGCTTTTTGAAAAAAGCTGCAGCCCTTAGTTTGTGTACTCTAAGTTCCAAGATTAAATCATTCTTCAGTGCTACGTTTGAACTTTCAAGTTTAATTTTCTCCTTGAGCTCTATGCACTTTGAGCAAGTGTCAGTAACTGGTGTTCTGAATCCTATGTTGTAGCAACGCGAAAAAATTTCACGGAAGAATCACCGCTTCACCCCGAGTTCTTCAGGTGATTTGTTGTTATACATTCTGTAAAGCTTAACGACGCTTAAATTTCCGGGTAGATACTGTCTGATCGGTGACTTTCCGTGGCAATAGTGACTTTCACAACAATGCAAACTTTCAATGAAACGTTTCACAGAGTGCCTCTTTTCAGTGTACTCTGGTTTGATCCTAGCTCCTCCCCTCTTTTCTGTTGGAAGTTTCCCTGTCGTGAAGTGATTTCTGGCAATCCTCTGAACCTGATCTTTGCTGACATGCAATACATTCAAGAATGTCTTTTGGCAGACCTGAATGTGAAATTGTTATGTATTAGCAAGTCTTATATAGTACTGAACACTGACACCTTTTCTTGAACTTCCCTCCTTGACAGTTCTTTCCCTTTTGGGCTTCTCTGTACTCAGATACTTTAAAATGAATGTATCTTGTTGAATTTTATTGTTACATTCATAAAAGTTTCCATGAAACTGTGTCAATCAGCCGCAATTTACGACATTTGAAGGTTGGACCATTGTGACTACATTGTGGGTAGTCTGGAGGACTAGTAGGACCATGCCTGCAATGAAAATGAATGATTTCTCATCAAGATACCGTATATCGTAAAATTGCTGATGTTTAAGATTTCATAATACAACAGTACGCTACTTCTCATTACAGTGAAACCTCGTTCCTTCCCCATACGTTTTATTGCTTAGTGTGATAACATTTTACTCAGCCCTGAAAGCATTCTATGTCCATCCCTTGTGGAATGTGAACCTCCCTTGATCTCTTGTCTAAGCCACAGGACGGACAAAGTTTGCTAGATAACAAGCAGGTAGCTTCACCTTGAAGATCGTCGAGTTTGTGAATACTATAACACCTTGTTCCTATGAAGAAAGTTGAGATGTAGAAGAGAAATTGATATATCGTTAATTAATGAAGACAAAATTAAAATACTTCCAGTATACAAGATTGTTCCCTGAGGAAACACGTTATGAGGTTTCACTGTATTTTAAAAGTAGCAGCTCTCAACTAAACTATTAGGATGTAACATTCATAGCATACCTATCTTTTTTTTCCTTAGTTTTTCTCCATGAATCAGGATCACTCTTCCTTCTTCTCCCTTTACCTTCCGCAACCGGAGCAATATTTTCCGTCATTTTAATACACTCTGTTCACAGCACAAAATTGTATGATGACACCGGGCGAGTTGGCCGTGCGGGTAGAGGCGCGCGGCTGTGAAGCTTGCATCCGGGAGATAGTAGGTTCGAATCCCACTATCGGCAGCCCTGAAAATGGTTTTCCGTGGTTTCCCATTTT
Source organism: Anabrus simplex (assembly GCF_040414725.1). Lineage (NCBI taxonomy): Eukaryota > Metazoa > Arthropoda > Insecta > Orthoptera > Tettigoniidae > Anabrus > Anabrus simplex. The sequence goes on along the minus strand of NC_090265.1, from coordinate 471,188,677 downwards.
CACACCAGGCAAATGCTGGGGCTGTACCTTAATTAAGGCCACGGCCGCTTCCTTCCAACTCCTAGGCCTTTCCTATCCCATCGTCGCCATAAGACCTATCTGTGTCGGTGTGACGTAAAGCCCATAGCAAAAAAAAAAAAATTGTATGAAAGACTAACACAGTTCAAGAACAACTCAAAGAGTGGAAAGAATGGCATAAAACGCGGGTAAGTTGTAGCATGAGTCACGTGCTGAAATTATCCCTTCCTATTAGTTGATTGTATAAGGCGAGTTTTGGAACAACAAGCGCCATGGATAAGGCGAGTTATGGAACAACAGCCTAAGTTTGGTGACAGATTTATATGGGAAAAGGCGAGTTTTGGTGCTTAATTTTGTGATAGAACTATCACAAATATCACCAAGAAGGCAATGCTACCTCTAACTCATTAAAAAAAAACAAAAAAAACGGATAAGACGAGTTTTGCTCTTCTTTTTCTTCTTCTTGGATAGAAACGTTTCCCATTTTCCATGGTCTTTCTCCAAGTCATTTGTCACTGGCGATGTCCTGGACAATTCCTTGTTCTCTGTGGTAGTTGATCTCTGCTTTAGTTCTTCTGTAGATTTCTTCCACGACATCCTGCATGTTGCTCCAGCCTCTAAAGCTTCTTCCAACTTCATGAGGCCATTTTTTAATTTCCATTTTTAGATTCTTAAGAGGAATAGCCATGATGTTCTTCAACAGTGATCTTGGTCTCAAGATGCACCTCTTCTTCATACTGATTCTCCATTTTCTGCCAACTGATATCATCAATCAGATTTAGGTCAATACTCCTATCGTTTTGGCCATTGTGAATGCTTTCCCTTGATACTCCAGGCACCTCCACTGTATCACACTGAATCTCTGCTTCTGCCATCATGCCAATGAGGGAGTCTAGTTGGCCATGTCTTGAACCAAGGCGATGACATACCTACCAACTTTTAGAAACCAAAAATAGGAAGATTTTTTAATTCTTGGATTTCATCACATATATTCCACCACAGTCTAGGTAAAAAAGGTCAGGATGAAAGGCATACATATCTACAGTTACAATACGAATTGACCATTACATTTAAAATCAAACTAAGGAAACATAAAAAAGTGAGAAGAAAACGTACCTAATTATTCTCATTTATGACATGTACATACGAATAAGAATATTTATGTCACACCGACACACGCAACAAAATGCATAATACCGTATTTTCTGGCTAATTAATGCACTTATTTTGATGAAAAATACAGGCAAAAACTTTGGATGCATAAATTATTCAAGGAATTCAGATATTTACAAATTATTTACAATTCATTTTACATTTAAAAGATACATCAAATATTACATAAAACACGATTAGTTCAACTCATTTGCGGTTATCGTTATTTCGCGTAAAATTCCGGCGTGAGATTTCTACTGAAAAATCAAATAGGGTACATCAGGTAAGTTAGACACGTGGGTTTGAAGTACCGACATTGGAAAATATTCTTCCCATTACGAGCTGACAAAACGACCTGAAGTGAAATAAACATGAACTAATAAAAGTACAATTCATGTAATGTCATAACAATGACATACCAGCAAAAAAAGAAAACTTGTGCAACACGAGAAAGGCCGGGCATCGAAGGAGGGACCCTGCTACATTACCCAAAACCGTTCGTATCCAATCTTGTATGAGTGACGTGTCCATCCATCCATTTTCTTGAATACGAACATGGATCACTCACGGAAATTTTGCTTTAGGCAATGTTTTTCGTTTTAGAATAATGTAATGGGCAAGTTTTCTGCCATCAGCTGTTACAGCAAGCATTGCTGTACATCACTGTTTTTGCTTACAGTAGCGCGTACGATAACACTGTATGTTCCTTCCTTATAGATTGTTCGACTTTGTGGCATTTGGAAATTGATTGGCGTATGACCTGCGGTTTCTATAAGGGAGATTAAATATTCCTTCACTTTACGCTTCTCAATTACAAAGAGATGAAAATGGTTGAATCATTCGTCATTTTTTGGCATTTGTCAAAGAGTAAGTCCATTTCTCTTCATAAAATTAATCAAGCCTCGGCTAACCTTCAAATTCGAAACACTGATTCTATGTGCAACGGCTATTTCTCAGTCTTTAAAATACAGCATTTCGTGAGAAATGGCTTATCTGACGTTGCGTAACAAAATCATATATTTGCGGAAACTTGCTGCTTTGCGAGACTTGTTGGCCGCTTGAAGTGCACGTTTCATTTGGACTGAATACTTGCTGCCGGCTGTCCTATTCCCGTATGTTTCGGCGTAACTGATTACCGCGAGTTTGTATGGAAATTGTGGAAGTGTAAAATGTTTAATGTGAGGAAAGGAACGTTAAGGATGACACAAACAGCCAGTCCCCAGGACAGGGATATTAATAATTTACAATTAAAAACCCCTTACCCAGCCAGGAATCGAACCCGGGGCCCCGGGTGACAGACGGACACGTTGCCCCCTACACTGCGGGGCTGGACATGATGCAGTATTACTCGAATACTGTGGACTGACAAACAATTTTGAGATCACAGAATGTCCCGTACCCGAAACACTTGTAAAACTAGTGCAGTGGGATTTCCTGCCGGCTAATAAGTGCACGTTTCCCTGTATTTGGAATGCCCGCTTTCGCAATAGAAAGCCTGCCACTTGAGTAGTAGGCATCTTTATTTTGAAACGCATCCGGAGCTGTGTGATGGATGTTCGAAGTTGTGGGTACGTCAAATACGTGAATATTTCTTTAAAATATTCAACCAATTAAAATTATGCACTTAAATACGCGAAACTACCACATACAAAAAATTCAATATGTCCCATATAATCATATACATACGACATTGACACAGGGGGAAAGCATAAAAATGCAAGAAAAAACATGTGGCCTACAACTCCGACGAAACTGTGCACAGAAACGATGTTAACAGCAGCAAAAAACACAGTAACAAAATCATTCTTTCGTCCCGATTGAGTCGCTAGTGTGCACTAGCCTCTCTTTCTTGCAGAACGATTGCCACCCCGAATCCCCACCTGTATAAAGCACACACACACTGCTGTGGTGAGCGGGAAACATGATACACGAAGGCGACGGACGAAACACTCATGAAATAAAGCCAGCTTGAAAATGAGGTTTTGTAAATTACACAAGCACATAAGAATTTATCCTTTATGCGAGGGAAAGAGGATTGGCCATACTAGAGGATATATTGGTCAAAAATAGGAAGAAGTAAAAATAAATCGGAAAATCGGAAGACGAGTTAAACGCGGGAAGTTTCCGGGTAAATCGGAAGGGTTGGCAGGTAACGATCGTCTATCTACCACAGTGCTACTTCTATGTGATTTTAATCTTTGGCAAGATGGCTGCTCACAACAAGATTATTTCACCGCAAACTTTTCAATATTTCACTCAATATTCTGTCGTTCCAACTGTAAACAAGCACATCTACCATGCAGCTTAAAATAATCATAAAACCATACAAACTTGTTTTGGTATTTACCTTCACAATATAAACCCGCTTCCTTGAGCTATTTTTTGGCTGCAAAGTTTGCGCGTACTTTTATGTCCAACAATAATCAATCAATCAATCAATCAATCAATCAATCAATCAATCAATCAATCAATCAATCAATCAATCAATCAATCAATCAATCAATCAATCAATCAATCAATCAAATAATAATAATAATAATAATAATAATAATAATAATAATAATAATATAATACCGTGCTGTACTATAGACCAAAGTATGAAATTTTATAGTATTCAGTCACAACCTCACAAAATGGATTTGAAAAAGGCAGTACACAAATATAATTATAGAAATAGGCCTCCATTACACAATATCAATGGCTCACAGAAATACCGTAGTTTACATACGTAAATTCATGTTCTCGTCTCGAGGCAACTCTTTCAAGTGGACCCTTAGTGGAAATGAGCTACATGTACCGTTTTAACCACATACCAATCCTTATGCCATCATAAATGTCTGGCAGTATTGGGAATGAAGCTTGGGCCCCCAATGAAAGCAGCTAGTAGTGCTAACCGTTACATTACAGCGGTGGACTACTTCATATTATAAATACAGACACCTAATATAATTAATCATTTATAGGCAACTTTAAACATACATAGATACATACATACATACATACATACATACATACATACATACATACATACATACATACATACATTATCATTATAGACTTATGCCTTATAGCTTTCAGTCTGCAAGCCTCTGTGAATGTACTAAATGTCGCCACAATCCTCTATTTGCAACTAGTGCTGTGGCCTCATTTAGTTCTATACCTCTTATCTTTAAATCGTTAGAAACCAAGTCTAACCATCGTCGCCTTGGTCTACCTCTACTTCTCTTACCCTCCATAACAGAGTCCATTATTCTCCTAGATAACCTATCCTCCTCCATTCGCTGCACATGACTCCACCACTGAAGCTGGTTTATGCGTACAGTTTCATCCATCAAGTTCATTCCTAAATTAAACTTTATCTCCTCAGTCCGAATACCGTCCTCCCATTGTTCCCACCTGTTTGTACCAGCAATCATTCTCGCTACTTTCATGTCTGTTACTTCTAACTTATGAATAAGATATCCCGAGTCCACCCAGCTTTCACTCCCGTAAAGCAAAATTGGTCTGAAAACAGACTGGTGTAAAGATAGTTTCGTCTGGGAGCTGACTTCCTTCTTACAGAATACTGTTGATTGCAACTGCGAGCTCACTGCATTAGCTTTCCTACACCTTGATTCAATCTCACTTACTAAATTACCATCCTGGGAGAACACACAACCTAAATACTTGAAATTATCAACCTGTTCTAGTTCTGTATCACCAATCTGACATTCAATTCTGTTGAATTTCTTACCCACTGACATCAATTTAGTCTTCGAAAGGCTAATTTTCCTATCCTTACTCATTGCACCTCTTTTCAAGTTCCAAGATATTAGACTGCAGGCTTTCGGCACAATCTGCCATTAAGACCAAATCGTCAGCATAGGCCAGACTGCTTACTACATTTCCACCAAAATGAATCCCTCCCTGCCATTTTATACCTTTCAGCAGATGATCCATGTAAACTACAAACAGCAAAGGTGAAAGATTACAACCTTGCCTAACACCTGTAAGTACCCTGAACCAAGAACTCATTCTGCCATCAATTCTCACTGAAGCCCAATTGTCAACATAAATGCCTTTGATTGATTTTAGTAATCTACCTTTAATTCCATAGTCCCCCAATATGGAGAACATATTTTCCCTCGATACCCTGTCGTATGCCTTCTCTAGATCTACGAAACAAACACAACTGCCTTTTCCTCTGATATCATTTTTCAATTACCTGGCCCATACTGAAAATCTGATCCTGACAGCCCCTCTGTGGTCTGAAACCACACTGGTTTTCATCCAACTTCCTCTCAACGACTGATCACACCCTCCCTTCCAAGATGCCAGTGAATACTGGCAACTTTAAAGTGATTCCAACCGGGCGAACTGGCAATGCAGTTAGGGGCGCGCTGCTGTGAGCTTGCATCCGGGAGATAGTGGATTCGAATCCCACTGTCGGCAGCTCTGAAGATGGTTTTCCGTGGTTTCCCATTTTCACACAAGGCAAATGCTGGGGCTGTACCTTAATTAAGACCACGGCCGCTTCCTTCCAACTCCTAGGTCTTTCCTATCCCATCGTCGCCATAAGACCTATCTGTGTCGGTGCGAAGTTAAGCCACTAAAAAAAAGTGATTCCAAATTTATTTTCCTCATAATAACATTTTTTATAGTGTACATGTGGTTTCAAAATGAGGAATTTCAATTGATCCAACATCAAGCCTGTGCCTTTTTATCAGAAAATGTTCCTGTAATTTCTTCCCCTTGTTGTATTTCTCTTTCCCCACGTTTGAGATGCGAGGTCGAGACCATTCACAGGGTTTATCAGTAAGCTTGGGGACATGTTCTGAGCAGTGTTGCCAACTTAGTGGATTTTCCGCTAAATTTGGCGGAATTAGAAGACTGTCGGCGGAGAAATATATCATTTAGCGGACAGTGGTTTTTTTTGGCGGATTTCTAGATTTATTATAGCGGAATTTAGTGTTTTATCCATTGTGTGTTTTTTTAAAATTTCTACTCCAGTGTCTCTCCAAGCTATTCTGTATTTCTTGTCAGGAGCTAGCAGTCACATGAGGAAAACATGTTATTTGGATTTGATGTAACGAGATCATGGTATAATAAATTTGTTGTGCGTGGGGAAAGTGCACTTATCTCTTAGTTGACGAATGACGACAGATAATGAAACTATTTATATTTATGCTATGACGAAAGACCGGCTAATGAACTTGCCTGTTCTGTGTGTTGGCCTTGAGGTAGAGGATTCACCTAGTATGCACCCTGTACTAAAACGCCTACAAGTTTTAGCTCGCCGCCTCACAGGCAGGGGGGCAGCTAGGGCGATCCGCATCCTAGCACCAACACAGCAACAGACGAGTCCGCCTTTGAACTCTTTTATTTGACGTGAATGAGGGAGACTAATTTACTTTTTAAGAATATTCCTCTCACCAATCCCAATGAAACTCAGAGATCAGGTGAGTGTAGATATTTACTTTTATTATTATTATGATGTCCGGCTCCATGGCTAAATGGTTAGCGTGCTGGCCTTTGGTCACAGGGGCCCCGGGTTCGATTCCTGGCAGGGTCAGAAATTTTAACCTTAATTGGTTAATTTCGCTGGCACGGGGGCTGGGTGTATGTGTCATCTTCGTCATCATTTCATCCTCATCACGACACGCAGGTCGCCTACGGGAATCTAATCAAAAGACCTGCATTTGGCGAGCCGAACTTGTCCTTGGACACTCCCGGCACTAAAAGCCATACGCCATTTCATTATTATTATTATTATTATTATTATTATTATTATTATTACTGCTCATTTTTATTGCTCATTAGTTGAGATCGGATTTCTTGGCGGAATTTTAGCGGATTTTTAGTAGTATTTAGTGGATCTTGAAAATATAAGTTGGCAACACTGGTTCTGAGTAAACTGCATAAATAACTGCTGAAATATGCTTTCCTTTCACAGAAACAGTTATTCGCCTTTATGAAACAATAGAAATTGATACAAAGGCTTTCCTTAGAAAATGTGATTATGTTTAAAATTGATCTTCTCTCTAACAGCATTAACCTATGTTAACAAGATATTGTATTAGAAATAGGCCAAATATTTCTTTCTGAAGACAGAATTATTGAATGTGTACATGAACATTAATCTTGTTATTACCACTAATAATTGATAAATTACTATGTTGCCTCAATCGTGAAAAGGTAGGGTATCTAGTGAACGAATGTTTCTCTCTTATCACATTTGCTGTTGTTACTCTGTTGCTATTTCCTGCAAACTGTTTTTCTTGTAAATTTAATACATGAACACTTTCTGCAAGTTCGGAATAATTTGGACCATTGTTGTTGCATGAAACACTCCAAAATCCCGCTGTTATTATTTAATCAGCCATGGCAACTTGCGACGAGAAGACAGCAGATATGTGCACGGTGAAATGCATTAACTTACAATTGTCACCACTCACAGCACAGCGGTACATTTCTCCCATGAGCGCACGGAGCCTATAGCGAGTACGGCATACAGCGAGAACTCCACTGTAACAATAGGTTTGTTTTCTGTCCCTTTAACATTCCTATATTAAACTGTGTACAATCCTTCGGTTATTACGAGAACCCAATCATGATACATCTGTTATTACGAGTGATTATGCATGCGACATATTTCCGTTACCGATATTTATGCACTCCAGCGATTGTATTGAATGCGATCGATCATCTTTGGTATAGTTTCCCCGTTATGTGCACTAGCAAGCTGTCTCCTTGACAATCAAACTCAAAGGTGATGTCTGAGTCGAGCAGTAATTCTTGTCGATTGGTGTTCTGCAAACACAATTCGAAATGAAAGAAAAGAACAGCTTAATAAGTGAATAAATAATGTGGCCATTAGCAGTAGCTAATCGTTGTCGGCCGCTACTCGTTTCCGAGAATACGTTTTTCTCCCACAATTCTTCTTAAAGTCTATTGGCTCTGTGGAGATGTTGCTGATGACTGATCAAGCCAATCTTCGCATGAAAAATGCGACCACACAGGTCAACATCTAAAGGTGGGTGGAGGACGCAGTTGGATCTGACGTCGTTTCCGCTTACCATGGGTTTCAATTTCTTGTCTGCGACGTGTCTGCTCAAACAGTGAGACACCTTCTGCAGTAGTTTTCACCAAAGAACACGGTTTTGTGCAGTTGTTGCCCAGGTATTAGAATTTATGTTGGTGCTATTCATAGTCTTCTTAAGCTGGTCTTCTAACGTTTCAAAGGAGCACCTTTGCCATGACCAATTTCACCGTAGAGAAGTTGTTTAGAGTGACTGCTATCATTCATACAGTGGATGTGACCAACCCATCTAAGCCGATGAGTGATGATGAAGGCTTCTATGCTGTTCATATGCACCTTATCAAGAACTGCTACACTGCTTATGTAGTCATCCCATTTGATATTCAGAATGCATCTAAGTTTCTGCTGATGGAAGCGTTCCAGTTTCTTTATGTCACTATGGTAAAGTGTCCAGGTTTCACATCCATATAGTATGTTGTTATGACTACAGCTTGGTACACCACAAGTTTGGTATATATTTTGAGATCCTTATTCAAGAAAACTTGGTGGGACAGGCTGCCATAAGCTGCATGGGCAGAACGTATTCTATTTTCCACATCCTTTTCTGAGTTGTAGCATGTAGTTAGAATACTACCAAGGTAGGTGAATTGGTCTACCTGTTCGAGAGGTGTTCCTGTTATGGTGATGTTTAGTTCAGGGATGGTACCACCTGGTGCTGGCTGTGCATGTACTTCAGTCTCATGTGTGTTGATGGTCAGACCAAATCGTTCATAAGCTTTCTTGTCTGACTCGTTGGCTGAATGGTCAGTATACTGGCCTTCGGTTCAGAAGGTCCCGGGTTCGATTCTCGGCCGGATCATGGATTTTAACCTTCATTGGTTAATTCCAATGGCTCGGGGACTGGGTATTTGTGCTGTCCCTAACATCCCTGCAACTCACACACCACATATAACACTTACATGCCTTTGTAAGTTTACTTTTTAATTATTGGTTCAAGAGCTGTTCTCATGCAGACAGGAGCAGAGATTACGGAATTGTTCTCCCTTGTTCCTTACTCACTTTTATAAACCTTGCAGCTCTATACATAACCAAGCAACACAAACCACTCCCAAATTATAGGACGAGGAGTAAGGGACTGGAATATTTTATCAAGGGTAATGTCCGATATATTTCTAAGTTCTTTGAAGATATTTAAGGAAATACTTGGTAAACAGGTGATAGGTAATTTGTCTCAAGTATTATTACAATATTATAAGTCCACCTGTTCAATACAATACAATATGATCCACTATTTCATATGGTCAAATGTTTTTTATACATAATACATAAAAGTCAAAGGTACATGTTTCACCCTCCTTACGGGCATCATCAGCCTACATCAATCTTAAAAAATAATACATATACTTATAAATTATAGGTTAAAATGTTGAAAAATGGTTTCGTAAAACATTATACATTATTTCTTCCAACAAATGTTTCAACGGAATTATATATTAACTTGACTATCTTTTAGATCCATTCGACTACCATAATTTCCGAACTCCGCTAGCTTTGACATACATTTTATCACAAGCATCGCCTCTACAGAAGTTCCATTTTCTTCTTGACTTTCAGATATCCCAATCATATACGGTACATTTTAAACTTGTTTATTACATTCACACTTCCGTTTTAAATAACTGAAAGTGATTTTACCACCTTGGATTCAACTTGGGAATTGAAGAAACATCCCCCTTTGATGATTGTTTTTATACTCAAGGCCTTCACAGTCTTAATGATATTATAAAAATATGGATCCATTTCAGTTTTAGACTCTCAAAATTTCATGTTTAATCACGTTTTAATCTTCAAACTGTTAATTTCACTCTCTTTTAACATACTTTGGTGCATTATCGTTGTTTTAGATGTTATTGTATAATGTTTTACGAAACCATTTTTCAACATTTTAACCTATAATTTATAAGTATATGTATTATTTTTTAAGATTGATATAGGCTGATGATGCCCGTAAGGAGGGTGAAACATGTACCTTTGACTTTTATGTATTATGTATAAAAAACATTTGACCATATGAAATAGTGGATCATATTGTATTGTATTGAACAGGTGGACTTATAATATTGTAATAATACTTGAGACATACGTCAACTTCAATACGGAACCAAAATGAGAATAGTTACTTGTAACATGATAGGTAATTTACCGTCTGGGCGACAGTCCTAGATGCTGATTGATTGATTTGACACAGTACTACCAACTCTATCGTAAATATATGTTCCATATTCCTTTCTCTTTGATCTGTTCCTTGGGAAAGTAATTATTTCCACTATGTCTCGGGTGACCTCAGCTGGATGTAAAGCAATAAAATTCTTGATGATGTGCGTACGAATCTCTAATCTCCTCTGTCTTCTGCCATAGTCCGTCGCAGCATTGCATAAAATTGTCATGGATATTAACTAGATCGTTTTTCCTTCCTTCTTCTTCAGATATCAACCTACAGATTTATGATCCTGCGTCAATCTTTCTGGTATAGTATGAGGCATTTACTTCCTGAAGTGCTAAAAATCGTTCCAAACCATTTAGTTCAAGGATGACCGATAGTTTCTTAATGGAAAATTCTAAATTCCCATAGAGGGAATTAGATATTTTTCACCAATAGAGCAAACACCTGAAAAGCCTTACACTAGAGTTTCTTCTCGAAAGAATTGTGGGTAGTGTTCACCTCGAACACGAATCTTGATGTTCGTGGCGGGGTTGATTAGTTATTTGAAAGTACGTCAAAAATGAGATGGCTGGTGTATCATCGATTCAGATTTTTCTTGTAAATAGCACATGCAGATGACCGTGTGATTCATAAGCTATTTTCTTCAGTCCCGCCCGAGATCGGTGGATATTTGAGAATTAGACAAATCATAGCTCGCCATGTTGTTACATAAGAAAATCCTGTTGACACGTTAGGTGTTCGGATGTCAATATTCTTTCAGCAAATTAATATGTTTATAATGAGTTCTTGGTGTCATTATTATGAGCGCTACTGTAGTAGTTTCTGTTAACGATAACAGAACATTTGAATTGACGTGCCCAATTCATAATACTTGCATTTGACTGGCTGAGGTCATAATGATACAGTATTTTTTATTTACGGCAGTACATAAACCAGATATTATACTTTTAAGACGGAGACTATCCTTACACGCGCCAACAATTAGACCTACTAATGCATTCAGATAACAGTGGTCGTGGTGCAGTATTTATCGTGTATGGGTGAGAAGTGAATGTTCACATTGAGATAGGTCTAGATTACGTCACTCACAATATCACGTACCACTGCATCCACCTACAGAAAGTCCCATATACTTAGAGTGAGTGTAAAATTGCCATCTCCAAGTGGTTTATGGTGTCTTATGTGAATGTACAATTAATTGGACTCATGGCTGGGAAAAGAATGTCGTAGCCTGATATGTTAAATATCATCCCAGCATTGTCCTGGTGTTCAAGCGGAAAAGCTATGAACAACATATTAGAATGGCCGACAGTGGGATTTAAACTCATTCCCTTTCCCGATTGTACTTATAAGACTAATTGTTGCTAACCTACCACTATAAACTTTACTAAACAGGGTTTCGAATCGAACGAAAGCTATCTAGAGAGTTAGCTGTGTGGTTAGGGTCGCACTGCTGTGATCTTGCATTCGGGAGACAGTTCGAATCCCAGCGTCGACAACCTTGAAGATGGTTTCCTATTTTCACACCATCCTTCTGAAGCTGAAAACCTCCAATGTGTTAGTGCGACGTTAAACAGGTAGCAAATAAGAAATACATTATGGTATTGGCTTAACGTCCCACTAACTACTTTTACGGTTTTCGTAGATGCCGAGGTGCCGAAATGTAGTCCCGCAGGAGTTCTTTTACGTGCCAGTACATCTACCGACACGAGGCTGCGGTATATGAGCACCGTCAAATACCACTAGACTGATCCAGATTCAAACCTGTCAAGTCGGGGTCAGAAGGCCAAAACCTCAACTGTCCGAGCCACCCACCCACCCAACCACACACGCATACACACAAAACGAAGCTATATTATGTTGAATTCTAGAAATGTTATTGTTATATCCGATACTGAATGATCGACTCAGCTCAGGTTAACCTACCAACCTATATGTAAGACAACGGGCAGCTCATTACTCAAAATCACTTATGCGTCAAATAATACCACCTTATTTAGGAGTCATCTTTAAACGTAGATAATGTTATCACGACACAGAAGAGGTTATGAAATTGTACAAAGAGTTTTTTAAATGCAATAGCTAAGTCCTCGGAAGGTTTTGTTTGGTTTTTGTTTGTTTTGTTTGTTTTGTTTGTTGTTGTATTTTCTTCTTCCTCTCCTTTTTCTTCTTAATCTGGTTACCCTCCAGGGTTGGTTTTCCCCTCGGACTCAGCAAGGGATCCCACCTCTACCGTCTCAAGAGCAGTGTTCCGGAGCGTGAGATTTTGGGTCGGGGATACAATGGAGGAGAATGACCAGTACCTCGCCCAGGTGGCCTCACCTGCTATGCTGAACAGGGGCCTTGTCGGGGGATGGGAAGATTGAAAGGAATAGACAAGGAAGCGGCCGTGGCCTTAAGTTAGGTACCATCTCGGCATTTACCTGGAGGAGAAGTGGGAAACCACGGAAAACCACTTCCAGGATGGCTGAGGAGGGAATCAAACCCCCCCCTCTACTCAGTTGATCTCTCGAGGCTGAGTGGAGCCCGTTCCAACCCTCGTACCACTTTTCAAATTTTGATCGAACCCGGGCCTCAGGGGGTGGCAACTAATCACACTAACCACTACACCACAGAGGCAGACTGTTGTATTTTTGTTGTAGAATATTTCTCTTCTTTTGGAACCGTACTTGGGCTGTTGAGTGTTACAAAAACATGAACGTTTCCAAATAGAAATATTTTTCAGACAACGTGTCTCATTATAAAGAGGAAGGACTGCTGTACCCAGCAACAAGAGTCTTGCCTTGGTATGACGTCATGCCGGCATCTTAAATTACTAATTCCACTGTGCTGAGTGGCTAACAATCAGTGTAGCTCTGGGGTCTGGAGGGGTAGAACATCGTCTGAGGTGTTTATTGATTTGTTTCAGTGATTTATCCAAGTACGTCATGAAAATGATTTGATGATAAGAGCGGCTTGTCAAAATTCCAAAAAAAGTACAGGAGCGTCTCAGAGTTAAGGCGGCCGAGCGTTGTAAAGTGAATTCCACGCTACTGGAGCTCATTACTGCCTCAGCGGCGGAAATTGATTTGGAGCTCATGGATATGGATACTGTTCAGTGATCACACTGATGATGTTGTTGATGATAAAGAAGCTCTGGTGCGCCCATCGAAAATCCTGCGATTCTGCGAGGTAGAAATATAATAATAATAATAATAATAATAATAATAATAATAATAATAATAATAATAATAATTGTTCCGGGGTTACCCGTGGGACAGAAAGAGGTTAAAGAAGGTGCCGGGGTGAACGGGTCTATCTACAATATCGAAGTTGAGTCAAAAATTTAAAAGGTTATATTTCTTTTCCAAAAACAGTTTAACAATCTTTTTCACTGAGTGAACGTGACAATATATCAGGTACAAAGCAATCTTGAAACAAGACTAAGAAAATCCAAGATTCAGAACTTTAACAATTTTGGGCTTCAAGCCCCTATTTTACGTCAGAGATAACGTATTCAGTGTACAGAACTTAAATTAAAATAAGAAATCCCCTAATTCAAGAGCACTTGCTCCCTCAATTTAAATGTCAAGCCTTCTAGAGGCACCCTTTACAATTACAAACTTTGAAAAGAGCAAATAGGCTCTCCATTTCTTACAGCCCGCTCAAGGCAATATTACCTAAAAAGTTACACTCTCAGAATTACAAATAACAAGGTTTAATACAGTGGTATCTAATACCCAACCTACAGGGCCTTTACGAAAAAGAACAGGTTTAAAAAAAACGGCCCAAACACAAAATGAATGGAGGCGTACACTTGCACTCCTAGATAATGAAGAATAAAATCCTAATGGGGCTCTTGGCTCAGAGATACAGGGGCTAATCCCAAGCTACTGAGGTGACACGAATAAAGATTCAATTAATGCATTACAAAAAGGAAGAAAAACAGTTACAAACCTCGTCACCTCAAACCAAGATGAAGGGGAGCTCGAGAGGGTACTTCACTCTCTATCCCTGGTTTACAGTTAAAGATTTTATGAAATTTTTACATTAGCCGGAAGAAAGTTACATTTTAGAAAAGTAGGTTACATAACTAAAGATTCGGACCTTTCCCCTCGAGTTAAGCTGCGGAGGTAGCTACGACAAGAAAGATATAATTTATGTGGCCATTACCTTATAGATGTTCTAGCTGCCGACGAAAAGGGCGCCCGCCACCTGCTTTACCACACACACACTTCTCAAGACGGTGATCAATTGGCCAAGAAACGTGAAAATCCGCAGTTTATAACCCTTCAGGGAAGGTTCGAGAGCATTCAAGATTAAACAGGACACACCCCCTTAAATTTTATTGGTTGAGTTCAAAAGTAACACTCAAAATCGAACAAGAAGCCTGTGATAGGTTGAAAATTAATTACAGAAATTTTTCATTGGCCAGATTCAAAACTGGCAGAAAGAAAAAGGAAGTATTGCCAACCCAAAAATAAATGAACATAGATTAGTTATGGAAAACCTAGGAATATGAAACTTCTTTAAATAATAAGTTCTTTCACCTTGCACCAGGGTGCATGATCATAGTTTTTAGTAGTGTCATCTGTAGAAGAATGTCCAAACTTCCATGATGAATGGCAAATGAAACAAGGAGAAGTTTACTCAGTTTAGGAAACTGCACAATAACAAAATTACATAATATTTTGGTGGAGACATCTTCTGATTAAAGTTCTAAGTTCCTGTTGCAGTAGTTTCCACTTTAGTTTGATAGAGGAGTTCATTTAGGTGCTAATTTTGAATGCGCAACGTTGAGGTGTACCTCCCGGTACAATCATTATTATTATAAGCTTCCTTAAAACAGTTCATCGATGTTTGAAGCTCCTCAGATGTACGGGCAGATGTTGCACTGTCATCAGCATATTGAAGCTCCATTATGCGAGTATTGTAGGTGCTCAAATACGTCAACCCCATGTCGGTACATTTACTGGCACGTTAAAGAACTCCCGCGAGACTAAATTCTGGCACATCAGCGTTTCTGAAAACCGTAAAAGTACTTAGTGGGACGTAAAGCAAATGACATAATTATTATTATGAAATGAACTGCCTGGATTGCTATTGATTGAACTATTTGGCCATATGGCCATGCACGTGGTGGTTAAGACGACATGCTATCCGTAGGTTGTGTGTGAGTGAATGTTCCGGGAACCAGATGCATTATGGTCTCTCCGAGAGAGAGAGAGAGAGAGAGAGAGAGAGAGAGAGAGAGAGAGAGAGAGAGAGAGAGAGAGAGAGAGAGTGTGTGTGTGTGTGTGTGTGTGTATTGAAATGTCTTAGTGTGAAATGTGTCTATTTTTAGAACGTTCTCTTTAGAGAACTGTTCTGCATCTTTAAAGAATCCATCATACAAGATTCTATAAACATTAATATATACTTCAATTATATCAAATTGTATTATATATGTTTGCACCTAGAAGCATTTGCAGGCTTGATCATTGAACTATTCACCAAGTTTCATTAGCACTTAGAAGCACAGTGTCAGACATTACGTATGTTGTGCTGCTCTTCAAAGTGTCAGACATTACGTATGTTGTGCTGCTCTTCAAGAACTTGCACTTTTTTTATTTAAATTACTGATCTTCGTCTTCTTCTGGATTTTAGGATCTTACATCACGCAGTGCTAATCCCTATAGTGTTATAGTGCTTCTTGAACTGCTTTTAGTGAAAGACTTATCCTTTACTTATTGTTTCCCTATGCATTGTTTTATATTTTTACTTAATCAGCTGATGGTGACCCAGAATAGTGGTCGAAACCGGTACCGCTTTTAATCAAATAAGAATGTAACATTACATTTCTTATTTTCCTTGTATTGAATAGGTTGAACCACTTTATTTCTTGTTTTCAATTTAATTGTGATACAGTTCAATATGGAACATTATGAAATTTCTATCTTTAAATAAATTGGTAAAGGCTTATCGGACAGGATGTAAGCATAAAATAATGCCAAAAATGGAAAAAAAAATTGCTTCCAGTACCTTCTAGTCGGTCTGGAACAGGCAGTATGGTAAATGTATTTATCTTTGTTATTCACACCTCCAATAAACTTATTATTATACTTTTCGATCAATAGTGGTTTCAACCCTTCATTTTCCTTATGGCTCCTTACAACAACTCAAAACATTAGCCTACTCAAGAGAACATCAACAAGATGTCTTGCTGGCACTGACACTAAATTTATCTCATCAGCCAGCAAATTCAGTCAACCAAATAAACGAAGAAATGTTTCGATATTACTGGGTATTATGTATAAGCCTGCATATCAACACGTCAGTTTGATATCAGAAGTAAAACTAGCGGCTATATAGAAATGTACAATAATTGAAAATCTTCCACCTTTTTGATACTTTTTATTTGCTTTTTAGCAAATTAATTAATTAATTAATTATAAACAGTACATGTTTTGTTCTTATTTGAGAACATCTTCAGCTGTTGTATAGCTTAGGTGAATCACTGAGTTTTCGAGTACATTATATTCAGTACCTTGTTCCTCTTAAAAACTATTTGAATATAAATTGAATTAAAAATGATATTAAAACAATGTGGTGGTTAATGGGTTGGTGACATGAGACAGGATGAATACATAGTTAGCCTACTTAAAAAACTATATCTATTAATTTGAATAGTTGTTGTTAAAAGTTTCAAACTCTGTTACACGTAAAGCAGCTTCAAACGTAGCTCCTCCAGGGTCACGGTAGAATTGGAGTTTAACAACAGTAAGAAATTGAGACGAAGCTCCCTTCTCAATTAGTGAACGGCAATCAGCTTCAAAGTTCCGCATTAAACTCAATTTAAGATACATTAAGTAAGCTTAAAATAAATAACAGCCAACCTGGAAGGAGTGAAAGAAGTGAACATTCAACAATATTTAGAATAGTGTCAAGGAGTCATACATTTTAAAAACCTTTTAACTGGAAGAC
The DNA here is from genome assembly GCF_040414725.1 of Anabrus simplex. Classification (NCBI taxonomy): domain Eukaryota; kingdom Metazoa; phylum Arthropoda; class Insecta; order Orthoptera; family Tettigoniidae; genus Anabrus; species Anabrus simplex. The sequence continues at coordinate 471,171,323 of NC_090265.1, read as the reverse complement.
AAACAGATATTTTTTTGTGTAACAGAGTTTGAAACTTTTAACAACAACTATTCAAATGAATAGATGTAGTTTTATAAGTAGGCTAACTATGTATTCATCCTGTCTCATTTCACCAACCCATCAATCACCACATTGTTTTAATATCATTTTAAATTCAATTTATATTCAAATAGTTTTCAAGAGGAACAAGGTACTGAAAATAATGTACTCAAAAACTCAGTGATTCACCTAAGCTATACAACAGCTGAATATGTTCTCAAATAAGAATGAAACATGTACTGTTTATAATTAATTAATTTGCTAAAAAGCAAATAAAAAGTATCAAAAAGGTGGAAGATTTTCAATTATTGTAAGTCTCTGTGATTAGAATTTGATACGGAAAATGAAGCCGATTACTTGCAAATATATAGAAATGTTTTGATATTCCTGGGTATTATGTATATGCCTGCATATCAACAATTCAGTTTGATATCAGAAGGAAAACTAGCGGCTATATGTGCCAATGAATGATTGCCTAGCTGCTAACACAAGACGGTAAAACATGAGCTGCTTTATTATCGTTTTACATATCATCCGTACAATATGCGAATGTATAAATCATTTCTGGATAAAATTAATCATTTCTCTTGACACATAATTAGCACCTTTCAATGACTAATAATTCAGTTATGCGATAAAATAAAGAGCATGTCCAAATGCCTGATATAAGGCGCTGCCACTGGAGCCTGATATCAGCCGTTTGCCTGCTTGAGAGTTAATTCTGTTATTTTATCAGAGTACGTAAAAGTTCCACCATTCTATTTTATGAAAACATTTAGCTATTTTTAGCATCTGGAGAATATTTTAAAGATATGCCACGTATATAGGTCACTTAAGAAAATAATGAGAGCATGGTATTGTACGGTCCTTGCATTTAATATTTATTTTGTGATAGGACTAACTATCTGTCCATTATTTTGGTTTTTAGTGGATAAATATGCATAAGTTCAGTAAATACCTTCAATATACAGTATATGGTCACCATTTAAAAAAAAGTAATTACTGAAAAAATACAACACACACATACCGGAACTGAATATCAGAGATATACCAACATCAAACTTAAGCTCAATTGGACCAGTAGTTCAGGCATGATTGAGCGAAGAAAAAACATGTAACATTTCATTTTAAACTTGCACGGCTTATGAAAATAATTTTGCAAACAGCATATTCTCAGGTCAATATTTTGAAATAAAACCGTCAACTGACAGTTCCCCCTTAGAATATTTGTGCAAAATTTCACAAAATTTCACCTAGTGGTTTAGACATGATATCTCTGGAAGGCTGGCAGACATTATTTCATGTAAGGGGGGCATGTAAGAAAAGAATCTAACAAGCAGTGGTGATGTTATTTAAAGGGGAAAAGTAATGAGATGATGATGATGATGATGATGATGATGATGATGATGATGATGATGATGATGATGCTTGTTTAAAGGGGCCTAACATCGAAGGTCATTGGCCTCTAAAAACAATGATATGAATGGCAGGCTGGACTACAGATCTTCTGGGCTATTATGCCATGGTCCACTCTTCTCATTCCTTCCAAACTTTTGACTACCGCAGTAGTACTCGAAATGTTTCGAAGGAATGAGACGAGTGGACCACGACATAATAGTCCGGAAGATTTTTATTTTATTGACACCAGCCGTGAAAGCCTTCATACTTTGACGAACAAATTAAATTAAATTAAATTAAATTAAATTAAATTAAATTGCCATGGAAAATTAAAATGGAAGATTAAAGAGGGGAGCATTACAAAAGGAAGCAGAAGAAATTCTAGTGAAGTCTAATCAGTTGTGAGCCACTGTGGAAGAAGGTAATCCAAAGAACTATACTTACATTCTATGGCAGGCACTTGCTGCAGCAACATTCAGCAGAGGAAATACATAGATGATGAAACGTAGTTCTTTATGAGGTAGGAAAGAATATAGGAATACAAATACTAATGCTGGGAGCAACAGCTTGCGAACTCTAGTATCATAAGCAGCTCCAAGGGGCACAAGAAATGCTGACAACGCCATTCCTCGAGGAATTGCAGAATAAAAGTACCATAAGAACGGAGAGGTCTAATAGCGAGTTGAGGAAAATCATAACAAGCAGTGAAATTTGAATACAGTCTGTAAAACTTCCATTACAATGCATCAGAATAATTACAGAGAGCAAATGCATTTCAAAAGGATACTCCCCATTCATGACTTTTGTTTAGCACTATATTGAAATACAGAACTTCTCCCTCTGGCCAGAGTAACCGCTTCCAGAATATTGAGTCTACAATAACAGTCAGGCTCAAAAATATCAAGCCTGCTGGAACAGCCAACTTCATTAACCTGCAATGAAAAGAGTACATTAAAAGATCACATAGTATATATAATAATTGAAGAATATGTAAACTGCAAACTATTATTCCAAGTGCAATGTTTTTCAGGAAGAAAACTATGTAACTAGTAACGTTTTCTTTCTTGTAACTATCCTCAAAAAATGAGGTACATTAATGGCTGGGCAAATTTTAGGTTGCCGGACAATTGCGGTCACTGAGATAAATTTGTGCCCACTCACAGAAATTCCCCAGTTGTCACAGGACATTTGCGGTCACTGCAGCAGGGGGTGGACCTCATCAGCTTAATCTCGGGGTATCCCCGCTAAACTACCTGAGCACCTGCTCACTCCTTGCAGATCAATATTTTTGTCTCGCGGGCATTATTTAGAGATTGATACCTTCAGCCACAAACACTATTCTATACCGAAACTTCCGGGTACGAGTACTGTATTTACTATTGTGTGCTGTAATGGACTTGACAGTTACTAATCAGGCAAATCGTTGCCACTTTACAAACGTTATATGTACAGAAAGTATAGGGAGAGTCAACCTGTTATACTCACCTGGGCGTGTCTGAAGGAGAAGAACAAGTATAAAGGACGGCTGAGGACAAAAGTAGAAGAAATGCTTCATACCGTCGTTCATCAGCGTGGACCACCTGAAGAAGCGGCCTTCACGGTAAAAAAGCAGGTTCAAAAGCCAAAGAGGTGAGCAGGAGAAGTGACTCCACTATCACAGATTTATGTGCAGGAGTTGGGTGATCTGCATAACAGGGGCTACGACTTTGTCACTGACATGCCAGTTCAAGAAACTTTAAAAATAACAATGCGTCGGCAATGAAATCATGCACGCGGACTTCAAGTAGAGCCAAAACACAAGTGTTCAGATTTATCCTTAATGAAGAGGCATTAAGGATGAATAACGGCAGCCCGTTTCGTTTAGCTGACGACGGCATAGGAGAAAAAATTATAATTTTTAGTGCCGAAAAAGGTAGAGAAAGTCTTAGGCACTATGTGCAATTTTTTTTTTAATGGATGACATGTTCGAGAGTTGCAGCAAACAGTTCGCCCAGATATACACCATTCACGCAGACCTTGGAGGCCAGGTTGCATTCTTGCCTAACAAAAAGAAAGAAACTTATATTCGTTTCTTTCACCTTACTTGGCAGCAGCGCCCCAATGGAATCCTAAGGAAATCACTACTGGCTTCGAAGCAGCTACGATATCAGCCCTATGAAAATGATTTCCGTCAGCAGAGTTAAGTGTTTTTTTCTTTTTTTCACATGAAGCAATGTCTGTGGAGAAAACTACAGGAACTTGGCCTGACAAGAGAATGCAAGGAAAACGAAGATATACGTCTCCACATCCAAATGTGCGCTACTCTGGCATTTTTGAAAACAGATGACGTCAGTGAGGGATGGTTGGTGATACATTCTCAGGCTCCTTCTACAAAAAAACTTACTGGATTCTTCGACTATTTTGCACACGTATGGCTTGAAAACAGCGAGATACCAATCACTATGGGGATCTGTTACGAAAAGCGACATCGAACAACAAATGCTGTAGAGGAATGGCATCACATAATCAACTCTTTAGTTGGAAATCCACATGCTCGATTCGACGATTTGGTGGTTTGTTTAAAGAAGGAAGCAGAAGCGACGAACTGCATGTACCTGAAACTGGAACTCAATCTTGAAGGCAAGAGGAGAAAGATGAAATATGTGAATAAAGATGTGAGGACTGAAAGAACTCTTAAGAAATATGAAGAAACTAGCGACATCAGGTCCTGCTTAAAGGCAATTTCTTACACAGAAAATCTTGCATAATCTTCTTGCTGTTCCAGGTATTCCTAATGTAAATAGGTATGTACAAAGGAACAAAATTATAACGACGCTTACCTAAAGCAGACAAAAATAACTGACGAAGCTTAGTTACAGCTGATTTTAAACACGCCAAAATGATTTTAATGCAATCATTATGCCAGTCCAAAGCCTGGAAGAAGTGTGATACTAATCAGCATTTTAAAACATATAATTAATTGTCAACCAAATTATTTTTATTTTATTTTCTTTTTTTTGCTAGGGGCTTTACGTCGCACCGACACAGATAGGTCTTATGGCGACAATGGGATAGGAAAGGCCTAGGAGTTTGAAGGAAGCGGCCGTGGCCTTAATTAAGGTACAGCCCCAGCATTTGCCTGGTGTGAAAATGGGAAACCACGGAAAACCATCTTCAGGGCTGCCGATAGTGGGATTCGAACCTACTATCTCCCGGATGCAAGCTCACAGCCGCGCGCCTCTACGCGCACGGCCAACTCTCCCCAACCAAATTATTGTATGTACTCAAGTTTGGAGGTTTTGACCCTGTGTGAGTCAGGGACACAGATGAAGAATACATCCACAGTATCCCCTGCCTGTCATAAGAGGTGATTAAATGGGTCCCCGGGGGCTCACAATTTGAAAGCGTGGGTTGACAGGATCGAATTTGCCAAGTTGGGGCCAGAAGACCAGCGCCTCAACTGTGCCACTGAACCACTGAGTCCGGCACTTCTAATTCTTTTTCATCCCATTTTCTCCGAAAAATAAATAAATAAATAAATAAATAAATAAATAAATAAATAAATAAATAAATAAATAAATAAATAAATAAATAAATAAATAAATAAATAAATAAATAAATAAATAAATAAATAAATAAATAAATAAATAAATAAATATTAATTAATTAACCATGGATTAACTTTTGTTTTTCTAAAAATAAAGGACTGGTGTGGAATAAAACAGTGTCTTTTACCCCGGCCTACCTTTAATTATTCCACAATAAATAAATAGGAAACTTATTTTTTGAATTAGCCTCTGATGTATGTACATATAAAAATACACTTTGTGTTGTATTACAGTTTGAATTGATGAATCAAATATACCAGCTTGTATATCTGCGGGAATGTTTATACCGTGTTAGCCACGAGACCTTTTTGTGATGGTGGTGATTACTGTTTTTGTGAGAAAGTAGAACGGTGCCACCATCCTCCCTTAAAACTAACTACAAAAAATGTCGAATAGATCCAAATCTCTTTTAGGGAAAAAGAAGGGAAAAGCCACAAAGGACGTGAAAATATAAGACTGCCTGGGCTTGGCAAACATAATACCGTTCGGGTAGGAAGAGAACAAGAGTTGACCAAGAGAGGCTGGTTAGGAAATAGAATAGAATATATTTATTTATCACCTACAGAATTGTATGTTACTAAAATCATGACATGACTTCTTGTTCTCCTTCAGACACACCCAGGTGACAATTTCATGTTGACTTTCCCTATACTTTCTGTACATATAATCGTTTGCCTTATTAGTAACCATCAAATCCATTACAGCACACAACAGTAAATAATTACACCAGGAAGTTTCGATATAGAATTGTGCTTGTGTCTGAAGGTATCAGTCTCTAAACAATGCCCGCGAGAGAAAAATGTTGATCTGCAAGGAGTGAGCAGGAGCCCAGGCAGGTTAGTGGGGATACCCTGAGATTAAGCTAATGAGGCCCACCTCTTGCTCCAGTGACCACATATGTCCTGTGATAACTGGGGAATTTCTGTGAGTGGGCAAAAGTTTATCTAGTTGACTGCAAATGTCCATGATTTTGTGATGACCACAAATGTCCGGGACACCAAATTTTAATGTAATGAAATGGAAATCCCAAGATCTGGTATTTCCAATCATTCCCTTTATGTAATTTCATATCATCGAACAGGTTTTTTTAACTCTGCAGTTTTTTTGTAATGATATGGAAATACCAAGATTTAGTATCTCCAAACATTCTATAACATATCAAACAGTTCACTGTCTTCACTGTCGCAAAGCTAATTCAAACCTTTCTCTACATTTTGTAATGAAAAATGGACATGGTTTATAAAATTAAAACTGTTCTCAAGCAGTAATTACAAAAAACAAAAAGAAAAAAAAACACAGAGTGCATTTTACTCTATTTCAATATTAAAGACTCCATTTACTTTCAAGTTGTATACTTCACATACAGTTGATTACAAAAACCCAAAAATTACTTTAATTCTACAATTCTCTTTTGACATTTAAATCAGAGAGCAAAGTTGTCATCAAAATGAACATAAAAACTGAAGTACACATCTTCATCAGTGATTGGTGTGACAGTGTCATCTTTACAACTGTCTTCAACACCTTTTACAATGCCTGCTTTGCAAAAGCAATTTTTGATGGTTGAAGAGGATACCTGTTTCCATGCAGGTGAATGAAATTCATGGCCTGTAAAACAAATCAAATCACAAACATATGGCAGATATAGACTTATAATAAAGAAAAATTAAGTTCATAATCACCTCAAGAACACTGATTGTGAGATTGCTTTTCCCTGCATCAGTCTCAACAATTGCATGCAGCACCAACTTGTCATTGCGGCAAAAAACGTCTTTGTGCCAAAAACTGCCTAATGACTGCTCTGGTAAAGTTACAGTGCTTTACAGGCATGTGATGAGGTTAAAACTCATATCTCCTCTTGCGGATCAGAAATGCTGACCAAACCCCTGTGTATTTTAACATGCCACGAAACACTACTGTTTCTGATAAGGGAGCAGCAAGTGTTCTTAAACTACCGGCAACAAAAAGTTACGTTGTATGGTGATGTTGGCCATTACTGCTGACAGCCGTAAACTACCGCTGTACGTTATATTTAAATGCAAAACATTATCGAAGAACATCACATTCCTGACTGGTATCCACGAAACGAAAGAAGCCACTCTGCTTGTGATGTCAAGTAAATGTTCATAAGCAGTGTTTTTTATGACACAGTACTGAGCGATTCTAATGTACATTTTTCTCCCAAGTTTTTTAAATGCCAACAATCTAGCCCCTCTGCAAGTGAAAGGCCTACAGTGTTGATAAATTATGAAAGGAATAAAAATTAATATGCTATGCTCTTTGCTGATGACATTGTAGTTTGGGGAGATAATGAAAAGGAAGTACAGACACAAGTTGATTTATGGAATGAGGAAATAAGAAATTCTGGAATGAAGATTAGAACTGCGAAAAGCAAGACTTTGATCATCACGAGAGGTAACAGAAAATCCAGGGGAGTGATAAAAATAGGAAATTAACCTTTTGAAGTAAAGAAAATTTTTAAATATTTGGGCAGCATGATGTTGCAAGATGGAAATTTGGATGGAGAAATTGATTTAAGAATACAGCAGTCTGCAAGTTTCTACCAGTGTGTGAGAGACATTGTATGGAACAAAGATGTGCCAATGAAGTGCAAGAAGGGTTTATACTCGTCCTATTATAAACCTATACTGACCTACGCTTCAGCAGCCTGGACGTTGAACTAAGCAGAACCAAAGTAAGATAATATAGACGTTGATTCCCATAGGGAACCTGAAATATCTGTCCCGAATGAGTAAATTTATAATACCAATATAAATAGTCTGTTATTGGACATTATAAATTTTCCAGCTAACTCATTCCTGGTTGCCAGCATTTCGCCCCAGTGTGCTAAGTTGATCTCATCAGTTGGTAAATAGCATTATATTCTATAAGCACGACTCTAGTGAGTTATTTACAGCTTTACACAAAGGTCTTAATGTCTCATTTGCCAGATATGAAAGATTTCAGGTCTGAAGAATTTGTTTGTCGTGTGCCTTTCTTCAGTGAAATTTTCACTAGGAAACGTTTTTTACAAATATTTTTGATGCTCTATTTAGAAAACACTCAAAATCAAGGTACCAGCCTTAGAACCAGAACTCAGAAAGTCAGTGATTTTCTAAAAAAAAGTTGACAGTAAATGTAGGGAATATTTCTCACCTGGGCCATACTTGTCAGTTGACAAATCTTTTGTTGGTTTCAAGGCAAGAATATCCTTTATAACCTACAACCCCAAGAAACCAACTAAGTAAGGGCAACGTGTATATGTTTTGGCAGATCCTCTTTGTGGATATATTGTATCCTTTGTACCTTACCACAGAAAATTGACAACTTGCTGGAGTTCATTCACTACACCTTCATCTTCACTTGACAGTTCTCTAAACTCTTCGTTCAATTCAAATAAATAATCGCCACTGCTGTCTACATAAACGTGCATATGTATTTCTTCTTCACTCATATTTGCCGTTTTTAAATTGCAAATTTAACTGAGACACTTCGCATTCACAGATAAACATGCTTAGTACAACACGTGTGCAGACTCAATGTAAACACAGACAGGCCGCGGCCAACCATGACGATACACGGCTACATATACCATGTATTATTTCCATGGAGATAACAGAACGGCTTCCTTTGTGCACAAAAATTTGCTCCAGAAACTCCATGGATATCGATCGACCTCAATCAGGTCAAAGATCTTCAATAAAGAACTTATCAAGTAGAACGAAACATAATGTCGAGGTGACCTTGACGTTGGACCAGTTACAATAAACCATGATGTCGAGGTTACCTCGACGCTGGACCAGAAAAGGTTAAAAATTTTGTTTGAAAATCTTCTGCATAATAGCTGCACCCCCTATTTGGGACCTTAAAATTGGCATATAATGTGTGGCCAATATGCAAGTAAATACGGTATCCTATTGTAGAGCAGACATTCCAAACGTTTATAGTCGGCGGCAACGGCAACTTATATCCAAGTAAACGGTTTACATTTTTACACTTGCACTGCTTTGTGAATATGTTTCATATAGTAGACACTCAACAAGGCAACGAGTCTGTAGCTTTCTGGATGGTTCTTATGTCTGCCTGGTTTCAGGATAGCTGAGATCATAGTCCGGTTAAAATCTGGAGAAAGCCTTCCTGCAAATAAGATGTTACAGAAGAAGTGACACAGTCATTTTCATACATTCTTCCCATAATGAGTCGGGAACTCTGGGTTTATATTGTCATTCTACAGTCCTTTCAAAGCTTCCCAGCTCGTCATCAGTTACTGGTTTAAAAATATCAGGCGCAGCACTGCCATGTCTTTTCATGAGGGATCATTTTTAAAAATTGATTTTATGTGGTATGTATCCAGCCATTATTTAAAAAAGGAAATATAACCAACTCAAATAATTACAGGGGAATATCCCTTCTGGGAGCATGTATATAATTTTCTCTTGTATAATTTACATTAGGATCAAAAACACACTGGAACCACAACTGCCCAGAACAAATTCTCAACCTGAAACTAATTACGGAATATTACAAGTGCAGAAATAAACAGCTCTATTTCAGAGATTTCAAAAAAGCATATGATAGTATCCATACACTCACACTTCATACCAAAATAATAAAAATCATAAAAAGCTAACTTTCACCAACACAAATTCCAAGGTAAATTTCACGGGAGGTGTCAAAACCTTTTACAATAAAAACTGGCTTCAGACAAGGTGACAGATTATCACCACTGCTTTTCAATATGGCTCTCTATTATATCATAAACGTTTTGGCAAAAGGAAAATCCACCTTCAATTAAAATTGGAGCAAAACCCTCAATAAGAATGAAATGCCTGGGATTTGTGGACAATTTATTTCTCTTAGCCCTTGACTTGGAAGAAGTTTGTGCTGAGATCACCAGACTCCAAAAAATTTGCTTTGCAATTGGATTACAAATATTCTTTGAGAAAACTGAGATCATGCCCATGAAACCCCTGAGTATAAATGAAGTCTTAAATAAATAGGACTAACAAACTGAAAAAAATCACAATTTCTAAACTGGTCAACATATTGTATAATACGAAATGCCTGTCAATAGACACTAAGATCCAACAGTATAAAACTGTAATTTACGCTTGTGAAACACTGTTCCAAATTAAAAACAAAAGAAGAACCGATCAGCTCCTCAAAACCAAAAGGAGGATCAACAGAAATTGCATAAATACAGAACTTGCATAAATAAAACGTACCAGGTCGAAGGAGTCTGGAGCTTCCTAATAGAACTGTGTATCGAGAGCCCGAACCAATCAACAGCATAATGAAGAAGAAATGTTTAATATCTTTCACATATTGCGACTGCCAGGAAATCGGATTTACAACCAGTGATGAGAAATCTTGGAAAGAAGACAGGACAATGGATCCATGAAATGCAGCAAGATCTCAAAGCAGTTGAACTCGAGATAGCAGATGCAGAAAACAAAATTAAAATTAACACACTTCTTAAACAAATTTTCAGCAGAAATGACACATAGAAGGGCTATAAAGATTTCAGACAAACTGAGAAAATTACGATTGAATAATAATGTTATTGCTTTTATGTCCCATTAACTACTGCCTTTGCTGGCAAGACCTAATGTTTACAGTGCACTATGTCTTCTGGTGTGGGCTAGAACAAACTTGTTACTTTCATTGACCTGTCTCAGTCTCATCCTTGGCTTTGATGATATGAAAGTGACCGAGGTATGAGTGACGCTAGTAATGCCATTCCTTATGCAGCCAGTTCCTGTTATGAATGGTGTGAAAATGTTGCTCATAGTGTCGGTTGGTGCAGGCATTTCAGTGGGCTTGGCAGACAGATATGTAAAAGCTTGTTCTGGCTCGGTGAGGAAAGCAACGGCAAACTACCTCATTCCTCATTTCCCTAGTATGCGCCTTCAGTGACGCCTGGGCCATCTATGAGGTTGATGGTGGATGATATAGATGTTGATTCCCATAGGGAATCTGAAATATTTGTCCTGAATGAGTAAATTTATAATATCAATTGACAGTGTTTGGTCCATTATTGGACATTATAAATTTTCCAGCTAACTCATTCCTGGTTGGCAGCGTTTTGCCCCAGTGTGCTAAGTTGGGCTCATGAGTTGGTAAATAGCACACCTACCAAGACGCATGGCTAGTGCATACCATGGAGACCACTGCATACGCTACTTGGAGCCACCAGCAGTGCCAATGCACTATGATGGTGGAGCTGTTGAGGTCCAAACCAGTCTCTGAGCTGAGCACTCAACATACATACACCACTACTGCTGATTTTATATCCCACCAACTACTTTGACAGTTTACGGAGATGCAGAGGTGCCGTAATTTAGTCCCACAAGAGTTCTTTCACGTGCCAGTAAATCTACCGACATGAGGCTTGACGTAATTGAGCACCTTCAAATACCACCAGACTGAGCCAGGATCGAACCTGCCAAGTTGGGGTCAGAAGGCCAGCACCTCAACTGTCCGAGCCACTCAGCCCGGCAATTATTACGATCGAAACATATGAAAAAGTACATATGAAAAAGCAGTAGTTAATGGGACATAAAAGCAATAACATTATTATTCAATCGTAATTTTCTCAGTTTGTCTGAAATCTTTATAGCCCTTCTATGTGTCATTTCTACTGAAAGTACTGGGCATATCACAAGAACCAAACAGTACAACTTTCAAAGAGAAAGTAAACATGGAATGACTCAAGTGGTCCAATGTGTCCAATAATAATAATAATAATAATAATAATAATAATAATAATAATAATAATAATAATAATAATAATAATAGACATGCCATGCCCAGCGGGTAAGATCATGTATAATGGTGCTGTGTCTTATGTCAGCTTATACAGAAGAACTGTACTTCGTTTGTGGCTTCCGAGGAATAATAGTGGTTTAACTTTTGGTGCTAAAAGCGTGTTAGTATTATCTTGTTATTTTGTTCTTGTATAATAAATGTTTTTGGGGTAATTTTTAATATGAATTTTGTGCCCCAAATATCCGCCATCTTGGTAATTAAGACAATTATTCCATAGATAACACTATCTACAGGTCATTCCGTATATCAAAATCAAATCAAATCAAAATCAAATCAAAATCAAAATATCTGAATAACACTTTTAACCTAACTGCCCCCATTTTGTTTTCCTTTGTCATTACCTCCATAGAAACCACTAATAAGATATGCACTATTCTTTATATTCTCAGCATTACCTAGGTTGTACAGCCGGCCACTATTGTGAGCCATATGACTGGCAATGCGACACTTCCGTACTGGACAGCATACTTCATTATTACCTGGTCAGCTCATGTGGGGGTTTAGTTCCGAGCTAAGTACGAGCTAAGCATAACCCTGCGAGAAACATTCGGATGGGGCTCTCAACCCTGACATGGCTCGTCCCAATGGCCACCAATAGGGGAAGTTTCCTGTAGATATACAGGACAGGTCCAAAGAAGACCTAGTCAAATAAGCACTCGTAGATCAACTGAGGTGAACAGAACTGTGGTCAATGGCTTTGATGGCTGAAGAAGACTTATATCTCAATGGCAGAGAGGGCGGAAGAACCAGAAATGCAATCCACTTTGCGTCCGACTTGGATCACGCGGCCAAGTGGTCAGCGTCTGTTTACCTAATAGGTACGGCTGCACAAATTACGTTCCAGAAACAAGCAATCCCTGGTCCTTAACTATCAGTGGAAACACTGGACTAATCCTTGATTACAAGCAATTATGATTCATGAGAGTAATTACAGAATTACCACAGGTGGTAACCAATTCACCTGCACATGGACGGCAACTAAGTTTTCGGATTCTGGGGGGAACTGGGCTACCATGATCACAGAGAAAGTCAGAGTTCTCTGGCAAACAACCATCAAAGAAACCCACATACATCGGGACCTTCAACATTAACACACAACTACAACCAGGCAAACTACACACCTTAACATCAGAACTAGATCAACAAAGGATACAGATACTAGCTCTTCAGGAAACATGCCTTACAGATGAAAGCACACTTGACTATGGTAATTACCATATTTTCAAAAGTAAAACAGACAAATGAATAGGAAGAGGTGGCACCCCTCTCTTGAGTATGGCTTTTGTAGTTCACAAAAACATAGTTAATTTGATAAACGAAGTCACTTCCATAAGTAATAGAGTAATGATGATGCGCATACAATGTGCGAACAAAAAATACACACTAATTAATATACATGCCCCCATGAACATTGAAAACAAGGACTTGCAGAAGTTAGAACAATTCTGGTCTAAACTTGAAAAATCTTGGCAACAGTCCCCAGAGAAGACACAAAGATATTACTAGGCGATTTCAATGCACAGATTGGTAGGGAAAAAGAATAACAAAAGACCACAGGCAAATACCCAGCTCATAAATTCACCAACAAGAATGGCATGAGACTTATTGAACTGTGCCAACAGAACAACCTGAAGATAATGTCCACCTCTGAGGAAGCATCCTCGAAAACAGAAGACCTGGAGATCACCTTCACATTCTCTTGGAGAATATCAGATCGACCATGTGGCCATCACACATCCTTTACAGAAAGAAATTCATGATGTGCAAGTTCGAAGAGAAGCTAATATTGATTCTGACCACTATTTAGTGCACATCAAAGTGAAATTTACCCCGAAAAGAATCCACTACAAGAAATCTCATCTTCAGAAGTTCAACACAAAAAAGATAAAGGAAACTAACATAAAACAAGAATAGGAAAAGGAAAAGGTGGACACCTGGCAACAGTTCCATAACAAGATCATTACGCGAGGTACAGAGACTATTCCATTGAAGAAGAATACAGACTATTCCATTGAAGAAGAATACGAAACACCCATGGTGGGACTCTGCATGTGAAGAAGCACTGGAAAAGCGAGAGTTTTTCAGAAATATAACTGTAAGAAGTCACTCGAGACTCAACAACACTATCTAATTGTGTGAAGTGACTGGGGACTTCTAGGTGGATTTCATATAGTCTGTTATTCAAAATTGATTTCTTCTATGGAGAAATTTAATTGAACTTCCTTTCTTAGCAAAATTTTGCTGTATTTATATGAGTTTTTTTTTTTTGTGTGTGTGAACTTAGGAAACTTAGGTGTTGTGTTATTGTTAAGGCATTTCTTTAAAAAACCTATGTCTCTACCTATTTTTGCTACCTTTATTTTCAGGTTGCAATAAAGGTTTGCTTTTTTGTTAGCCTGGATGGCATTACCATTGTATAGTATGAATTTAATTCTATATTTATATATAGAAGACAAGATATTACATCTCAAGAACATTGATTTTAATTAGGTGTCAATAATATGTTACCAGAACACCACTGCACGATTTTAATAAGCCACATGTTAAATACAGTCGAAACTGGTTAAGACGTCCCTCTCTAGCATGTTTCCCTGGTTGTTACGTCATTATTCCACAGTCCCAGTCCATGTCCTATTAAATACATACTAAAGAAACCTGGATAGCAGATTTACGTCACTCTTTAGTATGTTCATAATGTTCCCACCATAAGAAATTGAAATTAGCGTTCCCAGTCACACTGCACATACGATGCATCAGCGAAGACTGGCCTGAGTGTGGATTTAGTTGAGACCTTAATTTCATGGCCCTAGTGTGTCGGCCTACAGTTGCAGGCAGCATTGTCACGAATAAAGAGGTGTTTTATGACACAAATAAAAAGACGGCGGTATCATCTAATAGGCCATATTCTTAGACATGATGGATTATTGAAGAAAATAATACAGGGTACATATAGAGGGGAAAAATTATAGACGATAATCAAGAGAGTACATGATGCAAATATTAGATGACATGAGATGTAACAATGTACATAACTTAGTGGTTTGCAGTACATACAGTTATGGTCCGGCTCCATGGCTAAATGGTTAGCGAGCTGGCCTTTGGGCAGAGGGGCCCGGGTTCGATTCCCGGCAGGGTCAGGAATTTTAACCATCATTGGTTAATTTTGCTGCCCCGGGGACTGGGTGTCTGTGTCGTCTTCATCATTTCATCCTCATCACGACGCGCAGGTCACCTACGGATGTAAAATTTTAAAAAACCTGCACCTGGCAAGCCGAACATGTCCTCGGACACTTCCGGCACTAAAAGCTGTACGCCACTTCATTTCAGTTATGGAGAAGAAGAAAGCTAGACAGTTTACAAATTATGAATAATTGAAGTTTATTGAGAAAGTGGATGCTAATCCACACATGAAGCGTGTGCAAATCGCCCAGATGATGGACATTCCTACGATAATTTTAAACATGTTTGTAAGTGACGTGTATAGTTCGCGTCTCTAAGAACATTTTTCCTTGATGTTTTGCTATGTTGGTGTTCTTAAACTGTATTGTTCCATTAATTATAATTGTAAACATTTGTTTGTTTTCATCATAATTACTTTTAAGTTCAAACCTATCCCTAAATTTAACAGAGTAATTGGTTTCCATTTTTTAGCAAGTTTCCTCTTTAGGACGTTATTTTTTTTCGGTCCCCACAAAAACATCCTAACCGGTTTTGGCTGCAGTTTATTTCTTCTTAAAATGATATCTGTTTGTAGCGTCGACCTCTGCACTACTTGCCACTACTTTCACCACCTGCGTCTAAGTGTAATTTCGGAAGTGTGAAGTGTTGAACGTGAGGAAAGGAAGGTTAAAGACGATACAAAAACCCAGTCCCCAGTTCAGGGATATTAATCATTTACAATTTAAAATCCCTGACCCGGCCGGGAATCGAACCCGGGGCCGCTGGGTACAGGCAGACGCGTTGCCGGACTGCAGTTTATTTAGAAATAGTGTTTTATTGTAACATATGTTCTTACGACTTAATGTCCACTGAAGGTTACTCTAATATGGGTCGAAACACGTTTGGATGATGTAGATATGTCATCTTTATAGATGTAATATATTATGATGTATTGAATAAGAGGATTTTTTAATATTTATATTGGTGTAATAGAGAAACCGTCAATACAGATGAAATTCATACTGTGCAATTGTCTCATACTGCCATATGTATTTTGCAATATAACTTAAATTCATATTTACAGACTTTCATTTATGCTTTTTTCACACTTACACATTTGGTCCTTTGGAAAACGTATGAACAATGTTTTACTTTAGTTGGTCGTTTTGGTTACTGTACCACGTAAGCACATGTGGGAATGTCTGAGATGTAAAGAAGTGCCAGGTGAGATATAGCTTGCATTAAACAACTAGAAACATTTTTTTTTTTTGCTAGGGGCTTTACGTCGCACCGACACAGATAGGTCTTATGGCGACGATGGGATAGGAAAGGCCTAGGAGTTGGAAGGAAGCGGCCGTGGCCTTAATTAAGGTACAGCCCCAGCATTTGCCTGGTGTGAAAATGGGAAACCACGGAAAACCATCTTCAGGGCTGCCGATAGTGGGATTCAAACCTACTATCTCCCGGATGCAAGCTCACAACCGCGCGCCTCTACGCGCACGGCCAACTCGCCCGGTAAACAACTAGAAACAAAGAGCTGTGTCCAAATTCAAGGAGGCAGATCAAGTTATTTTGAAACCAAGAGCGGAGTCCAACAAGGAAGTTGTCGGACACCACTCCCCTTCATTATTATAATGGAAGAGGTTTAAAAACGGTGAAAAGAAAGGATCAGACAAAAAACATATGCTCATATTTGCTAATGATGGTATGCTATGGGTCGAGACAGAAAAAGATGTAAAAGACGAACAAGAACTTTCTTAAGTATCTGAAAGAACGGGACTATTCATCATCCAAACTAAACCACTTGGTTTGGTGAGGAGTCCAAATCCTGAAGCTCTCCACCTGCAAGTGCAAAGTGAGGAAGCAGATATTATTAATAACTTCAAATAATTAGGAAGCTTTGTTTCTTCAGACAATACCATAAACCAAGACACAGGCAAACAGGATACAAGCTGCATCAAAATTTTTCCACTCCGTTTGTCAACTGCTTTGGGATGAGACATTTCCCCAAGCTTCAAAGATCACACTGTACAAAACAAATCTTGTACCAATTTTAATGTATAGACTGGAAGCAGCAACTTTGATTGGACCTGCGAAAAGTCATCTACAGGCCACTGAAATTAAGTTCTTCCATTCTTGTCTCGAAATTACAAGGACAGACAAATTAAGGAATGAGAATATCTGGCAACAATTTGGATTGGACAAGCGTATGTTAGAAACTTTAGAATTAAGCAGATTACTATGGTATGGACATATGAGAAGGATGGCTCCAAATAGGACACCAAGAGCATGCTATGAAAGGAATATTGCTGGTCAGAGCCCCAGAGGTAGAGGCATGATTTTTTCGCATTAATTTTTGAACGATTTTGCGAGAAGGATACTAATTTTTGCGTTATTTCGCAAAATAGATATTGCCGTATCGCTTTAACGACATTCTAAAATTAATCATTAAAGGTTTAATTACTATCACTGATCGCTGATTGTGGAGGTTTAATTGATAGACTGTACATATCTGGTACATACTTTTGAAGCCATTTCCGTACTGCAGGCTCGTCTATCTTCTCCAGCGGGATGTTGGTTTCGAGTAGCATCGCTGTTGTTTCATGAATAAATTCTATTTTTTAACTCTTAGCTTTCTTTTGCATATCTAATGAGAGTTCTATTGTTGCCTGCCGTTTCACTGTTGGAGTGCTAAATTTACGTTCTGAATGTTCCTTATTTTTAAAACAATGTTTTGAGACAGTATCTTCTTTCTCCCACTCGATACGAACATTACAAAATGTAGGCCTACACATTAAAATACTGCTTTCTGAAATGTATAAACCTTCACTCGCAAACTGCTTAGCTCTGCTGTGCACCGTAACACTTGTCGAGCGACCCATTTTCACTACTGTCTGTGATCACTTTTTTAATTTTACCTGACCACGAAGCCGAAATACACCAATCAATTGTGCTGCTTGTAGACGTCATTAGGGATTCCAGGATTGCACAATGCCATGAGGAGACAGGCTGGGGTGGGATTACCAGCCACCACAAGAACAACATACCAAACATTTCGTTTGGCAAGAAATCTGGAGCCAACCTCTTTTCTTTGATGCCATGTTTAAAAGAGATTTTCCAAAACATTAATGATAGCATATTTCTTTCCTGTTGATGAATCTTCTTTTGCTCTTCCTTTTCTTTTCATACATAATCTTGGAAGAAAATGTCAAGTTCGTTATTCACTACAGATTTCGCTGTAATATCGCGCTTATCATGAAATAATTGAATTTTGCTTTAAAATGGCCTTATCACTTTAATTCGCGAACGTAATATCCATATTTTCTTAAGCAGAAACATATGATTCGTAAAGATATCGCAAAATCGCTTCAAAATATTTTTTGTCGCGTTTATCGTTAATGCGAAAAAATCATGCCTCTACCCAGAGGGAATCCTCATAATGGTTGCCAGAAGCAAATTTTCAAAGACCTTGCCAAACACAATGTAAATTAGCAGCAAAAAGTAGAATATTCATTGTGATTGGACAGGACAAACTGGAGGAGGCTCAAAAATATCCACACCCCACTTGCTGGAACTGAGAACTGATGATGCTGATTATTATTTTAAAATACATGAAAATCTGAAGCTATTATTATTATTATTATTATTATTATTATTATTATTATTATTATTATTATTATTATTAGGAGGAAGGAAGCTTGTAGTTTTACCTAACTGATAATCTCGCTATCATAAGCCATGGGACCTCATATTTTATGTGAAATCCAAACCACTGGACGTGACTTTCATGTCGAAAATCACACATGCATTAACTGGGGCTCGAACCCAGTCCGTCTTGACGGTTGAAAGCAGTTTGATCACTGCACCATCACACCCCTTATTTATTATTACTTACTGCGATATCAGGAAGATGGATACTGACATTCTACGAGTCAGAGCATGGAATGTTAGAAGTTTGAATTGCTGTACTAGGTTAGAGAATGTAAAAAAGGAGATAGATAGACTAAAGTTTGATGTAGTTGGTATAAGTGATGTACGTTGGCAGGGAGAGCAGGATTTCTGGTCAGGCGACTACAGAATTATAAAAAACAGGGGAAATGCAGGATTACCGGGCGAGTTGGCCGTGCGGTTAGGGGCGCGCGGCTGTGAGCTTGCATTCGGGAGACAGTGGTTCGAATCCCACTGTCACCAGCCCTGAAGATGGTTAATAAGAAAATATGGCAGGAGGTAAGCTATGACCAGCATAGTGAAAGGATTATTGTGGTCAAGATAGACACCAACTCCACCACAATAGTGCAGGTCTATATGCCTATTAGTTCAGCAGATGATGAAGAAATCAAAATAATATATGAAGAGAAAGAAGATAATACAGTATGTAAAAGGTGATGAGAATCTAATTGTGATGGGAGACTGGAATGCAGTGGTAGACCATGGAAGAGAAGATAATACAGTAGGAAAATTTGGATTGGGACAAAGGAATGAAAGAGAAAGCTGGCTGGTTGAATTCCACACCGATCACAATTTAGTCCTTGCTAACACTTGGTTCAAACACCACTGACGACGGCTATATACATGGACGAGACCTGGAGACACAGGAAGGTATCGAAGAGAATTCATTATGATTAGGCAGAGATTTAGAAACCAGGTGTTGGATTGCAAGATTTTCCCAGGAGCAGACGTGGACTCTGACTACAACCTGTTGGTCATGAAATGCCATATGAAGTTGAAGAAATTGAAGAAAGGAAGAAATACAAGGAGATGGGATCTAGAAATGTTGAAAGAAAATAGTGTGAGGGATTATTTCAAGGAACATGTAACCCAGGGACTAAATGAAAAGGCTGAAGGAAAGAGGAAGAATGGGCAGTCATGAAAATGAGATCAGTAAGGCTGCTGAAGAAAAGTTAGGGAGAAAGGAAAGATCAACTAAGAAACAATGGCTAACTCAAGAGATACTACACCTGACTGATGAACGACGAAAGTACAAAAGAGGAGGGCATAAGAGTATACAGGCGAATAAGGAATGGAGTAGATAGTAAGTGCAGGACAGCCAAGGAAGGATGGCTGAAAGAGAAAATCAAGGAAACCATTGGAGAGAGAGAGAGAGAAAAAAAAAAAGGTGTATGAATATTAAAGGCTCAGATGGAAAACCACTTCTAGGGAAAGAAGATAAGTCAGAAAAATGGCAGGAACATATCCAACAGTTGTATCAAGGTAAAGAAGTAGGTTATAATGTTCTGGAACAAGAAGAGGCAGTTGATGCTGATGACATGGGAGACCCAATTTTGAGGTCAGAATTCGACAAAGCTTTGAGAGATCTAAGTAGGAACAAGGCACCAGGAACTGATGACATACCCTCACAATTACTGACTGCCTTAGGAGAAACCAGCATGGAGAGGTTCCGTTTAGTGTTTTTTTTCTTCATGTGGCTATTTCTAGCCGGGTGCAGCCGTTGTAAGGCAGACTCTCTGGGGTGGGCAGCATCTGCCATGTGTAGGTAACTGCGTGTTATTGTGGTGGCGGATAGTGTTATGTGTGGTGTACGAGTTGCAGGGATGTTAGGGACAGCACAAACACCCAGCCCCAGAGTCACTGGAATTAACCAATGAAGGTTAAAATCCCCGACCCGGCCGGGAATCGAAACCTGGGACCCTCTGAACCGAAGGCCAGTACGGTGACCATTCAGCCAATCAGTCGGACCATTTAGTGTGTAAGATGTATGATACAGGAGAAGTGCTATCTGATTTTCAGCAGAATGTTGCTATTCCTATTCCCAAGAAAGCCGGTGCTGACACGTGTGAAAACTACCGCACCATTAGTTCAGTATCTGCAAAATTTTAACGTGTATTATTTTCAGAAGAATGGGAAGACAAGTTGAAACTGAGTTAGGAGAAGATCAATTTGGCTTCAGAAGAAATGTGGAAAAACATGAAGCAATCTTGAATTTACGTCTGATCTTAGAGGACCAAATTAAGACAAGCCCATGTACATGGCATTCATAGAACTAGAAAAGGCATTGAATAATGTTGATTGGACCAAGCTGTTTGAGATTCTGAAGGTGATTGGGATCAGACACCGAGAAAGGAGAATTATCTACAATCTATACAAAAATCTGTCTGCAGTGATAAGAATCGAGGGCTTTGAAAAAGAGGCAGCAATCCACAAAGGAGTGAGGCAAGACTGCAGTTTCTATAATCACAAAGAAACTGATAGATTACAAGGCTGCAGTTTGTCCTCTCCTTTTCAATGTTTATATAGAACAGGCAATAAAGGAAATCAAAGAGGATTTTGGGAAGGGTATCAAAGTTCAAGGAGAGGAAATCAAAACCCTGAGATTTGCCGATGATATTGTTATTTTATCTGAGTCCGCAAGAGATCTGGAGAAATTGCTGAATGATATGGACAGAGTCTTGGGGAAGGAATACAAGATGAAAATAAATAAGTCCAAAACAAAAGTAATAGAGAGCGGTTAAACGAAGTCAGGTGATGCAGGAAATATTAGGTTAGGAAATGAAGTCTTAAAGGAAGTAGATGACTATTATTACTTGGGTAGCAAAATAACTAATGATGGCAGAAATAATGGGGACATAAAATGCAGACTAGCACAAGCAAGGAAGCCTTTCTTAAGAAAAGAAATTTGTTCACTTCAAACATTGATATAGGAATTAAAAAGATATTTTTGAAGACTTTTGTCTTGAGCGTGGCATTGTATGGAAGTGAAACATGGACGATAACTAGCTCAGAAAGAAAGAGAATAGATGCTTTTGAAATGTGGTGTTATAGAAGAATGCTGAAGGTGAGATGGGTAGATAGAATCATGAATGAAGAGATACGGAATCGAATTGGTGAGCGGAAATCAATTTGGCTAAATTTGACCAGAAGAAGAGATAGAATGATAGGCCACATCTTAAGACACCCAGGTCTTGTACAGATGGTTTTTGAGAGAAGTGTAGGTGGTAAGATCGGTAGGGGTAGACCAAGGTACAAATATGACAAGCAGATTAGAGCAGATATAGGATGTAATAGTTACGTAGAAATGAAACGGTTAGCACAGGATAGGGTGGCATGGAAAGCTGTATCAAACCAGTCTAACAACAACAACAACAACTGTGATATTAAATACACATTTTATCATTCTGTGATCATATTTGATAGGGAGTTTAAGATTTATTAGCCCCTCATGCCATGCTGTCATAGCACAGATTCGCGTGTAATCACCCGACGTCAAGTAAACACGCGATGATCGCCTTTAAATATATTACATAGCCATTACGCAACATACAGTACAGATTTGTTATTTCTCGTAAAATGTACCTTTATCCTTCTTGTAAACACTATTTTAACAATACTAATAAAAGTTACCATAATACACTGAATTTAGAAAAAATATAAAGGTATGTGAAGTTAAAAGTCTGTTTCATGTAAACACCGATCGCTACGTTTAAAATTTTATAAAATCGCATACATCAGGTTTATAATAATGAAATTTGTGGGGATTATTAAGTATCATCTAGATATTATTATGCATAAATTTCAATTTGTATAGATGGTAAGTTTCATATATATGTTAAAAAGAAATGTACAAATGTAAACTTACGACACCTGGAATTGGCCGATGATAAACAGGGTTAAAAGTCAGGTTGTGAGTTCCACTAATAGGAAAAGTCCTCTTAGGTTTAAACCTTTCCCTGGCAAGCTAAAATAATGTAGTACTACAAAAACTGCCAATCTAAATTAAGGCAAAATGTAAGCTCTTGCTGAAAATTTTGCACTATCCTCAGTTTTGAATCTATATAGATGAAATTTATTTCATGATTCATGATATATCCATGTATATGTCCTGTGATTTAGTCTGTTGGCGCGTTAAGTCTTTACGTTAAAAAAAAGTTAATGAAGTATTAATTTCCACTTTCTGTAATTAATTTTGCAAATTTGAATTAGTATTTGGCATAGTATTAATTATTTCATATACATGTTAATGTCACTGTTAGAATCACTAAACTGTGTTGTCTTTTAATGTTAAAATTTTAAATCTCTATGTTTTGAAATGTCCAAATTATTTTAGGTTTTGAAATTTAAAATTTAAAATTGAGGTTAGGTTCATCGTCATGGTGACTTGCATTTCACTGGTTAATATTAAGATAATTGTCATCTTCACTTTCGGTAGTAGTAGTAGTAGTAGTAGTAGTAGTAGTAGTAGTAGTAGTAGTAGTAGTAGTAGTAGTAGTAGTAGTAGTAGTAGTAGTAGTAGTAGTAGTAGTAGTAGTAGTAGTAGTAGTAGTAGTAGTAGTAGTAGTAGTAGTAGTAGTAGTAGTAGTAGTAGTAGTAGTAGTAGTAGTAGTAGTAGTAGTAGTAGTAGTAGTAGTAGTAGTAGTAGTAGTAGTAGTAGTAGTAGTAGTAGTAGTAGTAGTAGTAGTAGTAGTAGTAGTAGTAGTAGTAGTAGTAGTAGTAGTAGTAGTAGTAGTAGTAGTAGTAGTAGTAGTAGTAGTAGCAGCAGCAGCAGCAGTAGTAGTAGTATAGGAGGGATAATACCATTAGGCCTAAATCTGTCACATGAACTGTTATTGTCTGTCTCACTGTTTTCATCACTAGAAGATATACCGTAATACTGTCACTTCCGAACATAGCCTGAATGTATTTTTAACACAAGTGTTCCAAATAATATTTTGTCATCTTACCCTACAAAAATTTGCAATATAATACGCAAAAACACAATAAAAGCAATACCTCACGCTAAACAAAATTGCCGGCACAGTTCGTGGCACACGACATGGCCAGCGCGCGCCAATCTCTCAAAGAAATAGAAAATAAGAATGTGATATTCTCTTTGTCAGGTAGAAAATTGCATTTTCTTGTAGTTCGAGATACCATGGATCTGCCAATATGCATATGTGAGTCATCTGTTGCGTTAAACCTGAATAAATTGTATTTGAAAACCAGCCTCTATGGCATCGGATCTCACTGGCTCACGGCAGTTTTACAATTCACAGAGCATCGGTTTACATCGGATCTTGGCAGCCACTAGATTAATTACTGTGTTGATGAAGTGAAAGTTCCTTATTGGGATCACTGTAATTATCTAGGTGTTGATATAAGGAAAGATCTTCATTGGGGTAAAAACAAAATGGTATTGTAAATAAAGGGTACAGACTCTGCATATGGTTATGAGGGTATTTAGGGGTTATAGTAAGGATGTAAAGGAAAGGCAATACAAGTCCCTGGTAAGACCCCCCACTAGAATATGGTTCCAGTGTATGGAACCCTCACCAGGATTATTTTATTTGAGAACTGGAAAAAATCCCAAGAAAAGCAGTTTGATTTGTTCTGGGTAATTTCCGACAAAAGAGTAGAGTTACAAAAATATTGCTAAGTTTGGTCTGGGAAGACTTGGGAGAAAGGAGATGAGCTGCTCAACTAAGTGGTATTACCAATATAGATGGTCCGTTATGATAAGTGGTAAGTTCCGAGGTGTCAGTGGAGTAATGGTGAGTTATGACGTTAGTAGACAAATCAGTTTGAGTGTGTGGTTTTCCTCGTTAGTTGCTTCACGTCGCACTGACATATAGGTCTTATGGCGACAATGGGATGGAAAAGGGCTAGGAGTGGAAAGGAAGTGGCCGTGGCCTTAATTAAGGTGCAGCCCCAGTATTTGCCTGGTGTAAAAATGGAAAACCACGGAAAATCATCTTCAGGGCTGCCGACAGTGGGGTTCAAACCCACTATCTCCCGGATGCAAGCTCACAGCTGCGTGACCCTAACCGCATGGCCAACTCCCCCAGTAATGGTATTTTAAGAAGCAGGAAAGATCACAATATGAAGATAAAGTTGGAATTCAAGAAGACAAATTGGCGCAAATATATGCTTATAGGAAGAGAAGGAATTTCCAAATTCTTTGCATTATTTAAGAAAAGACTAGGTAAAAAAAGTAGGGGAATCTGCCACCTGGGCGACTGCCCTAAATGCAGATCAGTGGTAAATGATTTATTTTCTGGCCTTAATTAAGGTACAACCCCAGCATTTGCCTGGTGTGATAATGGCCAACCATGATAAACATTCTTCAGGGATGCCGACAGTGGGGTTTGAGCCCACTGTTTCCTGAATGAAAGCTCACAGCTGCGCGCCCCTAACCACACAGCCAAGTCGCTCAGTGATAGCAGAAGTAAGGAAGACAGAAAATGCATACTAACACAAGCAAGGAAGGCCTCTCTTAAAAAAAAGAAATTTTCTCATCTCAAACATTGATATAGGAATCAGATAGATGTTTTTGAAGACTTTTGTCTGGAGTGTGGCATTGTATGGAAGTGAAACATGGGATGACAAGAAGATCAAAAAGAAAGAAAATATAGAAGCTTTTGAAATGTGGTGTTACAGAAGAACACTGAAAATGAGACAGGTAGATTGAATCACGACTGAAGAGATACTGAATCAAATTGGTGAGAGGAGATTGATCTGGCTAAATATGACCAAAAGAAGAGATAGAATGATAGGACACATCGTAAGACACCCACGACTTGTTCAGTTGGTTTTTGAGAATAGTGTAGGCAATAAAAATGGCAGGCGTAGACCAAGGTATGAATATGACAAACAGATTAGAGTATATGTAGAAATGAAAAGGTTAGCACAGGATAGGGTGGCATAGAGTGCTGCATCAAACCAGACTATGGACTGATGACTCAAACAACAACAACAACAACAAGAACAACAACAACAATGTATGAGAAACCATCTTCATTCAGTATATGATAATCTTCTCCAATTGATCTTATCATCAACGTCTCTATAGTGTTTATTGTTCATGAAATGTATAGAGAATCAACTGTTAAAAAGGTAGTTTACCAAATTTAATACTAAGGATTTCATTCCAGATTTTTTTTTTTTTGCCCTGGATGAATATCAATAGAGGTTACAGATTCAGAGGCAGATTTTAATGTCAACTTGAACTGAACAACACAAGGGAAAGATACTCCAAAATTTGTATTATGTATGACCATAATGACCATGAACATTTGTGAAGCTTGGGTACACTTTTCATTATGATGTTCTGTTGGAGAAAACAACATAGACTGATATTCTATGTGACAGGCTACCAATAAGAAAATGAAGCAGTTTTGGTGACTGAATATGTAAAATGAACTATCTACAACCAGAAAGCAGAATATTCATGCTTTAGGTCTCGTGGGAATTAAAAATCCTTCTTTACAAAACCCCAATCAGATAATCAATTTCATTGAGTACTGTTGCCAATTTGAGAAGTTATATGAAAATATTACATGGGACAATTCAGAATTAGCAATCAGAAAGAAAGTTTTGCTCCACAGTAACAGCACAATGAAGATTACAAGAGTAATTTTCTTGTTCTAAAATGTGTTCAATTTCCATTTGAGAAAACATTCATTTCTGTGTAGAAACACTACATAATTTAATTCTAATCCCTACAATGTGATATTTCAAGGCTTAATACCTATAACAAATTAGTGTCTAATATATTTATTTAGTAGAGGGAAATCACCAGGGAGCCATTTATATTAAATTATGTCATTTCTGGCCAACAGTAATTAAACTGACTTACAATGGAATAAAAGCATCTTATTAATATATAAATGATATGCAGATCTTTGGCCAACATAATACAAATTACTGAAATAATATCAACAATATGCATGTATTAAAGGCCCATTATTTTGAAATTAATACCATTCTGCTTCCAAAAATATAATTTGAGGAAAGAAACTTGAGATACCAATATTTTTAAATTCAATTCAGCAAGGACAAGATACTGTGGTAGAAAAATTGACTACACTCAGTTCTTTACAAGCAACAATCCACAGATATCTCAGGCCAATGATTCAAAATGGGATCCAGACATTTTGAGATGAATAAATGCTGAAACACTTCAGGAGGACCATATAAGGAAAAGAGATAGGATAGGATGGTATGCACAATACAAATCTTAACTATGAGTACAAAGTGAAGAATGATTACCATAACTACCTCAAGGGATGAATGCGACCATAAAAGAGATCGCTGAGCAGCAACAGACCCAGAAAAAGAGCTAGTTCAGCTCGAAAAATGATGATCGCTGCAGCTGAGAAATATATGAAGTGCGGGTGCCACTGCTTGATCCAGCAATGCAGTGCAAGAAGAACTGTAAGAAGACATTCAGTAAGAAATTTCACATAGGGACAAAGAAAGAAACAACACTTACGCACCAATGGCAAGAAATTCATACTTTTAACTATTATCTGTTACTGAATATTCATACATTCAGTGGAAAATGTTAAAATAAGTGCAAATTACAAATTAATGCCATTAATTAAACATTAATTAGTATGTCTTTATTTGCTGTCACAGAAATAGCGTTCAATTTATCCCATACTGACTGTCGAGTACAATTTAAAATCACTTCAAGGAATTTTCACTAAAGGTACCACAATATACAGGGTGGTCAGAAACAACGTGAACTGGGTATGTAAGTGTTAAATGGTTGGTCATACTGATAAATAATTTGAAAAGAATAATTTGATATCTCATGCCAATGTCATTTTATCAGCTGCTGAAGTTAGCCCATCGGATCGCTTCGCAGGTGAATTCAAATAGTCTTTGCAAGGCGGTGTTGCTAAATATGCACGCGGCTTAAGACTGGCTTGAAAGCACCAATCGAAGCGAAAACTTCACCAAGGGAGGGAATTTGAACACGGACCTCTGAGCTGATGGGATCACACCATAGTAAGTACGCTACGGTGACAATGACTGAAACCCACGGTGTGCCTGTGGTTGATGCCGATTTCTTGGCATGGATCTTGTGCAGATTTCGCAACACCATCTCGCATAGCTCATTTGAATTTGCTCACAAAGTGCTCTGATTGGTTAACTTCAACAGCTGATAAAATTACAACAGAGTAAGATATCGAACAATGTTTTTCAAATTAAATATCAGTATGACCAACTCTCTAACGCTCATATATCTGGTTCACATTGTTTTCGACCACCTTGTAGACATTAACTGCACTAATCAGTAGAGACGAGAATTATAGGCACTAAAAACAGTTAAAATAGGCAGGCATACAGGCTCTTAAATTAGCCAAAATAGGCATGTAAATAGGCACTAACGTGTAAAATAGGCAACAAAATAGGCATGAAAAAATACTTATAATTCAATAACACGCTCAATTACTATAAAATGAATTTACAACAAGCAACATTTTTGGGTAACAGTCTTGTTCTCCTGTCGGGCAGAATGTTTTGTACTGAGAGAAATCTCTTAACATCACAGGAAGTGATTGGACAAAACTTCAATGAAGCCACTTATCTGGTTTTAGTTCAACTGCTTCATCTACCTCACCTCGTAGCACCCTGGCTACGTTTACCGTCGTTTTCCATCATGGATTCTGCTGCAGGACTCTTGTGGAACTTTTTTCTGACAGCGGCTACCTTCTCAGAGGTTTGGTCAACATTTCTCCTGACATCTTCCACAAACCTAAATGACTCCACCGGGGGAAAGCCACTCGTCTCCTACTCGGTGATTGCTCGTGGCAGCTTGTTGAAGTCTGAAGATGCTCCAGTTTATGCAAGGGGGATATTAGCTCCCATCATTGCAGTGCACAGGTCTATAGAAAATTGTTGCTGGTCGCTGTTCACAGTGGACTGGTAGAAAAGCTGCGATGACAACGCTTTCTGTACTCGTGTCAAATGCATCGCAGTATTTCTATGTTGATCTATATGGTATTTTTTTCACATTTGACCTTAAAAATAATAAAATTGACTTAAATTACAATGTTCTTATATTCCTAAAGCTGGACTAACAGGCAATAACGCTTAATATAAAATCATGGCGTATGGCCTCCGGACAGGCCTGGTGCGGACTTTTTTTCGTAGACAGCCTATTAGGCAATGTGCATGTCTGTGATGATTTCTAATGTTGAATACGCCACACACACCCAGCCCCAGAGCCTTTGGAATTAACCAATTAAGGTTAAAATCCCCGCTCGACCGGGAATTGAACCCAGGACCCTGTGAACCTAAGGCTAGTACGCTGACCATTCAGCCAACAAGTTGGACAGTATAAACATGCATTTGTTTCATTAAAAAAAGAGAAAGACTATTAGAGGTGATGTTTCTAGAAGTACAAAACTTTAAAGTAGGAACAAGAGAATTCGTAATTTACATGGAAATATGTCCTCAAAATGTTCAGTTATAAGCTGGCAGTTTCCTGTCGAGTTCACTAGGTGAAAAAATCATGAAAATGACGCAAAACGATACCTGAGTAGCGTAGAGGAGAGATCCTTCCTACATGCTTGCCAGAAACTCACCAAGCTGCCTCCAGCAGTATTCTTACTTATATAGAAAAATTAAAACGGAGGCACTATAAATCTCAGATTTGTGAACGTTTTATATGTTGCTATTCGCCTGCTTTGGTCACCTGGGTCAGCTGTCATGAAGACTATTTTCTGTTGTCTGCAATAGATCCTGCATCATGTGTGCTCACGAGGCTGCCACCCTCGTAGAAAATTAGAAAACCGCGTGATTTCAAATTGTCGTGGCATGCACCCATAAACTTACTTTTTGTCACAATTTAGCAAAACTCTAGATGGGATGCTAGAGCTTACACATTCCAGACTCTCTTTGCTTGTCTCCCCCCCTCAGCACAACGGGTACAAACCGGACCTCACCAATCCAGACCAACGGTCTTTCCACTGGCCTGGTCTTGTAAAGATAGTCTCTGTAGCCTTGTTAAACACGCTGTGACATCATCCAAGCCATGCCATCTTGTACGTCTAGCCTCTGTGATATCGTCCTAGCTGCACCACATTCGATCTTCACCCTATGTTTCGCGAAGGCATAGCGGAAGCGTAATAGAGTTTACTAGAGCCTGCACATAGCGCTGGTGAAAGTTACTCTCGATTTTTAAAAATTGCAATTCAGTTGTAGTCTGCTTCTGTGGTGTAGTAGTTAGCGTGATTAGCCGCAACCAACATAGGCTCGGGTTCGATTCCCGGCTCTGCCACGAAATTTGAAAAGTGGCACGAGGGCTGGAACGGGGTTCACTAAGCCTTGGGAGGTCAACTGAGTAGAGGTGGGTTCGATTCCCACATCACCGGGCGAGTTGGCCGTGCGGTTAGGGGCGCGCAGCTGTGAGCTTGCATCCGGGAGATAGTGGGTTCGAATCCCACTGTCGGCAGCCATGAAGATGGTTTTCCGTGGTTTCCTATTTTCACACCAGGCAAATGCTGGGGCTGTACCTTAATTAAGGCCATGACCGCTTCCTTCCAACTCCTAGACCTTTCCTATCCCATCGTCGCCATAAGACCTATCTGTGTCGGTGCGACATAAAGCCGCTAGCAAAAAAATAAAATTCCCACCTCAGCCATCCTCGAAGTGCTTTTCTGTGGTTTCCCACTTCTCCTCAGGGAAATTCCGAGATGGTACCTAACTTAAAGACGTGGCCACTTCCTTCCCTCTTATTTGCCTGTCCCTTCCAATCTTCCCATTCCTTCACAAGGCCCCTGTTCAGCATAGAAGGTGAGGCTGTCTGGGGAAGGGTACTAGTCCTCCTCCCCGGTTGTATTCCCCGACCCAAAATCTCACGCTCCAGGACACTGCCCTTGACACGGGAGAGGTGGGATCCTTCGCTGAGTCCGAGGAAAAAACCTACCCTGGAGGGTAAACGGATTAAGAAAGAAAGAAAGAAAGAAAGAAAGACAGACAGAAATAAAATATTTCAGTTGTAAATCTCTATTTTCACAGGAATTGAATCACCGATTTTTAATTTTCATCCACTCTGTGACCATAGGCGTTCTAACTCCTCGTTCAGTAATAAAATGATTATCTACATTTTAGTAATATAAATTATTGAAAGTTCACGACTAATATAGCATTGCAACAAAATTAACTTTCCACAATATGTAAATTAATAGGCCTATAAATGCTACAATGAAATGCGATCGAAGTTCAGTTACAAAAAAACATAAAAGGAACAAACGAACTTACCAAGCTTGGCAGAAGGCTACTTTTCCATCCGTAGTGAAATTGGGATCCCCTGCGATCCACCGCTTCAGCCAGTAGGAATTCCGACGATTTTTCTTTGCAATTACAATTTTTACGTCATGCCGACACAGATAGGTCTGATGGGGACAATGGGATGAGAAAGGTCTAGGAATGGGAAGGAAGCGACTGTGGCCTTAATTAAGGTACAGCCCCAGCATTTGCCTAGTGTGAAAATGGGAAACCACGAAAAACCGTCTTCAGGGTTGCCGACAGTGGGGCTCGAACCCACTATCTCCTGGATGCACTGCGTGCCCCTAAGCGCACATCCAATTCACCCGGTGATTTTTCTTCGGGTATTTCCACAGACAAATGTCTTCTTCACAATAAATCGCAATCGTTTTGAAGATAGAACATACGCGTACAACAGTTCACATCGAGAAGGAGGTATAAGGGTGCGACGTTGATTGGTTCTCGCATATGTCTTAGAATGTTGGTGGGGTTGAAGGCTTCGAGGTCAAATTGTTCCTTGTTTCTCGTGACGGAAATTTCCCAAGAACTATTTCTGGTGACTTCCAAGAATTCCCATTTTTGTTCGTGGGGTAAACAGATCTTGAGAAATGAGAAGATAATACTGTCGAGCACATCAGTTACAATATAATGCACTGGAAGAAAGCTGACTTCTTTAAAATTGATTAAAAGGCATCAAATAGGCATCGAATAGGCAATTATACTCCAAATAGGCACAAACCCCTGAAATAGGCATTTATAGGCATAATAAAACCAACTAAATCATGCTTAAAGGAACTTGAAACGGATTTATATCTCAGAAGCCTACGTTTCTGAGCACAGGAATAAAATAGGCAAATAGGCAAATTCCCGTCTCTACTAATCAGTAATCACAGTTCTATACAGACACAAGAATTGGACTGAGCTTCACCCATGTTTGCTTGCGCTACCACACTGGTTAGACTAGTGTCTTAATTTACTGTCCACTTTTCTGTGCTACGTGTTTTTTTTAATACTTGCTTATTTGGACTATTTTATTTATCTACGATAATTAACATTACTTTTATTTGTCACGTCCATCCTTTTACTACCACCTTCCACTACCTACGACACCACAAAATATTTAAAGTATTTGTACAATCACGTTTCAGTACTAAAGGTGATAGTACATATTTCCTAATCATTAGAGTGCGTGTCAAAAGCTTGGGTTCTATTCCAAATCTATCTGTGACGCACATATGGAGTAAAGGTATACGACGTTATGCATGTTGATTAGTCCGTCGAATGAGGACAATAAGGAAGTTACATTTCTTTGACTTCATAAAAACTTGCTAGTAAGTATTTACACTAAAGTGAGATAAATGCTTGCCAGTTACTATTCTAACATTCTCATGGGTAAAAGTAACTAACTAGACCTACTTACTAATTAGCAACAATAAATTGAATTTATAATAAATTAATGATCCCACGCCACTTACAGTGGCATTAATTACGAATATAAACTTTACTTTCGCAGTAACGTGCATCCACATAAATAGTATTAGACAAAAAACAAAATTATACCGTGTGATAGGAATTATTTGATAAGGTACATAACCTGAACCTTAACTTTTGCGCCCAGGTTACATTTTCAGTATTTTTATTTTCTACAACAACTTCTGAGTTTCGTTACATGGTTAATTAATTTTTAACATTTTTTCGTATGGGTAGATTTCAGTCCTAATTCTGTTTTTGGCCCAGAACTTCCATATTATAGCTTAATACAAGTCTGATATTGGACTCTAGTAATACAATTTTGAAAGGAATAGCGCTAAACAAATAAAAACACCAGGGAACACATACACCACCATGCGAAATTTCACTATATTTTCAGTAACCTTACTACCAATGCAATAAAAATGTTATCACATCTTCCGTATAACAATACCGTAGTTAAAATCCCTTGGTAGTACGCAAGTAAATATTTAACTTCTAGTTTGCAAAACTGCAGCCTACGTATCTGGCTGTTTATCTGACAGCCGTAGTACAGGCCCTAAGAGCAGGAGTCACCCATTTCTCACGGGTGAAGGAAGTTTTAAAATGAAATCTTCATATACGACGGCGTATGCTCGAATTGTCATTAACACAGTCAGAAATGACTTAATAAAAGATCCAAGAGGTGCTGTATCTTGCGAAGTTCATGTTCTCACAGCACTTCGGACATGAGCACAGAATGAGGTTAATAATTATTTTATTATCAGCGACATAAATATCTCTGGTGAGAATAATAAACCACTGAAATATGTGTACTACTGCTCTGTTCTTGTTTATTCAAACATTCTATTCATACTACCACGTGGCTTCGTGAAAGGGTTTGCTCCCAGATAACCAGCAAAAGTGATCATAAAGATTGTGAACATGATGAAATATGTCAGTGAACTGCAGAATGAGATTTCTATGGCTTGGAACGAGTGTATATGTGCAGTATAGTAACACACCTCCCCGGCAAGCCATGTGACCTTGATGCAATGGGGAAGCTTCTGTCCCCCAGTGAAGCAGATAGCTGAGCTGCAGGTGCAACCATATAGGATGGGTATCTGTCGAGAGACCAGACTAACAAATGGTTCCAATTTATGAATATCACTGTAGAAAACCATATTGGCATTAATTCAACTTAGGTTTGAAAAGAAAATTCCACCTTCTGACACTTAAATTTATTGGCTAATCTATGCAATTTAATACATATGTTTAGCTTAATATCTTGTCGCCTATATTACTACACATAGCATTTCTTTTTTGGAACGTCTTCAGCTAAGACAAAAAAGTACACATTACAAAAATTGACACAAACAAATAAAACATTAGATGATAAAAATATAATTTAAAAATATTTTTCATCACTGATAAAAATTAGATGAGATACTTTAAAAAATGGCTATAGTGATGTTGGGTCCCTGATGAATTAATTCTAAAAGTGAGGCATGTTTACAACCAAAACCTAAATTCAACTCAGGTTTCAATTAAGGCAACAGTGCAATTTTACTTCTCAAAAATATTTTATTCATCATAAGTGTTATTAATCTACATCACAGTGTTAGCAATATTTGTTTCCTCGAACCAAATGAAGTAAGAAGAGAACACGCAATAAACACGCCTTGCTTGTAGATGTAATTCATCATGGACCTAACATCACTATAGCCCTTTTTAAAAATGTTTTTCATCCAATTTTATCAGTGATGAACTTAAATATTTTTAAGGGCACATTATTTATCATCTAATATTTAATCTGTTTGTATCAATTTTCTTACCGTCTTACTAATAAACGGTGTATTCATTTTATACAAGGTTTATACACCGTTTATGTGAAATTCGTTACTAATAAACCGTGTATAAGCCTCCTGTGTATATGCACATTATAATTATACACAGTCCTACTAATAAACTGTGTATACCAAGCTTATACACCTCTTCAGCACAAAACGTTACTAATAAACTGCATATAGGCTCTATCGTGTATAAGATTGTTATAAGCAGTAATGTTAATGCATGGCAATTGTTATACACCGGTTATACAGTCGTGGGACCTAGTATAAGAAATGTGTAAGACAATCCATTGCATTTAACAGTATTTCCGTGCACTCATATGAATACCATTGGTAGTGTAATTTGACGAACTGTATTAATTACGAGTGTAGTGACTGAAGTGGATTGAAATAATGAACAATTGTGACGATTTAGCGCACAATATTTTAGGTATTGCCTGTTTAGGTTATGCACAATAGAGTCACTGAGTCTCTCTTGGGTGTCTATGGCTGAATTTTAATGAATTATTGCCCTAGCCGTCTTACACCTCCCGAAGAAGAATAAATCGTAATTGTAGTCCAACCTCCCAATTTGCATGGTCAAGCTGCCAGAACTGCTTTCATTAATAATTACTTTTGAGGTGACGAAAAATGAAGAGCAGATATTATGTAACAATGTTCTTTACAAATTCATCTTAATTTATATTTGTTAGTAAGGCGGTTATAATACAATGGTGCCGATGAAACAACTAATAATGTAATACTAATGAATGTGGAGTCTTTCTGAGAAGGAAGTCTTTTTTTCATTTCAATTTCCCAGTTAGGGGCCTTTGTCCTTTTTTGTAACTGTCTCCATTATTCGCAATTCTCTCAATAATCCTTCGAAAATTTGCTTTTAAAGAGACGGAATGATAATGAATAACTATAAAAGAAATTATGGTTGGGCGTATTTTTGTGTAATAATGTGTTACTGCTTAATAGACTTTTGAAATTGCGAGTTTATTATACATTATCGGCCTCTACAAAGATCTTTCTCAAATGTGAGCATGTATAAAAAGGGACATATTCCTTGACATAAAAAATGGTATAACTTGAATATGATTTCCATACTTTGTAGTTGAATACGCAGAAATATGATGTATAAATGCCTAATAGGAACTTTTTTGATCAAACCTTTCTTTTAGATAAAAAAAAAGTTTTCCTTTCTCCTGAAAAGTAAGGATTTTGGAATGTGTACACTTTTCAACTCACCGATTCAATTACAACTGCTTACGTTTTCCATACTATACCAGTTAGGAACTATTGATCTTTTCTTAAGCTTTTCTATTTCTTTTTTGGCGTTCATTATACAAGCAAGCTGAAGAAATGTTGACATCAGTAGAAGCCAATTTCCAGCTGTCTCACTTTGTGTTGCCACTGCCTTTTCGATATGCCGTGCTACCTTGAAACTTTCCGGAAGTTTTGTTCGTAGATAACCAGCAGAAGCGATCATAGAGGCAGTGAACGTGCAAAATACGTCAGTGAACTGCAGGCAGAGATTCCTACACCTTGGAACGAGTGTACACGTGCTGTACAGTAATACAATGCATATACCACGTTTATTAGTAAGAAAAATGTACAACGCTTATACAGGGTTTATTCACTGTATTACTATACAAGTGTTAAACAACTGTATAAGGACTTTTTATTAGTAAGACAGGTAATGTATAATTTTTTTGGCCTTGGCTGAATATACACTGAAAAAGGAACGAAACATACTAATATAGATGACAAAGTATTAAGCTAAACATATATTAGCCAATAAATTTAAGTATTGGAAGGCGGATTTTATTTTTAAATTGTTCATCGAAACGGGGGTAGCAGCCTTTCTGAAATTGCAAGGGCGGCAGTCTAGATGACTGACTATATGGCCTTGTAATAATACTTAACATGGCTTAGCTATGTTCATACTGCTACATGGCTGAAAACAACGGGAACTACAGCTGTAACTAACTCCCGAGGACATGCAGCCCTCTGTATAGATGATGTACTGATGATGGCTTCCTCGTGGGTAAAATATTCTGGAAGTAAAATAGTTCCACATTCGGATCTCTGGGTAGGGTTAACGAGAGGGGGCAATCATCTATGAGTTGGAGTATGGAATGTTATAAGTTTGAAACGTGGTAGGTTAAAAAATCTGCAAAAGGAGATGGATAGACTAAAGTTAGATGTAGTTGGCATAAGTGAAGTACATTGGCAGAAAGAGCAGGGTTTTTTGTCAGGTGACTACAGAATTATCAGCACAAAATCAAACAGGGGAAATGCAGGAGTTAATTTAATAGAGTATAAAAAGTAGGGCAGCAGGTAAGTGAAAGGATCATTGTTGTCAAGATAGACACCAAAACAATTCCCACCACAACAGTGCAGGTGTATATGCCTACTAGTTCAGCTGATGATTGAGATAATGAAAGAATATATGAAGAGAGAAAAGATTTAATACAATATGTAAAAAAGTGGTGAGAATCTAAATGCGATGGGTTACTGGAATACTGTGATAGGCCAGGCAAGAGCAGGTAAGAGAAGATAGTAGAATTTGGATAAAGACAAAGGAATGAAAGACGAAGTTGGCTGGTTGAATTCTGAATTGATCATAATTTAGTCTTCACTAATACTTCTTAAACAATGGCTGTATACATGGACGGTACCTGGGGATACTGGAAGGCATCAAATAGACTTCATTATTATTAGGCAGAGATTCATAAACCAGGTGTTGGATTGCATGACTTTCCCAGTAGAAGACGTGGACTCTGACCACAACTTGTCATGAAATGCCATCTGAAGTTGAAGAAATTGAAGAAAGAAAGAAAGGAATGCAAAGAGATGGGATCCACACAAGATGAAAGAAAAGAGAGAGAAGGATTCTTTCAAGGAACATGTTAAATGAGGACTAAATGAAGAGGCTGAAGGAAACACAACAGGGGAAGAACGAATAGCCATGAAGAATGAGGTCAGTAGGCTGCTGAAGAAAGGTTAGGAAGAAAGGAAAGATTAACTAAGTATCAATGGATAACTCAGGAGATACTAGACCTGACTGATGAACAACAGAAGTACAAGAATGCAAAAAATGAGGTGGGCAAAAAAGAATACAGGCGGTTAAAGATGAAGTGGCCAGAAAGTGCAGAACAGCTAAGGAAGAATGGATAAAAGAGAAGTGTATGTACAAGTTGCTTTACGTCGCACCAACACAGATAGGTCTTTTTGTGACGATGGGATAGAAAAGTGCTGGGAGTGGAAAGGAGGTGGCCGTGGCCTTAAGGTACAGCACCAGCATTTGCCTGGTGTGAAAATGGAAAACAAAGGAAAACCATCTTCAGGGCTGCCAACAGTGGGG
The DNA here is from genome assembly GCF_040414725.1 of Anabrus simplex. Lineage (NCBI taxonomy): Eukaryota > Metazoa > Arthropoda > Insecta > Orthoptera > Tettigoniidae > Anabrus > Anabrus simplex. The sequence goes on along the minus strand of NC_090265.1, from coordinate 471,133,674 downwards.
TTCGAACCCACTATCTCCTGAATACTGCATATTGATAAAGATACTGATTCGCATAGGGAACCTGAAATATTTGTTCCAAATGAGTAAATTCATAATACCAATATAGTTGATCCATTATTGGACATTATAAATTTTCCAGCTAACTCATTCCTGGTTGCCAGCGTTTCGCCCCAGTGTGCTAAGTCGGGCTCATCAGTTGATAAACAGCACACCCACCAAGATGCATGGGCAGTGCATACCGTGGAGGCCACTACGTAGGCTACTTGGAGCTATCGGCAGTGCCAATGCACTATGAGAGACTGTCTCATTTTCAAAAACTGATGCCTGCCTGACCATCAGATAATAAAGATGTTGATCCCCATAGGAAACCTGAAATATTTGTTCTGAATGAGTAAATTTATAATAATACCAATTGGTATTAATTGCTTTATAAGCATAGACATGTCTAGAAGCGCAGACCTTTATTTCGAGAGTTACTGCTTTGAAACTGTACGACGTATCTATAAACGGACTTCACCATCAGGCGTCTCGTTCAGTGTTCTACGTGGTTGGTCCTATGACATCTCGTATCTCCTATATTTATGGGTTAGATTGAGTTCATTGAATGGGGTGAAATTTTGTACAGTTTTCACATACTACTTTATATTTTTGATACTCATGTGACAGCTAGATTCACAACATTTGGCTATCATATGGCCACTGGTCATGATTCTATCTTTCCTATAAGTGTGCCAAACGATAACATATATGTTTAAAAAGTACAAAATTAACTTGAAATCGAGATATAAGGCTCTATTTAACGAATAAGAATTAGCCCTACGACAAAACGTCATAGGATCAAAGTTGTAGATGTCTACAAAATGAAAAGCGATTGCGCTTTCTGTTTTGTGATACGACTTACCGTTTAGCCACCAATTATCCAACGGTCTGCACCATTGTTAAAATTGCATCCATATTTTGATATTTTCCGGGGCCAAAAGTCATACATTTGGATAGCTTAGAATATTAGCTCAAAAGAAAAGTGTCCAGATTTCGGGATTAGCACTCACATACATATGGAGTAATTAAGGGAAAAAAATAATACAGTTAAGAAAGTTGAAATTAATAGAACATAGGTTTATAACTGAGGACAGCCGGATGGGACAAATATATAAATACCAAATGAATATATTGGAAAAATCAAATGCCCCTCAATAAATTATGCTAGTATGAGTTATGGATATTAGAAAGCGGTAACAGAGGAGAAATTTAGGCACAGGGATTCTTAGGCAAACAGAGAAGAAGATGACTAACGGTGTTATTACTTAAGCTATTCGAGGACGGTTATAACCTCCAACGATATTCCGCCAATATCCCGCAGAATGATCGACTGATGCCTCTCTTGCTTTCTACCCAAGCAACAACCACGAATTTACAGGAATGATGACTAAAATGGCAATACGTTACTTCCCTGTTGGCAAGCAGTCAGAGATGTTGCCATGGTAACCTGTTGGTTTGTTGTCGGTCTGTTGGTCACTCAATGCAGAGCATAATACCTGTAGAAAATAGTAATTTTCTCCGTCATTTGAAGCGTAAGGTAAATTATGAACATAACAAAAGATATTTATAATGAAGAGTTGTTTCACGCACAGTCCACAGAGTTTAGAGAAAATCAATAGTATAAGAGAAAATGGAGGAAAACCAGAACCCCCCATCTATTCAAAGATTTTAAAATGATATGCATATCAAAATCTTCCCCGAGATGAGTATACACTAAATATGACGTTTGGTTGAGATCCATCAAGCCGTTTCGCTGTGATGGTGGAGCAGACAAACGGACAAACAGATGTGAAAAATAAAAACCACTGATTTGGTCTTGAGTTGACCTAAAACAGATAAATATCTGAAAAATTGGCAAAACAAATGAAATTACAGACAGCGGATCCCCTACAACTTTATTTATATCAATGCAGAAGATCTGGATAACTTGCTGAATGGTATGGACAGAGTTTTGGGTGAGGAGTACAAGATGAAAATAAATAAGTCCAAAACAAAAGTAGTGGAGTGCTGTCGTACGAAGTCAGCTATAAATTTCAATTTTGTTCCGTACTAAAGTGCAGTTATAAGATCAACTGTATTCAATACAATATATCATTTGTCTGAAGATGGCCACTAAATGGCTGAAACTAGTCCCAAGACTTACGTAATATCCTTTACTTGATATATTGTATTGAAAAGGTGGACCCTCTTGTTGAATTATTCTTATAAGTCAGGTGATGCAGGAAATATTAGATTAGGAGATGAAGCCTTAAAGGAAGTGGATGAATATTGTTACTTGTGTAGTAAAGTAACTAACGATGGCAGAAGTAAGGAGGACATAAAATGCAGGCTAGCACAAGCAAAGAAACTGAAGGTGAGATGGATAGATCAAATCATGAATGAAGAGATACTGAATCAGATTGGTGAGAGGAGATTGTTGTGGCTAAATTTGATGAGAAGTAGGGATAGAATGATAGGACGCATCTTAAGACACCCAGGACTTGTGTAGTTGGTTTTTGAGGGAAGTGTAGGTGGTAAGAACGGTAGGGGTAGCCCAAGATATGAATATGACAAACAGATTAGAGCAGATGTAGGATGCAGCAGTTATGTAGAAATGAAAACGTTAGCACAGGATAGGGTGGCACAGAGAGCTGCATCAAACCAGTCTACAGACTGATGACTCAAACAACAACAATCAATGATATGAGTAATCAGGCTGAAAGTGTTGAACGGAGACTAATAGAAGCCTTAGATGAACCGAGTCCATACTGCAGAGAAAACCATCTAAAGCCTAAAACTTCAAAGAATCATGTGTGTGCTTTTCACTTACAGAATATGCAGGCATGATAAAAACTGAAGATTTTCTGAAAGGGTGCTCTCTTGGATCATTGCTGAACACCTAAATATCTAGGGGTAACTCTGGATCATGCACTCACGTATGAACAACATTGTGTTAACACGAAACACAAAGTATCTACGGTACGCGAAATTTCATTCTTCGCAAGTTATGTGGAACCAACTGGGGAATGGAAGCTCAAACAATGAGAACTACTGCTTTAGCACTGAGCTACTCTGCAGAAGAATATGAATTCCAGGATACAGTGGGATTTTCTTTTTTTGCTAGTGGTAGTGGTTAAATATTGCATTAACACATCAAAGGTTTTTGCAACACAAGGATGGGAAAGGAAGGTAGTGTCCATAGTCTTAATTAACGTACAGCCCAAGCATTTGCCCGGTGTGAAAATGGGCGTCAATGGTGGGATCTGAACCCACCATCTCTTGAATGCCAGTTCACAACTACGCGACCACAGCCGCATGGCTAACTCGCTCGGGTGGGAAATCTTCTCGATTATGAAACAGTTAATGAATGTGCGAACAAATAAAAGCTCTAACATTGATAATCTTTAATATTTTCTACTAATGAGAATAATTTGGACAAAGGTATCAAAGAATATGCAGCAAGAGTAGGAAGTCTAGCAAAACATTAGTTTTCCGATCATTTAAAATACTTGATTAGTGAGAGGAACTTTTTACACCAGGAAAATCTTACATTAAGTGTATTTGATTAGCATTAAAAAATTTGTTGTTTCACTATCACTGTTCACTTACTAATTTCCATTCAGTTTAGGTATCTACTTTAAAGAATTATTGTTATTAAAGCTGAAAGTCATTGAGGGATGTTTATGAACTATTTGCTAACAAAGATTACAGAACTAGGAGAAGCTTCCATGCTGTGTTGAATTACTATTACATTCTTATCCTAGGTTGGCCTGTATTGGTGTTCTACATATTTTTTATTATTGCTGATGTTCCAAATATATTACAGTATTCTCTGATGGTGATTGATATTCCTACTTACACAAGCCAAGGAAACCAGTCCCCTTAGGCAGCTAAAATCGATTTGGACTGGTCTTTATGCCTCGCCATATATTGCAGTTTCTGCCTTAAGCTCATGCAAGTTCCGATAATGGCTTTGGAACCTACTGAGTGTAGCACTTGCTTGGTGGTCAGATGGGAATTTTTCATAACTCTTTTGCAACTTGGGCCATCCTGTTATCATTGAAGTTTATTTTGAAAAACCAAGATTTCAGCACCCTGGAATCCTGAAAAAAACTCTGAGACGCCACAGCAATTAAGAAATACCTGAATGACATTAATTTAGAGGAAGGCTAGTTACTAAGTGAGCAATTCTTACATGCTTACAATTCACAAATTATCGGTATTGTGACAGGTTACTGGGATCCTTAAAACTAAAATTACTACAGAGAGGTAGCATGTTTTACTATCCGATAAATTAATGGAACTACTATTTACAGTAAATCACAAGTTCACTGGCATTTGAGTTTTCCACTCAGTGCGGTGTTCACTGACAATTGTAAACCTCACTAACACACACTCGAACACCAGTGCATCAAACTCCTATTTTCCACACAGCTGCTCATAACGCACTATCATCCCAAAACAGTTCTCAGCTAGCAAGTCTCGTTGAAATCTGCATAGCCATCTGATGGACTCATTCTTAATGAATGACACGCCAGGGAATCGTGACCATCTGCTCTTCACTCGTGATTGCCGCACCCAAGACTGAATCACTCGAGACTGGCTCTAGACGAGAGGTACTCACGCTGGGCATCCCGTTCCGCGGGCACCCAGCCTTGTAAGTGGGCTAGATGGCAGGTGATGAGCGCTGCGAATGGTATTCAACCACAGTGACGTTGTGGAGGCTACGTCACAGGCCATGAAGGTTGGGCAAAGTTCTCCCAGTCACTCTCGATCAATGCAGCAGTACCCGTGTTTCAAATAGAGGCAGAAAAAATGAAAGAAAGAGGGCAGAAATCCACGTCATTTTCAATTTATATTGTAAGAAATAAGTTATTTACATTCATTGCAGTTCATGTATTTTGACCGGATACAATAAACAACCTGAAATAGTTTTATAACGTACACAATGAATTATAATTTTCACTATTAAATTTTAAGATGTGCTTTAGAAACATGTCTAATATAATACGGAGTTAAGGTGGATAAGCTGTGGCTTGTGGTTTTTGGGGTTAAATTATCTGATAAACTCATTGCTTACCACAAATAACATCAGTTAGGTTATTTCCAAGGCATACTGTATATCTATCTGATAGATATATTTACATTCTTGTTGTATTTTAATCTTGGATAGTAAATATCTATGTTCTCACTCGTGATGAAACTCCCTCTCGCTATTTAGAGGCTAGCTATTATTGGACTCCTGTTAAATTTTAAATACTATTTTTGGAAATTTGGTGAACAGAGAAAGTCACACAACACTACAACACTCTGCAAAATCAAGCAGTATTGTGTGCTTAAACCTTGTACCTCTGTAGATTGTAATAAAGAAATTATAATGTGCCAGTTTTCTTTGAATAAGTAAATAAAACTGACTGTTAATATCGAGCGCAGTATAAATAAATCTGGAATATCTTGAAAGGGTCGGGTTTTTCTTTGTGAATATAGCACTTTGTTTTAAATATTGCTACCCGGTCAGCATTTTGCTGAGCAGTGGAGGAGATCTTCGTAATCAAAAGTGAATATCGATGCTCCTTCCCTTCCCTGCGAAGTTTGTTCACTCTCTCGCTTCAGTGTGATGTTTGCCTGTTATGTAAGCTGCTCGCATGTATGTCACACCACCCCGGCCGCACCGCGCAAGCTGAGCACCTCTGCTCTAGACTAACAGATTCCACACTCCCACAGTTGCGGTCTTATATAGGCGAGTGAGAGAATCTAGTACCCTCAACCTCCAGATCATTCTGAGTGTCTAGTCCATTGTTAATCAGCTTCCAACTAATTCTAGGAGCTTCATCATTGCGAGCCTTAACAATTTGCCACAACTATTGTTTTGCTCCCTGCTGACCCTGTCCACAATGTCAGCGCTGCGTCACAATTTTATCTTGCTGGCATTCTTCCCAGTCACCCCGAGTCGTCCTCCATTGTCCCAGTATGTAGGACAGTGCATGAAAGCACAGTACCCCCAATTATACACTGATGAGCGATTGAATTAGAGATACATCTATTAACCTCTCAGCTTGGGACGACTTTTATAATGTCCAATAACAGACTATTTATATTGGTATTATAAATTTACTCATTTGGGATTCATATTTCAGATTCCCTATGGGAATCAACATCTATATCAATAACAAATATATCGATGTATTTGTTAACCATGTAATCAATCCATGTATTTTATCCACAATCTTATTATATTCCATGTAATCCATGAATATGTTCACTAAAATACCTGAAGGCGACAAACCCATTATTAGACCTTTAGATTGTTTGTAAATTTTGTTGTCAAAAACAAATACAATAAAACAGTGGATAAAATAGATGGATTGATTACATGGTTAAGATACGTCGATGATATATTTGTTTTTATTAGGGCCTGGATTTTCAGGTTTTAAACTATTTTATTCGTTGCTAGCTAACTGCAGTATTTTAACTTACGTATCCATTTCATTACCGTTTGAGTAAATTACCTACTCGAATCTCATAAAACCTAAAAATGGCTAAATAAGACGTTATAACCTAAAAAAACTAAAAGGGCTATTCAAGACAATATTATGTTATTCTGAAATAGAAGTACCAAATTTAATGAAAATGAATTATTTTTTAAAAATAAAAATTATGCACAACTTTTTGCAACGACTTCATGGTTTGGAACTGGAAGTGCTTTGTAAGTATAACTTTTGCGACCGAAACTACAGGGTATGATATTATTCCACCAGGGTACAGCACAAATCAAGAAACAGCCCCCTGGTGTTCACTGGCCTAAATCTAGCAGGTATAGGCCCACCTAACTTGCTAGCATCAATGCATCTCTCATTGTGTGCGGTCGACTACCGCCAGCTACCGCAATGTTAACTGTTTAGCTCTATACACATTATTGAGCGACAAATTAAAATTCATTTTCTCTATAAATCAATTATTGAAGGCAGTTTCAAGAAGCTTACGCATCTCAGAAGTAGCGATGCCTAAAGGCAAGTTATCTCGAAGTTGGGTGATTTGCCAGTGGATTGGTAACGATCCGGATTTCACTATAGATGGCAAAATTATATTTTGTTAAGTCTGCCAAAAGCAGGTAAAGAATTATTTAACATACCTCTAATAAAAAAAATCCCCATTACTGTAATGAAAAGCAAGTTTTATAGAAAATTATAAATGAGTTAAACATAAATATTATGGTTGAAAGCTCATAAGACGAATGCTGCAAAGCAAACCTCGGATGAGTGATAGTACTAGGGAGTCCACACAAAATGAAAGTTGAGCAAATAGTACATACCTTGTGTCTACAATAAGCTATAGTTATTTTATTTACAGTACGTATTTTTCCAGGTGGCATGTGACTAAAATTCACATTTTGTGCAGCACAAGGAATCTACAGGACATATCAGCAACATTGCTATTAAAAAAAAATAGAGCAATTTTCCATTGCACCTGCCACTAATTTCCAGTTTTCCTGGCACTTCAACGGTGGATAATTTTATTATCCGTTTCCCGCTGGTTTCGGCAAACGTGCCGTAGAATGCACATAATCCTGTATTGAAGAAATTTCTTGAGGACATTAGTTGCTGGAAGATACCAGACGAATCCACGTCGAGAAAGAGTTATTTGGAAAAACTGTACGAGAAAAGTATCGAAGACGTAAAAGGTGATATATCGCAAACGTTGTGGTAGGTAAATGAGATGCCACAGAACCTGGTAAACCTCATATTATAATGTGCAAGATGCTGGAAAAAAAACAAACCATAGCACCATAGCTTGCACCGTCCGAGATGGTCTTCGCGTTCTTTGGCCAAGAGGAAAACAGGATGACAAGTTTTTACTTCTTTTGATTGCCAGTGCAGCATATATGATCAAAGCCAGTGAAGTATTGAAGAGTTTCTACCCTAACATCCTGCATGTAACTTGCATAGCCCATGACTTACACAGATTGGCTGAAGAGGTTAGAAATAATTGCCCAGGAGTAAACAGTATTGTTTCTTCTGTGAAAAGGGTGTTTCTGAAAGCTCCTAGGCGCATTATCATATTCAAGGAAATGTTGCCTCAAACTCCTCTTCCTCCCGAAACCATCATCACACATTGGGGGACATGGCTCAATGCAGTCGTATACTACGCTAATTACTTTGAAGACATTAAAAATGTTAGAAATACTTTTGATGTCCATGAGGCACTCTGCATAGCAAAGGCTAAAACAGCTCTCACGAACAAGAACGCTGTTTCACTTGCCTTCAATAGGGCACACTTTGCTGATCTTCCTGCAGCTATCGAGCATGTTGAGTTGGCATCATTGCCATTAAAAGGTGCAATAGAAGTTGTGGACTCCTTTTAGAAGAAGGAAATAACAGCACCAGTGGGTATTCACTCAAGCTCACCAAAATCCTGCAGTGGAAACCTGGATTTTCAACAATGAAGAACGTTTCTGCAATACTTCAGGGAGAAGAAGTTACTGACGAGGTACTATGGGGACCGATGCCTATTGCTTCAATGAAATTTGCTCCAATGACTTCTTGCTGTGTGGAGTGTACATTTTTCCTGCTACAAGAATATTTTGAGAGATACTAACAGAAAAAGTTTTACTCTGCAAAATCTGGAAATGTATTTAGTTATACAGCGTAACAGCAAGTGAAAACTGTGTTCTGTGCTTCTGAAAATGTTTGTTTCTTGATGCATTGGAAGTGACAAAAATTTAACCTACATGAACCATCTATTGTATTTGCACATAATTATTCTTTCATTAAGCCATTCTTTCCCATATTTAGAGAATATTTTTAATAGTGGTATAGTTTTGTACTAGAGAGGTGTGAAGGTTGCAATCAAGTACAAAAAAGTTTGAAAGAATAGTATAACTCAAGCAATGACTGAAATTATTATTAAAAACTATTTCAGTAGGATAAAAACTAAAAAAACTGTTTTGGGCTATTAAAAAACTAAAAAGTGGTTTTTAAGAATCTAAAAATCCAGGTCCTGGTTATTATCAATGAACAAAAGGTGAAACCAGATGGTCTATTAAAGTATTTAAATACTTTGGTTAAACAAGTACATTTTACCATGGAATATGAGAATGACGGAACTTTGAGTTATTAAGAATTAACAATTACTAGAAATTCTGGTCATTCCTATTTTAAAATTTTCAGAAAAGCTACTCAAACAGATACTATTATCAGAAACGACTCCAATCATGCAGGTCAACATAATAAGGCAACATTGTAACTGTTCGCTCTCCTCATCTTAACACTTGAGGAGACGAAAGTTATTACCTGGGGACACGTGAATATAAATATAACTATACGTGGCTTGCCAGCAAATTGCCATGCAAATCGAATCAATTAACATTCCATGGTTTCCCATTTCTCTATGTAATGTTTGGGTGCCAGCGTTACAGTTTTAAACAAAACTGTAAAGCAAAATTTATATTTACTAGCATAGAGACTTATACTTAAATCACAGGGGTAGGATTTTAAATAATTAACCATTAAGTATTGCTTAAGAAAGAAAATTAACGCAATATAAAGTACAAATGAATTTATTATACAAAAAAATGAGATGAATCAGAAAAGTTCCTTTTAGCGTGGAGGGATTTAAGAATTTACGTTACTGATATTAACTGTTGCTTGCTTTATCTAATTGAAGCTCACCAATTGCAGCTTCCGTTGAGGTCATCTATTTTCCGTGGTTACTCATTCCCCTCTTCTCGTTGTAGAATTGGCTCCATGGACATCCTTCCTTCTGTGATATGATTTGGGCTATCTGGACTAGCACTCCCTAATTGCCTAGTCTTTAAATTAGACATTGGCCCTATACTTGCGAAAATTGATCAGCGTTGATCATAGGAGGAGAAAATTCAGAGATATGAATTTTTCCATGTTAGCAGAAATCTCAATCAAACTTAGCTAATCTACTGATACTATACAGACTTGTACCAAATGCCATGGACTTGAACTAAATGTACTTCTTCGTCCAGAATAATTACTGAATATCTCACAAGCCGTAAGCTTGTTTCGTCTCACACAGATCCGACAGCATCACAGCAGCTAAGTACTGTGTCGAAGCAACAACACACTGTACGACAATAACTATCTCTCGGAGCGACCACTCACTGTCTGAAAAATCAATAAAGTAGTTGACGTTCTGGTAGTGATGTGTGTCCGTGAGTCGAGGATTGCTCCGCGCTAGATAATACACTACTGTTTGTAGAAAGTGGAACACTCAGAAGCAATGGTCCGAAACACGCCAAAATCAGAGAACGTGTAGAACAGTGGAACCATAATAAGTGATGTAAATTGCAGCGAGATGGCGTGCACGTAGGCCCAGCAGTGCCCTTCTGTGTGTGACCGGCCAGGGCAGTGTTACGCAACACTCAGTCAGTGTGGAGCCGTCGTACGAAGTGGAAACGTGTACCTCAGTGCCACTATGCTTTGCCGACATCACAGGAGGGAATATCAGCATGTGAGTGCGTTCGAACGGGGCAGAATGATAGGGCTCCGGTAGATGGGTCTGTCGTTCCGTGGCATTGCTGCTCGTACAGAGTACGCTGCTCCAACAGTGAGGCATATGTGGGACCAGTGGAGAAAAGAGGACCGTACACAGCGCCGACAGGGTACTGGACGACACAATGTGACCACAGCGCAAGATGACCGCCATCTTGTCCGCTTGGCCGTAACGAACAGAACAGCTTTGTCCACAGTGTTGGCTCGACGTTAGAGGACTGCAACAGGTGTGGGGATGTCTGGATCGACGGTTCGACGCCGTCTTCTGAGGGCCCGACTGGTGGCACGCATGCCATTGCGCCGGCTTCCATTGACCAGCAACTACCAACGCCGCAGACTTCAATGGGCACGTGAACATCCACACTGGCATGCTGAGTGGCAAAATGAAGTGTTTTCAGACTAGTCCCGCTTCAACTTGTCCTACAGTGATGGCCCCATACACGTTAGTCGCTGCCGTGGTGAAAGCCATTGGGCAGACTGTATTGTTGAGTGGCATAGCGGACAAACGCCAAGTGTGATGGTTTGGGGCACAATTGCCTATAACATGCGATCTTGCCTCGAACGTCTTGAGGGCAATCTGAACAGCTACCGCTATATCAGGGAGGTTTTACAGCCCGAGGCACTGCCCCTCCTGCAGGCCGTTCCGTACGCCATATTCCAGCAGGACAATGTCCGGCTGCATGTGGCGAGGAATGTGCAAGCCTTCTTCGAAGAACAACCACTGCTTCCCTGGCCTGCCCGTTTGCCGGATATGTCATCCATTGAACGTGTCTGGGATATGGTCGGTCGGCAACTTGTTCGTTCAGGTTGTCCTGCAGCCACTGTTGATGATTTATGGACGCGCCTATAAACCGCGTGGCAGAGTATTCCCCAGCAGCATATTCAGGCGCTCTTTCATTCCATGCCACGACGTCTAGCGGCTCTGATTGCAGCGCGTTGTGGTGCTACGCCGTACTGAATTTCCATGGTCACCGTACATGTTCAGTTCTGTAATTGTAATCATTTGTGTCTTGTCATGTCCCTAATATGTGGAATAAATTGCATTGTGATCAAAGCTCTCGGTCTTGGTGTTTCACTTTCAACAAACAGCAGTGTATATCACCGGGCTCTCCCCACTCTTGATAACAGCTCAATACCAAAAATCTATACAACGAAGCATCTGATTCGTAGATTGCATTATCATCTCCCTTTTCTTTCTTCACAAGTAACCAGTAGGTGTGGCGATGATGTAGAATCCAAGCTTGCTAGCCTTGCACGCGGGTAGCTGTGTAGTGCCTTTTGCTCATGAGTTTAACCCAGTTACTCATCCAACTTCCCTGCTTCAAGAATAACTTTTCCGTGTACACAAGTATGAGATGAAATGACAACAACTCTGCTCAACATTGATCATATTTACAATACATAACGAATTCCTATCCTACGTAATATAATAATTTAAATAATAAATGATGTTCTAATACATATATACGTGATTCCAAAAGCCTTATTTACAAATGACTGAAGTTAAAATAAATATGTCATATAAATAATTGCCGGTGGCGGATAATCTTGATATCGAGTGATATCGCGTGAAAGTATTGAACACTAAATTAATATAGCTGGAGAAGCCTGGACGGTTACAACATTTTACAGCTTAATTAATAGAGCTATGAACATACCTATGTCTGAGAAGAATTATAATAGAGAGATAAATACTGTATAATCCACCAAATTGCTCGTAACAACAGATACTCCAGAAAATTTATTAAATGAATGATAAATAAAATGAAAAATAAACCAAAAACAACTTTAGTTAAAGAGCGAAAGGAGAAAAAGAAATTTTCAGTTCTAAATTTTTGAAATAAGCACTCTTACCAACTGGCTAAAATTTTCAGAAAAAGGAACATCAATGTTGCATACAAAACTGATAATACTACTAATAAAATAACTTTCAATTCAGAAGAAAATAGAGAATAAATGTGGGTTCATTCCTGAGGTTCTTAAGGCAGCGAGGACTGTTCTTATACATAAAGGCAGTGAAGAGAATGATCTGTCCAAATGGAGATCGATTAGTATTTGCTCCATTATTCGGCGCATATTAAGTAAGATCCTTGATAAAATTGTAAGGGAATACATCCCTTTGAACCAGTTCCAAAGGGGTTTTGTCATGACCCCTGGCTCTTTCATTAACATGAATATTGTTGATGGCATTTTACGAACAGCTGTAATTAAAAAGATTTCAGGCTGCGTAGTATTCCTCGACATCAGCACAGCGTTCGATAGTATTGGACACAATCACTTAAAGGCGACAATAGAGAACTCTATACTACCCAGATCCACTAAGAAGTTACTAGTCAACCTTCTCGCAGAAAACACAACACAAGTTCAAACTGCTCGTGGTCATACAGATAAGATAAACATCAAAAGTGGAGTGATGCAAGGAGATCACATTTCACCTTTCTTATTTAACTGGCGTATAAACCACATCCTTGATGAACTCACAGACATCAAAGTATCAGAAATGTATGGTTTTCAATTGAGTCCTAACACTGTACCTTTAACATCCCTATGCTTTGCCGACGATCTGGTGATCATAGCTAAAGACCAAGCAGCAGCTTCAATCCTAGTCACTTCTGTCATAATTCTGCTTCAAGAAATAAGTTTGCATATAAATGCAGACAAATCAAATGCCATTATTATAGAAAATGGTAAACTTCATTCTGATGATATCGTGACGGTCTCTGGAAACATTAGAAGTATAAATGATAGTGAAGAAATAAAATATTTAGGGGCAACTTTCAGACAGACTTTAGTCTTCAATAAACATCAGGTAGTTGAAAAATTGAAAGCTAACTTAGATCAGATTACCAGGACTCACTCCAACCGCATCAAAAATTGACTGTAATAAATCCGTTTATTGGCCCTACACTGATATACCCCTTCCAGACTGTTTTGGTTGAGAAAATTCCCAAATCAAGTCTGTTAAAAGCCGACAACATGATCAGAAGCGCACTTAAAGAAATTCCACAACTTCCGAGTGACACACCGACAAGTATGATCTATTCGAGCCACAAATATAAAGGGTTAGCACCAATGCACGCTACTTGGGAAGCGTACCTTCAACAGCTGAACATCAATCTTAAGCTAGAAGCTGTGAATGATACACACGTAAATGCTGTTCGAAATTTCACACCAATAAAAACTCGCTGCCTATCTGAACTTCAACTCAATGAAGAGACATCAACGAAATCTGTTAGACAACTGCACGATATACTTAGAACACGCGAATTTGAAGCTTGGTGTGTATATCCACAAAAAGGAAGAGGTGTTGAGTTATTTGCTCAAGTTCCTGCTGCTAATTCTTGGGTTACCAGAAGAGATGGTTTAACTCGTTCGGAATGGAGGGAGATGTTGAAGATGACCACGATGGTTGCACCAGTATGTACTCTGCCGGGATGTTCTACCAGCACAGGCCACTGCAGACACTGCAGTGAGTATGAAACCTTACCACATGTGCTGGGGAGTTGCCCTCAAGGAGAACTGCTTAGGATCAAACGCCATAACATCATCAGAAACCTGATTGCTAATGCTCTTCGTCTCAAAAATCTAGAAGTGTACGAAGAAGTCCACTGCCTTGCCGAAGGAGGCAGCACTCGCAGGATTGATATTATAGCGACTGACAGACGGAGGAACGAAGCAGAAATTATTGATCCTATGGTACGCTTTGAATCTTCAGCCTCTCAGCCGACTGACGTAGACAATGAGAAAAAGGATATCTATAATCCAACCATCCCTTTCTTTCTTGAGTCGTATAACCTTAAAAAAATTACGGTGACTGGACTTTTCTTTGGCGCGAGGGGAAAAATTCCCAAATCTTTCGTCACAGGCGACAAAAATATAAACTAGCGAGAAGCCTACAAGATGAGATGGTCGTCTCACTCATCAAATACTCCGTTTCGATTCTTCGTCACCATTTATATGGAGTTCATGCCATTTAACATGGTTAATTGTAACCTATCATTTTTTTAAACATTAATCTTTTTTATCTTCCCTCAAAATTATTATTGTGTATTATTCTGTGTCTTATGGCAAATCTAGGGTGTCCTGGATCAGACTAAATACATAAATAATAAGTTGGGAATTTACAAATTGACATACCAAACATGTAGGCAACGATACATAGGACAGCCTGGAAGAAGTTTGGTTATAAGATACAAAGAACATGTTAATGCAGAACATATTATGGTTGAAAAGAATCATAAATTTACAGACATTTCTCATGACATGGAGTTAATACATTTGGCCAAAGGGAAAATTCATAAATGTTTTAGAAAGTTTAGAAATTTATCTTGCTCAAAAAAATGACTTTGAATCAAGTTTTTTTTCTTTTTTTTTTCTAGGGGCTTTACGTCGCACCGACACATATAGGTCTTATGGCGACGATGGGATAGGAAAGGCCTAGGAGTTGGAAGGAAGCGGCCGTGGCCTTAATTAAGGTACAGCCCCAGCATTTGCCTGGTGTGAAAATGGGAAACCATGGAAAACCATCTTCAGGGCTGCCGATAGTGGGATACGAACGAATCAAGTTTAAAGGAAAGAAGTACAGAAGAGAACCCATTGTATAAACTAGTATTTGATCATTTAAGGAAGAAAAGAAGAAAAACATGAAGATCTTAAATTTATTTAGGTATTCTCACTCAATTCATCGAAATATTAAAATTTTATGTAACGATAATTTTCATAATATAATAATAATAATAATAATAATAATAATAATACTAATAATAATAATAATAACTAGATATCGCTTAAAGTTTCAACTTTGGTTTGAAAATGGAGACAGAAGTATCCTTCATGCAACTCTTTGCTTATCGCAGAAGGGAAGATGATGCAATAGTAATGTGTAACTGAGTGTGTTGTACGGGCCATATAGATGTTGCTTGCATTCTGGAGATCGTAGGTTCGAAACGCATCATCAGCAGCCGTGAAGACTGTTTTTCGTAGTTTTCCTATTTTTACACCAGGCAAATACTAGGGCCGTTATTATGGCCACGGCCCTTCTTCCGCAGTCCTCTTTAAACAATAATCACCACCACTTGCCTTTTCCTATCTGATAGTTGTGAAAACTTATACGATTATATATATATATATAAAAACCTCATAGAACCTACTTTTTAGTTTTCATTATTATGTGTGTTTACTTGGCAGTAAATATAAGTGAATCCCTCCCGGTTGATGTATGTGACAGCCCTCTGACGATCAGGACACGTATTTCTCATATGTATGTAGTCGAAGTGACCTATAATTCCATGGAAATTACCCCATATATACAATAAAATATACTGGTTGCCAAGAATTATATTAAAGTTGACAGTTACCGGACTGTCACTTTGTCAGTCTCAAGAAACAAGTCTCTCAAAAAGCAAAACCTTATTTTAAGATCTATCTCCCCGTGCATGTCAAACAAATGGCTGCGATTTAGCAGCGGGGGAACCACAGAGAGGCCGTCAGACTAACCTTTCTTTCCGGAATCGTCTCAACATGATAATACAAATTACATATTTCATGCTCCATAATCTCCGATGTGATTCACCCCTCTCATCTGAGGTTAAAAAGTGTTCTCGGCAGTGTTTAAACATGACAGGTTGAACATCGATTTTAGACAGTGTCTAAGTGATAATTAACGTCTCTGCAATGCAGCAGCCATATTTAGGCATTGTTTAACCGTAGACATCGTCTAAATACAATTTCTGCAATCTGCCCTGAAAGTGTTGGGAAAATGTACTGATCCATGACCACAGTACAACCTTCATAATGCAAGAAGGTTAGTCTAAGAAGGGACCAGAATGTGCATATCCCTCTTCACTGCCTCCTAGGTGCAATCAATAGGACTGAAGTCAGTTGAACTTGGGGGCCTGGCAAGCATCCTCATGTCTGGAGTGTTCAATAAACCAATCGGCCACAATTCGGGAGCGATGAGCCGGCGTCTTGTGTTGCAGGCACAGGGCTTCTGCAGGGTGCTGAAGGCAAACAAATAGATGGACGTGATCTCCCAGCAGGTTCTGGTATATTTTTCTGGAGAGCGATGATGGCTAATGTACTATGGTCACATTTTATTCCATGTAACCCATCCTCATACGAGAATACCACCACCAGCCCGAAATGTACCTGCTGGCAAGAGAGATCCTTATGTGCTTGGCAACTCATTCACACCCTGCAATCAGCATATACCAACTGGTACCACAAATCATCTGTCCAGGTGACCTTTTACCATGCTTCAAGATTCCACTGGCATGGTTCCTTTGCCCACATCAATATTCACGCCTAGTGACGTGCAGTGAGCAGAGATACCCAAGGGGCATAGCAGCGTCTGTACTACCATGCGAGGAGACAGTTCTGGATGGTATTGCTGCTCATACTTTGCTGCTGTCTGGCATAGAATTGGGAATAATCTGCTGCACTGTGGCCCACCTACCAGCTCTTATCATCCAAGCTAGCTGATGGTGACCCCTATCATAAACACATTGCTATCAATGGCAACTGACCCTAGCAGAAGAGTTTATGCCTGAATCCATGAAGTCATGGTACACTCTTGTCATGTGATACGTAGAAAGCCAAGTGCCTGATCGAATTTGGAAATGGAACTGCCAGTACTTCTGGCACGGAGAATCTGCTTGGAATCAAATGCGCTGAGATCTGATTTACTCATCCTGTGTTCAACTGTTGCTCATACAGTCAGTCAGTTCTTACTGTGTCAAAAAAATAAAGGTACAGAAGTTCTTTACACTTTGTGAGGACTTTGCTCCACATACGAAGAAGAAAAACTTGTACGACCATGACTCTTCTAACACTTCCTATTTTGTCTGACATGGCAAAAGGTTATCTTGTCAACTGTCAATTAATATAGGCCCTGATGCACCAGTCTTAACAAGTCAAGTGCCATGCCGAGCTATTGCATTCACCAGGCTGACCATCAGCATAATTTTGCCAAAACTGCTGTTATCTCTAATTTGCCTGCTCATCTGTGTAGAATAATCATGGAAGATTAAAATAATCAATGTAAATAATAAAACAAATGTTTCACAATTTAAGATGCTTTTTCCTTTGAAAATTCAATTGATCCATTAATTTTGCTGGTCATTGTATTATACAACGCAAGGCATAGAGATAATTCTTAGTCTATTTTAGCTGCCTGGACAGAAAATGTAATATTAGATCTGAATTCAAAAATATTCAACAGTCACTCTTTAAATAACAAATCCATCTTTCCCAAACAAACTTGTGCTCACCATTCATCAATAGCGCCATGCCAATATTATATATTTAAACATTTTTTTTATGCTATCCCTTTACCTAAAGGTAGAGCCATGATGTTCGGAAGTGGTCGACTGAGGTAATACATGAAATGGTACTGTGTAACAGTGATTGCTACAAACCAATTGGCAAAGGATTTTCCAAACTCATCTTGAATAGACTGGCGGAATTTCTGGAATGCTCCAAGAACACACAGCCCCAGAGCTGCTCTAACTGAAAAGAAGATGGTTAATATGAGTAATTAAATATATATATATATATATATATCTGAATATATTACAACAATAAGAAGGAAAACACATGAAACGTAACCTTAATACAATTTTCATGAGGAATTATTTACGAAGTAGGATACAAAACTTAGAGGAGTGCTTGCATCTGATAAACGAGTTTGTATAGACATGATAATCTTTTGGGTTCTTACTGTGTCAAAAAAATAAAACTATAGAAGTTCTTTACACTTCATGAGGACTTTGCTCCACACACGAAGAAGAAAAACTTGCATGACCATGACTCATCTAACAATTCCTATTTTGTTTGACATGGCAAAAGGTTATCTTGTCAACTGTCAATTAATATAGGCCCTAATGCACCAGTCTTAACAAGTTCTGTATGTAGTTAAAAATAATGGTGTCTAAAAAACTTTCTACCATTCCTTTCCTCTACAAGCTGCTCAGTCGACCAGCCATGGAGAGTCTTTGGCCAAGGTAATAAACTTTTGAAAGGTGAGGAAGAAATATTGGCACTCATGTTGTCGTTGGCATGTTAGAAGCATTCTTAAAGATGATGTCACACTCAATGAATCCAATAAAATCAATCAAACAGTAGGAAACATCCAGAAGAACTTTAATTTTGCTGCAAAACAGCAGGAAAATCAGAATGTCTAAACTGGTAAACCTGCACGGCATCAGTTCAGAAGGCCTGTAACTCAGCTGCTGAGGTCACATGATTATTACGAGGCATCTTCAGAAAGTAAGTTATGCATGATTATGGAGGACAAGGAACGTTTATTGAATTACACAACACAAAGGAAAGGGGCACAGATACACAGAGTCACCCAGCCTCTGTAAACACCTGTTGGAACATTCCCATCTTTGATCCTGGAACCATTGGAGAACTGTTGTTTGAACTTGTTTGTTGTTAGCAAGACTAGTTCCACCTGGTTCTTTCAGCTTGTCGAATACATGGAAATTGTATGGTGCAAGATCTGGACTGTATACCGAATGCTGCCATACCTCTCATCAAAACCAGTGAAGCAAAGATTGTAATACAGATGCCCTGTGTGATGTGGCACCGTCGTGAATGAGAACAATGCCTTTGCATAAATTTCCCTACCTCTTTTTCTTTACGGCCTTGTGCAATGAACTTAAAGTTTGGCAGTAAGTGTCAGTCAGCATTAATGGTTTTGCCTTGTTGCATTAACCCTATGTAAACAACTCCTTCACTGTCAAAGTAAACACACACCATAACCTTCCCTGTTGATGGTGTAACTGAATTTTTCCAGGGGTGTCTCCATTCCATAGACATCATCTTTGTTTTTGGTATGAAATGATGCACCCATGTCTCACTGTCTGCAATGATGCACCTTAAAAATAATTGCCTTCCACTAGTGATGGGCAGTCTGAGATTTCTCGAGACTAGCGCAGGCACTATTTCTCGCGAGAACTTTAGAGAAATCTCGAGAGCAGCGGTGTCCCCGCATTGTGTCGTAGGTCTACAGGTAGACGGAGTTGAATGTTATTTGTGCCGAGTATGCAAATAGCCAACAACGGCCCTGCTCTATTCTGTAAATATGTATCAACAGGCAATTAGGACGTTCATTTTGTTCATTTCTACCGAGGTCTATTTTGACGCAGTATAACATACTTATAAAAGGATGCAAATTCTGGCATAGTATGCATTGGCAAGTACACGAATGAGTAGGCTAAGTACAGAAACTGACGGCTACTGTAGGTACACCTACCTGGATACTAGAGGCGTGCATTATTCGAACTTGAGACGGGACACGATGCGCCTTGCTGCATATGCAACCACCATTTTTTTTGCTTCGTTCTACAAAAACATCCTCAGATTCTATCAAATCACTTAAATGATGTGCATAAATGTACAGTATAGTTTAGGCAGTGTAAACTTGTCAATGATATGGATTTATATGATAATATGAACCATATGTAAGTAAAAAATGATTGCATGGCAAACAACCAACACTGTATAATGAAATATTTTGTACTTATCTACAATGCCAAAGAAACGTCTGTTGTCATCTCTGTAGACCACAGATCTGTTATAGTGCGAGGTGATACAATATGTATGTATGTTTGGTCCTCAGCCCTAAGGCTGGTTGGATCCTCAAAAGCTCCACCATCAGCTGTCATAGATGGCTGAGGCATCACTGAAAAGTTGTACTAGGGAAATGAGGCATGAGTTAGTTTCCCGTTGCTTTCCTCTCCGAGGCAGAAGTTGCTATTACATATCAGTCTGCCAAGCCCACTGAAATGCATGCATCATCCGACCCTCAGAGCAACATCTTTACACCATTCATAGAGGGACTGGCTGCAGAAGGAATTGCTCATACCTCAGTCACTTTCATACTGTCAAAGCGAAGGGTAAGACTGAGACAAGTCAATGAAAGTAACAAAATTCCTCTAGCCTATACCAGAAAACATAGTGCACTGTAAACACTAGATCCCGCCAGCAAAGGCATCTATACAAAATATCTATACTGTACATATATGCACATAATTTAAGTGATTTGACAGAATCTGAGGATGTTCTTGTAAAAAAAAAAAAAAGTCATTCTTTGTATATAATATGTGATTTTTACAGGTATACTTATAGTGTTTTAATTTGCATTTGAAATTGTTGTGTGTCTGACAGACTGGAAATTTTTTATGACATATACATACCGGTAGGTGTACATCATTATCAGACCCCACATTCAATATCATATGACTACTGCCTGTGTTTACCGATATTTTGGTGATGAAGGAAATAATTCCTTGCAATGTTATAGAGCATCACTTGTGATTATATCCAAAGAAGTTAGATTGCTATTGGCTTTCCCAGTTTACTCTCTCAGTCCACATCTGTCCCTCCTTTTATTCAGAGGTGATGAAAATTGAAGCTCCTTGTTTGCTATGCAGTCATGGTGTGACAATTCAGTATGGAAATTCCTGTCTTTGTTACAATCAAAGAAAATCCTGCAAGAAAGTAGGGATGCAGAAGTCATGTTGGAGACTTTTTTTGGATTCAAAGGGAATTATCTATTCATAATTCATTTCTTGGTGCAATATCATAAACAAGGAAAAGTATCTGTATATATTAGGTCATTTGCAGGAGTCCATCTCTCATAGTGTGAAATGTGAAGAAACCATGACATTATGGATATATGACGACATTACTGTTTTGTTGCTTCATTCTTGAATTGAATGACACCAACCATTCTTCCATTAGGTGTGACATCATTCATACCCTCTTATTGGAGCTCCAATTGACAGATAGACTCTTTAAATCAATATTTTTGAAGCATCTGGATTCTGATGCTTTCCCTATACCTAATTGCTTTTCAGAAAGGAAAACCACATAAAAGTTTCCCTTCTGTACGTCTTTCCCCTTTCAGAGATGATGTTTTGCTAGGCAGAACTTGGTAATTTTTTTTTTTTTGCTTTACGTCGGACCGACACAGATAGGTCTTATGGCAACGCTTGGTAAAATAGTCTGGTTTCCTCACCATTAGCAATGTTCAGGGATTCATAGCCAATTTTTGAAGTCCAATCTGCCAATGTTTACTCAGCAACGCCTGTAGCCTTTTCGCAGACATCCTTCAACACTATCTGATGTCTTTTAATAACTTTCCAACCACCCATTGGAAAACTTGTATTTTTCCAATCTTAAACACTGCTACGATCTGAGCTTCTAAAACCATTTCCGAGTTCAAATCTAAAACCATGTGTTTCTTTCCTTCCATCACTTTTAAAATTACACTGAAACTGTTAGCACACTAAATCTATGACCCTTTTAGGAAAAAAAAAGCCCTGCATTGTTAAGTAAATTCCTGCATTCTGTTAGTCCACAACTCATTCAGGTTACACTCGTACATAATTAGAAAAAGAGATGAAGCAGGGCCCTAGGTTTCCTGCCTCAGGTTTTGGTCTTTCCGCATTCCTTCAGTAAGTGATGTCCAAACCACATGGAATATCCCTGTCATAGTCTACAGATAGAGTTGCCACCTTACAACCAGACGGTCCAATCTCTTTTCCTGGCTGAATGCTATATAACCATTTTGGATCCATTTGGAATACGCATGTGCTGAAAAGGTTTAGGATGGAAATGTACATACTTTTTTTTTTGTTAGTTATAGTCACAAAATGTCCCAAGAGCTGGAAAGGTTCTCTTCCTGGTAGTGGAAGCAGTGCTATCAGTATCAGCACAGTGCAGGACTAAAAGGTGTCTACTGGACTGTTGCTGAAAATTTACTGGCATGGTCAGGAAAACTTGAATGGCAGTAAAACTGTGATGTGGAAGGCAACGGGAAACCACCACATTATTTTTCTTAGTATAGCAACCATGGATAGTATGAATTGTAACTTAGATACTAAGATACTACTGATCATGGTACTTGGACACCAAGATCCGGTAGGGAAGTAACTGAGGTATCCCAGGTCATCAGCAAGTGAAAACCTCAGAAGTTTGGAGAAGGGATTAAAATAGGGACATCGCATACAAGAACAATGCTAAGAACAGGAAGACTAGAAGAACTCAAACTAGTTATAGATGAAAACAAAATAGACATCCTGTGATTATGTGAAACTACGAGGCATATTTTTTAAGTAAATACTGTTCTGATATTCCGCCAGTGCAGCGCTGCGGTCAGCATTCCGTGCATGCGCGCTGTGTACCTGTATCTATTGGCAAGGCTGAGACGCCATTACAGCAATAGTTGCCCTTGTGTACGTTTGTTGGCAAGCATTTGAAATGGCCTCGCCGATCGAGAGTCCCGCCGACTGTGAAGTCCGGTCTGTTATTAGTTTTCTCAGTGCAAAAGGTTTGAAAGTTATCGATATTCATCATGAGATCTGTGCATTTACGGACCAAACATTATGAGCGACAGAATGGTTAGGAAATGGGTTCGAGCATTTAAAGGTGGCCGCAATGATGTGCATGATGAACAGAGTGGGCGACCTTCAGTCATTAGTGAAGATTTGGTGCAGGCAGTTGACCGAGCAGTGAGAGAAAACAGACACTTTGCGATTAAGTCGTTATCTGACGTGTTCCCTCAAGTTTCTCGAAGTGTTCTTTATGAAATTGTGAGTGAACGATTAAATTACCGAAAGGTGTGCTCACGCTGGGTACCGAAAATGTTGACGGAGAAGCACAAAAGCAAACGTTTGGGTAGTGCCTTAACTTTCCTGGAGCATTATGACAAGGAAGGTGATGATTTTTTGAGTCAAATTGTAATGGGGGATGAAACCTGGATGGCCTATGTTACACCTCAATCAAAACAGCAGTCTATGGAATGGCAACATTCAACTTCACCCAAGAAAGTGAAGTTAAAGCAAATAATGTCAGCCCGGAAAAACATGTGTACCGTGTTTTGGGACAGAAAGGGGGTGTTACTGGAGGACTTTTTGCCCCGTGGTGAGACAATCAATTTAGCAACATATTGTGAGACCTTAAACAAATTGCGCCGCTCAATTCAGAACAAAAGGCCATGCTCCATAAGGGCGTCGTTTTGCTTCATGACAATGCACGCTCACATGCGGCTCATTGAACCCAAGACCTCATTCACATCATTTCGCTGGGAACAACTCTATCACCCTCCATACAGTCCCGATCTTGCGCCCAGTGATTACCACTTGTTCCTACATTTGAAGAAACATATGGCCGGCAAACACCACAACGACGATGGTGTCAAGATGGCCATGTTGCAGTGGCTGACAAATTAGGCGGCCAACTTCTATGAGGATGGTATGCGAAAGCTCGTTGTACGATATGACAAGTGCCTCAATATTGGTGGGAATTATGTTGAAAAGTAGAGTAATGTACAGGCTTTCATATAAAAATAAAATTGTTAAAATATCTATGATTGTTTTTCATTTTTTTCAAAACAGTACTTACTTAAAACACATGCCTCGTACATGGCTTGGCAAAGGTGATTTCCACAGTGACCCATTCAGAATTGTGTACAATGGAAATGAAAATGGTGGACAATATCACGTAGGTGCAATATTAGGAAAGAAGTTGGGCAAACAACGTGCTAAACACATATCATGTCGATGATAGAATAATGATGGTGAAAATAGCTGCCAAACCAACAGATATAGTAATAATACAGGTATACTTCCCTACTACTGGACATGACGACGAAGTTGAGGAAATGTATAATAAAATAGAAGATATAATTAAACTAAACAATGACAAAGGTAACAATCATAATGGGAGACTTCAATGCTGTGGTTGGCAGCAATATTACTAGAAAAGTTGCTTGCAGATTCAGTCTAGGACGAACAAATGGTAGAGCATACAATCAAGTAAAAAGATTGCAATTCAAGGCTAAAATGAAATCCAGTGTTATAAAAGATAGGGAAGGAAATCTGTTAATAGAAGATGAGGAGGTAACAAAGAGATGGAATGAGTATTTGGAGGATCTATACAATGGAGAAAAAATTGACAATGTAGATGAGTACATCATAAAATAGGAGCAGGTTTCACAAGATGAACTAGGCCTTCCCATAGTGAGAAGTGAATTCAAAACAGCACTGCAAAAGCTGAAAAAGAAAAAGGCTCCTGGAACAGACAAACTGCCTGCTGAACTGTAGAAAAACTCTGGAAGAAAGCTGAAGCATGAACCCTTCAAAATCACCAAGTACTGCTATGAAAACGGAGAAATGTCAGGCGATTTTGTAGAAAGCAAAGCAGTACTACTGCACAAAAAAGGAGATTCAACAGAATGTTCCAATTACAGAATACTAAGCCTTGTTTCACATGCAGCAAAAATATTCACACACATATTAAAAAACAGAATCAAAATTAAAATTGAGCAGAATCTAGATGATGATCAGTTTGGGTTCAGGAAAGGACTAGGAACGAGAGAAACTATTATAGCACTTAAAACCACCTTGGAGAGAAGACTAGAGCTTAACAGAAATACATATATAACTTTTGTAGACCTGGAAAAAGCTTTTGACAATGTTCAGTGGAAAAGACTGTTCAGAATTATGAAGGATATTCATTTGGACTGGAAAGACAAAAAAGCAATACTAAACCTCTACATCCATCAAAGAATAAACATTGAAAGTAATGAAACAGTATGCAAGGTGAGGATCAGGAAAGGAGTAAGACAGGGTGTTCCGTATCATTTCTATTTAATCTGTACATTGAAGAGGCCATGAAAATTTTAAAATCAAAAACACCTGGCATCAAAATAAATGGAACAACTGTACACTGTATTACATTTGCCAACGACATTGCACTTCTGGCTGACAATGAGAGGAACAAATAACATCCATCTTAAAAGATTTCCAACATAACATTAATGTAAATAAAACTAATGTTATGGTCGTAAGCAAATCTAAAACGAAGCCAGCAGCACATCTCAGAATTGCAAATATTTTAACAAAACAGGTGCACAAGTTCTGCTTGTTATTACCGATGACAACAGCTGCACTGTGGAAATAAAAAGAAGAATTTCCCTGTGTAAGAAAGCCTTTCAGAAGAAGCAGCTCTTAATTAATAAATCCTTAGATCCTGAACAAAAGAAATTGTTTATCAAAACATTCATTTGGAGTGTGCTGCTATATGGCTGTGAAGGATGGACTCTCTTGAAGGAGGACGTGAAACAACTAGAGGGAATGGAAATGTGGCTATGGAAGAAGATGACAAGAACTAGCTGGATTGAGAAGAAAACTAATGAAGCAGTGCTAAGAGAAATAAACACCAAGAGACTAGCATCAGTTTTTGGTCACGTTCTCAGGCATAATGACTTCATAAAGAACTTGTCTGAAGGCAAGGTGATGGGAAAGAAAGGCAGAGGGAAACCACGGAAGAAGATTGTTGAAGAGGTAGTTGAGATGATGGGATGCCAAGGTTATGGAGAGACGAAAAGGATCGCAGGGAGAAGAGAACAATTTTTCTGATATGGACAGTTTTCTGGTTCATAAAGGTTCTGCTAAATGCTGGTTTCACTGTACTTCGTATTTACAGCGGACAGGACAAGTAATGGACAATGTCGGGTTCAGTTTAATTTGGGCTACTACTGCATCATGGGGAAATGGCTAAGTGGAATTTAATGAATGTTTGTGTTTAAATTAAGGGTAAGGGCAATTAGTATCCTAGCTACTCTTCTTGCAATTCATGTTAAATGAAAGGAGGATATGTAACACTAATGCTATGGTAAACATTATTTTCTATGCATATTTAATTTTCACAACTGCAATGTGGGTTCGGATCCCACTGGTTTCTGATTCGCCATCTTTGCTCTCTACTTAACATCTCTTCAGTGATGATGATGATGGGCTATTACTCGCTGACGAGTATGATTGTCATCTTCAAAACTCAGTTTTTGTGGGTTCTTAGACGTGTGTCAAGGCCAATCTTGGAGCTGCAGATTCTACCACATTTTGACACATATTTAGTCTGGTGGCAGCTGGCTGTTTTGTGTTGTTTTCTTTCAGAAGTTCCCATTGTTTCCTAGCATTGCACTTGTCAGTTCCTATTTTCCGACGTCGTTGCTCAAAGCGCTGAGTTCCTTCCAAGAAGTTATGGTGCCATAATGAATGATCAAGAACAGTGTTTCTCAGCTGTTAGTTTAAATTTTATATTTCTTCATGTAGATTAATCTTTGTACCGCTTCTGTGGTCCTCTGTGTCTTCTTTGACCATCCTTTAGCTGGGAATCCAGAATTCATTTTGGCAGGTGGAATTCAGATGTACGAAAAATGTGGCCTGTCCAATGGAGTGGGTGCTTGATAATCATGGCTTCAATACTAGTGGAGTTTACTTCTTTCTGAACATTAATGTCAGTGTGCCAATCTTACCATTTCACTCTTGGGTTCCTTTTCAGGCAGCGCTGGTGATATTTGAAAAGTTGTACGAGGAGGAGGAGGAGAGCCAATACCGACTGAATCGAGTGATTGAAATTAATTAATAGGGGTCCTCCTATTCAATACACAAACATTTATTAATGTGAATCAATCACATGTCGTTCACATGACGTACTAGTTTCGCCACTAAACTTGTGCCATCATCAGCCACCGAGTCAAATGAAGCAAACATAATAATAACTAGAAACAACCTTAAAACGCTCTGTAACACCTACATAGATTAATATGAAATAAAATATGGTACATGATAATATTGCACTTCAGTATAAAATCCTTTTAAAATGATGACACCGTTGTTTTGTACATATGGTGGTTTGTCCAGCTTGTATATGTCTTTAGTTCTTTGATCTTGTTGAAATTACGCTGCAGAGTTTAAAGTCATATGAAGTTAACACTGTTTGATCTGTGGTTTGATTCTGAAAATAAACGTGCATATGATGAACATGGTTAGACCCAAAGAATTAATTCTCACTTCAATTTGGGGTTTTTGGAACCTGGAGAAGAAATTAAAAGCCTAATTAGGCAAAAGATAGAAAGGAAAGACTAAAAACAAACTCACCTTGAGCAGTCTGTTTGATCGGTGGACGGAGCTGGACTGATGGATGGAAGCATTGAGGTTAAGGGCCAAGGCGGAAGGGACTAGAGGGGACGGGAGGAGAGGGGAGGGGCAGTCTTATATTTATTGATGATTCTGCTGATGAATGTTCTACTGAAACCATTGTGTTCTGCAATACTGTAAATAGTATTAATTTCTTTTTTGTAATTCTTGCAGGATAAAGGGACAGTTAATGCTCTGAGTATCATGCTATTGTAAGGTTGCTTTCTGATGTATGCCTGGGTGCAGAGAAGTTTGTTGGATGGTATTGATGGTGTGGGTGGGTTTCCGGTATATAATAAAGGATAAAGTGTTGTTGCAGTTGCGTATAATGGTTAAGTCCAGGTAATTGAGGGCTTTATTGTTTTCTGACTCTATGGTGAATTTTATATGTGGGTCAATGGAATTGAGAAACTCAAGTCCTGCGTTGCTGTTAGTAACATGGGAGTCAAAATAACAAACGAGTCATCTACAAAGCATGTCCAGTGTCGAATGCCGTTAATCTTGCCAATGATGTGAGAATGTTCTAAATGATCAATGTAAATATCTGCAAGGATTCCTGAAGCTGGTGACCCCATGGGAAGACCTAGCTGTTGGTAAATGACATTATTGAAAGTGAAGAAATTGTTAATCACTGTAAACTTCAGAATCCAAATAAATTAATCTATTTCGCCTATACTTAAATTGCTGAATTTGGAAAGATTGTTCTTGATCAAATGTATGGTGTTGTTAACGGGCACATTAAAATACATGTTAGTAATGTCAAATGGATGAAGAGTGCGGTGTTTGGATAAATTAAAATGTTTAATTTTATTGACAAATTCTATGGAATTTGTTATTGATGTACAGGCATCCAAACATTGTCTGGCACAAAAGAAGTTATTGTCTTTAACCCTTCCACATTCCAATTAAGTAGCACTAAATTTGTTAGTGTGTCAGCGTTCTCTTGGGAGTGTCCTGTGGAGTTGTCTCCTTTTGTCCTATTCAAAAGAGCCACCTTTGTTTCTCCAGTAATGGACTCTAAATCGAAAACGAAATCACTTCACCAGTATTCCCTTTGACCTAAAGTCTGGTTTTGATGATACCTCCAAGAATTCAAACGGAAGGTCAACTTTAAAGGCTTTTTTTTGTCTCCGTGAGTCTGAAGCTCTTTACAAACTATTCTGCCTATTATTTGTTGTTAGGTATTTTTGCACCTGATCTGTTGTTGTGTGCTTTGTACTTTTCTCAGGTATAACCAAGCGGTTTTGTCTGCGGCTCTCAAGTCACCTTCATTTTCTTTGGTTTCGATGAGATGTGCTTTATCAACTGAACTTATACTATCAACCACATTTCTCCATGGCTGTTCTACTGTTCTTCCTTTTACTTCATCTTCACCTGACGTGAAATGTACAGCAGTCATCTGTATTTCATAGAATTTATTCTGTTATTGAAGCTGCCCAAGGAGTGGGGGAAAATCTTCTATTTGGATTCTGCTGTCGTCTTTACTGATGAGATCCACTATTCTTGATGGTCTCGTTGTTTCCTTTTGGGACAATGCTTTATTTACCTTGTCTTCTATTAATACATCAAGTTTCTTTGCTACAGTATCGGTCAAGTAATCTACGTTCTTTGCCAGCTCTTACAATTTCAGGTTGTTATTTATCATTACTTCCATTTTTTCTAATAACTGTTTGATTAAATCTTGTTGGTGAGGAATATGTATCACCTTCTTGCATTCCTTGCATAACCATGTGAGATTACAATTAGCCTTGCTCATTATATCAAACTCGTCCTGCTTTAAGTCGGCACATTCCTTGTGGTGCCAGAGTGAACATGATCCTTCGCACTGTACTGCTTGATGATCTGTGCTTGAGCCCTTTTTACAAGATCTACATTTATCATCCGTAATACATTCAGATTTTCTTGGAGTCATAGTTAGCCTATTTCTTATTTGTACCACCCTTAGTCAAACAGGTTGTTAAACACCATCGTGCAGCATACACAAGATTATGTTAATCACTATAATTTACACAAGTTAATACCGACACACGACACCTTAGGTAGTAACTATTAACAAGTATGCCTGGTAGGCAACCATCCTCTATATAACACTAATAAGAGAGAAAAAATGGAAGCGGACCGACACTTCGGAAAATGAAGGTATCGGCCAAAGGAAGACAAGGGCCATGAAGGACGTGAAAATGAAAGACTCCCTAGGCCTCCATATGTAATACCATCAGGGTCTGAAAAGAACAAGAGTTGACCAAAGGAGGTCGGATAGGATAGATTAAATTGAGGAGCCTGGCACAAGTAAGTGGAAGCAATGCTAGGACTCAGCTGAGGGCCCTGTGGTCGCCCTCCACGCTCCATAGTTCAGAGCCCCTGAGACCCCTTTAAGTCGCCTCTTACGACAGGCAGGGGATACCGTGAGCGTTATTCTACCGCCCCCACCCACAGGGGGAATAAGTACGTCTACCTCTTCCCTCCTACTCCATATGTTGATACACTCAATTAAAAGTTCAGTCATGTCGTTCATTTTTGTATTTTCACAACATTCAACAGTACTGAGTTAGTTTTTAATTTTTTACTTCGCTAATGCACTATTTGAGTATAAGTCTGTTACACTCTGTAACAATTGATCTGTCCTCCAAATCAAAACTGTATATCACACACTAGAAATTTAACAGTCACAACAAAAGGAGCAAAGGTTCATGAAATACTTGTGTATATACAATTTTAAAACTTGTAAACACTGTCATGCAGCGTACACAGGATTATGGTAATCACTATAATTCACCCAAGTTATTACTGAACGCCTTAGGTAGTAACTATTCTGATAGTTGAGCGAGTAGTATAACAATTTATAACTGCAATATTCTACAATAATCTACAAGTAATTAACTAACAATTCTGAAATAGATAAATAGGTCTGGAATAGATAAATAGGTCCTAGGCACTATGTAAAGTAAACTTGGGTTAGTTTGCACCATAGCTGGCAACTTTGCAACAGGCGTAACCAGAGAAACAGAGCTACTTACATAGTTCATTAATACGTCACAGCACAGTATTGTACCTCAGTTTGTCATAATTACAAACCAAGACAGCAGAAGATTTAAAAGCCAGAATATTATGCTGTCACAAAGTCACCAACCATATTACAAAGTAATGTCAGTTCATGAAATATTTATAAAAATGCTTACATTCTGTAGCATATACATACCCAAAAGGAAACAAGCAAGTATATCATAATATCCTACATATTGTTACATATAAAAAACAGAAAGCAGGTTCATGGCATACTCAAAGGAGACTAGCATGGACAGAAGAGACAATGAGCAAAATACATTATTTTCATGGACAAGTTCTTTCTTAATCTACTCCACTCCCAATACGCTTCTTATTGCTTCCTAGCTTCGACAGAGGGTCGGCCATACATGCTCTGTATAGAGGATATCGATGAGATCTTTTACTGTGTTTGAAGATACCAAGGTGCAAGAATTTTGTCCACCAGGAGTTCTTTTATGTACCACGATGTCTACAATACGAGGCAGGTCGAATATAAAAAAATGAGACTGAGCCTAGATCAAGTCAGCACTTTACTGTCTGATACACTCTGTCTGACTGAGATATCTTTATTCTCTTCTATCTGTTTTCTTTTTCTTTTCTAATTCTACAGTTCTCACATCAAGAAGAAAGACATTTCAAGAACACCCTCAATGAAATTAAATGTCTGTCCCCTTTGATGAACTGGGAAGCAGAAAGAAGCTTACCACACACTGAGAGAAAACGGATCTCAAAAGAACTCAAATTCTTTTGCAAAGAGTTCATCCATGATATTGGTAGTGTATGAAGATGTGAAGTCTGTCGTTTTGCCTTTTAATGTTTGTGTTCTCTGTGTACATTATCTACACAGTTCTAGTCATATATGAGGACGGTTTGAAAAGTTCTCAGAATCACCGCTAGATGTCAGTGCTAGAGCAACGAGGTTCCCACGCAATAATCACACATCCTTTGTGAGTGAACAGGTGGCGCATCAGTGCTCTAGCTGCAGGAGTGTGGTAGTGACGACTCTTTGTTGTTGTTCCCGCGTAGTGATTTGTGACAATGGAAAAAACTGAGTGATTTAAATACTTTGTAAAGAAAGGTATGAAAGCAAAGGAAATTCATGCCGACTTTAAGAACACACTGGGGGACTCTACTCCATTTTCAACTGTTGCCAAGTGGACCACCGAGTTTAAATTTGGTCGGGAGAGTTTGGATGATGATCCGCATAGTGGACGGCCAAAAAGTGTTACGACCCCAGAATTTATCGCAAAAGTGCATAAAATGGTCATGGAGGATCGTCGACTGAAAGTGCGGGAGATTGCTGAAGCTGCAGGGATGTCTTCTGAATGGGTATATTATATTGTAACCGAAGAATTGCTTATGAAAAAATTATCTGCAAGATTATCTGGACAATAAACACACCAGATTGGAAATGTCCCAACAAAGTCTGGCCCGTTTTCAGTGCAACCAACAAGATTTTTTGTGTCAGTTTGTGACTACAGATGAAACTTGGGTCCACTACTATACCCCAGGGACAAAACAGCAGTCAAAACAGTGGAAACATGCTGATTCACCACCACCAAAGAAAGCAAAGGCAGTGCGTTCGGCCGGAAAGGTCATGGCCTCAGTTTTCTGGGATGCAAAAGGCATTCTGCTGATAGATTATCTTCCTACTGGCCAAACAATTACGGGGCAATACTATGCAAACCTCCTAGACCAACTACAGGAAAAGATACGCGAAACAAGGCCTGGTTTGGCAAGGAAAAATGTCATCTTTCATCAGGACAACGCTCCGCCACACACAAGTGTTATTGCCATGGCAAAACTTCATGAACTGGGGTACGAATTGTTGCCACATCGACCTTATTCACCTGATTTGGCACCATCAGACTTTCATCTATTCCCCAAGCTGAAAATTTTTCTTGGTGGACGGAGATTTTCTACAAGGGAAGAACTGACAGCCGAATTGGAGAGGTATTTTGCAGGCTTGGAGGAATCTCATTTTTGAGATGGGATCAAGGCATTGGAACATCGCTGGACCAAATGCATTAGTCTACAGGGAGACTATGTTGAAAAATAAATGCAGTTCCACCGAGATAAGATACTTAATTCTAGTACATTCCGAGAACTTTTCAAATCACTTAAATGCTAATATTTTACTTAATATAACATCCACCCTATACATACCTACATATTGAGCCAAAAATTTATTCAGATCTAATGTATGAATAACCAGCACAAGTGGTGATGATATAACCGAAATAAAAAGAGGCCCAAGAAATGTTCGTGGTACAACGCCTGGAAATTCATGATGATCATACTGAAACAGATTATAACAGAACAAAATTTCTAGAAAATCTGGCAGATACAAGGTGATAAAAGTATAAAACAATTATACTGAAAACTTCCTATGAACTGAATTTTCAAATATGTTTATTTTCAAATATGCTACCTGAGTTAAGTTGAACCCGTGGAAGAGAATATCATGTGTGGCTTGCAAATTGAAGCTTTCTTCTACTTTTGTGTATGGGCAATAAAGAAGATGTGCAGCTGCAACTATAATAAGTAGTTGGTCCACCTGTTGAAACCACCAAACATATTCATATGAAGCAATGAATTATTCATGATCTGTCAATTCCTGCTCAGTACAAATTTGACCATTTTACTAAATAGATGCATAGCTTTTAGGTTAGATTTTTATTAAGGTATACAAGCAGAGGAACACAGAAAAAACCGAATGATCTATATATGAATGACAACTCATTTTAATTTTAAAATACATTGTCTTCATCTGCCGCGTTGAAATACGGTAGTTGCTTTATTCATCCATATCCAAAACTTAAAGAACTCACCCTCATTATAAAATATTTGTATCAAGAATAGAATAATTCGTCCGTAGATTAACCATTGAATTAAAAATATATGTGGCGGCTTGTACGATGTTTGTAATATTTTCAACTTTCCGTACAGCCACGGGGAAAAGCAACATAACAAGTACCAGGCAGTGGGGTGAGGCAGATGGCCCGATGTCACTCGATACCTGCTCGATACAATGTACGACCTGTTGGTTTCAAAATCTAACTGCAGGTGGCTCTCCATCAGACCTGGGATGTATTATAGCGCTTAGCGCTGTAGCCTTCGAACTTCGAAGCCCCCGGTGTCAGGAAAACAATATATGGGGCGTTCGGAAAGTTTGTATTCTTATTTATAGCGGAAAGAAGACCGCCAGTGATGAAATTCGATGAGAAAGAAAAACTCGCAGTTGAATTATTCGATAACTACTGCAATGACATAGACTTACCTTGCTTGTTACTTACTTGTCACTGATCTTCAAGATACCGGACGTTTTGTTACCGTGTGCGCAGAACCATGTGTGTTGTGCTTTGTGTCAGCTGATTATCGTTTGAGACAGATAAATAGTGAAATTTGGCGGGAGGTTGCAGACATTGTGAGAACTGTAAGTTTGATTTCCGTATATCAGTTGCTTGTTAAACCCAATAAATTGCTCCTTTTTTATATCTACTGAACTGTGCGCAATTCTGTTGTTGGGGTTATTGTGCAGGATACAGTGATTTATCGCAATGCACTTTACGATTTACCATTCGAACTATTAGTACTCCACGGACGAGAATATGGAACTATCTATCCATGGCTTACGGCGGAGATACCCTCTGAAGTACCAACACTGGTATCATTTTCTCATAGGTGGTTTATGTGAGACATGATTTATTGTGGACTGAAGGTGAATAATGTTAGGAAGTCGTGGAGCAGAATGTAAATGCTATTTTTTTCCTTCAAAATGTACTATGAACTAGAAGAAAATTGAAAGACTCTGTAGAGGGAAGGTCAGCCTTCCTTTCATTGAATACTAAGCCATAGCTTGATAGGCCACATTCTTTGCAGAACTTCCTTATTTATGATACAGGCTGCTATAGTTTAGATCATTGTCCCATATAGTTGGAACACCTTCAGTATCATATTTTTTAGAGTTCCGTACATTACACTCATGGCACTAGAGTCTAATTCGTGGCTTGCAGCCAGTAGCAATGCCGGGAACAGGCATACTTCTCATAGGGACCAGCAGCAAATCTCAGGAGTAGTTAAAAGTCGTGAAGATCAATTGAGCCAAGTATCTCAACATACCCAAAACTTTGTGTCTGATGGTTTAGTAAATCGGGGGCAACAGTATAGGCTGTTGGAAATTCCATCATCTGTTGGAAAATGTTCTATGTTCACCCAAACAGAACATACTAGTAGATTTACACAGACAGAGCAGCCATCAGGCCATTTCAATGACAGAAGTTGTTTGGAGAGTGGTAATGACACTGTTAACTGTGAGGGTGAATCAACAGCAGTCATGTTTAGCCCATCAAACATGCAACAACAAGGTAACAATGCCCATAATTACAGTGGAAGGGCGACAAAGAATGAAGAAGAGGGGAAAAATACTAAACCTGCATCTGGATTCTCATTTTCATATAATGTTAACGTGTTGCAGAAAGTCCATCAGCAAGGAGCTCAAGGAATGTCTGTTGGTAGTTTTGGCAGTAGTGAGATAGCTCAACCATTTAGTTATAATTACATGCTGGTAAATCAGATGTCTCTTGCAGCAGCACCAACTACTGCAATATATAAATGTGATGTGTGTGGTCTTGTATTCACTCACTTGTCTCTTTTAAACCATCATAGGAGAATACACAGTGCAGGGAACATTGTTAATGGTCGAACTCAAAGCACTGGTAGTAATGAATGCCAGTATACGTGTGATGTTTGTGGAGCAAACTTTGCATTGCCTGGTGATTTAAAAACTCATAAGAATGAAATACATGGGAAGAACAATCAGAATCAGCAGCATTCACAGGTAAAGAATTGCAATTCATGTGGGGTAGAAATAGGTTGTGAACATCATGGAGATGCAGGTGGATCTGGAAAACGGAAGAACTTTGTCAAATGCGAATCATGCCAGGAAGATTATTCTGCTGGGGAAGACAATAATCCAGGAGGTAGTGGGACGGAATATAGTGGTGGAAATACGTCAGGGGTTGAAGAAAGTGAAAGTTCATTGGTCAGTAATAGTGCAGGTGTAAGTTCAACAAAGCCAGGATATCATGCCGTAAAACGCCGTGGTGTTGCTAGTGTTATACAATGTCCTAAGTGTAATGGTTCAGGTATTATATTTATTGGAGGTACGCGTAACAATACAAATGTTAATAAGCCATACCGCTGTAATATCTGTGATGGCACGTTTTCAAGATACTCAAGTTTGTGGAGTCATAAACGATTACACAGTGGAGAAAAACCTTTTAAGTGTGAGATCTGTGGGCTTGCATTTGCAAGAGGTGCATATCTCAGAAACCATGTCCGAGTGCATACCGGTGAGAAACCTTTCAGGTGTGATATTTGCGGAATGCAGTTCTCGCAGTCTCCGCACCTCAAGAATCATGAGCGTATCCATTCAGGAGAGCGACCTTATCAGTGCGAGGTTTGTGAAAAGACATTTGCTCGACATTCAACTCTGTGGAACCATCGTCGCATTCACACAGGAGAAAAGCCTTACCGTTGTGACATTTGTGATTCAGCATTCAGTCAGGCAACTCATCTTAACAACCATGCGAAGGTGCACACAGGGGAAAAACCGCACCGCTGTGACATCTGTGATGTTGGTTTCTCAGATAGATTTGCTCTTAAACGGCACCGTGGCATCCATGAAAAGTACAACAGGTTATCTTCAGTTAGTTCTGTTCACACTCAGGACACTGAGCAGGCTATTAGTGACAATACTAGCAATATGAATGCTGGAGCTAGTTCAAACACTTCTGGCAATTCAGAAAGTAATCCTCAGACTGGTATGAACGAAATGTATGAATGTGAAGTTGGTGGTCAAATTGCATTTCCTGGGTGTTCTCGTCCTCATGAACAAAAACAATGAGTCAAGGTTAATAGTGGAATTGATGATACTAGATTTAAAGTATTTAAGTATCAAGATGTAGTTTTTGAAGGTATGTTTAAGAGTGGGCATCAACGGCTTATGGGTAGGCTGCTATATTAATGATTCTTTCATTTCCTTTTAGGTTTTAGAAATTTATCAGTGGCAACATCGTGATCACCATATTAACATTGTGTCACCAAATTTGTGGCAAGTTCAGTGTTGTGTCGGTATTACCATACAGATTTTATGGTTTGTAAAAAAAAATGTTGAAATGCTTCTGTTTTTGCTGTAATTTTTGTTTTGGACCTCTTGTGCTTTTTTTTAAAGGGCTTGTAGTGGGAAACCTAAAACTAATGAGGAGTTTATTATAATGAGAAATCCAAGGGAGTCTTATGTATTTGAGTAACTGGAAGAAAATCTTCAGAAACGTAAGTCTACAGTCCTAGGCTTAATGTTTGGCTGTAAATTTTGGAGACATGCTACTTGAATTTTGTTACAGGTTTCAGTCTTCATGCTGTTTTCAAGAGTTAGCAGAAAAATACCATAAAGAGATTCAACTTATTTGCATTGTGTTTGACAGTGACCACAATCTGTAGGTTAAAATGATTCAGATTTTGACCTAGCAATTAGCCTACTAGTCACAAAACTGACAGTTGACAGATCATGTTGAGAAATTAAAGTTACGGTACGTAAAAGCAAAGTTATAACCTAGATCATAAAGCAGAAATCTAATGTTAACAACAAAAGAAACTTTGCCTCAGTCAGTGATACCACCATTATTTATTTACTCCTGTAGAAAGGCCACATTTAGTGTTATCGTGCATCACCGATTTCACGCACAAACCACGATGTTGTAGTACATGAAAATGTCTTTCACAAAAAGACAAAAATCATTTCTGTTTCTTTGTATACCATGTTCTTATCCTTGTCACATTGTGTCTTCCCAGTGCCTGGCTGGAACCATGCCCCTGTCCATTTGTCTGTTGAGTGTCCTAACGTGTAGGATGTGTTGAATTTCTGTTCAGGAATAATAATAATAAATTATTATTAAGGTACTAACACAGATCTTTCCATTAATAAAGTTACTTCTTAACTTTATTATATTGGTGACAATAGCTCCCTGTTTTGATCAGTAGTAGCTTCTGGATCCCATGATTGCAGGAAGAGGTAGTCAGATGATTATTATTATTTGTGTTATGTTTTACTAATTGTTTGGTATGTAATACACAGCCATAGAAGTTACAGATATGTTGGGCAGACAAAAAGTGAAGCTCAGGGTGGAGTATGTAGAATAGTTTCCTGGTATAAAACAAGGGAGAGCTGAATGTTACGATTGATTGTTAATGCATTCTTACACAGATTATTGACCGAGAATGTAAGGTACTAACACATATCTTATCATTTAATAAAGTTACTGTACTTCTCAATTTGATTATATTGGTGACAATAGCTCCCTGTTTTGATCAGTTGTAGAGTGTCAGCTTCTGGATCCCATGATCACAGGTAGAGGTAGTAGGATTTAAAAAAAGGCAGAATAAAGTCCATTCGACACTCCATGTTGTATGATGTTGGCGTGTAAAAATGGTGGTACATTTGGTGTGGCCATCATATTAATTAAAACTCAATCATAGATCACCTGAGAGAGATGTTTATTCTGTCATCCAGTAAAGTAAAACAGTACGTTGAAATTGATAGGCAAGCAGTCTAGATGGTGTCAAATTCAAAATGCCTGCACATCGTTGTCGTCATTATGTTCGTCATTCAAACAGCTATCAGGCCTGTTACGGTCTTGATCCATCTCTTAATTGGGGTTCCAACAGAGCAACTTCCTTTGGACTGGTATTGTAAGATCTTTGGGATTCTTTCCCTTCCCATTCTGTTCACATGGTCCTTCCAGATCTATCAGTATTTTCCTATAAATTTTAACATGGTTCTATCTCCAGTTGTTCTTTTGTCATCTTGTTCTTCTATTGGTCCCATCACTGTTATCCTGCTGTACGTCTCATGAATCTCATCTCAGTAGCGGTGATTCGGGATTAGTTTCCATACAAGAGAATCTCATTTGTTGGACAATAAAAATGTCAGTTATTGCTTTCTCTTTCAAATAGCTGAAAATGACAGTCTTCTATGGTTTCATGCCATGCACCACTTCAGTTTGACTCTTTCAAACGAATGCAACTTTGAGTGTCCTCAAATAAAATAGTTGGTCGCTCAGGAAGAACACTCTTGTCCTTAAATAATTTTTGCAACTACAACAGTTCTTTGCTTGCATGTGAGGCTGCAACGTATTCAGCTTCTGTCAATGACATCGCCACAGAAATCTGTTTGGGACTTGACTGTGCCATGATTCCATTTCCCTGTAGAAATGTATGACCACTGGTAGATTTTCTGTCCTGGTCTCGAGCCCAATCTTCATCCCTAAAACGGATTAAGATATGCGATAATTCCTCCTCTGAGGGTAAGTGTTATTTCATACCAGTCGTGCCTGCTAACTAACACAGTACACACTTAACTGCTTTCCAGTCGCTTTCGTTCATGTTTTCCACAGTCCTGCATAAAATTCAGACTGCTGTTGCAACGTCTGGCATAGACACTGTCACTAAATACAATACCGATTGCATCACTCACCTGTATTACAAATTATTTGTCAGCTTCGTACCTTATTTCAGTATTGTAGCTGGTTTTTTTTATATCTCTGGATGAGAAGGAATGGCCCATCAATTTCAAGTTTCAATTGAATTCCAAGATGGTGCTTCACATCTCCCACATCTTTTATGTCATAATGACTTGCGGTTTTACTGCTTATTTCAGCTGTTAATTCTGGGTTACGCTTGCCACTAACATGTTGTCAACATATAGCAGAGAGAGAGAGAGAGAGGGAGTGTATGTGTGTGTGCGTGCTTGCATGCGTGTGTGTGTTATCAGCACACTTTATCTTGGTGAGGGGTGAGGAGTAAGGAGGGTTCCGGTAGTGCTGCCGACTGAATGAAAATGAAATCTGAATTGAATCGAGAATATGATCGATCGATATGAAGTTTCTAAACCGTTATTATCTTAAGCCAACAACTGTGTCACATACGTGTACACATTATATAACATTTCTCGATGCAAATCCTGTTCCTAGCATGAATTCTATAGTTTGGCTTTGCTGTGTAAACAACAACAGTACTAGTACGTAAAGTGTACGCCAGATGTCACACAACGATGCTTAAGCGATTTATAGTTTGTGTTTCAAAGGTTGCCAGTACGTATCTCGAATATTGCCGAGGTCGACCGATTCAGTACTACGGTGTAAATGCACCAAGATAAAGTGTGCCGATAATATGTGTGTGTGATATTTCTGTCCTCTTCTCTATGAGTATAGAGATACTGATCAGCAGCCCTGCGTTAAAAGTTCAAACTAGCTAGAATCTTGGTTTTGTTTCAGACTCTTATTAATTAATTCAGACCATAGAGACTTTTTTATAGCTTTAATACTTCTGTTTTGTTTCCAGGTTTTCACAAAACCCTAAAGCTGTTCCATGTATGTATATTTATTTGTCTAGCTTGCCATTTAAATAGACATTTTTTACATTGAGTTGTCACGTATTTAATTTCTTCTTGCTTGTGACGACACGTAACGCCTTGATATGTGTCGTCGTAGTCTTCCCCAAAATGTTGAGAGGAACCTCGAGTGACTAACCTAGCCTTTCTGGTATGAATTTTTGACCTTTATTGTCCAGTTTTGCCTTGCAGGCCCACTTGCACGTTATCATTCCTTTTCCTTGCGGAAGATCACTTAATTTCCGTACCTAGTGTTTCTCAAGATATCTTATTTCTTCTTCTGCTGAATCAGTCCATGTTTGTTGCTCGTGAAGCAATTGTAGCATCCTGTTCCAAGGTTCTGGTTCGCTAATTCAACTTGTTTCGACCCTGTATGTCAGCTTTTAGGTACACCTTTGTTTCTGCATTGCACAGTTCTCTCTGGCAAGTTGGTTGAAATCTGTGGAAATAATTATGAAAAGATTTGTCTTAGTCTTAGGCTGTATTTACCTGAGGTTAATTATTAGCTTCTCTAGTTTCTTGATCACTTTCAGTGTTGGTCATCTCATAATTTGCTACTTCGACTGTATGAACGTCATTCTGCTTCAAATCCTTTTCATTTCCGTCTGTTCTTCTTGTACCGAAATCTTGGGAAATTCTCCCTTCTCAGATTTCATTTTCTGTTATTCGGACTGTTCTGCTGATCTAAATCTGATCTGTCTTCGGGTTTAGGATCCTATAACCTTTGCTATTTCCTACCGGAATGTCTTCTTCTGCTTTATCATCCCCATTTCTACCATTTCCTCCTGATATCCAAGACATTGTTAGTGAGTGGATTTTTTGAAAATCACATATTATGCTTAAAATATGGCCATAACTGACACTGCGAAGTAATTTTCATTTTGCGACCTCTCACAGTCAAGGAAGAGTGTGTCCATTATATTGGACATGGGTTTATATTCCTGGATTCTGTCAGTGTTTTTCTTCTCCTACTCTATTCACAACCAAATTGCATCACCCATCATTAAGTGAAATAGTATTACAGTGTTTTATTGTATTGATTAGGTGGTCAAATTAATAAATTAACTTATTGTTACATACCACTTAATTTATAAATTTCATTTTTCCGTATTGATAGTTACGAATTGTCATAAAAGGAAAAGAAAGTTCCACCTGATTAATACTTTTTATTTACATGTAATGCAGATTATCACATGTCTACGACTGGTTTCGACCTCTTAACAAGGTCATCCTCAGCTACATTAGTTGAGCAGCTCGTCTCCTTTCTTCCAGGTCTTCCCAGCCCAAACTTTGGAACATTTTTGTAACACTACTCCTTTGTCGGAAATCATCCAGAACAAATAGAGCTGCTTTTCTTTGAATTTTTTCCAGTTCTTGAATCAAGTAATCCTGATGAGGGTCCCATACACTGGAACCATACTCTAGTTGGGGTCATACCAGAGACTTATATGCCCTCTCCTTTACCTCCCTACTGAAAATGAAAACCTACAACCTGTTTTCCAGTCATTGACCGGGTCAGGGATGTAATGAATGAAACATATATAGGCTGTTATTACAATTTACCTCCCTACTACAACCCCTAAATACCCTCATAACCATGTGCAGAGATCTGTACCTTTCATTTGCAATATTTATGTGATACCCCAATGAAGCCTTATATTGAAATGAAATGTTGTATTGCTTTTAGTGCCAGGATATCCCAGGACAGGATATCGCCCGTGCCAGGGAAATTAACCAATGATGGTTAAAATTCTCGACCCTGCTGGGAATCGAACCCGGCACCCCTGTGACCAACGGTCAGTACGCTAACCATTTAGCCATGGATCATATTAAGACCTAGGTACATACAATGATCCCCAAAAGGAACTTTCACCCCATCAACACAGTAATTAAAACTGAGAGGACTTTTCCTACTTGCGAAACTCACAACCTGACTTTTAACCCCGTTTATCATCATACAAAGGATTTACTACGTCTACTGTAGCCAATTGCCTAATCGTCTGCTGCACTAGACATGAAGAAAGGGTAAGTCTGAAGAGCGTGAAAATGAAAGTGGTTTGGCAATCTCTGCAAACCAAACAAGGATCAGTTAGAACTCGTTAACTCAGCAGGGGACTGCTGGCTTCCAACTCGCTTCCAAGAACTGAGGCCATCAAGTTTTGTCCCCAAAGTATATTGTTCATTGGACTTGATATGTGGACGACCATTTTGCAGTTGTAGACTATAAGTCAGCCAATTCCAAGACTATTTTAAATCAACTCAATCAGATAGATCTTCGAAC
The DNA here is from genome assembly GCF_040414725.1 of Anabrus simplex. Taxonomy (NCBI): domain Eukaryota; kingdom Metazoa; phylum Arthropoda; class Insecta; order Orthoptera; family Tettigoniidae; genus Anabrus; species Anabrus simplex. The sequence continues at coordinate 471,091,368 of NC_090265.1, read as the reverse complement.
AAGTTTACCTTAGGAAATTAAAATAATAAGTCATTAAATATTCTAGATATTACGGTATCCAGAAATCCACACACTGTGCTGTTAGGAGCGCACAGCTGTGAGCTCGCGTCTGGGAGATAGTGGGTTCGAACCCCACTGTCGGCAGCCCTGAAGATAGTTTTCTGTGGTTTCCCATTTTCACACCAGGCAAATGCTGGGGCGGTAGCTTAATTTAGGCCACGGCCGCTTCCTTCCCATTCCTAGGCCTTTCCTGTCCCATTGTCACCATAAGACCTATCTGTGTCGGTGCGATGTAAAGTAACTAGCAAAAAAAAAAAAAAAAAAAATCCACGCATTTTCTCTTACGCTATCCCTTAATACTATAAGAAAGGATTCTAACCATACTGGATCACACAAGAGCTTACAATATTCCTTTATCCAAAAAAGATCGTAAAAATGAAGTAGAAATCATTTTTCATATAGCTTCCCACAATAGTTATAATAAGAACTTCATTAATAAAGTCACAAATAAACCACCCTCCACTCTGACTAAAGAACATAAAACTGAGGATAAAAACAAATATGTTCTTTTCACATTTAACAATAACATTTTCTAGGTAACGATCGTTCTCCATAACATTAACGTAGCCTTTATAACAATCAATAAATTTACATGTACCAAATGCCCAGCTTCGTACTTTAGGTAAACCAGCCGTAGTAGTTATATTTGTTACCAGGAACATGTTAAAGCAAAACAGTACAACAAATTTTCAATCTTCACCGACCATATCTCAGATTTTCATCATTCTTTCTCTTCAATAGAAGATCTTTCTATTCTTTTTTTCAGCCAGGAAAGGTCTCCTTTTGAATATATATGAAAATATCTTTATTAATTTAGACTAAAGATTGAATCTTGTAGGCAACCTGAATGAGTTACCAGAGAATATCAACATCCTTAAGACGCGGTAATTAATACTTTTTTAATAGTTCTTTGTACAAGAAGTCTTGTCTGAACACGAATCAGCATTTTGCTTTTCCTTCCCACTCCACACCCTCTCCTATGTCTACAATTTAGGCCACTCCCATTCTCCCAGCCAACACACTCCTTGCCTCTCTATCAGCCCCTCCATTATGCCTGCAACACACACAGTTTGGCACAGCAAACCCTCTACAGCAAGATGTGGATAAACCAACTTAAGTCAGCGAGGATGTAAGTTGCTTTTCTGTCGCTTTTCATCACATTTTTTCTTACCCCTCCCCTTTTCAGACTTTTTTTTTTTACTCTCAACACTTACAACTTTTTTCTGTTTGTTACATGTATGTTCTTTGAATACCTTACTTTTCAATAACCCGGCTTGAGCGTGATTTCACACAATGTCCCACAAAGCATAAGTCAACATTTTCTCCGAACTCAAAAAATCGTATTATAACATCTAAATCAACATGATATATTTTTAGAAGAGCCTTATTTTATTCACCGAAAGACTTTTAAATAACAAGGACTTGATATTTTAGCTTTTATATTATTTTACACATTTCTTGTTATGGGATTCTCTTTTAGTTATTATTATTATTATTATTATTATTTATTTTCCTTAAATTGTACATGTACAATTTAGGGGTGGTAGATGGAGAAAGGGCAAGCCCCACATACACGGAAGTGCCTCCATCTCCACATGTGTACATAAACTCTACTGAATATTTACATACAAACTTGTGTAGACAATTTTAAATTTACATATTTACACTCAAACACTGTACCCTTAGAATAATAATTATCTTGATTTATTCTGAAAATATTAGAGTAAGAACACCCAGCCATTTATACTCTCATTCAGACCCCTGTATACACACTCATTCACAACCACTCCCACACGCGCACGCATACACATTCGCCCCCATACACATTCGCCCCCATACACATGTACTTGCACCCATCCTTCTTACAATTCTAATTTATACAAGTTATATACATCGCATATGGGTTTCTATTTACATATACATTTTCTTTACTTCGCGGAGGAAGTGAGGAAGAGGAAGTAGCTTTACCTCAGATGGTATAAGGTTCCAGGTACGAGCAGCCCTTGAGTAAAACCCATTTAAATATGGTATTTAAGCTATGGGTGATGATGTCCATGATACAAGGATGAAACATGAACTAGCTGATTTTAATTGAAATGAAATTTGTATTGTAAGGTGGGACTTCTTTGAACTCTCTTATAAGCCTAAAGGAAAATTGGCTGAACATAACCTTTAACCATGTGCTGTCTCAGTTTTAAATTTAAGGTGTTATCACACAGTTAGGCCTTCATTTTCTTGAATGCTAATCTAGCCATTTCTAGATCTATGTTTAAATCATCTGATATCCAACAACCAATGTATTTAAATTTGTTGACCTTTCAGTTTTTATATTTTATTTTTATATCTTCCTCGACTGAAAACCATTAGTTTTGCTTTTTTGTGTTGATTGTGAGATCCATTTCTTCCACAACTGCATTAAACTTGTCTAACTATAATTGTAGACTTAAATATCAGTTATAAAGTAAAATATAGTCCTGGTTTTTTCCATTGAAACCTACATTTTACGATGTCCTTGTTATGCCACATAATACAAATGTGCTTTTCAGTTGTAGGCCTACTTCATTCGTTTAGGTACTGTACATCAGAATTTTGCTCACCTCTGTGCAATTGCCAATTAGAAACTTGAATTTTTGACTCAGAGATAACTTCTGTTTTGTTCTAACCATTTTCTGATATTTTATGTATAAGCTAGGTTTAAATTTTCATTCAGGCACAATAAAAATTACTCTAGAAATTTATTTATTTATTCGTGTCAGTAGCACAATATAGATTACAGATTGCAAATTACAATATTACATAAAATTAAGCAGTTATTTACAAAATATCGGCCCAGAATTTGGCCACGTTAACAGCAATGATACTTGCCTGTGCCAGATCAAGTTCTGTGCATTTAATAGGGCATAGAGGGCAATTAATGAGGTGCCTTGTTGTTTGTACCACGCTGCATTCACATAGGGTCTGATCCCCCTTCAGGAGGCCCCATTTCTTCATATTGTCCTTTGATCTTCCAATGCCTGCTCTTAGTCTGTTCAGTACCTTCCATGTAGTCCAGATTTCTTCATGACCAGGGGGGAGGCTTTTCCTCCAGTTTTAAGCGTTCTGGATGAAAAGGCATCTTCTGATTCCAGAGTAGAATTCTGGTCTTCCTTGCATCTGCACTAGCGTGGGATGAGGAGTGCATAAAACTGTTCCTGGACTTTAATCGATTTGGTGGTAGTTTGTGTCCAGGTAGGGGGTGGGCTGAGCTGGTAGAAGCCCTTAACCCTTTCCACTCGGATTATTTGTACGTCCTGATTTCTTCCAACTCGCATTTATTTCTGTCAGCATTCTTCATATTTTAAAACCTGGTATTAAGTACTGGTTGTAACAATATATATGGGAAGAAACTACAAAATTAATGAATGTGTGGTATTTACATGACACAAAATCATGTTTTTCACTTTCTTAATGGTATGTCTTGAGTGTGTGGAAGCGTTCAAAGCAAATGCTTGGATGGAGCCCTGCTTGCTTATCCAACCAGTCTGCAATAAAATAATCCTGCATTTCTGCCTTACTGTTCATCCCCATGTTAATAATTACACCAATAAATGCCTTCAGCTCTTCTAATGTCACGGCTTTCCAAGAAAACCAGATAGATCTATTCTGAAGTGGAGTATTTTGCTATAACTTCATTTCAGCAATTTTGTTTGTCTCATGGACAATAGAGGTTATCAACTTATCAGTAAAAAATAGCTACCAGTACTCTAGTTCTATTTTAAGTCTATTGCTACAATTTATGAATACACTGACTAATCTGTAAGGAAATTTGGGTAATCCTGCATCACCCGTTCTCCGCGATCTCCAAGATATGTTTGAAGTCAGCACTGTATGACTGGGACTGGGAAGAGTCAAAATACTATCGCCTCCTCCATGGTTTCTTACGATGCTGATATCAATATCGTCATTTGAATCACTAATAGGTATATCACTTACATCGCCAGATTCAAAATTTTCATCACTTTCATGGTCACTATAAAAAAAAAATTGGCCGAAATAGACGCAAGAATCTCGGCTTCGGTCAGACTGTGCGCCGCCATGTTGCTTCATGCAACTGCTTTCCATTGTCAAGGAAATCGAGCAATTTTGCCAAGCAAAGAGAAACTAAAACACACCCATTTGGTTTCTTTTGGTTTCCAGAAGGGATCAGCACTTACGAAACGAAGTACAAAAGCCCTGGCATTCCAGGTAACCTAGCAACAAGCGGCGAAACATTGTGTCAACACACGAGCTATAACGCTGAATGACGGCTGTCGACCTCAGGTCGACACACGAGTTCCGAGTTCCTATCCACATTTGCAGCTATTTTGCGTCTGATCTCAGGAGGGGCTATTCCTGCAAGGGAGTACAGTTTGTCTGTTGGTGTTGATTTCAGACATCCTGTAACTTGTCTGCATGTTTCATTCAGGGCGACATCGACCTTTCTGGCATGTGTAGATTTATACCAAACGGGACTAGCATACTCCCCTGCTGAGTAACAAAGTGCTAAGGCTGTTGTCCTTACCGTATGAGGGTGAGCGCCCCACTTTGAACCTGTCACTTTACGGAGCAGGGAGTTCCGAGAGGAGACCTTTGCCTGTATGTTTGAACAGCGCTCCCTGTAAGTTAGAGAACGATCCAAAGTAACACCCAAGTATTTCGGTGTGTAATTATGTTCTAGGACTTTGTCCTTCCAATTCACTTGCAGCTTCCTTGATGATTGTTTGTTCTTCAGATGGAAAGCACATACTTGAGTTTTTGATGGATTTGGTTTGAGATTATTGGTCTCATAGTAGTGAGACAAAATATCCAATGCTGAAGTGAGATTGTTTTCTACTCTTTCAAAGCATTCACTCTGAGTAGCCAAGGCCAGATCATCAGCGTATAGGAAGCTTTTAGTATGAGGTGGATGTGGCTGGTCGTTGGTTTATATATTGAAAAGTAAGAGGGCTAGCACACTTCCTTGAGGAAGACCATTCTTTTGTGTTCTCCATAGACTTCGCTGACCCTGAAATTCAACAAAGAATCGTCAGTTCGGTAAAAGGGCAGCAACAATTCTGGTAAGCTTGAATTCCTTTGTAAGAGTGTACAGTTTTTGTAACATGATTTGATGTTGTACAGTATCATAGGCACAAGAAAGGTCTACAAACGCTACTCCTGTGATTTTTCGGGATTGAAAACCATCTTCTATATACTGTGTTAGGTTTACTACTTGTGCAGTACAGTTCATGCCTGGCCTAAAACCAGCTTGCTCTGGGATTAACAAAGGCTCCACAGATTGTGCAAGACGATTAAGAAGCTTTCTTTCAATGATCTTGTAGAGGTGACACAAAAGGAGATCGGTTGAAAGTTATTAGGGTCCTTGCTGGGTTTAAGGATAGCAACTACTCTGACCTTCCTTTAGATTTTTGGAATGTGACAGTGCTCCAGGCAGTTATTGAAGAGTTGGAGTATCCTTTCTTTGGTAGCATTTCTGAAATGTTTGATGTGCTCTATAAGAATGTCGTCCAGACCATGTGCTTTTCTCTTCTTACACATCTTGATGGCGTTTTCCAGCTCTCCAAAAACTTGGTTTGGATATTTCACAGGTTTCATCTTCAATGTTCCTTAGAAATTTTGGTGGTCCAGCTCTGCGTTTTACTTTGCCATTCAACAAGAGCTGATGGGCGATTTCATTTGGGGATACATTATAATAAACAGATGCCTTAGTGGGGTCATTATTCAAACGTTTCAGTAGTCTCCAGGCTTTCATGCTGTTCCGCGACATATCCAATTCTTCCATCAAATTAATCCAACATCCCCTTTTCAATTTACCAACAGTCTCTATCAGTTTATTGCCAGCCTGTACTGTTTCTTCACTAAAGGGATCCGCTTCAAAAAGCAAAATGTACTTTTCCAGATGTTTTACTGCACAATGATTTAAACCTTGTATGTACTGTGTTCTGCAACAACGTGGGATTGACTTGTGTGAACATTTCTTGATGTGAACTTATCATATGATTCTGGACTTGGATCGATGTTCAAGATCGTTTCATCTAGACTCTTGTGAAGTTATCCCAGTCAGCTTTCTGAAAATTGTACCTTCTTCGAAAAGGTATTATTTGAGGTCGAACCGCTGAGAACATCTGACACTTGATTGGTCTGTGCTGAGTATGAGAAATAGGTTCAGACTTTCTTTATGCTTTGATGGGATATGGTATCAGTAACAAATATGAGAACAGGATTGTATCCGCGTCTCCATCTGCCACAATGGAAGGACGGTGGAAGCTTGCTGTCATGAATTAAAGACAAGTGATTCATTTCAGCCCAATTTGTAGCAGCTAGTCCATCTTTTATCATCTCTATATCCCCAAATGGAGCTGTGGCTATTAAAGTCACCTATAACAAAATGGATCTTATTTCCTAGAAGATTAACGGACTGGGAGAAGTGAAATGGAACATTTGGTGGTTTATAAACTGACGTTATCATACAGTTTGATAATTCTATTGATATCAGTTCTGTATCATCATCTTCAGAAATGGAGGTTGATAATGTATTCAGTTCAGGTCTTGCAAAAATGGCACTGCCTTATTTTCTGTGAGGTCTCTGACAAGTCGCATTCCTGGTACTTTTGGTCAGTTTTGTGTACTACTTCTGTGAGTTTCCTAAACACAAAGAACGTTACATGTGTTTTTGTGGCACATTTGCTCTAAGATGGCCTCTTCGATATCATGCCCTCTATGTTTACTGACAGGATTGTTAGCTTTGGTCCTGAAAATGACCCTTTGAAATATTTATGAACCATGCTGATCAGTAATAGTGCTACTGGAGTAAGAGAATCAGCCGTCTAGGAATAGTCCTAGTCCGTTGCCCAGGAGACACCCGGATGTATGACAATATCACATGTAAATACACCCTTCTGGGAGGTTTCTCTTGTGTCCCCCTGTCAGACTAGAAATAAAAGACCAAGTATTGCAGCAAAATCACTAGCATTCCTTACAGTCTGTATACCCATTCATGTGTCTTAAAGGTTGATGTTGATGTCTGTGGAAAATATATTATGAATTGTTGTCAGAAGGAACTTAATTTATGTATAAGTGTCTACTTTCCTTCTTCAGTTTTCATGTTAACCTTCTTTTGATTTGTAGTCCTGTTCTGAGACAAAAGTTCAGAGGTACTGTGTAAAAGTAGTCTTTAGTTGTTACATAGGAATGCAGCAGACACTTGATTAAACGGGATGATGAGTAAGAAGTCCTGGTTAAGCCATTTCTGACTTCTTTTTAAAAAAAATTCTATTTGCTTTACGTCATACCGACAGAAATGGGTCTTATGGCAACGATGTGATTGGAATGGGTAGGAAGCGGCCGTGGCCTTAAGGTACAGCCCCAGCATTTGCCTGGTGTGAAAATGGGAAAACCATCTTCAGGGCTGCCTCACTATCTCCCGAATGCAAGCTCACAGCTGTGCGCCCCTTACCACATGGCCAACTCACCTGGTTTCCCTACATTTAAAAATTAATAATGATTTAGAAGGAAGACATTACAATATAGACTAACTTACTTAAAATGTTGTGTGGCAGTATAGAAATCAGTTTTTATTTCATTTAGCTGGCTTTGCACTGAAGGATGTTATATGGTATTCTCAGCATTATTAATTTTTACAAGTGTCTTCTTCAATATACACAAGAAATGCTTTGGGATTTGATATCACAGCTCTGTGAGTAAATCTACCAAGTAAGCAGCTATGTCGTTTGGTTCACATAGCTGTCAGCTTGCATTCAATAGATAGTGGGTTCAAACCCCAACTGTTGGCAGCCCAGAAGTTGATTTTCTGTGGTTCCCTGTTTTCACACCAAGCAAATGCTAGAGTTGTATGTTAAGGCCACTGTTGTTTCCTTCCCTGTTTTAGCCCTGTCCAATCCCATCATTGCCATAAGACTTTCGCGTAATAAAATTCATTGCTATATTGATGGATATGACTAATTTTTTAAAAAATTTTAGTTTATCAGTACGTAGTTTGCATCATCGAATAGTATTACGATAGTACTAGTTTCGGCTGCTCATTGCAGCCATCCTCAGCTATTTACCATAAATTATTAGAAGGACACAGTATCATTAAAATCGAATGGGTTGAATTCTACAAGTTAAGATTACAAAATACAAAAATAAAATCCCCATATATACACATTTAACAATTGGAGTAATGGTCTTGTGGATTTGAGTTGCGAAATGAGACTATAGTTGGTCACAGAATTCATGTAACTTGATATTTAAAGATAATTTAGTGTAGCTGCATTCAAATCAACAATCAAATGAAAGTGACATAAAATGCCGTTGTGTAATAATCCTGCAAGAGAATTATTATAAAAATATGTCTATTTTTAATGATACAGTCTTTTTAAATCACAATCAAAGGATAGAGAAGGGTCCACATTGTCTATAAAAGTGGGAGTAGTTTCGACCCCATATATATTGGGTCATCTTCATCCATGCTTCAATTGGAAGACATATGCATACATATATATAACCAATAATAAATTAATCTGGTATGTCACAATTTATAATCTTAATTTAAAACAGTGATGAAGTCCGAACAACACATCCAAACTTGAAACTAAATGACACATCAAAACTGCTGTGGTTGATGCCGAACTATGTTGTTGCTGCTACAGCAACCAAACGTTCCTGAGTTGATCTGGGAATTGGTATCCCTATCTGTATAGATGAGCAACTTCATTTATAATTTATTTGTTCAATAGTAATGTGGGTAATGACTTGCATGTACCTTGAAGGTGAACATTCGTAACTTGAATAGGTATTCCTTTTCATCAGAAGTAGTGATCTGTTTTTTTAATTTGGTTTGAAGTGAATGTCCCTATGTTTTACGTAAGTTTCGTGCACCTGGTACGGACACCAACACCAGCTGGGACTTCTTTGAACTCTTTTATAAAGTCTAATGCAAAATTGACCAAACATAACATTTAACCATGTGCTGCCTCAGTTTTAAATTTTAAGGTGTTATCACACAGTTAAGCCTGCAAAAAGCATACCAAAACTCTGTTGTGATGCACTTTTTATCTGCTAGGCTATAATTTTGTACAAATACTACTACACAGGTTTTTATTTTCAGTATGAAACATGTTTCATTTTCTTATTTTGACTCATTCTTTGCTTCAAGATCAGCAGCCAAACTTAGTGTCAACATGTTACATCCCCTCTGTCACTCTCTTCCTTTTGCACTGACTGCTCATTGGACCAGCCATCTATGACACTGCCTGTGCAGAAAGGTTGTTTTCTCACTGCCACTTCACAGATTCCATGTATGGACTTCAACCTTTAATACGCTATTGATGAAATGGTGCATCTCTATTAACACACTTGTTTATCTTCAGCTGGTTGCAGCAGTAATAGGAAGTACTGTAGATGTGAGCAGCTTCCTAGAAATATTATCTGGGTTTGAAAAAATGACTTGACAGCTAAGAACTTAACACACTGTAATATTTAAATGTTTAAATAATCTTCCTTCTGACCAACTAATTCACCTTCTCTTTAACTCATAATCAGAAGGTAGCTTTAAAGATATTGCCAATGATTTGAGCAAATATGGTGCCAAATTTTGTATTTAAATTTGATGTTGCAGAAGTACATGCTTCAAAATTATTAAAAGACAAGAAAATGGTTTCATAAAAACAATACATACGAGGGTTGGGCCAAAAGTCATGGCAACTATTTTTTTTCTTGAAGATACCAGTCTGGTTGGAAAATGTGACATTTACAGACGAAAGGACAAGGTGTTAACTACATGTGTGGACAATGAATAGCACTGAAATATCATAACACACTAATTTATTACCGTAGTATACAGGGCAATATGGCCTTCCCGGTGCAAAAGAATGATAACACAGTACACATAAAGTTGACATGACAAACCTGGGCCTAAAGACCCTCAAAGTAGTCCCCTGCTACTGACACCACACGCTGCCAATGATGTGGGAGGCACTGAATACCATCTGCCTCAGCATTTGCGGCACCATGTGTGAATCGGGTCACCTGTTGGCGCACAGCATTAGCAATGTCCTCTCGTGTTGCAAACCACTTACCACGTTGGTTCCTTAATCTTTCGAATGAGATCGAAGTCACAGGGCGAAATGTCGGGAGAGTACGGTGGGTGCTCCAATTCTTCCCATCCCCAACATCGCAGCAGCTGCCCTACACACTCTGCTTTATGTGGTTTTGCATTGTCGTGCAGGATTATTGCACTGTCCACGATATCCGGACGTTTCTCCCGAACGCCACGTCATACCTGTCGCACCAGGAAGTCCCTGTAGTACTGTGCGGTCACTGTTCTTCCATGTGAAACAAAGTGGCAAACAATGACACACCTTCTCTTTAACTCACAATCAGAAGATGGCTTTAAAGATATTGCCAATGATTTGAGCAAATATGATGCCGCGACGATCACCATCAGTTTGACTGGGGAAGGTTTCTGACGGACCTTCTGCCTCCTTGGTGATCGAGTATGTCGCCACTCCGCGGACTGATGTTTCAGTTCTGGTTCGTATGCCCTGGCCCAAAATTCATCGCTGGCGAATATTCATAACAAGAATTGATCGCCGTCCTGTTGCCAGTGTGCAAGGTGGTTGGAGCATGTTGCATGGCGCACCCACCTTTGAACTTCCATCAGTGCATGCGGTACCCACCGCAATGCACTTTTGCGCAGTTGCAGCTCATTGCGCAATATCTTGTGGACGGTGCGTTTCTCGATGCCATTTGCCCTCTCTAACTTCAGTAGCGTCCATTGTCTGTCTTCATCCGGGAGCTGCTCGATGACGGCACGTGCCACCTCGGTCAGTACACTGACAGGTCGTCCCGAACGTTGCTCATTACTGATTGACACACGTTCTTGCTGAAAGTTTCCCACCCACCATGCTACTGTACGCTACGGTAGGGCATTATTCCCAAGGGCTTTCACTAATTCACGGTGACATTCCGTCGCATTTCTCCTTCGGAGAACGGCTATTTTGATGCAAGCGCGCTGCTCAACACGGGTTACTTCCATCTCGCACGACACTCACCAACTGACTGATTTCACAGCCTTCGCTGCGCTACTACAAGCTATCACAGAGCCATCTGTTGTTCTGCATACACACTACGACTGCAGAACTTCCACAAGACACATACATGCTTGTGATCCGTTCACATATCTACAAGAAAAAAAATAGTTGCCATGACTTTTGCCCCAATACTCGTATATAAATGGAAGTTGATTTGTAGCAATCTATATATACAGTAAAAAGGTATAAAAATGAAAATAGATATGAATTAATGAGATATTTCCGGGCGTCTCAGAAAAAACTTGGCGCCAGAGAAGCTAATGACCTCAGGATCCCTATGAAAATTGAAAATTCCCCGAAGGGGCCAGGTTGGGGTGTTTCAGTTTTGGAAATCAGCATAAGAATGAGGTGCAAGCATTTCTTTTACCCAGTCAGATGTATTTTTCCAAAAACTGTGACTTACAGTTTTCATGGGCTTGAAAAGTTCCTGAAAAAACCCCAAGAAAATGTGAGGGAAATTTTTGATATATTAAGGATACTAAGAAGTGACACGATGTGAAGTGATCTGTACAAAAGTATAAAAATGAAAATGGACATGATAATTGATGGTAGATTGAGTTGTTTGTTCAAAGTAGTTACAGGGGTTAGGCACCGTAATTGCTCAAACATGAATAATTTACTGAAGAGATAAAAAATGGCATAGAGGGATGATTCAGTTCGGTAGAAAAGTAAAGAGTGATTTGGCCTATTTAAATGATTTGGTCTTAATAGAAAACTGTGTTGAAAAAAAGGTGCAGCAGGTAGGGTATAAAAATGTTCACAACAAAGGTGATGTTTTTGGAAGAAATCTAAGAGAGTTGAATGTCATGTTGGGAATTTGAAACAGGAAAAGGTAGATCATTTCAAGCACCTAAAACAGGCCTGTCCAACGTGGCGCTCTTGGTATACTCTTTTAGCACGCTCCAAATGCAGATTTAATTGTACCAACATTAACTGCATCTGAAGGGTTAGGAATATTTTTAAACACACATGTACATACATACATAATATATACATTATCATTATAGACTGTTATGCCTTTCAGCGTTCAGTCTGCAAGCCTCTGTGAATTTACTAAACGTCGCCACAATCCTCGATTTGCAACTAGTGTTGCGGCCTCATTTAGTTCTATACCTCTTATCTTTAAATCGTTAGAAACCGAGTCTAATCATCGTCGTCTTGGTCTACCTCTACTTCTCTTATCCTCCATAACAGAGTCCATTATTCTCCTAGGTAACCTATTCGCCTCACATGACCCCACCACTGAAGCCGGTTTATGCGTACAGCTTCATCCATCGAGTTCATTCTTAAATTAGCCTTTATATCCTCATTCCGAGTACCCTCCTACCATTGTTCCCACCTTTTGTACCAGCAATCATTCTTGCTACTTTCATGTTTGTTCCTTCTAACTTATGAATAAGATATCCTGAGTCCACCCAGCTTTCGCTCCCGTAAAGCAAAGTTGGTCTGAAAACAGACCGATGTAAAGATAGTTTCGTCTGGAAGCTGACTTCCTTCTTACAGAATACTGTTGATCGCAACTGCGAGCTCACCGCATTAGCTTTATGACACCTTGATTCAATCTCACTTGCTATAATACCATCCTGGGAGAACACACAACCTAAATACTTGAAATTATCGACCTGTTCTAGCTTTGTATCACCAATCTGACATTCAGTTCTGTTGAATTTCTTACCTACTGACATCAGTTTAGTCTTTGAGAGGCTAATTTTCATACCATACCATACATGTAATGGTTAAATTTTTCCCAGGCATTCCTACAATTGTGATACACCTCTTTCTCTTATTCATTTTAGATTTACTCATTCTGCAGACCACACCCTGTGATATTTCAGAATATTCTCTCAGGTGCTCTATGCATTTGAAGTACAACTTGTACTGTATACATTATAATCCCTGCTTTCTGTTGTGTGCTAAACAATGTAGAGAAAGGCTGGGAGATGAGTTGAACACCTTTCAGGAAAAAATCACAGTGATTGTCATAAATCTTTCCTTCTCAACATTCCTACACAGCATCTGCTGTTCATGGCCATGGAACATTTTCACAGAATCCTCAGTTGAATTGTATTGTGACAAGAAGCAGTGTGCTGTTTATAAGTGCATTTTATTTGCTCTTACAGTAGCCACTCTGAGTGGTCAGTGCAGTTTGGAAAGATAATAAGATGCCTACTGATTGGAGCAAGGGTGTCATAATCTCCCCCTGTTTAAGAAAGGAAATCACAGGGCGAGTTGGCCGTGCGGGTAGGAGCGTGCAGCTGGGAGATAGTGGGTTCGAGCCCCACTGTCGGCAGCCCTGAAGATGGTTTTCCGTGTTTTCCCATTTTCACACCAGGCAAATGCTGGGGCTGTACCTTAATTAAGGCCTTGACCGCTTCCTTTCCACTCCTAGGCCTTTCCTATCCCATCGTCACCATAAAACCTACCTGTGTTGGTGCAATGTAAAACAAATTGGGGAAAAAAAAGAAGAGGGAATCGTCTAACACTCCATCTACCGGGGAATAACACTCCTTTCTCATGGGCTTAAGATTCTTGAGAAATCTTAGAGAGCTGATTGAGAGTCATCTTAGAGCAATGGTTAGAAGAGGAACAATATCGCTTCAGGCCTAACAAGTCCACAATTGTCCTAATCTTCAGTGTCTGTATGTTAATGGAAATATATAATTCAAAAAAGGCAAAGATCGTGGTGGTTTTTTTTTTTTTTTTTTTTTCCTCGATATTCAGAAGGCATTTGACAGCATTGCAAGAGAGAAGATATGTAAAAGCCTGAGAAAAATGAACGTGCCAGAGGGCCTGGTGAGGAAAGTCCAGATGCTGTATAAGAACTGTATCAGCTGTGTGCATTGGTTCCAGACCAAAAGTGGAGTCCAGCAAGGTAGTGCACAATCCCCATTAATGTTTATCACCATCATGGATGACGTACTGAAGAACATAAAGAAAACCTATGGTGAACTAAATGCTATGGCTTTCGCTGATGATGGTGTGATCTTGGGAGAATCTGAGGAACAAGTACAGTCGAGACTCTATGAATGGAAGGTTTTCTAGGAGTTCAATCTCAAGATTATTAAACCCAAAACAGTAGTGATGGCAATAAACATGGAGGGAAGAGCAGCGAACATCATGCTAGGAAACCATCAACAAGAAAGCTTTACATACCTCAGCAGTGTAATATCTTGAGATACACTAGCCACAGTGGAGGTGGCAAATAGAGTGCAGAAGACCTCTCACTTTTACCAGCAAGTACGAACACTCCTCTGGGATCCCAAAGTACCAACAAAATCAAAGCTGGTGATGTTCAATCAGTACTTCATACCAATCTTAACCTATGGTATCAAAACCTGCACCCTTGCTAAGAAAGATTCATCAAGGTTGCAGGCATCTGAGATGCTGTTCCTTAGGTCCACAATTCAAAAAACCAAACTGAACAATTTAAGGAATGATGTGGTTAGGAAGGAAGCTGGGATTGAGACATCATTGTTAGGTTGGGTCAGCACGTCCAGATTTAAGTGTTTTGAGCATGTAATGAGGACGGAGCCAACAAGGACAGTTTATGTTAACTGGGTGGAAAGACAGAGAACCCACTGGATGGACATTGTAGATCGGGGAAGGATACTGGAGGACGTCATTAATAACAGATGTTATCTCAATAAGACAGATTGGAAGAGGCTCGCCAACAGTACCCGGGAAACTGGAACTGTAAAATGATGATGATTTATATTTAGTGAAGAATTGTATTTTCATTACCTCAATTTTCATTTATATTGACTGCAAAACTTATACATCAATTATTAATTTGCAGTATTATTTTATACAGCGATTCTAGTCATGAATAAATGGCTATGAACCTACAGTTTTAACAGTGAATGTGAGGAGCAATACTGTTCCTCAACTTACTGCGAGCATGTGATGCCTGATTTCACATTCAGTATGTAAGTACGATACATTCATCCACTCCGTAGGCTTCTGAGAGACGTGAAGTTCCCATGCTGATCTTGCAGTCCTCTTCCATCCTTTTCAATCTTGAGCGTGCTCTTCCCAGTTATCAATTTGGAGGGCCCAGCATACCTTGTTGATCTTCTTCCAGGTGCTTTGGGGTCTTTCTGAAGGTCTTTTCCCATTAAGAGATCCCTTGTATAGATCTACTGGTGCTCTGTTATCCTGCATACTCAGTACATGTCCAGCGCAGTCTGTTGGATTCTATCACACCCATTATTTTGTTTGTTGTTGAGAGAGGGTGTAAATCTCATAATTATGTCTTTTCTGCCTGCTTTGTGAGATAGAATCGAACCATGGGCCAAATATTTTTCTATAAACTTTATTCTCAAAGACTTGCAACTGCTGCTGCTCTTTCTTGGTTATACTCCATGTCTTGGAACCATAAAGAAGTACTGGCCGAATGATTGTATTGTAGATTAATCATTTTTTCATTCCTTGTTAAAAACTTGGAGCCTAATATAGGGCTCATAAAGTAAAATGCCTTATTTGCATTCTTAATTCTAGCTTGTGTTTCTGTTGCCTTCGGTTTTGCTCATTGATTAATACACCAAGGAATTTACACTCCTCTACTCTTTTGAATATGTATTTCCCAATCTTCAAAGGCAATCTGTCAACCTCCTCATGATTCGGTCTGTGTACAACCATGTGTCTTTTTATCATTTACCAGTAAGCCAATTTTTGCTGCCATTTCCTCTAGTTCCACAAATAACTGCCTAATTTCTAATTCATTGCAGCCAATAAGAACAATATCATCCTCATATGCAGGGACTTTATGTTGTCTTCCCAATATGATGCCAACAGGTACAAAAGCTAATTTCCTGATAATCTCCTCCAGTGCATTGTTGAATAGGAGACAATGCATCCTCTTGTCTCAGACCAGTTTTATTTTGGAAGGAACTTGATTTTCTGCCCTTGAGCAAAACACAGCTGACATTACCTTTCATACACAGTTTGTACATGCTTATTTATTTTATAGGAAAGCCAAACTCCATCATGATGTTCCACAGCCCTTCTCTATGGATTGAGTCATATGCCTTGAAGAAATCTATAAAGAGATAATGAACCGACCCTTATGTTTCCACACCTTATCATTAATAGTCTTAATTGCAAATATGTTGTCTGTAGTCGATCTGTTACTATGAACACCGTTCTGATAGTCCCCAATAACATTTTCGGCAAATGGTTTTAAACGCTGTAAAAGAATAAAGACAGAATTTTGCAGGCCATGTTTACAAGAGATATATCACGATAATTTTGAAGTTCTTGCTTATCCCCTCCTTTATGAATTGAGACAACAGGTGATTCCTGCCATTCTTTTGGAATAACCTCATCGTGCCATATCTTTAGTACGATCTTATATATGTATTTATGTAATCTTTCTACACCGTATTTAATAAGCTCAGTAGGAGTGTTGTCACTACCTAAAGCTTTATTGTTTTTTAAACTATAATACTTTGTAATACCTCTTGATGTGATGGCTCTGGTATTTCTTCTTCTGATGGGGAACTAGATGGTTTAACAATACAGGTTTCTGGATCATCACAATTCAGCAAGGAATCGAAGTATTGCTTACAGTAATTTAATAATTTGTCCTGATCAGCAATTACATTTCCAGACTTATTTCCCATAATACTCAATCTTGGTTGAAATCCTTTTTTAATTGTGTTCACAGTTCCATACATCTTGCGGATGTTCCTGTTTCTGTAGTCATCTTGGATTGATTCTATTTGTTGTCTCAGGTAGATTTTTTTTGTCTTTTCCTATGAATTAATTTACTACATTCTTTCTGTTTTTCTCTGTATAGTTCCTCAACATCTACATTCTTATTAGACTTGCTGTGTATTAGCCACTTATTATGCCATATTGCCACTTCATTAACTGCATCTTGACATGCCTCAACGAACCATTTCTTTTTCTTACACCTTTTGGTATCATTTTAATTGCTACTGTTGTCATGATTTGTTTCGTGTTATTCCGCATTCGTTCACAAACTTCGTCATTTATTTCATCAATGTCTTCTGTAGGATCTTCTCCAAGAATATCAAATCTGTTTGCAATTTCCACATTATACTTTAATCTTTCATCCTCCTGCTTCAGTTTCTCAGTGTCAACTTTGCATCTTTCCTCAGTCTGTGTCTTACAAGAGGTTTTCAATTTTATTTTAACATAAGCATACCATATTGTGATCAGATCCTATTTCAGCTCCTCTGTAAGCTCTGATATCAGTTATGGAGCTTCTATGTTTGCCCATTGCATTTTCTGACGTGTTTCAAAATGGTGTCAAAGTGGAGGTATGGACCACACAGGCCAGAATTATATGAAATGAATCGTAAGTTAAAAGTTCACAGGAGGTCAAGACCAAGTAAAGAGCACACAGTTTTAAAAGGCTGTGAGGAGAGAACAGAACAATATCAAGTAAATTGTTTGAAATGAAAGAAGAAAAATATAATCTATTACTACACTTGCTAATTGGATGAGAGATAGAACGGACACACATCATTTTAGCTGCATCGAAAAGGAAGAATAGTTGCTGAGATAAACGAATATGCAGTTATTACCCATTCTAAAAAAGAAGATACGGCATAATACAAGTCATACAACGTAGAAGAGGGGAATCGCGGTGTGAAATAAACAAAATTTGAATGAAATACATTCAGCAGTTGGACTGACAAGGAGCAATTCGACACGTCGAAACTTATTAAAAGTAAAGCTTGGAGGACAGAAAAATAATCAAGAATCAGTTCCAAGAAGCAAAATTAAGAAATTCATACGCCTTTAAGAACAGAATTATCGTATAAAATTATAGATTAAAAAAATAATCGAAGATACACTGAACACAGTGTAAAATATTTGGCATAAATCAGATTAACAAGGAAAATATGAGAGTACTGATGAGATTTTGATTTTAAGAAGCTCCAAAATGAAGTCTTACTCGTTGGAATTATTTTCTGTTAATACTAGTTCAAGCAAGAAGATGAGCTTGTCTTGCTAATTTCGAGGTGGACCGACCTGGAGATGAATATGTAACCAGCCAGCTGACCAGACCTTACGAAGAGAGTACTCCAGCTGACCCATAGATCCAGCAAGCCAAGGACCAGAGATGTAGCCAGGGAGAGCTGCAAAAATCGCCATACCTGCTGAATGACAAGCTAAGTTTGCTAAATATTGGTTCTTAATTTAGATAGATGTTATAATCTCATAAAATTTATAATAAGTGTGAAGCATTTAAGATAGCAAGTGACTCAGTGAAGTGCAATGTTTTGAATTATTTCTTACGAAGTTAAGTTGTGACAAGATCGATATATCTCTAAAAAGTGATTATACATATGTTGAGTATATTATGATAGCTAATGAAATTATGATTATTTGCGAGGAGGAGAGAAGATTTCACACAGCAGAATGCGAGTATTTGCGTGCATTAGATTTCTTAAATGGTTTTTGAAGCCGAACATGCTAATTAAGCGGCATTATGTATTGATATAGAAAGGAAGTGTAATTTATATGGGTTATTCCTTGTCGAGTTACGTCATGAGATGGTATTACGTAATGCTAGAGATTAAATATTATTCTGTGTGAAGAATTATGATCCAATGAAGAGAATATAGTTGCAACGAAGTTTAATACGTCGTAGGAATTGTGTTAAATATGAAGAAGTTATGATATGAAAAAAAATGATCATGTTGTGGTTATAATTGATTGAATTGAGCGATATATAGAAGTGAATGGAGTTATATGAAGGGACTGAAATGAAGTATTAGGAAGATAGTTGCAATCAAGACGTAATGAGGGATGCTGATGTTAATATTCAGATTATGGATCAAATATGAGAAGCAAGTACATTGAGTGAATAATACTTTGAGGGAATAATGTAAAACAAGGTAGGCATGGCAAACCCAGACGCGTATATTAGAGTAGATGGTTTCTGCTATATCAAAATACAGCTGTGTTATAAGGATTTTAGGGAAGCTTCTGTTGATATAAGGTTTTTTGTGTCAGTTATCGGGGGAATAAAAGATAGGAGGTTAATTTCTAATCCTATTCAAACCCCTAATCACGAAGTTGATGTAGTGGCAATGAGTGTACCTAAAATTAAAGTTGTAGTAAATAAAGTTTTAGCAGGAAATACTAATAGCGAATATCATACAGAGGTAATGCACGAATTGAAGGATAAAATGAGTTTGTAGCTATGTAGAATAACACCGACGTCAGAGATAATATTGAGCTATCATATTTAAAATTGAGAGGAGTCACTTAGATTAACTTGTCATTGCAAATAAGACTTTATGTAAAGTGAAACACGTAATGAGAGGATGTTAACAAGACTAATTAAGAACTATACTTAGTAATGAGGTTTAGATTATTTTTATTTTGTGAAAGATACTAGATGATTTTACAAATACGTAAATATAGTAAGATTAGGATGGTAGGTGCCAAGATTATAGATGACAATAGGGATTAGTAACCTTAGCATGTCATTCAACGAAAACGTCAAAGAAGATGTGATATACTTAAAACAATTTAGCTAATGAGACTTTTAAAAAAAAACACATTTAAAGATGAATTAAGTTTATATTAATCAGTGATATAAAGCAAAGCAAAGTCACCTCCGTACAGGCCATGAAGGCCCTTGGAGGAGTGGAAGGTAAAGGCTTCCACCATTGTTAACCACGGCATGTGATAGGGTAGAGTGGTTAGCTCTACGCCTGGCCGCCTTTGCCCCCAGGAATTAACCTGGTACTCACTTTTGGTGTAGGCTGAGTGAACCTCAGGGCCATATCCACCTCCGAAAGTGGAAATCTCGTTTCTTAAATTTTACAACTTCCTGGTGGGGATTCGAACCCACGTCCTTCCGGGAAAACCGAGCACGCCTTTACCGCCTCAGCCAGGCAGCCCCTAATCAGTGATATGATTGATTTTGTTTCTTTTAAATTTGATTTTTATTTAATTGATGTGAATGAATAACTTGATATTTTCATATCAAATGAGAATGTGAAACGAGATGTTGGCTCATGTCAGGATTGAAATTCAACCTTACTAAGCCAGTGCGGACTTAAATGAAATGCAGACACAATGTTAATTTATTTTATGATTTATTGGATAGATATTGGAAAAACTTACTTTCTCTTTTCATCATAATTCAGTTAATTTAATAAACTTCTTATTATTGATTTTTAAATATGTAAGTGATTTATAGGTAGTTGTCGTAGGTTAATCTTGTTTTAAGTTGACTTTTGCAATTTATCATGGTACTTACAGTGATAGAAAATGCGATAGGATGGAGACGTTCATTCAGAGATGAATTATTTTCGCACGCGGACAATTTTCTCTATGAATTCCCGTAAAGCCGAGTTATTTTATTACATGTTGTGAGCCGAGTTATTTCATGAAGTTTTACCCTGAGATATTAATGAGCTACCGGAGTTTGTGTGTGTGTGTGTGTTTTTTTTGTACCTGGACGCAGGATGGGCGCATATGCCTGTTATCAATTAGCACATGATCTATCTGATTGGCAGTCTTACCATCACACGAATACCATGTTTCCTTATGTATTTGTTTATGTGGGAAAGTGGTACTCCGCACATTCATGTTCGTGGATGTAGCGAACTTGATTAGTCTAATGGCATTATCATTGCTTTCGTCATGAAGACGTTCCCTTCCTATTGTTGGCACAAAAATTTCTTCCTTTCCAACTTTTGCATTGAAATCACCCAAAGTCATTTTGACATCATGTTTGGGTAATTTATTCCGCAGTTCTAACGAATCCTCACAAAAGGAGTCTTTAATGTGATCATCCTTGTCATTTTTGGGGGCATGGCAGTTCACTAGTGATACGTTAAACCATTTAGAATGTACCCTCAAATAGCATAGTCTTTCATTCACATGTTCAAAGGACAGCACTGACGATACTAGTGAATTTTGGACACAAAATGCAGTACCAAATTCGTGGGGTCCAGTTTCTTTACCATTCTGTATTTCCTGTATACCATTACCTAATAATCTAGTCTCTTGAATTGCAGCAGTTCCCACTCTATACTTCTCTAGCTGTTGACTGAGGATTTTGAAGCATCCAGGTTTATACAGGGTTCTTACATTCCAAGTTCCTATTCGTTAAGCTGATTTTCACTGCAGATTCGTCATATTTTGATCCCCATTCGTATTCATCCGAGGCAAATGTGAGATATTCGTAACAACTTTTTTTTTACACAATAGAGCCGTTAACCCTATGTACAACCCCCCAACGTGGAGGGCCAGAGACTTTTCTGTCAGGGTTGCCATACCTTAGCCGAGTAGTCCCAGTTTTAAAGTGCCAGATACTCGCCCTCACCCCTTCTATTAGAATAGGATTTTCTGGTTATAATGTATAGCAGGTGGTCTGTTAGCCAAATATTTCTTGAGTTTTAGCAGGTACACTTACTCGACATGGGTGCACTCCCAGAGGTTATCAACCAGACGATGCTTGGGATACCCATTCAGGTCTTTAATGGCGTTGTTTCCCGTTCCCTTCCCCATCCTATGCCATTGGCCATCTAGTGGCTCTTCTGTCTTTAGGAGCGGTTTCTCGCTCCAAGGGCAAGAGAGTGCCCTTCCTTCTACCCGCTCACCCGCCCTCCTAGGAGGCCGTTGGCATTTGGTAGAAGGTGGTCTCCTTGTATCGGGAGATACTCGGTCGCTGCATTCGTTAGCCGCCCGTATATAATATATATTGTACCAGGAAAATAAGGCATGAGTGTTTGTCAAAGGGGTATGGTTGTTCTTGGAGTGGTACAGAGAGAGGTATGCGAAATTATAGTATTTTAAAAAAAAACATTTATTCCCTTCATTGAACACGAATGTTTGATTCCCTATCATTTCACTTGATAATGGATTTACAAAAGAAATTAGCTAGCTTTCGTTGAAATGATTGGAAGCAAAGAAATGTTTTATCACGCAAATAGGCTTGTCAAAAATAACGAACTTTTCTCCAAGTCCTTAGAGTTTCTCTTAAATGGCAATAAGTTATGTCTTAAGGTAACGAATTCTTCTGATAAAGTCTTTCTTGAAAATAAGTTCATAAAATGATTAAATTAAATATTCCATCACTTGTAATGTGAATTCTATTTAGAGGTTTGTAGCACTTGAGATGC
Source organism: Anabrus simplex (assembly GCF_040414725.1). Taxonomy (NCBI): domain Eukaryota; kingdom Metazoa; phylum Arthropoda; class Insecta; order Orthoptera; family Tettigoniidae; genus Anabrus; species Anabrus simplex. The sequence goes on along the minus strand of NC_090265.1, from coordinate 471,069,083 downwards.
AAACCTTTGCTTACAGTTCATCAAAATATTTAACACTGACATTTCCAAAAATTGTGAAATAGAAAATAAAGTTTGTCTTGTAAAATTCAATCTTGCCCTTTAAACAATTGTGTTAGACCCAAATGATTTTCAGTTAAAGTTTATAGTGTTTGTTGAGCTACCCATTCCAAAATAATTGATTTTACCGTTCCATAAATGGAAAGTTAGTTTGGTGGAATCACAAAGTTTTTTTAAAGCACTTATATCACCTTTATTACTGGAACACTGGACTGGACTGGACTGGAGAACATGTAGTTCAGCGAACCACACGTTGAGTCCCCTTGTAGTCGGATGTCATGGTGTCCACCATGGTACCACGTTTGATTCCCTCGTTGAACCAAGGTCCAATGTCACATGTCAAACTAAGTCTCCTCTTCCCTCGTGGACAAGTGTAGATGATTGCAATAGGTACTCGTCAGGATTTATTGTATTCAAATATAGTTGTATAACACGAAAAAGTCCAACCGGGTATCTCTAACTTTGGAAGTGTCCTATTTAGCATAACACATTATTTGGTAAAGTTCACACGAGTGGGTTATTTCAATCATTGGCAGCATATTTCAAAACATTGTACTGGAAATCATAGTCCATAATTAATGTCACTCACATATAACATTTTATTAAAAGCACAATTCAATTATTCGTAAGTAATATAACTCGGATATCAGCCTCTCTCTAGCACAGTTCAATTACACATAGATCATGTCGCTCGGAGATTAGTCTATTGAAAGCATAGTTTATTATGAATAATTATGAGTGTTATTACTTGGGAACGAAATTTTCTTCCACTGATAAAATCAAATTTAAAAATACTGTCACTAGAAACAGAGTTTGTTAACGAAATTGTATCTCTCAAATGCTGTTGTAGAAATCAAATCTGATCGTAGAGCTCATTTCACGTAATTTTACAAGTGTTTGCATGCAATGATAAAGTCTACTTGTGAAGACGAAGTGTAAATCTCGTAATATTTATAAAAAGTAACACATGACAATAAAGTCCATTAGTGAAAACACCTGTTTGAAAAGTTCAGAGTTTGAACCTGAAAGAAAAAGAATGTAACTTAATGTCTCACACTCGCCACGAATGTATCACAATTCAACACAGTCTCTAAATGTACACATTAAAGTACGGTTGTGGAACAGTCTATTTCAGAGGGCTAAGTAGTTTGTAATTCTCTAAGAAATGTTTTTAATTCACATACGATTGTTTATATTAAAAGCTTTAAGTAGCTTCTATTAAAATATTATCACTTGTTGAATTACTAACATCTTAAACTGTGGTTTAAAAAAAAAAAATTAATAACTACAATCATCACAAGTCACTGTGATATTCAGTCGAAGAATTTCCAAGTGTCATAGCACTCACTGAATTTACAAGTCCATTTAAAGATTCTTCGCGTTAAGTACTGAGTTCGAACGTCGCATATAAATCCACTCTCACCAGCCTGCATAGGCTACAGTTGTGAGTGCTGAACTTGAACTGGTGACTCTGTCCAAACAGCTCTCTTTTATATCATCTAGCTGGGCGGTCTCTTGTACCTTGTGGAAAATAGTATTTCTATTTCGTTGAATATCTTCTAATTCCATGGGTCAATTTTCATCAAATTTACAGGGGTTTATGCTTGAACTATGGGCTACAAGTGATATAGTTTATAAATTGAAATTCCAACAGGTTTATATTTTGGAAAATGTTCTGGCAAGTTCTAGATCGCCATGACTTGTTCACGTGCTATTACGTCATCAGCAACATGAAACAGGTGATGTGGACTGAATGCCTGGCCGTGCCTTTGTAAAGTCTAGCCGTACCTTTACAAATATCGGACTTCGTAAAATTACGTTACAGGTGACCAATGGTTCCTGGTACAATATATATGTATATACACAACCGTTACCCCCTCTCTACCATAGGGAGTTGAAAGTCAGGTTTTCACCGTCATTGATGCTGGGACCAAAAGGCATTTCCCAGTTTAGTTCTTTAGAGAGGATAGTACGATACGTTTAAAAATATTCATTAACGCTCCGTTACACGCGCCACGGAGTGAGAGTCCGCACTTTATCTTTGGTATCATAGGGCAAAAATACAAGGCAGAACAGGCTGCCTTCTTGTAGCTTCCTTCTGCAACAATACAAAGGCCGTGATGGGGTGAGAATGTCTGAGTAGAAATTCTAAGTTCCCATGGAGGGAATTAGATATTTTTCCACCAATAGAGCATGTCTATTTAATCGCCGAGCTGTCAATTACAGAAGTTTATATTGTCAACTGCAGACTTGCGGAGTCTGAGTCTGCAGGCGTGTATTGGTGAGTTGTTAATCTTACTAACTCTTTTGGTAAATCATCCATTCTTCCGGTACTATTTTTTATAAAATTATATAATTTTATTACCTACAAGTGTACTAGTGGGCTCATTTTGATATATTTTCCACTTGTGATTATTTACAGTGGGATAAACACGATATTACAAAATGAGCTATGAATTATTATTTTGCGTCCTGTTTCCAAGGAGTTGGTGCAATTTATTCCGAGAGTTACAGATCAAATCGAGCAGTGGTTGGACGACGATGAAGTTGGTGCAAGTGATGATAGTGATCGGGACATCGTAAACGATAATGATCGTAATTCTGAGAGCAAACAGTCCACGGGTGAAGAGGACGTGACTGAAAGTGAGCAGCATGAAATATATGTTGGAAAGGACGGGACCCAGTGGAATCATCGGCCTGTAATGAACCGTAATGGAAGGGTCAGGCAACCTGATAATCTTATAAAACACTTGCCTGGAGTAGTAGGAGTTGCCATGAATACTGAGACGCCAGTTGAAGCTCTGCAATTGTTCTTTAGCGATGAAATGCTACAAGAAATCGTAACATGCACAAATCGCTATATACCCTTGTGTCATACAAGTCAAGAAAAGACAAAGTTGTATTGGTTCTATCTACTTTCCATGAAGACCATTCTATTGATGACGATTCAGATGGATCAAAACCCTCAATGATTACCTTCTATAATGACACGAAGTCAGGCGTTGATAAGGTGAATGAAATTAAATGCACTTACTCCATGGCAAGAATATCATGGCATCGTGACTTCTTCTGTGCGATATACATCAATGAATAGAATGTAATGATTACAATTTTATTCCAAGAAGTAAATTAAAAACCAATTATTGTTAATTTAAAATTAGTTTTACTAAGTCCTGTGATTTGCAGTTGATAACTTCTAATTTATCCTAAAGGACTGAAATGTTCTTGTAAATGTAGATTATATATAAATTTATCAATATAAATAAAATCAAAATAAAGTAATTATGATGTAAGACAGATTGACAGATGAGAAATCAGGAATTCCTGGAAAAAGAATGGAAATGAAAAAGAATGGAAGCTTACAAACAATCGCGGACTGTCAGTCCGCACGCGTGTAGCGGTGTTACAACAGAGCGCGCGTTTAACGGAGGGTTAAATATTAGTCTACATGTTTATTATTTTTATTATCATCATCATCATTAAACGGCGTCCACACCTCCTTAGTCAAGAGTCGGGTGCGCCCCACTACATGAAAAGGCTGGACAGCCCTGTCTTAGGATATGTATTCTGTCAGGATGGTAGTACAGTGAATGAAACTGATATCAGATGTACCATAACTAATGCAGTGAGCTTTCATTATAATATCACCTAATAAAGCTCCGACTATGAAACCATGATCTATTGTTTTATGAATTTAAAGAGTATAGTAAGATACGTACCTGTTGTAATCTATATTTCTTTTTAGGCAGTCCATATTGTTAAGTCTCATAATTCAAGTATGTGTGTACGAGGAGGAATCAATTATAAATGGGACTTTATTTTTTATTTAAAATAATTTACTGAAAAACACAAGGCAATTACAATTTAATTTTTCACATAGTTTCCTGCATTGGAAATACATTTGTCTCAGCAGGGGGCAGCTTTTTGATGCCCTCATCGTTAAAAGAACAGGGTCGTGTCACCAGCCAGTTGCGCACAAAGTCTTCCACACTCGCCATCTTCAAATCGTTGTCCTCCTAGAGCTTCTGGAAATCGCAGGGCGATAAGTCCGGGCTGTAAGGAGGATGATAAAGTGTAGTCCAGTGCATTTCCTGTAGCTTGGAGACAGAGCTGCAGTGTGGGGCCGCGCATTGTTGTGGCAGAGGATGACCTGTCGAATCGATTGGTCCCGTCTTTTGCGGCGATGTGCAACCCTCACCTTGTTCAACAGCTTGCAGTAGTAAGCAGCACTGATTGTGGTTTTGCTCATGCAGAAAATCAGTCAGCAAAGTGCCTCGCCGATCGAAAAAAACGGTTGCAAGAACCTTGCCAGCTGACAGTCGAGTCTTGGCTTTCACAGGTGCTGCCTCTCCATTCCTATGCCGCTCCTTACTGGCTTGTTTGGATTCGGGAGTGTAGTGGTAGACTCATGTTTCCTCGCAGACTCCAAACATCTCAACTTCAGATTTTCGGTCAAAAGGCGAGGGACCCATCTAGAACGCACTTTACGGAACTGTAGGTCGTTTGTGATGATTGCTTGACAGCTGCCATAACTGATTCTGACTGGTTTTGCAATTTCTGATACTCTTGCCCATCGATCTTCGCCAATAATGTCTTTAATCGCACAAGTGTTTTCGTTTGTAATGCTGGTCCGAGGATGGCGTTGTGCAGTGGAGGGTTGCAACTGTTGCTCCGACATTGTGTGTTACTGAGAAAACGGCGGCAAATATCTAAAGCACGCTCTCCCCACTCCCAACGGTCCCACCCCAGCATTTGCCTGTTGTGAAAATGGGAAACCATCTTCAGGGTTGCTAATGGTGAAATTCAAACTTATCAGCTCTCAAAGCAAGCCCACAGCTGTGCGACCCTGACCGCACGGCCAGCTTGCTTCTTGGTCCTGAAAAAAAAAAAGAAATAAAGCTTGGGGTGGGAGGTCTAATATGTGAATAAGTACAGTAATCTGCACAGCTCACAAGTGTAGCAATTGTGTAGCCTCTACTTAGCAAACCCGTAATATCCTGGCCAGAATTCAGGTTTCTTATATCATGTTCTAAGACTGCTAAGTCGAAATACTAGCCACCTATATTTTTGGGAAATTCTGTATTCAAAGGCCACTGTTTGGTTTTGGCATTTATAGGTTGGCAATTTACTGCTGTATTTTGTTTATTTGTAACCTAAACATACATGTAAAATTTATCCTATTCAAAGCAGAGGCATGACAGTTTTTCTGAAAAAGCTCTAGAATCTCTTATTTTTTCATTCGTCATCTTTATTTACTCTGGAGATGTGTAACAGACCTAGCCTTCGTGTTTTGTTAGAATCAGATTTAGTAGATTTAGAATTTTGTTCCATTTATCAACCATAAGCTGTTACAGGCTTAATAGTTCTGCCATTAGTCTTAAACTTTCCTGTAGTACTTACAATACTTTTCACCCAGGACTAGGAAAGTATTAATTATGTTTTGTTTTGTCCCTTCAAGTATCAATCAACATGAGAGAGAGAGAAACTTAATTATCATCTTCTTACATTACCTCTCCCATCCTTTGTTCTTTATTGACCACTGTGTAACACATTTTCAGAGTTCAGGATGTGTGCAAGAGGTGCATTGATTGTGCTGGAGGGTTGTGATAGAGCTGGGAAGTCAACACAGTGCAAGAAATTGGTAGCAGCTCTTACCAGCCGAGGAATACTTGCTGAGTCTCTCACCTTCCCAGGTATAAAAATGTTAAATTTTGTTCTAAATGATGGAAACTTGTGTCAGAATTAGGATTTTAAGTGCAAGATTTATTTTTTACCATATCATTTCACATCGTTTGATAATTTTGTACATGGTATGATCTGGCTTGATTGTTTGATTATAGTGCTACCAGTTAACGTACTAGCAAAGCTGCTTAGTGTAGTAGTGTGTTCAGTACAACTCACTTGCTGTTTAGAGCAGTGATGTAAAGGGTAGTCAAATCAGAAACAAGTGCTCTCCGTTGTGCTGTTCAGCGGAATCGCACAATTGCAGAAGTGAAGAGTATTTAACTAGACAGAAAAGGCAGTATTAGTGCTGAAAGGAATATCCCTATCGAATTAGGGAATTCTTCTTGGTCTAGAGTCTCAGAGCTAGCAGCCAAAAACTTGGCAAGATCATAATATCAATAATAATAATGTGACCTAAGCTGTCGTGTGTGCATTTTTAATTTGATGCCTTCTGGTTGTCTGCTCATCAATTTTGAAGTTCTGTTTTATTCTTGGCCTGCTAGATGGCGAAATAATAAACCAGATCTCTTTTGGATGTTTGTACTGAATTTTTCTAATTCATTTTGTTGCGCAAACACCAAATGAGTCGCCAGTGATCTTTTACATGCAGCATTGTACAATGTGGAGTGTTGAATGGACTGCTTCCCGCCCTTCAAAAATCTGACCACCTCTGCTGGGTTTGAACTTGTGGTCTAGGGATCCAAAAGCCGACGCCACCACTCTTCCACAGAGGGTTCATAGTATCTCTTGAGTCAAAGTGAATAGTGCTGTACTCTTGGTGCACATGTGCGAATCACAAGGTTTTGTTTGTGTTGGACTCGGGCTGTTTTAAAGGATCATGTTTGTTGTATATTAAAGTTCCAGTGCAACACTTTAATTAACTGATCTTCAATTAAAATACAAATACCTCACAATCCTTCGAATGTAGAAATTAACATAAAATATAATAGTCTTCATACTGAAATCCATATAAGCTTACGTTCACTGACACAATGTTAACAGAAAAATCTAAAATTATCCACTTGCATGCCCAATGGTTAAGATACTATACTTATTTTCTTGATTTTTCGGCAAACTGCATTTTACAAAATCTTTTACAGTCTAGAATAACCAGCTGTCGCGGTATCACCAACGTTGATCAAACAGCAAATAAAGCCAATGTACATATAGCCCTGTGGACGATACTCTTACAAATACTTCATATGCCAAAGCTTGAAGGCACTAAGTCCTGGAGTGAAACTCCATACGACAACAACTAAATCCACCTGTTCGTCACCTTATTAAATGACAATAAGTCGCCGTGTCTGGATTGCGGTGTTAGAGAGCCATTGGACAGAGCAAGCCTGTCTGGACTGTCTCGGAGAGGCATTCTGCTCCTCCCAGCAACATGACTCCTATATATACCGGTAGCTGCGTTCACCTAACCGGCTTAGACATCATCAGCAGCCTGCAGCCGGTGAATGTTCGAACCAGCGCTATCAAACCCTCCCCTCCTAAGTCTGTAGGTATGGTGAAAAACAGTTGCAATGGTGGCTGCGGTGACACTATGGTAAGGCTGTAATACTTAGTGGAATGGCAGCAGAGGGTGTCTCCAGGTCCATGGGTTGAGCAGACTCCTGCAATGGATGCATCTCAGTTAGTGCTTCTAATGCATGTTCCGCCATTGAAGGATGGGGAGGCTGTGGAACATCTATGTTCTCTCGCTGTTCATAGTGCCTGCAAAGCTGGTCCTGCTGCCTGGCACCCATCCGTGTGGCCGTTTGAATCTGGTACGTCCGGGCTCCCATGACATCGTCAATGATCCCTGGTATCCATTTAGGGGAGGGCCGAAAAGTGCAGGCATAGACCAGATAACCCTTGCCAAATCTGCCCTTAGTGTCCTTGCATCCTCGCTGTCCAGGCTGTAGCAAAGAGAGTAAAGTCTGATGAGAACGTCCATGTACTTTCTATGCGGGACACTGTCCATCTGCACCTGGCAAAGCTTGATATTTACTCAGAAATTTTAATAACGGCTGCTCTTTATGTAAACCACTTTGAACCATCATCTTCATAGCCCATTGGAAAGTGTGGACCAGGCGCTCGGCTTCTCCATTAGATTGAGGGTGAAAGCGGGGTGCAAGGATATGATGAATACATTAGTAGCACAGAAGTCTTGAAAGATTGCAGAGAGAAACTGAGCTCCATTGTCAGACACCAGTGTTTGAGGCAAGCCTTCTGTGGTAAAGATCTTCTGGAGAGCACGAATTGTGGCAATGGTGGTGGTTGATGACATCTGAACAATAAAAGGAAAATTAGACAATGAATCAATAACAACCACCACACTGAATTCCAGAATATTCCGGCAAAATCTACATGGACCCTTTCCCAAGGGTTGGCAGCCTGTAGCCTGGATAACAAGTTCATAGGTGGAGCATTCTGATGTAGTTAGCAAGTGGTACAAGCATTGATGAAGTGTTCGATGTCACTATCAATCCCTGGCCAATAACAATGCTGCCTGGCTAGTTGTTTCATCTGGGCAATGCCCCAATGACCATCATGCAGGAGAGTGCGAATGTGCTTCTGGAGTATACGGGTAACTATCACACAGCTTATAAATCTCATATTTATTCCGTATTGGCTCAGCACAACTAAGGTTAAGTTATGAGTAGGTTCCCACCTTTCAGTACTTATCAATTTCTATATAATAGGTTTATTAATTACATAACATAAACCATATAATCTCTAGTACATGTTTCGTTCCGATTATGGAACATCTTCAGCTAAAATTTGACAAAATGGCAAAACAATTAAAATACATTGATGTTATGATGATACAAAAGCTAAAAGATATGATAAAATGGCACGAAGATTAAAACATATAATTATGATGATGAAATAAAGTTCATTCATGTTGGTTAAAAATTCAACAAGTCAGTGTTCTTCATGTTGGAGACGTGTACATTTTGTTAATCTTGAAGATAAATTGGAATAGGGATGGAAGTTGATGTCAGTCAGTCAGATGTATACCAGATTGAATAGCTCTATCAGAATATCAAGTGATTGGTCTTCTTGAAAATTTTTAAATATTTATACAGGTATACCTTGTAATCTGCAGGCCTTCGGGCTGAACAGCGGTCGCTTGGTAGGCCAAGGCCCTTCAAGGGCTGTAGTGCTATGGGGTTTATACAGGTATACCATCTGGTCCAGGTGCTTTTCTGTTTTTGCAGTTCTTGAGGGCATATTCTATTTCCTGGCAAGTTATTAATTATTATTGCATGCACCATAGTTTCCATTAACATGTAAATGTGCGAATGATGTGGGTAGATTTGACAGTTCGAGGAATTAGGATGAGAATAGTCTCAGTGTATTTACCATGTGAGGGTGCAGGTGAGGATGAAGTGGACAAATTTTTATGAAGTACTGAGTGACATCATATCAGGGTCAACAGTAAGGAGAGGATAGTGCTAATGGGCAATTTCAATGTGAGAGTTGGAAATAGAACTGAAAAACATATGAGAAGGTGATAGATAAATACGGGGAAGATATGGAAGCTGATAGGAGTGGGAAGTGTTTACTGAACTTCTGTGCTAGTATAGGATTATCAGTTATGAATACCTTCGTCAGGCATAAGGCTATTCACTGCTACACATGGGAGGACAGGAGCACTGGATCCATAATAGACTATATCATAACCAACATTGATTTTGGGACATCTGTTTGGAATGTGCGGGTATTCAGGGGACGTTTTGATGATGCAGACCTCTATCTGATATGTAATGAACAAAATATCTCTAGGTCTAGAATAGAGAAAGTGAAATCTGTCTGTGGGCAAATAAGGGTTAAAAATCTCCGTAAGGAGGATATTAGACAGAAGTACATAAATGTGGTTAGCAAAAAATTCCAAGCAATAGACAGTACGCAGGCTCAGGATATAGAAAGAGAATGGGTGGCATACAGGGATGCTATAGTAGAAACAGCAAGGGAATGCCAAGGAACAGCTATGCGTAAAGATGGGAAAAAGCAAACATCTTGGTGGAATGATAAAGTGAGAGCAGCTTGGAATGTAAAAAGAAGGTGTATCGGAAATGGCTCCAAACAAGGACTGATGCAGACACGGATGTGTGAGCAGATGAATGAAACAGAGCAAAACAAATAATTGTTGAATCCAAGAAGTAGTTATGGAAAGATTTTGATAATAACCTGGAAGGCTAGATCAAGTGGCAGGGAAACCTTTCTGAACAGTAATAAAGAATCTTATCAAGGGAGGAGAAAAAGGAAATGAATAGTGTTTTGGGAAACCAGATGAAATAATAGATTCCAGGGAATCACTGGACAGGTGGAAAGAATATTTTAAAAAATTCTCAACATAAAAGGAAATCTTTCTGGCGACATCACAAACAGAGCTCATGGGGTGGAGGACAATGATGTTGATGAAATTATGCATGAGGATGAGGAAAGGATGATAAATAAACTCCATTGTCATAAAACAGCAGGAATAGATGTAATTAAACCTGAAATGGTGAAACATAGTGGGAAGGCAAGGGATGAAATGGCTTCATAGAGTAATAAGATTAACATGGAGAGTTAGTAAGGTACCTTCTGATTGGATGAAAGTGTTAATTGCACCTGTCTATAAGCAAGGTAACAAAGATTGCAACAGCTATTGAGGTATTTAATTGATCAGTATACTAAGCAAGGTGTTCTCTGGCATTTTGGAAGAGAGGGTGCAATCAGTTGTTGAGAGTACAGTAAGTTGTATAAAAACCAGTGTGGTTTCAGACTACAGAGCGGTTGTCAGGATCAGATTTCCAGTATGCGCCAGGTAATTGCAAAAAGGTAATTGAAAAATGCTGCGAGAGGAATAGACAGTTATGTTCCATTGATATATGACAGAGTGCCGATGAAAAAGATGTTTGCTGCACTGGGAGACTATGGAATTAAGGGTAGATTATTAAAAGCAATCAAAGGCATTTATATTGACAATTGGGCTGCCGTGAGAATGGATGGTGGAATGTATTCCTGGTTCAGGGTACTTACAGGTGTTAGGTAAGTCTGTAAACATTTGTTATTCTTGGTTTACATGAATCATCTACTGAAAAGTATAAATTGGCAGGGAGGGTTTCAGTTAAGTGGAAATGTAGTAAGTAATTTGGAGTGCTGATGACTTGATCTTAGTGGTAGATTGTGTTGAAAGCTTGCAATCCAATATCTTGGAACTTAAAAATAGGTGCAATGAGTGTGATACGAAAATTAGCTTTTTCAACAGTAGGTAAGAAAAATTGGAAAATTGAATGTCATGTTGGGAATACCAAGCTGGAACAAGTAAGTAATTTCAAGTATTTAGGATGGATATTCTCCCAGGATGAAAGTGTACTGAGAGAGATTGAATCAAGGTGCAGCAAAGCTAGTGCAGTGAGTTCACAGTTGTGATCTGCAGTATTCTGTAAGAAGGAAGTCTGCTCCAGAACGAAACTATCGGTATGTTTTCAGGCCAATTTTGCTTTACAGGAGTGAAAGCTGGGTGCACTCAGGATAACTTATTCATAAGTGAGAAGTAGTAGACATAAAAGTAGTGAGACTGATCGCTGGTACAAATGGGTGGGAACAATGGCAGGAGGGTACTCAGAATGAAGCGGTTATTGCTCAGTTAGGAATGAACTCGATTGATGAAGTTGTATGTATAAACAGGCTTAGGTGATGGAGTTATGTAAGACTATTGGACGGCGATAGGTTACCTAGGGGAATGTTGGACTCGGTCATTGTGCATAAGAGAAATAGGAGGAGGCCAAGATGATTGTGGTTAGACTCGGTTTCGAATGGTTTAAAGAGGTTATAGTACTGTACGAAGCCACAGAACAAGTTACAAAGGATTATGGCTGCATTTGGTGAATTCAAAGAGACTTTCAGGCTGAACGCCGAAAGCCATACCGGTCTATAATGAAGATATATGTTTCTACATTTCTGAACAATTTTCATCAATTTGTAAAAATTTAAAAATGTGATTTGATAGAATCTGATGATGTTCTTTCAAGAACGAAACATGTTATTCTTTAGTTAATAGTATGTTCACGATTTTATTAATCATAAGATATGTACTTTGAAAAATGCAACTCCCTTAGGTTATAATACCCACCAGGAAAACTAGTAGAAAGAGCCAGTTGTTCTTCAAGCTGGCTCAGTAAACTAGAAAATGTTATGAATTTTAAGAGGCCATGTAAACCAAAACTGGCATCTGTGACCGAATCAGATCGGTCACCAAATCAAACCATTATCAAAGACAGTTTAGTAAGTAGCCAAACTCAGATAGGCCTATGTTATTCTCCTATTCATAAAATACCAGTACATGAAACATCAGGTCAGAAATCTCCACCAGTAATGAGTGATACAAAAAGTACTTGCGAGAGGTAAATGGCATCCAAAAGAAGTGAATATCCAATGTATTAGAAATAAGTTGTTAGAATTAGAACACTTTTGCCAAACCGAGAAAGTTGATGTGATTTGTGTATCGGAGCATTGGCTTTCTGAAAATCAAGTAGAAGATTTTGTGCCCCTTGGATATACTGTTGCAGATATGTTTTGTAGGAGTAAAAAGAAAAATGGGGGAGCTGGGATTTTAGTTAGAGAGTGTTCTAAATTTGTAAAAATTTATATAAGTCAATATTGTGTAGAATTAGAGGGAGAATTTAGTTGTGTGAAGCTCATTGATCAGAATTTGATAATTGGGAACATGCATCATTTTCAAAAATATTTTTTTTGAAAAGTACACCAATGAAACAGTACGTAAACGTATTACATTGTGGTATGTTGCCTTGTTTTCTACCATTAAAAAAATATTTAATAGTGCCTTTCCGCAAGGCGAGTGAAACGGCCTCTGACGTAAGCGGCGCGCTGTGACGTCACGATCCAGTACCGCATGGAGCTCTACCAGCCGTTGTGCATCAGCCGTTGCTAAAAGCCGATTGTTTATCACTCATGATCGCGAATAACTTCGAAATGACAGAAGAAAGGTTCAAAACAGCACAGTCGGACAATCTACCATGTGTAGATATCATCAATCTTGAAAAATGTGACTTTTGTGGCCGCAGAAATTCGCGGATAACAAGCAAGTTTGTAAGTGGCATCTTTTATATACGTGCAATGTACTGTAACCCATAGTATTAGGATAACAACGAACCTGGATAGATATCACATCACTTTCAACGTTTCCTTCTAGACTGATTCCCCTATTAAAGAATAACATTACATTTTCGTGCCTTCAGCATTAGTAAAGTAAGAAATCGGATTTCAGCACTAACTTAAACATATAGGTAGCATTATAGTACTAGTCCGCTTCTGTGGTGTAGTGGTTAATGTGTGCCACTCCCGGAGGCCCGGTTTCGATTCCCGGCTCTGCCATGAAAGTTGAAAACAAATAGTACGAGGGCTGGAACGGGGTCTACTCAGCCTCGGGAGGTCAACTGAGTAGAAGGGTTTCGAATCCCACCTCAGCCAACCTCGAAGTGGTTTTTCGTATTTTCCTACTTCTCCTCCAGGCACCTAAGGCCACGGCCGTTTCCTTCCCTCTTCCTTGTCTATCCCTTCCGATCCTCCCATCCTCCAACAAGGCCCCTGTTGAGCATAACAGGTGAGGCCGCCTGGGCGAGGTAATGGCCCTCCTCACCAGTTTCATCACCATACTCAAAGTCTCACGTTCCAGGACACTGCCCTTGAAGTGGTAGAGGTGAAATCCCTCGCTGAGTCCGAGAGAAAACCAACCCTGAAGGATAAACTGATTAAGAAAGAAAGAAGGAAAGAAAGAAATATCATAGTACTATAGGGCTATAATCTATCATTCCCCCAAAAATATATATTTATGGTTGGGACAACTGGCCTACCCACTTCCAGGGCCCATGAAAGAGAATTAAATATCTTTGTGGAGGGAAAAAGTTAAACATGATAAAGATAAATATGACTTCATCTAGTTTTCACAAGTCGGGCTGAGTGGTTCAGACTGTTGAGGTGCTGGCCTTCTGACCCCAACTTGGCAGGTTCGATCCTGGTTCAGTCCGGTGGTAGTTGAAGGTGCTCAAATACGTCAGCCTCGTGTCGGTAGATTTACTGGCACGTAAAAGAAATCCTGCAGGACTAAATTCCTGCACATCGGCGTCTCCGAAAATCGTAGAAGTAGTTAGCGGGGCGTGAAGCCAATAACATTAATTGCATTTGGCTTTTAACAAGCTGAGCATATCAGGAAAGAAAAGTGTCCTGGTGACATTTTAGTCGCTCAATACAGGAATGTCTTTGGGGGCTGTGACTTTTACTTTTCTTTCTTTTTTTTTCTTGCTGTTTGCTTTACGTCACACCGTCACATATAGGTCTTATGGCGACGATGGGACAGGAAAGGCCTAGGAATGGGAACGAAGCGGCCGTGGCCTTATTTACAGCCTCAGCATTTGCCTGGTGTGAAAATAGGAAACCACGGAAAACCATCCTCAGGGCTGCCGGCAGTGGGGTTCAAAACCCACTATCTCCCGGATGCGAGCTCACAGCTGCGCGCTCCTAACAGCACGGCCAACTCGCGGTTTATTGACTTGGCTTGTATAACCTAAAACTTAGGCTAAGTTGGATAATATTTTAAACACCTACATCACTATTTTCACCTGTGTGCAATTATGTTATTTATTTCATTAATATTATGATAATTATTATAATTGAGCATTGTTAACTTATAAGACTCCAACAGACAAGCATTGGTTTTGTGTAGAGTTATACATTTGTTAAATTCGCGTTGTTTCCTTTCATGATGTACACGCCTATTCTTTGTTACATTATAGAGTATTTAGATATAGCCTAAATTTCTTTACCAATTAAGCTCTTCAATAAAGACATACCGTACATAACTGTCGCATGTCAAGATATATTGGTAGAATTAGATCTGTCAAAATGGTTCATAACCCCTTTGATTTATTATCTTGACATGGATCACCCAAAACATAGATTAGGTTTGGAGAATACTTTAATAATCACTGTTTATTACTTTCATATTACAAGATGTAATTGAAGCATTTAAATAAAGCATCATACGTTAAAATTTAAAGTTTTACCACTAGAACAGCTGACGTGGAAAAGTGATTTGAAAATTCAAACAAATTCATCTTACGTTAAAATCTTCAAAAAAATAAACTGTGAACTTTTCCGATATATCACCAGCATTTATCCGGCTCGCCAAAATCCATTTCTCCCTAGTTTTTACGTCTTTGGAACATTTATAAACAATTTGTTTGGTATGGTATGCGATGTGCTATTGCACATCGGAACTCTACACCATTTATAAGTTTTCTACCTCACTGTCTGCGCAGGATTCATTTTAAGTCTAAAATATACCACTCAGATTATTATCCAATGTATAGACCTCGAATTTAACCATACTAGACACTAACGTAAAGTAGAAATACGCGAAGTGTATCCTGCTTCTCACAGCACACTATGTGTTATTTCGTCTGCTAATTCAGTCAACCTGTACGATGACGTCAGACCAATGAGATCGCGTACTTGCATGACGTGACATTTTCGTAGATTTTTATCATGTTTGGAGTTATTATTTGTACATTATGATCACATTTTTGAATTCTGCATGAAATATTGAATCAGATTAGCATATTTTTAATTAAAACCCCGGATCATGCATGTTCCCTATTGTTAGTTTGGATAGATCTCCAAATGCCAATGCTTATGTGTTTCTTAAGAATTTTGAATTAGTAATGGAAAAAATGTTGAAGTTTAAGGCCAAAGTTGCTGTTTGTGGGGATTTTAACATAGAGATGGCTCATTCAGATGCGCAGATTTCTAGAAATTTTCTGAATTTACTAAGAGCTCTAAATTTAACTTTCACAAACAAGCTACCTACACGTAATAATGCATGCTTGGATAATATTATTGTAAATTTTTCGAGAGATTTTTATAAAATTTGACTTGTTGGTGGGAGTTTTGCAGATCATGATCAATACTTATATCATTATATCTTAACCAGCCTGACATAATTTACAATAACAAACCTGTTCTAATGTGGGTAAAAAATCAGGGTGATGATTATATTAACATATTTATTGAAAATCTTGAACATATTAACTGGGGCTTTGTATTTGAATTTCAAATGAGTGAAAATGATATTGAAACTGTATTTGGAAACTTTTTAGATAAATTGGTTGAATTATGAACTGGTAAAAATTAGTCGTGATAGTAAACTTAAAAGCAAGAAGTTGAACTGGTATACTGATGAATTGACTCAGTATAGAGAAAGAATGCTTTTGCTGTATAGAATTTATAAAAACGCTTGTCAAGGAGGAACCGAGCAGAATGGCATGTATAAAGGTCATCTTAATTGTAAAAAGTTGTATAAAAGAAAACATCCAAGCCAAAACTTTAGCTTGTGAAAAATATATTGAGAATGCACCCAAGAAATGCAAGGCGGCATGGGATGTTATAGTACAAGAAAACATCCCTACTCGAACTCAAGACTCATTTCTCGATGCGGAAGAACTGAATAATTATTTCTTAAACTCTGTAAAAGAAATCGGAGATCAAATTAAGACAACAGGTACAGCTACGAGTAACTTTCTTCACAATCAACCCCCTGCCGAAACACTTTCCATTGGGTTGAAATCACACCTGATGAAATAATTAAAGTTAGCTTAAAATTATCAAACTCCAAGAGTATGGATTGTTATTGGTTATCCAATTACATCATCAAAAGAATAATACATTTGATTTCTGAACCTCTAGCTTTTATTTTTAATAAGCGTTTAGAGTTTGGGGTTTTCCCTGATCTACTTAAAATTTCTAAAGTTATTCCATTATTTAAAAGTGGGGACAAAGAATTTCTTCAGAACTATCGTGCTGTCTCAATTGTTCCAATAATTTCTAAAATCACTTTGAATCACTTTTGTACAATCAACTTGGCAACTATTTTGAAACTTACAATCTCCTATCCGATTGTCAGTTTGGGTTTCGACAAGGTAAATGTACTACTACTGCTGTTCTTGAAATTGATAATCAGATATTAACAGCTTTTTAAAACAAGCAGGGGATCTCGTCGGTGTTATGTGATCTAAGTAAAGTTTTTGATTGTATTAATCATGAAATTTTACTTGCAAAGTTTGAGATGTATGGTGGCGAGTATCCCTCACTGAACATAATTAAGTCATGCTTAAATAACAGATATCAGTTTGTCTCAATTAAAAATAGGTATTCCACTTTGAAGAAAGTTACAACTGGTATGCCACAGGGCTCTGTCCTCAGTCCTTTTTTATTCACTCTGGCAGTCAATTCCCTATGGGAATCAACATGTATATCAAGTCAATGATTTACCACAAAATGTCAAATGTCATGCTCTTATATCGTATGCGGACGATACAATGTTAATTACAAAACACCATAGCATCTCAGGTTTGCATCAGATGTCACAGGAAGCTCTTGCAACAGCAATGCATTGGTTTTCATCCAATAAACTGTTGTGCAATCAAGATAAAACTCAATTTCTCACACTAAGATTATCGAAAGATATTGAAAGTCAGTCAGTCAAACTTTTGGGTTTTCATATTGATGCCGAATTGAACTGAGAAATACACATTGATCATGTTTGTAAAAAAAATATCACGAGTGGCCTATTTGATATGGAAGTTGAGGGATTTATGAAGCGTGTTTTTTAACACAATGTGAACTGGTCCCGAGAAAACTCGTGTTTGCTTAGCCGAGCGTTGCGGACCGGTCCCGAGTTATCTCGTGTTAGCAACAGACCCAGCAGACTGAACTTTAGTGCTATCTTTTGAGATATACTGGAACTATTTGAAAATCAAGGGTGATAGAACTCTGTTATGTATGGTTCTACACAATCGATAGTCGCATTTCTTTTCGAGTATTCTTCATATCATAGATTTTCTTTGCATTTCTTGACAACATGTTTACAAAGTGCAAAGAGCCATGCAAGATGGCAGTGCCCAGGGATCGCACGTGTTTAGACAAAGATGAAATTATTCGCAAATTATGTGCTGATACAGGCTCCGAATCTCTAAGTGATGCTGAATATTTAGAGTTCGATGATGAAATATCTTCTAACGAAAATTTTTCAAGTGATGACGCGGATATAGTCTTATATTCAAGGTGTGGAACTCACGTGGTGCAGAACGAGTCTGATAATTGTGTGACAGGTGTAAATATTCTAAATATTGTAAATAATGTAGTGTTTTCTGACAACTGGGTTATGGACAACAGTGAACCTAGGCTAGGGGATTTTGAAGGTGCTCCTGGTATAAAGGTATGGCCTAATGAATCTGGAAACATAGGACAAGTGGCAGGACTTATGTTTGGTGAGGAATTTTTTCAGTATGTAGCTGAATAGACAAATTTATACTATGAGCAGAACTCACATTCTCATAACGTATCCCCTAAAACACTAAAGTGAACTAATGTCACTAGCAGGGAAATTAAAAAATTATTGCCCTATGTATATTGATAGGGCAGGTGAAGAAATCATGTCTGAAAGATTACTGGCCAACTGATCCCCTAATAAAAAAATCCATATTTCCGAAAACTATGAGCCAAAATACATTTCAAGAAATACCGTGCATTTCAACAACTATTCAGGAAGGCCACTAGAAAAATACGTAGTAGTCCTTCAAAAGATAGTGAAGTTCTGACAGTTTATTTGAATGCATGCACTCCAGCGTAGAGGTAGTTAGAAGGTGGCCGAGAACAGGGCTGTGCGTGGGGTGAAGGGCACCTGGTCCGCAATGTGTTAAGTAGGGTCCATTTTGTTGTAGACACTAATAGTTCGCGCGCATATTGCAATGAGCGCGTGTGTCGTGTACCGGCATGCCTCGGGAACAACTGTGCTCAGTTTTAGCTCCATAGCTACCTGTACGGTTCTCTTCTGTGCTTTCAAAATGTTTAAAACTATCAACTCGCCCGCTGCGTGTGAGGTTCGGTCAGTGATACGGTTTTTGTCAGCATGGAACCTGTCTGCTGCAGAAATTCATTGACAGATTTGCGAAGTGTACGGTGATACTGTTATGAGTGAAAGCAAAGTGCGTAAATGGGTACGACAGTTCAAAGACGGCCATGACGATGTCCATGATGAGGACCGCTCTGGTCGCCCTTCTTTGATTAGACGATTTGGTGGCTTCAGTTGAAGCGAAGATTCGTGAGAACAGGCGCTTCACAATAACAGGTCTCTCAAATGAATTTCCTGACATGTCGAGATCAGTGCTTTACAACATTGTTTCTGAACACCGAAAGTTTAGGAAACTGTGCTCCTGTTGGGTCCCGAAACTCTTAACAGAGGACCACAAAAACCATAGATTTGAGTGTGCAATGAAGTTCTTGACTCGTTATGACGAAGAAGGTGACGGCTTCTTGAGTCAGATGTAACTGGAGACGAAACATGGGTTTCGCTTATCACGCCTGATTCGAAGCAACAGACCATGGAATGGAGACATACACTCGCCTGTAAAGGTGAAGGCCAAACAGACTCTGTCCCAGCGCAAAATCATGGTGTCGGTGTTTTGGGATAGGCATGGTGTTTTGTTGGTCGACTCCATACAACGAGGAACCACTATCAATGCAAAAGCATACTGCCAAACCCTGAGAAAGCTACGCAGAGCGATTCAAAACAAGAGACGCGGCATGCTGACAAAGGGAATTGTCCTTCTCCATGACAATGCAAGACCTCACACTGCAGGTCAGACCCGCGATTTATTGGACAGTTTTGGCTGGGAAGTTTTAGACCACCCACCCTACAGTCCTGATTTTGCACCGAGCGATTACCATCTGTTCCTCCACCTCAAACATCACCTCAGTGGCAATCATTACAATGATGACGACAACAACGTGAAAATGGCAGTGAACTCTTGGTTATCGGAGCAGGTGGCAAGTTTCTATGAAGAGGGTATTTTAAATTGGTTACTAGGTATGATAAGTGTTTGAACAAACTTGGCAACTATGTTGACAAATAGAGTGAAGTATGTACTTTCTGAAAATAAATTTACTTTTTTGAAATAACCTTTCGTTGTGTACTTATTTTCAAATGGACCTTACTTAAAAAACCCACCTCGTAGTTAGCTGTGACTACCTAAAGATGGCATATTTTGGTCTCTTCCAGTCACACATTACTTATGGACTGTTATTATGGGGGCATTCTTCTTATGTATATAATATTCTTCTAATACAGAAAAAGGTTGTTCGAACAATGTGTAGGGCTGGTGCAATAGACCATTGTCGACCTCTCTTCATTAAGCTTAAAATACCGACAATTATAAATTTGTATATTTATATATCTTTGACATATGTTAAAAACAACATAAATGAATTCAGTACTAGGGAAAAAGTTCATCTTCATGATACTTGGGGCAAAGCAGACATTGACATCCCAATTCACAGGCTGTCAAAAACTGCTCACTCACATAAAATCATTTGTTTAAGATTATTTAATAAATTACCACATTCTGCACGGTCCACTCCTTTAAGTAATTTTAAAAGAAAAATGTATGTTTGGTTAATAGAAAACCCATTTTATAATACCTCTGAATTCTTAGAAATGCATAATGTTAGTTATTAAGTTTTAATAAAAGTTGTATGTTCATTTAGCCTTAGTAATATTAAGTACTAAATTATTATCAAATGACGATGCCTATTTCATCGTATATGGTCTATGGCAAATAAAGATTCTTGATTCTTACAGGTATGTTACAGTGTTACGAGTGTTTGGAAAGCTTTAAAGTTACATTTTTAGTCTTCTTTCTTCTCCGTATGTTCTTAATTTCTATCTCCTTGTCTTTTGTAACTTTCTTCTCAATATTCTTGTTTTTCCAGCTTGTATATTATTCAGTCATCATTCTTTGTCAGTGATAAAATATCCACTGCATGTCTTGCAGTAAGTACTGGTATGTAATATGTCTTTTATATTGTTTCTTGAGCCTTCATTGCTACAGCTTTGTACAGAGTGGATTTTCATAGACTGTAATTTTAGGAAACATTTCCAAATTATATTTCTGAGCTAATTTCCGTGTTTAGTCGTGAATTCTCCTTTTATTCAAGATTTTGTCTTCTATGGAATATGAAGACATTTTGCTAAAATTTTACTATGTTATTCATTGGGAAGTTTATCTGACTATGGTAGTTTCATTTGGGAATAACCATACATTCGAATAAAATATTTCTTTTGGATAATTACATATTTATGAGTACAAGTTACAGTTGTTCAACAAAAGAATTTACATTTGACATTCTTTTCTGTCCACATGTCAGATCGTAGCACCGCAACTGGAAAACTGATCGATGCATACCTATGCAAGAAATTGGACCTGACTGACCAAGCCATTCACCTCCTGTTCTCTGCAAACCGATGGGAACTAGAGTAAGTTGTCATAACTTCAGTGTTGCAAGCATATTAGTTTAGAGAACGTGCTGAAAACATGGCCTCACTAAATACTTTTCTGCATTTTGGATTAACATTCCGTTAGATGGGTGAAGAAAACCTGTATTGCACATTTTTGCTGATTCTAATATTTCTTAGACTTTGTAAAAAGTATAATGAATTTTTAAATATTCAAAATACAACTTTTCTTAACCACTCAATTGTAATGACTGAATAAATTGCTACCAAGTGAGTTGGCCATGCTCTTAGGGGCACACGCAGCTGTGAGCTTGCATTCGGGAGATAGTTGGTTCGATTCCCACAGTCGGTAGCCCTGAATATGGTTTTCCATGGTTTCCCATTTTCACACCAGGCAAATACTGGGGCTTTACCTTAATTAAGGCTACAGCCGCTTCCTTCCCACTCCTAGTTCTTTCCTATCCCATCGTCGCTGTAAGACCTTTCTGTGTTGGTACAACGTAAAACAAGTTGTATCTACCAGTCACCTGAATAAATCACCTCTTAATTAAGGTGCTGCCGGGCTGAGTGGCTCAGACGGTTAAGGCGCTGGCCTTCTAACCCCAACTTGGCAGGTTCGATCCTGGCTCAGTCCGGTGGTATTTGAAGGTGCTCAAATACGACAGCCCCGTGTCGGTACATTTACTGGCACGTAAAAGAACTCCTGAGGGACTAAATTCCGGCACCTCGGCGTCTCCAAAGACCTTAACAAGTAGTTAGTGGGACGTAAAGCAAATAACATTATTATTATTTATAATTAAGGTGCTGGTGTGAAAATGGGAAACTTCAGAAAATAGTCTTCAGAGCTGCCGACAGCTAGGATTGAACCCACTATCTCATGAATGCAATCTCACAGCTACATGACCTAAACCGCATAGCTGATTCACTCGATTTGTACCCCTTTCCTAAAGTGGTTATAAAATCGCTTTGCTTATAACTATTGTTTCCCATTTTTTTCTGAGTCTCTTGGATGCGGAGCATATCACAAGCAATTTTTTTTTTTTTTTTTTTTTGCTATGGGCTTTACGTCGCACCGACACAGATAGGTCTTATGGCGACGATGGGAGAGGAAAGGCCTAGGAGTAAGAAGGAAGCGGCCGTGGCCTTAATTAATGTACAGCCCCAGCATTTGCCTGGTGTGAAAATGGGAAACCACGGAAAACCATTTTCAGGGCTGCCGATAGTGGGATTTGAACCTACTATCTCCCGGATGCAAGCTCACAGCCGCGCGCCTCTACGCGCACGGCCAACTCGCCCGGTCAAGTTTTTTTTTTAAAACCCAGATTAGAGATTAGGATCACTTTAGTAATAGATACGCCTTCCATGATTTTCAAGATCATAATCAGTATACTTAAACGAAACGCCATTGCGCAAGAGTTGCAAAGGACCTTAGGCTACCAAGTGATCACTGCTCAGCCTGAAGTCCTCAGCGATAGGGAACATTTGAGTGCCACTTTACCCAGCAAACAGAGGTGATTCAGATATAAGCACTAAGAAAATGCAGCGATCTCTTTAAAATTCACCTTTGCAACAATTTAGCTCAGATTATTTTCAAATGTTTACAGTATAGACTCAAAAGAATGCAGTTTACATTCATTTTATATTAACTTTGTCATGTAGTTAGAGAGAAGAGACCTTATACATTTTGTACAGAATCAAAGTGACATTCTTGTATTTGCCTGGGTTGTTCCACAATGCAGTGTAAACAAGGGTAATCGTTGCCTCAAGAACTTTGAGTGGAAGAACCAGGAACAATAGTTCACAGATTCATGTAGCATGAATCGCAGGTTAATAGGATGATTAGTTCATAAGACAGAGGGCGTATAATTTGGCGTGTTTTGTCATCCATTACTTGGCTGCGTGCTTCATGTCCTCCCATTCCTTATGTTATGCGTCTATTCACACTTTGCTCAGTTCAGTCTGGTGTAGTGCTGTTATCATCTGATTTATTAAAACTTAATTGTTTCTCTTTCATTTGAACTGCACCGTGCCATGCTTTTAGACCATGCAATATCGTATTTCAAAGCGACAGCACGTCTAGTAATGACGAATTGTAAGAGGTTTCTAGGCGTTGAAAGAATTACAGTATATCAATTCTCACTTGATGATGTCAACATTCATATCAGCGAAGAGATGGCGTTTATGCTATCAGTCTACATAATGAAACATACATCTGCTAGAATGCAGCAGAAATTTAATTCTATGGCTGAATCCAGAGAATAGTCCACCCAAGTAGGAGAAAGTAAAGTTTAAAATAAAACTCAACAATTTGTTTTTATGATAGATAAAACATGACATTTTATTAATTTTATGATATGTATTAATTTATTGATGTTTTTCAGTTTTTAATTGTGTGCTTAATTGAACCTTTATGTAGAGGCTAAATTCATTTGATATTTCTCAATAGTTTCAGGAATTCCTGTTTATTATGATGAAAAGTTATGAAAATAATTATAGTAATTGCTAATTCTAATGCTCTTTCTCTTCGCAATAAAGTACTTACGTTATTCACGGTTTATGTAAGGTGTAATAAAGCAACAAATTTATTGCTGCAGGCCGTGTAAACACGCGACAAAAAAAGGTATAAAAGTTTCTGTAGACGAAAAGTGCGTGGCTCAATTTGAATGAAACTTGGTATGCAAAGCCAATACTGTACATACACCCTTTCAAGCTGTTGTATCATTTGTGTAATTTCAAGTAGATTCGTACGAAGCTGTTAGTAAAATACGTCGCGTGTTTACGGCTTTCTTGCAAGCAGACAACTGGGAAGTTCCCCACTGCCGTAACACGCTACTGTCAGGATTCAGTTTCTGCGTCGTACTCTCTTGTAAAGGACGTATTTTAGAATAGCAATCAATGTTCACACTGAGGTGATATTTAATAATGCTGCTTACTCACAAGGAACGTTGTAAACAGTATCGCGAGAAAACAGTTGACACCTGCCCAGTTACATGTACGTCGCCGACAGGTACGAGAATCAGTAAAGAAACACAGAGCTCAGAGAAAACTCATGGCTTATGAACAGTTACTTCTTGTTCTACAAGTCCAACAACACAACCATAAACATCAATTGCAGAGCCGAATACACCAACGCCTGGTTATAAATGCAAACTAACATTGGGGAAAGCTGTAAAGCGTTCGGAGCAGACTTTACCAGTGAGTCCATGGAAGAAACAGCAAGTTGTTTCTGCGCTGAGTGTAAAATTTGGTATAAGTTCATCTACCTCTGGCAAGCGCAGAAAGTCTTCACTTCCAAATCAAGAAGTTCTTATATTTCTCAATCCGGATATCAGTTGACCGTCTCCTCGAGTAAGAGCTTTTATATCCGTAAAGGACAGTTCTGGACAAAAATTTAAAAAAAGAAAAGATTCATGTGCGTCACTACGCAAGAAACATACAAAGTTTTTAAACAAGAATGTCCACATTACGCAATCGGTCGGTCTTCTTTTTGTGGACTTTGACCAAAGTACATTTCTGTGCACTACCAGCAACACATGATATTCATTATATTGAGCCATTCAAAAATATATAGTTCAGACAAGAAAATATTATTCTGCAACTACTACCACACACTCTCTACATCCAGACTACAAGATCGAAGCAGATGACGAATATCCACCCTGTGGTAAGCCTTTTGAAGTGTGTGACTATGTACTTGGAAAATACAGTGGAAAGAAACATTCAAAATATTATGTTTGTGCCGTAACTGAAAGTAATGGTGATATTTACTTTGTAACCAATTTTTGCAAGTGCAACGATGAAGCTGAACTGTTTTGTGAACCACCGACGAAAGACGAATGTTTTTTAAATGTAAGTGAAATCGTAAGAAAATTACCAGTGACTTATTTTACTCGTGGGAAATGGTATTTTGATGAGCCTATACCAGAAGCAGAATGAACAAACATTGTTCTTTTTTTCATTTTATTATATTTTTTTCTGACCAAGCTTTCATTCAAACTGTGGGCTACTTAAGCGTTGAATGTCCAGTTATTTTTAAATATTTTAGTTCATTTTACTTGTACTATTATTAGTGTTAAATAAATGTATGACAATTCATAAAAACTTTACCGAGCTCGATAGCTGCAGTTGCTTAAGTGCGGCCAGTATCCAGTATTCGGGAGATAGTGGGTTCGAACCGCATGCAGTGGCCTCCATGGTATGCACTAGCTGGCGTCTTGGTAGGTGTGCTAGGTACCAACTGATGAGCCCAGCCTAGCACACGAGGGCGAAACGCTGGCAACCAGGAATGAGTTAGCTGGAAAATTTATAATGTCCAATAACGGACCATTTATATTGGTATTATAAATTTACTCATTCGGAACAAATATTTCAGATTCCCTATGGGAATTAACATCTATATAATCGGACCTTGGCAATTCGATCTGTGGTGTTGTGAATGTAAGGCAAGTAGGCAGTCTCCTTCACTTTAACTATATTACGCAGACATTATGCAACTTACATATTTGGTTTTTTTTTTTTTTGCAAAATGTAACTTTGTCCTTGTAAACAATATCTTGACATTACCAATAAAAGTTACCACAATTCGCAGAATTTGGACAAAGCGTGAAGGTATGTAAGGTCAAAAGTCAGTTCATGTAAACACCGATCGCTACGTTTAAAATTTTATAAAATCGCATACATCAGATTTACAACAGTGAAATTTGTGAAGGTTGTTAAGTATCGTCTAGACGTTATTATGCATAAAGCTCAATTTGTTTAGATGGTAAGTTTCATATATGTGTTAAAAAGAAGTGTACAAATGTAAACACGTGATGCCTGGAATTGGCCCTTTACACTCTCAACCAGAAAGTGATCAGACTGTTTCAAACACTTAAGAAAAGAAACACTGATTTGGGCTGATTCATACATACAAGAAAGGCAGAGATCTTCACCTTCAAAGATATACCTTTTCCATCTCAACAACTTTAAAACTTTACAAGCTAGAACAAAATAAAATTACGCATACAGGAGTCTACTACTCATGGGGGTCGGCAGCACATGAAGAAAAGGAGGTCTGTAAGACGTGTAGAGGTCGGTGTCAAGGGGTTAAGAGGTGTCGTGTGGCCAGCATGACGAAACCTCTCAGCCATTATTCTTGGGCTTGCAAGACTCTGGCTGCCATCTTACCATCAATAGCTCCTCGGTTATAATCTTAGGCTGAGTGGACCTCGAACAAGGTACACCATGGGCCGGCGTAATAAATAGCCTTCAGAAGTGCAATTTTTTTTAGAGTTCTTGTTTGGACCAGTTGTGGGAAGATAATCTAGTAATTTCACCATTGCCTAGGAAACGTCTGAAAAGGTATCACGCAATCTTTGGAAAATATATTTTCATGTCTCTTACGTACTATGGTGTAATAGAAACTGGCAAGGTTCTATACATTAGGTTGTTTTTGTTATTGTGGCTCTCCATGCCTCCCTATCCTGTGCTAACCTTCTCATTTCTATGTGACTACTATAGTCTACATCTGCTCAATCTGCTTTTTATATCCATACCTTGGACTACCCCTGCTGTTCTTACAGCCTACACGTCCCTCAAAAACTAAGTTTACAAGTCTAGGGTGTCTTAAGATGAGTCATATCACTTTATTTCTTCTCGTGAAATTCAGCCAAATCAATCTCCTCTCACCAGTTTGATTCAGTACCTCTTCATTCGTGAGTCAATCTACCCACCTCACCTTCAACATTTTTCTGTAACACCACATTTCTAAAGCTTCTGTTCTCTTCCTTTGTGAGCTAGTTTTCATCCATGTTTCACTTCCATACAGTGCCACGCTCCAGACAGAATTCTTCAAAAACATTTTTCTAATTCCTATATCAGTGTTCAAAGTGAGCAAATTTATTTTCTTTAGAAAGACCTTCCTTGCTTGTGCTGGTCTATGTCCTCCTTTCTTCTGCCATCGTTATATATTTTACTACCAAAGTAACAATATTCATTTATTTTCTTTAAGACTTCATTTCATAATCTAATATCTCCTGCATCACCTGTCTTCGTTCGACTACACTCCATTTCTTTTGTTTTGGACTCACAGTAGAAATCCACTATAGCGAGTACGGCATATAATGAGACCCCCATTATAACGTCAGATTTTGTCTGTCCCTTCAAAATTCCTATATTAAACTGTGTATTATCCTTTGGTTACAGCAAGAGCCATGTCACTGATGCATCCGTTATTATGAGCAATTAAGCATGCCCAAATTTTTTCGTTACAGATATTTATGTACTGGGCCATTATATTGCATGCTGTCGATCATCTTCGGTATTGTTTCCTCACTATGTCTACTAGCGAGCTCTCTTGTAGACATTCGAAGGCGATGTCTGAGTCAATACCCGTCCAATGCTGGTTCTGTAAAGAAAAATGGAAATGGAAGTGGGAGACATGTTTTCGTAATAAATGCGTAAATAATTTGTCCGATAGCAGTTGTTAACTCGTTAAAAATAAAGGCTGAAGTAAATGATTGCTTAATTTTATGCTAAATACTGCAGTTAGGTAAGCCTGGGATACACGTCAAGATATGGCAAAGTGCATCACTGATTTCAGAGGATATTTCATATCTTCTCATGTCTAGTTACATGTAAATTTTTCGTGAGGAGGTTATTTCTCTACATGTGTTTCAAATATGTTTTCAGGATAGGCTACATATACGGTTAGGTTAGGTGACGCTTTTTGAAGAAGAAAGGTGTTTGCCACAGAAATCTCTGGAGTGATACCGTATTTCTCCGAATCCAAGACTTTTTTTCTCAGAATCTGCGAAAACTCAAGGGTTGTTGCATTCGCGGCCTAACAGTAATTTAATGGATACCACTGGCAACTACCATGGTAACCTCGCTGCTTCTTTTCACACGCGCACAGAACTCATTGACAATAAACGACCGCCTCTTTACCACACATCGCTAGCCGTGATAACCGGTTGTACAGAGCCTGTGTGTTTCTTAAATCTGCAGAATGACATCAAAGCATGCGACCCTTCGAATTCTAGAAAAGCCATGGCTACTCAGTGGCAGAGTCATAACGCGTCTATTGTACTTGACGCTTAGTAAAATTAAGGTTTATAGACAGCAGAAATATTTTCGTGATGGATAGTCGTATTGTAAAGTTACGTGGAAAAGGTATTGCCGGCAAATTTTCAACGGGTTTTAGTCGATATTATGATGCCAATTATAAGTTAATGTTAATTAAACACACGGAAATGTAGAAAAATTGTGCAGCTGCAAGAAAATACGGCATAGGCCTGACTAAAGCCAGTATTCGGCGTTAGCGTGAAGACAAAGAGCTAAAAAAATGTGTACTGTACAATAAATGCATTCAGTGGTCCGCAACAAGGACGCTTTAAATAAGTCGAAGATGAAGTTGTGAGGTATGTGCACGAAAAACGCAAGGGCGGAATGGCCATACCATGGCGATATAAACTCGTTCGTTGACTTTCAACGTTCGCGATTAGGCCAATACATCGCTAGCCGCTGAATTTGGCCGAACCTGACAAGAGAGACGTGCGTGTAGCGGCAGCCGGTTATATCTGACGCTGCGTAAAAGTAACAGTTTTATAGACAGCAAGAATAATTTCCTGATGGATCGTTCTATTGTAGAGACGCATGGAATAGGTATTGCCGGAAAATTTTCAACGAGTTCTCTTAGGTATTATGATGCCAATGTTAAGTTAATGGTCCTTAAACCCGCGGAAATAAATAATTGTGCAGCCGCCAAAAATAAAGAAATACGGTGTGACGAAAGTCAATGTTCGGCGTCTAAAAATAGTCTAAAAATGCGTAGGCCTACTGTAAGACAGGCATTCATATGATTTTACAAACTTCTTTTTGAGCCTGATTTAAATTTTTTGAAGGAAAAAGTGGGGTTCATCTTGGATTCTGAGATATACGGTACTATATGTTTTTTCAGAATGAAATTAAATACACTTTTACGTAGTATCGGATTACAAAAAATAATAAACAAGTAAGCAGTAGTGTGGATATCATCTATGGAAACGCAAGTTTTGAACAAACTGATTGCCGTTTCTTACCGATTTTAAAGTGCATGAAGGGTTTTCCGACTTTTATACAAAAATCGGATATAACGACAATCCGTTATAGCGAGTAAATTTTTCGTTGTTATGAATTCTCGCTATAACGGACTCTACTGTATCTTAGAAAGACGTGAAAATCAATCTTAAGAGCTAAATTTGAAGGTTTTCTTGGCAATGAGATCTGGTAAAAAAGTTATTTATCCCTTGTGGATAAGAGTCTATAAAGAGTCTATAAGATTCAAATTTATCATCAGTTTGATGATTGAACTTGTATTGAACAGGTGGATTCATAATAAAACTTTGTTATTGTATATTTGAAGGTGTTGTCAGAGTCGATTAGTAATATCCGTCGACTGCTGTTCTCTAAGAGAAAAAATTCAAATTGAAAGAGGATTTAGTAAATGCGTAAATGACATGGCGTATAGCAGTTGCTAACTCATTAGAAATATGCTGAAGTAAACGCTTGCTTAATTTTAATGTTATATACTGAAATTAAGTAAGAATGTGATGCACCTCAAATATGGCAGACCGGGCGAGTTGGCCGTGCGCGTAGAGGCGCGCGGCTGTGAGCTTGCATCCGGGAGATAGTAGGTTCGAATCCCGCTATCGGCAGCCCTGAAAATGGTTTTCCGTGGTTTCCCATTTTCACACCAGGCAAATGCTGGGGCTGTACCTTAATTAAGGCCACGGCCGCTTCCTTCCAACTCCTAGACTTTTCCTATCCCATCGTCGCCATAAGACCTATCTGTGTCGGTGCGACGTAAAGCCCCTAGCAAATATGGCAGAGTACATCACTGATTTCAGAGGATAGTTTATTTTTTCTCGTGTCTAGTTATATTTCGGAATAGCTATTCCCATGTAAATTTGTAGCAAGGAGGGTATCATATCTCTACGTGCGCTTGAAATATTTTTTCATGATACATATGCGGTTAGGTTAGGTGATGCTGTTCGAAGAAGA
The DNA here is from genome assembly GCF_040414725.1 of Anabrus simplex. Lineage (NCBI taxonomy): Eukaryota > Metazoa > Arthropoda > Insecta > Orthoptera > Tettigoniidae > Anabrus > Anabrus simplex. Next base: position 471,038,938 of record NC_090265.1, on the reverse strand, counting down.
AATCTGAAACGTTTACCACAGAGGCCTCTGGATTGATTCTATAATTTTTTCAGAATGATGTTTAAACATCCACTTTTGCGTAGTATCGGATTTAGAAAAATAACAAATGGATAAGCCGTAGTGTAGATATGTGCAAAAATGCAAGTTTTGAACAAACTGACTTTTTTTTTTGTACCGACTTTAATGTTGTGCTCATAGAATTTTCTGACGTATTTCAAAATGGCGTCAAGTAAAGGTATGGACCACACAGCTCGGAATTGTAAGGCAGAGAATTCCAAGATATAAGTTTATAAGAAGCCATGACTAAGTCAGAACAGACGATCTTAAAAGGCTGTGAGAACAGTGTAGTATCAATTGAATTGTTTAAAAAAACAAATAAAATATTATATATTATTATTCACGCTCGCAAAACTGAACTGGAAGCGTTAAGAAGCAATTCATTGCCACTGCGATCAAGAGAAGAAAAATAGCGATTATAGTTGGATTTTTTGAAATACTACACCTTAAAAGCAAGAATATACGGCAGAATACCTGCTATACGTCATCAAGAAATACCAGAGCGGCGTGAAATACGAATATTGTATTTAAATACGTTCACCATTTGAGCTGATAATCATTCGACACGTCGGGGCTCATCTTCGGGCAGAGCTGTAAGAAGAGAAAGATACGAACAAATCAGTTCCTAAAAGGAAGATTTAAGAGATAATTAAGCTTTACAGAAGTTAATTATTTAAAAAATTACAATTTCTTCTGAAATAAGGTTGAGGATATCAACACGAGTTTCAAATATTTGATTGACCGAAATACGAAGAATATCAGAATAATTAAGAAGAGATTATTATTTAAAGAAATTATTTTGAAAATGAATGATTACTGCCTGAATTTCTTGGATATCATTGACTGCTGCTGTATGAAGATGATGATGGCTTGCTAATTTCGTGGTGGACCGACCTGGAGGTTGATATGATCCAGCCTAGTGACCAGACCTGAGACCTCCAACCAAACCGCAGACCACCAGCCAACCACAGACCGTAGCCAGTCTTGACCACTGATGTGACGCAGATAGAGAGCTACAGAGTTGTTTTGCTTGATGACTGACGAGCTAAGTCTTACTATATATATACACGTTAGTTCTTAATTAAGCTAAGCATATGTACCTATTACAATTTACAATAAGTGTGAAATACTTAAGATGTGGAAGTGACTCAGTGAAGTGATATTATATAGTTGAATGATACTATATTAAGTTAACATGTAACTAAATCGATATCTCGAAAGAAGTGGCTTGTGTAAGTCGAGTAGATGATCGTTCTAAATGTGAATAAGTGTTATTTCGGGAAAGAAGGTTGATTATTATGCTGTTAAATACGAGAAGTTGCGAGTATTAGGTAACATTAATGGATTTCGTGAAGCCATTCATGCAATGTTTACGTCACTATGGGACATAATGGGGAGAAGTAGGATTCATACGAGATATTCCTTGTCAAATCACGTCTTAGAATGGAATTATGAATTGTTAAAGCATCGATCTATGAGAAAAGAAGTGATCCATATAAGACAATATGCATGCAACGGAGAATAATACGTCTTTATAATTGCGTTTTTATAGGAAGAGGTTATGAGATATTAAATACGGTAATGTTAATGAGGTTATTGAAATGATTGAAGGTTATATAGTTGAAAATGGAATGACGTGAAGCGATTTAAGTAAAATAATTTGACGTTGTGTCATAATAAGACATAGATATGATAGTTAAATGTTGAAATATTCAAAGGAGGGATCAGATATACGATGCAAGTACAATGAAAGACATACGTCGGGGGAGTAATCCAGTATTAAGGTATGAATAACGAATCCATGTGTGTAGTTTAGAGTAAATGGTTTCCATTATGTCAATTACAGCTGTAGATGTGTGGAAATACTCAACATATTCTCGTAATGAATGCAGTGAATGGTAAATTGAGTATGCGTAGCCATTATAAGCAACAACGTAGGTGGATGATAACAAGATATCGTAAATGAGATACAGTAGACCCTCGATTCTCCATTTTTGGTGGGGCCATGGAAAAAAAACCTACAACACGGGAAAACAGAAAATCCGGGAACGAATAAACCATCAAAAATTTGGCTAAACGTCACAAAAATGAAATATGTAAACTTATAATCTTACAAACACCCCTAAACCAAACCAAACTATAGCCCCAAGGGGCCTTCCGCCTACCAAGCGACCGCCCTCGGTCCGAAGGCCTGAAGATTACGAGGTCAGTGTGACGAATCCTCTCGGCCATTATTCTTGTCTCTCTAGCCGGGGTCCCCATCTCAGCATTAAATAGCTCCTCAATTAAAGGTAATCGTAGAATGAGTGAACCTGGAACCAGCCCTCATATCCAGATAAAAATGCCTGACCTGGCCGGTAATCGAACTCGGGCCCTCCGGGTGAAAGGCAGGCAAGTTAGACCACGGGGCCGGCTTCAAAACATTAATTACCAGTATGGGACTTAAAAATCTCAAAACTTCACATTCAGTTTTACCGGGGAAACTTTGTCATTTTCCTCTGAAACCTTCCTTTAGTTCAGCAACTTTGATCAGCCAAACTCTTAAAAATCTAAATCTAACACCCGTAACACCAAGCCAAACAACAATCGGTCACAAGTAGTTTTTAATTCTCTAATCTAATAAAATAAAGCACATTAGATACAAAAGTGCCCAACATGATGGCAAAATTCTTTTTTCCTTTATCTTCCATTGTAATTTGGTCACCGGTATACTGTTCATAGTCAGTTTATGGAAATCTTGTACCGTGTAAATTTAGGGCTACATCGACTTTTAAAGGTTATGTTGAACTCGAGAATATGATTTTTTAATGTAAGTATCGGTCCTCAAGTTCTTGAATGCATTATATTCAATTCTGCCCATACTAATCACAATCCAAGTGGAAAAAGAAAAAATACCATTAAAACTTCCTAAATTACGATTATGTACGACCTTGAGCTCAGCTGGAAAGCGTCCTCGCTGTACAAGTTGCTAGTTGCTTTACGTCGCACCGACACAGATAGGTCTTATGGCGCACTGTACAAGTCGGTACAAGTGCGAAATTATAAAAGTTTTTAAATATAACATGCGCAAATAAAATGAGTGCGGTTTTTATAACATTTTAACACATAAACATGAAATTCCCAGTCTTATATTAGGACCAAAACAGTAATAGACAATCCCAAAACCTCCCATGGCTTTATGTATGCAAGGTGCAACATCTGTTCTGGTCTCAATAACATAATCGTATACGATAATATTAAAATACCGGTACTAAATTTGTGTTACTTAAGAAGGAGCAGTTTCGATTCCTGTCCGAAAGCCCAATGACTATTTACTGCCCTGAGGGAAATGCCAAAAACCTGTTCGGTGATACACTCGAAAAAAGTAAACAAAATAAACACTTAACCCTGGACAAAATGTAGACGTTTTGCAAGTATGAACATTTGATGAAACTCGTTCCATCTTCATGTAGAGCTGTCAAAATGCACTCTGTCCCAACTGTTGTTGGGCCCTCTCTGCTTTAGGATTTCCGTGGATTCTCTAAGCAATACCATCCGAATGCGATGCTAAGATGATCCCTTACACAAGTTCACCACCGATCGCTTTTCCAGTACCGGTACAGTAGTTTCTCAAATTAGCGCAATGACTGGACGTTAACACCAAGATCCGTAAGTATGCCGGTAGCCGTCCTCTCATGAGATACAGTTTTGTGAAAAACGCATGATCGAGGATTTAGCATTGATGGGACTGAAAATTCTGGACGGTTGATCTGGGAAATTGTTTCTTCGGAGAACGGATAATGCGGGATTTTTACAACGTGATTTAATTAGGATGCTTGCGGGACCACGTAATTTGAACGAATAATACGGGAAAACGTAGTTTCCGGGAATGTATAATCGAGGTTCTACTGTATTTGTGAAGTCACTTAAATAAGCTTAACATAATATTATAAGCCAAATGAATGATCAAGATACATATTGAGCTTGCGAATAGCAAATTAAGAGCTAGTTAGTTAGAAATATGATGTAAATTATTTTTATATTTTTGAGTGACAATGATTTATTTAACGAATAAAGATGATAGGCTAGGATGTTAGGAGCCTAGATTTTGGCAGGCAATATGGATAGTAAGATTAGCACGTCAATCATCAACAATTCTTCTGCATGCCAGTGAATGAATTCAAGAATAAATTCAGATTGCAATTGCCAATTTTCAATTTTTAAGGAAGTGTTTGAGACTGAACTCAGTGTTGTGATATTAATGAGTTGATGCACGAACTGTCTTTCAAAATAATTTACTCAACATGGCTGTTAAATAATTGAACAATTTTCATACAAAAATGGAATATAAGGAGATTCTAGTTCATTTCAGTAAGACTTTATTTTTTTTTTAATTAAGCCAGCGCTGACTTATAAGAGATATTTGTAAATATGATTGATTTTAAAACAACATTGAAAATAATTTTAAGATAATTTGAGTTCTCTATTCTTTCATTCTTGAATAATATAATTAAATTTCTTTTTTTAATTTATTTTTAATTGAATTTGTTATGATTTATGGATGTTAGCTGTAGATTAACTTAGTAATTAAAGTAATTTTCAAGCGGCTTACTTCAAGTCTTGCGTTCAATGATTTATTATGATAATGCGATAGGGTGGATGCGTTCATCTGTATTTGTCACGTGCGGTACCAGTGTTCTCTTTGAACTCACAATAATTTTAACCATTTGTTTGCAAGGAATAGCCCTGAGACAACATTCAGCTACCGGGAAATTTTTACTGGGGTTGTACCTGGACGCAGGATGGGCGCAGTGTGTATAGGGTTTTTCCCAACGTTTGCAAAAAATTTGATATAACGACAATCCACTACAGCGAGTAAATATTTCACCATTATGAAGTCTCACTGGGAGCCTCCGTGGCTCAAACAGCAGCGCGTCGGCCTCTCACTGCTGGATACTGTGGTTCAGTTCCCGGTCACTCTATGTGAGATTTGTGCTGGACAAAGCAGAGGCAGGACAGGTTTTTCTCCAGGTACTCAACTTTTCCCTGTCTTCTTTCATTCCAGCAACACTCTCCATTCTCATTTCATAGCATCTATCAGTCAATAAATCACTTTGGGAGTGGCAAACTCATCGTACTAATACCCTGAGATTCATTCATTCCATCCCTGACCCAGTCAATGACTGGAAAACAGGTTGTAGGATTTTTTTTTTCTTTTTTTTTTTTTCCTGTGAATTCTCACTATAATGGATTTCTACTGTATTTAAAATAGAAGAGCCCATGCCACACTCTGGTTGAAACACTGGTAATTTTTGACGATTGAGTTTCCTGAATTTTAATTTTAGCGATCTCAATCTGAAGCCATATTTTTGGTCGTTTTACTGTATTTGTTTTCATCTTGTACCCCTCCTCCAAGACTGTGTCCATATCATATAACAATTTCTCCAGATCTGATAAAATAACAATATCATCTGCAAATCTCAGGGTTTTGATTTCCTCTCTTTGGATTGAGATTTCCTTTCAAAATTCTCCTTTGATTTCCTTTACTGCCTGTTCTATGTAGACATTGGAAAAGAGGTGACAAACTGCAGCCTACCCTCTCTCCTTTCGGGATTGCAGCTTCTTTTTCAAAGCCTTTGATTCCTATTGCTGCAGACCGATTTTTGTAGAGATTGTGATAAATACCAGGTGTATGCATAAGTCTTTTCCAGTTTCACTAAGAGATGGCACCAGCGAGCAGTATGCAGCATATGAATTTGACACATATATCAGTTTGTTCGTCTGACATTAACCTACCAACACACACAAGTTGAGCGTCTGTGTTGTATCATTGAGTGATCATGTCTATGTTTGTGCATGAAAAAGAACATTTGCAGCACATGTTGCTTTTCTTATTTAATCAAAAGAAAAAGGCTTTGGAAAGTCATTGTTTGCTGGTAGAAACATATGGTGAACCTGCTCCATCAATTAGAACATATGAGACATGGTTTCGACAATTTGAACATGGTGATTTCAATGTGAAAGATAGTGCACACACTGGTAGGCCACAAAAGTGCGATGACAAGCAATTGCAGGCGTTACTGGGTGATGACCCCACTCTCACTCAACAGCAATTGGCACAGTCATTGAATATGTCACAAGAAACAATCAGCAGATGTTTACGTGCAACGGGGAAGATCAGTAAACTCAGTAAATGGGTCCCACACGATTTGAATAAACGGCAAATGGCAAATCGCAAAGTCACATGTGAAATGCTGCTTCAACGCCTCGAAAGAAATTAATTTGTGTACCGAATTGTTATGGGTGACAAAAAATGGATTTATTTTGAATACCTGAAGCAGATGAAATCGTGGCTGTCACCTGGCGAAGCCGGTCCTTCAACATCAAATCTATACCGCTTCGGCAAGAAGACCGTGCTTTGTGTCTGGTGGGATCAGAGCGGTATTGTGTGTTATGAACTCTTGAAGCCTGGCAAAACCGTTAATGCACAATGCTATCACCGTCATATGTTTAATTTAAATCACGCATTGATCGAAAGATGACCGGAATGGACCAGAAGACATAGCAAAGTGATTTGGTTACACAACAATGCACCGTCTCACACAGAAAAACCAGTGAAAGACACCTTGAAATCGCTTGGATGGGATGTCCTTCTGCACCCGACGCACTCTCCTGACCTGGCACCATCTATCACATCTTCGCATCAATGGGGCATGCACTTGCAGAACTGCACTTCAGCAATTACGAGGAAGTTGGAAAATGACTCGACATATGGTTTGCCACAAAAGACATGCCGTTTTCTGGCATGGTATTCATAACTTACCTGAAAGATGGGCGAAGTGTGTAGAAGCCAATGGCCAGTATTTTGAATAAACGAAAAATTAATTTCCCACGAAACTGACGTCTTATCTTTACCACAAAAACCGGCAAAAATGTATGCATACACCTGGTATTAGGCTGTGATATACACATCAAAAAATAGCTTTGCATCACTCCTGTAAGTCATTTAACTGTGTTGCTATCTTGGCCTATGTTATGCATACCGAAAAGACAACTCTTAGTATGTTTCCAAACATACTCACAAATGCATGTACCCTAAACCAACAGACAGAACACCACGCTTATATGGGGAGGCAGTATTTAAGTTAAAGTACTAGTGTGGAAGCATTGCATGTGTGTTCTAAGAAGGGTAGTTAGCATCTAGGATGGCTCAACTTGTGAATTTTACGTGTTTGGAACATGGAAGTGGTACAGGGAGACAGGAACTGTTGATGACTTGCACACATAGGTCAGCCAAGAGTTATGACTGCAGTCGATCACTGTTATCTTTGAATTTAAATTTGGGGGAAACCCTGAACACAATGCCACCATGTTAATAATGATCTTCAGATTGCCACAGGTCACAGTTTTTCAACTCACACTGTGAGAAACCGGTTGCTCAAGGCAAGGTCTAGCTCTCTAACCTAGACAGCATGGAATCAGAGATAAGGCTTTTTGCAGATGATGTTATTCTCTACAGAGTAATAAATTAAAAGATTGAGAGTTACTGCAAAATGACCTCGAAAATATTGTGAGATGGACAGTAGACAATTGTGTGATGATAAACGGGGTTAAAAGTCAGGTTGTGAGTTTCACAAATAGGAAAAGTCCTCTCAGTTTTAATTACTGCATTGATGGGGTGAAAGTTTCATCTGGGGATCATTGTAAGTACCTAGGTGATAATATAAGGACATATCTTCTTTAGGGTAATCACATAAATGTGATTGTAAATAAAGGGTACAGATCTTTGCACATGGTTATGAGGGTATTTAGGGGTTGTAATAAGCATATAAAGGAGAGGGCATATAAGTCTCTTGTAAGACGCTAAATAGAGCATGACACCCTCATCAGGATTACTTAATTCAAGAACTGGAAAAAATCCAAAGAAAAGCAGCTCAACTTGTTCTGGGTGATTTCCGACAAAAGAGTAGCATTACAAAAATGTTGCAAAACTTGGGCTGGGAAGACTTGGGAGAAAGGAGACGAGCTGCTCGACTAAGTGGTATGTTACAAGTAATGAAAATCATTGCTAGTCTGTAATCTTATGATAAATGTAAGAAATTTATTTCTCTTCTACCTATTCGATACAACTCATTAAAGTAAGAATTGGTACATGTTTCGCCCTTTCCTATGGGTCATCATCAACCGTATCATTACTTCAAACCGTATCAGGTACCTGGTTAAAATTGATCTAAAATCTACTGCAAAATAGAATACATCAAAGAACTTCCAAACCTTGTCAGATACCTGGTTAAAATTGATCTAAAATATACTACAAAATTGAATACATTAAAAAACGTTACTTCAGTTTTTATATAATCATTTGTACAGAAGATGATGGTCTAATGACATTTAAACAGCCTCATTAAGTTGTTCTCTAATAAATTGTTCAACGTAGATGCTGAAGTAGAACTACGACATAAATATAATGTCTTTCTGGGCTAGTTACAAACTAAAAAATTAGAACTTACTCGCTACTTTCGATAAGACTATATCAAGTACACATGCCAAGGTCCAATATTATGAAAAATGGCACATTGTTGGAATGCATTTCCTTATGATTTTGTGTATAATCATTTGTATTGTTATATACTCACTTTCATCATTTTGTAAGAATATTTTTTAAACTTTCATTCATATTCAATATTGAACATGGCTCAAGGTCTTCACTATTGTTCATTTTCACTTGTACCTAAATCAAGTTACTCATATAATGACAGCTTTTTTAACTGAAGTTTTTAATGTATTCAATTTTGTTGTAGATTTTAGATCAATGATATGGTTTGAGATGATGATATGGCTGATGATGCCGCATAGGAAAGGGCGAAACATGTACCAATTCTTATTTTAATGAGGATTTAACTCTAACTGTAACATATTGAGTTGTATTGAATAGGTGCAAGAGAAATAAATTTCTTCCATTTATCATAAGTGGTATGTTCCGAGCTGTCAGTGGAGAGATGGTGTAGAATGACATTAGTAGTCGAATTTTACAAACAGTGGTGTCTTTAAAAGTAGGAAAGATCACAATATGAAGATAAAGCTAGAATTCAAGAGGACAAATTGGGACAAATATTCATTTATAGGAAGGGGAGTTAGGGACTGGAATAACTTACCTAGGGAGATGTTCAATAAATTTCCAATTTCTTTGCAATCATTTAAGAAAATGCTAGGAAAACAACGGATAGGGAATCTGCTACCTGGGCGATTCGCCTAAACGCAAATCAGTATTGATTGATTGCTTGATTGATTGATTGATCACGTGCAGTAGAGATGGGCCCAGCATTATTCTGAACGGTCTCTTCAGAATTTTTATAAAGTCCTTTTCACCAATGAGTGTTGCATAATCTTTGATCCTGACAATCGTCATTGGTGTGCTTGGAGACATTCTGGTCAGGCTTCATGTCTCAGACCCACTGTCCAGCACATGCAGCAAGATGGTAATTCCCTGATATTTTGGGGTGGCATTATGTGGGGCCACCGTATGCCACTCCTAATAATGCAGGCCAAAGTCATGACTGTATGATAGGGGAACAATATTCTCCGACCCATAGTTGCCCTGTATCACCAGCATTTTGGATGAGAATTTGTCTTAATGGACAATAATGCGCATCCACTGTTTGTTTCTTGTTAATGACTTTCTTTATGATGACAATATTACTTGACTAGAGTGGCCACCATGCCACAATGTTATCCAGGCATGAACCACAACGAACATGTGTGGGATAAATTAAATAAGGCTCTTTGTGGACGTCACAACCCACCAACCATTCTGCGATATCTACGCCGAATCAACATTGAGGAATGGGAAAATTTGGACCAACAGTACCTTGGTGAACTAGCAGACAGTATGCCAAGATGAATTTAAGCATGCATCAATGCAAGGGGACATGTTACCTGGTATTAAAAGAAGTGGTGTGTGCTTTATTCAGTATCTCAAATTGAGGAAGCAAGGCTGTATTGTTTTGTCGGGCAATAAATAATGCTGATATGGTATCTCTGTATATGTGTAATTCTAATTGTTTTTTTTGTTGTTGAAAGTTGGGAATTCTTGTCTAAGATATTGCAAAACTTGTTTTGGTGTGTGTGTGTTTAAAAAAAAAGAAATATGAACTATATTTTTTTACCTATGTTTTGTGCAGTGTATTGAGTATGAGTGTATGTCATTGTCTGCCTTAGTTGTATACAACTCCAGTTTGCCTTATTTGTTATTTCAAACACATAAACAAATGGTATTTTTCGTTTTAGGCCAACTATGAAGAAACAACTTAATAATGGTGTGACATTAATTGTGGACAGATATTCATTCTCTGGAATTGCTTTTAGTGCAGCCAAAAAGGTATCTTCAACAGTTTTTACTTCCTAAAATTTAATGTCTCTTTCTAAAATTAAAATAAAAACATTTAATAGAATTTCAATCAGGATAAATAGATGTTAAACGGGGATTCTCTTTATAGTGTATATAAATGAGTTTCTGAGTACTTCATGTTAATGCTGCATATCTTTATAAATAAAATAAGATATGATGATGATGATGATGATGATTTAATTCAGTAAACAATTTAAATTAAAGTTAACAGAGTAAAATCATCATTCTCATTTGGGAAATAAACAAACCTATTAAACTTAGTGTTCAATTAACAATTAATCTTTATTGTGGCCAGCAAACCAAGTTAAATAAAAGAAACAAAATTAAAATTATTACCAATAACAGCAAGTTAAGAATACATCTCTTAGATATCAGTAACCTTTTTCTTACTCAATTCGGATTAACCTCTTAAATGTTAGTATTCCAAGATGCACTTATTCGAAATGAATTATCTTTTAAAAATATTATCTTTCTTTTTTTCTTGATATATTTACACTTTTTTAGGGTTAAGTTTCACCCAGGGAGTCTGCAAGAAAATATATCATTTCGATCACAAGATTGAAAATATATAGGTTGCAAAACCAACGCAAAAGGGGAAAGAAAATCAACACAGAAGAGGGAAGGAAATTCACAAAATATCATCAAAGGGAAAAATAAACCTGTAATTACACCACCAAGATCCAAATCTTTTCAGGAAAATCAATTACACTAAACCAGTCAATCAACAATAGTCAACATGACCATCAACATCACCATGGTAACATATACACGCTAAAGGGAGGACCAAAACCATAACACAACAATATAGTTAACATGGAAAGAACAAAAGAGAATCAGGAAGACCATTAAAACAAAAAAATATTAAGAAATTAAAAGGGAAACTGAAGGTAGATCTTAAGAATGGGACAAAGCCCAAATTTTAAAACCCTTGCAGAAACTCGCGTGGTATATCTCAAATATTATTATCATATTTATAGATCCACCTGTTCAATACAATAGTTGTAAGTCACGTGGTTGTTAAACATCTTTTAACATGTTTAGTTTAAAAAATACTTAAGAGGGCAAAGATGCCTCGGAAAAATAATAACAATAATATGTTACAGATACAAATATATACAGTAGTAAACTACTTAACGAGACAATTAACGCAAGACCTTTTAGAGAATATAGATTGATGATTTCCCTTTCAAATACAGAGGAAAAGTAAATTTAGGATTTCATAGAATGGACTTAGTTTTGAGGCGTCACACCGAACACACAAAATATTACGATGATAGGGTAATAATATCTTTAGAAGCCAAATTCACATGCCATGAAGTAAATCCAAAATTAAGAAAAGACTTGAAGAAAACTTACAGTTTCTGATTCATCTTGTAAAAATATGTTAATATGCCTTACCACATGCCATTACTCACAATAGGTGAGGCTTATTAGAAGACCCTCAATTCACTTTAAATTACCAAAACGAGGATAATTTAAAAAGGAAAAACAAGTCTTCTGCGAGTGATAACACCCTCGAAACTGTAGAGTTCATCCTAGGTCCATAATCCAGCCCAAAGCCAGGACGTGGCGTGGACTCTGAACACGTCCTTCCTTCGTGATTGCTGAACAGAGAGTCATCGTGGACACAATCTCTCACTGATGCGTTGGCCGGCTCAAGATGGAGCCGTGTGCTGATTGGCCAGAGACAGCGCCAACAAGTTATACCAGCTGTTGCAGAGAGCAGCACAACGCAGAAGCACATAAGCATGTAACGTGCTTAGTTGACGAAATACATAATGAAATGTTTGAAAAATAGGAGCTTAGCGCTCAAGACGTAGAAGATATTAATATTAAATATGTGACATCAAGCCACACAGAAATTAACAGTAGAATACAAATTGGAAATAAATTCCTAGTGACACCAGTTTCCACGGCAAGTTGACCAGGTCTAAAATGTTTAAGGAGAGGGCCCGAAATATTGTAACCTTGGTTACAGCCTCCCTCCCTGAAGCTTATCATATTTACAGACATAATCAGCCTTACAGTACAGTGGTCTAGAAACATACTAAGTTGTTTTGTAATTTAGTCCACATAATATAATGATCATTGGTACTAAATTTATCTTCCCATACCTCCAGTATGCAGAATATACAGGTTATTTAAAAACCAAATCTTTCTTACAGTCCAAGTCTATTATATTATCAATGAAGTTTGAACTTTCTGTACATTCCCGGAAACTATGTTTTCCCATATTCATCATCACCATCAATGTCCAACTCTAGTCGCCTGGGTGTGGTTAACAAACATCCTCCACTCCTTTCTGTCCTTCAATTTTTCCTGCTCTATTACTTCCACCACATCCAATCCAGCTTCTCTGATGTCCTTCCAAATCTGGTCCATCCACCTTCTTCTCGGTCTTCCAACTGGTCTCTTTCCCTTAACTTCTCTTTCCAATTCCTTTCTTGCTACCCGTTCCTTTCCTATTCTTTTTACATGTTTGAACCATCTCAGTCTTGCTTTCTGTATCTTCTGTACTAACGATTCTATATTTAGATCTCCTCTGATTTTAATATTTTGAATTCTATCTTCTTGTCTTTTTAACCGATGTTCTTAAAAATTTCATTTCTGCTGCTTGGTTCTTACTCTTTCTTCTCTTAATAGTCACCAGCGTTTCTAGTCCATATGTTACAGTTGGTATGAAATACTGTTTATATAATGTTAATGGGTACTATGTCATCCCATAAAAGCTCTCTGACTTGATGATAAAATGTTGTTGACCGGGCGAGTTGGCCGTGCGCGTAGAGGCGCGCGGCTGTGAGCTTGCGTCCGTGAGATAGTAGGTTCGAATCCCACTATCGGCAGCCCTGAAAATGGTTTTCCGTGGTTTCCCATTTTCACACCAGGCAAATGCTGGGGCTGTACCTTAATTAAGGCCACGGCCGCTTCCTTCCAACTCCTAGGCCTTTCCTATCCCATCGTCGCCGTAAGACCTATCTGTGTCGGTGCGACGTAAAGCCCCTAACAAAAAAAATAAAAAAAAATAAAATGTTGTATCTTTACTTAGTTATTAATTTCAGGGTTGATTTCATTACTTCCATTAATAATGCTACCCAGATAAGCAAACTGTTCTGCATTCTCTAACCGTTCTCCGTCTGTGTTCACTTGGCTTCTCTTTTTCTCTTTTCCACAGTGCATGACTACAGTTTTCTTTTTACTAATTACCATTCCAAACTCCTTCAGATTTTCATTCCAAATGTTCAGTCTCCTTTGTATTTCCTTTTCTCCCTTTCCCCAAATCACCACATCATCTGCAAATACCAAAGCATTTACTTCATCACTACTGATTAAAGTCCTTATTTCTAAGTGAAATAAAACTGTTGATTTCGGTGTTAAAAATGACACTATTTCGGTAGGTATTTCTTGAAATAAAACTGCCATACTGATCAACGTTTCTTTTGAAATCTTCTTATAGTATGGGGTAAACCTAATTTTGTCATAAGAGTTTCTAAAGTGAACTGTTACAATGTGTCCTTGTTAATAAATCTTAAAATAACCAAATATACAAAATGTTATAGAAATAAAACTGTAAATCACCCAGACCTCAAAATGAAGTTAGGTGATCTGCCCTGTAATATGAATTTATGCATAGCCTACATTATTTTACATGTTGAATTGTCTCCAAAGTATAAACTAGGCACAATTTCAACATTATCTGCATGCAGAGTTGTGCGACAGTTAGAAAGTAACTTTGTGTATGAAAAGAAGCCCCTCTCGCTGACCACATTAGACGTTGAAAACCATAATGCTTGTGCTCGCTGGCCGGGAATGAGAAGCTCAGACGTTTAAAGCGCTTGCTTTCTGAGTCCAAGTTGGCAGGTTCGATCCTGGCTCAGTCCGGTGGTATTTGAAGGAGCTGAAATATGTCAGTTTTACTGACACGTAAAAGAACTCCTGCGGGATAACATCTCGGCGTCTCCGAAAACCATAAAAGTAGTTAGTGGGATGTAAAAACAATAACATTATTACTACTCAGCCAGGCGATTTCTTTACAATAGACTAGACCTATTAATACCGTCATATTTTACAATAAAGACAGTATTATTTATCTTTCCTTTTAATTCATCCACTTCCTTATGCCAGGATCAACCAATTTTTCTAGAGGAATGTTGCTTGAATTAATGATTTTGTTGTTTCTATTACAAATTGCTCTGTATCACTTTTAAACTTCTTTACGATGGGTAACGTATCGTCGGTTGTTATTTTTCGCATAGAATAATGTTCATTTGCTTTATTATTATTATTATTCTTTTTTTGTGTTTCTGATTCTCTGCAGTGTTTATCGCACGTATCTTTTAGTTTCCAAGTAATACGAACATTACAGTAGGCCTATTTACACGTTAGATTCTTTCTTGCAGCATCAAAACGTACTCTCACTGCCAAAGCGACCGGTCTTTTTACGATTACAACGCTATTTGATGTGATCGATAACAGATAAACTTATCGATTTTTAACGGTTGGGTTAGAGATCGCAGAACTGAATACACATACTTCCGATACACATCGCTTTGTGAGTGTTCGTGTAGAGAATATACAGCGCTATCAAGCAACTGAGAAGAAAAATATAATAGTAAAGTTGTCAGAAGCATTTAAACATTTATTGGAGAGTTTTCCCAATCCTATTTTGCACTTATTGTACCAAATGGAGTATATTTTGTGATTATTTGTGCAATTCGCACAATAAATCGAATTTCACAATATTTCGCGAGTTCATTTTGCGAAAATATGGTACTTTAAGTACCTAGAAGGTCATATATAGGCAAGAAAGGAGATATGAAAAACATTGGTGCGTATCGCTCTTACCAAAAAATACAGCCCCTACTACAGATACTCTGTTTTATACGTTTTATGATTTCATCCCTCAATATAATAAACATTAATGGCGACAGTGCACTGCCTTACTTGAGACCTTTTTTTGTATAACATGTTTCAGAGTCACCTCTTCTCACTTGTACTCTGGTTTTACTTTCACGATACAACATTTTTATCTTGTTAATTAACGATTTTGGTACATTCCTTTTCAGTAGGCATTCCCATACATGTTTTCTCTTAACTGTATCATAA
Organism: Anabrus simplex; assembly: GCF_040414725.1. Classification (NCBI taxonomy): domain Eukaryota; kingdom Metazoa; phylum Arthropoda; class Insecta; order Orthoptera; family Tettigoniidae; genus Anabrus; species Anabrus simplex. Next base: position 471,023,391 of record NC_090265.1, on the reverse strand, counting down.
GCTTTTTCCAGATCCGAAGATATGAAGATGATTTCCTTGTTCCTTTCCAGATGTTTTTCCATTATCGTTCGCACTGTAAATATCAACTGTCTTACTAATAAACGGTGTATAACTTTTATACAAGGTTTATACATCGTTTATATGAAATTTGTTACTAATAAACCGTGTATAAGCCTCCTGTGTATACATCTGTGTCAGTTATTCATTGAATTGCTTTACAGACCAGGACCCTTGTATTAGTGTTGTATAGCAGCGAGTAGCGGAAAAAGAAACGAGTGAGCAGTTTATTTTTGTGGTATTTACTGCCTGCAGTAATATAATCGTGGTGAAATATTCAACTTATCCATTTAACATTGAACACACATCGAAAGAATGGACGATAACGTTGATGATCTTCATGATATTTTAAACATAGGAGACATACACCACTTACAGGTTAAGGAGGCTAGACATCTTCATAAGGTAAAACACTTTAAAGAAACAGAATGACAATGAATAACTATAAATGAAATGATGGTTGGACATATTTTTGTGTAATAATGTCTTAGAGATCGGGCCAGCTAGGAAGACATCCGGTGAGGGGAAGTGTGCGAGTGAGAAATCAGTGCAGTAGGAGCAAGAACGCTGACTTCCCCTTCTCACTTAGTGTTGTGGCGACGTACAGTTGACCCGAAATATTTGTTATAACTGACATGTAACAGTCACACTCCGCAGATTTTCAGTTAGTGGAATTCCCTTCCGGCTGTAAATTACAGACAAACCTTCCTTGTTGTGATATGACGAGTAGTCAATTACGAGAACACTGCGAGGTGGAAGTTATCTTTCATATCTTTCATTCTCTTAAAAAAAAAAAAATTCACTATTCATGTCATCATGGTAGTCGCCACTTGCTGCCAGACTTCCAGATTAGCAGACAGTTCTCGATGAAACCCATTTCACCGCCAGCATGTACAACTACCCTCCACCCGATACTGGGCATTTTTAATAAACCTTTTGTATTTAACGTCATATTTTCCATTAGGATGCGCTTGTTAGTGTTAGTTTTTTCTGGTGATATCCTAATGATTGAAGAATTCGCTTGACACGAGTATTGGATCTTTTGAACTTTAAGTCTTTACCTAACTTTGCACGAATTTTTGAAACTGTAGGTAAACATTTTTCATCTAAATAAAAATTGCTAATAATAAGACGTACGGCACCTTCGTCAAAGTCGTCCAATCCAGTAATATTCTTTGTGCGCATTAGGTTTTTGTTTGGTGTTTCAAACAGACTATCCATAGGTTTTCCTAATTCTTTCGTTTTTCACTCTTAATCCATACCAAAGAACTTTCTGACACTCCAACAGCTGCTGCTACTCTTTCCTGCATTATTTTTTTACAATCTATCACAAACTTTTCTTCCATTGTCTCCCTTTCCATAAAGTCTATAACGTTCCAAGATTGCTGCACGAGTCTGACTCTTTAGCACCTTATGATGCAGGCTACTTTTAATGCCTTCCATACTGTTACAGATAGGCCTAACGTACACTACCACTAACCATAGGAAATTAGAAAGCAGAGCGCGGCAGCTGAGTGTAAACTTATGCACTGAACTGTCCTTGTAGCAGGAGCTCTGTTAGGAGGGGATACGCTACGCGAGATAGTCCAAAGTGCGCATGCTCTCCCAGATGTCTTCCTAGCTGGCCCGGGACTTTTGAAATTGCAAGTTTACAGTTGAACCTCGATTATACGTTCCTGGAAACTACGTTTTCCGGTACTTTTCGTTCAAGTTACGTGGTCCCTCGAGCATCCTAATTAAATCACGTTGTAAAAATCCCGCATTACCCGTTCCTCGAAGAAACGATTTCCCGGATCAACCATCCAGAAATTTCAGTCCCATCAACGCTAAATCTTTGATCACGCGTTTTTCAAGAAACTGCATCTCACGAAAGGACGGCTGTGGCATACTTACGGATCTTGGTGATAACGTCTCGTCATTGCGGTAATTTGAGGAAGTACTGTACTGGAAAAGCGATCGGCGGCGAACTTGCATAAAGGACTATCTTAGCATCGCATTCAGGTTGTATTGTTTAGAGAATCCGTGGAAATCATAAAGCAGAGAGTGTCCACGACAATTGTAAGGAGACAGAGTGTATTTCGACAGCTCTACTTGAAGATGGAACGAATTTCGTCAAATGTTCGTACTTGCAAAACGTCTACATTATGTCCAGGGTTAGATGTTTATTATTTTTTTTTTTTTTCGAGTGTGTCGCCAAACAGGTTTTCGGCATTTCCCTCAGGGCACTGTATAGTCACTGGGCTTTCAGGCAGGTTCGAAACTGCTGCTTCTTAAGTAACACAAATTTACAGTAGTATTTTAATATTATCGTTTATGAGACCAGAACAGATGTTGCACCTTACATACATAAAGCCATAGAAGGTTTTGGGATTGCCTATTACTGTTTTTGTCCTAATATAACACTGGGAATTTCACGTTTGTGTGTTCAAATGTTGTCAAAACCGCAGTTGTTTTATTTGCGCACGTTGCATTTACAGCTTTGTATCATTTCACACTCGTACCGACTTGTACAGCGAGCGCGCTTTCCAGCTGAGCTCAAGGTCGCGAATAATCGTAATTTCGGAAGTGTTAATGATATGTTTCTCTTTCCAATTTGATTGTGGTTAGTGACCGGCAGAATTGAATTTAATGCATTCGAGAACTTGAAGATCGATACTTACATTTGAAACAATTCAAAACCATATTCTCGAGTTCAACATAACTTTGAAAAGCCGATGTAGGCCTAATTTATGCGGTACAAGATTTCCATAAACTGACAACGAACAGTATTCCGGTGACGAAATTACAATAGAAGGTAAAAAATAGGATTTTGCCATCATGTTGGGCGCTTTTGTATCTAATGTGCTTTTATTAGATTAGAGAATTTAAAAGCTATTTGTGGTCGATTGTTGTTTGGCTTGCAGTTACGGGTATTAGATTTTTCGAAGAGTTTGGCTCTGGCTGATCAAAGTTGCTGAACTGAAAGAAGTTTTCAGAGCAAAACTGATGAAGTATCCCCGGTAAAATTGAATGTAAAGTTTCGAGATTTTTAAGTTGCGTACCGGTAATTAATGTTTGAAGCCAGACCTGCGGTCTAACTTGCCTGCCTCTCACCCGGAGGGCCCGGGTTCGATTACCGGCCAGGTCAGGCATTCTTACCTCGATATGAGGGCTGGTTCCAGGTTCACTCATTCTACGATTACCTTTAATTGAGGAGCTATTGAATGGTGAGATGGCGGCCCCAGTCTAGAGAACCCGGAATAACAAGTTAGATACATATATACAAGTCAACAAGTTAGATACATGTATACAAGTATATAATATTTACAAACATACACAGACAAGAAACATGTTTTATAGCAGAATGTCCTGTTAGGTGATCACTGTATGGTTTCCTCTGTTGGTTCCAAAAAGTCACTCGGGCTACCTGTGTAGGAACGTCGTGTACATTCAATTACAATATGGGGGATCGTGTGCCGAGATGCACCACAGTCGCACTCTGGTGATGAAATAAATTTCCACTTTAAAGGGCATCCCTGCATCGTCCATGATTTGTTCTCACCCAGTTCGGAGTGGTCCAAATCTTACGCGGTAGATCAGGGATGGCGAACCTATGCCACGCGTGTCACTAGGTGACACGCGAACATGATTTTGGTGGCACACCACATGCACATATGAACGTTTTTATGTACGTCTTGTACTACGGACTATACATATATCTTGCATGGTATAGTTACAGTGTTTCAGGTTTAAGAAATAAATGCCGAAAATCTTAATTCTAGTTCCATTCGGACGTGCGTTATTGCAACACATCAACGCTGATACGTCCAGAAGTCAAGTGAGATAAATATCAGATGCGTCCGACGAACCATTCACTCATCCACATCAGTCAATTAGCGAAGTTTAGCTTGTGTCTGGTTGCAAAATCGCGTAATTATTGGTAGTGTGCAACTGTTTATTGTTTTGAATTTTGTAAGACAAATAAACAGTTGCCAAAAAAATTGTCCCAACTTCGATATTTGGAGAAATTATTGCCCTTTATTTCAAAACCTCATTTTGCACAAATGATTGATTTCAAAGTCAATTTTTAATTGGTTAGGTACTGACAGTTTAGAAATGGAGTTGACTGAATTTCAGGAAAGCAATTCCTACAACTTGGTGAAGAATTGGTGAAAATCGAGTGTGTTGATGGTGAATATTATTTCCCTGAGAACAGCGGAACAGCCTCCCACAAATGTTTTCGGCCTTGTTTGAGTCATCATACGCCTGCGAACAACTATTTTATGCAATGAACGTTGTGAACTGTCAGCTGTCACAAACCGTCTTAGTTCAGACCTTAGTGCTTCTTGTGTGTTATCGAAGACAATAAGTTAAGAACCTAACATAAATGACATAGCTACTAAGATTCGGCAACGAGTTTCACACTAAAGTCCTTCGGCAATATTAGTATTTTTGATTTCTATACCCAATAATACTCAATGACGAAGTGTGTTACAGTGGGCGCTTATTATATTTAAACTAAAATAATGTTAGGTATTCTAAAAATTACACATTAAAATGTATTTTTGCGGTATTGTCAAAATACGACCACGGGACATGCAATGAAATGTATGCTGTTATTTTACGGTGTATATGTAATAACATATTATGAAACATAATTTGGAATTAGGCATGCAAGTCGGGGGTGGGTTGGGGGGTGAGGTGGTTGTAGCCATTCCAAAGGAAAATAACAAGTGGCACAGTGTACAATTCAGAAAAATAAACCAGACTTAAAATGGCACACTAGTTGGAAAAGGTTCGCCATCCCTGCGGTAGATGATGTCCTCCAGGAAGGTGTTCACCAGAAAAGATGTTGTGTAAGGAACTGTCTGTGGCAACTTTCCAGTGACTTCTCCATTCTTCTAAAGGGTGAAAATTCCCATCAGCCAATGTGACAGCATCACGCAAAGATGGATGACGTGACTTGAGCCTCGTTGTCTTGAGAACAGGCGGTTGAGGGTTCGTTTCTATCTTCTTGAACTCTTGAATGAGAGCATTTGGTCTTCTTAAATCAGGTGGCATTATACCTGACAGAATTGGTAGCCATTAAAGGGGTGTGGACTGGATAGTACCAGATATTAACTGCATGCTAGCATTCAGTTGAGTATCAATGAGTCTTGTATATGGGCTATTCAGTCAAACTGGTGCACAGTACTCAGCACATGAGAAAACCAGTCCCAAAGCAGAAGATCTTAAAGTCTTTGCTGATGAACCCCAACTTGAGCCCCACATTTTCTGAAGGATATTACGTGTTTTGAGCTTTTTGGGCAGATCCATAAGATGTTCTTTGTAAGATAGTGTGCGATCAAGTGTAATGCCCAAATAGTTTGGATACCAGCTGTGCTGAAGTTCACGATGACAGAAACATGTGAAGTTTAATGCCAGCTTGGCGATTATTCAGGTGAAAACTTGACACTTCTGTTTTGTTAGGGTTAGGATTCAGTCTCCATTTCTTGAAGTACGTTTCAAGTGAAATCAGGTCTTTGTAGCACTTCTTCTGTCACACTAAGGTCTCGATGTTGAGTGGCTAGTGTTATATCATCAGCATAACAGAATATGCATGATGATGCTTCTGGGAAATCGAAGATATACAAATTGAACAGTAGGGGAGACTGTACCAATCCTTGAGGTAATCCATTTTTGAGCTTCCTTTCTCTACTCATACTGTTTACCATACACACTCGAAATCTTCTGTCATTGAGCATATTATTTATAACCTACACGATGGTCCTACAGGGTACAATTTGGAGAAGCTTCTAAATTATTCCTTCCCTCCGGACTGTGTCAAATGCTGCTGTAAGATCAATGAATGCAGCTGAGGCCTCTACGAAGACCTTTCTCAAATTTGAGTATAAAAGGGACATATTCCTTGACATAAAAAGTAGTATAACTTGAAAACTGTATGTAATATGATTTCCATACTTTGTGGTTGAATATGCAGATATATGATGTATAAATGCCTAACAGAAACTTTTTTGATCAAATCTTTCCTTTAGCTGCAAAACAGTTTTACCTTTCTCCTGAAAAGTAAGGATTTTGGAATGTATACCCTTTTCAACACACCGATTCAGTTACAATTGCTTACGTTTTCCATACTATCCCAGTTAGGAGCTCTTGGTCTTTTCTTAAGCTTTTCTATTTCTTTCGTTGGCATTCATTACACAAGCAAGCTGAAGAAATATTGATATATATAAACCAATTTCTAGCTGTCTCACTTTGTGTGGCCACTGCCTTTTCAATATGCTGTGCTACTGTGCGACTTTCTGGAAAATTTTGCTCAGATAACCAGCAGAAGTGATCATAAAGGCGGTGAATGTGCGAAATACATCAGTGAACTGCAGGAAGAGATTCCTATGACTTGAAACGAGTGTATACGTGCTACTAGTAAAACAATGTGCATACCACGTTTATTAGTAAGAAACATATCCAATGTTTATACAGGGTTTATTCACTTTATAACTATGCAAGAGTTAACAACTATATAAGGACTTTTTATTAGTAAGGCTGCAAGTCTATTGCTGATCTATTCAGTCTAAAGCCATATTGTTCTTCCTCTGTTTCTATTATATCCCTCAGTCTTTTGTCTATGACTTTCTCCATTATTTTTAGCCCATATGATAATAGGGTTATACCTCTATAATTTTCACTTTTCTTCCTATTTCTTTTTTTGAACAGTGGTACAATGCTTCCTTGTTGCCAATCTTCAGGTATCCTTTCATCCTTCCATATGGCATTGAGGGCTGTGTATAGCCACTGTAGTCCAATGCTTCCTGCTGCCGTAATCATATCAGCATTGAATTTGTCTTTTCCACTTGCTTTACCTTTGGTAATTGCTTTCACTGCCCTTTCAAGTTCCAACCATGTTATCATGTTCTCTTCTTTTTCTCTGTTTTTCAAAATACTTTGTCATCACCTTCTGAAGACCCTTTTTGTCGTGTACTATGGATCTATCTTCTCTCTCTAATGCCTCTATTTTTCTTGATTTATTCTTTTTGATTTTATTACTCTGTATAATAGTTTCTGATTTCATTGATTATCTTGCTCAATTTTGTTGGTAAACTCTCCCCAACATTTCTCCTCTTCTTCCTTACTTGTAGTTTCAATCTTTTGTATTCCACATGTAACCTTTCTATCTTATCCCTCTGATACTTTTTTGCTTTTCCTTATCCATTTCTTTCTTCACCTTGTTCCTTTCTTTTATTTTGTCTGTCCACCACCGTGTCTCCTTTCCCTTAACCTTTGCTTTTGTTTTTCTGCATACCTACCTTAATTGCTGCTTCCACAAATGTCTGTCTTAAATTGTCCCACTCTTCTTCTCCACTTCATATTTCTGTGTTAGGCAATACAATTTCAGGGATTTTTACTTGTTTTAATTCCACAATTAATAATCTATGATCATCTTCCATACTTTCACTGGGGATTATCTTCGTATTCATGACATATCTTCCCCATTCTCGGTCTATTATAAAATTGATGAATGTTCCATACTGTCCATCCCAACTATATCGGCTGATCTTATGGCTATTCCTCTTCATAAATCATGTGCTCTTTATTATCAGGTTATTTCTGATGCAAAAGTCCAACAGTTTCTCTCCATCTTCATTTCAATCGTCATACCCGTGTGGGCCCAGAACATTCTCATACCCCATTCTATGGTTTTCCACATGAGCTTTCAGATCTCCCATTATCATGATCCCATCTCCAACAATATGTGTTTCCAGTTCATTGAGGAACTCTTCTTCCACGCTACATCCTGTCTGTGAAGCATACACCTGTACTATCTTCAGTAGTTCCTTGTTTACATGTACTGTATGTGCATTATTATAATTATTTCATTTACATACTCAACTTCAGCTATTGTTTCAAGATTCTGATTCACTACAAATCCCACTTCATTTCCTTTTCTTTACTGTTACCCATCTAGTAGAATGTGTTACCCTTTCTTAGTTTCTTCATTCCTTTCCATTTTACTTCACTTAATCCCAGGATGTCAAGTTTTTGTCTCTCCATTAGATCAATCAATTCATTTTCCTTCCCATTCATTGTTAAAATATTTATTGTTTCAAATCAGGTTTTGTTGTCTGATCTAACACTTGCACGAACATCAGCATTACCATCATACTGTGCAACTGTGAGACTTGTCAATTCCATTTCCATTTTTAAACTTCCATCCAAGGCTTGCATTATAGTTGAAACCAAGTACACATTTTCTCATCTACTGACCTGCTAAGCCTAGCGCATTTGAGGATGTTCTTTCGGGGTTTACTCCCTTAGCCTTCGAAGATCCCTCTTCTCCACAAGACAGTGGCTTCCTCTTCTAATTTCCCTCAGAGAGGATGGGTTGCCTCATTCAAAATCTTCACCATTCCGAAGGTCTCCTTCTCTGCCTAAGATGCTGTTAAGGTCTTCACCTGTAACCCCGGGCATGGGTTCTGCGTTATACCCCATGAGACTGGCACATGGAACGTACCCATGATTGGGTATGTTTCTACTCTTAAGAAATTACATCTTTCTGGTCAGAATTGCTTATGGCATTCAATAGTATTCAACTACTGCAATGGATGTGGGCAAAATACGCAAAACATTTTTGAAGTGGAAATAGCACCTTTTGAACAGATGCTCCTCGTTTGTTTACAGACCTGTTCAAGCACTAGATAAGCAATTTATGCTAATGATTAGCTCATAGGAAATGAATTTTATATTAATCGATATTGAAGAGCAATATAGTGTAAAACAAAAGCTAAAAGTTTCCATCTATTCAATACTATTTGTTGTAACCTTAAGAAAAGTTACATATATTTGTTGAAACTAGTTTTGGTCTTACTAGAGACCATCATCAGTCAAAATCAAAGTTAAGGCAAGACATGAATATAGATAAAATTTATGAAGCCCTTGCTTAATTAATTCTTTAGATAACTCTGATCACTTGTTTATTCTGTGTAGTCGACATGTAGAAAATTTCTTGCAGATATTTTTCATAGACATATTCGCAAATTTTAAAATTCATGCATTTCCACTAAAAACAGCCTGGCACTTTACAGCAGTAGAGTGGAGGCACAGGGCATCATAAATTTTATCTATAATCATGTCTTGCCGTAACTGATTTTGACTAATGATGGCCTCTAGTAAGACTGAAACTAGTTTCAACAAAAAAAATGTATGTAACTTTTTTTAAGGTTACAACTGTACCATTACACTATTCCAAAAGTGAAATTCCGATTGATTTAGAGTAATCACAATTACCCCCTGTAAAGTTAAACAGAACGAATAACTTGAAAAATACATTAGAAATGTAGAATAACACAGTGTTCAAATTTACATGATTACGAGGGCGGTGAGAAAGACAAAAATTGGTGAATTAGATTGTATTGCAAACTGTGCACTTCATAACATAAATTTGTCTAATTGGGTAGCTTGCACACGATCTGTAACGATACTTGGTGTACGTCCTTACTACTCTCGCTGTCCTGGGTGTTGGTCTGTATCTACCGTCCTCGACCTCAGGTCGTATTGTTACAGATCGTGTGCAAGCTACCCATTTAGATGAATTTGAACACACTGAAACTCCTAACACAACAGTGTATCCTCCGAAAGCAAATAAATTAAAGCAAGATAAACAATCTAGTTTACGAGCCTTTAGAACAAGTACTAAAGGAACTTTAAAACAAGTTTTATACCTGGTGATAAGAACCTGGGGCACTCAAAGGAAAACAACTTCCAACACACTCCAACTATACTCATTGAAAAGTGGATCAGAATTTTTAAGCATATTCACATACTTTATAAGACATTTTAAGCTATTTTAACTACCAATAAGTATTTTTAATGTTAGACGCTAAGTATCACTAAGCAACCACCTTCACCTCCGCACAATCCACACACAACCCTCTACCCCCCCAACACTGCCTTCCTCCCTAAATTAGTTTATGTTTTTAGTTTCCCATGGGATATTTTTTAAGATTGACTAAGGAACACAACTAAGCTTCTGTTCGTACAGCTATTGACTGCAAAGCAGTTGAAACATGTACCATATTTGTTAATTTTCTTATAGATTTGCCAAAGGCAAAGATAAAAAGTATCGATTAAGTGGAAAAATGTTTTTGTGATTAAAAGAATTAGATTGTTACGAAACTCAACATAAAAAGATCCTTTACAAAATAAAATGCCTATCTTTGAGAGAAGGCATATCGCATTTGAGTTGGAAACACATTAATAGAAGAAACTTCAAGAAAAGAAGAGATTTAAATGAAATAATATTATCTACAAGAAGACGTCAAAGGAATGCATAAAAATATTGGCGAATATTGATAAGACTCGTAAAGCTCAAGAAAAGCAGCCAACGAGATTTGAAAGACAGCCAAGCTACTACACCAAGAAAGAAATACCTATCAAAGAAGCAATAATCCAGAATAACATTACATTACAACAATAGAACCGATTACGCCAATCACATACAGCACACACATCGAATTTAAATCAGACATGTTGGGAATCTGAAATAGAAATTAGTAGCTAACTAGAGAAACCTTAAAGGAATAATCATTACTACAACAGAAGGCCTAGAATATAACATTATGCATCAGCTGATTTCACACGTCTTCATTCAATTTTAATTTGCTCAAGATAAGACGATGAAGTATCTTTAAAAAGATGAGTGTAGGATTGTCTGGAGTGACCTAAGCTAGATCGAGATGAGCCAAGACTGCACCCGATAACTGCAGCACCAGCCATTGGGATGACGATCACTACCATCGACACGGGATGAAAGAGATAAATCATCCCAGAAGCACAAGAAACAAAAAAGGGGAGATAAGTTTCTTGTATAAAACATGTAGAATAATAGATCTTGTTAGAGTAGTTAATTTCTTATCAGAGAAACATTAATTGTCTGTTAAATGTTTCATACAAGATTTAATATGGTTGATTCTCACGAGTGATTGATCAATAAGTAGAAACAAAGAGAGTAGGCAGTATTTTACTGCCATATAACCAAACCACAATAAGACTTTAGAGCAGGGCTTCTCAACGTGCACGCACTGTGCGCGGTGCAAAAGACTACTTCGCTTGGTTGACCAGAGTGCAGACCATCACTCCTCGATTTGGAGCAATAGCGCTGTCTCTCTCTTACCCCACGCCTGTCTCGCTCGCTCCCCCTGTCTCCCTCTTCCTCACTTGCTCCATAGCGCTCCAAATCCGAGCCGAGCTTAGCCGAGTAGCTCAGAGGTGAAGCGTTGGTCCGAGCCGAGCTGAGTGGGACCAATGCACTGCGCACAGAAACTCTGTGCCACAGTTTGCATGCGTGAGTTTTTGGGCGTTTGAGAGGCCCTGCTTTCGAGTAAACAGGAGCAGTTATGATGCTAGAGTTTCCAAGTGCTAGGCTAAAAATGAAGGTAGTCGAGAAAGGTTATTAATCATGAAAGGAGTACATGAATACAATAAGATGCAAGGTCACAAGTAATGAAAAGTTATCAGACAGAAGAGATATTGGTACAAGCGAGAAGACAATGACGCCAACGAAGAGAATGCATGGGAAGAAAGTCATACGTGCGTCAAGAAAGGTTAAATATGAAGAGATTAGAGAATACAAGAAGAAATATGAAGGAAAATGGATATTGAGGAGGTTATAATATTGTAATATGTAAGTTATGGAAGATTAAATGACGATAGGCATACTACAATGAAATAAAAGAAGAAAGTGAGTGCTTGAAGAAAATATTTAATTGATTGACGCAAGCAAGGGTCAAATGTATTCGATTTAGAGCAATATTGCATTCTGTCTTCAATATAGATGTTATGTTGATTGTAACAGGCTATAACCTACATAAAAAAGCTATACTAGGGTCACATTAACGAGAGATATTCCCATAAGAAGTAGTATGCATGCACTTGAACATCATATTATAAAATTATTCTGAGACTTACATTACTTGAGATTGTTATTGGCATAAGTAAATAGAGATGATAGTCAACTGCTACTCTGCAGGTAAGAAAGTAGACGAGGCTAGACTGCATAACATCTTCCAGGATGAGATGTCCTTGTATATATTAAATAATGTTACGCGAGATTGTATAAATATTAGTTGATTGAGTCATGCAAAACTTAGCATACCTTGTTAGGCAAGATGATTACTGTGATGTACATATTAAGATTAATTAAAACATACTTTAAAATGCTAGGATAGGTTAGTTGATTTTAAGGCAAACTTGTGCCACATATTACAAGAAACTTATTCTTTTTCTTGTTGCTTAGACCAAGAACTAGTAAAAATCCTGAGAAAATGCTATTCGTGCTAATTAATGAACAGTAAATTAATGTGATAAGGAAGAATATGAATGTCACTTCAAATAAATGATGTTAGTCATGAAATAAATGAAATAACTTAGGTAATGAAGCTTATATTCCCAGACTCAGATTGTAAATTTCAATTTCAGGTACAAATGTTGTAAGAATAACAAAAGGAAGCACATTTCAGTGTTGATAAGATGATGAAGGAAGAATATGAACAATGATCAGCAAAATGAACTTTACAAACGTTACAAAGTCAATTATTTTGAACCATAATGTAATAATTTCACTTTTCTTCCAAGATTTGCTCCCTCTATTAATAAATACTAGTGGTTAATATTAACTTGAGTCTTATTTATAGTAATAAGATGCTTTAGAGTTGAGATAATAAATTAAGAGTTAATCAGCATTAATGTGTCGGGATGGAGACATCCATCGGGTCGACCAGCACATAACATTACTCCACAAATCTACGTCTTCTTCGTATCCCACGTAAAAAAAAAATTTTAAAAATTAATCGACAACTCTAAGAAGCTGGATGGGATTTCCTTTTACGTTCACCATCCTGGACGCGGGAAGCCGCGTACAACAGGTAGTATTGAACAGTTGAAAACCTTTAGCTTTTGTTTTACACTAGTGATTAACTTATGTGAATATTTTCCACAGACTACTTGTACAGAGAACATGTGTCAAGAGGTTTTGATCTGTATACAGTTTAGAGTTCAATTGGCATTGTCGTTGCTTACGACGCACATTGGACCTGAGGCTGAGACTGAAGTGTAGGGAGTTCAATCAAACGGGATCTTGTCTTCACAAAATCACATCTCAGTTCTTGTATTGCTTGAAAAATATAATCATGTTGAGATATTCTCTGTCCCGTAACTTACTTGTAGACTCCCCATGAATTTATTGTTGCTAGATCAAATGCAGTATTACCCCGCATTTATGTTCCTGGCTTTTACATTTTCCCGTCTTTCACAACATTCTTTGTTGGTACCCTGAGATTTCCTATGCTCACAGTGTATTAAAATCCTCAAATTTACATTTGCGACATTTTATGCTTCCCACCATTTACAGGCCATTCGAGAGGAAAAAATTTGAAGTAACATGGCGTTGTAACTAACCTAAAACGCTTTGAGTAACCATGGCATGATGACCAAATCAAAGAACCATGGTCTATAATATCCCTTAGAACTCTCAGTATTGAACTTCCGCTTAACCAACGCAGCGCATTCTTTGATATCAGGTATTTTCCACAACGTCCTAAACCTTATTTTCAAATCCGACAACGAGTTGAATTAACAAAACCACAACACAGAGTGAGACAGTGGGATTCGAACCCACTATCTCCTGGATGCAAGTTCACAGCCGCGCGCGCCTAACTGCACGGCCAACTCGCCCAGTGGTCTAGTGAAATGCTAGAATTCAGTTTTGTCCTATTATATTGATATCAACATTTCAGTCAATCACTACTGATCTGCATTTAGGGCAGTCGCCCAGATGACAGTTTCCCTATCTGTTGTATTCCTAGCCTTTTCTTAAATGATCGCAAAGAAATTAGAAATTTATTGAACATCTCCCTTGGTAAGTTATTCCAATCCCTAACTCCCCTTCCTATAAACTAATATTTGCCCTAATTTGTACTCTTGAATTCCAGCTTGCTTGTGTAATGAACGCCACAAAAAAATGGAAAAGCTTAAGAAAAGATCAAGAGCTCCTAACTGGGATAGTACGGAAAACGTAGGCAATTGTAATAGAATCGGTGAGTTGAAAAGGGTACACATTCCGAAATAGTTACTTTTCAGGAGAAAGGAAAAACTGTTTTGTAGCTAAAAAAGAGGTTTGATCAAAAAAAATGTTTCTATTAGGCATTTATACATCATATATCTGCATATGGAAATCATATTATGTACGGTTTTCAAGGTATTTTTTTAATACTCAAATTTGAGAAAGATCTTTGTAGAGGCATATAATGTATAATAAGCTTGGAATTTCAAAAGTCTATTAAGCAGTAACACATTATTACACTAAATACACCCAACCATAATTTCTTTTATAGTTTTTCATTGCCATTCCGTCTCTTTAAAGTGTTTTACTTTACGAAGATGTCTAGCCTCTATAACTTCTAAAAGGTGTATGTCTTCTATGTTCAAAATATCGTGAAGATCATCATTATCGTCCATTCTTTCACTGTGTGTTCAATGTTTAAATGGATAAGTCGAATATTTTACCACGATTATATTACTGCAGACAATAAATACCGTGAAAATAAACTGCTTGCTCTTTTCTTTTTCCGCTACTCACTGCTGTACAACGCTTATACAAGGATCCTGTTCTGTATAAGCAATTCAATGAACTACTATAACAGATGTATACACAGGAGGCTTATACACGGTTTATTAGTAACGAATTTCACATAAACGGTGTATGTACCTTGCAGTGAATCTGTAATGTTGTTTTAGGAATTTTTGGACATATTGCTCCAGGGACACCGGCCTTGTGGATTTTTGGCAACGCTTTAGCGGTTGGTAGGCTGGGATTCATGCTAATTAATTTTTGCTTCTCAAATTCGTTAAAGAGGAAAGACGATTTCTTCAGTGTTTGTTTCAATTGCTTCTGCAAGGACTGAGTCGGGTCTTTCTTAATAATAGAAAAAGAGTCATCGTTTGAGATGATGGAAACATTAGCTAAGAGACCGAGGCTTGACATTACAGAAGCATGTCTAATACATTTAGACCAGTATTATAACGCTAACCTAAATTTGAATGAAATTTTGGAGAAACCCAAAGTATTATATGACTGCTTTATTCTATTACTTGACAAGCTAAAAATTCCAGAAAATTTGTCAGTCTTTTGAACTCTACGTAACAGTTTTTCATACTACTGTCTTCATCCACAACGCCCCCCCCCCCCCCCCCCAGACCCTCTCCTACATTGTCAATGTTCCAGAAACATTCCCCTTGCCGCCCCTACGCACTCGTGCTGCAGTCGCTGCGTAAAGTACACAGCCGTTGAGGTGAGTCGGCTTCATGAATAGTTGTATTCAATAAGGTTTTTAACATTTTTTCTCGCCTTCTATTAACATTCGGCTTTCATCATTACAGGGTGTATTGAACTGAGAGGCTATGCCCGCTTAACAACATCAGGACAAATAATCACAGTTCCAACCATTAGATATACAACATAAGAACTACGTTTCCACACATCAATAAACTTCAGAAGACTGCGCAGTTTAGCAATTTAATGAACACACTGAGTTTTTAATCCAATAAATGGCTAGCAATGCATCTGTGAAATGAACATTTTAACATTATAAGACTTGATTCAACTCTAATATTTCAATTTTAAGATTCTATTTGAACTCTATTTTTACGAGTGTATAGAATAATGGCCATCGCAGAATAATGAAGATAATTCATCACTCAGAGATGAGATTTTACATTTTTGACTCACAAATGTTATCTTGTTGTAAATTAGAGTTTTTAAACTTAACATTAGATAGATATTTAGGAGTTAAATATATCAATATGTTGTTTTATATTGTTATATATCCAAGTTTTTCTTAACTTATTATGCAGCTGATGATGGTGCCTAAATGAGCACCGAAACTAGTTCTGCAATAAAAACCATCTAACAACAGTGTATTTGTATTGAACAAGGTGGAACCTATAAGATTTTTATTTCATTACTATGAGAGTATTAAATGTTAAACATTAATTTATTGAAACCACCTATTCAATACTGGTTGAGTCTTTATGACTTAAAGACTTTATGACTTAAAGACTCAACCAGTATTGAATAGGTGGTTTCAATAAATTAATTTTTAACATTTAATAATTGAATATCAATACGGTCAAAATGAAAATAATCACTTGTGTTTACTGTGAGAGTGTGGTCTTCCTTCTTGGTTTGTGTTCCATCCTTACACCTGGAGGACTAAGCTTTGCTGGCTGTAAACCATCTTGAAGTTCAATTGTAAGACATAAGATGACACCACGGCATAGTGGCCTGATGGTACATCCTATTTCCACTGAAATATCAATTTTCAATACTGTATTCAATATTCAATATTGTATTGAATTAAAAGTCTGATTTCCGGTAATGGGACCAGCATTGTTCTTTGAATTACAGATTATCGTTATTTTGAATGAAACCACTTAAGTAAGCAAAACTGTACTTCAGGTTTTAGGAACGAGAGATTCTTTCAAATTGTGAGGAATTTTTATTAACCAATTTTCGAATTATGAAGGTTCTACTGAATTTCTCATCAAAGGTTAAGCCACTCTCACTGGTGAAAGTATTCTTCTAATAGAAAAATGAAATTTTCTTCTACTACTTTTCCTACATTTATGAACCTGCTGACTACAAAAGGGAGACACTGAGTTTTTAAGCCAAAATGGTCCAGAAACCAAAATTGAGTTTTTTACGCTTGAGGCACATGGCAATATTTTATTCGCCTGCAGCCATTTTTTAATGTCCTGCTGGAAAGTTCTGATGCAGCTACTGTAATTTTATACACAATTAGTTTTTCTCAAAACTTCATAATCTAGTATTTTCTTCTTACTTAGCATGCCTGAGATGCAGTGAAGTGTGTGTCCATTTTGAAAAATAATCCTATCTGACACAGATACCTTGAGTCATATATAAAAATTTGAGACTTCCTAACAAGAATGCAAACCAGAGATAGGGGGGAAGTAGGTACTTTAATAAAAGCAGCAGTAATATACTGTTTCAAATAATAACACCAATGATTATTCACATCCCCCTAAGAACTATCACAGTAAAGTTTCAAACTAAAAAGCTCAAAAAATGGTATGCAAGGGTTGTTTTGAAATTATTCACTTTTTTTTTTTTTACATTTGTTATAAATCTGAAACTATTTTCCAGACTGTTGCAAATTTTAGAATAATTGTAATTTTGGTAACATAAACCAACTTGCAAAATATTGTGAATATTGAATCAAAATTGCAAAACTTAAACTTAAAAACTTATGAAAGTTAAGGGGGCACCCTTAACTTTCATGAATAATTATTAGTGATGTTTAACAAACTGTATTTTTCATTGTTATGATTTAGTTTGTGATGAAGATTAAGGTTCATATGAATTTTAGAACATCACTTTGTCTCTCCTTAGGGAATGGATATTGAATGGTGTTCCAGTGCAGAAACAGGTTTACCCAAGCCAGACTTGGTACTTTTCCTTAACTTGAGTCCAGATGTCGTGAAGGAACGAGGTGGATTTGGTGAGGAAAGATACGAAATCTCTGAATTTCAGGAGAAAGTCCTTTCCAATTACATGAAGTTATTGGACAAATCTTGGGAGGTAAGCAGTATTTAACATTGGTATATCTGATTCACATAATGATTTACAGTAGAAGTCCGTTATAGCCAGAATTCATAACGGCGAAAAATTTACTCGCTATAGCAGATTGTCGTTATATCCAACATTACTGTACAATCCGTATGTAATGGCAATCCGTTTGTTCAAAACTTGAGTTTTTGCAGATTTCCATACTACGGCTTACTCGAAAGTTGTTTTTCTAATTCTGAGACGTGAATGTGGATATTCAATTTGATTCTGAAGAACTGGAGTAGTATCACTCCAGTGGCTTCTGTGGCAAACGTTTCAGTTTTCTTATTCAAACACCTAGCCTAACTTAACCGCATATGTATCATGAAAACATATTTCAAACACCATTAGCCCTTTCAGACCTGAAAGAAAACTGGCAGTGTGAATTTTTGTTTGTACATCAAAAACTGACTAAAATGCTCTTTAACTCTCTTGGTGCCAGGCGGTAGTGCGAGCACCCGGCCTTTAAATTGCCAGAGCTGATCTGGTCGGCCTTTAAGAATCCAGTCGGAAGTTGCCAGAGCCGATTACATCGGCCGGCTTAAATTTCTGTGGTATACGTAATTTTGAGGCAACCTATAGTGACGTGCTTACTTTTGTTACAACCAGTAGTAAAGGGGCTACACTTTATTGTGTGCCTGGCCTTGCTTTGGCAGTTCTAAGAGGGTGTTATACCTTTCACAAGAGTCGTTTCCTGTGTTTACAAATACCGCTAACCGGTCAGTAAGAGATTGCTCCTTGCAGTGAGTGGATTTGTGACAGGAAAATGGCATGTCGTTCACGTGATATTTTTTTTCAGCAGGTATTGATGACAATAAATTAATTTGGAACAGTGCGAAGTTAACGCGGATGATTTATCGGATAGCGATAGGGAATTTAGTTCAGAGAGTAGCGACGAAATTACACCGGACACGTCCGCGGAATCACCGCAGCTAAAGAAGAGACGTTTAATTGTGTCTAACAGCATTAAAGCTACTCTGAATATGGTGGGAGATGAAACTAGTGATAACGAAAATGATGATGATGTCTCTGGAGAACATTTTGTGGAAATTTGTCCCTATGAACCCGACAACATTCCTCAACCTCCTGTCTCCTTCAAGGAAGTTCTTGGACCTAAACATGCCCTACCGTCTGATTCTCCGCCCATATCATACTTCAATTTACTTTTCACTTACTCTATGCTAAACCTTATAGTCACATATAGTCCTCTATCATTACCTAAATGCTGGTCTCCGTGGCCAAGTGTAGCATGCCTGCCTCTCACCCGGAGGTCATGTGTTCGATTCCCGCCCAGGCCAAGAATTTTCGCCTGGTCCTGAGGGTTGGTTCGAGGTCCACTCAATCTAAGTGACCCTAAGTGATTGCAATTGAGGATATATCTGAGGGTGAGAGGGTGATCCCGGTCTGGAAAACCAAGAATAATTACCGAGAGGATCCGTCTCACTGACCATGATTCACCTCGTAAACTGCAGGTACCGAACTGAGCAGCGGTGGCTTAGTAGGTCAAAGCAAATCACGGCTTTAGTGCCATACATTTCTTAATTTCGTAAATTCTGTTGTATTGTAAAATTATTTTTCTAATGTATACTGCAACAGAAAAAACGAGAAACTGTTTTTTCTGAAATCAAAAAACTATAATATCAACTACTATTTTTTACTTATTTAATATTTCAGAATTTAATACTGTGTTGTACGCACGTAGAAAATTTCTTGTCAGTATTTGCCAAACATCGATACACGTACGCGAATTTTATTGGTGAGTAAAATTGTCTTGTTTTTACTAGTGACATATGTTTCAATTTTTATTTTTTACGTTTTTATTTTTCTCATTCAAATTAGTTATTCTATAGAATTGTATTTAGAAATACATTATACATAATTACGTATATTCTTTTGTATCGTAAATTACTTTTCAAAGTAGATATTGAGAGAGAAAGTGCGAAAATATTTTTCTCTTCCTAAAAATAAACGATTTCAACAACTATAAATCAACAATAAAACGTCTTTGACTCTTTATATCACTCCAAACCAGTTTCTTATTCTACGTAGTCGATATGTAGAAAATTTCATGCCGGTATTTGCTATACAGCGGTAGATATACGTGAATTTTAAAATACATGTATTTCCACTGAAAACGGCCTGGCACTTTACAGTAGTAGAGTGGAGGCGGAGCTCTGGCCTCTTCCAGCTGATGGGGAGCGGCCGACCAGATCGGCTCTTGGCTCCAAGAGGGTTAATACATATATTTGATTTTATTCTATAAAATAAAAATTAACATCTGAGAAAAAGCACCCACACAATTGTGCATGTCAGGACTTAATTCACTGCGTACAAAAATGAAAATTACCTCAATGCATGTGAATATACATATGTACATGATCAAATGTTCTATGTATTTTACAGTGGGGAATAATTTAAAACAATTAAATCTTCGTTGAAACACAAGTAAAGATTACATTTTCTACACTGAGGACGAGTTTTGCTTTTACTGCCCTTTTGGCACCAGCACCTTGTCGTCAGATCTGAAAGAAAACTGGAGATGTGAATTTTTGTGCGTACATCAGAAACTTACTAAAATGCTCTCAAATACATGTTTTTACAGTTTATTTTACAAAATGAGAACTTTCAGCTTAAAAACAGAACCCACACAATTGTGCGTGTCAAGACTTAATTCACTACTTACAAAAAATATAAATTTAAAAATTTCAGCTCAGTACGTGTGAATATACACATGAACATGATCAAATGTTCTATTTTACAGTGTGGAACGATCTATTTTAAACAATTAAAACCTTATACATTACATTTCTCACGTAGAGTACGAGTTCTGCTTTCACAGTCCTTTTGGTGGCAGCACCCTGCACTCTTGCATTTACCGGGCGAGTTGGCCGTGCGCGTAGGGGCGCGCGGCTGTGAGCTTGCATCCGGGAGATAGTAGGTTCGAATCCCACTATCGGCAGCCCTGAGATGGTTTTCCGTGGTTTCCCATTTTCACACCAGGCAAATGCTGGGGCTGTACCTTAATTAAGGCCACGGCCGCTTCCTTCCAACTCCTAGGCCTTTCCCATCCCATCGTCGCCATAAGACCTATCTGTGTCGGTGCGACGTAAAGCCCCTAGCAAAAAAAAACACTCTTGCATGCATTGCCTGTAGGGAAACCTAGCCTGCACACATGTGCGTATCAACATTCAAAACCTCATGGTATTACGTACGATGTTGTAAGTTCACAATTTACATTCGCTAAACAATTTACACACTTCATTGATTATATTCTGATATTCAGTTGAGCTTCTAGATTAATATGAATGCAATAAAAAAATATTTATTTTAGGCATTACTGCTTCCCGCCATCTTGCCGATGAACTGTATTTTTAAACTTTTCTTCCTGCCCCCTTGTGGGCAAGCGCTAAATAAAAACAAGTACATTCCACGTGTCCCGCACAAGCACTGCAGTCCGGTCTAGCATCAAGAAAATGTCAAATAAGCTCAGACATTAATAAAATACGAACCCGCACAGTTGTGCGTACACGGTCTGAAAGGGGTAGAGTAATGTTAACCTTTTCGCTATAAATTACTCAGGAACAACTTTTCCAAAATTTAATCAGACGTGAGAATATACAGTGAAACCTCGTAGTGCACGTTCCTCATTAAGACGATTTCTCGCTTAGCACGTCGTAAATTCGAAGTCCCGATTCACGTCATATTAAATCTATTTAAAAATACCTCATTTGTCGCATCACAAAATTTCATTATTACCGCTAAATGCGATCACATTTTTTCCAGCCCCGAAATTGTTCTTTGTCATCCCTTGTGAAAGGAACGTGATTTCCAACACAGATGAGAGCCCTCGCCATGGTAGGCAGGTCAGGGAAAGTTACGTGAAAACAGGAAATGCCCTTGAATTCCATGATTTTAGACAGTAAATTATAGCTTTGTGGAACGAGCCATTAATCTCGGGAAAGTTCAGTTTTGCTCTCTGGTTTTCATTGATATTGCTGAATAACCCAATAAGCCTGTTTGTGTTTGTATTTCGCATTCCATTCAGAAGTTAGAAGAGTGTAATCTGCAATAATGTGCTGATACTTTCACGGGGCTGCACAACAAAAGTTTTTATATATGTTGTCAGGTTGTTTTAATACACTGTTTCTATTTTAATAAGCCCCAGTGGAAAAGACTTTCATATTTGTTCTCTGATCTTTTTCACCATGCCTTTTAATACTCTCATCGCATCTTTAGAAATGGTAAGTGGCCTATATCTTTCACTGTACTCATGCATACAGGACGTAAAATGCAGGCATGTCAGAAAAAAGACCTATCAAGTGTTTATACATTCGTATTGGATAGTTTTTATTCATTTATTCAATAGTATGTTTTCTCGCTTTACACATTATGTCCCCCGCAGAAATGCCTAACGAGGTTCTACTGAATAAACTAATCTCCGAAATCAGTCATCCACTCTGTGCCGTATTTTGAGGTGCATCACATTCCTGTTTAATTTCAGCTTGCATCCGGGAGATAGTAGGTTCGAATCCCACTATCGGCAGCCCTGAAAATGGTTTTCCGTGGTTTCCCATTTTCACACCAGGCAAATGCTGGGGTTGTACCTTAATTAAGGCCACGGCCGCTTCCTTCCAACTCCTAGGCCTTTCCTATCCCACCGTCGCCATAAGACCTATCTGTGTCGGTGCGACGTAAAGCCCCTAGCAAAAAAAAAAATTTCAGTAGCCTACATAGTTTTAAAATTAAGCGATCGTTTACTTCAGTCTTTATTTGTAACGAGTTAACTACTGCTATCGGCCACGTTATTTATGCATTTATTATGAAAACATGTTCTCTTTCATTTTGAATTTTGCTTATAGAACACCAGTCGACGAGTATTACTAATCTACTCCAATATCGCCTTCGAGTTCAAGTGTCGACGAGAGAACTCGCTAGTGCACATAGTGAAAATCTATACCGAATATGGTGATCACATTCAATATAATCGCTGGAATGCATAAATATGGATAATGGAAAAAAATTATGCACGCTTAATCGCTTGTAATAACGAATACATCAGTGATAGGATTCTTGCTGTAACAGAAGGATAATACCCAGTTTAATAAGGGATTTTCAAGGGACAGAAAAGAGCTGGCATTATAACGGAGTTCTCGCTTATGCCGTACTCACTATAGCGGACTTCTGCTGTATATGATTTTTGTTTGTGTGGCGGTTAAAGAACAGGATATAGAAAGTGAGTCTAAAGTTCATTATAAGACTAAATTCCAATACAATATATCAAGTAAATGATATTAAGTAAGTCTTGGGACTAGTTTCAGCCACTTAGTGGCCATCTTCAGCCACGTAAAAATTAAACAAACTATGTGATAACTAAAACGTATGTATACCAGACAAAGACAGTGTTGTAGAAGTAATTATAACATTAATATATATATAAACAAAAATGAAGGTTATGACCTTCTTGTCACAATATGATGTCTTTAAGTTGACTTAGGACCTCAGGCAAAGAAGTAAATCTGGAAATGATAGCCAGAATTAGAAATGAATAAATATACAGAAAAGAAATAATTATTTGAGACTCACCTCTAATGTCTGATGTAGAACAAGCACTGACTTCCTGGAGGGAGCAGGCAGGCCATGTAAACAAAGGAATGAATAGGGAACAAGCACTGACTTGCTGTAGGAAGCAGGCAATGTGAACAAAGGAGTAAACAAGGAGAGGAGGGGAGGGGAAGGGGGTGGGTGAGGAAGGAGAAAAACGGGTGTCTAAGGTGGGGCTGAAGGATAAGAAAAGAAAAACTGCTGCTGAGAGAGGAATTTAAAGATTATAAAATAAAGAATTATTTTTATCTGAGGCATGATTCCTCCAGGAAGTCAGTGCTTGTTTTACATCAGACATTAGGGGCGAGTCTCGTAAATAATTTTTCTCCTTTTTAATTTCTTTTCTGTATATTTATTCATTCCTAATTCTGGCTATCATTTCCAGATTTACTTCTTTGCCTGGGGTCCTAAGAAAGTTTAAAGACATCATATTGTGACAAGAAGATCATAACCTTAATATTTGTTATTATATATATTTTAATGTTATAATTATTCCTAAAACATTATCTTTGTCTGGTGTACATATATTTTAGTCATCACATAATTTGTTTAATTTTTATTTGGCTGAAGATGGCCACTCAGTGGCTGAAACTAGTCCCAAGACTTACGTAATATCATTTACTTGATATATTGTATTGAAAAGGTGGACCCTCTTGTCAATTTATTCTTATAATTGCACTTCAGTATGAACAAAAATGAAATTTATAGCTTATAATCTGAAGTTCATTTTCTACTTGGTTTTCACTTCTGTCTTTCAGTATTCATGGATGTTTCTAACAGTTTTATTTTCATTATATACCGTAGGTAGAGGTGTGAAATGATGGCATTAACTTTTTCAATCAGTCACTACTGATCTGCATTTAAGGCAATCGCCTAGGTGGCAGATACCTTCTCTGATGTTTTCCTAGTCTTTTCTTAAATGATTTCAAAGAAATTGGAAATTTATTGAACATCTCCCTTGATAAGTTATTCCAATCCCTAACTCCCCTTCCTATAAATTAATATTTGCCCCAGTTTGTCCTCTTGCATTCCAATTTTATCTTTATACTCTGATCTTTCCTACTTTTAAAGGCACCACTCAAATTTATTCGTCTACTAATGTCATACCACATCATCTCTCCACTAACAGCTCGGAACATACCACGTATGTACAGAACAAATATTTCAGGTTCCCTATGGGAATTAACATCTTTATCATCATACCACGTAGTCGAGCAGCTCATCTCCTTTTTGTGCTGCTGTATATTACACCCGTTTGAGCATGGTCATTGTGCTCATCAGGGATCGGGTCACAATTAATATGGATGATGATGTAGGCAGGCTGGTGTGTAAAATAGTTAGACCAGCTCATAAATAAAGACAGTGTGACTGCTCTTCGATATAGATGATGACAAAAGACTAAATTTATGCACAAATAGAATGTAATTTTACATGAAAAAGTCATAATATTCTTTAGTATTAAGTTCCTTTAATTGCATCATTATTATTTTTGGAATCAACATTAATTATTATGTTTAATTGACATGGATGTCATTTAGATCCTTGTGTTGAATAAACAAGTAAGAGTCCACCTTTTCAATACTGTTCAATACTCATAAACAGAATTAATTTCCATATTTTTTAACAGTACATGTTTTGTCCCCTTTAGGGACATCCTCAGCTGTAAGAAGATTGAGTACAAGAAGTCCAAAAAGTTAAAGATACACAATAAATAGTTAACTAAAAAGAATATATGACATGCACTTCTTGAAGGAACACTACTATAGTTCAAAAAGTGTCTGATGGTAGATAGGGATCCAAATGTGCTGGATTGTACAGTCCCAAATAAAGAAAGTGTTAGAAAGGTGTGCAGCAAAGATTAAAATTGTTAAACACATTAAAATAAAATGAATGTCATTTTAAACCTTGTGTCCTTAAAATTAAGTGAAACCTGATTAAGATATCACAGGAATGAAAATGTACCTTTTACATGTTGACGTTGCATTCCTTTAAGCTTCCTGAAGCTATCTAACATTTGTATTCTTCCACTATTCAAAGCATTACAATACTGTAAATTGTGGTCTTTTTGTTGCTAATCCTTGCTAACATTCTTCACATTTTTACACAGAGATGGAAAACATTAAACAACATTATCTGGGAAATGGTACTTGGTAGCACTTCCACATCTTCCTACCTTCATTTCACAATTGGCCCTGGAAAGATACCATTCCAGAAATCTTCATTTTCAGCTGTTTTTTGTCACGTAGGCAGCCATTTTCATATCGGGCATCTTCTCATTGTTGGGGAAAGGCATTGTCTGGATATGCCAGACACATAGGCAGAAAGAACGTCGAAATGTGCTGGAGTTCAGGCCATTGATATGCTGGTAGGCAGAAAAAAGCCTTTCTTTCACTGCCGTAGACAAACTGGTTAAATGTCGACACACACTGAATGAATTCTTCGCGTGTCTTGCCACAGAACAACGAAGTTTTTACTGGCGAGAGGAACACGCCAAGTGTAACAACCCGATTTGCCAGAAACTTAGCTCAGTGAAAGAGGGATCGAAACGAGCAGACACGTGTTTCGGCTTATTCATAGACACTAGATCATTTCCGAGAAAATTACTGTCAAAGTTTTCAACGTGCGTTATGTGCCTATTAGCACATAGCAAGTTCAGATGACGCGATGGTGCAGTGGCTTTCACTGCTACCTCACACTTTTGCGCCCTGTGTCCAAATCCTGATGAATTCCTGTTTACTCTATTTCATTTATTTATTTTTATCCATTGACGATTACTACACGAATGGTTTTGTTCAATATACATATTGTGAAATGTAGTTGTCCTTTTTCGTTTATTAATGTTCTGTCCTGTAAATTAATTTTAAAACATGAAAGGTTCTACACTTGTTGCACATCAAAGGGATATCACGACTAGACGCGATAAAATAAAGATTCAGGTATTGATTCCTAATCAATTGAAAGCACCAGTTTTTCGGAAAAAGGATCCATTATGCTTGGTTTGTCACAAACTTATTGCCAACACATCATATCTTCAGTAATGTTAACGACATTTCTTTCACGAGAAATGTAATTGTAGCAAACCTGCCCTTGTGTGATGTTTGTGGTGTACGAAATTTCTGTTTCAAATGTTTCTGCTATCGGTATCATCAAAGAGAATGTACCATATCTCCCTGAAGCATTCATATAAGAATGAACTTACTAAACATTTCCCTTATACCTTATATACATTTATTTATTTTAATTTTTTAGCCAACATAGGGCTACTTTAGTCAGGTTTATGGAGGTTTTTCTTCTTTTTGTCAACCCAGTACTATTTCATCCTTTCTGAACCTAATTTTCTTTCTGCTTCTGGAATCACTCTTCCTATTCTCTGCTTGTTGATTTTCATCTGTGGTCTAGTATGTTTATCTTTCAATAGCTTGAGTGTATTTGTTTTGTATTTTAAATCTTCTATTATAATATGTAACTCTCTCATGTCTTTTTTTAAATTCTGTGGTCTATCTAATATTATTCTTACTCTTCCATAATTTTTCTATTATTTTTCTACTGATTCTATTTTCTGGTGACCATATAAGATGCCCTAAGAATAATATTCCTTTCTTATTTTCATTGTGCTGGTCACAGGTTCTATTTCTTTATAAACTGTTTCGTTGGGAGGTAGTCTTCAGACTCTGTTTACTTGATGATTTTTATTTAAACAGGTTCTCACTATTCTCCTTTCTAACTTGAGTACTCAGTCTATTGCAATTGTGTTTATTGTTTTGAATAATGTTTCACATGCATATGTAATTTGTGGCTGGGTGGCTGTTTTGTAGTGTTTCAATTTGGTTGCTATTGAGAGAGACTTTTTATTATATGTATTCTTGGTAACACGCTGTGCTGTAACCAGTTGATCTATTCTGTTTTGCTCTGCTGGTTTCTTGTTCAGGTTATATATGATTATTTCACCTAAATATGTAAATTTTTCTACAATTTTTATTTCTTGGTCTCCCAGCTTAATTTTGTTTGCAAGGAGAAGTTGAGTTAGCATAATTTCTGTTGTTTTTTTTTTTTTTTTTTTTTTTTTTTTTTTTTTTTTTTTTTTTTTTTTACAAATGAAATTTTCAAAGCAATATTTTGAGCTATTTTTGTAAAGATTTTATTTGTTGTTCTGTTTCCTGAATATCATTGGCCAGAAGAGCGAGATCATCAGCATATCCTAGACAGCTCAAATGCATGTTATCCTTCTGGGTTCCAATTTTTATATTTTTCACTTATTGTGAAACTTATTATTATAATTGGTCATATACAGTCGTATCAGCACACTAAATTTTATTTCAGAACCAGTTTTCCGGCTGTAAGGTCCATCATCAGTATAGAAATTATTTTTAAAACATTTGATTTTATACGAGTGTGTTGTCACATTGAGTTTTAAAACAGTTAAAATGGAGCCCTGTTGAGATCAACTTTAAAATAAGAAAAAGTTTAGAAGTGTGCACACAATGCACAATATTGTGAAACCCAGTTGTAATTTTACAATCAACATAACGCCCTGTTATCCACTAACTTGATAAGAAACATTAGTGTAGTAATCGTCAATGGACAAAAGTAGAACATTAAACAAACAAAAAAAAAAAACAATCATTGGGATTAGAAATGTGTGACCGGGCGAGTTGGCCGTGCGTGGAGGCGCGCGGCTGTGAGCTTGCATCCGGGAGATAGTAGGTTCGAATCCCACTATCGGCAGCCCTGAAAATGGTTTTCCGTGGTTTCCCATTTTCACACCAAGCAAATGCTGGGGCTGTACTTTAATTAAGGCCACGGCCGCTTCCTTCCAACTCCTAGGCCTTTCCTATCCCATTGTCGCCATAAGACCTATCTGTGTCGGTGCGACGTAAAGCCCCTAGCAAAAAAAAAAATGTGTGAAGTCGCAATGATAGCTGCTGTGCCGCCGCGACAGTTGAACCTTTTACGCTCTAAAAGGCACTTAAAGCATGTTAGAAACATCGACTATCATTTTCTCAGAAACGGTTGAGTGTCAACGGATAAGCTGAAATATGTTCACTTATTTTGGCACCTCTTTCGCTGAACAAAGTTTCTGAGAAATCTGTTTATTACACTTGGCAGGTTCCCCTCATGAGATGCAGTGGGGGGTGTCCAAGAACACAGTTAATATTACCTCACTGGTCATTCCACAGATTCCTTGAAAGAATTTCATTGGACATATTCTTGATTGTCCAGTTACTTTCACTGGTACATCTTTGTTTTTCTACCTTTATTTTGTTACATTTTTAATCAGGATTATTTGTGACTCCTCTCCCTCTTTTTCCCTTTTTCTTTTTTTAAGAAAGCCATAGTTAATATAACTTCAAAGCTTTTCAATCTGTCACACGCTAGTTCAAAGCATAATATATAACACTATAACACATCTGTCAAAAAATACACACCACTAAACAAAGAATCACATGTTTCATTCTACAAGGACATCCTCAGATTCTGTCAAATCACATTGAAATATGCACACATTTGCACAATATTGTTTATGCTGCATAAACTAGTCTGTGATTGTGAATTAGTGATGTTATGAACAAATAATGAATGTATTAGTCCTCTACTGTCATTTTAGTAAATCATGGAAATTTTTCTGTACATAGCTGATCTTGTCCTTTACCTTCAGCATCTGTGTTTTGACTGACACCAGTTCTTTATTTCCAGTCTTGGTAGCTAAGTAAGTGGGGGTGAGGAGAAATATTGTAGGCAATAACTATTTCACAGGGAGGGGAGAGGGAAGTCGGTGGGGCGATGGGAATTTGTGCACATTGTCTCTGTACGTTGGAGAGGGAAGGGGGAGTTCTGCTTCTTCATCTTATAATGTATTTTTGTATATTGGGGAGTAAATGTAATTTAATGATTTTGATGAAATAAAAATAATTAAATTGAAGAGTATCTTGTAAGACATTGCTTCTATTGATTAGACAATAACATGCTAAAACATCTCGATTGGCAAAGACACTGCATAAATTCAGAGAATTCAGAGTTGTTAATGTGTTTTTTAGTAGAATTTTCTTGTCAGAGTATTTTTAGGACTCCGTTGGTGACTACAATCACTCAAGCATGTAAGTCCACTTCCAACAAACTTTACCACAAGTCACAGCTGAAAAGTCATCTGTCTGTTCGTTTCATTTCACTCCATCTATTTGTCTCTGTATGAACTCTTTCCTCTTGCTACACCTCTGCAACTAACTCTGTATTTTCTTTACTGGTTTTATTTTTATGTCAGGGCACCTTACTTTTGCATAGATTCAGGAGTAAAATCATGTAGAAAAAGCACTGCTCTGTATTTTAAGAATCTGTACTTGTTAATAGGCTGTTGTGTAATTATTTTAAAATTTATTTTGCATTGATTAACTCGGACAAATCCCAGCCCTCTGCAATTACCCTCTTTCGGCGGATGCAGAGTGGGGTTTGGTCTATAGGTGACCACAGCTGGTTCCTTGGTTTGACGACTGTGCACTCCAACCAACCGACCGACCAGAGTTGCCATGGCTCTACGCCTATATCCATTCTCCCACCCCTAGAATGCTTGGTACATGAACTTGTTTACTTGACTAACTTCTCACTGCTTGATCTTTACCAGTCTGGTTTCAAGAAAGGATACAGCACAGTGACAGCCTTACGGAAAGTAACTGATGATATTCGACATGTAATGGACACTCGACAGTGACTGTACTGGTTCTATTTGATTTTTTGAGTGTTTTTGATACTGTTGTTCCTCAACTGCTACTTTCAAAATTGGATTCATTAAATTTCAGCAAGATGGCAATGAACTTTTTCAGTTCATACCTCAAAAATCACTGTCAGTGTTTCACAGTAAATAACAGATTTGAGTGGCTTAACACCTCAGTGTCCCTCAAGTGTCTGTACTTGGACCATTGCTGTTTGCAATTTACTTATACGATATTACCAAATTGATTATACACTGAAAGTATCATCTTTATGCTGATAATCTGCAGATCTACTACCACTCAAGAACTGATGAAGTTCAGAGTGCTATATGACAAGTTAACACAGATTTAAGTCGTATAAGTAATTTTGCATCGACTAACAATCTCAAAATTAATCCTCTTAAACCTTCAAGCCGGTATTAAAAGTTGGCCAAGTTTTACCCTGCAGTGAAATATCACAGTTTTACATGCTGTCACAAACATTGCTATAACTTCTAAACGACTTGTCTGATTTTGTTCAAATTAAGTGGGTACATAGTTCATATCATGCAGATGTTATATCTACATACAAGAAGGTGGCATGCATAGTCAAAAAATGCCTAATTACCTTCTGTTGGAATAAAATCATTATGTACATCACACGTAATTGCCTGCTGTGCATAATCATCATCACTGAAATTTTCATTATCACTTGGATTATTCTCATAACTACTTTTACCTAATATGCATTTGAGAGCTGCATTAGATAAATACAGACCCTGCAATGATGCCACCATGTTGTTTACAACGATTGACATTGATGAAACAAATTCTTTTTACTTCAACACAATGCTGCATTATGGTAGAAGATGCTTCCCTGCATAAAATGATACCCTGTGCTGCGAGCCGTGCTAAAAGTTCACGTAGACAACCAACAGATGGCACGCAGATGTACATCTAAAACATTGCTAGCCTAGTCCGTACAGGTATACATCTAACCGCTCCTGGCTTATATTTTGTACATGTACACGTCGCACCGACTTGAGAGGTTAAAGCACAAGCAATAATCATCGGCACTTCGAGAAACTTGCACATCTTAAAACAATACAAAATTCCTCCTGTATCACTAAACAATACCATTATTCCATATTGTGAAACTGTTATGAATCTTGGTGTGACTATAAGTGAAACATCAAACTGGTCGCAACATGTGACGAAAGTGTACCATAAGATATAGCAAAAGCCTGCATCCCCTGAAGCGGTTTAAAAATCTATTTCCTTGGTCCCTGAAAATAAAGCTCATTCAGTCCCTTTTGTTTCCAATTCTCGAATACTGTGATACAGTTTTTATTGATATCAATAATGAGCAAGGCATGAGATCAACATGCCCAAAATGCATGTATCAGGTATGCATTCGACATATGTCCATATGCCCACATAACCCCATACTATAGACAGATTATCTTGGTTACGACTGAATGACACACGTAGACCCCATGCAACTACTTTGGTAAATCAAGTGCTGTGTGAAAACACTCCTTCTTACCTACCCACCAGATTTCGCTACCTTAGTTCACTACACCTGTTAAATACCTGGTCAGGCTGTTCACTAGAAATTCCTGTACATCGAACCGCAGCCTACAACAGATCGTTCACGATCACTGCCATGAGCTGGTGGAATGAACTCGCCAATGACATCAGAGAAGTAAATCTAAGTCAAAGTTTAAATTCCTCTGCCGGCGTCATCTTATAACAGAGGTGCCAACTATTGCAGATTGTCCGTAATGATTACGGATTTCACTTCACGATTACGGCATTACGGTCAAGGGGGAAATTATTACGGAAAAGCAACATTATCACGATAAAAATTAATTTCTATGAAAAAAAAAAAAAGGAAAGAAGTAAAAAAAATGCTCAATCCCTTAGAGCATTACTGGTCAGCCCTCCTTGTTTCAGTGTTTGTAAGTTGGTAGCTAAACATATTTGGCAGTTATTTCATCATCACTTCCTTTTGTTTCCTGCAAGCATTGTGAAATCATGGCCAGCTACATAGATATACGCTACTCTCCTAGCTAGAATGACGCATCAAATCGGCCATGAAGTAGGCTCTACTCCTTGCCTGCTGTTCTCCGGTGCGTGCGTTCGGCTCTCTCTTTGTTGTGTGCGTAGACATGAGTGGTATATTTAGCGTGTTTCATTTCTAATTATCCTAGTTGTTGATTCGAAAAGAAATTTTGCAAAATGAAGCAGAGCAATTGTCAAATTGCATCTTCTTCTAAGAAGAAAGCAGGGTTAGAGAAATATTGAGATAGTTACACAAACGAATGATCATGCTTTCTTGCTTCACATGTTAGTGAAAACCACGTGTTCTGCAATGTGTGTTCGTGTGATTTCTCTGTGGCTCATGGTGGACGAGATGATTACAGAAGACACATAGAATCCAAGAAACATCACACATACAGTGAATCAAAATTACAAAACCAGTGTGTTTCATCGTTCTTCGTAAAAAGTAATGAAACTGTGGTTAAAAGTCCCAAATTGCTGTTCACATGATTTCTTTTGGAGCATAATAATTTATTTAGATCAGTGTTCCCAGACTCTAAAGTATCTCTGAAATATGGTTGTGCAAGAACTAAAAACCTCTGCTTAGTTCAGTACACGGCATCTGAGGCAAAAAAGGAAATAAGTGAACTTTTGCAGTTAACGTCTTTTTCTTTGGCTACTGATGGTAGTACTGATTCAAATGCAGTTGAACTTTATCCTTTAGTTGTCTCTTTCTTTAACGCTCAGAGAGGCCAAATATCAACTCTTCTATTGTCATTGTTAGAGAGTACTGACAACACAGATGAGGAATTTCTCGTTGCCAAATTTGTGAAGGACAGGCATTCTTCTGTTTATGTCCCGGGTTGTTCATGTCATCTCCTACACATCTGTGCACAAAAAGCAGCTGCCCAATTACCAATCAATGTAGAGAACTTTTTGGTTCAGTTATATTTCTAACTTGATAAGAGTTCTAAAAGGCAAAACACGTTGGAAGTATATCAGGCTGCTTGTAGCACAGAGGGTTACAAAATTTTGAAATATGTCGGTACCCATTGGCTCTCGCTTCTTCAGTCTATTAATCAAGTTCTTGAGCAGTGGGAAGCTTTAACACTCATGTTTTGTAGTTAGCCCAACCATAAAAATGAGAGCACCAAGCAAATTTGAAACTTAAAATCTTTCTTACAAGACACACACACAAAACTGTTTTGCTGCTTTCTTCAGGGTACACTTCCTGTCTTTAACTAAGTGCATTTATTTCTGCAAGAAGATGCTCCAGCCATACATCTTCTTAAGAGGAAACTTACTGGTCTTTTAACTGACCTATTGGTGAGATTTGTTCAGCCATGTTATACTCAGTCAGAATCTACCTCTCTTTTGAGTGTTGAATTCAAGAGGAGGAAATAACCAGAAAGCCAGTGAGGACTCGGTAATTGTAGCAAAAGCCAGGGCATACTTGAAAGATAATGACTGTGATGGAGAGATGTTTTCTAATTCTGTAAGAGAGTTTTATATGGCAGCTTGGAGTTACATTATCAGGAAATTTCCCGTTGATGATGAATTTCTTCATCATGCCGAAGTTGTAGACATCTATCTCAGAATGAAGGTCCAGCCTTACAATAATTCCTGAACAACACAAAAATGCAAAGTTCAAGTTTAAACCATACGAGATGTTTTAGAATAGTTACACAAAGACTGTGACATCCCAACAAAAATCTGTATATCATAGAAATTTCAGGAATACATACTAGATGGAACTGTTTCATATAAATATGAACTATGACTAAATACCCTAATCACATAAACAAAAGGAACAATGTTCTAGAAATTAGTATTTAATACAGCATGTCAGATAGTGTATAAAGACTGAATTTTTAAAAAAGAACACCTGGTACTCTTCAAGGCCATTCACCTGTATTTTAGCTGTCAGTTTTTTTTTTTTTTACACACTAGAAAGTGTTGTGTTTTAGAATAACATCTTAAAAGATTAAGTGGTCTTTGTATTTTAACCACACATATTTGAATATATATATATATAATTGTAAAATTTCAGAACACTAGATAGCATGCTCTATATATGTTTCTATACTGCATAAATTCCTTATGTAATAACCTATCATACCTTGCAAATTTTCATTGGCTGATGATGGCATGGGAGATGCCAAAACCGGTACCGTAATGATAATAATAAAAATGTGATATTTTAATTAAGTCACTATGTCAATGTATTAAACAGGTGGAAACCCTTTATCCTTAATCAACATTGTAAATCCATTCGGTGTACAACTGTTTCATTGCAGTTTTGAAAGGCCGGTTCATGCACACATCCAACGGCTGTAGAATAGAAGCAAGTCCTCTGAGAACTATCGCAAGATCGGTTTTCCTTTCCTCATCATATCTTGTACGGCGTCACTTGCATGTCCTTGGTAACTGTCCAGCACAAGCATGTTTCGTTTTTGTAACAAAGCTCCTGGGCGATGTTGCCAAACGCACTTCACACAGTCCTCAACTAATGCACTGTCCATCCAGTTGGACTCATGTGTTCTAACAATAACACCAGACGGCAAGTTTCTTTTCGGAAGCGTTTTCCTTTTCAGAACCACATATGGAGGAAGTTTGGTTCCATCTGCTAATATGCACAACATTACCATGTGTCGTTGCTTTTCGTTACCACCTGTTCTGATGGTTACACTTTTAGAACCCTTCGTATCCACTGTATTTTCCAATGGCATTTCAAATAGACGGGTGTCTGGTCAGCATTCCCAATTTGCGACAGCAAATAAGAAATTTGTTTCCTCAAAAGAATAATGTGATGCTGAAAGGCCGTTAATTTTTCTTCATACGCTCCAGGGAGACATTGTGAAATAGACGTACGTTTCTGAATGCACAATCCCTTTCTCCGATAAAAGTTTCGGATCCATTCACAGCTTGCAGTAAAACGCTGTGTTTTGAGTTCTTTTGAGATCGCTAGTGCTTTCAATCGACACATTTCACTAGAAACACCATATCCTAACTCACATTTTTCTATCACATTTGTGGAGTCGTTCTTCTATTTCCAGAAACACTGCACTCCGCCTGCGGAACGCTCTGCGATCGCCGTTACTTTTTAGAAGTTTTTCCTTCCGGCAATCACGAATACACGATTCATCAATATCGTACTTTCTGCCAACAGCACGATTTCCGTATATTTCAGCTTTACTTGCAACTTTAAGTTTCTCATGCACAGTAAATAACCGCAGGCACCGTTTTGAATCCATTGCTTCATATCGGGACAGCACTTTCATGGTATAAATACGGAACTCGAATGTGAGCGAAGTAGACTTCCGTAACCAGCAATCTCGACTCTCGCAAAGTACAGTATCCTGTGAGATCAGCTATTCGCACATCCAGCATGCCAGCAACACTTGTGAAACAAATGACGATTGAGCATCCGCAGCAGCGGCTTTCATATTTACCCATATTCTTTGATTTACCGTATTTCATTACCTTAAATTTCGTGTTTACATGCCACTGTAAGCGTATTGAGAAAAAATCGATCTTGTTTTCTAGAACGCAAGTAAAACACAGTAAGACCTGAATGCCCGTGTACATGTGATATATTGAGTACGGTAACCATATTTAAATCTATTTCAATACTCCATGTAAATGTAGCAAATACTTACGAGAATGAACGGCTTGAATACGACCCACACCCAAGATTTAGAACCGATATTTTGGGGGGAAAAAAAGTGCGGGTGCTTTGAATTTGACTCATAAACATTTTGAGGGGGGCGGTGCGCAAGTTAAAAATGGGATTACTGATAACCCACTTCAAAGGTTGAAACCTCTGTTATAAGCACTTCCAATCTTTCTTGAGTGTGAATGGGATGCATGAATGAGAGTGAATATTGTTGTTTATTGTAACGTGATCCTGTTTATACTTTAGTGATAGTTCAGTTATTTTAGTGTATACTTTAGGTTGTAAAGTTTTTAATATGTTTAAATGACGTCATTTCGGTGTTTATACTGTTACCACATATTAAACTGTAAAGTGATGTAAATTAGTACTAGTTTATATACATGAAGTGGTTAAGTGTAAGAAAGGGCCGGGAGCCCTAACTTCGCCACAGTAAACTCGCTTTAATAATAATAATAATAATAATAATAATAATAATAATAAAACTGGAAATAACTCTTGACCACCACCTCTCTTGGACGACTCAGACAACAAATGTCTGTAGACGAATTTTTGCCATGTTACACACTTTTAACAATTCTAAATAAACTTTTCCATTTTGTGTAAAGAAATACTAGTCAGAACTCCCATTCTTGCAATATTTGGCTATTGTGATCTGGATTACAAAGACAGAACTTGGCAATAAACTATAACAGACTCAGAATACCTATGTAATTTTCATCTGTAATTCGAAATATTCTGACCTTGTTATCTAATGTTTTAGTGAACATGATGACTACGTTTTGGCAGCAGTTTTTAACGTGCTGTTGTTCATAATTACAGTATTCTTAAATTTCTCTGATGGTGATTGCTTCTTAACCCAGACAAATCGAAGCCTCTGCAGTTGCGATTCTGCAACCTAAGGAGACGTTAAATGATCTCTCTGCACCACAAGGAGTGTGGGGTATGTGCACCTGTCGGATATCTTGGAACTTGCTGTACAGTTCCATATAATAAAGAAACTATATACTGCAAAATACACACAACCTGGAAATGTAAACATCAACAAACTCAAAAATATTTTTCTTCCAATGTCTAACACAAATAAACAGTAATATCAAAAAGGCTACAATTTCTTTTGTTTTTGTTTTACAATGAAAACTGCCTCTTCTTCATTCTGCTGTAGTACCACATATGGCCTCCTCTGGCATTGTTAAGATCTCGGACATGCTGTGGTATGCTTGCCATCCCCAATGATGTAATCTTGAAGAAGGAGGTCCCATTCCATGAGGCAATTCTGATGAGGTCTGGGAATGTCTGTGGAGGTTTTGGACAATAAAGAACAGCTGTTTTCAACGTGTTCCATGCATGCTCAATGCAGTTCATATCAGGTGAATTAGCTGGTTGATGCCTCCCTTTCTCATGAAGTTCCTCACTCGCATCTCAATGAGGGTCATCAGTGTCATTGATAAAAATGAATTGAATTCAACACCACATTTATCCCTCAAGGGTTGTTCAAATGGTCGAAGAATTTCTTTGGTATACCACTGGGCAGTTTAACATCCCTCAAATTGGTATCGAAGGTGTACGGCAGCCATGCATAATACCAGTCCAAAACATTATACCACCACCTCCAAATGCATACATCTTTTGAACATACTCGTAATTGCCCCACATCCTTTGTCTCTACACCCTTTGCCCTCATGTACTGTATCTGGCCTAGGTGGTTTCTGTGTTTTGTATGCAAACATGACATTATGGCATTCATCCAACCCTGAATTAAGATGTTGGTTTGTCCATCTTCTCCTTCCGACACGATGATGATTCTCTTTTGGAATACATCAAATTAGTCTAAATAACCTTAATTGGGCACTGTGCAGCTGATCGCACACAGTTTGTGCAGATACCCGGACCCCGGTTGCCCTCAAGTGCTCATCTCGTAATTGTTGAGCAATTGGTTGGTCTCCCCTGCTGATCTTGACGTGGCGTCACCCTCGGTCTGTCAGTCACATTGTTGGTCTCACGGTATCCTTTCCACGTTTTCGACACTGCACTTCGAGTACCCCCTATGGTGCATGATACTGCTTGTCTTTCCACCCAGAATCTGTGTCATAATTATTGTAGCTCAGTCAAACTAGGAAAATATGCATTGTATATGAAACATAAACACCAGCTGAAACTTGTATTGCACTGTACGCTGCTGCTGCTGCTGCTGCTGCTGCTGCTACTACTACTACTACTACTACTTAGTTTACCCCAGGCTCAACACAGACTTTAGACATATCTGCCATATTGTAAACAAGCAATTGAATTACTTATGTGTATACATTGTTCTCTACTACTTACAACATGGCTACACACATCCTACCTCATAACATGCCTAATCCCACAACATTCCAAACTTTCTTTGAGGTTTATAGTCCCAGATTGAATTGTGGATGCATAAGCCATTCAAGTATAAAAATTAATTTAAACAATTTTCATAACTTAAGTGTAGGCTAAACCTAGAGACTTGCCTAACAGTAATGCAGAAGTTGGATATTTGACATTTTACCTTTGTTAGTCATGTCAGAAGAAAGAGTCCTGCACGAGGTATGTAGATGTATACAATAGACTAGAAAGTACTCCAGAGGCAATAGGTAGCATAGTGAAGGTGGGAAGAAGTTAGCAACTAATAAAATGTGCAGAGAGGTGATCCAAATGTGGCTGTCCTTTGTTGGATGATAAGAAAACATGTTTATTTAAATTCTTTAGTTTTTTTTCCTTTCCATGTGTGTTTGTATAACTTATAAAGAAATGTACATTATTTGTGTTGCAGATCATAAATGCTGATCAAGATGTGGAAAGTGTGCACAAAGATTTACTAGAGAGAACATTAATAGCCATCGAGAAAGCCAAGATTACACCTCTAGGCCAGTTATGGTAGGGGGGTTAAGGGCACTGCTGCATCATATTACAGTATATTATCCTTCAAAATTTATTTTGCCAAATGAAAGAAACTGCATTTCAAATGCACCATATCCCCTTAGTCATTTCATTTAAAAATGAAGTTTGACAAGCTTATAGTATGCTTTAGAGAGGTAGTGACCCATGGTAATTTAAAAGTGAACGTTTAATTTAAGAAGATATTATTGATAACATTTGTTGGCATTAATTGCTATAATGTAAATGACATTCCTAAAATAATGGGTATCTGGATGCAGTATGAGATTTTTCTCTCCACTATAATCATCCATGTCATGTTCCTCCTGCAGTTTCCATCAAAGCACAATAATATATAATATACATGTATAATATACAACATTAATAATAATGATAATATTATTAATGATGATGATGATGAGAAAATAATGGAAGTTGTGTAATCGCAGCCCCATAGGTGGTTGAAATGAAACGATTAATAATAGTAACTCAAAACAGTGATAGCATGAATAATAGCTTTTATATATTAAATAGTTGGAATCAGTTGATTTGGTGGCGCAATGTTTTGATGGTGTACAATAACGGTTTTGTCATTGAAATCTTGTCAGTAAAAGTATGCTGATTTCATATGAATATGATCTGTTGCATTTTAAGGAATCTCTTTTGCTTGTTTCTTTTTCTTTTATATTGCTTGCATATTTCACAGTTTTTCTTTTGTGATCTCATGTTTTGTGCAATGGTTATATCATTGGTCTGAAATTTTTTTTTTTTTTTTTTTTTTAATATGTCTTGAGAAAGCAGTATTTTTAGATACTACACTTGGTATTGAACTTGTGCAGTACATTCCACCTGTTAAGAGTGTACTTCATTTCAGTTCCTAAGAAACAGTTTTGCAAATACTTCCAAATGCTTTTACAGCCCAAAGTCCTACTGAGCACTAGGATTGTATAATATAAATTGAACTCAAACCTTTAGTTTCAATATTTCATTGAGCTTTTTAGCTATGCATTAGGAACACAAACTGAGAATGTAGTTCTTTATTGCAAAATAGAATATTGTATGAGTGGGCAGAATGAAACGTTGATATTCAAATTATGTTCTATGAAATTTATACATTATTATGTCTTTACACCATAATGTGTCTAAATACCACACATATTTATTATGTGAAATGAATCAGTATGAAAAATTGTGTGAAGCATATTTAGAATGGATTGTATGTGTTATATACTCATATACATTCAGTTTTACTTGAGGTTATTGATTTGTGAAAGTTATGGTAGAATTATGATGATAATCATCATATTATCCTAATTCCAAGCACTTGCAATCGTTCATATTGATAGAAAAGAAATGGAAAAAATGATCTGAATAATTTAATTTTTCCTAGTGAAATGTATGTGAATTTATTTTCTATTTCCTTATCTCTTTAATGCTGAAAATGGTTGTAATTCTTTTTGTGGGAATAACATGATCACATTTAAAAAATAACATGTCGTCCCTACTCTGGCAAACTAGCGAATCTGCAAATTGTCAAAAGGTTAGAGGAGCTGAAAGAAGTTGTGATTACTCATGTCATATAATTTTTTATATTTAATGATTGGTTTCGT
Organism: Anabrus simplex; assembly: GCF_040414725.1. NCBI lineage: Eukaryota > Metazoa > Arthropoda > Insecta > Orthoptera > Tettigoniidae > Anabrus > Anabrus simplex. The sequence continues at coordinate 470,983,170 of NC_090265.1, read as the reverse complement.
GTGTTAGGCATAAAGGACGAGTTGCATATGTGAGACTTTGTCAGAGGGTAGACAATATTTAACCAATAAAATCTACACCAAAACTTCAGAAGTACAGATTCCCTAGTTTATCACTTTCGCTAGTTTGCCAGAGTGGGGACGATGTCTTTATTTTATTTAGGCCTACATGGACAACCCTTGCTTTTTCCAAATATATATTTCTTTTCCTGTGTTGTATTCTTTCCAATTTTGTAGTCTTATGCTTTCAGTCTCTCTGTAATGGGGGTTTGTTCAGATTTATACCTTGGTAAACTACGGTATTTAATTTCTATTAAGGAAGATAAGGAACAGATATGTCGGGATGAACATATTGACAGGCAGAGGGAGCAACAGAAATGGGAGTGGGACAGATAGCAGAGTGACATAGTCACTGGCTTCTCACCAAGATTGCCACTGTTTGAATCCTGGCCAGTGGATGTGGGATTTTTGAATTTGCTTGTGGTTTGGATTTCACATACTAGAGGATCCATGGCTAGGATCATGATATCAACAGTCCGCTGAAACCACAATCTTAGCTTTCTAGAGAAAAGAGACAAGGACAAACATGAAAGCACAAAAGAACGTTGTCAAACTCCATTCTTCAAATATTGCTGTTTCCAAATATGAATGATCACTTCATCAACTCCAGTTCTTCCAAGTTGTTTCTTTCAGCTGCAGTGAGCTATTTCAACTTCCCACCTTTACCCTTATCCTATTTCCTACATCAAACATGAAGTTCTCTTGTAGGAAAGCTCAGATTGGCTAATTGGAGGCTGAGAAATAGATTTTTAACATTGAAGTGGACTAGGAGAGAGGTGTTTTTTTTTTCCTTAGTTTTAATTTAGGGATCAGATCATTAATTCTGAAAGTTTGACCTGAACAAGGGTGGTTCTTTCTTTTTCCTATGTTCTCTTCTTTTCCTTAAATTGATTTATGCAGATAACAAGACTGTAAACATAATATTCAATCATCTGGTATGAAAATACTTATTTCAGAGGTAGTGTTATCATTTGATTGAGGTTGTTTGGATCCTCAGAGAACATCACTGAAGATGTTGCAGTTGGGAAAGTGCAATATCCTGTGGCAGTACCATAATGAAGAGTATTAGACAAGCTCAGGAGTGACGTGGTTTTTGCCATTGCTTTCCTCACTGAGCTAGAAGGTGTTATTGCAGCTTGACTGACCCTATGAGCATCTAGATATACTACTATAGTGGAAAAAAGTATAGACACCCGAGTTGATATGTTAAGAAAAACTTTATCCTTTGCCGCACATAGAAACAAGCTACACCAAAATTTAGCTTGTTTTATTCTACGTTTAGTTATGTGATGTAGATATTTTTATCGTACCCAGTTAAAATTTTAACGCAGGTTGAACAAAAAAATGCCGGTATTTTTTCCATTTCCAATGGAACGCTCGCTTTGAAAATTCACAACTTTAAAAGTATTGATCTGATCGTTACCAAACATTAATATGGCTTAAGGTAACTTATTGTTGATCGGTATACCAAGTTTTTCATCTGATATTTGTGAAAAAGGTTGTTGTCAGTTTTGTGAAACAACATTTTCTCATTACTGGATGATCATAGATGTAAAAAAATTTGCTTGTTATGAAGCTCATGAGAATGTCAGGCTAAAATTAAAACTGCTTTATGCCTACATGCAATTGTTGATTTTCTATTGATTTATATTTAATTGATTGGTTTTGAAAGAAGAAAGCAGCATATTCACCAAGCGGTGTTGCCCAGTTGGCCTATTTGCTGCGCCAACTGAATTCTCACTGATCTGTATCAGCTTTGAATCATGTAGAGCTACTTCACAATTAATGTGTAGTGCTGTGGGGTGAAAAAGTGGAATAAGGGAATGACATTCTAGGTGACGAAGAGTGGTATTTTCTCCCATCACCCGGAACTTAAAATACAAAATGTTTCAGGAGTTCAATGCATCCCACCATTACTGTTGATGTCTTGAAGAGAGGATACACTTCGAATAAGCCCTATCACCTAGACCCGAGTGTACATAAATTTCAGTGATCTGGCCAGTAATCGGAATTCGGGACCCTTGTATCCGAAAACCAACACCCTCACCATTCAGCTAAAGAGACTGACAAAGAGTAAAGGATTTTTTGACCTGCATTGTAGGGGCTTAATCTTTTCCTTCTCGGGAAAAGCCAACAGTGAAGGATAAATATGCAACCTTTACATTCCTTTCAGAATCGAGCAGTGAAGATTCTCACAGTATCATTCATTTTGCCCGCAATTCTCGTTGATCACACAGAAATTAGAGATTTTGAAGAAACAATGACTTCTCTACTTTGAAGAAAAGTAAGTTTTCAAATAATTCTGCAAATGCACTGATACATTAATCACTAACGAAGCAGGAAGTCCTTTTCATAAGCTGGAACTTTCGGTGTAACAAGAGATATACTACGTAATTCTATCATTGATATATCAAGCCAATAAAGGTTTAAACAACTGACGATACAACAAACATCCTCTTATTGTACAGCAGGAAACGCCCAATAGATGTTCAACCCAGCAACATCACTAGGGTTTCCAGGGCCACGTGCATTGTTCTCATCGGCAGGCAGGCTGCTTTCTTTTCACAGAACCACTCAGTTAAATATAAATTAATATAAAATCAACAATTGCATGCAGGCAAAAAGCAGCTTTAATTTCAGCTAGACATTCTCATGAGCTTCATAACAAGCCAAATTTTTAACAGCTATGATCACCCAGTAATGAGAAAATGTTGTTTCACAAAATTTACAAACACCTTTTACACAAATATCAGATAAAATGAAAAGTTGTTATACAGATTAACAATAAGTTACTTTAAGCAATATTGATGTTTGGTAACGATTGGATCAATACTTTTAAACTTGTGGATTTTCAAAGTGAGCGTTCCATTGGAAATGGAAAACACACTGGAACTTTTTTGTTCAACCTGCTTTAAAATTTTAACTGGGTATTATAAAAATTTATAATTTACGTAATTAAACGTAGAATAAAACAAGCTAAATTTTAGTGTAGTTTGTTTCTATGGGCGACAAAGAATAAACTTGTTATTAATTAAGTCGGGTGTCTATACTTCTTAATAATAATGTTATTTGCTTTACGTCCCACTAACTCCTTTTCTACGGTTTTCAGAGACGCCGAGGTGCCAAAATTTAGTCCCGTAGCAGTTCTTTTACGTGCTAGTAAATCTACCGACACAAGGCTGACGTATTTGAGTACCTTAAAATACCACCGGACTGAGCCAGGATCAAACCGTCCAAGTTGGGGCCAGAAGGCCAGCACCTCAACCATCTGAGCCACTCAGCCTGGCTCTATACTTTTTTACATGACAGTAATTATGAGAGAGTATCATTTTTGCGTTGAAGTAGTCTCTGAATGGTACAGTATTGTTACCTCCGTAGAGGTAGGGAACTCTGGTCAAAAAGTGGTGTTGTCCAGTTCATAAAAGCCCATTAATAATGCTAGAAGAGGGAATGTATAGCCTACAATGAATGGCAAAATGTAATAAGAAATCAGTTGAGATATCCAAAAGGGGTATTTACTGGTGATGATGAAACTGATATTAAATAAGGTTGTAACTCTAGTTCTTCAATTCCTGTTTGAGATTGACAAATGGTAAATCATCAGTTGTAGCACTGAGGCATTAAATGACTATCTTCAGATAATACGGTATGCAACAAAACAAACAACACTAAAATTATTGCTCACCTGCTGTCCACGTTTCCCTAACAATGAAGTATTTATTTATTGTGTATAATAGTTTGACATATTGTGAATTCAGTGTTATTTTGATTTCTGCAGTTACCACGAACTATAATCGTAGACGACTTCTCCAACAGGTGATACAGTCCCCAAAGCATAATCTATGATGAACACCATTGAAACTTGGTTTGAGCAGGTCTTTTTGGATGTTTAACCTTTCTATAGACGCTCCTGGAGAAGTTGCATGGGATGGTCGTGGATATCTGAGAAATATGCGGCCACTTTAATATCACTGTTAGTCACGAAAATACAGCGATTGGGGAGATGGATGACATTGATATGCCTGAAGATTTACAAGTGAAAAATACTATAAGTATCACTTCTTGCCCATTAATGAGATTAATTAATACTTTATTAACGGTAATACCATGCTTTCTGTATTCATATTCTAGTCCATACTTGACTTGCTCATATTTTCTGTTGGTGTACTTTTAAATATCCCAGAAATGAACTAAAATCACATCTATTTATAAAAGCCAAATACCACACACTGATCAACAGATCTCCAGACCCAAAAGACCTAGAAAGCTGAAATTAGGAACATACAGTTCTGGAGATGCACTGGAAATCCACAGCCTGTTTCCAGTCATTCGACTGGGTCAGGAATGGAATGAATGAATCCCCCAGCTAGCGGCGAGGATAGGAATTGTGCCGGCTGCCGAAGCCTGTCGCATGGAGATGCACTAAGGAAGGATTTTTCAAAATTCAGCTTCTGTCCTAGATTTAGGCCCTTCACCTAACAGCACAAGCTGATATAGGCAAAAATCATATTTGTCATATAAGGATGAGACAGAGCTCATTATTAAGTCTTACGACATGAGGAACAAATCTCGGCAAGTTCCTATGGGATGGAAAATAATGTTTTAAGACCCAAAAACCAATCGTTTTTTGTTGTTGTTGAGATATCACTGCCACCGCTCTTCAGTCTAAGTGCTGGAGAGTACATGTTGACACTCTCACGAACGTGGCGAACATTACAACTTCCGCTTGGGCAGATTACGTAAGACATGCAGAAAGAAGATGGTATTCTGTGAAAGAAGTTCACTTGCTCACTATCAGTTCTCTCATTTAATGCAATACCATCAGATGTGTTTCTGCATGCTGCTGTCTCATTGAACTAACAGTTATTCATCATGTGCATCTTCTTTTCTTTTATATCAATCTTCCATCTTTTATTCTTAATAATTTCCACCTTTTCAGACTCGTTTTGGTGGCAACACTTATTTAATTTATTTTTCATTCTTACAGTTTGATTTATGTCTCACCAACACAGATTTTATGGCAGTGTTGGGATAAGAAAGGGCTAGGAGTAGTATGGAAGCGATCCAGCCTGGTGTTGAAAAGGGAAACCACAGAAAACTATCTTCAGGGCTGGTGACAGGGTTCGAATGCACTATCTCCCAATTTCAAACTGATAGTTACGTGGCCCAAACTATAGTGGCCCAAACTGTAGTTGTTCTACCATGTTTTCCTAGATCTCCTGTGTACTAAAATTCCTGTTTCTGTATACTGTGTTTCCTGTCACTGATACCTGACTCTTTCTTTTTCTTTTCCACATCTATCTTCTATACTGAGAAAAGCACAGACCAGTTTCTGCGTGCAGCTGTCTTATTTAAAGCAGTACGATCAGACATGCTTCTGAGTCCTGTCGTACAGCTTCATACTGCTGCATACAGCTCATTGAAGTAACTTTTATTAGTCATCCACATTTTAACTCTTCTTCTTATATTTTATTCTTAATACCTTCAGACTCACTTTGCTCACAGTGCTATAGCTCTATTTCCTTTCTGTTTACCACAGCTGTATACTGTAGTTCCTGTTTCTCATAGCTAATTCTATTTTCCTTTTCTTTTCCATAATAGAATTTGATAGGCATGGAGCTCATTGCTATTGGAGGCGTAATAGTGCCTCACTGTGTTGTGCCCACGAAGAGAGACTGGTTCTGTTTTTTCAATTCCGTATCTTAATGTACGGCACTGACTCGCTGGCCAAATTGGCTTAGGGAAAGAGCTATTCTCACTCCTAAGAACAACAGCGCAGGAAGCATCAATGATTCCTTATTGGACGAACTTCCTACTAAGACGATGAGATGTAAGTCTGTGGATGTGGACGCCGTGGTGAGATAGAGGACATGTACCACTACCATGTGGAGTTCCTCCACACTTCAAATTCACCAGGTTTTCCACTTCACAATCTCAGTCTGAAAGTTGGAGCACCTGTAATGCTGCTACGGAATCTGATATCTCCTGAGCGTTGTAATGGTACCAGGCGGCAAGTGAAGTCTATACATAATAACGTAATCAAAGCAACCATCTTCACAGGATGTGGTGTGGAAGAAAGTTTTCCATGCATTCCTTTGATTTCCTCAGACTACCACTTCGTATTCAAATGACTGCAGTTTCCTGTTAAAATATGCTTCGCAATGACAATAAACAGTGTTTAAGAGCAGTCTTTGAAAGTTGCTGGTGTGGATTTAAGGAATGATTGTTTTTCACATGGCCAGTTATATGTAGCCTGTTTACTTGTATGCTCTCCTGACAGGCTTGTGATTCTGCAGCCACTGCAAAAGTGTAGTTAACAAGGAAGTTCTAACATAATTTGAAGTAGTAGTAGCAGCAGCAGAGATCTGGCACACAGTAATAACATGAGGAAGAAGACAACAAAGACGTAGTATAGATAGATGACGAGCACTGGTTGCGTGGTTACCACGGTGTCAGTTTTTTGTCCATGCTAAATTGATGTAGGAAAGTAGGAAAGATCATAATATGAAGATAAAGTTTGAATTTAAGGGGAAAGACTGGGGCAAATATTCATTTACAGGACGAGGAGTAAGGGATTGGAATAAATTATCAAGGGAAATAATTGATAAATTTCCAAGTTTGTTGCAAATATTTAAGAAAAAGCTAGATAAACAATTATAAATAAGTGTAAATATGAGGAAAACAATTGATAGGGAATATGCCACCTGGGAAACCGCCCTAAATGCAGATGATTCATTGATTAGCTGCCTCTGTGGATCAGTGGTAGAGTGTCGCCTCCGGATCCCAAGAAATAGTCTGATTTTTGAAGGGCGGAAAAAAGTTCATTCAACATTCCATGTCGTACGATGTCGGCATGTAAAATATCTCTGGTGACACATTTGGTGTTCACCCGACAAAATTTATTGAATCTCGGCCATAGACACCCAAGAGAGTTTCGGTTTACTCGGTCTGCCATCTAGTAGGCCTAGAGTAAAACAAAACGTCAAAATTGACAAGCAAACATTCAGATGGTGTCAAATCGAAATGTCTGCACATGGTAGCTGAGGCCATATGATTATTATTATTATTATTATTATTATTATTATTATTATTATTATTATTATTATTATTATTATTATTATTATTTTGATTGATTGATTGATTGATTGATTGATTGATTGATTGATTGATTGATTGATTGATTGATTGATTTTGACTCCAGATAGACCCCAGCCCAAAATACATGTCCATGTTAAAAATACCTTAATGTGTAGTATCTTATCATACATAAACATACCCCTTATGTCCATTACCTGATTTATGGAATTTTTAAAACCTTCAGATGTCTCTCCTGTAAAATTCACTTTACGTGGCTTACCATTATTTAGCCCCATGTGCCCCAAATCATTCTTAATATACATTAATCTTCTATCTACAGTATATATAAAAATATAGGTGGCAGATAGGGACCCTCTTTGGAAGCAGCCCTACCGAGTGAGTGGTACCCCTCCCTGTGTGAGTCCCAGAGCACACTGACCAGGTGTGTAACATCTAGTAAGGGTCCTAGCTCAGGGTTACGAGTGAAGACCTCAATGGTATCTACAGAGAAGGTGGACATTATTATGATGGAGATGGCGGAAAACGCAGCCCTGGGCTCGAGGATAAATAAGAGTACAATCTACAGAGGCCAATGGCTTTGGGCAGATGAGGCTCTTTAGGAGGGCCGATGGTCCCTCAGTAGAGAAAATGCTACTGTAACACTACTGTATTACTAAACGGTTTACTCGGTAGAGAAGATGGGTTTCAGTACAGCAACTGAAGCAGAAGAGAAAATACCAGGCGGGCTGGCTATGAAGGCGCCACTCGGTTTTTCTCGAGTCAACGGCAGTCCATTGCAGTTTCGGTGTTTGACACTACATATCTCATGCACATGTGCGTGGTGAAGGATTCTGAAATCATAGTGTATGGGTTACTTCCTGGCAAGCTGTGATCCACTTTAAACAAATCCACGCCAGTGGCACTTTCATCAGCTGTCACTATTCACACCAAGTCCAACAGCGATGGGATAAGGATTCTGGAGGCAGGTTCTCGGGTGAAACTGGAAGCCTTCAGTTTGGACCTGCACGTTGTCAGCAGGTGTCTGATGGTCATCTTTCTAAGAATTGTGACTACTTGAGAATTTGGTCCTGCACCTGTGTTTGAGCAGGCCTATTCAGGATCACCACTGCCCACTGCTAAATGGGGAAGGCTCTAGAAAAGGTGGGCTAAACATTGGAAGTCCCACCTTTGTCTGGCTGGGTGACCGCACCCAGTGGGTCACCCCGTATGCGGTCGAAACAATCAAAGAAAACAATTTATAATTGCAGCATGGAATGTCCAAACACTACTTTACACGTAAGAGAGCGACAAACCTGAAAGGAGAACCGCTCTTGTTGTCCACAAACTTTCTAAATTGAATATTGAGGTAGTTGCCTTGACTGAAACAAGATTTTCCAGTGAAGGCAAAGTTATTGAGCCCAGTTCAGGATATATCATCTTTTGGAAGGGTAAGGTGGATGGAGAGGATCATATTCATGGTGTTGGATTTGCCATGAAGACGAATATAGTTGCTAATTACCAACTTGTCCCAAATGCAGTTAGTGAAAGACTTATGACTGACTTTCCATACACCACTCTCCGGAGATAGTTAAGCGACTCTCATCTTTGCTTGTGCTCCTACATTAGATGCCGATGAAGATGCTCAAAATCAGTTCTATAACTTACTTTTCACAACCATCTCCAATGTACCAACTAAAGATAAACTCTTCCTACTAGATGAATTCACTGCTAGAATTGGGAAGGATAATCTGCTATGGGAAAATGTAATGGGCAAACAAGGACTCAGTATTTGCAATGCCAATGAATTGCTGCTTCTCAGTCTATGTACTGAACATGAACTTTTCATAACTAATACCCAGTTTCGCCTACCTAATCGCTTCAAGATCACATGGATGCACCCTCGCTCTAAGCATTGGCACATCCTTGATTACATCATCATTCAACAATGTGATAGGAAGGATGTCCTTATCACCAGAACAGCTAGAAATGTTGATGATTGCTGGACAGATCACAAGTTGCTATTCTCTCGTCTTAGAATTGGTCTTCGCCGTAAACCACCCAGGCGTTTTCAAACCCCGTCCAGACAGAAGTTTGAGACACCTAAACTTCGAGATGGACTCACTGCCATGAATTTCCACAACATGATCGACATGCTGGCAAGTGCTCTAGTCAACACAAAGAATGTAGAGCAGGAATGGGCTACGTTTTGGAAAAAAAATACAGAATCAACTGAGAAAACCATTGGTTTTAAGAAAGTGTAAGACAAGACTGGTTTGATGACAACAACAAAGAGATTTTGTGTTGTCATCAATGTTAAAAGAGAAGCCAATCTATCCCTTTAAGATCCATTGTCAGACGCAAACAAAGCGCACTTTCTCGAACTCAAACATAAATGTCAGGGGCAAATAAGAGAGATAAAGAACAAACGGTGACAGCAGAAAGCTCATAAACTGCAAAGTATGTCTGAAGCGTAACTTCTATGCAGGATAAAGGAGTTATATGGCCCAACTCACTCTTCCTCCAGAACACTGGGTGGTGTGAATAAAAATGAGCACACACTCTTTACTCGCAAATTTAGAGCAGGTGCTCGCATTGAGGTGAATAAAAACCGCATGTCGGAAGCAGTCACTCACAGCAGACCTGTGACCTTGAGCACAAATTCCAGTCGCTCGAGTAGCAGAGTGGGTGCTCCAGATTTCTGGTGAATCAAGATAAAGCAGGCACTCTTTCCTGTAAGCGCCTGCTCATATTTCCTTGAGCTAACTCGGTAGGTGACTCCAAATGATAGTGTCAAGTTCAATAGCATGGCAGAGGTAATGGTGGTTGTTAATCGGAAAAGAAAATTATATAAACTTTGCAGAGAATCATCGCGTCTGCCTCTGTGGTGTAGTGGTTAGTGTGATTAGCTGCCACCCCCGGAGGTCCGGATTTGATTCCCGGCTCTGCCACGAAATTTGAAAAGTGGTACGAGGGCTGGAATGGGGCTCACTCAGCCTCGGGAGGTGAAGTGAGTAGAGATGGGTTCGATTCCTACCTCAGCCATCCTGGAAGTGGTTTTCCGTGGTTTCCCACTTCTCCTCCAGGCAAACGCCAGGATGGTACCTAACTTAAGACCACGGCCGCTTCCTTCCCTCTTCTTTGTCTATCCCTTCCAATCTTCTCATCCTCCACCAAGCCCTGTTCAGCATAGCAGGTGAGGCCGCCTGGGCGAGGTACTGGTCATCCTCCCCAGTTGTATCCCCCGACCCAGAGTCTGAAACTCCAGGACACTGCCCATGAGGCGGTAGAGGTGGGATCCCTCGCTGAGTCCGAGGGAAAAGCCAACCCTGGAGGGTAAGAACATTAAGAAAGAAAGAAGAGAATCATCGCAACTTGATTACAGAGTGTTATAAAGGTCCAGTAAGGAGCATGCTGAAGAGCCTCCATGGCTCAGACGGCAGCGCGCCGGCCTTTCACTTTTGGGTTCCGTAGTTCAAATCTCGGCCACGCCATGTGGGATTTGTGCTGCACAAAGCGGAGGCGGTACAGATTTTTCTCCGGGTACTCCAGTTTTTCCTGTCGTCTTTCATTCCAGCAGCACTCTCCAACATCATTATATTTCATCTGTCATTGCCCCAGAGGAGTGAGACAGGCTTTGGCAGCCGACACGATTCCTATCCTCACCGCTACATTAATTCCATTCCTGACCCGGTCAGATCACTGGAAACAGGCTGTGGATTTTCAAGAAGCATGCTGAATGGTTAGCGGAGCATTTCCTTGGGCATTCCAAAGACACACGAGGTGGTGCACTAACAAATGAAGAAAAACTGTAAATCTTCTTGCGTTATGTTGGTGGAACTGGGTTTCAGAGTGGAGTTGGTGAAGACATCTCGGAGAACTGTGTCAAAAACATTTTTGCAGGTTTTGACATGAAGAGAAATGAAAGTAGATTACTAGATAAACTTCCAGCAAATGTTGCTTAGATGCAGGAAGCACGGGCTAAGTGGCAAGAACGTTTGAGCTTCACTTATGCTGTCTGAACTGTAGACTGTACTCATGTACAAATTCAGAAGCCACATATTCATGGGAACGACTACATTTACAGAAAAGGCATCGCTAGCATTAACGTACAGGCCACTTACAATGGAAAGGAAGAATTCAACCAGTGTAGATGTATCACAGCCTGACTCTGTCTATGACTTCCGAATTTGGAGAAATTCCGATGTTTGCAGGGTTATGACGCCTCTGTAGGAAGTTGAAGGGATGACAACTTCTGCAGATCTTACAACTTGCTTATGTCACACCGACACAGGTCTTACGGCGTCGATGGGATAGGAATGGCATAGGAGTAGAAAGGGAGTGGCCATGGCCTTATATAAGGTACAACTCCAGCATTTGCGTAGTGTGAAAATGGGAAACCACGGAAAACCATTTTCAAGGCTGCTGACAGTGGGGATCAAACCCATTATCTCACGGATGCAAGCTCGCAGCTATTCGCCCTTAATCGCATGGCCAACTCATCCGGTCCTGCACATCGGGTTCCTAAAAAATTTCTATTGTCTATATATTATTTTCATCATAATTAATGTTTGTTATTTAAGTTATAGGCCTACCATCTTTCCTCAATTTTTTAATGTCATAATATTCAGGCTATGATTTCCTACCTTTCAGAAGGCCGATGGTAGGGTTATTCTCCCCCTGCATCAGATTCATTAGCCGCTTCTTCCATTATTTAACGATATGCATTTGTTTCCCGTACACTTTAATTCTACTTTATATTTAAGCCTTCTTTTCATGTTTTGTAATTTTTTACCAACAGTTGTCAGACGGAAATTCTTCATCTCCTTCTACCACTTTTCCCACGTCTGTGGGGTCCTGGGTGCAAGTTGTGTCGCGCATGTGGATTTGGCCCTGTTTTACGGCCGGATGCCCTTCCTGACGCCTAACCTAGATGGAGGTATTTAATCACTGTTGCGTGTTTCTGTGATGGTTGGAGCGTAGTGTGTTGTGCGAATATGAAGAGGAAAGTGTTGGGACAAATGCAAACGCCCAGTCTCCAAGCCAGAAAAATTAATCAGAGGTGATTAAAATCCCCGACCCAGCCGGGACCCTCTGAACCGAAGGCCTCAATGCTGACCATTCAGCCAATCAGACAGTTGTTGGACGGAAATGTTTAAGTTAAATTTAGCGAGTAGTTCACAATGAACTGCATTTATTGTACTTGTTTTCTTGTGCTTCTTATCCGGTAACTGAGACTTTGAAAACATAATTACCGGGCGAGTTGGCCGTGTGGTTAGGAGCAAGCAGCTATGAGCTCGCATCCGGGAAATAGTGGGTTCGAATCCCACCGTCAGCAGCCCTGAAGATGGTTTTCCGTGGTTTCCCATTTTCACACCAGACAAATGCTGGGGCTGTACCTTAATTAAGGCCACGGCCGCATCCTTCCCATTCCTAGGCCTTGCCTGTCCCATCGTCGCCATAAGACCAATCTGTGTCGGTGTGACGTAAAGCAAATAGCAATAGAAAACTTAATTGTATGTTCCTTTAACCCTGGAACCGGCAAGCGACTAACCTTCAAGCGGCAAGCATTTAGGCGAGTTCTGCAAGCAACTTTTAAAAAATTCATAAAAATGTTGTTTTTCAATTTATTTTCATGTATAACATGTCATTTTATTCAAAAAAGGATGAAAATTACTACAGTAGGTAATTAAACTTACTAATTTAGTATCCTGAATCAGTATGGGCGAAGTATTCAACACACGCTAAGTATTCGAAAATAATCCGAAAGTTCTGAGCAACGTGTACGTAAAAAGTAACATTATATGTAGATTTTACTATATACAAAATTTGCACAATTTAATGCTGATTAAAAGTATGTAGAAAGGTTTCACTACATTGAAGTATTGTAAAGTAAAATAGAACTTAAATAACACAAGCACATCGCACCAAAACGTGAATCTATTTAGTCAGATTCATCCTCGCTACCTTCTGTTTGGCTCCTCTTTCTTCCTCCTTTCATAGGCCTCCAAAAATGATTTAATTTATGGTAGTACTGTTTATGAACACCGCAATTACATCCTGGCCACCAGAAGTGGGTACGTGACTTTTCTCTGCAGTCGAACAGACGGGGTACAACCGCAGTTTCTTCCCTGGGAGGCGTACCAGCTGATGTCCCATTTCTCCTGAAGTTCCAGGTGGAATGTTTTGAAGAGTTTCTTCATCTACAAGACCTTCGACAATACTAACCATAAATTCCTCGTGTTCAAGGGTTTTGTCGGTGTTCAAACTATAGAGTATGCAGGCATCAAAAATTACCAACAGGTTATAGAATACTTCTTTCCAGTTGAAATGTTTTAGTGACATGACTTTAGAAAAATATGGAAATATTTGCGATTTTGAAGTGCACCACTATTTTTCAATATTGTTATTAGGATTCAAGCCCATATTTATAACTATAGAAATGATTTTGATTTTTGATCCTGTATCGTCAACCCATCTTTGCAGACGAGAATACAGACCCATATTTCTGGAATTCGTTTTATTTCGAATAATTTCCTGTGTGTATTTATTAGTTTCAGTTACTAAATGATTCCATATAGCATTGGAGAAAAACAAATAGAAATATGTTAGAGGAGGACTGTTTCCCAGAGGGCAATTTCGTACACCCGCGTTTCGAACTTTGAACTCCCCTTCCACCTTTATTTTTGCCTCTGGAGGACAAAATCTTATCCACTTCGGTTCTGTTTGGTCAACTGCATTACCATCATTATCATCATCAGTGGCTGGTTCATGGTGTTCCACATCATCGTCAATATCAGTGTCAAAATCACTTAGCCTAGGCTCATATGACTCGCTACTACCTGACGAATTATTGTCAAAATCATCGTCAATTCCTTTTAAAAATACGTCACTATCACCTTCGCCGTCCAGATCAAACAAACATTTACGAATTTAACTACTTCCTGACAATTCAAGAATTTTGCGCCACGAAAGGAAATGCACATCGGACAACTACAGCAAGCACAACAGAATAATCATCTGCAAAGCGCTCTCGTTTTTCCACGTGTATACCGCACACACTGCCACACTAAACTACTTCAGAATTGTGCTGTATTATAGAGTAGAGTTTCCTCTTCAACATGATGCAAGATATGTCATAAAGATGTTGAATGTCAAGGCGCTATCTCGAAATTAGTCGGTGCTGGCGTAATGCATCTCGATAATGACTCTGCCGGTTGAGTAACAGGGAAATGAGTCAAGATTGCGACGACTGCCTGTTCCAGGGTTAAAATGGAGATAAAAGTGGACTAGAATTCCACACTGTCAGTGCAATGTTAAGCATTGAACTACCCGGAAGTCATCGAAGTGTTATCACAATCTAAGGTGTTATATAACATGGCACGTGCACGACCTTGATCAGTGACACTGAGTGGCTGCTCCAGACACTCGAGTGTACGCTGTGCTTCCGCTCTATATTTTTATTCACCGCAAATGCGGAGTAGAAGCTCATCAGCAGGAAGACACTCAGGCACTCAGCGAGCACACGCTCACTCGCTTAGACTCATTTTTATTGACACCACCCATTGAAAGCTGCTGATAGTCAAGAAATCCTAGAACGTTGGAAAGAACATTTCTGCCCTCTTCTCAATCAGAGTTCAAATGCTGCTGAAGACTTTCTCGATGATGTGCCTCTACATCCCAACAACCATGGATGACTCCTCCACCAACATTCAAGGAATTCAATGTTGCTCTCAGTAAACTGAAACCTGGCAATGCTCCTGGCCAAGATAACAATCCTCTGGAACTGATTCAAAGTGGAGGCCTACCTCTAAAAATCAGACTTCATACTCTTATCCTCTTAATATGGGAAACCTGCGAAGTACATGAAGATCTTAAAAATGCCACTATTGTTACTCTTTTCAAAAAAGGGTGATTGTAGTTTTTGTGGCAACAATCGTGGTATATCATTGCTTTTCTTCTGTTCTGTTCAATTTTGGCCACTATGGACCACGGAGTAACAACTACAGTATCCTGGATAATCTATTCCCTCCCCTGGATTTGATCTTCTGCTAATATAGCTTCATTTGTAGGCTTATCTGCTTTCTTCGGGAAAAAAAATCACTTTTGAAGATTTATTTTCTCCTTCTTCTCGGAAGCCTCTGAAGTATGAAAATAATTATTGTCCGAAGTGGTTCCTGTTTTGGATGTCTTTATGACTATCTATAGCCGGTAAAATTCTTGCAAGAATTTTGCTCAATCGCCTGCAGATTATTTCCGAGAGGATTCTACCCAAGTCGCAGTGTGGTTTTGGAACGTTCAGAGGCACAACAGATATGATTTTCTGTGTAAGGCAAATTAAGAAAAAATGCAGAGAGCAACAGACTCCTTTATACTTTGTGTTTTATTATCTGGAAAAGGCCTTCCAGTCAGTCCTGAGACCAGCTATGTGGACAGTACTGAAACACACTGGCTGTCCACAGCATTTTGTAGATCTAGTCAAGGCTCTTTATGATAACACATTTGGGCAAGTTGTTCATCAAAATATTATCTCTGACCCATTTCCAATCACTCATGGATTGAAACAAGGATGTGTGCTTGCTCCAACACTCTTCTTTGCTGTCTACCTAGCTACCATGCTATGTGGGACATCTACAAACAACCAAAGTGTAAAGGTCAGGTATCGCTTCGATGGGGGACTGTTCAACCTGGCTAGACTTCACTCCCAAAAGCCTACTAAGATTTTCTCTGTTATGGGATTGCTGCACCTGCTCTCACACCTGGGGAGCTGCAACAGTCAACCAGTTGTTTCGAGAGTGCTTGCGATCATTTTGGTCTCTCCATTAATGTTTAGAAAACCAAAGTACTCTCACAGCCTGCACCTGGATCGAACGTCCCATCTTTCAATATCTCCATTGCAGATACTCGACTGGAGCAGGTCGACCACTTCTTTTTGCTAGTGGCTTTACGTCGCACTGACACAGATAGGTCTTATGGCAACGATGGAATAGGAAAGGACTAGGAGTTGAAAGGAAGCGGCTGTGGCCTTAATTAAGGTACACACCGGGCGAGTTGGCCGTGCGCGCAGAGGCGCGCGGCTGTGAGCTTGCATCCGGGAGATAGTAGGTTCGAATCCCACTATCGGCAGCCCTGAAGATGGTTTTCCGTGGTTTCCCATTTTCACACCAGGCTGTACCTTAATTAAGGCCACGGCCGCTTCCTTCCAAGTCCTAGGCCTTTCCTATCCCATCGTCGCCATAAGACCTATCTGTGTCGGTGCGACGTAAAGCCCCTAGCAAAAAAAAAAAAAAAAAAAAAAAATTAAGGTACAGCTTAATTTGCCTGGTGTGAAACTGGGAAACCACGGAAAACCATCTTAAGGGCTGCCGACAGTTGGATTTGAACCCACTATCTCCCGGATGCAAGCTCACAGCTGCACACTCCTAACCGCATGGCCAACTCGCCCGGTTGGCCACTTTTTATATCTAGGAAGTATCCTCTCAAAAAATGCTAACTGCTCACAAGATGTTGATAAGAGAATTGATGCTGCCCACTCAGTATTTGGACATTTATCCCGTCATGTCTTCATGAATAAGGAACTTACAATGCATACCAAGATCATGGTTTACCGTGCTGTTGTCATATCAACACTGTTTAAGGCTGTGAAACGTGGACCCTCTACAATAAGGATATCAAAAAGCTAGAGCACTTCCATCTGCAAAATCTTAGATCCATCTTGAACATCATATGGGAGGACCAGGTCACCAAATTTGCAGTTCTTGAGAAAGCACATGCTATGTAGGTGTTTTGAAAAGTTCTCGGAATGTACTAGAATTAAGCATCTTACCTCGGTGGAACTGCTTTTATTTTTCAACATAGTCTCCCTGTAGACTAATGCATTTGGTCCAGCGATGTTCCAATGCCTTGATCCCATCTCGAAAATGAGATTCCTCCTGGCCTGCAAAATACCTCTCCAATTCGGCTGTCAGTTCTTCCCTTGTAGAAAACCTCCATCCACCGAGGAAAATTTTCAGCTTGGGGAATAGATGAATGTCTCATGGTGCCAAATCAGGTGAATAAGGTGGATGTGGCAACAATTCGTACCCCAGTTCATGAAGTTTTGCCATGGCAATAACACTTGTCCTGATGAAAGATGACCTTTTCCCTTGCCAAACCAGGCCTTGCTTTGCGTATCTTTTCCTATAGTTAGTCTAGGAGGTTTGCATAGTATTGCCCCATAATGTTTGGCCAGTAGGAAGATAATCGATCAGCAGAATGCCTTTTGCATCCCAGAAAACTGAGGCCATGACCTTTCTGGCCGAACGCACTGCCTTTGCTTTCTTTGGTGGTGGTGAATCAGCATCTTTCCACTGCATTGACTGCTGTTTTGTCTCTGGGGTATAGTAGTGGACCCAAGTTTCATCTGTAGTCACAAACCGGCGCAAAAAATCTTGTTGGTTGCACTGAAAACGGGCCAGACTTTGTTGGGACATTTCCAATCTGGTGCGTTTATTGTTCAGTGTCAAGAGCCGCGACACCCATCTTGCGGATAATTTTTTCATACCTAATTCTTCAGTTAAAATATAATATACCCGTTCAGAAGACATCCCTACAGCTTCAGCAATCTCCTGCACTTACAGTCGACAATCCTCCATGACCATTTTTTGCACTTTTGCGATAAATTCTGGGGTCGTAACACTTTTTGGCCGTCCACTACGTGGATCATCATCCAAGCTCTCCCGACCATATTTAAACTCGCTGGTCCACTTGGCAATAGTTGAAAATGAAGGAGCGGAGTCCCCCAGTGTGTTCTGAACGTCGGCATGAATTTCCTTTGTTTTCATACCTTTCTTTACAAAGTATTTAATCACTGCTCGAATCTCAGTTTTTTCCTTGTCACAAATCACTACGCGGGAACAACAACAAAGAGTCGTCACTACCACACTCCTGTAGCTAGAGCACTGACGCGCCTAGTGTTCACTCACAAAGGATGTGTGATTATTGCACGGGAACCTCGTTGCTCTAGCACTGACATCTAGCGGTGATTCCGAAAACTTTTCAAACCGTTCTTGTATAAGCATTGAGGCTATCATCATTGGTCACCATCGTAGATGGATAGGGCACGTCCATGGCATGAATCAAACCAGGCTTCCACGTCACCTTCCGTATGGTGAACTCTGTTCTGGCACAAGACCTCATGGAGCCCCTTTGGGGCGTTTCAAGGATCAGGTAAAGCATACCAACTATGAAAAGAGCTGAAATTAACATTCAATCCTGGGATAAGCTTGCTGAAATCATACATTTGGTACCACACTGTATCTACATCAGTTTCGATGTTTGAAGAGCATGCTACTATATGGCACTG
The DNA here is from genome assembly GCF_040414725.1 of Anabrus simplex. Taxonomy (NCBI): domain Eukaryota; kingdom Metazoa; phylum Arthropoda; class Insecta; order Orthoptera; family Tettigoniidae; genus Anabrus; species Anabrus simplex. The sequence continues at coordinate 470,964,695 of NC_090265.1, read as the reverse complement.
AGGCATGAACACTAACCGAGACAATGTCCAAGAGATTGCACATTGGACATTATAAATTTTCCAGCTAACTCATTCTTGGTTGCCTGCGTTTCGCCCTCGTGTGCTAAGTTAGGCTCGTCAGTTGGGACTTAGCACACCACCCAAGATGCAAGGCTAGTGCATACCGCAGTCAACCAAGAATGAGTTAGCTGGAGAGAGAGAAAAAAAAACTGTTTAAATGAGTACATCTATATCTCAAAACTTAACAGTTTACAGATGTAAAAATTGGCATTTGCAATCTACTTTCAAAATAAAGAAACAAGTATTATTTTGGGTTTAGAAAATCCCCTTCAGAGGGGTGGATAATGGTGAAAAAGTGGTTGAATATCTTTTGTAAGGATACTTATATCTCAAAAAGTAAAGACATCACAGATATGAAAATTAGTATTTGGATCTCCCTTAAAAATGAAGAGACACGTAGTTTTTGTTTTTGGAAAATCCATTAAATGGGGGTTGAATAGGAGTGAAGAAAGGATGAATTTTTAAAATGAGTATATCTAAAAAATACATAGCAAGTTTGGTGACCTGATCCTCCCATATGATGTTCAAGATGGATCTAAGATTTTGCAGATGGAAGTGCTCTAGCTTTTTGATATCCTTATCGTAGAGGGTCCACGTTTCACAGCCGTAAAACAGTGTTGATATGACAACAGCACGGTAAACCATGATCTTGGTATGCATTGTAAGTTCCTTATTCATGAAGACATGACGGGATAAATGTCCAAATACTGAGTGGGCAGCATCAATTCTCTTATCAACATCTTGTGAGCAGTTAGCATTTTTTGAGAGGATACTTCCTAGATATAAAAAGTGGCCGACCGGGCGAGTTGGCCATGCGGTTAGGAGTGTGCAGCTGTGAGCTTGCATCCGGGAGATAGTGGGTTCAAATCCAACTGTCGGCAGCCCTTAAGATGGTTTTCCGTGGTTTCCCAGTTTCACACCAGGCAAATGCTGGAGCTGTACCTTAATTAAGGCCACAGCCACTTCCTTTCAACTCCTAGTCCTTTCCTATCCCATCGTTGCCATAAGACCTATCTGTGTCAGTGCGACGTAAAGCCACTAGCAAAAAGAAGTGGTCGACCTGCTCCAGTCGAGTATCTGCAATGGAGATATTGAAAGATGGGACGTTCGATCCAGGTGCAGGCTGTGAGAGTACTTTGGTTTTCTAAACATTAATGGAGAGACCAAAATGATCGCAAGCACTCTCGAAACAACTGGTTGACTGTTGCAGCTCCCCAGGTGTGAGAGCAGGTGCAGCAATCCCATAACAGAGAAAATCTTAATAGGCTTTTGGGAGTGAAGTCTAGCCAGGTTGAACAGTCCCCCATCGAAGCGATACCTGACCTTTACACTTTGGTTGTTTGTAGATGTCCCACATAGCATGGTAGCTAGGTAGACAGCAAAGAAGAGTGTTGGAGCAAGCACACATCCTTGTTTCAATCCATGAGTGATTGGAAATGGATCAGAGATAATATTTTGATGAACAACTTGCCCAAATGTGTTATCATAAAGAGCCTTGACTAGATCTACAAAATGCTGTGGACAGCCAGTGTGTTTCAGTACTGTCCACATAGCTGGTCTCAGGACTGACTGGAAGGCCTTTTCCAGACAATAAAACACAAAGTATAAAGGAGTCTGTTGCCCTCTGCATTTTTTTCTCAATTTGCCTTACACAGAAAATCATATCTGTTGTGCCTCTGAATGTTCCAAAACCACACTGCGACTTGGGTAGAATCCTCTCGGAAATAAGCTGCAGGCCATTGAGCAAAATTCTTGCAAGAATTTTACCGGCTATAGATAGTCATGAAGACATCCAAAACAGGAACCACTTCGGACAATAATTATTTTCATACTTCAGAGGCTTCCGAGAAGAAGGAGAAAATAAATCTTCAAAAGTGGTTTTTTTTTTCTTTCAGAAGAAAGCAGATAAGCCTACAAATGAAGCTATATTAGCAGAAGATCAAATCCAGGGGAGGGAATAGATTTTCCACGATACCGTAGTTGTTATTCCGTGGTCCATAGTGGCCAAAAATGAACAGAACAGAAGAAAAGCAATGATATACCACGATTGTTGCCACAAAAACTACAGTCGCCCTTTTTTGAAAAGAGTAACAATAGTGGCATTTTTAAGGTCACCATGTACTTCGCAGGTTTCCCATATTAAGAGGATAAGAGTATGAAGTCTGATTTTTAGAGGTAGGCCTCCACTTTGAATCAGTTCCAGAGGATTGTTATCTTGGCCAGGAGCATTGCCAGGTTTCAGTTTACTGAGAGCAACATTGAATTCCTTGAATGTTGGTGGAGGAGTCATCCATGGTTGTTGGGGACGTAGAGGCACATCATCGAGAAAGTCTTCAGCAGCATTTGAACTCTGATTGAGAAAAGGGCAGAAATGTTCTTTCCAACGTTCTAGGATTTCTTGACTATCAGCAGCTTTTAGTGTCCTGGAGGAAGAGTGAGTTGGGCCATATAACTCCTTTATTCCTGCATAGAAGTTACGCTTCAGACATACTTTGCAGTTTATGAGCTTTTTGCTGTCACCGTTTGTTCTTTATCTCTTTTATTTGCCCCTGACATTTACGCTTGAGTTCGAGAAAGTGCGCTTTCTTTGCGTCTGACGATGGATCTTGAAGAAGGGATAGATGGGCTTCTCATTTAACATTGATGATTGTGGGTGTTGTGTAACAAATAATTTGTAACAAATAATTTTTCACTAAAATATTTTATTTATTTGATATCTTAAATAGAACACACCATATTGCAAATCAGCATAAATATCATCACAGAGATGGATTAAATGTTTTTATACAAATTTATCTCCTCTTCAACATTCTTATCATGGTACTATTTCAGTGAGACAAAATACTAGAAATGGGGTTTTAATATACTGTAATACTCATTTAAACATTTTTACATTGGTCTGTAAATGCATTACCTATATACGCTCATCCTGTATGCAAGAATATCTTAATTTGTCAGATATAAATGCAGCCCTGAGCAGACTGTGTGAGTTATTTCAGTTTATCATTTAATATAAATAGAACTTTTCAAAATGTTTTCCAGGAAGTTATCTCACTGATAGTCAACTTTATAGCCGTATAATTATATGTTAGATGCAGTCAAGCATGGTATTAAGATGTAAATATAATTTTCCAGCACCTTCTATATAGTAAAATATTTGAAATCAGAAATTATTATCAACTACAGATAATAGCTGCTTTTCTTTAATGTTATAAAATCTTGTTTTACGATCTTATCACTGTACTTATGTAATTTAGATATTTTTATTATTCCATGTTTGTTATAGCTCTGTATAAATAGTTCTCTCTTTCGGATAGTTTATTCTTGTTTACCATTGCCATAGTGTTCTTACACTACCTGTTGAACTGTTTTATGGTAATGCGGTAATGAGTCTTTATCAGTCTGTCTTTTATCTCTTTTAGTTCTGATGGAACTTTGTTTTCCTCTTGCCATCACTTGTTAAAGTCCTCAGTTTACAATAAATATCCAGACGGAAAAGCAAAAAGAGATAGAAAGCAGTAAATTATGCAGAAGGAAACACATAGGGATGTTTAAATAGAAGATGAATATGGTGTTAAGAACAAAATTGATGGAGCAGGTGATTTATCTCCATTTGGACTATATGCATGATGATTATTGACAAAATTCTTCTTATGAATGAATGGAATTCTAATGTTTTTAGGTGGTATTTGGTGAATACATAGATACAGTATAACAGGTACGTCAAACAACAAGACTGAGGCAGCATTTTGCCTATGTGGCTATGTCTGTTTTTCAGTCTGATGAACATTCTTCTTTATATGTGTAGTTTGAAGTATGGTAAGTAAAAGAGTTCTGGCTTTGTGAAAATTGAAAATTTTAGAAGAACATGTTTGGTTGCCAGTGTCCAGATTGGTCTCTATCCCTTTCACTTTTTCCTCTCATGATTTTAAAACTTTCGTCCTTAGCATATTTATTTTTAAGGTTTGAATATTTTTTTTTGTCATTGATTTGACTAAGAGTATAATGTTTTAACATTCCCTTCACTTTGAAGAATAGGTTTAAATTATTCCATGTTCGATCAGATAAGGGCAAAATGACATAAGATCCATTACTGTAGGGAGGGTTTAATCACTGACACTCTTTGTTATTGGGTGCTACTGATGTCTGTTTATCCAGGCTTTGCCATGCAAACATGTATAAAGAAAATGCAAGCTTTCCCCTTCTCTTCCCCAGCAAGAGATTAATAGGTCCTCTTATTTCAGTGTGATTCAGCAGCTCCTTCCATCGCTTGCTGCAACCCAAGTAACGTGCATATGGTTATAGGGGTGCTATTCCCCTGCATGTGTACTTTATGGTACTAATGTTCAGTGAGCACATTTTTCACACGATTCTGAACCCTAACGAAATGTTGTATCATCCGTTCGTAAAACATGACTTCTTGAAATCATGTAGCAACGTCCTTTTAACATGTAACTATATTAATGTGTCGTGCCTCGTGACCGGGTGTAACGAAGAGGGGTATCAATGCATAAAACTATGTAACAGTGCAGTAATTAATGTCTTAAACACCAAACCGGATGGCGTATGTAGTCTGCTCTCGTCGTACTACCAGCATGTTTCCAGCAGTGTAGTGTAGCGGATGTGGTTAGGCGTCCGCCTAGCAAGTGATGGAATGTGCCAGCGGCGGTTCAAATCCTGCATCGTTCAGATATTTTTGCATCAATATGATGTTTGAATACATAAACACAGGCCCACGTTTGCCACATTCAAACAGTAGAATGAACTTGTTGTTCATCTTGTGCCCTGCGCATACTCCGTTGGTTAGGGCCTGAATGTACTGTAATTTCTGCTGTCATTCGGCATGTTTTCCACAGAGGAATACATTGACATGCTCGTCATTTATGAGGAAGCAAGACATAATGCGTGCGAGGCACTACGTCTGTACCAGGAACAGTATCCCGACAGGCGACACCCAGCTGCTACAACATTCCGCCATGTTGAAAGATGCCTAAGGACAACAGGCGTGATTTCCAACCAGCCACCAATCCGCGAATGCCCCGTTACATTGGGTGAAACAGAAGAGGCCATTCTGGAGGCAGCTCATAATAATTCACACTTCAGTACAAGGGCGACTGCATGACAGGTGAACACAAGCCAGCCATCCATCTGGTGAATACTGCATGAACATAAATTTCACCCATACCATCTTGAGCTACACCAAGAGCTCCATGGATGGATTTCAAAGCTCAAATGGAGGTCTGTCAGTGGCTATTAGGCAGGCTGGACAATGATGCAGCATTCGTATCACATATCTGGTTCTCGGACAAATCGCACTTCCACAATAATGGGAACGTCAGTCACCACAACGTGCACTATTGGAGACCAGACAATCCTCACTGGGTGCGACAGGCGGCCAATAAAGTATGATGGGGAGTGAATGTTTGGTGTGGAATATTTGGGGATCGCCTGATTGGACCTTATTTCTTGGAGGGCTATTGGACGGGCCCACGCTACCTGCAATTTCTGCGGCAGGAACTCTCACTGCTGCAGGAGGATGTGCCCTTGCATCATCATTTGATGATGTGGTTAAACAGGATGGAGCTCCACCACATTCGACTTTGCCCGTTCGTAACCATCTGAACAAGGAACTGCCAGGGAAATGGATAGGATGAGGAGGCCCTGTTTCTTGGCCCGCCAGATCACCGGATTTAATGCCGTTAGACTTCTTATGGGGACATTTGAAGAACGTTGTTTACACTCAAGCGCCGGAAAACCCCGACCAGCTCTGGCAACTCATCACGGACGCCTGCCGAGCAATTACACTTGGAATGCTTCACTGTGCAAGATGTTCTATTGGACACCAGGCCCGAATACGCATAACTAAAATGATCATCACATCTAGAATTTGCTGCAATAAAACATTGTCAGGGCAGTTGTGTTCCTATTATTTCCGGTCTGTATGTGTCCGGCCTGCTAACTAATCGGCCCTTCTTAGGGCCACAAACACATTCATTCACATACAATTTGCATGAAAGTGGGTATTGAACTTACAGTGTGTGCGGTATGTATTAAAGAAATATTTCAAAAATTTGTAATCTTCGCCCCGGACTCGAACCTCCCACCTGACATGCAAGCCCACTATGCTACTCCTTTACCAACTACACTACGGTTCCGTACGGCACACTGGGCAGCTTATAGCAAGTATTAGGTTTACTGTGGTCACAATATCAATTTAGTGTTTCGCCTGCGTGTCAAGTTCATATGATCTAGAAGGCACACGCACGTCTTCCAGTATTTAATACGAGTATAACATTACGGCGTCCTATCGTGGTGAGGCAGTAAATACCAAGATATCTGGTTGTGTTGTCTGAGCATAACAGCAGAACAGATATTTTCAGGATGGAATAAATATTGTGGGTTGCATGAAACTACATTGGAAGGAGCGGCTGAATCATGCTGTATTTGTATAATTTGGTGCTCTCTATCTGTGCTCATCTGTATTCTATTCATTTTACAGATTCCTGTCATGTGAAATCTTATTAATAATGTAATGCACTTATATTAACTAGAAGAATGGTATGAATAGTCTGAATAGTGGCACAAAGCATTTCAATAAATGAGAGCACAAGGCATACCAACAATGCCTCTTTCACTGTTCTATTCAACTTGGATTGTATTTTTCACTTTTTTTCTCATTATACTTACTTGAGGCCTCATTTATAATACTGAATAATTTATCAATGAAAAGAATTGGCTTTGTTGGTCTGAACATAAATGCTAATTTCAGTATATGGTTGCAAATGAAGATACTAACAATAAGATTATTAAGTTAACTAAACTAATAAGAGACCATTTTTCCCTTTTGGAAAAATATAATAGTCCCTTAGTAATTGTGTTTATTGCATGCAAGTCTCTTGAGATCAATTGTGAGGTGAATTGATAAAGCATGGTTGATTACTTACATAAGGAAAACACTCGGATGGATTGTTTTCCTTTGCTATGACTGATGTTATATTGCATATAACTTTGATTTAATATATTGCCGACCGGGCGAGTTGGCCGAGCGGTTAGGGGCACACAGCTGTGAGCTCGCATCCGGGAGATAGTGGGTTCGAACTCCACTGTCGGCAGCCCTGAAGATGGTTTTCAATGGTTTCCCATTTTCACACCAAGCAAATGCTGGGGCTGTACCTTAATTAAGGCCACAGCCGGTTCCTATCCATTCCTAGGCCTTTCCTGTCCCATCGTTGCCATAAGACCTATCCGTGTCAGTGCGACATAAAAGCAAATCGCAAAAAAAAAAAAAAAAAAAAACTATATAAATTGCTGAATTTACCTATTAGTTAAAAGAAAAGAAAAGAAAAAGAACAAACACACACACACACCAGAAGAGAATAAGAATTTTGAAGACAATGCCAGACTTATCTGAGAACCCATACTTGCTATTGTCCTTGCTAGTAGAAGGCAGGTTTCAAAATATGGAATACAATACGTTTATGTAAGGTAAAAGATGTTATTCAGTTGGGTTGTAGTATAGTCAATGAAATCAAATCAAGCTCTAAAAATAAAATGTAGTGAGTTTACAGTGGCTTGATTTTATTAGAAGGAAGTGAATTTGTAGTTAAAACTATCCTTGCATGTATGTTGACTGACAAATTGTACAGACCCCCCCCCCAAACCCCATCTCACCATCAGATAGCTCCTCAATTCTAATCACGTAGGCTGAGTGGACCTCGAAACCAGTCCTCACATCCAGGTAAAAATCCCTGACCTGGCCGGGAATCGAATCTGGGGCCCCCGGGTAAGAGGCAGGAACGCTACCCCTACACCATGGGACTGGCAAATTGTACAGACAAGTCATAAAAATAAATCAATCACTACTTAAGTCAAATATTTTCTATATATATAAAACGCTAACGTGTATGTTTCAGAAAACTCAAGCTCTTAAACCAGAGGGAGTTAAAAGGTGCTGGAAGAATCTTGAATTTCTTGAGAAGTCAACAGAAATATATTTGTTTTCAAGATTAAATCATTACATGATCACTCCAATAATTGCAGGCAAAGGCTTACCCTAACCTGCAATAAATTCTGTACTTAGCAGGTTGCCAAGCGACTAACACTTAGCCAGAGAGAATACATTTTCTCTGATGATGTAAGAATACTATTTTCTGCTAGATACTCTTTGATTCTCTGACCTTCTCCATCTTCTGAATATACTCAACAGATGGCAGAACATTCCTAATAACTTATATGCTGTTAAGAGAAAACAGTCTACGTACATGCATACGGGAAGGTATCAAGTCGACAAGCCTTCTGTATGACCATTAATAAAACGCAGGGACAAACACTTGAAAAAGTGAGTGTCTACTTACCCGAATCAGTATTCAGCCACGGCCAATTGTATGTTGCACTATCTCGGGAAAGATCGTTTGAAAATGTTAAGATCCAGATACAGCCGAATGGTCAAAGCACAGGGAACGTTGCATGGAAAGAAGTTTTATAAACTAAATTATGAACAAATCAGTTATTATGTACTGGTATTAAATGTTCATAGAACTACTGAAAAGGGCAGGCAAATTATATGACTGTGACAGGCATTTCAAGATGAGTTATCTGACCTTTATGTGACCTATTTGTAAGGAATGGTGCAGAGCAGCATGGGTCCACAAGTTCTCTAAAATACTTTTACTGTACTTAATTACAATATTCCCTTTCTTTCTAACTCTCAGCATCATATAAACCATGTAAATCCGGGAAATGAACTGATGGGATCCAGATACGGACTGGAGTCTGCCATTTGAAGACCCCTGGTATAGAACATGTCAAGGCCACAGTTCTAGTTGCAAATACAGGATTGTAGAGGCTAGTTGCTGAGCTTGCCAAAGAGGTTTAATGTGAGAGAATGCAAAGACCGCAGAATAATCTGCCTAATAAGCACCATGCTGAAAACCTTCCTATGGGTGATCCATCAGTGTATCTACAGGAAAATTGAAGAGTACATTTGTGATACTCAGTTTGGGTTCCATATTTATTTACTTGAGTCATAAGCTATACACATTTCAACATTAAATAATTGTGTAAAAGAATATAATATTACAAAATAACAAATAAGTACAGGTAATTCCATCTCTAAGAAAAGAAAATTAAACAACTTCGTCCAGAATCGGGCAACAGCAACTGCATTTTCTTCAGCTATCGTTAACTCTCCACCACTGCATGATTGAGAACAGAGCGGGCATTGGCATAGATGACTCATTGTCTGTTCTTCTCCACAGTCACATTGTGTTGGTTCTTTGGAATAGCCCCATCTGACAAGTTTGTCCCTGTATTTACCAACACCTGATCGTAGCCTTATCAATGATCTCCAGGTTAACCTGTCTAAAGTATGTATGTCCAGGAGGTAAACATTCAGGAGGTTTCATCCACGTTTGAAGATTATCACATCTAGCAGCCCACAGTTGTTCTCTGGCTCTGTGCAGAGACACAGTTAGCATTGAAGTTGAACTGAGGAAATTTTTTCTGGATTTCAACCTAGATCTTGGTGGTTGATAGCTCCATGGAGTGGGTGTAACTGGTTTATTGCAGCCTTCTTTCTCTCAGCATCTGCAGCTACTTTCTACCATATATCAGATAGTGCCATGCAATAAACCTTGTCTATAGGTGTTGGTTTCAGGCACCCAGTGATCAGCGTAACAGTTTCACTTAGCACGAGATCCACTTGCTTCACATGAACGGAGTTATTGTCATACAGGACGTGCATACTCACCTGCAGAGAAACAGAGTGCCATGGCGGAAATTCCGTAAAGGGCTTGGAACTTGAGAAGCCCTATTTGACGTTCACGTCCTGGTTCAGAGATGCAGAGAGTTCGATTGTCCTGTATTTACGTGCTTCAGCATAACGTTTAGCGCTATTAGCTGCCGTCCTCAGAAGCCTGGGTTTGATTCATAGTACTGCCAGAAATTTAAGAATGGTAGGAGGACTGGTATGTGGTTAAAATGGTACATGCAGCTCACCTCCATTGGGGGTGTACCTGAAAAGAACTGCACCTCCTCGAGAGGAGCACACGAGTTTACTTTACTTAGTTCAAAAAGGCGTTCAGTGCAGCATGAGAAAATTATGGCTACGCTCAAAGAGACAGGTATAGATGACAAAGATAACTGCATAATTACAAACCAATATAGGAAACAGATAGCACGTGTTTGAGTGGACCAATGACTCACGAATGGTCACAACCAAATGAGGCATGAGACAAGGCTATATTCTGTCTCCACTCCTGTTAAACCTGTACTGGGAGACCTGCTTCAGGAAGGCTCTGGATGATATAATGGTGGCATCAGAGTGACAATTAATAACATCAGATATGTGGATGGTACTGTCCTTATGGCTGACAGCACAGAGAACCTGCAGCAAATCCTGTTGAAATTGGTGGAAATGTATGAAAACCTTGGGTCTAAATTTGAGCACAAAGAAGCCCAAATGCATGATTGTGAGTAAGGGTCTCATCGTAGATCCAGATCTGTGAATCAATGGAGTGACAATACAGAGGACTGAGACAATCGCGCATCTAGGCTGTCTTTAACAAGCACCGGGAAAATTCCCAAGAAATAAAGTGCAGCATTCAGAAGGTCAGGAGAGCATTTAAATGCCTCTGCCAAGTGCTCTTTAGCAGAGGACTACCATTGCAGTATGCACGATGCATACTTCGTATCAGCTGGATATACAGAATATGGAATGAGGAGATATTCACTAGGATAAGTAATGAAAAGAGAACTGTGTAGGGCTGTTAAGATCAAGAAGCTCCCATACTTGGGCCATATCATGAGGTACCTGGCCTTCTGCAAATAAAAGGGAAGATCGAGGGGAAGAGAGGTCGTGCATGTCTTGAACCTGAGGCAATGGTTTGGACAAACAACCATCTCACTATTCTGCAGAACCAACAACAAAATTGTGATAGCTAGAATGTTAGCCAGTGATGATGGATATGGCACTAGAAGAAGAAGTGCTTAGTTTATTCACATAGACTTGCAGTCTGAACATTGTAAGGTATTACAGTCTATGGCATCGTATAAGTGAAAGAAAGTTTAAATTGAAATTATTTCCACTTCTCCTTTTTAATTTACTATAGCATCATTCAGAATTATTACAAGTAATGAAAATAATTTCGATTTCCAGATTCACAGAAAACCTTCATTCACTCCCACAACCATAAAACAAAATTCTCTTCACCCACAATCGCACAAACAAGCCTCATTTTACAGTTTAGTGTACAGAGCGTTAAAAATTCCCATGTCAACCGTCAATTTAAAAAAAGAAATAAGTACCATAAAAGAAATAGCTGTTTTCAATGGATACAATCCCTCAATCATACAGAAAATAATCAATAAATTGAAATTGGCCACAAACCTCTCCCCAATAAAAATTAATAAGCCTAAATATGCATCATTCACCTACATTAACCCCATTATACATCAAATTGCTACCCCTTTAAAAAAACATGATATTAGGGTAGCCTAAAAGACCCATAATTCTAATCAAAAGCTATTTTTCAACCACAATAAGATAAACTTGGACAACAATAAATTTTCGGGCTCTGGCATTTATAGACTGAAATGTGCTGAATGTAACAGTTCATATATCGGTCAAACTGGTAGAAGCTTTGCAATTAGATATGCAGAACATTTCAATGCCCAAAAGCACAATAAACACTCAGCCATGACCATCCATATGAAATACACCGGACATAGCTTTACCACAATCGAACAGGATCTCCAAATTTTAAAAAGACTAGATAAAGGCAGGCTCATGACCGAGTTCGAAAATTTATATATTTTTTTTGGACCAAAAATATAATAAGAATAAAAATTTAAATGATCCAATAGACAACCGAAGCCCTCTTTACGAACAATTAATATTTTCGCTCAATAGTTTAAATCTGAAAGACAAAAGACTTGTTAACGTCCTCAAAACAAGCTCTCCAAGCACCCCCACTAAGCCACTCAACTCATCACGCCCCTATTCTCCCTCCAATACACACAACTCCTCCCCAAGCGCCAATCACATACCCACAGCCCCGTCTTCTCAAATCCACTCCCCTCCTCTAAGACGTCACACGTACAACACGAGGAGCAGGACATTAGCGACAGCTAGTGCTCCACAAACCTCCTAACAATTAGGTAACAGCTCAACAGCTTTCAAGGTAAGTTTTAACTTTCACATCTTTCATTTCTCAATGATTTCCCCTTTTTTTCTCTTTTTCCGTCATTTCACTTGACAAATCCTCCATTTTCAGATTTCCCTCACATGTAGGACAGCTCAAACACCGATTGCACTGCACAACATTTTCGACCGTTGCCCATTCAACCAACAACTGACTTTCCCACACTTCAACAACAAAATATACGCAAACCTTTAGTCAACTAGGAAGAACCTAATGATGTTTTTAACTATCTTCATTTCAAGCCGGTGTTGTTTTAACTCTGTCTTAGCACAGCCTCATTTTATAATCAACAAAAGCTGTTCACTTGCACTGTGCACTCCATTCAAATAGAGAGTGACCAACGGAGTTGACTACCTCATGAATCCTAGAGCGAATTATTTTGGTTGGAGCCAAATTACAAATAGACAAATTGGAATGTTTTACCTCATCAATTTTAACAATTATAAATAAGTGTACAGTAATTATAAATTGTGTTTTATTTTGCCAACATTTGTATATACTACGTAGAACTACCATCGAACTCAATATCATATAGACTTTGATTACTTTGATTTTTATACTGTGCATATGATGGCCTCATTTTAATATTAAGAAACCACTAGCGTATTTTACTATGTGTAACTAGTCTATTGTTATTTCGTTTAGGATAGGACTTTGTACATGTTTTTTAATGTATTCTTTCTTACATATTATGTTCATAATTTCCAACCAGACGTCTGGTTTAATTTTGAGGTGCTTTGATATGACTGATGATGCCCCACATGGAGGGCGAAACATGTCTCCATTTTAACGATGTTTAACTAAAAATGTTAACATCCTGTAATGTATTGAATAGGTTGGAGTCCAATAAATTCTCTTATATTATTATCATCCAGAATGTAACATGGTTATGCTGTCGACAGAAATATGGATTTTTATTTACATTTTAAAATACCATATATCATCATCTGAAATCTTTTGTCATATGTAATTCAGTAAAACCATTACTGTGTCCTTAAATGCATTAGAAACTAAAGGAAAAGAAAGTTCTATAGTCCATGAGAGAGAGCCAATCATATTAGAGGCCTATATGGTATTCAGGGAGAAGAGGGCTAAATTTAATTTGAATTGCATAGGAAACCATCCTTCAGCAATATGTGTAGCATTAATGATAGTGGTGGTGGTGGAGAACTGGTAATGCGCACGTAAATGCAGTTAGGAAGTTGGAAGATGAGTTCATTTTTCATGTGACCGCATTAATTTTCCTCTACCATCGGAAATGATGAAGTCATCATTGATCAAATTCCAGGAAGAACTGCGTAACCATGAGTTTGAAACTTTGAAATCTACGTCTGGAAGAGGTAGCAGAAATCAACTGATTAAGTACTAAATTTTTCTGTCATTTTTCCCAGGTCTCTAATCTTTGTCAGTAATCTAACATTATTGTCTAGGTCTTATTTAATTAAATGTTAGCTGTTTGTTTAATATTTATCAGAGACATTTGCCCTTTTATTATATTATAGGCCAGAATAAAACATGTTTGTATCTCTTACTATCTCAATTTCAATAAAAAATGACATTGGCCCTTTTAGAATCAAGCCACAGAAGTATCACTTGTGGTCAGTGAAGGTTTATGTCTTGTAATGGGAGCTAAAGGTGCCATACGGAGGTTCTTTGAAGATTTTAGGAAGAGATTCGGCTTACTATCCTGTCTTAGAAATGAGATATTAGTGACAGTGCTGAAGAAATCCTACCAAATTTAAAATCACAATTTCAGTCTGAATATTTGATTACAATAGCTATTATGTAAACTGTAGGCCTATACTGAGTCCTATGGGGCTGCCTTTGTTAGAAAACAGTTTTGAAAATAAAATGAAAAGTAATATGGTATAACCTGTAGCAGGAAGCTGTAAACATTTCTTCACTGATACGATATTTTATGAGAGAAAATTCATTTTACTTACTCTAACCAAGTAAGTTATTTATTGAACCTTGTTTTTCCAAGGGAAAGTAACATGTCCATCTTCCAGCACTGATGTCCGTGCTAAAAAGAAGTTGTAGTTTGCAGTATAGACAATTACAATTCTGAAGGATCAGAAACTGGAGAGAAGTGATTTCAGCATAACGTTGCTGTTAAGTATGAGAAAGTAGAAGAAATAGGCCCTTACAATTAGAAACATTCACAAAATGAAACCTTCTGGAAGGAGTTTGGGAGCAGTGACACAAATGCAACTGCTATGGTTGCGTAAGGGTTTGCCAGTAATCCAAAGAAATAGAACTATGAAATGAATATGAATGGCAAAGAACTGAAACCTGAGTGCTATCATCCTTCAAACCAATTCATGTCAACGAACTGAATGAGGATGATTTTGACAGGGGTTTGGAATTTTGTGATTTTAAGGTAATTTGAAAACAAACTAGAGAATTGCAGATTGCACTTTTGTGACAAAGTGTTATTCCATATGGAATGGAAATGTTAATCAGCACAGTTTTCTCTACTATGCTCAATAAATTCTGTAATGATTAAGGAGAAAAGTTTGAAATGTATCAGTAACAAATTTGGGTATGATTAGGTAATGAGGTTCCTTAAGTGTATGTATCCTGGTTAATGGTGATTGGTATTGTGAAATCCTTGGTGATCTTGTGATCCTAGTGATGCAGATTCATTTACACCAACATCATTGTTTAAATCAACACAATGGCATACCGGTACCTCTCCAATAACGGACCATTATATTGGTATTACCTCCCCACTATGCCGATTTGCTGAAATGGTAGATGTGAAGGTGACATCTAATGGAGTGGCCAGCTCAATTTTCTGATCTCCCAGCCTGTGATTACTGGCTGAGGGGCTATTTTTTTTTTTGCTAGGGGCTTTACGTCGCACCGACACAGATAGGTCTTATGGCGACGATGGGATAGGAAAGGCCTAGGAGTTGGAAGGAAGCGGCCGTGGCCTTAATTAAGGTACAGCCCCAGCATTTGCCTGGTGTGAAAATGGGAAACCACGGAAAACCATCTTCAGGGCTGCCGATAGTGGGATTCGAACCTACTATCTCCCGGATGCAAGCTCACAGCTGCGCGCCTCTACGCGCACGGCCAACTCGCCCGGTGAGGGGCTATTTAAAGTAGAAGAATTATGCTTGGTTATCACTATACTGAGACAAATTGAGGATGAGATCAATGCCATTTCAGTGAGCATATTTTGTAATGAACTTTATATAACATTACAGTTATAAACTAATGTCCTCATATTCCTTGAGGTGGTGCAGCTATATTTAGGCAAATTCCCTGTGAAGGTGAGCTGCGCATACCTTTTTAACCACATACCATTCCTCCTGCCAGTCTTAAATCTCTGGTAGTATTGGGAATTCAGCTGGCCCTGCAGTGTAGGGGAAGTGTGCCTGCCTCTTACCCGGAGGCCACGGGTTTGATTCCCGGCCAGGACAGGGATTTCTATCTGGTTCTGAGGGCTGGTTCGAGGTCCACTAGCCTATGTGATTACAATAATGAGGAGCTATCTGATGGTGAGATAGCAGCCCCAGTCTAGAAAGCCAAGAATAACAGCTGAGCGGACTTGTCGTGCTGACCACATGACACCTCGTAATCTGCAGGCCATTGGGCTGAGCATCATCGCTTAGTAGGCCAAGGGCCTTTGGGGCTGTTGCACCATGGGGTTTGAGGTAATGGCACTAACCGTTACATGATGGAGGTGGACATTGCTGCTTATGTGAGGATGTAAACAGTGAGAATTTTGAGGCAGTAGGGTAAATCTGGTTTAATCTGGATCATTGATTTTCAAATGTATTATTATTTTGATCCCTGTAACTGCAATCCTGTCATCATACCATGCAATGAAACATGTTGCCATACTTCTGACTGATCCTGCATGTATTGTCCACAAAATAAAAGGATGTCTGGCTCCTTGCTTGAATGGTCTGAGTCACAGCCTTCAGTTCAGATGGTCCTTGGTTCAATTCCCAGCCAGGTCGATTTTAGCCACATCTAGTTCATTTGTCTAGCTTAGGGACCGAGTGTTTGTGTTTGTCTCTTCATATTCACTTAACATCCCACACTACCAACCACAACAACAGTAAACACATCCCTCCATATAGTGCTAGCACCAGGAAGGGCATCCAACTGTAAAAGTGGGTCAAGTCCAAATATGCAACACAATTTGCTCCTGAAACCCACCAGGGTATGAAGAAAAAAAACAGCAGAAGAAAATTAATCATTTATATATACATACCTATATCTCAAACTTTAAGGGCAATGTATGGTTTGGGTTAAAACTAAAGGTAGTGAGTGAGGTGGAAGTAAATAAGAAATAAACAAAATCACTATATAAAATGCACTATGGTTTTTAAATAGAAAATCAATGGTGAATGCAAATAATATGAAGAATCATTATTCATTACAAATGACAGGAAAGTTGACTTCTATATTTTTAAATTTAAATACAAGTAGGAATGGATAGTCCCTTTAAAAATAAATTTTGATCACCTCTCAGCATTTACTTCCTCAAATACTTGGCTGCTGGAATATATATTGTAAAATGTTGTCAGTGTAGGCAGAAATATTCTAAATTTATGTACAGTAATGGATTGACATGTGTATATTTAAATATAGGTAAACTAAAGGAGAATGTTGACCAAAATAGTATTTAGTCAACTTATAACTATACTCTGGCCTGAAAATACTATAAGTACTGTATGTAAGAAATGGTGAAATTACAAGATGAAGCAAACTTCTCAGATATTCAAATATTATCACTCACTGTAATTAAATCTCATCATGTTACTCTTTTGTTGCCAGTCAGTACTGCATTTACCAAGCTAATTAAATATGAGTTGGATATCATCTCAACCTTCCTCTGGAATGCAATAACCATGAAAATCTGCCACAAAGCTGAGAGTTCAATTCAAACATACTTTCCTTCTTAGTTATCCTTAGGAGCCTGAGTTCACTCTTCCTGTTCCTGACAGTCTTTAAGTTATGGCATACCAGGCATATAAACTTTGGAATTATCGTATATTGATTAATAAACAATGAGTGCCTTATACAGTATACGTTAATTTTAATATAATGTTGTATGATAGACATGTCAAGCATCAGAGACTTCAGTAAATCAATGGAGTTAGAAGTGATACCAAGTGGATAGTCTTGGAATGCCGTAGTTGATCAGTATAAATATCTCAGAACTAACATTGATCTTAATTTCATAAAGTTCAAAATGCCTTAAATTATAGATTAAAATAAACAGTTTTATGAGTGTCAAAATCAAATAATTTGGGAATAGTCTTCTTATTATACATTGTGTCCCATAAAAATGTACTCATACTTTAAGTGACAATAAATGTGTTTGTTAGCAAAGATACAAATTTAATGGAGGATATGAGAGATTAAAGAACAGTACAATACATAAACCAAATTAAAGTAAACCAGTTAAGGAAAGATAACAAGGCTAGTGTCCCCTGCATACTCCATTTATGTACATGTCCAAACATACAACTGACATTTTCAATACATAGTTGACAATGTGGACCATTGGATTCATTAGCATGACAAAACATTTTGTGTGGAATTACAAGATATTGTCTTTCAATTCTCTTTCAACTCCTTGATTGTTGCTGGCCTCCTGCCATAAACCTTGTCTTTGAGATATCTCTACAAAATGGACCATTGGCGGAGGTCAGAAGAATACGTAAGGAATTCAGTGCAACCTTTTCATCCAATAATCTGTTTTGAAACACAAAATAAAAAACAAACAAAGGGTATTGAGTTATCGCCACTCAAAGATTAAGTACATTTGTTGGGACATCCTGAACATCAGGACTTCATGCATGGAAAGAGAGGTTGTATCCGACAATTGCTGTTATGGTAATAGTATCCATAATAGTGGAAGGTTAACATTGATTACGTTTATTTTGCTATTTTATGACATCCCTAAATCATTCTTTACTGTAGAGTAAAATAAAGCTTATAATTTCATCAACATACTTTTTTTAATATGTTATCTCTCCATGGGGACAAATTTGCTTTACCGTACACATACAGAGGAACTCAGCATAAGTGTTTAAATGAGATGACATACCTACTAATTATATCTTGTTTACTGTTACAAGATTACAATAAAGTCTGATGTTATAAAAAGAGGTCCTTCATCTTAATACCAATTACAGGATTACAAAACCAATTCTAGCGCCTCTTGACAGCTGCTGCTCCTCGTGTTGTATTTGCTGGCATAGATTTAGGCTTATTGTGGATCATAGTGGCACAACGTGGAATGTGTCGTTCAGCAGCAGCTTCATTGAACTTCCTCAGGCAGTGTGGGCACTGGATGTAGTCCGACGTATCAAGAGGAGGAGGTGGAGGAAGGTCTCTGAGGTTACCACCTGCTTTGACATGGGCTTGTGCTTGCTTTGCTGCACGAATAGTAGCGATGAAGTCCTCATGCTTTTTACGCCAGTCGTCTTTCTTCGATGGGCCCTATTTTAGAACAGAGATAAGGCATTTATAGTTCAACAGTATTCATATTTTCAAATGGTTCATGAATTGAAGACATTAAATGATTGTGTGGTGAAATGAACAACCAAATTAGGCAATTTTTTTCACTGACTTCTAATTCTTTGGTTATATGAGAGAGTTGTGATTTAACTGAGTACAAAAATTCATGTTTGTAAAACAGTGAAACTTTGCACATGCACCAAATAGTAGCTTCTTAAACCAAAACAAAAAATATGGAATGATGTTTGACTCCATGTTTCTGAAAAAAAAAAATTATTACTGAGATAGACATTTTAAAAAATGTAGGTATTGTGATTTCTAGGTACACTTTTCTCACATAGACAGAGATGTACTAAACTGTACACATATTATGTATATAGTTCAATTTACACAGTAATAATAACGACATTTGGCCACCGAAGAGGCCAAGTGCAGGTCTTTTGAGTTCACGCCGCATAGGTGACCTGCGTGTCTATGAGAATGGGGCCCTACCTATGATGAATTCTAATGCTGAAGACGGCACACATACCCAGGCCCCGAGCCATTGAAATTATTCAATGAAGGTTAAAATCCCTGACCCGGCCAGGAATCGAACCTGGGACCCTCTGAACCAAAAGGTCAGCACGCTAACCATTTAGCCATGGATCCAGACAATTTACACAGTAGATGAGTGATTTTATTACATGATCATTTAAAAATGTTTATACTTGATGCAGCATTGCTTGGTAACAATTTTGCAACATTTAATATTTTATCAGAATTTTCGTTATGAGCAAAATACAGTTCACCTACCATGCAGATACAAACCCTGTGGATACACACAACGAATATTATACTTGTAGATCCAACAAATACTCTGATATAAACTAATGACAATGATAGACTATTTCACATGGATGACTTACATTTACACGTGAACCTGAAAGTGAAGCCAGAAGATTTTATGAATTTGGTATTAATATTATTTCAAATTTTTAAAAATATTTCTACACATATTACACACTAGTGAAATATAACCATGAAGCACCTGTAAAACAGCAGAAGATATGTTTTGGATGGTTTCATTATATTTAAAAATCCATGTGCAATATCAGTCGATAAGGAATTGTAACGTTATTAGAGTTGTTGAATAGTGAAGTTGCAAAACATCAATGGACTTCACAGGATTAAACCTCGTCTCAACTGACATAACTTTTAGTCTTAGAAATGCTGCTTTTCATATCGTACTTGCTTGCTTTTGTTTTAAAGTTCCAAGGTTGTTTTTCTACACATTGATGGTGATTATTATTTTAAGGAGGAATACAACTAGGCAACCATCGTCTCTTAACACTAATATTAGGACAAAATGGATGAGTTACGACCCTTTGAAGAATGTGGGTATTGGCAATATAAAAGGGACTGGTCATGAAGATTAACCCTTTCCACTCATACTGAGTGTCAACCAGCTTTTGTAAATTCCAGTTCCACTTGTATTCTAGGTTTCTTTTTGTTTACTAAACTCGTTGCTATGAGAATTTCTGTGTCTGCATGTGCTGCCATTCTGCACTATGATTATCATTAGGTTATTACCACTTACTCTCTGTGCATTGTTTTCCATGGAATAACCACTCATGTTAATGTAGGCCTACTGTATGAGAAAGGAGGCTGGTTCTAGCAAGAGGTTATGGACATTCTTGTGGATCACAATGAAAGTGAAACCTATGTATAAACTGATAGTAAAGAAAGTGATGAAACTAGTGGCATAGAAAGTGAAAACGATTGTAAAGGAGATATTAAAGGTGATAACTGTAGTATGATAGGGGCTGGTGATAGCATGATCAATGATAACTGATGTTTCTTAGTGTCTGTATGAGATTCAGTACTCAGAGTAAACAAAAGTTAGGATAAAATTGAGTGTCATCGTCAGATTATTTTTCAGCTGTTCTTCACAGGTGATGTCCTCAGTGAAATTGTTGCCCAAACCAATAGGTATGTGATGAGTATTGATTGGGTGGACCAAAACCTAACATTGTTTCTTAGTTTTAACTATATCAATACGGATCTATACGTGATGTGTATTGATTGGGTGGACCAAAACCTAACATTGTTTCTTAGTTTCTTACCAAGAAATGAATAAAACTCCCACCTGCTAAAAGATCTATGTGGATTGCATGGCATGATGTGTGCCTGAAAGAACTGAAAGCCTGAACATGGAACTCAACCCCAGACCAAAATTCAAGATTACTGGTCTCCAACATGAATAAAAACCATGTCCTTCTTCAGTGATGTCAATTACTTTTTCAAATTGTTTGGATGTTGCTTATCAACCAACCTACTGCAAAAGCCCATGGAGTAGCCTACAGATGAGAGAAAATCAGATTTAAAAAAACTTTGAATCAAGAGTTCAGAAAAAACTGTATTCCATGACAAAATGTGCCTGTCGATGAAAGCACCTTCTAAGGTCAAATTGCTTTCAAAATGTATAATCCCATGAAACCCACCAAATGGTGTCTCAAGAGTTTTTGTCCTAGCAGAAACCAAAACAGGTTATGTGTCAACATTTATCCCATACTATAGAAAACCTACAACAGAGAGCCTGGTAAGAACCAATTTGATATTTTCAACCCAGATTATGCTACAATTGTTAGATACTCTTCTGCCCACATTAAATGGTTCTGGTATACTAATAGATGCTATCCCAGCTATGATCTTGCTAAGGAAACAAGAGCTTTAAGTTAT
The DNA here is from genome assembly GCF_040414725.1 of Anabrus simplex. Lineage (NCBI taxonomy): Eukaryota > Metazoa > Arthropoda > Insecta > Orthoptera > Tettigoniidae > Anabrus > Anabrus simplex. The sequence goes on along the minus strand of NC_090265.1, from coordinate 470,943,231 downwards.
CTTACAGGATCTCTCAATGGTGGTCAAAAAGCCAACGCTTGGACTTGAAGTGAAGGCATATAAGGACCATGATGAGGATACAATGTTCCTGTGCAGGAAAGATAAAACAAATGTACTCATGCTGAATATGTTCTACAATCTATCCACAGAACAGGTGTTATGAAAGGACAAAGGAGGTGGTGTTGGTTAGTCATCACTGATCACACTTGTCAGGTGGGACCCGTTGATCAATCCAACCACTACAAGGTGAGGCCGCGGTCCCTCCTAGCTCTCGGGGAAAGGCAAAAATCTAATGTGGTTAGGTGTTTTCCTTTCAAGAAAATTATTTAAATTCTGTATTACGTAGAAGTGGTAGTACGCTCCCCACCAACGGGCAGGCGATACCGTAGGTTATTCTGCCGCAGAATACAAGTCCCCATTTATGTTCCAAAATTTGAAAAATACTACGTAACCCCAAGTCTGCCCCCCCCCTTCCCTACAAACTGCCATATGGGCATCCGTGCACAGAAAGCTACCTGTTCATCCGCAAGAGTTATAAATTGTGGCGCAAAATGCTTTTCTGACTTCTTGAAGTAGCTATTGTCTGTAGCTTCATCTTATTCAATGACAGTTTGAAAATGAAAAGTCAGAAGCTAGCATGGCATCTTGTGTACAGAGAGCAACTTGTGGATCAGCTGGTAAGGGTTGTTCAAAACCTCCCATCTTGAAGGCGTGGTGGTCATCTCTCCACTTCAAATGATGAGGATAGACTGCTGGATAGCCATTGTGTACTCATACTGAATATGATCTACAATCTATCCACAGAACAGGTGTTATGAAAGGACAAACGTGGTGGTGTTGGTTAGTCATCAGTCATCACTGATCACACTTGCCAGGTGGGACCTGCAATAGGCAACCAAAACTCCATCATGGAATGTGTTTCAAGAAATATCACACTGCAAACAAGTTTAAATAATGTATAATGCAGTACAAAATGTTTTATCTAAATAAATAAAATAGTTTATAAGTTATAATTTTTCAAATTGTTGTAAAAGAAATGTTTCCTTGAGAATTTGTAGTGTGAACTGGCTGGGTAGCATTGGATTTCTTCTTACGAGTGCAAAAGGTTAAGTATACTCTCAAGTTGAGGGACCATGAGGGTTCCTCTTTCAGTTGCCTCTTAAAATAGCCAGGCAATATTATGGACGTATTACAGGCCCCTTCCAAATGTGATGGGGTAGGGGGAGGGTTTTGGCAGTCTGCTATTAAGAGCAAGAAAGCTGCATAAGCCAAATGGCTGCTAGGTTGCCTGAGTCAGGAGCTTGCTGGAGGAGGGTTACAGAAAAAGAGAGGCTGGATTTCTGTCCGACCTCCCTTGGTCAACTCTCTTTCTCTCCCGACCCTGACAGTAGTAGGTTTTCGAGATCTTATATTTTCACACCTTTGGTAGCCCTTCCCTTTCTTACACCGTTACCTTAATTTTTTGAAGTGTCAGATCTCTTTCCCTCTGATTAGTGTTAATACACTATTGTACTTCTGATTGTACTTCCTCTTAAAACATTAACCACCACCACCACCACCACAGAGACTTTTTTGATCTCCCCTTGGGAGTGGGCATGGGGGTGGCAGAATATCACTCACAGTATCCCCTGCCTATTGTAAGAGGCAATTAAAAGGGGTCTCAGGGATTCTAAACTTGGGAGCTTGGGTTGGTGACCATGCGGCACTCAGCTGAGTCCTGGCATTGCTTCCACTTACCCTTGCCAGGCTCCTCACTTTCATCTATCCTGTCCAACTTCTCATGGTCAACTCTTGTTCTTTACTGACCCCGGCGGTATTACGCATGGAGGAGTAGGGAGTCTTTAATTTTCTTGCCCTTTGTGGCCCTTGTCTTTCTTTGGCCGACACTTTCATTTTTTGAATTGTTGGATCACTTCAATTTTTTCTCTGTGATTAGTGTTATATAGAGGATGGTTGCCTAGTTGTACTTCCTCTTAAAACAATAATCACCACCACCACTCTTATATTTTTACTCAGCTGGATCCCACCTTGTCATTATGCCTTTTAGTACATGATCCATGTAAAATATAAAGAATAAGGATAAAAGATCACAGCCTGTTTGTGTTACTATTCTGTAGAGTTTAAATACCCTCGATTGCTGATATAATTTCAACAGGTAAGAGTACTTAAAATCTATACAATAATAACTCTTTTCCTAGACTTACTGTAAATACGTGTAACACAAAGTGGTAAGCACATAAAAGAGAAAGACCATATATCAACTGTTGTACCCCATATTCTTACTAAGGGGAAAAAAGAAGGGCCTTAAATGTTTTGATTGTCAAACTATCATTTTCAGAACTTGGGAGAGTTAATAGTATTAGTTACAAAATAAGTTATCAATTTGTGTTACTTATTTAATCTCTCATGTCCTTTAATATTTCATTTCGTTGCTGTAGTGGGGAGGCTGGTATATCCCAATGAATCAGGTAGCTAAGCCATAGATGCTTCTATATCAGATGAATGGCTATCAAAAGGGTAGACTACTGAATGATTCATTGAAAGTGCGTAGCAGCCTTTTAGAAGTTGCACGAGTAGCAGTCTAAATAATTGCCTGAAACAGCTTTGTAATATTACTCAACATGGCTCAGCGTGTTATGATCCTTCAGTGACTGTAGGCTACTTAGCCGGCTTGTTTGGCAGGTATTGTCTGAAAGGGCATTTGCACCGAAAACCTTCAAGCATTTTATCAATCATTACGTACTCACTAGGACAGTACAAACTGTTACATTTTTCAATGAAACGTTAAAATATTTCATGGAATTTTGTCATTTTATCAACTGGTAGATGGCATTCTCAGTCATCAATGTTGTCAAAGTGTAAAGCACGTAATAACACCTTGAAGTGCTTGATGCTCATAATGCTATGGAAAACATCAATCCCTGTACCATCTGTAGCCCAAAGGTCTTCCACAAGCTGGGACCTAAAAGCTCCTAAAGAGTAGAGAAGCCCTAAGAGTGCTCTGAGTTCCATGATATTAGTAGGTCTGCAGTTTCTTTCATGCTGAAAGTTACCTCTCTCTTTCTGTAACTAAATATCAGTATAGTTGACAATCTTCTGTACAATAAAAATCAAACCAAACCAAACCCCATGGCACAACAGCCCCAAAGGGCCATGGCCTGCCAAGTGACTGCTGTTCAACCTGAAGGCCTGCAGATTATGAGGTGTCGTATGGTCAGCACAAGGAATCCTCTCGGCCATTATTCTTGGCTTTCTAGACCGGGGCCACCACCTCACTGTCAGATAGCTCCTCAATTGAAATCACATAGGCTGAGTGGATCTCGAACCAGCCCTCAGATCAAGGTAAAAATCCCTGTTTTGGCTGGGAACTGAACCCAGGGCCTCCAGGTAGGAGACAGGCACGCTACCCTTATACTGCAGAACTGGTTCATTTTTACAATATCGTCAGGAAAAAAATAGCTCCCGGATTTCAATTGGAGTTTTGACATTCCTGGTTAAAACTTTAGGCACTGGAAGGTGTATTACGATATTGTAACACAGTCCACGGCCAGTCCTTATGAATGCTGGGTGCGTACACCATTCTGTTGCACCAACCTTGCCTGTGAAATCTATTTCATGAACACCAGCACTGGATCCGTCATCACCCGATAGCTCACTATCTGTATCATGGTCACTAACCTGAAGATCGTCAGTTTTGCCTTAATCAATTTGTGACTGTTTTCTGGAAGTATCTTCTCCTGCCTCGTCAACTTCTTCCAATATGCATCCTACTGCTTTATTCCCATTATTCACAAATGCAGCTGTTCTCGCACTTTCTTCCTTTTCAAGACTGTCTGTCAACTTTCATATCCTTTCGTCTTCAGCAGGGTCCATATTGAGGTGGATATGCATAAGAAAGTAATCAACTATACGAACAAATCTCGGAAAACACTTTTGGCCGCGTACTGATCACAATGACCAAGTCATAGGTTTCCCTAAAAGGCGCTTTGGTGTAAAAGACCACCAACTGACTCAACCGCCTGCCTCCCTGTCTACAGGCTGATTGAGGGTGGCCAACCTATCAGATGTGGTCGAGGTAGTCTGGAGGGGTGACCTTCAGACGGATTGCTTGTCGAAAACTTTTAAATCTCAGTTGTTTAGACCACTATGCAGCCGATTAAGGGTTAACATAGAATCAAATAGGGGAAATGCAGGAGTTGGTCAAATAGTAGAAAAGAAAACAGGGCAATAATGAAGTTACTATGACAACATCATGAACAAGTTGTTGTCAAGATAGACACCAAGCCAAATGCTTACCGCAGTAATACATGTCTACATGTCTATTAGTTCTGCAGGTGATGGAGAAATCGGAAGAATATATGAAGATATAGAAGATTTAATACAATATTCATAAGAAGATGAAAACCTAATTGAGATGGAACACTGGAATGCAGTAACAGGCCAAGAAAAAGAAGATACTGTGGGAGGAGAATATGAACTGGGATAAAGGAATGAAAGAGGAAACTGACAGCTAGAACTCTGCAATGATCATAATTTAATCTTTGTCAATATGTGGTGTAAAACACAAGATGGTTGTATATAGGTATAAAATCTAAAAACTAGAAAATGTCAAGTAGAATTCATATTGGTTTGACAGAGATTAAGAAACCAAATGTTGGATTGCAAGGCCTTCCTAGAAGCAGATGTGAATTTCGACTGTAATTTGGTGGTCATGAAGTGCCAACTAAAATTGAAGAGAGAAAGGAAAGCATATGGATGTGATAGATAAGTTGATGAAAAAAGAGGGTGAGTGAATTAGTGTTGGCTACTAAATGCATGATTCGAAGCAGTGTATCGATTCATTCAAGTGTCCGAGTGAATCGATTCACAGGAAAGGCGACCTCACGGCACACGATTCAGCTTACTCCCAGCGGACAGTGCTGAGTGGCGCACTCACTGGACGTTGACGGGGAGCCGAGCTTCCGCTGCAGCGAGACAGTGTATCATGGCACATCGAAAGAATCGTGAACGAGCGCGGCTCAGTGAGACACATGATACACACGGCTCCTTATCGGCTCACTGGACACGCGGAGAGCCGAGCTTCCGCTGCAGCGAGGCATTCAGTGAATCATGGCACATCGAAAGAATCGTGAACGAGAGCGGCTCAGTGAGACATGATACACACGGCTCCTTATCGGCTCACTGGACACGCGGAGAGCCGAGCTTCCACTGCAGCGAGACATACAGTGAGCCATGCTAGACTGAAAGAATCGTATGCTATAATGGACTCGCGAGCTCAGCTCATTTGAAAATAATACCCATTTGCATTCACTGTCCTCTTCTTACAGGGAGGTTTAAATAATAGATGGATTTATTTGCAGTGTTAAAAAGTTAGTCACAACATAATTCTGAAGTAGCTAGTAAGTAGGTAGGCTATTAGGTTATACTATTTATTAGTTTAATGAATCTTAGTATTATAACTTAGTTGACATTTGACAGTTAAACTCGACTCTATCCTGCCCTATGACTATGAGTCATGCTCATGAGTCATGACCACTCAAAAGTACCTGTTTTATATTGGGAAGAACGGCTCAGTATTCTCTCAGTTCATATGTCACATCGTTGCACAAGACTTCAATCATATGTGGACAGACGCAATAACAGTATGTTGAATCAGAAAACCAGCGGGCTACTGTATATCTCGGGTAGCCTATACAAAATATGATGATTTAAAAAAATCCTCAGCTGATAGAAAAATACTTTTAAAAAAAGACTGAGCGAGTTGTCGTGCGGTTAATATCGCGTGGCTATGCGCTTGCATTCGGGGGATGGTGGGTTCGAATCCCACCGTCGGCAGCCGTTAAGATGGTTTTTCCGTAGTTTCCCCATTTTCACACCAGGAAATGCTGGGACTGTACCTTAATTCAGGCCATGGCTGCCACCTTCCTAACCTTTCCCACCCTGCGTCGCCGGAAACCTTCGATGTATTAGAGTAACTAGCATTTTTCTAAGAAAGGAGTTCATAGTATGAAGACCAGATGGCAGCTGTGAGCACTGAATGCTGTTGCTGCTGTCTTACCAGCACATACTACACAGATGCAGTAGGAGCGGTGACCAATGAGCCGTGAATCGGATCACTGTATCGATTCAGTAACGTGAACGGAATCAAATGAATCGATTCAGTAAAATGAATCGAATGTCCCATCACTAGAGTGAATGTTTCTAGAAAGAGAAAGGAACAAAGGAGTGCAAATCAAGTTACAGTATATCTACAAAGATAAGAACATTGAAAAGATCACATAATAGGTAAAACACAATAACAGGTCAGTGTGGGAAGAGGAAGACAGAAAGAAAAAACAAAAGGATAAGGGCTACATGAAAAAGGTGAAATAGACACAAGAGATAAAGAGTGGACAGTCATCAGGAATTAGATCAGTAGGGCTCGGTGGATAAGTCATGAGATAAGAGACTTGACTGAGGTATGGTGGAAGTACAAGAATGAGAAAAATGAGGAGGGCAAAAAAAAAAATACAGGTACCTAAAGTGGATAGCAAGTTGAAGCACCGGCAGATGAATGGCTGAAAGAGAAATGTAAAGTTGTTGAAGTCTATATGGTTGTAGGAAAGATATATGCTGAAGTTAAATAACTTTTCTGAAAAGGAACTAGGTGCATGAATATTAGCAACGCATTTGGAAAACTACTTTTGGAGAAAGAAGACAAAGCAAAAATGTTGCTGAAATAATCTCCATACCAACTCTCTTTATGGTCTATAGAGTTAGTTACTGGCTTTTGTTAAACTTTTACACTGATATTTCCCTTATTTTTCACTGTATCAGAAAGGATAAAGAACAAAAATTCACCATGATCTATTTTTGTGTAAAGCCAACTGTAAGACCCTCAAGACATCAAGTTATCTGCCACCTGGGCGATAGGTCTAAATGCAGATGATCGGACGGTCGTTTGACAAAAATGCAGACTGTATAACCCAAGTTTTGCAACATTATAAGGAAGCAGAAATTAATGAAATCTTACTTGGAATGACTGTCAGAGGGGAGATGTGTTCATCGCGATGACCAGGAACCTACTATCCCACCCCTAGAAGTACATTTACTTTTATAACCTCACTAGCAAATGTACCCGTGCTTCACTACCGTATTCTACATTGTATACGGATATCAAAGTAAATTACTGTACATGAAGTGAAAAAGAACTTTTAAATTGCATGTCTCTTGGCATTAACCAAGAAAAAGCATAGGGAGGTCCACAGACGTTTCCAATGTAAAGTGCGAGTTGCGGAGTTGTGATGATAACGACAGGTCTGCTTGTCTACTGTAATTCACTATGTGTAACGTCAGTCACATTTTGATGGGTAAATTTGTTTATAATCAGGGGCACCCATGCAAGGGAGCACCTATACCTAATGATAAAGAGAATCAGGTAAAAGAGCTTTGAAAAACATGCACGCTCCCTTGCCTTCTGCTAGTCAAATCGAGAATGGAATTATTCCTTAAAATGGTACATATGCGTTGGAGGAGGACCCCATTCCTACTGCCAGTTAAAGTCGATGTGGGGAGTACTGATTATAACAGCAGATGCCCTCCTGCTGAAAGTCACTATTGATTTGTAAAGTATTAATTACAATGTCAGACACACCCCTTCCAGATCGCTACAAATCGACTTAAATGAATAAATGTAGATCGATATACGGAAGTATATGCATGTTCACCATTTACAGAATAACTGCTGATAAACGGTGCATCATATCGAAAAACGGATTGTACGAAAAGACGCCTCTGGCCTCATTTAGCGATCTAAATGGCTGGCTCTATTTCCTTGTATCTTATCTATTTAAAGGTAAGATTGTTTTAGAAATGTTGAATAGGTTGAAATTTGTGTAAGGTTTTTCACACAGTGAATTACTTTTCAGATACTTATGCGATAGCTTCAAACATAGAATTTGGCTCACAGATGGCTACTGGGTGGGCCAATATTCATGTAGAATTTGATGATCCCATCTTTCCTATAAGTGAATCAAACCTTCAATTATACGTGTACAAAGTGCAAAATTTAGGTAAATCCAGAAATAGAGCCAAATTTAACATATAAAGGATAGAGATATGACAAAATGTCATAGGACCAAAGTTGTAGATTACTCCAAATTGAATGGAGATTGTGCCATCCGTTTTGTGATACATTTAGCCACCGAATACCTCGAAAGGAAGGTCTGCACCGTCATTAAAATTACCTCCATATTTCAATATTTTTGGGGGGTAAAAAAATAAATTTTTTAAACATCTAGTAAATTTTCTGTCAGTTACAGGCTAAAAGCTATAATTTTGCCAAATTTCAATTTTCTAACTCGTCTGGGAGATTGTGCTGCCATCTTGATATGGGGGAGGGGTTAAAAATTAGGACTTTCAGGAAACTTTTAAGCCCATGAAACCTATAGGTTATCATTCTGGATAAATGTCACCAATGTGTTCTTATGCAGATTTGAAACTCCCAGTGTGTCCCCCTCAGAGAATTTGGAGAATTTTAGATTTTTCTAGGGATCGTGAAGTCATCAGCTTGTCTGGTACCAAGTTTTAAGCTTCTAAGGTGCCTAGAATGGTCTCATTAATGCACGCCTGTTTTCATTCTTATGCCTTAATTTACACACACACACACACACACACATAGTACAGTATATATATATATCGCGTAGTGGTTTTAGGGGCGTCGTACTCCCACAGTATGTTTTCCAGGTAGTAAGTCATACTTGAAAGTCATACTGGAACATACACACGTCCATTACCTCGGTCATTTTGACTATTTTTCACCCTTTCTCACCCCCTATGTCAAAGGGAGCTGAAGTTGGACTTTAAAAATCCGGAATGTTACTATTCATCTCAGCGACCCAAAAAACTATGGATTCGACATTATTTTCGATCATTTTTATATCTCAATCCTCCCTCGTCCTCCACCACAAAGCGGGATGAACTTGGACTTATAAAATATCCGGACTCACTATTCATCTCAGCGACCCTGACAACTATGGATTCAACACTATTTTCGATTGTTATTATATATATCACTCTCCCTTTGCCCCCCACCATGAAGGGGGCTGAACTCGAAAAAATTCTGGAGTGTCACTATTCATCTCAGCGACCCCGAAATGTATGGATTCGACACTACTTTCGATGATTTTTATATCTCAGCCCCCTCGTCCCCCCCCACCCCTAAGGGTTTCTGGGGTGTCCTACCCACGTGGTTTGTCTCCTGATACTAAAACTTCGAAGTGTACATTTCATCTCGGCGACCCCGAAAACTACGTATTCGACACTATTTTCGATTAATTTTATATATCACTCCTCCCTCGCACCCAACCCCATAGGGGGATGAACTTGGACTTATAAAATATCCGGAGTCTCACTATTCATCTTAGCGACTCCGACAACTATGGATTCGACACTATTTTTGATTATTTTTATATGTCACTCTCCCTTCGCCCCCACCATGAAGGGGGCTGAACTTGGACTTTAAAATATTCCGGAGTGTCACTATTCATCTCAGCGACCCCGAAAAGTATGGATTTGACACTACTTACAATGATTTGTATACCTCAGCCCCCTCGCCCCACCCCCCACCCCCTAAGGGTTGCTGGGGTGTATTACCCCCATGTGGTTTCTCTCCTGATACTAAAAATCCAGAGTGTCACTATTCATCTCAGCGACCCCGAAAACTATGTATTCGACACTATTTTCTATTATTTCTATATATCACTCCTCCATCGCCTCCCACCACGAAGAGGGCTGAACTTGGACATTAAAAAATTCCAGAGTGTTGCTATTCATTTCAGCGAGCCCGAAAAGTATGGATTTGACACTACTTTTGATTATTTTAATATCTCACCCCCTCTCCTCCTGCCCCTAAGGGTTCCTCTGGTGTATTACCCCCACGTGGTTTGTCTCCTGATACTAAAATTCCGTAGTATACAATTCACCTCGGCGACCCCGAAAACTATGTGTTCAACACTATTTTCGTTTAATTTTATATATCACTCCCCACTCGCCCCCACCCAAACGGAGCTGAACTTGGACTTTAAAAAAATCCAGAGTGTCACTATTCATCTCAGCGACCCCAAAAAGTATGGATTCGACACTATTTTCGTTAATTTGTATATCTGACCCCCCTCGCCCCTAAGGGTTCCTGGGCTGTCTTACCCCCACACGGTTTGTCTCCTGATACTAAAAATCTGGAGTGTACAATTCACCTCGGCGACCCCAAAAACTATATATTTGACACTATTTTTGTTTAATTTTATATATCACACCCCCCTCGCGCACACCCCAAAGGAGGATGAACTTGGACTTTAAGAAATTCCGGAGTGTCACTATTCAATGCAGCAACCCTGAAAAGTATAGATTTGACACTATTTTCGTTAATTTGTATATTTGACCCCCCTTGGCCCCTGCCCCTAAGGGTTCTTACCCCCACGTGGTTTGTCTCCCGACCCCGAAAAGTATAGATTTGACACTATTTTCGTTAATTTGTATATCTGACCCCCCTTGCCCCCTGCCCCTAAGGGTTCCTGGGCAATCTTACCCCCACGTGGTTTGTCTCCTGATACTGAAAATTTGGAGTGTACAATTCACCTTGGCGACCCTGAAAACTATGTATTCGACACTGTTTACGTTTAATTTTATATATCACTCCCCCTTCGCCCCCCCCCCCCCCACCCAAAAGGGAGCTGAACTTTGACTTTAAAAATATCAGGAGTGTCACCATTTATCTCAGTGACCCCGAAAACTGTGGATTCAACACTTTTTTTAATTATTTTTATACCTTGCCCCCTTGATTCCCCACCCCTAAGGGAGCTACGGATGGCTTACCCCCACAGTGCTCGTCTCCAGATAGTAAGTCATAAGTGTACCAAGTTTGGTTGAAATTGCTCCAGTGGTTTAGGACGAGGTGTGTCATTTACACACACACACACACACACACACACGCACGCACGCACGCACGCACGCACGCCCGCACGCACGCACACACACACACACATATTTTTATATATAGTAAAAAGTAAGATAAGATGAAGAGCATTACATGCCATTTTCCATTGCTGCAGTGGCTACCTCCATTTCTATTGGCCAATGTAAAGTGGCACGTGACATCATTCCTGTCAATCTTGTGAATTAGATTCTGTTACCAACCCCAGCAGAATAAAAGCACAGAAGTAAACAAATGACAGTCATTCCACGCATTTGTGTATATGTTGAAAGTTGGGTAACAAGGGAGATAGTACTGATATAAAACTAATGGTCTTGTCCAGGCTCTACCTTAACCAGTCCAGATCAATGGTGTTTCCACAGGAAACTAGAGGCCTAAGGCTGCTTTGTGGCTCTAACCTGGGGGTTTACACCCCCAGACCACCTTTGTTTGTCCCCATATTGCTGGTCTTGTCCAGGCCTTACCATAACTAGTATAGACCAATGGTCTTGTCCAGGTCCTACTGTAACTAATATAGACCAATGGTCTTATCCTAAGTAGGTCCAAGCTTCGCAGCTCCAACCTGTGAGCTTAGTTCCTAAGTAGACAGGTTGGCAGCTTTGTGCACTGCCAGACTACATTCTCTGCAAAAAGGCAGCGAAAACTAAACAAATGACAGCCGTTCTGCACGTACATTAATGTGTTGAAAGATGATTGATTGACTGAGAAGGATTGGACTTGCATACATACATTAGTGCATATCACTGTTTATGATAAAAACTTGTGAATCAACAGAAGATAAGAAAGAAATACCAGTGCCACTCAGGGAAGTCTTGCAGTCAGTCACATTAAGTCCATATGAAGTCTATATGGTCTGACAGTGTGGTTAGCTGGTTCGAGTCCTGTTGATCGAAAAGAATTTCACCATCAAAATGTTGACTGGCAGTGTAGGATAAGTGGTGGTATATAATTTCTAATCACTCAATTGCGTGCCAAAAACCTGGATTAAATTCCAAACCTATGCGTATAGTGCTCATATGGAGTGAGGCCATATGACTCTGTTGATGGTGATTTGTCCATCAGATGGGGATGTAAAGCCCTGAGCAGACCCCATGGTGCTATTCAACAGGAGTAGGCTATGTACTGGCACTGGGTTTCACCCTCTCCCTCCATCTCATTAATTCTTTTGATGAGGTTGAACTCAGGAAGAGCATCCGATTGTAAAAACTCGCTATGAATATTCATCTCACTTCATACCCGACCCAGAAGAAGTTATGAATGAATAAAAAACTATATGAAACCAGATCTGAAATCAGCAAATCAATCTCTAGCTCACAGTATATTTCCTTCTTTCAGTAAAAATTGTCAAACTGTGAAATCAGAACTGTAAGATATGCTGATGATCTTGTTATTTTATCTGAGAATATAAGGCAGTGTTTTAACATCCAAACATCAGATAAAAGAAATATTGTTCATAAGAACTGATTAGGAGGCCAATCTTTTGATTTCCTAATAGGGGTGGCTATCAGGTGGATTGTCTCTCTTGGAGAATCCTGGCTACCTAGTGTATATTTCAATCGAGAGCAATGATGTTGTGCAATAAGTGAGCCAAATTGTAATTTGGATATTTTAATAAAATTTTAGAACAGTATTATTCATAGAAAGGTGTCATTTTAATTTTACAACTTTCAAAAACTTTATGATCAACAGAAGTACATTACTTTTATATTTATACAAAAGTATTTCAAGTAAACAAATTTATATTACAACTGTCTCTGTATGTGTGAGGCAGATTTGCTCTAAGTTAAAAAGGTAAGAACAGTTCTTTAAGTGTATAATTCTACTGACACTGACAGTTTCATGTGTCTCTTAGAGGATAATAATATTACAGCAGAGCACTATTAATCCAACCTCCGATGGTTTGACTGTCTGCATAATCCAGCCATGACATAGGTCCAGACATGTACTGTACGTATATACATTGTAGGCATGTGAGCACTTGAAATGTTACATAAAATATAATGTTGAGTCTATTAGCTGGTGATACTTAACCAACCAGTGCATTCTGATGCTTTGTTTAGTGGGTGTTGATCATTTAAGCAGTGTTTCTTTACAGAACATTTTTTGTGTTTTCAGTAAAAATTTGCTTTCTGGTTGCATACACGTCACATTATGACAACCAAAAAGCATTCACATGTTAGACTGACTTTAAAAGAGAATTTTAAAATGCTTGAATAGACAAACGCAGAAATATGAGAAGCAGCCTTTTGGAAGTTGCAAGGGCGGCAGTCTGGATGATTGACTGATATGGCCTTGTAATAATACTCAACATGGCTTAGCTATGTGGAGCACGGCTGAGAGCAACGGGAAACTACAGCTGTAACTAACTCCCGAGGACATGCAGCTCTCTCTGTATGAATGATGTACTGATGATGGCTTCCTCTCGGGTAGAATATTCCGGAGGTAAACTAGTCCCCCATTCGGATCTCCAGGTGGGGACTACATGAGAGGGGGCAATCATCAGGAGGATGGATACTGACATTCTGCAAGTCGGAGCGTGGAATGTTAGAAATTTGAATCGTTGTGGTAGATTAGAGAATTTGAAAAGGGAGATGGATAGACTAAAGTTAGATGTAGTCGGTATAAGTGAAGTATGTTGGCAGGAAGAACAGGATTTTTGGTCAGGTGACTACCGAATTATCAACACAAAATCAAACAGAGGAAATGCAGGAGTTGGTTTAATAATGAATAAGAAAATAGTGCAGCGGTTAAGCTACTACGACCAGCATAGTGAAAGAATTATTGTCGTCAAGAAAGACACCAAACCAATGCCCACCACAATAGTGCAGGTCTATATGCCTACTAGCTCAGCGGATGATGAGGAAATCGAAAGAACATATGAAGAGAAGATTTAATACAATATGTAAAAGGTGACGAGAATGTAATTGTGAAGGGAGACTGGAATGCAGTGGTAGGCCAAGGAAGAGAAGGTAATACAGTAGGAGAATTCGGATTGGGACAAAGGAACAAAAGAGGAAGTCGGCTGATTGAATTCTGCACTGATCATAATTTAGTCCTTGCCAATACTTGGTTCAAACACCACAAACGATGGCTTTATACATGGACAAGACCTGGAGACACTGGAAGGTATCAAATAGACTTCATTATGATTAGGCAGAGATTAAGAAACCAGGTGTTGGATTGCAAAACTTTCCTAGGAGCAGATGTGGACTCTGACCACTACTTGTTGGTCATGAAATGCCATCTGAAGCTGAAGAAATTGAAGAAAGGAATATTGCAAAAGGATGGGATCTAGACAAGTTGAAAGAAAAGAACATGAGGGATTGTTTCAAGGAACATGTTGCAAAAGGACTAAATGAAAAGGCTGAAGGAAACACAATAGAGGAAGAGTGGATAGTTATGAAAAATGAAGTCAGCAGGGCTGCTGAAGAAATGTTAGGAAGGAAGAAAAGATCAACTAAGAATCAGTGGATAACTCAGGAGATACTAGACCTGAATGATGAACGACGAAAATACAAGAATGCTAGAAATGAAGAGGGCAGAAGAGAATACAGGCGATTAAAGAATGAAGTGGATAGAAAGTGCAAGGTAGCTAAGGAAGATTGGCTGAAGGAAAAGTGCAAGGATGTCAAAGGTTGTATGGTCCTAGGAAAGGTAGATGCTGCATACAGGAAAATCAAGGAAACCTTTGAAGAAAGGAAATCAAGGTGTATGAATATTAAGAGCTCAGATGGAAAGCCACTTCTAGGGAAAGAATACAAAGCTGAAAGATGGCAGGAACACATACAACAGTTGTATCAAGGTGAAGATGTAGATAATTTGGTTCTGGAACAAGAAGAGGCTATTGATGCTGATGAAATGGGAGACCCAATTTTGAGGTCAGAGTTTGACAGAACTGTGAGCGACCTAAATAGGAACAAGGCACCTGGAATTGATGACATTCCCTCTGAATTACTGACTGCCTTAGGAGAAACCAGCATGGCAAGGTTATTCCATTTAGTGTGTAAGATGTATGAGACAGGAGAAGTCCCATCCAATTTTCAGCAGAATGTTGTTATACCTGTTCCCAAGAAAGCCAGTGCTGACAGGTGTGAAAACTATCGCACCATTAGTTTAGTATCTCATGCCTGCAAAATGTTAACACTTATTGTTTACAGAAGAATGGAAAAACAAGTTGAAGCTGAGTTGGGAGAAGGTCAGTTTGGCTTCAGAAGAAATGTAGGAACACGTGAAGCAATCCTGACTTTACATCTGATCTTAGAGGATCGAATCAAGAAGGACAAGCCCAAGTACATGGTATTTGTAGATCTAGAAAAGGCATTCGATAATGTTGATTGGACCAAGCTATATAAGATTCTGAAGGTGAGTGGGATCAGATACCGAGAATGAAGAATTATCTACAATCTGTATAAAAATCAGTATGCAGTGATAAGAATCGAGGGCTTTGAAAAAGAAGCAGCAATCCAGAAAGGAGTGAGGCAAGGCTGCAGTTTGTCCCCCCTCCTTTCAATGTTTACATAGAACAGGCAGTAAAGGAAATCAAAGAGGAATTTGGAAAGGGAATCACAATCCAAGGAGAGGAAATCAAAACCTTGAGATTTGCCGATGATATTGTTATTTTATCTGAGACTGCAGAAGATCTCGAGAAGCTGCTGAATGGTATGGACGAAGTCTTGGGTAAGGAAAATCACAGGAATAGAACCAGCTTTTGGGTGGTTAGGCCGTGTGCATTATGCAGAGTTTCGTCCAGACGTGCCATTTGGACTCATCAGCTGGAATGGCACGCCCCTCCAGGACTCTGCTTAGCAGTGGCAGACCAAACTGTATGGCCCCGCCGTGTTAGCAAATCAAGTTTGCTAACTTGCTAAAGGAGAAATGACTTCTCCGTTTAAAAAATGCTCCCCCATTGGAGATACAAATTCAAAAAAGGCTTTCACGGCCGCAGATCTAAAAAACTCTGCATAATGCACACGGCCTAACCACCCAAAAGCTGGTTCTATTCCTGTGATTTTTAGATCTGCGGCCGTGAAAGCCTTTTTTGAATCTTGGGTAAGGAGTACAAGATGAAAATAAAAAAGTCCAAAACAAAAGTAATGGAGTGCAGTCGAACAAAGGCAGGTGATGCAGGAAATAGTAAATTAGAAAATGAAGTCTTAAAGGAAGTAGTAAAATAACTAAGGATGGCAGAAGTAAGGAGGACATAAAATGCAGATTAGCACAAGCAAGGAAGAACTTTCTTAAGAAAAGATATTTGCTCACTTCAAACATTGATATAGGAATTAGAAAGGTGTTTTTGAAGACTTTCGTGTGGAGCGTGGCATTGTATGGAAGTGAAACATGGACTATAACTAGCTCAGAAAGAAAGAGAATAGAAATTTTTGAAATGTGGTGTTACAGAAGAATGCTGAAGGTGAGATCGATAGATCAAATCACAAATGAAGAGATACTGAATCGAATTGGTGAGAGGAGATCGAGTTGGCTAAATTTGACGAGAAGAAGAGAGAATGATAGGACACATCTTAAGACATCCAGGACTTGTTCAGTTGGTTTTTGAAGGAAGTGTAGGTGGTAAGAACGGTAGGGGTAGACCAAGGTATGAGTATGACAAGCAGATTAGAGCAGATGTAGGATGCAGTAGTTACGTAGAAATGAAAGGTTAGCACAGGATAGGGTGGCATGGAGAGCTGCATCAAACCAGTGTATGGACTGATGACTCAAACAACAAAACAAAAAATTGTATATGAAGAAGATGATTAAAGATGGAGGAAGAATAGAATAGAACCAGAAACTCATACAATGACAGTTTTAAGGAAGATGGGCTTAGAAATCATAAAACACTGAAGAAGGCTAAATCTGAACAGTTCGATGTGGATGCGGTTTTCACAGGCCTCATTGTCAAAGGAAAGCTGCTTATTTTGAATTTAAAAATTAGGAGAAAATGATAAATTTTTTGCAAATGAAGGCTGGTTGCGTCGCTGTAAAAAGCCATGGGATTTGAAATGTGGTAATTTCAGGCATGAAGCTCTTAGCTGATGATGTAGCTTCTAGTGCATTTGTTTCACAATTTTAAAAAAAAAGTAATATGACAAAACATCTGATCAGATGTATAAAACTAATGAACTCTTACAGCATGAAACAACACTCTTACCCCTTGATGCCGACATGTTGTACAGACCTCCTTTTTTACATGCTGCTGATCTCCATACATGGTACAGACCCCTGCAGGCCTAACAGCAACTCATGTAATTCACTTTATCATATGTTACTTCTACCTATCCCACTATCGGCAGCCCTGAAGATGGTTTTCTATGGTTTCCCATTTTCACACCAGGCAAATGCTGTTGCTGTACCTTAATTAAGGCCATGGCCGCTTCCTTCCAACTCCTAGGCCTTTCCTATCCCATCGTCGCCATAAGACCTATCTGTGTCGGTGCGACGTAAAGCCCCCAGCAAAAAAAAAAAAAAAAAAAAAAATCTTCTACCTAAAGCCCACATCCACCTCTGATGAGATATATTGTTGACAGTGTACTACAGGGTCCACCAAAAATATGTATACACACTTCATCAGACGGTGTCTGAGTATTGATTTTGTAGTTACAGTAAATTGAATTATCATTACAATAAGTAGTGTAGTGCTTTGTCAAGAGATGTGACTACTTTCATGACTGTAAGGACATGTAACATATGATGTATGATAGTGGAAGAAGACAGCTGGAGCATGGCTGATATTTGAGGGATGAAAGTGCATTTTAAAGTGGCATATCAAATGTAAAATGTTGCTGAGGTTAAGTGTTAGTGGAGGCATGAGTTTCAAATGTAACTTTCAACAAGCTTGACAGTTATGCAGCTCCTAACAAGTTTGATACACTTAGTACCATATTGTTATAAGAAGTACAACTGGGCTACCATTCTCTCTTAACACCAATTAGAGGTCTGACATTTTCAAGAATGAAGGTAGCAGCAAAAGAAAGACAAGGGCCATGAAGGGAATGAAAATGAAAGACCCCTTAAGCCTCACAAATCTAATACCATCAGGGTTGCAAAAGAACAAGAGTTGACCATGGTAAGTTGGATAGAAAAGTTGAAGGTGAGAAGCCTGACACAAGTAACTGGAAGCAATGCCAGACTCAGCTAGGGGACCCATGGTCATCAACCCACTCTTCCAAGATATGAAAGCCATTAAATGGAGTCTTCTTTCCTGACAGTATGTATTTTTTTGATAGGGCCTGTATATGTTCTGGCATTGAACTTTCATTCATCTTTCTCCATCTCATACTGTAATTGGCTTTGACAATATGAAAGTAATAGTTATGTTCAGTGCTAGTAATACCATTCCTTCAGCCAGTTCCCTCTGATGGTGTAAAATTGTTGCTCATTGAGTCAGTTGGTGTTTGCTTGGGAGACTGATGTGCAGGGAAAGTAGAGAGAATTACCTCACTCCTCATTTCCCATGTATGTTTCTCGAGTGACGCCTGGAATTTCTCTGACAGTTAATGGTGTTGGGGATAACTAGCCTTTGAGCTGATACATACTTCTACATAAAAGGTGCATCTTTTACTTTTAAATAGCCCACTCATCCAATTGATTTGAAAATTTATCATGTATTGACTGACTGTAAAATTAACTCAAAATAAACAACACTGAAAGTTACTTCAATTAAACAGACCAAATCACTACATAGCAATATGTAACACACCCAAGATACATGGGAGATATCAGAACAGGATGACGGGTCATCATCACCATCTTCATTTCCCATTTCCAGCTTCCCAGGTCAGGTTGTGAATCAAGGACCTCCATCGCTGCCTGTCTCTCCACCACTCTTCTCCTTTTTTAAGTACATCTTCTGGTTTTACTCCCCTCTTCTCCATGCACTCCCTCACTGAATCTGTCCACCTCTTTCGGGGTCTTCCTCGTGGTCCCTTTCCTGTTAACTTCTCTGGAAAAGCATTTTTTGGCACTCTCTCTTCTCCCATTCTCATCATATGCCCATACCACTTTAGCTTTGTTGTTTCTATCCTGTCTTGAAGTTTCAAGATTCCTGTCCTTTTCCTTATCTCTTCATTTCTAATTCTATCCTTTCTGGTCTTTCCCTCTATACCTCTTATGAATTTCATCTCCGCTGCCTGTATTCCTACTCTCCTCTCGTTTTGTTGTAGACCATGATCCAGCTGCATAGGTGAGAATGGGTTCATAATAGGTGGAATATAATACTTCCTTACATTTCTTTGGGACATCTTGGTTCCTCAAAATACCCCTTACACTCTGGTAGAAGCTGCTTTCTTGTTGTATTCTTTTCCATATTTCCTCGGTTATCTTTCCATCTTCTGTGGTCACACTTCCCAAGTACTTGAAACTTTTAACCAGTTCCAGAATTTTACCATTCAGTTTTATCTTTTCTTTTCTTTCAAGATTCATGTTCAAAGAAATTGTGTTGAAAAGTATGAGAAAGTGAGTGAAGAGAAATTTTGCAAATTGGAAAAGTGGGGAATCAGAACATGAAAAAAGGAGACTTCATCCAGTAAACTGGAGATGGAACACCTAGTGAAAAGAAAAACTACAAGATATGATGACTTCAAGAGCCCATTAGAATTCTTGTAAATGGACTTCAAATTAGCTACTTTTTTAATGAACAGAAGGAGGCCATAGGTCTAGTTTAAAAAAATATTACTGTCAACTTATTCCTATATGTGAAGTCACCTAAAAATTATACCTTAAGTCGGAAAATGGTATTTTAATATTTGATGGTACCTTTGCTGGCAGGATGTAGTGTTTACAGTGCACTGTGTCTTCTGGTATAGGCTAGAGCAATTTTGTTATTTTCATTGATTTGTCTCTGACTTATCCTTGGCTTTGACAATATGAAAGTGACTGAGGTGTGAGCAATAGTAGTAAATGCCATTCCTCATGCAGCCAGTCCCTGCTATGAATGGTGTGAAAATATTGCTCATGGGGTCACTTGGTGCACGCATTTTAGTGTTGGCAGACTGATATGTAATAGCAACTGCTGGCTCGGTGAGGAAAACAATGGGAAACTACATTTAGTACGCCTCCTCAGTGATGCCTAGGCCATCAATGACAGCTGATGGCGGACCTGTGGAGGATCCAACCAGCCTTAGGGCTGAGGATTGAATATACATACCATGTATAATGTAACAGTTGTTTTCTTGAAAATCAGAAGTCTCTAGTTTGAAAATTGAGCATGTGCTATGTTTAATGTTTGGTCATAATTTACAGAATTATTTGTTAAGTGTGCGAAACCTGTATTGAGATGCTTTTTAGAGACTTTCCAATGCACTGATAGCACTGTTGATGTTTCTTTCATGTAGTTTAAGGATCAGGTTAAGTGCCACTGAAATTTCACTTCACTTCATGTTTTTTCCCCTCATTCTGTAAAATCTTGCCTCATTACTTAAGGTATGGTTACATCCAGAGTGTCACATATAGGAACAAAAGGAAAGGAGATTATCACTATTCCTTGTACACCCCTCATGTTTAATTCCATTTATAGACAGAACAGACCATTCCATACTTGGCAGTATGACAGTGAATGTTTGTTGCTACCTTGAAATTGAAAAGCTGAAGAAAAGAAGACAGGATGGAGGTGGTGGTGATGATGATTTTGTTTTTACGAGGAAGTATAACTAGGTAACTATCCTCTCTGAACAAATCGGTCGGTCGGTTGGTCCTCATCTGCATTTAGGGCAGTCGCCCAGGTGGCAGATTCCCTATCTGTTGTTTTGCCAGCCTTTTCCTAAATGATTTCAAAGAAATTGGAAATTTATTGAACATTTCCCTTGGTAAGTTATTCCAATCCCTAACTTCCCTTCCTATAAATGAATATTTGCCCCAATTTGTCTTCTTGAATTCCAACTTTATCTTCATATTGTGACCTTTCCTACTTTTATAAATGCCACTCAAACTTATTCGTCTACTAATGTCATTCCACGCCATCTTTCCGTTGACAGCTCGGAACATACCACCTAAATGACAAAATTGAAATAAAGAACCCCATCTTAGTACAGTTACCAGAACTAATACAAATGCTTAAATCTGATATAAATAAATTCTATAAACATTTTATTCCGACAAAAGTTAATGACTTATTGACGCAAACAAACTCAACTCCTCCCCTTACTTCTCTTAGACAGTCCCCTCCACAATCCATTGCAGCCATCAATGCACTGCCTACCTTCACTTCCCCTTCCCTCTCCCCGCCAAAACGTAAACTCATCCACACTCACTCATATAATACAAGAAGTGCAAACAGAACAACAAGTAGTTCTCAAGAGGCTAGGAGTAACACTAGACAATTACGCAGCAGAAAGAAAAGTAAGTAGCAATTTTTTCAATAAGAAGTTTATACAGAATTATAATCAAAACCATAAACATATATTTTTTATCTTTCATTACAGATATACCAACAAGCCCAATTTGGAACATACGAGAACAATTCAAATTCTACATCACATTAGAAAGTGTTTATTCACCAACAAGTTTGTTCATGAACAATATTCTCATATTGACAACATAAAATTAATGCCAATACATTTTGTACAAATGTTATTCCAGCAACATCGAGAACAAGTTAAATGTTCATAACATAGGCAATTAACTGTAGAAAATTGTTAATATAGTTAACGAAGTTTCAACGACAATCATACAAGTCAAGCAACATCGAATCAATACAATTAGACAGATCTCAAAAGGTTTTCTAAAATAATTTTAAAGGATGTTCACCAGATGAGTTTCGGCAATAAAATGTTAGACTTAGATAGATTTTAGACAAATATGTTTTAACTTAAAGACATAATTTTATTGTTATATGACTTGTAAAATATTATAAGATTTGTCAATCAGGTTTACAAGCATAATCTTAATCCAATAGAATAGATTCATGATCTGATATAACCTTAAGTAAATAATAATTGGCTGATGATGCTCACGAAAAAGGAGCGAAACATGTACCATATCAACAACTTAATAAATATGTAAGTTTTTATTACGTTTTTATTGTATTGAATAGGTAATAATTAACAAAATTATAAGAATTTGTATCACAAACATACCACTTAGTTGAGCACCTTGTCTTCTTTCACCCAATTCTTCCCAGTCCAAACTTTGCAACATTTTTGTAATGCTACTCTTTTGTCGGAAATCACCCAGAACAAATCGGGCTGCTTTTCTTTGGATTTTTTTCCAGTTCTTGAATCAGGTAATCCTGGTGAGGGTCCCATACACTGGAACCATACTCTACTTGGGGTTTTACCAGAGACTTATATGCCCTCTCCTGTACATCCTTACTACAACTCCTAAACACCCTCATAACCATGTGCAGAGATCTGTACCTTTTATTTACAATCCCATTTATGTGATTACCCCAATGAAGATCTTTCCTTATATTAACACCTAGATACTTACAGTGATCCCCAAAAGGAACTTTCACCCCATCAACACAGTAATTAAAACTGAGAGGACTTTTCCTATTTGTGAAACTCACAACCTGACTTTTAACCCCGTTTTTCAACATACCATTGCCTACTGTCCATCTCACAACATTATCAAGGTCACGTTGCATTTGCTCACAATCTTGTAACTTATTTATTACTCTATACAGAATAACATCATCCGTAAAAAGCCTTACCTCTGATTCCACTCCTTTACTCATATCATTTATATATATAAGAAAAAATAAAGGTCCAATAATACTGCCTTCAGGAATTCCCCTCTTAATTATTACAGGGTCAGATAAAGCTTCACCTACTCTAATTCTCTGAGATCTACTTTCTAGAAATGTAGCAACCCATTCAATCACTTTTTGTCTAGTCCAGTTGCACTCATTTTTGCCAGTAGTCTCCCATGATCCACCCTATCAAATGCTTTAGACAGGTCAATCGCGATGGAAATGAAAATTAAAATAAAACAAAACTATCCATTCAGTGGAGGAATTTGAATATGATTTTCAAAATATGAGATTGAAAAGGTCACAGAATACTTGAAATTTGATTTAAATTGATCTATTCTGAACTATAAATGTAAATGTTTTTGGCCAGATTTGTATGGAAGAGGCAAAGTTAATCACATTGTTTTGGTAATTTTTCATTATTTCAATTTTATTTTACTTTTTTAAATATATTTGTACTTAGATTGTTAAGTAATGCACAACAATTTTTTTTTTAAATTTCAATAGGTAGGACAAAATAAACTATACACAATGAAGCTGCATCTTTTAGCTATTCTTCAACATATAAGCCATCTCTCAGCTCATTTCTCTGATCTTGGAATCAGTTTCAGTTGTGCTTGGCAGTAGTGGCAGACCTGTAGCTAAGATCATTTTCAACAGAACAAATGTGACCCAGGCTGCCATAGTTCAGTCTGACATGAAATTGCAAGGTTGTGGGTTTGGTTCCCACTGGTGTCAGGTTGGCCATATTTGTTCTGTACTAAACATCTCTTTGGCATGTACTATATGTACTCAATGATGTAATAAGCTGAAGGTTTATTTCAAGAAATATTTAATTACAGTATTTACTTCATCAACCTCTTATTAGATCAAATATGTAGGACAACATAAACAGATACTAATGTATCAGAAAAATGTAACAAAGAAATGAGAAAAATGATGTAGATCATGATAAATTATCTTCCATATTGTTATTGCAAGGATAGCAGATTCTGTGGATAAATTGCTTGTTGTAAAACATGTTCATTGAATTCTGGTGCCTTTTAGAGCTTTCCTTAACTGTTAGTGGCTTTCTACATGTGTTTTTTGTTTGTTTTTAACAGTACCTTTCATCTTACCTGCCTGATTTGTCAATCTTCAATATTCATACAGCTGCATTCTACTTGTAAGAATGGTGGATAATAGTGCTCCTTCTAATCTGGAAGGAAGTGGAAGACTGCACAAATTCTTGACTGATGAAAGCAATGCTAACACTTCATTGAATTTTTTCTCCCAAATGAAATATACCTTTAGCAAAATTAATGTGGTACTCATCTGAGCAGCTAGCCGAGTCACCTCAAGCCAACTGGAGGATAGTGTTTGTAAATCCCATCACAATGTGGTTTGAGCCTTTATGAACAAATTTATTTTGTATAACTCACCTTCTTAAACTTTCAACCTTATTGATTCAAGAGACTAAAATATTGTAACCTGTGATTTTAAATATTGAAATGTATCAAATGCATTTTCCTGCTAATTGGAACCAAGGGTGTATTGTGTGAGTCTATTCAATATACCAGATATACGCAAACAATCCCCGCTTATTGTTTTTAAAAATTTGGTGGCAGAAATTTGGGGTGTGGGTATTATGTGTGTTAAGTAGATGGCCGGTGTGAGTTCTTGTTATAGGTGGTTCATAGCTAAAGAAAAGCTCCACATTAATCGTTGAGTAAGAATAAAGTATGGTGAGGGCGATAGTTCCATTCGTGATTGGGGAAAAATAAGACTCACCTTGAATGGACAAGCAGTAACTACCGTGCATTTTGCAGACAAAAAAGCGAAGTTTCCAGAAATCATAAAAAGGATATGCAAATATGTGACTGAAAGAATACAGTTTGGATATGCAGTCACAAGTTAAATGTGTCAGCTGAAAAATATAGCAAAAGCAAGAAAATTAAAAATTACTGGCTGCAAGGCTAGTCGTGGATGGCTCACACATTTCTGAACAAAATAACTTCAGTTTCCATAGGAAAATTAGCACTGCACAATATTTCCCAGCCAATGATGAAGAAAATATTGTGTTATCAGTTTGTGCCAGTGAAATATATTTAATTTTCAAATTAGTAATGCAATTCAGACATATTTATTGTTCTGTAGCAAGAAGAAGACAAAGAAGTCCATTACAGTATAGCAAGTCTGGCATATAGTGAGAACCCCATGGTAACGACAGTTTCCTTTATGCCATTCAAAAATGTCCATATTAAACCGTGCAATATACTTTGGTTACAATGAGAACCTTTCCACTGTGTCTTCCGTTATTAAGAATGATTTAGAGCACATTATTTTTTCTGTCATTGATATTTATACACTGCAGTGTTTATATCAAATATGATCGATCATTACCCCTTGACTCAAGACTCCAATCATGCAAGTTCGAACAAAAGGGAAGAATGTTTTTTTGTAATAAGTGCACATACAGCATGGCTGATAGTAGTTGTTAACTAGTTAAAAATAAAGGCTGAAGTAAACGATCACTTAATTTTACGTAAACGATCGCTTAATTTTAATACTAGGTACTGAAATACAGTGCGAATGTGATACTTCTCAAGGTATGGCAGTGTGCATCACTGATTTCAGTGGTTATATAGTCTTGAGTCTGTTTAAATTTCAGAAAGGATGTCCCCACATCAATTTTTAGTGAAAAGGCCTACTGGGGCCTCAAGTATATTTTCATGATAAATGCAAGCTGAAGTTATGTTAAGTGATGCTGTTTGAGTAACAAAAAAGAAAAAAATGAAATATTTACCACAGAAACCTCAGGATGATACTATTTTCATTTTTAAGAATGAAATTGAACAGCCGCGTTCACATAGTATTTGAATTAGAAAATGACTAACAAGTATGCCGCTGTATAGAATTCATCCGCAAAAACTTGATTATCATTTCATATTGATTTTAATGCCTTTTTATTGTATCTTTCCTTATTTTTTTAAAAAAATTGGATATAACAACAATCTCCTATAGTGAATACATTTTTCGCCGTTATGAATTTTTGCTATAATGGACTGCTGCTGTATTACTTAACAAAGCTATTTATACAGTAACGGAAATGTTTTTATTCTAAATTTCCCTGCCTAAAATTAGGGTGCGGGGATTGTTCATGTATGGTACTAGTAGCCTATATAGCCCATACTTACTGGCTGTTGTCTTTTAGGTTTAGATTAGAAGAGATAAGCAACAAAACATGGTAACAAGAAACGAGAGCAGAAAGCATAGTGTTCGGATGAACAGAGATTATTTTCATTATTTTTTTATAGGTTTGTTTCTATTTGTTTAGAATACAAAATTGTGTGTCAAGAGTTACAGTAATGTGAGAGGACATCCAGATTCATCTATTTGTTTCAAGTTTTCTCTTTTCTGATAGAAGATCCAGATTGAGTCTTGTGTAAAATTTCAAGACATATTTTGGTCCTCATTAGTAGTAAGGGCTTGGTCATCTCAAAAATGAAATGAAATGTTTGCCACAGAAACCTCAGGAGTGATACTATTTTCATTTTTCAGAATGAAATTGAACAGGCGCATTCACATAGTATTCGAATTAGAAAATGACTAACAAGTATGCTGCAGTATGGAATTCATCCGCGAAAACTTGATTATTATCATTATAGTATTTAGGCACTCTCTTATCAAATTTTAGCAGCCATATATCCTCACATACATAAATAAACTACACACGTACGTATATACATACATCAATGCCGTCTGATGTGGAGCCACATGCTTTACTTTGAGCTTGAGCCAACTTTGCTCCCCGAATGGCAGTGATGAAGTCCTCATGCTTTTTGCGCCAAGTCTCCTTAACCTGTCATTGAACAGACGTATCAGTTTCATTATGTAGCATAGAAGAGGTCAAAATAGAAAGAGAAATGATCTTCCAAGCCAAGCATGATGGAATCATTCTCAGATATGTAAAACATCTCTTCATCTAGGGTAAAAAGATCTTTAGTTCCAAGAAATAGAGACCTTCGTCAAGTTTTGTCTCCACTGATGAAAGCATAATATCAAAATTGCTTCCTCATGATGTTTTGCATGTTTTGTGTGATTCCATCATATGCTGTTCTCTTGGGAAGGCAGTCTTCTTTCATATTTTTACCTCCACCATGCTTTATAATGTAGCCACTAATCTGCTTTTGTTTATCTAGTGTTTGGTTGTAAAAGTACAATACAACCACAGGAAAATTGATTGTTATGTACAAAAGAATCCACCTATGATTTTAAGATTCATGTGTGCTTAAGTGGTAGAGTAGATACATAAAATGAAATAAAATCACAAGTTACAATTTCAGCCACTCAACTTAATATATTTGCTGGGATTGAAAGAGATGAACTACACAAAACAAATTTGCCCATACGTACACGAATGTAGTCTGATGTGTCAAAGTACGGATGTATCCAATTAATACTGGCTCCTCTTGATGACTTTGCTTGCTGAATAGTAGTAATGAAATGCTCATGCAATTTGTACCATTCTTCCTTTTCAGTTGCTTCCTGTTTTTTTAACAGAGATAGTGTCAAATGAAAAAAACAGTTTAGTGATCACAAAGCATCTACATAATACAGGTTTTTATGTCCCCACCTAAGAAGGAAATAACATGAAAGCTGGACCCATGTAGAATCCTCCAAATTTAACCAGAAATCTGAGCCACTCTGTGATTTTATATTATTTTTAACTCTGCGATGTCTTTTTCAGGTATTTCCAAGACTCAGATAGTTACATGTTTCCTTGTACCATTCCAACTAGGGTTCATATCTGAGTTACTGTACATGAAATTTCTGCTGGACAGTGTGGAGGCAGGACTTGCTCCTTCTGGAATTTCCATTTCTTTATTCAGTTCAAAAACATGCAGAAAGATGATATATTCCTCTACCTAAGCATTGGTTGGGATCTCATCATCTAATTTGGCACATCATTGGAATTGGTTTTAAGTATTATATATATATATAGACATACACAGTCCTCCCCTGCGAACCATGTGACCTTGCCATGGTATGGAGGCTTGCACGTCACAACGAAGCAGATAGCCGAGCTGCAGGTGCAACCATATCAGATGGGTAGCTGTCGAGAGATCAGATTAATGAATGGTTCATCAAAAGGGGGGTAGCATCATTTCGGAAGTTGCAAGGGCAGCAGTCCAGAGGATTGACTGATATGGCCTTGTAACAATTCTCAACATGGCTTAGCTGTGCTGATAATGCTACATGGCTGAAAGCAATGGGGAAACTACAGCCATAACTAACTCCAGAGGACATGTGGTTCTCTCTGTATGAATGGTGTAGTGATGATGGCTTCCTCCTGATTAAAATAATCTGGAGGTAAAATAGTTCCCCACTCTGATCTCTGGGTGGGGACTACAGGAAAGGGAGCATTCATCAGGAGGATGAATACTGACATTCTGCAAGTCGGAGCATGGAATGTTACAAGTTTGAATTATTGTGGTAGGTTAGAGAATATGAAAAAGGAGATGGATAGACTAAAGTTAGAAGTAGTTGGTATAAGTGAAGTACGTTGGCAGGATGAGCAGGATTTTTGGTCAGGCCACTACAGAATTATCAACACAAAATCAAACAGGGGAAATGCAGGAGTTGGTTTAATAATGAATAAGAAAACAGGGCAGTGGGTAAGCTACTACAACCAGCATAGTGAAAGGATTATTGTTGCCAAGATAGACACCAAACAAATGCCTATTAGTTCAGCAGATGATGAAGAAATCAAAAGAATATATGAAGAGATAGAAGATTTAATATAATATGTAAAAGGTGAAAAGAATCTAATGGTGATGGGAGACTGAAATGCAGTGGCAGACCAGGGAAGAGAAGGTAATGCAGTAGGAGAATACACACTGGGGCAAAGGAATGAAAGAGGAAGTTGGCTAGTGAAATTCTGCACCGATCATAATATAGTCCTTGCTAATACTTGGTTCAAACACCACAAACAATGGCTGTATACGTGGATGAGACCTGGAGACACTGCAATGTATCAAGTAGACTTCATTATGATTAGGCAGAGATTCAGAAACCAGGTGTTGGATTGCACGACTTTCCCAGGAGCAGCCGTGGTCTCTGACCACAACTTGTTAGTCACGAAATGCCATCTGAAGTTGAAGAAATTGAAGAAAGGAAGGAAAGCAAGGAGATGGGATCTAGACAAGTTGAAAGAAAAGAGTGTGAGGAATTGTTTCAAGGAACATGTTGCATAAGGGCTAAATGAAAAGTCTGAAGGAAACACAACAGAGGAAGAATGGACAACCATGAAAAATGAGGTCTGTAGGGTTGCTGATTAGGAAGAAAGGAAAGATCAACCAGGAATCAATGGATAACTCAGGAGATACGAGATCTGTTTGATGAACAACAAAAATACAAGAATGTAAAAAAATGAAGAGGACAGATAAGAATACAGGCAGTTGAAGAATGAAGTGGATAAAAAGTGCAGGACAGCTAAAGAACAATGGCTGAAGGAGAAGTGCAACAATGTTGAATGTTGTATGGTCCTAGGAAAGGTAGATGCTGCATATAGGAAACCAAAGAAACCTTTGGAGAAAGGAAAACTAGGTGTATGAATATTAAGAGCCCAGATGGAAAATTACTTCTAGGGAAAGAAGACAAGGCAGACAAATGGCAGTAACATATCCAACAGTTATATCAAAGGTAAAGACGTAGATGATATGGTTCTGGAACAAGAAGAGACTGTTGATGCTGATGAAATGGGAGACCCAGTTTTGAGGGCAGAATTCGACAGAGCTTTGAGAGACCTAAATAGGAACAAGGCACCTTGAATTGATGATATTACCTCTGAATTACTGACTGCCTTAAGAGAAACCAGCATGGCAAGGTTATTCCATTTTGTGTGTAAGATGTATGATACAGAAAGTGCCATCCAATTTTTGGCAGAATGTTGTTATACCTATTCTGAAAAGTCCAGTGCAGGCAAGTATGAAAACTACCACACTATAAGTTTAGTATCTCATGCCTGCAAAATGTTAACATGTATTATTTACAGAAGAATGGAAAGACAAGTTAAAACTGAGTTGAGAGAAGGTCGTTTGGCTTCAGAAGAATTGTAGGAACATGTAAAGCAATGCTGACTTTACATCATTCTGATCTTAGAAGATCGAACTATGAATGACAAGCCCTCGTACATGGCATTTGTAGATCTCGAAAAGACATTTGATAATGTTAATTGGACCAAGCTATTTTAGATTCTGAAGGTGATCGGGATCAGATACCGAGAACGAAGAATTATCTACATTGTATAAAAACCAGCCGGCAGTGATAAGAATCAAGGGGTTTGAAAAAGAAGCAGCAATCCAGAAAGGAGTGAGGCAAGGCCGTATTATGTCTCCCCTCCTTTTCAGCGTTTATAGAGAACAGGCAGTAATGGAAATCAAAGAGTAATTTGGAAAGGAATCACAGTCTAAGGAGAGGAAATCAAAACCCTGAGATTTGTCGATGATATTGTTATTTTATCTGAGTCTGCAGAAGATCTGGAGAAACTGCTGAATGGTATAGACAGAGTCTTGGGTAAGGAGTACAAGATGAAAATAAATAAGTCCAAAACAAAAGTAATGGATTGCAGTTGAACAAAGTCAGGTGATGCATGTGTTATTACGTTAGGAAATGATGTCTTAAAGGAAGTAGATGAATATTGTAACTTGGGTTGTAAAATAACAAATGATGGCAGAAATAAGGAGGACATAAAATGCAGACTAGCACAAGCAAGGAAGGCCTTTCTTAAGAAAATAAATTTTCTCACTTCAAACATCCATATAGGAATTAGAACGATGTTTTTTTTTTTTTTTTTTTTTTTTTGCTAGGGGCTTTACGTCGCACCGACTCAGATAGGTCTTATGGCGACGATGGGATAGGAAAGGCCTAGGAGTTGGAAGGAAGCGGCCGTGGCCTTAATTAAGGTACAGCCCCAGCATTTGCCTGGTGTGAAAATGGGAAACCACGGAAAACCATCTTCAGGGCTGCCGATAGTGGGATTCGAAGCTACTATCTCCCGGATGCAAGCTCACAGCCGCGCGCCTCTACGCGCACGGCCAACTCGCCCGGTGAGGAACGATGTTTTTGAGGACTTTCATTGTTTTTTGGCACTGCATGGAAGTGAAACATGGATGATAACTTTCTCATAAAGAAAGAGAATAGAAGCTTTTGAAATGTGGTATTACAGAAGAATGTTGAAGGTGAGACAGGTAGATCAAACCCTGAATGAAGAATTACTGAATCAAATTGCTGAGAGGAAATCGATTTGGCTAAATTTGATGAGAAGCAGAGGTAGAATGATTGGACACGTCTTAAGACACCTAGGACTGTTTCAGTTGGTTTTTGAGGGAAGTGTATGTGTTAAGAATGGTAGGGGTAGACCAAGGCATGAATATGACAAGCAGATTAGAGCAGATGTAGGATGCAGCAGTTACGTAGAAATGAAAAGGTTAGCACATGATAGGATGGCATGGAGAGCTGCATCAAATCAGTCTATGGACTGATGACCCAAACACACATAGACGCAGTGACCTCTTCTGTTTTTAGATCTTTCAAGCTGCAATGGTTCACTTCATTAACAATGTTCATTTCCGATTAGACCTTCACCAATCCTCAACTACCAAAGTGAGGTCCCTGGGACCGCTGAGACTCGAATTGTCTAGCCTCCTAACTGCCAGTCTTCTCTGTGTTCCCATTGTGATTGAAGCTGCCAATATTTTCTGGCGGTGACTTGTAACAGCGTGGTTCCTGGCACCTCACATCCATAGTTGTGTAAGTAAGTGCAATTCTTTATATTCCCCATTTGTGAAGTACAGATATTCACATTGAATTGACATATGGATAATAATGTGGGATTTTGAAATACGAGACTACCAGACTCATACTTTGTAAACAAAGAGACTCTTATGTTACAAAATATCTCTAAAAGGAAGTTTAAAATATTAAGTGAAAGAAAGTGTAGCACAATTTTTTTCTGTTACATGTGATTATCCAAAGCCTCTTGTTTTGTACTGCAAAACTGCAACCTTACAAGTATTACCATGCTTTAATATTGCTATTTTCTTCTTATATTTTATGTATTCTAATTCATTAATGTGTATTCTATTAAAATACATCGTAATCAAAATTTTCTAATCCATATTTCATAGTGGTCCATGGGACATCATGCCAGTAACTACACACAAAATGTTAACATCAATAGATAGAGAAGGGGAGAAGAAAGGGGAGGAGACATACTGTAATAGTTCATCTATCAAGTTTCTTATAACAAAAATACAGCATTTAAATCAGTGCTACTGACTGAAACATACAGTAGTGTGTTCCCACCATATTGTGAAGTATGGGAGCAAGAGTTAGGAAAAATTACATAACCTGAAAAGAATGGAAAAGAACAATTTTTTTTGGAATTAACACTAAAATTAATGCTATCCTGACATTCTAACATGTAAGCCTCTTCCTTTTGTGCCTAGTAAACTCAGTTAGACTGAAGTCTGCAGTAAATAGCCCAAATAAAAGTGTACATTTCTAATAGAATTCATTAGTCGAAGTTATTCAAAATCTTATGACTGGAACAATGGTGAGCAGTAATAAAATGCAAGCATGATCTGGATGAAGCCATTAGTAAGTAGGAGAAGAACTCTTCATGAGAATAATCCTCTTTGCAATTGTCAAGTTTAGTGTGAATTAACTAGACCAAATTATAGAAAACGCACTCCAAAGTTTTCATTTACAGCTAAATGATTGTTCAATTTTCACATGATTAAAAGTTTATAAAGCTGAATATGTGGTATATTTTTGGGGAAGGCTTTATTGGCCATCTGGTCATACCACTCTCCACCTCTGCAGGCACCAACATGGTGCTGTCCCTACCAGTTAAAACTCTCTCATCTCTTGTTTGCATACCCTTGATATGTTGGTTTGGGAACTTATTCTACAGAATACTATAGGCCTACATTTCAAATGAGACCTCTATGCATTATATTTGCAGTGTCCTAATTCTCTCTGACAGTACTCAATCCCATGATATACAGTCCAAATATTTTGAACTGCTTAATGGTAAAGCACATTTTGTAAGATTGACATAATGTTATTCCCTGTGAGGTTAAAAATACATTTACCTTTAGCTGCTGTTGTGCCCCACTCCTTGAAGCTCTCCTGACATATGCCTCTGCTTCTGTTCCTGCAACACGGTGTTTAGTGGCATCATATTCCTTACGTTTCTTCCGAGATGTACGGTCACAAATACTCTCATGTTTTGCAATGCGGTCGGATGCAAAACGACGATGGCATACACGGCATTCAACTAGGTCATTGTTGGCGGGGGCTGCAGCAGACTGTAAGGGTGCTCGACGTGCTGGTCCTGACTGCTTTGGTGTGGCAGTTGATGTTGGTGAACCTCGTGTGGCAACAGTTGGAGTGGATCTCTGGAATAAAAAAATTACTAGCTTAGGAATTGTTAATGTGATTTGAGCCAGATGCAAGACCATGACAGGAAATTTTCCAAGCCATGTTAATTAGTCTCCCTCCGCATATCATTCCTGAAAGAAATCTGCTGATCAATCAATCAATCAATCAATCAATCAATCAATCAATCAATCAATCAATCAATCAATCAATCAATCAATCAATCAATCAATCAATCAATCAATCAATCAATCAATCAATCAATCCTGTCACCTAGGTGGCAGATTCCCTATCAATTGTTTACCTAGTTGTTTCTTCAATGTTTTCAAAGAACTTGGAAATTTATTTTTTTTAAATTCTTGTTAATTTATTCCAGTACCTTACTACTCATCCTATAAATGAATATTTGCTCTAAAGTGTTACCAAGGTTTTTGTGGAGCAGAAAGAGGTGAAAGAAGGTGCTGGTGGGAAAAAATTTAAACACATATAAACGATGGGAATGATATTGACCGTACAATTGTTCACCTCTATAATAAGGTCAAAAATGCACGGAAGTATATCATTTATCAGATCAAAAATTAGATGTTGGCTTTTTAGAATTACCAGTATATCATTTGTATCGCCAGAAATCCTGCGCACTTGCCTACACGGGACAATGGTGCTGGTCACATTGTCAGCAATGACAATGGCAGCAGATGTAATTTACTGCCAAGTAGCGGTCTTGCATCTTCCTGCAAGGTCCAGAACAACAACAACAACAATAATAATAATAATAATAATAATAATAATAATAATAATAATAATAATAATAATAATAATAATAATAATAATAATAATAATAATGTTCTAGACCATCGTCAAAATGTGCAGACCATGCTGGGAACAGGAACAGGTCCTGACCGGGTAATGACTACGAATGCAGTCCGGCCCCGGCTTCAGTACCGCCATGGCACCCAAGACGACACTATGCCGGAACTCAAGGATTTGTCCATATTAAAAGTGCTTATAGGAAAAGTTGGCAAAGATTTAGGGACCCAACTAACTGGGCGGAATACCTGGAGCTAGCCCGGAAAGTACGAAATCGATTGCTGGAAAGAATGATTGAAGAATGGGAGGAACTTTGCTGTCAGATCGCAAGTTTTGGCGGATTATATATAAAATGTTAAGCATTCAATTATAAATTTCAGTATAATACTGTAGCGAAGCACGGGTATCTTGCTAGTCTCTCTATATAAAAGAACATGTCCTGACTGACTGACTGACTGATTCATCATCGCCGAGCCAAAACTACTGGACATAAGGAAATTTTGAGGACACATTTATATTACAATGTAGTTGCTCGCTAAGCGAGGATTTTTCTATATTCCTTCACTAAGAGGGTGAAAAGGGGGGTGAATTTTTAAAATGAGTGTATGTATATCCCAAAACTTTAAAAGTTTACAGATGTATTTAGAATCTCCTTTAAAAATAAAGAAACACACATTTTTTTGTTTTTGGAAAATCCCACTAGGAGGAGTGAAAAAGGGTGAAAAATGGGTTGAATGCCTTTAATGAGGATTCTTATATCTCAGAAACTGAAGATATTATAGACCTAAAAATTGATATTTGGAATCTCTTTTTAAAATAAAGAATATTTTTTTGTTTTTGGAAAATCCAATTAATGGGGGTTAAACAGGAGTGATAAATGGGATGAATTTTTGAAAGACTATAACTACAGTATATCTCAGAAACGTAAAATGTTATAGACATAAACATTGGTATTTGGAATCTCTTGTAAAAGTAAAGATAGGTGATTTGTTTTTGGAAACTCCACTTAAGGGGAACTAAAAAGGGGGTGAAATTTTAAAATGAGCATGTGTACAGTATGTCTCAAAAACTGAACATTTTGCAGAAGTGAAAAATGGTATTTTTTTTATCTCTATTGAAACAAAGAAACATGCATATTTTGTTTTCAGAAAAACCACTTGGGTGGTGGGGTAAAAATGACTGAAAATAGGGTTGCATTCTTTTTATTAGGATACTGATATCTCAAAAACTGAAAATGTTACAGTCGTGAAATTTGGTATTTAGAATTCCCTTTAAAAATAAAGAAATACATATTTTTTTTGTTTTCGGAAATCCACTTAAAGGTGGCATGGGGGTAGAATTGAAAATCAAATTTTTTGTATGAAGATACTATTATCTCAAAAACGAAGGATGTTGCAGATGTGAAAATTGGAATCTGTTTTAAAAGTAAAGAAACATGTATTCCTTTGATTTTGGAATATCCAATGAAAGGGGGTGAAGGATTTGAAAAATTAATTTAATTAATTGTATAAAACTAAAATTGTTACAGACATGAAAATTGGTATTTGGATCTCATTTAAAAACAAAGAAAAACGCGTTTTTGGGGGAAAGTCATCTTGGTGGGGCGGGGGTTCAAAGGAGTTGAATTCTTTTTATGAGGACACATATCTCAAAAACTTAAGATGTTACAGTAATGATCATTGGTATTTAGAAGATCCTTTACTAATAAAGAAACAAGTATTTATCTGGAAAATTCACTTAATGAGGGGGGGGGGCGGGATGAAAGGAAATTAAAAAGTGAATTCTTTTTATGGGGACATTTATATCTCAAAACTGAAGGTAACAGACGTGAACATTGGTATTTGGAATCTCCTTTAAGCATAAAGTTTACTGTTCATAATGTACTTTATTCTGATCATAAACCGATCATTTTGAATCTTTCCTGGGTCCCTTTTCATGAACCATCTTTTCCTTTGAAAATCTTAAAGTTAGATTACAGTAGATTCTCCTGGCACGTAAATAAAAATGTAAACACATTTGAAATAAACGATAGGAATGATATTGACCATGCAATTGTTCACCTCTATAATAAGGTCAATAATGCATGGAAGTATATCATTCATATCGCCAGAAATCCCGCGCCCTTGCCTACGCGCGACAGTGGTGCTGGTCACGTTGTCAGCCATGACAATGGCAGCAGATGTAATTTACCACCAAGTAGCGGTCTTGCATCTTGCTGCAGCTTCCAGATTTCAATAATAATAATAATAATAATAATAATAATAATAATAATAATAATAATAATAATAATAATAATAATTTTAATTTTCTGGACCATCATCAAAATGTGCAGACCGCGCTGGAAACGGGTCCTGGCCGGGTAATGAGTAGCCTATGAATGCTGTCCGGCCGTGAGTTCAGTACCGCCAAGGCACCCAAGATGACACCACACCGGATCTCTTCAAGGATTTGATCCATATTAAAAATTCTTATAGGAAAAGGTGGGAAAGATTTAGGGACCCAACTGACCGGGCGGATTACCTGGAGCTAGCCCGGGAAGTACAAAATCGATTGCTGGAAAGAATGATTAAAAAATGGGAGGAACTTTGCCGTCAGATCACGAATTTTTGACGGATTATATATAAAATGTTAAGCATTCAATTATAAATTTCAATATAATACCATAGCAAAGCACGGGTATCTCGCTAGCTAAATTATATAAGAAATGAGGTAAGGAATAAATTGTACAGAAATAGCATGGATCCACTGGAGCTAAACAATACAGGGAACCCAAAAGGCCAGTGCAACTTTTAAAACTAGGAAATAATAGAACAGTGTAGCTGAGCCAACAATAAGGTTGTAAATCAGTTGACAGGGAACTGTACTCGTCATAAAAAAATTAAGTGTAAAAGAACTGGCCAGGCGTCCATTGAAGACAGTACAAGCCCAATAAACCTTTGAGACAATATCCAGCAGTTGGTGGAGAGGCCAGGCCCTGAAAACACTTGGTGAAAATTGTAAAAAAGCAGAACGAAGACATCATAAAAAGTAAATTTCAGAGTTGAGATATTACGAACCATAATAAAGTATGAGACAGGCAAAGCAGATTTCTGACTACAAAGGGTTTAACGTTAAAAATTAAATAATTGAAGTTCAACCAATTCAATACATAAAAGAAAGAAATGTAGTGATTACATTCTTATTTAAATGGGACCGGTTTCGACCTTAGTCCAGATCATCATCAGCCGTAAAAACATGTAGTCAAAATCACACAATGTTTATGAATATTGGAGAAATGGGTCAGTTTCACACTCTGTCAGGCACAAAGTCACAACACTATCAAATAATATATGAAGATCATAAATAACTTGAAGTCGCAGACGAATAGATTTGTAGAAGCAAACCGCCAGTTCCAAGTGTTCAGCGCGGCACATTCAAGGTCATGCACTGCGGTCTCGAGCGCCAAAGTAGAGTGGAGAATGTCTTGAAGGTCCAATATTTGTCTCGGTTGTGGGAAGTTAAGTACGTATATAAAAAATATACGACGCAAATCAGTATAATTGAATGAGTACTTGTGCTCCTGCTAAGTTCTTGGAAAACAGTTGACTTGAAAAAACAATTGTAAAGAGAAAAAAATGTAGTAAAAAGCTCAATATCGGAAAACAAATGAAAACTTATATGCACAGTGTGCTATTTTTTAAATTGAAAAAATTTTTAGGACATGATTGAAGTAGTCGAAGTTGGCGCAAGACAAGAGTTAAAATTTGAAAGAGGAGAACCAAAATGAAGGTCGATGGGTTGGTTTTCTTTTAAATAAATAGAGAAGGTAGAATAAATTAACAGAGGAAGAGTGATAGTGAAAAAAGAGAAAAAAATAAAAGAGATTGAACTTAGATGGTATTGAGGAAGGATAAGATAGGGAAATGAAGGAGGGGTAGTTTAGGGTGGGTTAGGAGGGTGGGTTATTGGAGGTAGAAAATGTGGGTGGGAACTTTGTAAGGCATAGAAAATAGAATTGGGGTTTTGGAATTTGGAATTTTTGAGAAGAAGAATTAGGAAGTCAAAAAGGATATTGGGTTTTTCAGAAATGTCGTTTAAATTGAAATTAGGGTTGAAGTACTGGTCAAGGTGGATAAAGCAATTTTCAGTAATGTTTAAGAGGGGGCCTTTGTTAATGATTTTAAGTATATTCATGTCATTGTTAATACTGGTGAAACTATGCTTGGAGTCTTGTATGTGCTGTCCTATGGCAGAGAATCTGTTGTATTTAATGGCGTTGACATGTTCAGAGTACCTGATATTGAAGTTGCGGCCAGTTTGTCTGACGTAGGAGGAATTGCAGTTGTTGCATTTGAATCTGTATACACCAGATTTAGAAAAAGCATTAGACTTATTTAGAGATTTAGAGTTGTGTAAGATATCAAGATTTCTATTGTTAGTTCTAAAAGAAATTTTCA
This sequence comes from Anabrus simplex, assembly GCF_040414725.1. NCBI lineage: Eukaryota > Metazoa > Arthropoda > Insecta > Orthoptera > Tettigoniidae > Anabrus > Anabrus simplex. The sequence goes on along the minus strand of NC_090265.1, from coordinate 470,904,911 downwards.
TGTTATGTTTTTAAAAAATATTAGTTATTTTATAAGCATCCTGAGTGAAAGTGAAGGTGGAAAAAGCAGTTGGTTTTATTGTGTCTTTAGATAAAGTGGTTTTTGGACGGTGTTTGAATTTGTTGATGATGCGGTTAATGAAGGAGTTGTTAAAGCCATTAAATTTAGCAATGTTGCGGATGATGTTTAATTCATTATTTAAATCTTTTTTGGACATAGGGGTGTTGAAGGCACGAAAAATTAAGCTGTTATAAGTAGCACGTTTATGAGCTTGGGGGTGCGAAGAATCTTGTCTTATTGTAGTTGCTGTTTGGGTTGGTTTTCTGAAAATTTTGTAAGATAAAGAGGAAGGATGTCTAGTAATAGTTAGGTCTAGAAAATTAAGAGTTTGGTTGTGTTCTGATTCGAGGGTGAATTTAATGTTAGAGTCTAAGTTGTTGAGATGAAGAAGTGTAGAGGCTGCGTTAGTTGATTCCTCATTTAATATTACTAATGTGTCGTCGACATATCTCGCCCAAAAGAGAATGTTGGAGAAATTATTATTATTATTAATTTTAGTGTTTTCTAAGAAATCGAGGTAAATTTCAGCAAGAATGCCAGAAGCTGGTGAGCCCATAGCCAAGCCATCTTGTTGATAAATGGTGTTGTCAAAGGTAAAATAATTATTGTTGAGAACTAATTTTAAAATAGACATGAAGTCTTGAATTTCAAGTTTACTTAGGTTACTGAATTTGTTTAGGTTGTTGTTTATAATGGGGAATAATTTTGAAATTGGAATACTAGGGTACATGTTCACAATGTCAAAAGAATGGAGAGAAAAATTTGGTTGGATTTCAAAATTCTTTAATTTGTTGATTAGATCAGAAGTGTTTTTGATAGATTTATTGGATAAAAATCGATAATTTTTTAGTAAAAATGTTTGGATGAATTTAGAAGTGTTGTATAGGGGACTGGGTCTGTAATTGATTATTGGACGGATGGGAATGTTAGTTTTGTGAATTTTAGGAATTCTACCTCCAATAACCCACCCTCCTAACCCACCCTAAACTACCCCTCCTTCATTTCCCTATCTTATCCTTCCTCAATACCATCTAAGTTCAATCTCTTTTATTTTTTTCTCTTTTTTCACTATCACTCTTCCTCTGTTAATTTATTCTACCTTCTCTATTTATTTAAAAGAAAACCAACCCATCGACCTTCATTTTGGTTCTCCTCTTTCAAATTTTAACTCTTGTCTTGCGCCAACTTCGACTACTTCAATCATGTCCTAAAAATTTTTTCAATTTAAAAAATAGCACACTGTGCATATAAGTTTTCATTTGTTTTCCGATATTGCGCTTTTTACTACATTTTTTTCTCTTTACAATTGTTTTTTCAAGTCAACTGTTTTCCAAGAACTTAGCAGGAGCACAAGTACTCATTCAATTATACTGATTTGCGTCGTATATTTTTTATATACGTACTTAACTTCCCGCAACCGAGACAAATATTGGACCTTCAAGACATTCTCCACTCTACTTTGGCGCTCGAGACCGCAGTGCATGACCTTGAATGTGCCGCGCTGAACACTTGGAACTGGCGGTTTGCTTCTACAAATCTATTCGTCTGCGACTTCAAGTTATTTATGATCTTCATATATTATTTGATAGTGTTGTGACTTTGTGCCTGACAGAGTGTGAAACTGACCCATTTCTCCAATATTCATAAACATTGTGTGATTTTGACTACATGTTTTTACGGCTGATGATGACCTGGACTAAGGTCGAAACCGGTCCCATTTAAATAAGAATGTAATCACTACATTTCTTTCTTTTATGTATTGAATTGGTTGAACTTCAATTATTTAATTTTTAACGTTAATAATTTCAATACGGAACAATGAAAAATTTTTATCTTTAAATACAAAGGGTTTGGAACAGAGATTTCTAATTCACGTGAAAGGTATGGAAAGTTTGAGACGCAAACTGGGGGGGGGGGGACTAGAAAGCACGAACTCTGGTATCCAATCATGAAAAGGACCAATGTGAATTTTCAGCGGTGATTTGTGCAAAGCCCAAAGCGAGGGGGATTGAAATTTAGAAAACGAGAACTGAAGAAGTGATAAATAGACCAAAGACAGTCTGTAGAAGACATTTGGTTACTCACTCACTTACTTCTTTTGCAGATATGATTGAGTCTAGTCTTAGTGTGATAGTATTATCTGATCTTACTTTGTGGAATCTTGTCTTGTCTTTATTTGTTCATAGGTGGTGATTCAGTACTACTTTATCGTATCGCCGGGCTGAGTGGCTCAGACGGTTAAGGCGTTGGTCTTCTAACCCCAACTTGGCAGGTTCGATTCTGGCTCAATCCGGTGGTATTTGAAGGTGCTCAAATACGACAGCCTCGTGTCGGTAGATTTACTGGCACGTAAAAGAACTCCTGCAGGACTAAATTCCGGCACCTTGGTGTCTTCGAAGACCGTAAAAGTAGTAAGTGGGATGTAAAGCAAATAACATTAATTATTAATTATTATTTTATCGCATCATGTGTGATCCAGACTCAGTCAGCCTTAATGTAGGAGAGTCTGATGAGAGAGTTGGATAAGAGTAGCTGTAGACTTAGGATTTTCTAGGCAGAAGAATGAACTTATTTAACATTACAGTGAATAGAGAACTGGGAAAACTATAGATATAATAGGGAAGGATTAGATATGAGGGAGGTGGCAGTAACTTTGCAATAGAGAGAGAGAGAGGACATGTGCATTCGAGTACCACAGTTTTGCAGATATAGAAAGAGGAACTTAATCCAGAACAGTTTAGGGAAATAGTATCTGTTGTGGCAACCACGTCAGGGTTTGAATCGTGCCACTGAATTGTGATTATCTAAAGTTACTTTTGGGGGGATAAGCGGCGTGAATAGGCCGAAGATAGGGACAGAATTATAGTATTTATAAGATGTTTGAGTGGTTAAGAAACTCAATGAGTGCAGCAAAGTGTAAAGTAAAGCAAGTAACCCTATAAACTATGTGGGTAATATCATAACCATATCACTTGTTAACAGGCCACAAGAGCAGATAGATTGAGAATTGCATAGTATTCTACATGAAGATGCAATGAGCTGGTGCAGCACAAGTAAAGACCAGGGAAGCAGGTGAAGAGACATGATCCGCAGACTCTGTTTGAAAATGAAATTTTTTTTTGCAAGTTGCTTTACGTTGCACCGACACAGATAGGTCTTATTGCGACGATGGGACAGGAAAGGGCTAGGAGTGGGAAGGAAGTGGCTGTGGCCTTAATTGCGGTACAGCCCCGGCATTTGCCTTGTGTGAAAATGGGAAACCACGGAAAACCATCTTCAGGGCTGCCGACAGTGGGGTTTGAATCCACTGTCTCCCGAATACTGGATACTGGCCGCACTTAAGCGACTGCAGCTATCGAGCTCGGTGTTTGAAAATGAAGTGTTATCATCGGACATCATGGCAGAGTAGACAGAATGGACCATCCCGGTTCAAGGGTGATGGTGTTGGAAGAAGGATGAGTACCAAATGTGTGAAAATAATGTAGTGCTTGAGTAAATGTCTAGCAGGGGTGTAAACAGATAATGTTTAAATCATGTGTTAGATAGAAATTCAACAGCCATGGGTTGCAGAGAATAGCTTAATGTTTTCCTTAAATTACAATGAGTGGGTTTCAGTTCATTTTATCTCATTTCAATTTAATGTTGATTTGTTGTACTGGGGAATTTACATACCAATTCATGTGAATCACTTGTGTTAGAGTAATGTAAATATTGGAAAAAGAATTTAAAGCTAATTAAGAATATTTAGATGGAAATGTAATAGCAAATATGTTCACGTGCTGTAAAAATAATGTCAAGTTCTTGGAAAGATAATTTAAATACATAGAATGTTATTCTGTTATGATAGAATGTGTGCCAATTTCACTGTTAGCAGTGAATATTCTGGAGCAAAAATGGACGGTACGCCGTCAGAATATTAAAAATAAAATGCTAATAAAATCGTAAATGTCAAGATCATACTTTTACCAGGTGCAATCAAAGAAATAACATATAGAAGGTGGTGAAAAAGAATGAATGAGGGAATATTGTTAAAAAAATTATTATTAGAAAAATTTCATTCGAGAAGGAATCTACTTAAGGAGTTCGCTACAACAGATTGACGCGAAAAGAAGATTATATTAAGAAAAGAAGGTTTTTTAATTGAAGAATAAATATGAATATTCAGCGGAGAAATCCTGCAAGACGACGAAGATACCATGCTTCTGTAAATTGATAAATTAGAACAGCTGGACTGGATCGTTACGTAATTATGTCACGAGACACCAAGGAAAGAAGTACCCAGCTTCACAACTTGTTCTCAAGAAAATAAGAAGAACATCAATGATTAGAAACGAGCTATAGGAAGTTAAATCTCATCATAATCGAAGCTTTGATAACCATACTAGTAATCTGCAAAACTTTAATACGATTAGATTACAGGAAGCATTGGTAGCAATGCATTCCTAAATCATAGAAGGCTTTGTACTCTAAGATAACAAAACTGACCATCTTAATATATATTTCTGTTTCAACAGCGCAAGAAATGGCCAAGTCATGTGCTAAGAAGACTGAGGCAAAGGCTGCCTGGAGATGGGACTTGAAGCCGACAAACCTATTTCCTGATGACTGTGATGGACCAAAGACTTTCAAAATCAAATCAAATCAAATCAAAATCTCTTTATTTGCAAATGAGGTGTCTACCTCGGTGGCAAATGGTACACTAAAATACATTATTGTCAAGCACTAAATTTTAAATTAACAAGAGAAGAAGAAAATTTTCCTAGAATACAGTATTATACAATTTACGCTAACAATTTTTTCTATTAAACACACAGCTCATCCTTAATCTTCTATATAAATAAAATCTTAACGGCCGTGTGTCTGTACATTGACTATTTTGCAGTTATCCATTTCAGGTGTAATAATGACCATCTGCGTATTTTTTAGCTTTGGTGCCTGTTTGTTTGTCTGTTTGTCTGTCCGTCTATAACTCAAAAACTACTGGATATGTTTGTACCAAAATTCATATTTAGAATCCACCTGTCTTTGGGTAGGTTTTACAGCCAATATTGTTTCTAAATCCCTGAACTGACTGGGGTTTTATATGAAACCGAAACCATGATTTTGCATTTGCACAGAATATACACAACCAAACTTAATGTAAATCTACCTGCCTTAATTGAAATCAATTTCTAAAACTTTTCTCACATGCATCATTTGATACGAGGATTAATAAGGGAGATATCATTAACGGACCGGTTTTTGGTACAAGTCCCACCGGACTTAACTCCAGAGTGGGTGACTGTAAAGCGTAATTTTTATAACTTGAAAACTACTGGAGATATTTCAATCATTTTCATATTTAGCATCCACCTGTCAAAATGTAAGTTTTTAGGTCCATACCATGTCAAATTCCTGGAATGGACTGGGGGTTTGTAGGGAACCAATACAGTGATTTTACTCTCCCGCAATATATACAAGACCAATCTGACTGGAAATCAACCAACGTCGATGGAAATCCATTTCTAAAATTTTTTTCTCATGTACATTTTTTTGGTAGGAGGATTAATAATGGAGATATCATGAACGGTCTGTTTTGCACTTTAAGTCCAGTAGACATAGCCCAAAATGTGTTTTATGTAGATTCCTTATCTACATAAATAAATTCGTAACAACCTTGTGTCTGTACAATGACCTTTTTGGCTAACTTTTCATACAGCTATTTGTTTCAAGTGTAATAATGACAATCTGCATATTTGTTAGCTATAGTTTCCTGATAGTCCTCATTTTTACCCCGCCGCCGCAAATCACGATTGAGGCACAGTCTGCCAGATGTGACAGAAAATTGAAATTTGGCGAAGTTATGTGTTAACCTGTAATCGACGGAAAGCTTCCAAGATCTTTAAATATTTCATTTTTTTACCCCCGAAAAATGTCGGATTATTGAGGCAATTTTAATGACAGTGCAGACGTTCGTTTCAAGTTATTTCGCAGCTAAACCGTAAGTCGTATCACAAAACGGATGGCACAGTTTCAGTTCAATTTGGAGTGATCTACAACTTTGGTCCTATGACGTTTCATCGTATCTCTATTCCTTATATGTTAGATTTGTCTCTATTTCTCAATTATAGCTACATTTTGCTCTTTGTACACATATAATTCATAGTTTGAATCACTACAGAATCTTTAAATATTCTACATAAGGTAGAATAATCTAATTCTACACGAACATTGGCCCACCCAGTATCCGTACTTAAGCCAAATTCTATGTTTGTATATGGCTTATTAGTACCCAAAAGTAATGCACGGTGAGAAAACCTTATCCAAATTTCACCCTATTCAACGTTTCTAACTCAATTTCACCCATAAATAAATGAGACAGGAGAAAATATCTTAAGACCAGCCATTTAGACCACTAAATGAGGCGTCTTATAGTACAAGCCATTTGTCGATATGATGTAGCCTTTAGCAGCAATTAATCTGTAAATGAAGGTTTGCAATATTTTAAGCATGCATATACTTTGTATGCCGATCTGTATATATTTATTGAAGTTGCAATGTAGAAAGGGTGTGTTTGCCATTATAATTAATATTTTACATCGATAGTGACTCTCAGCAGAAGGGCGTCTGCTATTGTAATCATTACTCTCCCCATTGACTTTGACTGGCAGTAGGAATGGGATCCTTTTCCAACTCCTTTGTCTCTAGCATTAGTAATGAGGGACTACCATTGTAAATAATAATCCACTTCTCGATTTGACTGCCATAAGTCAAGGGAGCATGCAATTTTGTTCAAAACTCCCCTAACCGATTGTGTTTGGGAGTAGGCAAGTGTGACCGCCGTTATAAACAAATTTACCCATCTAAAATGTGACTGGCATTGGGCATAGTGTTCTTGCTATTATAATGGAAACTCACCAACTTCGTCTGACTGTCATTAAGAAAAGGGGCCTGTCATTATAATGATAACAGCACAACTCAATTTTGACTGGCAGTAGGGAAGGTGCCTGATTTTATAACAAATACTCCTCAACTGTAATCTGTCTGGAAGTAGGAAAGGGCACCTGCCATTGTAATGAAAACTCCCCAAATCGATTGTGACTGTGCAGTAGGTAATGGAACCTCCAATTATAATGAAAAGTTTTTTACTCTATTGTGAATGGCAATAGGCAAGTGAGCCTGCCGTCATCATCACAACTCTGCAACTCGCACTTTACATTGGAAACAACGTATGCAAACCTCCCCGTGCTGTTTCTGGATAACACTAAGCTGCATGCAAATTAAAAATCTCATTCACTGCATGTACAGTAATTTACTTCGATATCCGTATACAATGCAGAATACCATAGCGAAGCACGTGTACATTTGCTAGTAAATTTATATTGTTTACAAAATTCTACTTATATACAAACATAGTCAACTCATATACAGTATGTGGAATTACTTTAAATAATACTATACAACTGGTATAAGATTAAAATTTACACTGCATTTATTTATTTATTTCTTACCCATTTTGGAACCTAAGTAGCATAACGACCTGCTGCGTCTTAAACAGAGCCCCTTTTGCCACCACTTTTCAGAGTTCCTGAAGGGCCTTTACAGCTACCGTAGCGGTCCCAGGGCTCTCGAAGTCCCCACTGTACATCACCCCTTCAGGCATCCCCTACTTGGGCTGTCCAAACTCTATAGACCAGGGGATGGAATTAATTTATTCACACACATTTTTTATTTACAATAACCTGCACTGGTCGAATGCCCTCTAACATTTCATTTACTTTCTCTGTTGCTGTTTATTCTCTTCTTGAATATCTGTACAGATTTTGGAAAAGGATCACACACTTCCTTCACGCCCTTCCCAATGAATGAAAATTTACCCCAATCGCTTCTGCTAAAATTCCTTCTAATTTTATACTTGTGGGTCAGTTCTGCCGATATAATTATTTTCCAACTGGAGCCTCTCACAGATTTCTCCCCATGCTGCTTCTCCTGTATGGGCTCTATATAATCCTATAAGTCTAGTTTTCTCCCTTCTCTTACTTAAAGTTTCCCACCCAAGTTCCTTTAACATTACTGATACACTACTCTTTCTCCTGAAATCCCCTGTTACAAATCTTGCTGCTTTCCTCTGCACACTGTCTATTTCTTTTATTAGGTATTCTTGGTGAGGATGCCAAATACTGTTTCCATATTCCAATAATGGACAAACCATACTTAAGTAACTTTTTTCTTTTAATTCTTTGTTGCATCTTTTAAGTAGCCCCATTATGACATGTAACGATTTGTATGCTTTCCCAACAATGTCATCAACATGACCCTTCCAGTGCAAATTACTTTCAAATCTCACACCTAAGTATTTGCCATTGCCATCTTTTGGGATAACTACCTCATCCAAAGTATATTCAAATTTAGTTTTAAAGCCCCTGGTTTGTAAATGTTGTAACAGTTGATTTGCCTCCATTAACCTTCATATTATTTTCTTCAACCCATTGTTGGATACTCTCAAGGTCCCTTTGGAATTCTGAACAATCCTCAATGTTATTTATTTCCCTATAAACTATTATGTCATCTGCATACAATCTTATTTTTGATGTTATATTATTCCCTAAATCATTTTGTGTATATTAAGAGAAGTCATAGACCAATTATACTACCCTGTGCAATTCCCTTCCAAACTTTCTCTTCCTGTGATACATTATTTCCTACTTTGACTTTCTGAACCCTTGAATTTATAAATGTTCTTATCCAACATATAACCCTTGTGTCCAATCCTATTCTCTCCAATTTCTTTAATAATATTCCATGTTCCACTCTATCAAAGGCTTTGGAAAGATCTATGGCTATGCAGTCTAACTGGCCTCCTGAATCCAATTGATGTGATATGCCCTGCTGAAATCCCACCAGTTGTGCCTCACAACAAAATTTCTTTCTAAATCCATACTGGCTCCTTATGAACCAATTTTTATCTTCACATATCCCCCTGATGTACTTTGCTATTAAACTCTCCAGTATTTTATACGTACAAACTATACTGGTCAGGCTGATTGGTCTGTAGTTCTCTGGTTTCCTTTTATCACCCTTTCCTTTATAAATTGGTATTATTATACAGTAGGTCTTTCCATTCCTTTGGTATTACACTATAATTTATGACATAGTAAAAGAGAAATTTTAAATAAGGCACTATGTACCACTGTCTTTAATACCTCCCCAGTAATTTGATCACTTCCTGCTGCTTTTCCTTGCTGAAGCAGTTGGTTTTTTCTGAAAATATCTTCATTTGTGAATGAGAAGCTTCTTGTTTCCCTATGTGTCTCTCCCTCTCTTCAGGAATTGCTCACGCTGGGGCCTCTGTTGATTTAGCAATTTTCTCTCTCCATTTAGTGGGGGTCTCATCAATTTTAGGTGCCGTCAATTTTATTACCACAACTATTAATATATGAGCTCCTGGAATATCACTAGATCAAACACCTTTATTTGTATGCTTCTGTTACGGTTTCCAACTTCTGACAATCTTCTACTGAATTTCTGAATTCCCTACTAAATAGATTTGCTTTCTCATTATCTGTTAAATAGTATTTCCAGATGTTCCCGGAGTGCTGTAGAGAATTATATCCAAAGGAAGTGATGTTACGTGAAAAGGCAATTGATTTAATAACATAGGAGGTTATTAGGTAGTCATCTGACCAGAATGACAAGTTCTTTGAGTTAGGATATATTTAACCAGTGATAACCAAACCATGTGTTTGTAATGCTATCAATACTGAGTGGAGAGGTTAACTGACTTCAGCTGTTGATATGATATGACATTGTGGTTAATGTCAGGATTATATTAGGACATTATACTGTGAAATGGAAATAATGTAATGTCATATACAGGTTATATGGAGGTGATAGGAAGAGACATGAAGAAAATAAGCAGAATCTGAAGAAAATTGAGAACAAAATGGAATATTTAAGGGAATGAATAGTAATTATGTAGTCATATGCATCAAATTAAGGTGGATTATTGTGGTTATTGTATTGAAGAGTGAAATATGAAGTAGATGATATATATGTGTGAAGAATGGTTGAGTAATAAGAAGAGAAATGATGGTGATGATTATTGTTTTGTCGAGATTGAAAAGTTGGATATTTTATTGATGATGTTAAGTTAGTTGGCACACTTTAAGGTTAAGAATAGTTATATTTGATTCCATAACACATATTAATCCTTCAGTATTCCATATATAACATAAAATACGATCTATATAACGTGCATATGTTAGTTGACTACTTGTAGATCATCAAAAACAAATCCATATAGGGAAGTTAATGCGAACAAGGCCTATATTGTCCTGAATTTCTAACCACAAATATTTTTACTCAAATAAATAGAGTTAGGAGGATTGTTTGATCACATTAAATGGTATCACTGGAAAGGTTATCTGTAATTGAAGGATGTTGACATTGATTAGTGGAGCCTTCTTAGAAGTCAGACTACAGATTGTCCAGAAGAATAACATTAAATAAATATCAGGTGTAACTGATAGCATAATGGCAGATCAAATATGATAAATACATTGGCACTTAATTTTGGAAATAGATATTTATTTTTAATGAACAACTTAAGTAATTAGCAGTAATGGTAATTTTGATTATTTTTAGAGCAACATGATGATTTAATGAATTATCTTATCTTTTATTCCTAAAGTGTGAATGTTAGGGATATGTACTTTGAAATACTCGAATTTTACCTGAATTTTTCTCAAATTTTCTTGAATTTTATATGAATTTTACATGAATGAGAACAGTGTTTTTCTTATGTTAGTTAACAGGCATGATGATTGTGATAATAAATTATACAGACAGACGCAGGCAAAGCTAACTTAAATCCTATGAATTGATTGGCAAATGTAATATAGACAAATTAAGTGGAAAATTTAAGAAATTACGTTCCATAAAGACAAAGCAAGAATATGAAATGTGATTTTATATTTGACGAACTATATCAAATAATGAGCATCAGAAAGATTTTCTATATCCCAATGAAAACATGTATATAACATGAATTTAATTTAAAAAATTATGATTAAAGGCCTTTTCAAATGTTTTATGAATAATAAGTAGATTCAAAGTCAGCTGATGAAGTAATTAGATTCTTTTTCATGATATTAATTTTTCCCAAGTCATTTTTCAAGATCTTTTAATTTAATAAAGTAATGTTAGATAAAATCTATCCACTCTTTCAATGACTATTTAGGTTAAGCATGTAGTTATAAGTGAACCTAGGCTAAGAATCGTAAGAACTTTCAGGAAATAAACTGAACCGTGAGCTGGAGACATCCAACGCATAGATGTAATGTGAATTCAGTCGTTTATCTCTTTTGGTTACTCTCTATTAGAACTCATGACCCCGATTCGACACTGACTAAGATTAACGAAAAATTTTGGGCTAGTGTGGATCTTACTGCGACTCAACCTGGATGCAGGAACGGTGCAAATGTGTGAGTGTGTTTGAGTCTCAAGGATGATTTATTCCAATCTGAAACTAGTTAACCAATGAATTGTGCAGTTGTCAAATTTGTTTGTGATTGAGGGTGCTATTGATTCATTGGAGATAATGGCATCAAGGTTGTGGGAGATTGCTGGTTCGGTGAGAAGTTTTGAGTTTGAACCTGAGATGAAGTTGTGCATGCTGAGTGTTAAATATATTTCTTTGTGTCATCGCTAGATTTCAGGTGTTTGGATAATGTGGACTGAGGAAACATCACTCGAAGTGATTTGCTTGAATTTGATTTTGCTTGAATTTATTACCTATAATCTTACAGAGTTGTATCCTTATAGATTACTTCCAAACATACACACAAACCACACCCTATAAAAAAGAAATCTGCATACTCTAGTCTTGTTCTACTATGCTTACGCTTCCCTGGATGTCATCTCCCTCTACCCCTCCCTCCACGCTCTCCTGTGACTTGGACAGGCAACTCTTTCTTTCCTTCTGCCTTCCCCTCAACCTCTACAGAAGATCAGTAGCTGGAGAGGGGAGCCATAATACACATTCTGCGCACAAGGTGGCAACACTGTTGTTACGTATCAATACTGCCATCACTGTGGTAGGAGAACTGCATAGTGACAACACACAGGTCCACGCAGTTGTTGGGTTATGTCTTTGTTGGTGTGTGGACTGGTCTAGTGTGTTTGTCAAATTGTAGAAATGGAGGCAAGCAAAGAAGAGCAGAGAAGTGTGGTTAGTTTTCTGGTGGCTGAGGGTGCTGGAGTGAAACTCATCGTTACATGTCTGCTGTGTACGGCGAACACTGCGCGTGTCCTTGATGAATGTGCACGAGTGGCATAGGCGCACGCCATTATTCCTGATACGACAGGGTGGATTGATGGCCTTATCCGGGAAAACCGACGAATCACAGAGGAAGAAATTCATGTTCATGTTGACATTAGTCATGACTCCATGCATTATCAAAGATAACTTGCATTTCCACGAAATTTGCGTGCATCAACTGACGGAGGGACAAAAGACTGACAGAATGGTGTCATGTCTGAATCATCTGCAGTGGTACCACAAGGAAGAGTATGCATTTCTGTCTCATATAGTCACAGGGGATGAAACATGGTGCCAGCATTTCAAGCCCAAGAGTAAACAGCAAAGTCAACAATGGAAACATTGCAATTCTCCCCCGTCAATGAAATCCAAAGCTGTTGTCACAAGTTTTGGTAAAGTCGTGATGATCTTCTTCTTTGACTGCAGGGGCCCACTGCTTGTCAATTTCTTCAAGGATGGAACCACAATCAAGGCACAGCACTATGTAGACACTTTGCAGAAATATGCCATAAAATCAAAACACCCTGGAATGCTGTCAGACTGAGTTATCCTGTTGCATGATAATGCTCGCCCCCATACTTACAATATGGTGAAGGCTACGCTTCAGCTATTCAGTTGGGAAACACTTCAACATCCACTATACAGCCCAGATCTTTTTCCTTGTGATTTTCATATTTTTGGCAATCTGAAGAAGGACACTCATCATTGCATGTCTGCTATGTGTGGCAAACACTGCATGTCGGACAAGGAAATGCAAGAGTGGGTACGGTACCATCTCTTTCTACAAAACTGAAATTGATCATATCTTCTCCCAGCAGAATAAATGTATTAACGCTTTTGGCAATTACTTTTGAATAAAACCATTCCATGGTCATGTTGTAGTGGGTGTTCAGTTTTCATTGACGGCGCCTTATGAAAGGAGACAAGAATCTAATTGTGATGGGAGACTGGAATGCAGTGATAGGCCAAGGAAGAGACAGTATTGCCGTAGGAAAATTTGGACTGGGATAAAGTAATGAAAGAGCAAGTTGGCTAGTTGAATTCCGCACCTATCATAATTTAATCCTTGCTAATACTTTAATCAACAGCACAGACGATGGCTGCATATATGGACGAGACCTGTAGACACAGGAAGGTATCAAATAGACTTCATTATCATCAGGCACAGAGATTCAGACCAGATGTTGGATTGCAAAACCTTTCCAGGGCGAGATGTGGACACTGACCACAATTTGTTGGTAATGAAATGCCATCTGAAGTTGAAGAAATTGAAGAAAGGAAGGAATGTAAGAAGATGGGATCTACATAAGTTGAAAAGGAAAAAGCATGTTCGATTGTTTAGGAACATGTTGCACAAGGACTAAATGAAAAGGTTGAAGGAAACACAATAGATGAAAAGTGAACAGTCGTGAAGAATGAGGTCATTAGGGCTGCTGAAGACAGGTTAGGAAGAAAGGTAAGACCAAGTAAGAATCAGTGGATATATTAGACCTGATTGATGAATGGAAAAAAATAGAAGAATGCAAAAAAATTAGGAGGGCAGAAAAGAAAAGTTGATAGGAAGTGCAGGGCAGCTAAGGAAGAATGGCTAAAAGAGAAATGCAAGGATGTTGAAGGTTGTATGATTCTAGGAAAGGAAGATGCATACAGGAAAATCAAGGAAACATTTGGAGAAAGGAAAACTAGGAGTATGAATATTAGGAGCTCAGATGGAAGACCAGTTCTAGGGAATGAGGATAAGGCAGAAAGATAGCGGGAACATATTATACAATCGTATCAATGGAAAGAAGTAGATGACATGGTTCTGGAACAAGAGAGGCTGTTGATGATAGTGAAATGAGAGACCCAATTCTGAGGTCAGAATTCAATAGAGCTTTGAGAGACCTAAATAGGAACAAGGCATCTGGAATTGATGACATATCCTCAGAATTACTGACTGCCTTAAGAGATGCCAGCATGGCATGGTTATTCCATTTAGTGTGTAAGATCTATGATACAGGAGAATTGTCATCTGATATTAGACAGGTAAGGGTTATACTGCTCGAAGGCAGGTCCGAACCTCCGCAGAGGTGTTTCTGAGCCGGAGTTTACGTGCGGTAGGGTGGCCAGTTCCTTTCCGCTCCTCCATTCCCTTACCCCCCACCAACAGCGCGTGGCAACCCATCCAACTCCTGACCATGCCCAATGTTGCTTAACTTCGGAGATCTCACGGGTTCCGGTGTTTCAACACAGCTACGGCCGTTGGCTGATATTAGACAGGATGTTGTTAGTGAAAACTACCACACCATTAGTTTAGTATCTCACGTTTGCAAAATTTTAACTCATGTTATTTACAGCAGAATGGAAAGATAATTTGAAACTGAGTTATGAGGAAATCAATTTGGCTTCGGAAGAAATCCAGGAACCCGCGAAGCAATCCTGCCTTTATGCATGATCTTGGAGGATCGAATTAAGAAAAACAAGCTCACGTACATGGCATTCATGATTCTGAAGGGGATGTGGATCAGATACTGAGAAAGAAGAATTATTTACAATCATACAAAAATCAGTCTGAAGTGATAAGAATCAAAGGCTATGGAAAATAATCAGCAATTCAGAAGGAGTGAGGCAAAGCTGCAGTTTTTTCCCACTCCTTTTCAGTGTTTATACAGAACTGGAGGTAAAGGAAATCAAAGAGGAATTTGGAAAAGGAATCACAATCCAAGGAGAGGAAATAAAAACTCTGAGATTTGCTACTTCATCTGAGTCTGCAGAAGGTCTGGAGATATTGCTGAATGGTATGAACACAGCCTTGGAGAAGGGGTACAAGATGAAAATAAACAAATCCAAAACAAAAGTAATGGAGTGCAATCGAATGAAGTCAGGTGATGCAGGAAATATTAGATTAGGAAATGAAGTCTTAAAGGAAGTTTTTCAGACTTTCACATGGAGCATGGCATTATATGGAAGCAAAACATGGACGGTAATTAGCTCAGAAAGAAAGAGAATACAAGTTTTTAAAAAGTGGTGTTACTGTAGGTGAGATGGATAGATCAAATTACGAATGAAGAGGTACTAAATCAAATTGGTGAGAGGAGAACAATTTGACAAAATTTGACTAGAAGAAGTGATAGAATGATAGGACACATCTTAAGACAGCCAGTACAATGTTCAGTTGGTTTTTCAGGGAAGTGTAGCCTGTAAAAATGGGGAGTAGACCAAGTTATGAATATGACAAACAGTTTAGAGTAGATATAGGGTGTAGTAGTTATGTAGAAATGAAAAGGTTAGCACAGGATAGGCTGGGAGGCTGGGATGGTTAGCTGCATCAAATTAGTTTATGGACTAATTATCCAAACTACTACTACTACTACTACTACTACTACTACTACTACTACTACTACTACTACTACTACTACTACTACTACTACTACTACTACTTAACATCATCCATATTTTGGCAGCTTCCATACTGTCACAGCCATAAATGTGACTGGGACTTCAAGGAAAGGTACATTTTGCTCTGGTCACTGCCAAGAGACAGGTGTAAATCATACTGCATCAGTCAAAAAATAACAAGTGGGCATTCCATAAACTGACCGACCGACTTACTGACTAACTGACTAACTAACTAACTAACTAACTAACTAACTAACTAAGTGTATAAATCTTTCTTTTTCTAGTCTGAGCAGAAAGCATACCTTATCTGTAGCCTTTTGCATGTTGGTAGTGCTGTTGTAGGAAGTTGTCTTGGGCTGTGGACTTGAACTCTGCTTTGTGAGAGCAGCAGGGGCTGGACGGCGTGCTCCTTGGGGTGGAGAGGTCACTTTGGCCTGAAAATACAAAGTCATTTTATCAAGGTGATATTTGTATTAAGTGTTAAGCGAATTAGTTTAAAAGACAATGTTTCATAGAGCAAATTGAATGCTTAGTTGAGGGGATGGTTGTCTATAGTTGCGGCCACCAAGTTAGATATGGGAACGGTGAATCGACAGATGGTCGAGAGTTGCTTAGCTGATCGCGCAATGCTATCTAGTTGAAGCTGGTCCACTCCAGGCCACCTTACCTGAGTCATTCCCTGTCATGCAGCTTTTGAACTCGTACTGTGAGTGCAAGTAAAGATGGATAGTGAATGTGTTCAGCCTGATGTTTCTTTGGGTCTGTTAACTGAAGAGGATGAAGTAAGTGCGAGAAAGAAACAAGAAACTCCTGTGAAGCATTGTCGACTGGAAAGGCTTAAGAAGAAGGATTTAGCCAGCTAAACAAAATCAGTAATGGTGAATGTATTGCAATACATTCATAAGTTGGCTGACTCACATTTTTTGCAGACTGTGAATTTCAAGAAATGCCAAGAAGTGACTGCAGTAATGTGTAATATTAGCCTTCATTTGGTCCAGAGATGTGTTAATGAAGCAAAACTTTCACCCAACCAAAATATTTTCTTCTCCAAGAGAAAACTATGTAAGGGAGAAAAACTTAGTGTGCTTAGTGATTTTACTGTAACTGCGATGTAGCTAAGCAAACTGTACTAGAATTTTATGACCCTGGTGAATTTCCCACAGTGGAAAAAGTGCATATAAAGCTAAGAGAAAAATTTAGATGTAAAAGAAGTGTATGTTCAGTGCGACAAATATGCTTAATTTAGGCTTCCAATATGAGAGGGCTAAAGATAGAAGAAAATTTCTGCTAGAAAGACAGGAGATTGTCATAGCTCATGCACAATATTTGAGAAAATCATATGACCTTAAACATGAACAGGCAACCGTAGGCAATGTATTTATTTCGATGAGACATGGATTAATCAGTTGCACAGTAAACAGTTCATTCGGCAAAATTCAGATAAGAGCAGTGGATTGAAAGGTGCCCACTGGCAAAGGTGGAATACTGATTGTGTACCACGCAGGTGGTATTGAGGTTTTATACCACAGTGTAAGTGGGTGTTCCTGTCCAAGAAGAATGGCACAAACTACCACTCAGAAATGAGCCAGGCATCTTTTAAAAAGTGGTTTATAGAATACCTTCCATTAAACCAGTCACTACTGATCTGCATTTAGGACAGTCACCCAGGTGGCAGATTCCCTATTTGTTTTCCTAGCCTTTTCTTGAATGATTGCAAAGAAATTGGAAATGTATTGAACATCTCCCTTGGTAAGTTATTCCAATCCCTAAATCCCCACCCTATAAATGAATATTTGCCCCAATTTGCCCTCTTGAATTCCAGCTTCATCTTGATATTGTGATCTTTCCTACTTTTAAAGACACCACTCAAACTTATTTGTCTACTGATGTCATTCCACACCACCTCTCCTCTGACAGCTTGGAACATTTAGTCAAGCAGCTCTTCTCCTTTCTCCCAAGTCTTCCCAGCCCAAACTTTGCAACATTTTTGTAATGCTACTCTTTTGTCGGAAATCACCCAGAACAAAACAAGCTGCTTTTCTTTGGATTTTTCCAGTTCTTGAATAAAGTAATCCTGGTGAGGGTCCCATACACTGGAACCATACTCTAGTTGGGGTCTTACCAGAGACTTAAGTCTCAAAGTACCTTCTGTAGTAGTTATGGATAAAGCTCCATAACCTTCAGCCTTACTTGGAAAAGTACCCAATACAAGCTGGAAGAAAAACTCAAGAGTGGTTGTTGAAGAGAAATATACCTTTTAATGAGCAAGAAGTTTGAGTTGAACTTCTGAAAAATGTTGCTCTCTTCAAAGTAGAAAATAAGTACGAGCTTGATGAATTAGCTCTTTCATGCGGCCATGAGGTAGTAATGTTGCCACACTGCCATTGCCAATACAACCCAATTGAATTGATTTGGGCTCAAGTCAAGAGAGAAGTGGCAGACAGGAACAAGGCCTTCATAATAAAAGATGTAGAAAAACTCATGTCAAAAGCCATTGACCGTTTGACTGCTGCAGATTGGGAAAAGTGCTTCAGTCACACAAAAAATCTTCAAGCAGATGATTGAGCCAAGCAAGTAGTAAGAGACAAAAGAATGGAGCCATTCATTACCAGTGTGAATGACAACTCTACAGATAGTGAGAAGAGTAAACACAGTGACTCAGAAATTGTAGACAGCCTTGAAGCTAGAAACCAATTCTTAATACATTGTAAATGAATGTAAACTTATCCTTTAAAGTAGTTCATTTTTCTGTATCACACAGTCCAATATATGGTATTCAAATATTTAAAGTTATATTGTAAATTATACACAAATATTTTAATACAACTGATACAGATTAATATATAACCCAAAAGTATTTTTCGTGTCCTATCCTGTGGTAGCACCCACGAACCAAATGACCTCTGCTAGTAACATTTATATGATCACTTTCTGGACCATTTTCTAGGAAAACTAAAAGACCCACAGAGACATGTTTCAGATAAAAAATTTAAGTCAGATGATTTTCTACATTTTTCCTGCAGACAAAATGTTATTGGCTCTAAAAGCAAAAATGTGGCCACTTACTGAAATTTTCAATACCTGATTCTATGGGTTTTAATTTACTTGTGGAGGTTTTGATTCTGAATAATTATTGAAAGTGGTTTATATGGAAAATAATTATACTGCTGAAATCAGCAGTCTTTTCTAAAGCTTGTAGTACAATTTGTTTGGAACATTGTATGACATAACATCAGGAGCTTCGGAGGGAACATACTGGCTCACACTCCAAAATGATGTGTTCAATAAGATATTTCTTCACCAGTTGCTACACAACCTTGGCAACAGTGTAATTTCTCTGACCTGCCTAATTTGGTGGCTGCAACTTCAGATGGGTTTCTCCTTAAAACAACAATCATCACCACCAGACACATCCCTCACAAAGAGTAAGTGCAGGAGCTGGTTACTGCAGCATTCTAATTTCTTCTAACAAAACTACAATAACTGTCACTAAATAATACTATTTAGTCACTCCTTGTACCAGCAGCCATGTTGAAGCAACTGATCCTGTGAGATCTCTGAAGTTCAACAACACTTTGCATGGTAACCACTTGGTTGAGTTGCAAGAAAGTTTGTAATTTTATGTGACTGTTATTATTGTGATCGTAACAATGTGGCCTTCCAGTTTAACCTGAAATCTGGACCACAAGAACATGACTTTTCAATTAAAAAATTCCACATGTATTAGCTGAGATACAAACTTGGTGGTGTCAGTTTTTATTTTACATAGAAATACAATTGAGCAGCCACCCTGTCTTAACAATGATTAGAGGAAGAAATGGAAAGAATGAGATTATTGGCAAAAGAAAGGGAAGGTCTACAAAAAGCAGCAGGAGCACTAAGGGGATGATAGGCAAAGTTCCCAAAATAATTCAGCTTTGCCTCCATTCATAAAGTTATCTGCATTTTAAATCGGAAGGAAAACTCCCTTGAGCTTCGAAAGTAGTGAGAAGCCAGTAACAATGGCAGTCAGCTATGATGCCTCTGTTTCAATACCCCATATGCTATTGGGTAGAAATAGAGCCCTACAATGTTGCATTTTGCTCAAGTATGAGCAAGGGATCATTTTGTTGGTTAGTACACCGCTAGATGGAGTGAATGTGCAAGGCCATCGTTTGATGGCGAACTAGGAGTGAGTGATGCTCGTGATGATCAAGACATACTTGTGGTGATAGCTCCTTGGTAAACAAGGAACAGGAAACTAAAGAGGCGGTCAAGGAGAAACTTGTAAGTCATGAATACAGTTTAAGGAAGCCAGTAGGCTTCTAAAGTGATGTGTGGGAAAAGTTTTCTATTGCAGTTAATCAGGTAGGCTATGTATCATGTAAACAGTGTTCTTCATTGTTAACATATAAGGCTAAAACCCCACATCCGAGGTCACACATGATGTAAAGTACGTGTCAAAAGATCACAGAACACTGTACCACAAGCTGTTAAAATTTGCAGACAAAGAAATGTGTAAAAATGTGCACTTCTGATTTATGTCCTTTCAGTTTTGTGTCGGATGATGGCTTTCGTGAGATGTCCCAAGAATTAGTAAATATCGGTTCACAGTATGGAGGAGTAAATGTTGATGATATTCTACCCCATTCTAAAATGATCTCACATAAACAAAGGCCGCTCATTATGTTGATCCTAATGGACAATGAAAAGCCTTGTCTTAGCGACATTGGTTTTCCCAGACAAGAGGAGGAACTACAGAAGATATCAGAGAGGAAATCAAAGATAAGCTCATTGAACTGGGAATAGAGCCTGAACTTACACAACATCTGTTTCATGACCGATCGAGGATCAAAAGAAGGCCCTTGAACCTTACCCTCATTACCTATGCAGCTCACATTGTTTGAATACAGTATTGAGCATGTTTTTGATGAACTTTACCTGGAATCAAATTAGGAAAATGTCACACCTCAATCAGTGCTACAAAATATTAGTTCATTTTATAAAGAAAGTTGGTTACATTAATTACTTTGTAATAACACTAAAAGAAATCAATACTAGATATATACTATATTGAATTCAGTTTTTGTACAGTACGATGTAATTTATGAGTTACTTAAACTCAAAGGGTGCCTTAGATAAGTTAGAAGGCTATAATAACGACCTAATGGGACATCTCTTCACCTTTCTGAAACCTTTTAAAGAGGTGACTGATGTTCTCCAAGGGGAGACTTACCCGACAATTAAATTGGTACTTCCGTGGGTTCATGAACTTAATCTCTCTGCAGACCAACGAATGAGGACACTAAGGTTATGTTTAAACTTTACTCGGCACCTACAAAAACAGATATACAGTGTATTACTCTACTAAGTCCGACTTGTTGGCTGAATGGTCAGCGTACTGGCCTTCAGTTCAGAGGGTCCTGAGTTCGATTCTTGGCTGGTTTAGGGATTTTAACCTTCATTGATTAATTCCATTGGCCTGGGGGTTGGGTGTTTGTGCTATCCCCAACATCCCTGCAACTCATACACGACACATGACACTATCCTCCTTCACAATAACACAGTTACCTACACATGGCAGATGCCGCCCACCCTCATTGGAGGGTCTGTCTTACAAGGGCTGTACTCAGCTAGAAATAGCCATGCAAAATTATTATTATTACCCTACTAAGATCAGCATTTTCCTGTATAAGACTTTATTACATTTGTTACCATTTTCATAAAAGATTCGGAAACTTAAAGGATGTGCACTCCACTATTTGTAAGAGAAATATCGTCTGAAGAAGTGCACAAAATAGGTACTTTCCTGCGACCATCTTTTATAAACTAGTATTTCCGCCCTAAGAAGAAAGAGAATATTTGTTCACTGCCATAAAGCACATGTGTTTTGATATTACCACCCCCATTGATGGTACGGCTATCATATGTGTGTATATACCTTTTATTTTGTTACAGTATAATTTATTCACATTTTTGTTGTACGTTTCTAGGTCCATCCATTGTAACAACTCTCCAGTCACCAAGCAAAGAATGGAATCATTATTTGCAGATTGGCATGATTCTGAAACTGATGAGGCAAACACAAAGTTGACCTTTATCTTGCCGGAGGTGCAATCGATGACGATGATCTACTTAAATGGTGGAATAAAAACTGCACTCTTTACCCCAAACTTACAACAATTGCTTGAAAATTATTTTTATTCCTGCATATAGTGCAACAAGTGAAATCAATTTTAGTGTTGCTTGATATCTGTTGTCAGATAGAAGCAGCTCTCTTGACTCAGACAGAGTCAAAGATATTTTGTTGATACAAAATAGCCATGTGTAATAGATTTTGTTCACAGCCAGAAAAAATATTTGTTATTTTATTTCATAAAAATACATCATTTAATGTAGGTTTGAAACATGGGGAAAAGTCCATATGGGTAATTTTCACTGATACAGCAATTGAAATGTAAATGAATCTACAGTAAAGCACTAAAGAATCCATAATACAATGAACATAAATCGTTATTTAATTTTCTTGCTCTCACTCGTTAATTAATTAATTATGCAATTGCCAAGCAAGTGGCTGGGCAGTTTGGATCACGTAGCTGCCAGCTTACATTCAGGAGGTCGTGGGTTTGAAATTCACTGTCGGCAGCCCTGAAGATGGTTTTCCGTGGTTTCCCATTTTCACACTAGGAAATGCTGGGGACTGTACTGTAAGTAAGGGCATGGTTGATTCCTTCCCACTCTTTGCCCTTTCCTATCCCATCGTTGCCATAAGACCAATCTGTGTCAGTGCGACATAAAGCAAATTATTTAAAAAAATGTACTTAATCTATATCATTGTTATTTTTACCCCAAGACATAATTTAATTTACATTCAATCTAGTGTACAAGAATAAAAATACATATAATATACATTTAAACAAGTGCAACAGCAAATAAAATGCAAGAAATTGAATTAAATAAAGAGGAGGAACACAATTTACTCTTTTATTTTGTTGGCCGGAGTTCCAATTCATATTTTATTTATATTTTATCAGAATGTATACAATGATAATTATATTCAATGTTGTTTACAAGATAAAAATTACCTACTTAATTTTTATTGATTCAGTGTTTGTAATAGGAAGATGGCATGAAGTATAAAATATAAGTAATAAAAAGACAAATCAGAGCAAACATAAATGTTATGTCATTAGTTTTTTCGTTTTCTAATTAAAAAATCCAATGACTGCCTGTCGTTTCCTGCGATTGCCGCTCGTCAACATAGTTTCAAGAACTCTCTGCTCGGCGAAAACCCGTTCAAGTCCAGGACCTTAAAACGAATACAAGCAAGTGAAAAAACATGCATTGCAGTGTTCTAGTTGAAGAGGAGTAGAAAGGAGCTGGCCTTTCTAACAGAAGTTAGTTCTGACACAGGATGTCTAGTTAGCAGGTAACTGACCTAACACAGGTCAATGACTAAATCACCTATGTCCAGGTTGAATAGGTCGCTAGCTCCTCTTTTATTTTCTAGTTATCCTCTTTCTCACAACTGATAATTGCAGACCTAACTGGGATCACAGAGGGCCATTAGACAAAGTGTCGACATTCTGGAAAGTCAGTGGTAATCAGTGTCAGCAAAGTTGAAATTCATCATGGAAAGGCATGGATTCCGTTCTGCTTCTTGAAAAGTCTGTAAAATTTCCCAATGATGAAACTTGAGAAGGTTTTCTGCTCCAACCTGTAGCAACCTACTTTACAGTAGCTTTTATTTTCAGTTACACGATGTAAGTGAATTCATGTAGTCACTTCAAGTGTATGAATGCACTTGTACAATATTTTAAATTTATTTCAGGTTTTTATTGTTAAAGTTTGAGGAACAGTACCTTTATGGCTAACCAGCATATATTTTTCAATCAATGACTAGGTAGTGAACTGAATCCAAACTTTGCTTGACGGTTGTGTTTGGTGCAAGGTGATCCTTATTGAGGATATTGTATGTAAACCATGCTTCAAAATGCTAAGGGACCAAAACATTTGAAGAAGGTGTTAAGTAAATGTTTGGAACCAACTATTTTTCTTTTTATGGAAAGAAAATCTCAACTTCACTCAGCTGCCATCATCATCATCATCATTGTCGTTGACATCATCATCATCCAGCTTACACAATAGAAGATCCAATGCCTTTATCATCAGACTCCAGCATCTTCACTTGATCTCAAGTCTTGCAGCAGAAATACATGGAGACTAACTCTGAACAATGATGTCACTTCAGCCTCCAGGCACTGGAGGTTTTCACTGGGAACTTCTTCCCCACATTTACCATCACCTCATATCCTTCAGTTCTATTTCTGACTCTCATATTTAATGGCCCATTAGCACTACACTATTGTTGCTGTTGACCCTTCAGTGCTTCATAGATATTGCCAACTTCATCCTCATCTACACCCTTACATGGTGAATAGACTGAGACAGTTCTTGTCCTAATTCCTCCAACTGCTAATTCTACCTACATTATTTGCTCATTTACTTGCCTAAGAGAAACTGTGTTGCATGCAATAGTATTCCTGATGAACAGTCCTACCCCACACTCTGCCCTTCCGTATTTAACATCTGAACATTGAGGACAGGTTTGTAATTGACTCCAGGCTTTTGGCATGCAATCTAGTGATTAGAAATTGTATACCACCACCTCTCTTACCATGCCGGCTCATATTCTGATTGTGAAATTTTTTTTCAACCAACAGGATTTGAACCAGCTAACTACAGTGTCAGACCATACAGGTGCCTTAACGATCAAGGCTAGGCTCATTAATATTGATAGTTCCCCATTACATTCCATTTCATTTATCAAGTTCTTTCCAAGGAGTCCCTCACCTTTCAGATAAAAGTGGGACTCCGTTACTCCTATAGGTCTGAGGCTTGCTTAACCTCTTAACCGGGGAGTTTCCACTGAGAAACAAAAATTTGTAGCGGGGAATATATTTTGACTGAAAACAAGTTAATTCAGCACGCCCATTATGCTTCCGCGAATGACGAAGAAACTCGTCCCGCCCATTATGTGCTTCTGCAAATGACGAAGGAACTCGTCTAGCCCATTATGTTCTTCGGCAAACGACGAAGGAAAATGTCCCACCCATTAGCGTGCATGCCTTTGCGGAAGACAAGTTATCTAACCTGCCTGTTTTGACAAATATGTCTTAGATAGATAGATAATGTCTTTATTGGTGGCAACGTTAGGTCTCAAGGCCCTCTTTTACACTTAACCACTAAAAGGGAATTGAGCCAACGGCACGTGGTGTTCCCAGGTCACCCATCCAAGTACTGACCACGCCCAATGTTGCTTAACTGCAGTGATCGGACTAGAACCGGTGTATTCAACATAGTGTTGCTGTTGGTCATCTCAAAATTTGCATTACAGAAGTTAGTGTCAGAAAAGGTGTGACACAAGTGTAACTCTTACAGGCTGTGATGTGAGGTATGGATCGATGGTCATACAGTGTTACCTAGCAACCGTGCAGTCTATGTCTTATGGTTGGTGGTCATCTGAAATTAGAAGTCGTTGATGGATGGCCATGACTGAGAGAAATATTTATGATCACATGATTTTCACAAAGGGAGAAGTGGTTTCTTTTGATTTGCATTTGTTAATTCAAACCATCATTCATATTTGATACGACTTCTTGCAACTGCTTCAATATTTATTTCACCATCCGATACAAATGTAAAAAGAGCACGAGGATTACCTTGGCTATGCCAGTGTGAAGTGGCTGCATCACTTGTTGTAGGCAGGCTAATATCTTCTCCTTCATTTTCAGAAGCAAGTTCACTGTTACTTGCACCACTTGTGCTATTGTTGCTATCCAAAGAGTTGTCATCTAGTTCATTATCTGAATAAATGAGATGAAGAATAGTTTCATCATCCAAATGAACATGCTTAGCCATTATGTATGGAAGAAAATAAAATGAAATATTGGCACGCACTGTGGTGCAGCAAGTCTGGAACCTACTGACATCTGTAAAGCGATCATAGAACTACACTCAACAACAATAGGAGACAAGATAACACATCCCGCCCAGCAGATAACAATTTTCGAAGGCTCTAGACATGTTAACTCGTCATTACCCATTTGAATAACAACTATTGGTAGACGAATCAACTCGTCACCACGCCTGGTTAAGAGGTTAAAATATTCTGAGCTCAGTAAATTCTTTGAATCAGGATGCTATCCTACCCCAGTGTATTGCATAGTCCTAGTCACCTGAGCACAAGGAAGGCCATGACTGAGAGTATGTCCGAGATGCCCACTCGTGTTCCATAGCAACTGGTATCTCAACTCTCAGGACCATTTACTAGACTACTCAGCTATTACCCATGATTCACAAACTAGGACGTGACTAGAGTAACCCACACCAAGAAATCCATGTTGAGGAGGGTTGAACACCTGCGGCGTTTTTTCTTTTTTTTCTTTTTCATCAAATTTTTTGGAAACACTCTCACTGACTACTCCCATCACAATTAATAGTTACAGTATTTATTTTCCAGATTTTCTAGAATCATTGATTGTCTTCTGTTCTTATAAATTGAAAACGAACTTTCAACTTCACTCAAAGTAACTGGTGCATATTTCAGATGAGAAATAGTAAATACTTGGAACAATGTTCTCAAGGAGCTGTACACACTTGCCATTAAGTACTTTGTGTACATAGATAAAATTTGAGTATCCAGGGATCTTTATCAAGACATCATTGAATTTTTCTGAAACACTCTCACCGACTATTCCTGGAACAATACTGAAAACATTGGTTACATCTTCTGCTTATAGAGTCATGGAGGGCCAATCCAGAAGTTTCCATCTTTGTATGCTGTTTGGAATCAAACTAAAGTGGCTTGTGATGTACAGTATAATATAGAAGAATCTACCTTTGAGCCTTGAAACGTCGATCTCCTGGTTCCTTTTCTTCTCTCTGAATATGGGACAGTCCTTAAATGTAGGAGCATAAACACTTTGGCAGTTGATGCACACAGATGGTGGTGTCAGTCAACACCAGCATGCTCACACTTTCCACAGAGGGCCCACAGGTCAACAAACCTTGACAACACAATGACTTGTGGCCAAATTTTTGGCAATTGTAGCACCTCTTTGGATCTCAAATATAAGATCTAACAGTTAGACGGTACATAGCGACTTTGATTCTTTCAGGCAGTGTCTGGGTGTCAAAAGTCCAGATACAAGCACCCATATCGAGCAGCTCATCACCAACATGCCTCTTTAACCTCTTCATGTTGGTAACGCCCCGATGTGCAAAGTTTTGGATCATGATATAATCAGATGCCTTTATCAAATTCCTGTGGAATAAACTCCTTTACAGGAGTTCAGGGATTTGTGTTTCTTGATTTTCACAGTCACGTTCCGCAACATCTTTGCCTCAGTCAACCGTCTACTCTGCTCAGCCATTGAAGACTTTAATACGGATCCATCACAAAGATTTTGTATTTCATCAACTTCTCCTCCAACAATCTCCTCCTCTGAATTTATCAGGAAAGATCATTAGTTTAAAAAACTCTCAGATTATTTTACATAATTATTGTGGTACATGTTTTGGCTCCTTGAGCCATCATCAGCCATGAAACCTCTCATTTGACCAAGACATAAAGCAGAATGAAGGAATTCTTAGTCCAGCTATATTGTAAATGTTGTGTTATATTTAATATTAAGTATTGTGACAATTAAAACGCAGGAATGAATTGAGACTGAACAATTAAAATGAATATTGTCAAAGTTAAAGCCTCCGTGGCTCAGATGGCAGCACGCCAGGCTCTCACCGCTGGATACCGTGGTTCAAATCCTGGTCACTCCATGTGAGATTTGTGCTGGACAAAGCAGAGGCAGGACAGGTTTTTCTCCGGATACTCTGGTTTTCCCTGTCATCTTTCATTCCAGCAATACTCTCCACTATCATTTCATTTCATCTGTCAGTCATTAATCATTGTCCCAGAGGGGTGCGACAGGCCTCAGCAGCTGGCACAATTCCTATCCTCGCCGCAAGTTGGGGGCTTCATTCATTCATCCCATCCCTGACCCGGTCATTGCCTGGAAAACTGGTTTTAGGTTTTCATTAATTGTCAAGGTTAATTAGTGCAAAATTCTTTTAAGTGTTCAGTTTCCATTCATTTATGTGTTTTAGTTGTTCATGATACTAAATTTTAACAGGACAAAATAATTTTAATATCTGTATTATATATGGATTAAGAATTCTTCATTCTGCTTTATACCTCAGTCAATTGTGAAGTTTTATGGCTGATGATGGCTCAATAAGCTAAAACATGTACCACAATTATTATGTAAAGTAATTTAAGAGATTGTTATATATGTATTGAATAGATGGACACTTAGACTCTTCTTCTTTTGATCATTATAATCAATACAGAACCTGAAAAATGAATTTCGTCACTTGTAACAAAAAGGTGGCAGCAAGTACTTCTCACATACGCTGACAAAATTAGTGAAATGCCACAACATCCAAGTTATCAATGCATCTTTAGTACCCAATACCACCAGAGGTTCAAAAACCGGCCAAATGCCATGTGGCCAGTTGGAATTCAAACTGATAGCTTGTGTAGCTTGTGTCGTGAGTTAAAGTGGTTATTGGTGGTTGTCTTGAACGGACCCCTAGCGAGGTACCTTCGTGGCTAGTTCTGGACAGATATACAGCTAGATCTACTCTGTGAATCAAAGGTGAACATGAATGCCTCTGGGCCACACGACATGTTTTCATGAATGGTTCTAAAATTGGAGAAAATATGAGATGCTCTTTCGTCTCCAATAATGTTACCCCAAAGATCTCACTTCCTAGTGTGTGTAGCACATGTGCCAACTTAGAAGCTTTGCAGTTTGCACTCAGTGACAAAAGAGACCACTTTCTTGTGTGTACTGACTCGTTATGTTCTCTGCAGTCTATTGACACCTGTTCCTACTACACTCACTGGTACAGCAGATTCATGCCTTTCTATCCAGGTTGTGTAATGCTGGCAACAGAATCACTTTTGCGTGGCTCCCAAGCCACGTTAGGATTGCGGGAAATGAACTTGAGGATGAAGCAAAAAAAGAAGCAGTACTTTTACCATCTAGACTTGTGAACGTACCAGCTAGGGACATTTGTTCTCAGCTACGTCGAACCATCTTGGTGTCCTGGGAATCAGAGTGGCTAGCTATCTGAATTATCAACAAGCTAAGAGCAATTAAGAAGGCAACTACCTTGTGGTGGTTCTCTTTCCAGCTTTCACGGAGAGAGGCCGTAATTTTGTGTAGGCTGGTGAGCTGGTGATTGGTCATGGAAGATTTATGCACTCTTACCTCTTGAATAGGAAAGACCCCTCCCCGGTGTGCTCTTGTGGTGCTGACTTTTCCATGACCCACATCCTCACAGAGTGTACTGATATCTCTGGCTTAAGATGGAACCTCAGTCTGCAGATGACACCCGATATCATACTAGCCGATGATGCGAATACTGCTGATCTCATCATTGACTTTATGTGTGAGAGTGGATTAATCAAGGGTGCATAAATTTTAAATGTTCTGTTATTTAGGGAACTTACATTCCCTTTTGATGTGTTAGTGACTTTCTGGCTTCATTAAATAATTTTTATTTTATTTTTTAATTCACTTTCAAATTCCTCTGTCAAATAAATAGTTTTATTTTATTTTAATTTTTGTCACCATTTAAATCTAAGTTGTTCAGAGAGGATGATTGCCTAGTTGTACTTCCTCTTAAAACAAAAATCACCAGCATCACCACTACACTCATGGACTCGCACGCACACTGACGCTGCACTTTTAGGAGAAAATGTTTCCAACACTGAATTCACTACGTCAAAATGTTCCTTATAGAAGCTCACAGCTTCCATCCATGTTCCCCCTCTAGTAATCAATGGCCATGGGGGTAAAGGCACGTCCAGGAACAGTTTCTTGTAACACTGCATACGATAAGGGAGAATTTTCAGAAAACTTTGTGTGTTGCTGATATTAAGCCATTATCTTCAGGAAATATATCTCTGATACTTTCAGCCACTCAGTCTAGTCCATGTGCCAGACATGTGAAGTGGACCATATCAGGGTAAAACACAGGCAGTGCACCTGCAGCTTGTAGCATCTTAATAGAGTGCAAGCACTTTCTCTTCATTTAATTCCTAACTTCTGAAGTCCATTGTTGATGAATTGAGCATGATTTGTCTGTTCCTGTGGTTTGCAGTAGATTAAATAAAGCTCAGATGAAACCTCTGGATCTAGTTTACCTGTGATGAGATATGCGATGAAACATCCCAAGATATTGGTTGTCTCGTCAATGGCGATCTATTTGTAGGAATCACCAAGTTCAGCTCTAATCATTTCCATTATATCAGTATAGTAGGAGTCCAAATATAAGTTAGTTGAACCTCTCTTCTGTGGACACCATCAGTTCTGTGGAGAAACGTCAGTTATGAGAGATGTCTGTTAAAACAAGGTTGTAAAAATTAATCAAACATTTTAACGGCAAAGGATATCCACCTTAAATATAAGCATACATATTTATTTTGATTATTCTAAATAAGCTCTAACTAAATATCTGCCTGGGAGATATTACAAATGATTTTACAACCCCTTAATTCATTACAGCTTCAGGAAGTAATAATTCAGTTGGGTGAATAAATTTAGCACATATTTCTTTACTGCAATGTTCTCAAAAAGGGAATAACGACCCAGAGTGACACCCATATTCTTTATTCAATTAACCTCAACTTTCAGTTTATTTGTACTTTCTCTTGTAACATTGGCCCTCTCATTCACAGTTTCTTTGCTTGAACACATTTGAACCACTCATATATTGCAATGTTCACTTCTGTGAAAACTGACTCTCACTTTCTTCTCATTCCTCGATTCCTACTTAATTGTTCAGGGAGTGTTTCTTATTGAAAGTCCTTTCACATTACATTTTTTAGTTTCCCGAGATCTAAACACGCTTGTCCCTTCTCCTCATAATTACAGGATGATTGAAATGCTATAGTATTTTTGCCTCAACAATCAGCACATGAAAGTTTCTTCCTTGTCGAGTTCCAACACTCTCCTCTTCATATTCACACAATACACCACACTGCCAACCATCACAAAAACATGTGATTATATCCCTCCACACAGGTTTGGCATCAGAAAGGGCAACCATATGTAAAACAGGGCCAAATCCACATTTGTGACCCCAAAAGGTATGGGAAAAGCAGAAGAAAAAGAAGAAATATCAAGAAAGCAAATACCTTAGCAGACCATTTTGCATCAACATTTTCACCAAACCCCACGATGTGTCCTGAATTTATGGCTCACATAGAGGAATCAATTAGCTTGCCATTTACAACAGTGACCTCCAAATAAACTGTGTTTCACCATCTGAACTATGTGGACTCATGAAATGAATGTGACGAATGAAAGCTCCTGGACAGGAATTCTAAATGTAGTACTAGAAAATTTTACCAGCAAATCATTAGAATGTCTGGTTACTTTGTTTGACTATATGTCACGTACAGGCTTTCCAACTTTATAGAAACACTCAGAAATAGATGCTGTCTTAAAGCCAAGTAAGTCACCTTCCAGTCCCAACAGCTGCTGCCTACTGCCGATACCGAGTAAACTCCTTGAGAAAGTCATACACAAAAAGATTGTGAGATATGTCAACGCTACTTCAGCTTATCAATATGGATCCAGAGCCCAACATTCAATAACTCATCAGCTTCATAGATTAACTGAACATATTATTGCATTTCTTGGTATAACTCAATCATTTGACCATGTCTGGTACAGAGGTCTTCTTTATAAATTTAGGAAGCTAGGTTTTTCCCAATATATAATTGTATAATATTGTGATGTTGTATGCCATTTTTAATGGTGGCCTTAGAAGGAACATTACAGCCTGGCTCCCAACTGCGAGTAACGTCACCAAGTAGGCCCCACCAGCTCACCACCTCTTGTGACCAGTCAGAGATAAGCTATGTGCGTAGGCCAGCCCTCACTACCATCACTACTGCTGTCACTGATGAGGCCTCACTGATGTGGTGAGAGGAAACCAGAGCATAAAGCCTCCACAGAGAAACGAGAATTTCCTTTTCTATCAATAAAAGAGCCAAGTGGCTGAAATGAATTTGTTCCTGTGTTGCTCAAAGGTATGATTTTATCCTCTTCAGAGCTGAAAAACTTCTTTCAACATTTGCAGTAGTAGAAGAGAATGTTAAAATTTATGTAGCCAACTTGTAAACTTCAGTATACTTAGTATGGAGATCATTCATTTTCATGCACTTTCCAGTGGTTTGCACTGATTTGCGAGAAAATTCATCAAGGGAATATAACACTTTCATTTCATTCTTTAACGCCACTAATTATTCAAAATACAAATTATAGGGTTCTTTGAGTCCAAAATATCTGTTGATAGGGAAGTTCATATTGCAATTGACAAAACATTTACAGTCCAGTGATGCCACAAATTTCAGTAGCTTTTGTGATTCTAATCTTCTACTTAGTTTGAGACATAAAAGTCCATTAGCTTTGCTGCACCTTGATTAAATCACTCACATCCAGAGAGAATACACATCCTAATACTTGAAATGATCTACCTATTCCAGTTTTGTATTTCCAACCTGACATTTAATTCTCTTAGGTTTCTTCTCTTCTGATACTCTTTTAGTATTGGAAATGCTATCTTTTGAATCATACTCATTGCACCCATTTTCATGTTCCAATACATGAGATTGCAGGCTTTTAGCACAGTCTGCCACTAAGATCAAGTTGGCGTAGGCCAAACTGCTTACTACAGTTCCACCTAATTGAATTCCTCCCAGACAATTTATACCTTTCAGTACATGATCCATGTAAACTATGAATAACAAAGGTTTACAGCCTTCTCATCATAAAGCAGTAAGAATAGATGAAATTAGATCTGGAATGGTGAAATGGCTTCCTAGAGTACCATAATAAGATTAACATTAAATTTTAGTTCCGGTAAGGTACCTTCTGAGTGGACAAAAGCAGTAATTGCACCTATCTATAAGCAAGGGAACAGGAAGACGTTTAAGGAAGAATGGACTGTTATCAGTGGGATACTCTGTAAGAGGGATACTGAATGGAGGGTGATTGGAGATTTAAATGAGACTATAGAATGGGTATGTGGGGAAATTGGGAGTGAAATTTATATATCCTAGAGCCTCTGTGGCTCAGGCAGCAGCACACCGGCCTCTCACTGCTGGGTTCTGTGGTTCAGATCCCGGTCACTCCGTGTGAGATTTGTGTTGGACAAAGTGGAGACAGAACATGTTTTTCTCCTGGTACTCCGGTTTTCCCTGTAATATTTCTTTCCAGCAACACTCTCCAATATCATTTCATTTCACATGTCATTCATGAATCATTGCCCTATAGGAGTGCGACAGGCTTCAGCAGCCGGTGCAATTTCTATCCCCGCCGCTAGATGGGGCCTTCATTCATTCCATTCCTGACCTGGTCAAATGACTGGAAAACACGCTGTGGATTTATTATATATTATTTATACATCCTTGTGGGTGAGTAGGAGATAGGGATCTACGCTCAGATGGCCTTCACTTGAACTGCAATGGTACATATAAGTTAGGGAGTTTGTTTTGAAGAGTTATAGGGAGGTACATTCAGGGAAACGGGGTAGACCAGGGAGCAGTGATGACAGTATAGGAAGCATGAAGTCAAGTAAGGATGACATAAAATTGTAAGCATTAAACTGTAGAAGTGTTACAAAGAAAGGAATGGAATTAATTAATTTCTGTCCGGCTTCATGGCTAAATGGTTAGCGTGCTGGCCTTTGGCCACAGAGGTCCCGGGTTCGATTCCTGGTAGGGTCGGGAATTTTAACCATCATTGGTTAATTTCGCTGGCACGAGGGCTGGGTATATGTGTCGTCTTCATCATCATTTCATCTTCATCATGATGTGGAGGTCACCTACGGGAGTCAACTCAAAAGACCTGCACCTGGCGAGCCGAACATGTCCTCGGACACTCCCGGCACTAAAAGCCATACGCCATTTCATTTCAATTAATTTCTGAACTTGCCAAATGTTAAGTGGGAAGGGAATGCAAATGACAGAAAGCATGACCAACAAATGGTGAATAAGTTATTATGGGAAGGACAGTTGAATCAGAAAGTGATGGAACCAACTAGAGAGAAAAATATTCTAGACATGGTGCTTATAAAACCAGATTAGCTCTATAGGGAAAGATGGTATAAGTGATCATGCAGCTGTCTTTGTCAGAGTTAAATGTGTTAGAAAGGAATGTTATAAAAGAAGGACTGTTAGACAATACCATATGGCTGATAAGAGAGGAATGGGGAAATTTTTGAAAAGTAATAATGATCAATGGAAAATGGTAAATAAAAATGTAGACAGCCTATGGGATGGGTGGATGGGTTTAAAGCAATGGTTCCATCACTTTCTGATTCAACTGTCCTTCCCATAATAACTTATTCACCATTTGTTTAAAGACAATGGGTTGGGATATAGTACCATATCTGAAGTTCTTGTTTGATTATTGTTTGCATGAAGGAACTTTACCAAATGAATGGAGAGTTGTTATAGTAGCCCCTGTATATAAAGGAAAGGGTGATAGACATATAGCTGAAAATTACAGGCCAGTCAGTTTGACATGCATTGTATGTAAGCTTTGGGAAAGCATTCTTTCTGATTATATAAGACATGTTTGCAAAATTAATAACTGGTTTGATAGAAGGCAGTTTGGGTTTAGGAAAGGTTATTCCACTGAAGCCCAACTTGTAGGATTCCAGCAAGATATAGCAGATATCCTGGATTCAAGAGGTCAATTGGACTGTATCGCAATTGACCTGTCTAAGACATTTGATTGGGTAGATCACGGGAGACTACTGGCAAAAATGAGTGCAATTGGACTTGACAAAAGAGTGACTGAATGGGTGGCTCTGTTTCTAGAAAATAGAACTCATAGAATTAGAGTAGGTGAAGCTTTATCTGTCCCTGTAAAAATTCCTCAAGGCAGTATTATTGGACCTTTATGTTTTCTTATATATATCAATGATATGTGTAAAGAAGTGGAATCAGAGATAAGGCTTTTTGCAGATGATGTTATTCTGTACAGAGTAATAAATAAGTTACAAGATTGTGAGCAACTGCAAAATGACCTCGATAATGTTGTGAGATGGACAGTAGGCAATGGTATGATGAGAAACGGGGATAAAAGTCAGGTTGTGAGTTTCACAAATAGGAAAAGTCCTCTCAGTTTTAATTACTGCATTGATGGGGTGACAGTTCCCTTTGGGGATCATTGTAAATACCTAGGTATTAATATAAGGAAAGATCTTCATTGGGGTAATGACATAAATATGATTGTTAATAAAGGGTACAGATCTCTGCACATGGTTATGAGAGTATTTAGGGGTTGTAGTAAGGATGTAAAGGAGAGAGCATATTTGTCTATGGTGAGACCCCAACTAGAGTATGGTTCCAGTGTATGGGATCCTTACCAGGATTACTTGATTCAGGAACTGGAAAAAATCCAAAGAAAAGCAGCTCGATTTGTTCTGGGCGATTTCCGACAAAAGAGTAGCGTTACAAAAATGTTGCAAAGTTTGAGCTGGGAAGACTTGGGAGAAAGGAGACGAGCTGCTCGACTAAGTGGTATGTTGCAAGTGATGAAAACATTTTTCGTCCGTATTGAAAGTTTCATAAACTGTATATAGGATAATATTTTTTGTTTATTTCCACCTATTCAATACATTACAAGATGTTGGCATTTACTTTAAAACATTATTCAGATGAGACATGTTTCGCCTCCTACTGTGAGGCATCCTCAGTCATTATCAAAAACCTTATTATTTTACCAGGCATCTGGTTAAAGATATTCAAAAATGTGTTTGATGATTATAAGAGAGGTAAGATTTACGTTTGTTATAAACATGTTCATGAAGTAACTAAAAATCTAATATATTGATAAAAACATATGTAGTTCTTTGTTGAATAGGACTTGTTTGATTGTACTATAGTAAAAGAAGGTGGCTTGAAGCCGTAGTCATTAATAGATGTCTAATACATAGTGGAAGGCTTAAAATATCAGTTCTATGAGAATATACATTACATTCAATTGATACTAAAATCTAGTGGATTCATAGGTAGTACATATAAAATGTTCAATGAAATAACTAAAGATCTAATAAAATGATAAACACATATGTAGTTCTTTGTTGATTAGGACGTCGTATGATTGTACGGCTTAAAGCCGTAGTCATTAATAGATGTCTAATAAATAGTGGAAGGCATATGAAATCAGTTCAATGAGAATATATAATACAATCAATTGATACATAAAAACTGGTAGATTCATAAGCAGTACATTTAAAAAATGAAGGCGTCATGTGACTATAAAATATATTGTCATTGAAGAAGAACACAACAGCTCTCCAACCTTCACGTCAAAAAACCAAATCAACGTTGAGAATTTCCACCCATCATCATCTCTGCAACTTTCTTGATGACTTAATACAATTTAGGCCAACTATAAACACTGGTGAACTTCTTGTCAACGCAATCTTGCCGAATAAATCTAAAATAACCTACGAACTGTTGACCAATAAATATCACGGACAAATGCATGCCAACGTCAAGTAACTTTTGTCAAACAATTGGAATGTTTTTCCTTCATATTTTTTATACTAAGCTTTATATTTTGACTTATATCTTTTTACCATATATTAGTAGTTATTGACCTATACTTTAAACTTTGACTACGGCTTTAAGCCATCAACTGTCATTTATAGTCACATGACACCTTCATTTTTTAAATGTACTGCTTATGAATCTACCAGTTTTTATGTATCAATTGATTGTATTATATATTCTCATTGAACTGATTTCATATGCCTTCCACTATTTATTAGACATCTATTAATGACTACGGCTTTAAGCCGTACAATCATACAACGTCCTAATCAACAAAGAACTACATATGTGTTTATCATTTTATTAGATCTTTAGTTATTTCATTGAACATTTTATATGTACTACCTATGAATCCACTAGTTTTTAGTATCAATTGAATGTAATGTATATTCTCATAGAACTGATATTTTATGCCTTCCACTATGTATTAGACATCTATTAATGACTACGGCTTCAAGCCACCTTCTTTTACTATAGTACAATCAAACAAGTCCTATTCAACAAAGAACTACATATGTTTTTATCAATATATTAGATTTTTAGTTACTTCATGAACATGTTTATAACAAACGTAAATCTTACCTCTCTTATAATCATCAAACACATTTTTGAATATCTTTAACCAGATGCCTAGTAAAATAATAAGGTTTTTGATAATGACTGAGGATGCCTCACAGTAGGAGGCGAAACATGTCTCATCTGAATAATGTTTTAAAGTAAATGCCAACATCTTGTAATGTATTGAATAGGTGGAAATAAACAAAAAATATTATCCTATATACAATTTAAGTGGTATGTTCCGAGCTGTCAGTGGAGCGATGGCGTGGGAGGACATCAGTAGACGAATAAGTTTGGATGGTGTCTTTAAAAGTAGGAAAGATCACAATATGAAGATAAAGTTAGAATTCAAGAGGACAGATTGGGGCAAATATTCATTTATAGGAAGGGGAGTTAGGGATTGGAATAAATTACCAAGGGAGATGTTCAATAAATTTCCAATTTCTTTGCAATCATTTAAGAAAAGGCTAGGAAAACAACAGATAGGGAATCTGCCACCTGGGCGACTGCTCTAAATGCAGATCAGGATTGATTGATAGACAGATAGATAGACAGATAGATAGATAGATAGATAGATAGATAGATAGATAGATAGATAGATAGATAGATAGATAGATAGATAGATGAGGAGTGTGAAAACAGATGTGTGCCTTTAAAATGGTAAGGAATAGTAAGGACCCATTATATTATAACAGGGAAATAAAGATATTGAGAGGGAAGTGCAGATTAGAAAGAAATAGAGTTAGGAATGGTTGCGAGAATAAGGAAAGATTGAAGAAGCTCATTAGAAAATAGAATTCAGCAAAAAAATTAGCTACATGAACTGCCACTACTAGAAAGGTTTCCCTGTTGCTTGATCTTGCCTTTACAAGTTATTATGAAATCTTTCCACTTCTTCGTGGATTCAATAGTTACAGTATTTGTTTTGCTCTATTACTTTCATCAACATACAATTCCCTGTTGCATCAGTCCTTCTTTGGAGCCATTTCTGATACACATTCTTTTTATGTTCATGCTGCTCTCCCTTCGTCATTCAACCGAGATGTTCACTTTTTCCCATCTTTACACACAGTCTTTTCAAGGCATTCCCATGCTGTTTCTACTACAGCTTCCCTGTATGCCACCCATTCTCTTTCTCTATCCTAAACCTGCTTACTGTCCATTGTTTGGAACTTTTCACTAATCATGTCTGTGTACTTCTAATTTCCCGGTCTTGGAGATTTTCTACCTTTATTCCTCTGCAGACAAATTTCACTTTCTCTGTCCTAGATCTAAAGATACTCAGTTCACTACAGGTCAAATAGTGGTCTGTATCATAAAAAAATCCCTGGAATACCCGCACATTCCTAACAGAATTCCGAAAATTCGAAATCTGTTATGATATACTGTTGTCTGTTATGGATCTCATGCCCTTACTCCTCCATGCGTAGCGGTGAATAGCCTTGTGCTTGAAAAATGTATTCATAACTGCTAATCGCACACTAGCACGGAAGTCCAGTAAATACTTTCCATTTCTACTAGCTTCCATATCTTCCCCACACTTACCCATCACTTTTTTAATACCCTTCAATTCTATTTCCAGCTCTCATGCTGAAATCCTGACTGTTGTCCCTGACTATGATGTCACCCAGTGCTTCATAAAACTTATCAACTTCCTCCTCATCTGCACCCTCACATGGTGAATAGACTGAGACAATTATCGTCCTAATTCTTCTAACTGCTAAATCTACCAATATCATTCACTCATTTACATGTCTAACAGAAACTATGTTGCGTACAATAGTATTCTTGATGGACACACTCTGTCCTTCCTTTTTTAACACTCATCAAGAGCAGTTTATAATCTCATACCTCTTCCTCATTATCTCTTCTTACCTGAATATCATTAATTTAACACATCTAGATGTATCCTCTTTGCTGACTCAGCCAGTTCTACCTTCTTTCTTCCACAAGCCCCACTATACTGTGACATTGTTAAAAAAAATAGTAATATGGAACTAGATGCAGACAAACTTGCTGTTTTGGTTCACGCAAGTTCTGATATCAATAATTACCAGCTGAAAGATAATTCTAAAAAGGGTGTCATTGATCACCTGTAGGATGAAATGGTCCAGAACATTAATTCTTCAGGTATGTAGAAAATATTATTCTTTAACCCTTAACTTAATGGAACTGTAAAAGGACACATTCACTTGGTCATGCACAGTCCCCACGGAGCTTTAGACGGTGTGTCGAAGTTTGTAGCAGCAGAGCACGTGGAATGAAACTGATAACAGATGCATGATATTGTAGGGTGAGGGGTAGGAAGAGGCACTATGGAGTGGAAAGACTTGGTGCCAAACCGAGTATACACAGCAGAAATAAACAATAAGCCCAGTATAAAAGACCGTAACGTGATCAATTGAGGGTGAATTGCCGTGTGTAACAGTGATGTTGACGTAAAGTCTCATGCGGCTAGATGGAGCTACCTATCGAGTTGGCCATGGCTAGATTGATGACGTATTGCAGCAATCGAGATGCCTATGCTGCGCATGTGTAGAACGAATGTCTCGAGTTCCCATGAGATGAGATATAATTCTAGGTATCTTCTCAGTTTTGTCTGAAACATTCTCTGACAGCCAGAGAATCCTTTACTCTTCTTTGCCGTCTCTCTTCATCCTTGAGTTGGTCTTTGTCAAAAATGACTCGTTTCAAACTGTCTCAAGCGACTAGCCTAAATTAAGAGGAAAAACAAAAGGAAAGGAAATAGAGTCAAATGTAAAAATGTAAAGAATTGTAGTGTTAGATTTATATGCACCTTGCAGTTCTGGGAAATGTTTGCAGCAACATGACAAAAATGTGTGTATGGAATCATAATTAAATGCTATATTTTACTTCTCATATGAAATTCCTAAATATTAACAAATCAAGATATTAGGCATAAACAAGGCGAATGACAGTAATTATGAGGAAACTTATGCTACAGGATGCATTATTGCAGGCATCGTCAATCGAGAGTGAAAGGCCTTCGGAGCCAGTTTGCTCCCTGCTCTTGAAGAACGAGAGCAACTTAGCGAGCAAGTATGGGAAGTGCATGACGTAGTACGTACTGCAGGCCAGTGCCACAAAGTATAGCACATCTTTCTGGACAGGTTAGATTGTGACACGATACACATGAACTCATGTGAGGTGACACTAATGTGTTTCTGTCTTTATCCTCACACCACACGATGTTCAGATTTAGTCCATTAATGTTGCATTTGCTATGGAAGAGAGTTCAGCATAGCGCAAGCCAACAAGGCCCATACCTTCCTGGGAAGAAGAGTGTTTAATAGTTCAAGAAATTAACACAGCAAAATGTTTAATATATAATAAAATATTGAATCACATTAAAAACATTAGAAGAATATAAAGAGATTTTAATGACGATTTTGAGAGTAGGTTTCATGATATTCAGGCATTAGAAAAGGATCTGCAGGTGTTCACTATGCCCTTCTCAGTGGATGTGCAAACTATTAGACCAGAACGCAGCTGGAACTGATTGACTTGCAGTGCGATACTCAAATCAAAGATGGGTTTGCAAACACAAACAGTATGACTGAATTTAATGTTCGTTTTTGACGTTTTGCGACTTGTCAGTACGCAAACGATAAGTTTAGTACCAACCAACCATTGATACAATACTATGTGTCCCGTGAAGGAGGAATACACCTGTGATATATTTCAGTTTGCGTTTTTAATTTTGTTGCCATAGTCATAAATGATATACACATACTGAAATGTATGTTAATGAGAGTGCAAAGAATATGTACAAATCACATAAATTGTATTTTCTTCCAATAAATGTACGTGTCGGAAAACTTCAGTTAATCATGAAAATGTATTTATTCAAGAAATATTGCACACTGCTGTATATTTCCTTTGTCAATGAATAATTTTCTTGTCCTGTTGTACTCTTAATCTGTGTCCTATTCGTCTCACATGAACCATGTTTCAAATTATTATTATTATTATTATTATTATTATTATTATTATTATTATTATTATTATTATTATTATTATTATTATAAAGGCTGTTGTTCATATGGTAACATTTCCGAGCGGCAAGAACTGTACGGGCACGATATGCAACCCGTCTGTCCGCTGCTCTCTTGTCACGTGACAAACAGCTGTCCCGAGCAGAGCAAGTAACACCGGCTCCCTAGAGCAACTACGTGGTGACAGCTTTTACGAAAATAAGACGTTTGTACCAACAAGACAGCCTCATGCTTCACTCTGACAAAAACCTTTCCAAATCTAATAAGCATTTTACTAATACCCCTTACTGAAAATCTTCAGTGTTGGAACGTTAGTTAGTAATGGAAGGAAAATAAGATTTAAAAAAAATAAATTTTTCGTCGCACCGACACAGATAGGTCTTATGGCGACGATGGGATAGGAAAGGCCGGGGAGTGGGAAGGAAGTGGCCTACTATTTTTCTAAAAAGTTTCTTAATAAGTTGTTTTACATCGCACCGACGCAGATAGGTCTTATGGCGACGATGGGACAGGAAAGGCCTAGGAATGGGAAGGAAGCGGCCGTGGCCTTAATTAAGGTACAGACCCAGCATTTACCTATTTGCCTGGTGTGAAAATGGGAAACCACGGAAAACCATCTTCAGGGCTGCCGGGTGCAAGCTCACAACTGCACGCCCCTAACCCCACGGCCAACTCGCTTGGTGAAAATATGTGAAGTAATACCACAACATAGCATTGCTCAGTCATTACCACTTAATATTTTCCAGGAAAAATGTGATATCTTTGTGGCGAAACCACGAGATGTCGGGTGTTCAAAGGATATTTCAATGTCGCTAGCTCTGCATACCAGCGAAAAAGG
This sequence comes from Anabrus simplex, assembly GCF_040414725.1. Classification (NCBI taxonomy): domain Eukaryota; kingdom Metazoa; phylum Arthropoda; class Insecta; order Orthoptera; family Tettigoniidae; genus Anabrus; species Anabrus simplex. The sequence goes on along the minus strand of NC_090265.1, from coordinate 470,863,080 downwards.
AAAAGAAAAAGCCATCTCCGTACAGGCAATAAAGACCAAGAAAACCTGCGGGTATATTAGAGATATTATAGCCGAACACTACTGTAGAATGCCTTACTGTTGAAATTGATGAGAAACTGGTAATTCCTGAACAGCTTTTGGTTTTCACAGGATGTGAGTCGGCTTGAAGTTGACGGAGATGTTCTACCGCATCCTGAGCACTGGTGACGCTGGTTTTCTTCGGGGATGGTGTGTATGACAGGGGAGGTTTTAAAGCCATCGTCTTGCTCTTTAAGTCATAATTTAATATTCTTCTGTCCTTTTCTTCTTTTTCATCTGGCCGCTGTGAGAGGAACAGAGGCGCCCTGAGATAAGAGGATTTCGTACGTTACCTGAGTGATGTTTCGATTGTTGAGATTGTTCTCTCAACAGTGGTATCTAGTACTTGTTGATGCGGTTATGGATTCAACCAGTACTGATGAACTTTGCAGAACTGGTCGAGTTTCATATTTTTTGGAATATTTTGTATGTGTACGAAAACATCGGAATAGGCGATATTTATGAAGGATACTGTAATAAAAGAACGTATTTTAAGGTATTTTAAAACTCACTCCAGAAGTACGATTAAGGGTTATTATTACTATACAACCATCAGTGCCGACAGCCAAATGATTATGACTGACTGATTGAGTAAATAGAAATACTTCTCTCTCCCAATCTTTCCCTGTTCGTTCGTTGTAATCATAACTAATACAATATATGCCATTAGTTTGTTTTATCACACAAAATGCTAAAAAACATTCCAACTGGCAAAATGCTATAAATGTTATAAAAATTCACTAGTATTTATTTGTTTATTTATTTATTTATTTAATTAATTAATTTATTTATTTATTTATTTATTTAAATACTTCTTGGGCATATCTTTAACAGACAAACTTTGTTAGACTTTTGAGGTGGTATTTCCTAGACTGTAACTGAGTCAAAGAGTCTAGGATACCTCACAGTCGAATGATTACCGAGTTGCTTAGAATTCGCGTAGATTGGTAGACCACGTTCAATGTATTATTATTATTATTATTATTATTATTATTATTATTATTATTATTATTATTATTATCATCTTTATTCTTTCTTTCTTAATCCGTTTAGGCCTACTTTCCAGGGTTGGTTTTTCCCTCAGACTCAGCGAGGAATCCAACCTCTACCGTCTCGAGGTCAGTGTCCTGGAGCGTGAGACATTGGGTCGGAGGATACAACTGGGAGGAGGACCAGTGCCTCGTCTAGGTAGCCTCACCTGCTATGCTGAACAGGGGAATAACGGCCGTGGCCTTAAGTTAGGTACCATCCCGGCATTCGCCTGGAGGAGAAGTGGGGAACCACGGAAAAGTACTTCGAGCATGGCTGAGGTGGGAATCGAACCCATCTCTACTCAGTTGACTACCCGAGGCTAAGTGGACCGTGTTCCAGCCCTCGAACCCGGGCCTCCGGGGGTGGCAGCTAATCACACCATCCACTACACCACCGAGGCGATTATTATTATTATTATTATTATTATTATTATTATTATTATTATTATTATTATGCATCAGAGTCTGATTTAAGTTAAGTGTTCGTTGTACATAGCCTACAGTATAATGTTCTACTCCCCATTCTCAACATTCATAGTGCAGAATATTCGACAAACTACAACATTTTGATGGTCAACTGCGCAACATACGATAGCTCATATTGTTTGCTGTTTTGGTATAAAAGATACAGAGTTTCATTTCTCACAAGAAAAGTGTTCTCTTAAATTTAGATGAGTTAAAATATTTCTCTGTTACCGCGTGTCTAGTGGCACACAACCGAAGCTATTTATCTTTATGAATGTACAAGACATTGTCTGGGCTTATTAACGTGGTCGAATGGATTTTTTAGCTCCCAACGTTTCACCAGAAACTGCACCCGGCTTTTTCTAAGTTCTACGTTTTTCCAAAATATCCTTGGAAGAAAGCAGAGAGCGTACTGGAATCTGGACCCGGCATTTTCAAGCCCGGACCCGGTTTACCGCGAAACTTTGTTAGCTAGAAACCCAATTCAACCAAAGCCTACACGCTCGAAAAATTTCCTCTATACGCATCGAGATGCCGACCGTAAAACCCTGTTGAGCCAGTCATCTTTAGTTTATACTAGCTGATGTACTCGTGCTTCGCTACGGAATTCTACAACGTATACAGAATTCTAGGTTAGGTAGTGTACACGTTGTGAGCAACAATGTATTAAATTGCTGAGCATTGAACGTTACCCTAGAAACGCGACGGGGAAGTCACCAAATATGAATCCTGAGTTAGGGAATTTTCATTGTAATGGTAAGCCCCCTTGCCTACCATCAGTCACAATCAGGTTGGGGAGTTTTCATTATAATGGCAGACACTCACTCTCCACCTGCCTTTTTATATCCTCAGAAAGACTGTCTTAGTAGTTTTCCGAACTGAAATGAACATAGGTTACATGACGTCAGTAGGAATGGCGCGATTAAAAGCAATGCTTTCATATGAAATACTCGATCAAATGAAAAACCTCACATTTTCTCACTTTTAACGAACAGTACTACGCTGCCGATTTGACAGTCCAAAGTTCCAGAACTGGAATGACCAGGCCGCAGACAGCCGAGATCCGTGAACACACTTCGTCTTATTGTATTGGTGGATGCGCTTGAGAACGGTTGGCTGTTGAGAGAGCTCTTGCATTATTGTAGTGATAAAGTAGTGAAAACCTATTGAAATAGCTTAATTTTGTGTATATCTGATTCATTTAGTGCTGTTTATATAGTGGTGTTTAGTGTTTGTTGGTAGAAATTGGGAGTAGTAATAATTATTTAAATTTTGTAACAAGTAATTCAGTTGGTCTTCAGTAAATTACGTTTTCTAGGTTAAGTAGGCTAGCTATTATAGGTGCACCTTGTTTCGAATTTAGGTTTAGGTAATACTTTAGGTAACAATATTAACTTTAAAAATATTTGTAAATATCTGTAGGTTCGTTGGTTGTACTTACAAAGGCAGATTATCATAAGGAATAGTACCGTAACTTCTGCAGCAACTTCTCCGTTCAAACTATCGCGAAGGTAATAATTTACTACATTAAAAAACACGACACGCCTGTAAACTTCCATTTAAAAAGAAGTTAAAGAGATTACACGGTAATAGTTAACAGTCGTATTGTTATTGATTATTGTCGCTCCTCATATTCAAATATTGCATTGTTGGCTACAGTCGTGAACAAAGGGTGTAGTGTAGTCAAGTGAATATAAATAAAAATCAGCTGACCTTGTATTCCATTCATTTGTACTTCTGAGTAGGTAGTTAGTATCCGTAATTTATATTTCGCTCCCTCGATCTTTCAGTATTTATGAGCGGTTAGCTAATAATAATAATAAAGTTCATATATCCCAGTAATTGCAGTTCAAGTGCCTGGAGTAGTAGTAGTAATTTTGATAGAAATATTTGAGAAATTATTGTAGACAACCTCGTATTTTTCAGTAGGCCTAATTCAGGACACTTTTATTCTCCGTCCCGTGGAGTAGGGAAAATAATAGTAATCCACCAGCTGTAATAATCACATAACCACATTTCAGTAGAATTGTAGTGAAGATAAGGTATAATATATTAGATAGTATCTTGCCAGTTATATTCGTGTTTTTCTTCGTGTACGGCAATCCTTTCGATACTTAAGCATTTAACCAAACGCAGTGTAGTGTAGTGTAGATACAGTACATTTAGATAGTGCCGTATCTTGCCTGCTATATTCGTGTGTTATCTTTCGTGTGTATCTATTAGACCCTAATACTAATAGTAATTTGTCTAAGCATTTAGCTTCGTTGGTAATCTTTGAGTACAGTAGTTCTTGCAAATTTCATTTCTGTTGTGCTTAGTAGTGACATACGGTACGGTACCGGTATCGTAATTAGGATACGTCTGAAAGTAGTTTAAAAATTGCTGTAGTGTACTGTACAGTAGTATACGAGTAATATCCTATTAGAAATTAGTGTGCTTATTTTGTTATTGTAAAATATTTGTGTAGTACTGGTGTAGTAGAGGTATCCATAGAAACTCTTACTAAAATATTGTTGAAATTAGGATAGGCTTAATTGCAGTTTGGAATTGTGTAGTTCTTGTGTATTACTTTCGATATTCAGTAATTAACAGCAGTTTTTATCCTGTTAGGGGTTGTAGGATTAAAAAAAATAGAGCACGACTAAGTAGTATTGTAGTGTAGTCGTATATTAATTACCTTATTGTTGTGTAGTATCCCAGACAATATATCCCTCCGTTCATTTATTTTTTTTGCAAATAAGTTACTTTATTTTTTAATTTAAAATTTTCCCCCCGTAAAGAATGGCTAAGGAGCGCGAGTGTACTTATTGTGGGTGTTGGGAGGCATTGAGGGGTATGAGGGAGGAGTTGGAAAGTTTGAGGGAGATAATTAGGATTCTCACAGAAGACAGGAAGGAAGATAGGACTCCCTCAAACAATGTACAGGTTACAGTAGGTGTACAAGAGGGAGGGGAAGGAAAGGGAGGAGTTGTAGAAGACAGGTGGTCTAATGTTCTAAGGGGAAGGAGATTGCAGGCCAAGGGCTCTACTCAGGATCAGAATTCAGGACAGGTGTCTGTGCGAAATCGGTACGAGTCACTCCAGGTAGAACAACAGAGGGAAGATGAGGGTCAGGGAACTGTTGCTGAGATGCATGGAAGTAGGAGGAAGGGAAAAGGTAGGAAAGGGAAATGTAGAGTAGAGGATAGGAAAAGACAGGTGGAACAGGGTCATGGGAAGGAGAAAAGGGAGGAGGAAGTAGCTTCTGCAGCTATCAGGAAAGATAGGGCTGACCAGGAGGGGAGGGGATCAAATGAGGTGGGTAGGGTTGAGGCTCTGGTCATGGGGGATTCCATCGTTAGACACGTGGGGAAAGTGTGTGGAGGAAAGGGAACCAGGGTAGAATGTTATCCAGGAATTAGGTTGAGGCAGATGTTGAGGAAAGTAGAAGAGAGGGAGGAGGGGAAGGAGAAGGTGGTAGTGTTTCATGTTGGTACCAACAACGTAAGGCAAGCTGATATAAGTACCAACATAGTTGGAGATGTGTGGGATCTGGTAAATGCAGCACGGGTGAAGTTTAAGAAAGCGGAGATTGTTATTAGTGGAATACTGTGTAGGAGGGATACTGACTGGAGGGTGATTGGGGATTTAAATGAGACTATGGAGTGGGTATGTGGGAAACTGGGAGTGAGATTTCTAGATCCTAATGGGTGGGTAGGAGATAGGGATCTGCGCTCGGATGGCCTTCATTTAAACCGCAGTGGTACGTATAAGTTAGGAAATTTGTTTGGAAGGGTAATAGGGAGGTACATTCAGGGAAACGGGATGGCCTAGGGAGCGGTGATAAGGGAACAGGGAACTGGAAATCAAGTAGGGATGACATAAAATTGTTAGTGTTGAACTGTAGAAGTATTGTAAAGAAAGGAATAGAATTAAGTAATTTAATAGATATATATTTACCAGATATTGTAATAGGAGTTGAATCATGGCTGAGAAATGATATAATGGATGCAGAAATTTTCTCACGGCACTGGAGTGTGTATCGTAGAGATAGGATAGGAAAGGTGGGAGGGGGAGTTTTCATTCTGGTGAAAGAAGAATTTGTAAGCTACGAAAAAGTTAAAGATGAGACACATGAAATTCTAGGTGTAAGGCTGATTTCTAAAGATAATAGGCAACTTGATATATTTGGAGTGTACAGATCGGGAAAGGGTAGCACTGATGCGGATTCGGAATTATTTGATAGGATAGTCAGCTATGTGGGAAACGACATGGAAAGAAATGTGATTGTAGCAGGAGATCTGAATTTGCCAGATGTCAATTGGGAAGGAAATGCGAACGACAGGAAGCATGACCAACAAATGGCAAATAAGTTAATATGGGAAGGACAGCTGATTCAGAAAGTGATGGAACCAACCAGAGGGAAAAATATCCTGGATGTGGTGCTGATAAAACCAGATGAGCTCTATAGGGAAACTGAAGTAATAGATGGTATTAGTGATCATGAAGCTGTTTTTGTGGTAGTTAAAAATAAATGCGATAGAAAGGAAGGTCTTAAAAGTAGGACTGTTAGGCAGTACCATATGGCTGATAAAGCAGGTATGAGGCAGTTTCTAAAAAGTAACTATGATCGGTGGAAAACGGTAAATAAAAATATAAACAGACTCTGGGATGGGTTTAAAGAAATTGTTGAGGAATGCGAAAACAGGTTTGTACCTTTAAGGGTGGTAAGGAATGGTAAAGACCCACCTTATTATAATAGAGAAATAAAGAGACTAAGAAGGAGGTGCAGACTGGAAAGAAATAGAGTTAGAAATGGCTGTGGAAGTAAGGAGAAATTGAAGGAACTTACTAGAAAATTGAATCTAGCAAAGAAGGCAGCTAAGGATAACATGATGGCAAGCATAATTGGCAGTCATACAAATTTTAGTGAAAAATGGAAGGGTATGTATAGGTATTTTAAGGCAGAAACAGGTTCCAAGAAGGACATTCCAGGAATAATTAATGAACAAGGGGAGTGTGTATGTGAGGATCTTCAAAAGGCGGAAGTATTCAGTCAGCAGTATCTAAAGATTGTTGGTTACAAGGATAATGTCGAGATAGAGGAAGAGACTAAGGCCAAAGAAGTAATAAAATTTACATATGATAACAATGACATTTACAATAAGATACAAAAGTTGAAAACTAGAAAAGCGGCTGGAATTGATCAGATTTCTGGGGATATACTAAAGACAATGAGTTGGAATATAGTACCATATCTGAAGTACTTATTTGATTATTGTTTGGTCGAAGGAGCTATACCAGATGAATGGAGAGTTGCTATAGTAGCCCCTGTGTATAAAGGAAAGGGTGATAGACATAAAGCTGAAAATTACAGGCCAGTAAGTTTGACATGCATTGTATGTAAGCTTTGGGAAGGCATTCTTTCTGATTATATTAGACATGTTTGTGAAATTAATAACTGGTTCGATAGAAGGCAATTCGGTTTTAGGAAAGGTTATTCCACTGAAGCTCAACTTGTAGGATTCCAGCAAGATATAGCAGATATCTTGGATTCTGGAGGTCAAATGGACTGTATCGCGATTGACATGTCTAAAGCATTTGATAGGGTGGATCATGGGAGACTACTGGCAAAAATGAGTACAATTGGACTAGACAAAAGAGTGACTGAATGGGTTGCTATATTTCTAGAAAATAGATCTCAGAGAGTTAGAGTAGGTGAAGCTTTGTCTGACCCTGTAATAGTTGAGAGGGGAGTTCCTCAGGGCAGTGTTATCAGACCTTTATGTTTTCTTATATATATAAATGATATGAGTAAAGGAGTGGAATCAGAGGTAAGGCTTTTTGCGGATGATGTTATTCTCTATAGAGTGATAAATAAGTTACAAGATTGTGAGCAACTGCAACGTGACCTCGATAATGTTGTGAGATGGACAGCAGACAATGGTATGTTGATAAACGGGGCTAAAAGTCAGGTTGTGAGTTTCACAAATAGGAAAAGTCCTCTCAGTTTTAATTACTGCATTGATGGGGTGAAAGTTCCTTTTGGGGATCATTGTAAGTATCTAGGTGCTAATATAAGGAAAGATCTTCACTGGGGTAATCACATAAATGGGATTGTAAATAAAGGGTACCGATCTCTGCACATGGTTATGAGGGTGTTCAGGGGTTGTAGTAAGGATGTAAAGGAGAGTGCATATAAGTCTCTGGTAAGACCCCAACTAGAGTATGGTTCCAGTGTATGGGACCCTCACCAGGATTACCTGATTCAAGAACTGGAAAAAATCCAAAGAAAAGCAGCTCGATTTGTTCTGGGTGATTTCCGACAAAAGAGTAGCGTTACAAAAATGTTGCAATGTTTGGGTTGGGAAGAATTGAGAGAAAGAAGAAGAGCTGCTCGACTAAGTGGTATGTTCCGAGCTGTCAGCGGAGAGATGGCGTGGAATGACATTAGTAGACGAATAGGTTTGAATGGCGTTTATAAAAGTAGGAAAGATCACAATATGAAGATAAAGTTGGAATTCAAGAGGACAAACTGGGGCAAATATTCATTTATAGGAAGGGGAGTTAGGGATTGGAATAACTTACCAAGGGAGATGTTCAATAAATTTCCAATTTCTTTGAAATCATTTCGGAAAGGGCTAGGAAAGCAACAGATAGGGAATCTGCCACCTGGGCGACTGCCCTAAATGCAGATCAGTATTGATTGATTGTTGATATTTCAGCCGGGTGGGGGTGTCGAGTAGTGGAGACTCCCAAGGCAAAAAACTATGCCCTTTTACTAATCTGTTTCATAGGAGTACCCGATGAGTCGGAAAACCTCAGTTCACTACACAGGCGATGGAAAAATCTATCTGACTCGGAGGAAATTTTTTCCTCCAAGCCAGAGGAGAAACCTCTTCTTCACTGCTAATTTGGAATAAAATTAATGTAGAATTTAATACAAGTACAGATGAAGAAGCTTTTCTTAGGAAACGGCTCTTTTCAGGGTTGAATTTTGAGCTATATAGTTAATTGTGGTGCCATAATTTGAAATAGGCCTAAATTGTAATTCTAGATTACTACTACTAGTGACTAAGTGAGCCTCTGCCTTAAGTGTGCACACAGCGCATCAGAGTAGGGATCGAATAGCTGGAATACTATGATGAACCAGTCTGTTACGTACGGGCAGTATCAGAAAATGTATGATCCAGAGGAATGGCATGCTAAAGAAGAAAGTTTTCTAACTCCCCAGCTATTTCCCGCCAATATTCAGTCAGGCTGTTATGCTCAGTACGCAGCAGTAACCCTATCTATCTGAGTTGAGCGGCACCATAAGAGACAAAGAACATCACCACAAAGAATGGTCAATGTAGCCTAATGTTATTGTTGATCAATGTTATACCCTTTCAATATTGTATGCCTTCACATTTAGTTTTCTTCCGACTCTGAAATACCACTCTTGTCCACCGCCGTCTCAATCCTATATACTGCCTGCTCTATGGTATGCGGTTAACATGCTTCTCAGCGTGAGCTCTTAGTGTTACGAACCTCTGCTAGGGGCGCCAGCTAACGCACCCAACTTATCTCCGCACCCACGTTGTTGTGTTCCAGTGCGTTTGCATCGAGCATTCATATATGTGTCTCTGGTTGTAAAATGATTAATTGTTGTGTTCCTCTCTGTATATCAAAGCAGTAAATCCAAATTCTTCAGGTGTGAGGATACATGTTATCTCCCCAGTAAAGAACTTGGGGAAAATTGGCTTAACGCTATATCAAAACAAGGATCAACCAAGGGTATCAATGGATTCCATCCGCTTATTCTCGTGTGTGTAGACTGAATTTTAGAGATGGAGATAAAATATAAAACTAAAAGAAAATGTATTGATGCCAGAGAGCGTGCCTAGTCGGTCTTCGAATTAGGCTATCTCCATTACCTTCAAACCAGAAAAATAGCTCCACGAATGATCAGACAGCGACAAGATATTTCTTCGGAAGAAATCTGTGATGAAACAAGCTCTTCAACCGCAGGGAATACATTGGATGACGAGTACGAAATTCATGTGAACAACGATGTATCAATCCAAGTCAATATTCCAACGAGTAAGAATGATAGCAGTGATCAGAAAAACAGACATTAGAGGCTCCTATTAAGAATTCTGAGACTGCGATAACAGCTGATGAGTAACCATAATGAAGTTAAAAGACTACAGAGACAATTCGAAGGTAAACCCAGAAATTGATCGTCTGAATAAAGTAAAGAAAGCAGCCAATTATAAAGGAAAACCGACCGCCTTTTAAAATGAAATTCATAATTTTCGCAAGAAAAAATCCGGGCAGTCAGAACAAATCACGCGGTACTATGTGGCGTGGGGAATAGTATCCAAAACGGTTACGAATACGGCAGGATCCTGGTCTAGTGCCCTTTTAGTTCAGAAATGATGACTGTAATGCCTTTCGGCAAAACAATCCAGATTGTGTGCATTTCTATTCAAAACGTGAAAAACTGAAGTGTCTGACTAATGAGATGGCAGATGCTGTCTCGCTAACTGTAGTGGAATGTGTGTCTTATCTGTTACAAAATCGGTTATTTTATGTTCTCACTAGATGATTTTCTGGAGACGCAATAAAAGTTCTATTTAGTTCAGTGAGATTGGGTGGTGGATTTTTTTTCTTTTTTGCTATTTGTTTTACGTCGCACCGACACAGGTAGGTCTTATGGTGACGAAGAGAGAGATTGAGACGGCGGTGCTCTTATCATAGTCGGTACGGTAAAACTGAATAAAACATAAATGGTCGGAAATTGTATTCTCTATAACTTTTGTTATGTAGCACTTTTCGATAGGACCAATAACATAGGTTTTTAAAAATTAAATTTTAGGCGCCTTCCCCTAAACTACAATTTTATCCCGGGTGAATAAAATTGTTTATGACTTAGACTGTAGTTTCTTATTCCCCGACTCTACATATCGACTTTCATTAAATTCTGTTAACCCATTTTCGTGTGGCTCGGCGTTGATATGGACTTGGCAGCAAAAATACAAATTCATGAATATTTGTGTTATCAAAGCCGGTACGGTAACAATGTATGACAACCTACGCGAAATCGGGAGGTTGTGGGTTCGAATAGCACTGGTGTCTGGTTGGCCATTTTTGTTCTGTACTTAACATCTCTTCAACGCGTACTAAATGTACGTAACACGACCTAATATGTTGAAAGTCTATATAACTTTCGTCACGTAGTATTTATCGATAGGACCACTAATAATAAACATATTTAAGAATTGAATGTTAGACCTTCTCCTAAACTACCACTTCACTCAGCGCGAGTAAAATGATTTTTAGCTTAGATTGTAGTGGCTCATCCCGCAACTTCACATACCGATTTCCATTAAATTCTCTTCAGCCGTTTTCTCGTGATGCGTGTACAGACATACATGCATACAGACAGATAGAAATTACGGAAAAGAAAAAAGTGCATTTCCTTGTTACTGCTGACATGACCGATACATAAATACTATTCCTTTCAAATTCTGAGCAATGTACAGACAAAACTCTTGTTTTATATATATAGATAACATATATGGATTTCTAAGAGGGTGGTTCAAAAAATAAGGTAAGAGGACTTGATATTGCGTAAACACACGCAACTCCTACATTCACACACGCATAAAACATAGTATGGATTAGGTACCGGTATCCATTATGTTAGTGTAGAATGACAATAAAATAGGTTGAGAAAAAGCCTACCTAATCAATACACATTTTAATTTGTGGTTATTATACATCACACATCACGGGGTCATCCTCAGCCACTTATAATTAAAACTGACAATACATTGTTTAACTTATTGTATCCGTAAAACAATGATAAAATTCGTTCTTAAAGTTTAATAGTGCACCCATTAAACCATTATGTTGAATTGTGAAGAACATGAGTTAAAAATCTTAAAAAGTAAAATTGCGTCCTAATGATGTCACACTACATATTAATTGTTTTAGACGAATGCTGGATTCATCACATCAGGTCAGTTTCAGTTAAGTCTTAAACTACCATATTAAAAGAGATTACTAAAAACAGCTTCGGCCAATCCGTACGTCCGTTCTTCTGGACCAATTTGCTTTCTTATTGTTTTAATCTCTCCGGAATTAACTGTCGGTGAATTATGAGACATTGATACGTCTCTATGTTCAGTCAGATTGGAGTAATCATAAAGTTAAGTCATTAAATGATCAATCCAATAACTGCAGGCGAAGGTTTACACTAGCCCGCAAAACTTTCTGTACTTAGCGGGTTGCACACAGTTAAGGAGCAATATGTTTACGTAAAGACATCGGCGAAACAAAACGATTAGAAATAACTGTGACTAAAACCTGCAATTTCAACCAAACTTGGTGCACAAATGACTTGATACTATCTGGAGAGTAAGCCCCCTGGCTCAGACGACAGCGCGTCGGCCTCTCACCGCTCGATACCGTGATTCAAATCCCGGTCATTCTATGTGAGATTTGTGCTGGACAAAGCGGAGGCGGGACAGGTTTTTCTCCGAGTACTCCGGTTTTCTCTGTTATCTTTCATTCCAACAACACTCTCCATTCTCATTTCATACCATCTGTCAGTCATTAATATACATCACTTTGGGAGTGGCGACCCCATCGTAATAATAGCCTATTCATGATTCATTCATTACATCCCTGACCCGGCCAATGACTGGAAAACAGGTTGTAGATTTTCTTCACTATCTGGAGAGAAATCTTTCTTCTTTCTTTCTTTCTTTCTTTCTTTCTTTCTTTCTTTCTTTCTTTCTTTCTTAATCCGCTTACCGTCCAGGGTTGGTTTTTCCCTCGGACTTAGCAAGGGATCCCACCTTTACCGCCTCAAGGGGAGTGTCCTGGAGCGTGAGACATTGGGTCGAGGGATACAGCTGGGGAGAATGACCAGTACCTCGCCCGGGCGGCCTCACCTGCTATGCTGAACAGGGGCCTTGGTGGGGGATGGGAAGATAGGAAGGGATAGACAAGGAAGAGGGAAGGAAGCGGCCGTGGCCTTTGTCTGGAGGAGAAGTGGGAAACCACGGAAAACCACTTCGAGGATGGCTGAGACGGGAATCGAACCCACCTCTACTCAGTTGACCTCCCGAGGCTGAGTAGACCCCGTTCTAGTCCTCGTACCACTTTCCAAATTTCGTGGCAAAGCCGGGAATCGAACCCGGGCTTCTGGGGGTGGCAGCTAATCACACTATCCACTACACCACAGAGGCGGACTGGAGAGAAATGCCGTGGGAATAAGACACACCTAGCACCCCTAGGGGTGGAGTGGAGAAAGAGTAAGAATACTCGATTAAACGACCTATATTAGTATAGAATCCATAGTTTTCGGGGTCACTAGGAGGAATATACAGTAGTGACACTCTGAATGACGTGTAAATCCAAGTTCAGCCTCTAACGTCATGCGGGTCGTAAGGGGTGAGAAAGAAAATGTCCAAAATGACAGATATCAATACTGAATTGACAGATTCGGGGTTTTCTAGGCTGTTTGGTGACATTTCCAATGGCAGCTGGAACCATATATTTCATATCTATAGCGCTACTTGTAAAACATACAGTTATCATTTATTTTTATTGTTTGAAAGATCAGTTGCGTCCGCCTCTGCGGTGTAGTGGTTAGTGTGATTAGCTGCCACCCCCGGAGGCCCGGGTTCGATTCCCGGCTCTGCCACGACATTTGAAAAGTGGTACCAGGGCTGGAACCGGGTCCACTCAGTCTCGGGAGGTCAACCGAGTAGAGATGGGTTCGATTCCCACCTCACCCATCCTGGAAGTGTTTTTTTCATGGTTTCCCACTTCTCCTCCTGGCAAATGCCAGGATGGTACCTAACTTAAGGCCATGGCCGCTTCTTTCCCTCTTCCTTGTCTATCCCTTCCAATCTTCCCATCCACCCGCAAGGCTCCTGTTCAGCATAGCAGGTGAGGCCGCCTGGGCGGAGTACTGGTCATCCTCCACAGTTGTATCTCCCGACGCAGAGTCTGAAGCTCCAGGACACTGAACTTGAGGCGGTAGAGGTGGGATCTCTCGCTGTCCAAGGGAAAAACCGGCACTGGAGTGTAAACAGATATAGAAAGAAAGAAAGAAAGTAAGAAAGAAAGAAAGAGAAAGAAGAGAATAAATATCCTAAAAAGAAAGATCAGTTATTTCCCAGACAAAATAATCTCAAACTAAAACTTCATATTAAACACACAACATTAACTCTAAAGCTGCAAAATAGTTTGTAAAACCGAGAGTTGCTGCGCGATTTGGGTCACGTAGCTGTCAACTTACATTCGGGAGATAGTGGGTTCGAACCCCACTATCGACAGCTCAGAAGGTAGTTTCCCTTTTTTCCACGCCAGGAAAATGCTGGGACTGTATCTTAATTAAGGCCGTGGTCGCTTCCTTCCCACTCCTAGCCCTTTGCTATCCCATCCTCACCATAAGACTGGGTGCGATGTAAAACATATATTTTTTTAAAAGTTCGTAAATTATCAGTCAACGTCACAATAAAGACATCTACAAGAAAATAACTTCACGCACAATTGGCAGGTAATAAATATCCTAACCGCCTCAGTGGTGTAGTGGTTAGTGTAATTAGCTGCCACCCCCGGAGGCCCGAGTTCGATTCCCGGCTCTGCCACGAAATTTGAAAAGTGGTACGAGGGCTGGAACGGGGTTCACTCAGCCTCTGGAGGTCAAATGAGTAGAGGTGGGTTCGATTCCCATCTCAGCCAACCTGGGAGTGGTTTTCCGTGGTTTCCCACTTTTCCTCCAGGCAAATGCCCGGATTGTACCTAACTTAAGACCACGGCCGCTTCCTTCTTTCTTATCTACCTCTTCCAATATTCCCATCCTCCCGCAAGACCCCTGTTCAGCATAGCAGGTGAGACCGCCTGGGCGAGGTACTGGTCATCCTCCCCAGTCGTTTCCCCCGACTCATTGTCTCACGCTCCAGGACACTGCCCTTGAGGCGGTAGAAGTGGGGTTCCTCGCTGAGTCCGAGGGAAAAACCAACCCTGGAGGGTAAACCGATTAAGAAGAAAGAAGAGAATAAATATCCTAAAAATAAACGTTCAAAATAGAATTCAGTTAGCGCATGGAGCAATTTCAAATCAAAACATATTATCTGATCTATCTGTAAGGAATGCTGCGGAGCAGCACGGATCCTCTAGTAAAATTTAGCTTAGAATTTAACATTTTTCACAATTTGATCTTGTTGGGCACATGAGAATGGCTGGTAGAATGTCGCAGAAGTGGTATGATAAGACTTGGTTTCACGTGGTACGGAGAAGAAATTTGCTAGTTGCTTTACGTCGCACCGACACAGATAGGTCTTATGGCGACGATGGGACAGGAAAGGCCTGGGAAAGGGAAGGAAGCGGTCGTGACCTTAATTAAGGTACAGCCCCAGCATTTGCCTGGTGTGAAAATAGGAAACCACGGAAAACCATATTCAGGACTGCCGACAGTGGGGTTCGAAGCCACTATCTCCCGGATACGGGTTCACAGGTGCGCGCTCCTAACCGCACGGCCAACTCGCCCGGTGAAGAAGAAATTAAAATATGTGTTGATTAGATGGATTTTTCTCAACCTATTGTAATTATTTATCAGTACGGATCAAACATGAAAATTATTTCATATGAGTGTAGAATGACGCTGTCAGTCTGCATTATTTTGTTTATGTGTTAACATTATGCCAACAACATAAATATTGGCTAGCCTATACCAACTCGATTAGCAAAGTGGTTGTAAAATTTCATTAAAAATATATGTTATTTTTTAAAGTTTTCGGATCATTTTACTAGATTTTTACCGCCATTTTATTGATCATTTTTTGAACATTTTAGGACATCAAAATCCTGGCCCTGCTGATCACATTTCCGTCAGTCCCGCCTTCTAACAAGTAATGTTTGAACGGTATAGCTGATATTATGTGCTGTCTTGTGATGGTGATGTGATCTAGTGACATTTCTACCCTACTTTGATATGAAATAGGAATGAAATTGAGAATAATTTACATGTCAGAATCCTTATTACTTATTCGACCACTTACGGTGCGTAGGTCCTACTCTTTTCCTGGACAACGTTCTCTTCCATGGGTTGCCAGTCATCATATATCAACAAATTATATTTATGACAAAATATTGCGTCCTGGAAAGGCTTGTTCGAAATATAAATTACTCCGGTCTTGGAAAGGAGCGTGACGACCAAATGACATCATCACCAGTTGCCCATTAAGAAGGTCTCGGTTTGAATCCCGACCAATGCAGGTGGGACTTTTAAAACAGAAGGTCATATCCCTGTGGTTTGTATCTATGTAAAATGGAGGGTCCTGTAGATACGATAATGATATTAACAGACACAGAAAAGTACAAATTTACTTCTTTTATATGATCTTTTAGGTCGTACGGTAAGATCGAGATATTTGTTTCATGTAGTAAATAAAATACATGCTCAAGATTTTCCCTGACTGCTGAATAGGACATTCGTACTTAGATTTAAAGATGATTCAGCTGAATGGTTTGTTAATACGGAAGTCATGTTTTTTTAGTGTTGGCTTGGACAAAATAACCTTTTAGTTGTCCAGTCTGTTGAACACAAGATAGACATTTATGAAACACTACCGTAGTACATACCTGAAAGAGAAACAGTTTATGAATACAGTAATAGAATTACATGTTTCGTTCTAGCAATAATAATAATTTTATTATTAATGAACTGTTTATTTTTCAGGTAGGCCCTCAGTACTACGTTTCTTAAGCTTATCCCAGTTATTTCTGGGGTCGCTCGAGCTATCCGAGCGCATTTTAGTTTCCGTCGGGGGTTTTAAGTCCGGATGCTCTTCCTGACGCCATGTGATGCTCAAGATCGACCGGAATTCGAACCTCAGCCTTCCGGGTGGGAAACCAGCAGTTAAGCCACTAACCTAATCACGCTTCCTTTTCAGGTATGCCCTAAGGTTTCATAAATTTGTATTTTGTGTCTTGTGTTCGACAGACTGAAAAACTTGAAGTTATATCAACTGGATGGCATAACAGCTTGTTTCTAATTGCGCAACACAACTGATTCAAGCAGTAAAGTATTTTTAAATCAACACCCACTATCTGAGAAAAGTGGGAAATGGAAGACAATCATTAATTGAACAATATGCTTGTAACAATCTTACATAATAATAATAATAATAATAATAATAATAATAATAATAATAATAATAATAATAATAAATGGCAAAAGTGATAGGATTAGGACGCTAGCGGCCATGGCTTTAATTAAGGTACAGACCCAGCGTTTGCCTGGTCAGAAAATGGGAAACCACGCTAAACCATGTTCAGGGTGACGACAGCACGATTCGAACCCACCATCTTCCGAATGCAAGCTCGACCAACTCGCTCTGTCATTATTATTATTATTATTATTATTATTATTATTATTATTATTATTATTATTATTATTATTTCTTCGTTATGCCCAATTAAAGAGCGCGTTTGAAATTGTTAGCTTGGTCTGACGGCTTCCCCTTCTTCCCCTTCTTCTTCTCCTCCCAAAATCTTTTCATTAATTCGCTGTGGTGGTTTTTCTATTCTTCTGTCCACTGTTTTCCAGTGTTTTGTTTCTTTAAGCTTTTTTCACGAATGTATGATTAGCAACCAGAATTCCAAAGACTGAACGATTCTTCATGGTATCTTTTTTTTTTTTTGCTAGGGGCTTTACGTCGCACCGACACAGATAGGTCTTATGGCGACGATGGGATAGGAAAGGCCTAGGAGTTGGAAGGAAGCGGCCGTGGCCTTAATTAAGGTACAGCCCCAGCATTTGCCTGGTGTGAAAATGGGAAACCACGGAAAACCATCTTCAGGGCTGCCGATAGTGGGATTCGAACCTATTATCTCCCGGATGCAAGCTCATAGCCGCGCGCCTCTACGCACACGGCCAACTCGCCCGGTCTTCATGGTATCGCATCAGTAAATTTATCTGTTGCTGTGTACATGTCTGTAGTTTTTCTTTTAATCGATATGCCATTTACATGAGTGGGACTGTATATTATATTTCAAAGAATTGTTCGTTCTTGCTTTCCAATTTCATCAATTTTAAAGTGGCCTCCTAGAGATGGAGTTTCTGGGGCATGTAATGCTTCCGGCGAAACAACTGTCCTAATGACAAAATTTCGCATTCCGCGAAATCATTGTAGTGATTTCATGTTACGCTATACGCGGTCCGACTCGTTGGCTGAATGGTCAGCGTACTGGCCTTCGGTTCAGAGAGTCCCTGGCTCGATTTCCGGCTGGGCTGAGGAAGTTAACCTTCATTAGTGGGTGTTTGTACTGTCCCCAACATCCCTGCAACTCACACACCACACATAACACTATTCTCCACCACAATAACACGCAGTTACTTACACATGGTAGATGCCGCCCACCCTCATCGGAGGGTCTGTCTTACAATGACTGCACTCGACTAGAAATAGGCACACGAAATTATTTACTCTATACGCTTTACTGTCCAGTCCAGATGGTAGAATGACTTCTCCGAGATATTTAAATTAAGACGCATATGAAATTATCCCATACTTCGTTCTGTAGTGGGGATCTGATATTTTGATGTACATTTTCCATACAATGAGTTTTTTTTCATACGATATTTAGATGCCTCTCTTTGATGCTATCTCACGTAGGTCCTAACTGCTCTTGATTCGCTGTCTCAAAATCCCTGTGCTTATACCTTCGATTAATTTTTCCGATTCTCTGACGACTTTATCTAATACTAAGCTAAAAAGAATCGGGGAGAGGCCATCTCCTTTGTAAACTCCTGTACGTACTTCAAGAAAGTCACCAAGAAACTTTACTTCAGATTGTGTTTTTTATTATTTCCTTTTCATCGCACCGTCTTATGGCGACGATGGGATAGGAAAGGGCTAGGCCTGGGAAAGAAGCGGCCGTGGCCTTAATTAAGGTCCCTGGTGAGAAAATGGTAACCACGGAAAACCACCTGCAGGGCTGCCGACAGTGGGGTTCGAACCCACTGTCTTCCGAATGCAAGCTCACAACTGCGCGCCCCTAACCGTACGGCCTCTAGTTGAATTATTATTATTATTATTATTATTATTATTATTATTATTATTATTATTATTATTATTATTATTATTATTATTATTATTATTATTAGCCGAAACCCACCAAAACATCACAGTCAATGGGGGTCAATATTTAGCGAATGATTTCCGTATACCTATAAGACATTCTTTGTACAACTTACTTTTATGGCATTATTGCAATTTTAAGGACGTCAAAAGTTTGCACTCTTGACATTACAACAACATATGCTGGGACTGAAAACTGGCTGAGGTGAATGGAAACCTGCACATTCCATTGTTTCTCTTTGAGCTTTATTGATCGTGATACAAAAGGTAATGCGGACGACAGGAAGCATGACCAACACATGGCAAATAAGTTAATATGGGAAGGACGGCTGATTCAGAAAGTGATAGAACCAAATAGAGATAAGAATATTCTGGACGTGATGCTGGTAAAACCAGATGAGCTCTATAGAGAAACGGAAGTAACAGATGACATTAGTGATCACGAAGCTGGTTTGGTGGTAATTAAAAATAAATGTGATAGAAAGGAAAGTGTTAAAAGTAGGACTTTTAGGCAGTATCACGTAGCTGATAAAACAGGTATGAGGGAGTTTAAAAAATATAACTATGATCGGTGGAAAACGGTAAATAAAAATGTAAACAGACTCCGGGATGAGTTTAAAGCAATTGTTGAGGAATGTGAAAACAGGTTTATACCTTTAAAGGTGGTAACGAATGGCAAAGATCCACTATAATATTATAAAGTAGTAAAGAGACTAAGAATGAGGTGCAAGTTGGAAATAAATAGAGTTAGAAATGGCTGTGGAAGTGAGGAGAAATTGAAAGAACTTCGTCGGAAATTGAATCTAGCAAAGAAGTCAGCTAAGGATAACATGATGGCAAGCATAATTCTGTGGCGTGGTTCTAAAAGGGCCAATATCTAAAACCCTGTTTTTGAGCTATGAGCATTTGAAGTTTTGCTTATAGTTTTCCAATTATTTTTTTCAACAACTAACTTTAAATAACTTTATACTTTCTTTGTGGAATTCACCTTATTAAACACTTTTTTCTATCGTATTCTTAAAAAATTGCCAGATATCTAATCTTTATTGGTAATCTAACATTATTGGCACGGGCTTATTTAATTAAATGTTAACTGTTCGTTTAGTACTTAACAGAGACAATTGGTCCTTTTAACATGTTGCAAGCCAGGATAAAACGCGTTTGTATCAGTTAATATCTCAATTTCGATAAAAAAAATGCATTGGCCCTTTTAGAACCAAGCCACAGAATTGGCAGTCATCCAAATTATAGTAAAAAATAGAAGGGTATAGGTACTTTGTAAGGCAGAAACAGGTTCCAGGCAGGACAATCCAAGAATCATTAATGAAAAAGGGTATTGTGCATGCGAGGATCTTCAAAAGGCAGTCAGCAGTATGTAAAGATTGTTGGTTACAAGGATAATATCCAGATAGAGGAGGTGACTAATACAGAAGAAGTATTAAAATTTACGTATGATAACAATGACATTTACAATAAGATTCAAAAGTTGAAAACTAGAAAAGCAGCTGGAATTAATAAAATTTCTGGGGATATACTAAAGACAATGGGTTGGGATATAGTACCATAACTGAAGTACTTATTCGACTATTGTTTGCATGAAGGAGCTATACCAAATATATGGATAGTTGCTTTAGTAGTCCCTGTGTATAAAGGAAAGGGTGATAGACATAAAGCTGAAAATTACAGGCCAGTCAGTTTGACATGCATTGGATGTAAGCTTTGGGAAATCATTCTTTCTGATTATATTAGGCACATTTGCGAAATTAATAACTGGTTCGATAGAAGGCACTTTGGATTTAGGAAAGTTATTCCACTGAAGTTCAACTTGTAGGATTCCAGCAATATATAGCAGATATTTTGGATTCAGGAGATCAGAAGACTGTGTCGCGGTTGACCTGTCTAAGGCATTTGGTAGGCGGATCATGGAAGACTACTGCCAAAAATTGGACTACAAAAGAGTGACTGAATGGGTGGCTACAATTTTAGGAAACAGAACTCAGAGAATTAGAGTAGGTCAAGCTTTATCTGACCCTGTAACAAAAGAGGGGAATTCCTCAAGGCAGTATTATTGGACCTTTATGTTTATATATATACACGATATGAGTAAAGAAGTGTACTCGGACTCAACGAGGAATCCCACCTCTACCGCATCAACGGCAGTGTCCTGGAGCTTCAGACTCTGGGTCGGAGTATACAACTGGGTAGGATGACCAGTACCTCGCTCTGGTGGCCTCACCTGCAATGCTGAACAGGAGTCTTGCGGGAGGATGGAAAGATTGGAAGGGATAGACAAGGAAGAGGGAAGGAAGCGGCCGTGGCCGTGACCTATTGTAAGTACCTAGGTGTTAATATAAGGAAAGATCTTCATTGGTGTAATCATATAAATGGGATTGTAAATAAAGGGTACAGATCTCTGCACATGGTTGTGAGGATATTTAGGGGTTGTCGTAAGGATGTAAAGGACAGGGCATATAAGTCTTTGGGAATACCCCAACTGGAGTATGGTTCCAGTGTATGGGACCCTCACCAAGATTACTTGATTCAAGAACTGAAATAAGTACAAAGAAAATCAGCTCGATTTGCTCTGGGTGATTTCCAAAAAAAGAGTAGCGTTACAAAAATTTTGCAACGTTTGGGCTGGGAAGACTAGGAAGCGAGGAGGCGAGCTGCTCGTCTAAGTGGTATGTTCTGAGCTGTCAATGGAGAGATGGCGTGGAATGACATCAGTAGACGAATCATTTTTAGTGGTGTCTTTAAAATTAGGAAAGATCACAATATGAAGATGAAGTCGGAAATCAAGAGGAGAAATTGGGGCAAATATTCGTTTATAGAAAGGGGAGTTAGCGATTGGAATAACTTACCAAGGGAGATATTCAATAAATTTCAAGTTTCGTTGCAATCATTTAAGAAAAGTCTAGGAAAACAATAGATAGGGAATCTGCCACCTGGGCGACTGTCCAAAATGCAGATCAGTTGTGATTGATTGATTGATTAATTGATTGAGGGCCTTTTAGGGGGAACGCGTGGACGCGTACCACTTAAACATTTGAAGATGTTTAAGAAAAAAAAATATTGGTACATTTCTATCTAGCCCGGCAAATACAACTTCCGACTTGAAAATTCATCGATCAGCTGGCGTCAACGCGCTGTTCACAGCAGCTGGAGAAGATTTCGATTAATCTTCGATTTAAATTAACCTATCCCAGTTTCTCTTGGTCGGAAACTCGGCACTAAGCAGCAGAATCGAAACATTAGGCCATATTATCTTCTGCTCGACTAAAGCTTTGTAATTGCTGCCTTATTGGAAGAAATTTTACTTGTTTAGGCAAAAGTAGGTATTTTAGTACCGTATGTTGGCTGTACAGTTATTGTAGGTACTTACGATCGCTGGCTTTTTTCTGATGTGTTACCGGTGCCTCTCAATTTTTTTGAGTATGTGATTTGTTGTGTGGTTTGCATTGAAAAGCGGCGTGTTTTTCGTGATTAGATTTTGACTTTCTTAACGGCATGTGTAAGTTTAAAGAAGGCAAGGAAAGTATTAGACTGTGTTGGCAATCCGAACGCCTGAAGAGAAACGATTTGACGGTACATACTCTAACAATGATTGTGAAAACGGAAGTTTCGTTCTTATTGGCACGTAATCTAGCGCTTCGTGGCGAGTTAGGTTGTTATTTTGTGAATGTAGGATAGTTTAGACGACTGAAGAAAAAGCTGGAAGTTAATGATTCGAACGTAAACAACGATGAGGAAACACCACTAGTGCCGTGTGATGATGCAAAAAGATGATGACAACAATGAGTTTTCAGCCGCGTGTAACAGTGGGACGGAAGGCATTCCCGAATGCTGGGATTTTGGACAAAAATCTTTAATTTTGCAGTAGGTACGAAGTGGTAAAATAATAAGAAAATTGGCTGCAAAATTTGTAAAGAATTTGGCGACTTAGAACTGAAAGCACATGACGACGGATGCATATTTCACACCAATGGGTTTCAGTTTCTATTTGTGCAACTGGTGGAACTGAAAATGTCAAGAAATGCTTTTTCTCCACAAGAAAATATCTAAACATAAAGAGAGTTCAGCTCATCAGGCTGCAGTTAAAATATTAAAAATAGCAAAACTGAAAACTTTGGAAACTGCATGCACTAAGGCTTTCGATAAAAGGAAAGGAAATACCTGCCAATGTATTTCTAACAGCATATAAAGTAGTTAAAAAAATCAAGCCTTCCACGATTTCGAAACTGCAATTGACTTGCAGGAGTTGAATGGCATTAATATGGGCCGCATTCTTCATTCAACTAATGAAATTCTGTCCAGCGGTTTAGATGTGACGTTTTGGAAGGCAATAAAATTATTATTATTATTAATAATAATAATAATAATAATAGTAATAGTAACACTATTGTTTTACGCCCACTAACTACTTGTGACGGCTTTCGGAGACGCCGAGGTGCCGGAATATTGTCCCGCGGGAGTTCTTTTACGTGCCAGTAAATCTACCGACACGAGGCTGACGTATTTGAGCACCTTAAAATACCATCGAACTGAGCCAGGATCGAACCTGCCAAGTTGGGGTCAGAAAGCCAGCGCCTGAACCGTCTGAGCCACTCAGCCCGGATTTTGGAAGGCAGACAGACGTCATTTTCATTTTTACAGGACTGAGATTATGCCTTGTGTCTCCTAGTTCTATGCAACCTGCATTATTATGGATCCAAGCTGCTTCAGGTTACTGTTGTTGCGGTTGTATCGAACCTCGACTTGTGATTTAGAGTGAACAGCAGCAATAACCCTAGTGCGCTGGGGATGTTGGAGGTTGCGTGTTAAGTGTGGTCGATGAGATGTTATCGCTGTGCAAGGCTAATCCTGACAGCACACATGATAAGAAGATGACTTGGGAAGCTCATCATTCACCCTGGGCCACAAACAGTTCTTATCGATCTTCCTCTTGTCCCAAGGTCCATCTTAAAACTTAGTGATGACTAAAGCCCGGATTTGTATGCAGTAATAGGTTAGATTGCAAACCAATTTGGTTAGTAGGAAGTGTCGGCCACCCGCTCTTCCATAGAGTAGTAAGAGTAACATAAATTACAGGGGTTTTGATTTACCTTACCCCTAATGTCTATGCAATCCCCATAGCACAACGGTTGTGAAGGTGGACTATACTTCCAACTCGCTTCAGTAAGTTTGCATTCTAACCTATTAATGCATAAAAATCCGGGCTCTAGTGATGACAAGTTGTGGGCTATAAAGTAGCAACTCCGACACCGTGCAATAAAACCAACCTAGTTCAGAGTTCAGTAACAGTTTTGAGCTAGTTCTGAAGGCACTACTACAGAAAGTTTGAAAAGTCCAGGTAGACAATTTCTTCCAAGGTTAGGGTTTGTGCGGAGGAGGAGAACTTGATAATTTTCTGACAGAGCTTATGACGTCGGCGTCGCGTCCTTCGCCTTATTTGGTGGCGGTATACTAGCGAATACTGCGTCGCATAAAATACGAGGTAGGATCCAAAAGTTTGGACACATGGTAATTATTTTAAAATATCGATGCTCATTAACCTTCAAAGCAATTCCCTTTGATGATTATAAGCCTTACACTTTTACTGGCGGTGACAAAGTTTTTGGAAGTAGCCTACTGCTGGAAGTAATCTTTTGCAATCTGGCGTAGTATATAGGCGATGCTGATTTTGCTTCACTATCCCTTGGCTCTACAGTAGCTGAAGGGCCTTGGCCCCCGTTGACAACTTCTTTCATGACTTCTCGATCATTTGCGGACTCTGTACACTGTGATATTACATCATCCTGGTCAAACAGAAGGCGGTCTATCGTAGCGGACCAGACTAGTTCGTAGCGGACTGGCGGACAGTTGTAAATTTTCATAGAGTTCGCGCGGCCAGCACTGAACAATGTCTCCAGAAGGTACGGAGAAATTAACTGATCTAGTGCGTGGTCATGAACATCTGTACGACACACGATACGTCGATTACAAAGATCACAAGTAGTCTCATGGTAATAATGTCAGCATCCCCTCTTTTTTTCATTTTTTTTTGCTAGTTGCTTTACGTCGCGCCGACACAGATAGGTTTTATGGCGACGATGGGACAAGGAAGGGCTGGGAGTGGGAAGGAAGCGGCCGTGGCCTTAATTCAAGTACAGCCCCAGCATTTGCCTGGTGTGAAAATGGGAAACCACGGAAAACCATTTTCAGGGCTGCCGAGAGTGGGGTTCGAACCTACTATCTCCCGAATACTGGATACTGGCCGCACTTAAGCGACTGCAGCTATCGAGCTCGGTGGTCGCTCCTTTTAGTCGCCATATTAACTCTATTCCACATTCTGCAGTCCAGTGTTTTCTACACCTGCCCCTCCTCTGACATCGTCCTGGATTCCCCTAGTAAATTTTCTTGTCCATCCTATTCCCTGGCATCTTTCCACATGGCTCAGTTATTACAGACTGTTGCTTTTAATGTATGATTTGGTAAGAAGGATGCAATTCTGTTTTCTGTGTCGATTTAGTTAACTGGTAAAGTTTTTAGTCTATCGAAGCACGAACTATAACACTTAGAGCACTATAACATACCTGTAAAAGAACAAATAAATAACAATTGACATGTGTTTCATTCTACACGAACATCTTCAGATTTTATCAAATCACTTTAAAACACGCGCATGTATATACGTAAAACATTGTTTACGTTGTCCGGCTCCATGGCTAATTGGTTAGCGTGCTGGCCTTTGGTCACAGGGGTCCCGGGTTCGATTCCTGGCAGGGTCGGGAATTTTAACCATCATTGGTTAATTTCGCTGGCACGGGGGCTGGGTGTATGTGTCGATCTTCATCATCATTTCATCCTCATCACGACGCGCAGGTTGCCTACGGGAGTCAAATCGAAAGACCTGCACCTGGCGAGCCGAACATGTCCTCGGACACTCCCGGCACTAAAAGCCATACGCCATTTCATTTCACTTCATTGTTTACGTTGCAGAAACTTGTAGATGATTTTGAATGGGTTATATTATAAACACATTATATGAATGTTGAAGTCCATTACTGACACGTTAATAGATTTGAGAAAGTTTTCTGTACCGAAATACAGCTCTGGTTCCACATGTCTGGTGTTGGGCTCTGTCGGGCTCTGTCGGGCTCACTAGCATAAATCTATCTGTAGGGGAGATAGGGGAAGGCTGAACTCTGTTCAGCGGGGGGAGAGAGGTGATACGCGGCCTATAGCTTATTTATATGTGTATTAGAAAATAAATGCGTGATAATTATTTTTGCAAGAACTTAATGTGCAGCAATGGATTACAGAGTACTATCTATGACTGTATCTTTAATAATAGCTTACATTACGGTCCTGTGTGGCAGGCCGCTGCCTAAATTCAAAGAATTTAATACAGATAGATATACAGTAACCTAAGCCGCATTCCATATGTACTTTGCGTCAGAGTAACCTCCAGTGGGATTAATTAAAGGCTAAAGAAAAATACTGTGACATGATGTATTACCGAAATTTGAATTAGGTAAGTTGGGCGAAGAGCGGGAATATTTCAGGTGTGTGTGATCGTTGAGGTTGGTTTGGCTGATTTTTTGCGATTATTTTTCTATTAGTTCCTTTATGTATAATAAACTGATTTTATTTTTGATGTGTAATCTTCTTTTTTTCTACTAGTAGTTTAACGTTGCACTAACACATCAAAACTTTTCGGCGGCGCACGGTCGGAAAAGGGATAGGATTGGGAAGGTAGCGACCGCGGCCGTAATTAAGGTATTATATATTATATAAATATTATTTAGGAAAAATAGGTACATGTGGCTGATAGAGTGAAAGAGTTAAACAAGGTAAATTACATAATTTTGTCAAAAGTTACTGCATGTAAAGCACAACTAATGTTTTAGGAAAAATGATTATGCTTTTATGTCCTGCTTCTTTTCCATGAATGGTTCACGTGACCATTTATATCTGTTTCTTCCGTAGTATGCTCTACTAGAAGTTCTATCCTAACTATTCATAGCCTCATGTTTTTCTTCGCCTTCCGTACCATCACTGATACCACTTACAGAAAATTCACTTTACGAAATATTGTCACTGTTTGTAATAAATAAATCTTCATCAGAATCAGTTTCAATATCACTTGTATCCTCTTAAAGCCATGATTGTACAGTGCTCTGAAATTCACAGTCAGCTACTCGAGCAGTTAATGGGGAAGTACCCCACCCTCATGCATGGTCAATATGGAACGTAAACAGTTAGCTGCGGTCTGTGATACTGCTCAAAAATTGCATTACGCAATCAACCGCACCTGTCAACAACTACAGCAACACTGAGCTGTGCAGTGACTCAAGCTTACATAATTGGAATGTAGAAGAAAGGAAAAATATGAGCTAACAACAGAAGGGAGTAAAATTAAACTTCAAACGTTTCCCGTGGTCTGTGTGACCGCACACCACAAGATGAGCGTTAACTGCCTCAATTATACAAACAGTAACCGGTCAGTGACAGCTAGTACAAGATTTAAGGCGATAGGTTCGTATTGTCGTATACGTTGATATGGCTATGTTTTACGTAGTAATGACCAGTTTGTGGCCAGAAGGGCGTTCAACCTCAGCCCAGAAGGAAAGGACGCCGACTTCATGGCCGACCAACAAGGTTTGCTTAATCGGCTGAAGGACGACCTGAAACTCCTCAGTGTCATCTCTAAAGATGCCCGCGAGCGGCAGAAGTGGCGG
Source organism: Anabrus simplex (assembly GCF_040414725.1). Lineage (NCBI taxonomy): Eukaryota > Metazoa > Arthropoda > Insecta > Orthoptera > Tettigoniidae > Anabrus > Anabrus simplex. The sequence continues at coordinate 470,835,660 of NC_090265.1, read as the reverse complement.
TTTGCTTATGGAAAAGCGGGCCCTGCACCTCGGCGGGACAAACGCTAAGTAAAAAAACTCCTGTTAATCTACAAATATCCTAGAGATACGCTAAATAATTTCTTCCAGTGAATAGAATTAATGTGTTTAAACTGTAGGTGAAATATTTCAGATGTTTTTATTCGATAAATAACCAGTCAATCCTATCCTCAAAAGCATGTTGATATGAATGGGTGATGTAGGCCTATCGTCGCAATTGGATTTCCGAATAAGTAGATACAACCTATGTACATTATCCGTAACTGTGACATCAGCATGTCAGATTTCATTTTTGAATGTACATTAAAATATAAATCCGTCTTCTTGGTGCCTAACATTTATTTCCCATATTTGTTGTCACACAGTGGGAGAGATTCTAGAACATATCAGCAAGTAATGTTTTCGTCGTTAGATATACACAATGTTAAGTTTTATTTTCGGAAGGAAAATATCCAAACCCCTGTGATGTAGGGGTAGCGTGTCTGTCTTTTTCGCGGAGGCCCTAGGTTTGATTCCCGGCTCGTCCGAATACAATGCTCTTAATGGGCTTTACGTGCCACACGGTTTGTCTGTTTGGTTCTGTTTTACTTCAGAATAATGTCAGCCTCGTGAGGGGTGCATGCGAAAATTATATTGGACGGCAACGGGTTAGATATGTTATAGGCCTAAAACAATGACTAAGCTTGTCTGATAGTAAACCAAAAGTTATCGCCTCTGCGGTAAACACTCGTGTTAGCTGGTGTACGAAGCCATTTAATTTTATTGACCAAGAAGAACTTAACGTAATTGTTAAAAATAATATTACGGTTTGCACAAGAACTTTGGGATCTTTTAATAGTTATACAAGGGTTGGGCATAAGCCATTGAAACTATTTTTTTCCTCACAATTTCACGGTGCTACCATACAATGGTCATATATCCTGGAAAGTACGACACTCATAGTACATGGACACAGCATGAGATGGTGATGCATTTGACAGGTATCGCACACAGTGTGATGGAATTGCAGGCTCAGTGCAGAATGGACGTGACGAGGTAACTTCAGCGATGGGAGTGGGAAGTACTGGAACACCCTCCATATTCGCCAGACCTGTCTCCGTGTGATTTTGTCCTCATCCCCAAAGTGAAAGAACAATTGCGAGGGATGTCGTTTGAGACGCGAGAGGACATTGCCAACGCTGTGAAACATGAAATTGCAAAATTCACACATGATGAGGTGGCGGGTATCCGACGTCTCCGCTCACTGTCAACGTGCTGTAGAGAATCTAGACGACTACTCTGAAGTTTACTGTTTGGCAGTTACTTTAATCTCTGATAATAAACTTTATGTAGCACAAATATTTCAAGGCTGACAGTTTCCTCGCTTTATATCCCACACATGGTAAATCTATTAATCTAGTCCTTGGCGTTATCCATACATTCCACAATACCTTGCGCTCCCCACCCTCACCTGTATATTTCCATTTGTCTGGTAGATCCCGTATTCGTACAAAAAGTAGTTTTAATGATTTATGCCCCAACCCTCGTATTTATGAATGTGTACGAAAATTACTTCATTACAGTCACGTTTCCAATGAGCCACTACTATAATGAACTGATAAAAAAACGTTAATTTCAAAGATCAAGGGTAATAACATCTCTGTTTCTAGTCATAACAAACACACAGTCAGAGCTTCATGTATTTTGTGTCCTTTTTTAAGCCATAAAATATAACTGTTCAGACAGCGACCTTCAGGGGATCTCAAAGGTTACACGTCATATTTTCACTGAGATTTATTTCATAAAGCGTATCATTCACCGGAGAACACGCATTGATTGGTTGTTAGGAGTGGAATCCAAAGCATAGTGATAAGATTCTGCCCTATTGTGACTTGTCTGTAGTTTCACCGCCTTCCGTCACTCCTCCACTCACACTAACTTAGACGAGAGAAATATTGTAATGGTTCTTCATGTCATATGAAGAGGTACCTGTTGTTGTTTTAAGGGACTAGGTCATCGGCCATCCGAGGAACTTACTTTATTCGTGTCCGGCTCCATGGCTAAAAGGTTAGGGTGCTGACCTTTGTTCACAGGGGTTTCGGATTCAGTTCTCGGACGTCTCGGAGATTTTAACACTGGTTTATTCCCCTGGCTCGGAGGCTTGTTGTTTTTGCCGTCTTCGACATTAGGATTCATCCTGTGTAGGCCACCATTATCATAGACGCGTAGATGGGCGTTAACTCATTAACTGGTCTAGTTCCTCCTGTTAGTGTTACGTAGGGCTGACAATCCCGGAGTTTTGCACGTTAAAAAAAGTATTCACTTTTACCGCCTAGTCTTACGACGTAAAGTAAGCTATCTTACAAAACTATAAAGCAATATACTGTACAGCTCAAATAAAAACAAATTAAAATACAAAACAAAAAACAAACCCTTGGCCTACCAAACGATATTATTCTTGGATTTCTAAAATGGGGACGCTGTCTCACCCTCAGATAGTTGTTCTCACAGGGGAAGAGTGAACCTCAAACCAGTCTCAGATCCAGGTAAAACCTCTGGCCGGGAACCGAACGCGGGGCGTCCAACTAAGAAGTAGGCTCACTACCCTTACACCGCAGGGCCGATTAATCTAGAAATCATCTACAACAAGTTTCTTTGTACTGTATTCGTCGCTAATGTTTTTTCTAAATGCAGATTGTCTTCTTCTTCCTTCTATTTTCCTCACATAGTCGGGCGAAGAGTAATTTTTTTGCTATGCCCACTGTATGTGTAGTAGGTCTTGCGCCACACACGGTACGGCTCTATGGCTAGCATGTCAAGTGGTCCAGGGTTCGATTCCCGGTCAGGTCGGAGATTCTAACTTTCATGAGTTAATTCCTATGGCTCGGAGGCTGGTTTGTACCGTCTCCAACAAAGACAGGGTCTCATTCTCATAAAAGACGCGCAGATCGCCTATACGGCGTCAACGCGAAAGACCTGCGCCAGGCCTCCCCGGAGGCCACACGCCATTAAAACGTCACACACGGTCATGCATCGTTCCCTTTCTAACAAAGACAGTATAAATGGCATTCATAGCCTGTTAGGAACCTTCTTACAGCAGACTGCAGCCATACACTACGAGATACAAGGACAGAATGCCTCAGGGATGATCTGTGCCTCGCTAAACCACGTTTCTGTTACGAACAGGATCTACAGAACTGAGTTCTATAGAATTCACTTCTGATACGGTAGTCACCAAGCTCCTTTCTTGTAGAACACTTTCCTCTAGCTAGAGAGTTTTGCAGAACTTAACAGCTGCTGATTTGACCTGATAACCTATCTGAGACTGGTATTGCTTCCAACATACTTGCACCATTATCTCCTGACCGACCTCCCTTGGTTAACAGTTGTTGTTTTCTAATACCGACGGTATTAGGTTTGTAAGCACTTAGGAATCTTTCAAGTTTTCATTATTCTTTCATTGCGCGGTTTGCGGCGTGTAGTTGTCAGCTTGCACTCGGGAGATGGTATTTTCGAAATCCCACTGTCAGCAACCGCGAAAGCGAATTTCTTATTTTCACGCCAGGCTAACGAGACCTGATCTGGCGTATATGAGCGTCTTATATACTACTGGACTGAGCCGGGATCGGATGCTAGGGCTGTACATTAATTAAGGCCACGGCCACTTTCTTCCCACTCCCTTTCCTATTCCGCTGTCGCCAGGAAAAGCTTTCTGAGTAGGTGTGATGTTAAATCACTAGCACAAGCCCAGTACATACATACATATATATGCTAGTGGCTTTACGTCGCACCGACACATATAGATCTTATGGCGACGATTGGATAGGAAAGGCTTAGGAATGGGAAGGAAGCTGCATTGGCCTTAATTAAGGCACAGCCCCAGCATTTGCCTGGTGTGAAAATGGGAAACCACGGAAAACCATCTTAAGGGCTGCCGACAGTGGGGTTCGAACCCACTATTTCCCGGATGCAAACTCACAGCTGTGCGCCCCTAACCGCACGGCCAACTCGCCCGGTACAAATAAATAAATAAATAAATAAATAAATAAATAAATAAATAAATAAATAAATAAATAAATAAATAAATAAATAAATAAATAAATAAATAAATAAATAAAATATTCATTAGTCCCGCTTCTTGGTACAGGTTCGGGGATGAGGCGAGGTGAATTTATATAGCAAGTTTTTACGGTCGGATGACCTTCCTGAGCCTATTTCAGTTGAAGAGCTAATGAAGATGAAATGAACGATGGCGAATTAAAATTGGGTAAGGAGGTGGAAGGGATCGGCTGTGGCCTATGACCAGGAACTCTCCCAGTGTTTGCGTGGAAGTGAAAATGAGAAATAACAAAAAAAACTTTCTCAGGACAGTGGAGGTTGGGGTTCGAACCTATGCGTTCACTCCGCTGGGTAAATATTAAATAAATAAATAAATAAATAAATAAATAAATAAATAAATAAATAAATAAATAAATAAATAAATAAATAAATAAATAAATAAATAAATAAATAAATAAATAAATAAATAAATAAATTAAATAAATAAATAAATAAATACATCGGTCATCAAGGGAATGTCCAGATCCCATCCTCTCTTCTATGTTGTTCTAAAGTGATTTTCACTCTTTCCGAGGCTGGAGGTCGCAGATTCCTTCTGAGGCAGAGGTTTCAGAAAAGTGCAGTAATTATATTGCAGTCGTCTTAGAAGAAATGAGTTACTTTGTAGTTTAGCTCAGTAGTGAACGCTTACCTCATGCTCTGCAATGATGGTGGTTATTACAACAACTAGGTTAATTAATGTCTTAATTTTAATAAGATGGACTCTTCGAGGGGGGCGGGGTTACACATCTTTGAAACATGATAGAATCGAGAAACAAAATATACGGACATTATACAAAGATTACTGATATTATTCGGAATGAAGGAGGGAGGTCACCAAATGGTAACCCTCTTTTTGAAAACCTTCGTAAAATTATCCTCATTTCCCAGCTCGATAAAATATATCTTCGTTTGGAATCCGATTTAAGCACCGACACCTTTAACTTTCTTCTGCAACACCACATTTCAATACTTCCTGCACAGTTATCGTCTATCTTACACTTCTCCAGAATGCAAACCCCTGTGGGGGGGGGCGGTAGAATAACACCCACGGTATCCCCTGCCTATCGTAAGAGGTGACTAAAAGAGGCCCCAGGCACTCTTTATTTTGGAGCGTAGGTTGGCGACCACGGGGTCCTTAACGGAGTCCTGGCATTTCTTCCACTTACTCGTGCCAGGCTATTCACTTTCATCTGTCCTACCCGACCTCTCTTCGTCAACTCTTGTTCTTTTTCGACCCGGCTTCCTTCCCACTCCTAGCTCCTTCATGTCGCATCGTCGCCTTAAGACCTGTCTGTGTCGGTGCGACGTAAAACACCTTGAAAATAATGATTTCTGACCCCTGTGGCATTAGCATTCGAGGCCTAGGGAGTCTGATTTTCACGCCCTTCTTGGCCCCTGCCTTCGTTTGCCCGATAACTTCATTTTTCGAAGAGCTGGACCCCTTCCATTTTCCCCTCTAATTAGTATTACTACAGGATAGTTGCTTAGTTGTACTACCTCTTAAAGCAGTAATCATCACCACCACTACGCATTGCACCTTCCATACCAATATCTGTATTTGAAGTAGCAAATGACTCTTCTTTAGAAAATGTTTCTTTCTTTACGCTAGGCTGTACTGTATATCCTCAGTGATTCTGCGACCAATGATTATTTTACTATTCACGAAGCAGAAGTTATATCATTCCTTTAAGATATCGTTCTTAATGTAATATGTTCTTCAACTGACTTCAGTCGAATATATTCCATTATCTTTGTTTTTATTTATTTCCATTTGATTCTCCGTTTCCAAGACCCTACTTCTCAGAAGCTGCTCTAAACTTTGTAGATTTGGATGAACTGGCAATGTCAGCTTTTAATTTTCTCAACATGAATTGAAATTCCTTGTCGAAAACCTCTTTTGCTGCCTGTTCTAAGTTCACATTAATGAAGTAGCGATGAGCTTCAACCTTGTCCGACTACTTTCTGAATGGCCACTTCCCTTTCATATCCTCTGGAACGTACTGCGTATGTAGCAAGGCACAATGAAAGATTAATCACTTCGTCAGCTCGTACAGTGAGAAATGATTGTCAGTCTTAGGAGCTACACTATTAATGGTTTTGATACATAAGTGACTGAAACTGTTAGTAAACGTTTACAGGCGTTACAAGTAAAAAAATGAAGAAGGAATGCTTTCTATCCCATTTATTGAACGTAAATTGATTTCTACTTAATATAATGTGTTGCTCGTTGTGAAACTGTGTGATAATCAAACCACTACAAAATACCCTATCTTTCAAGCAAATAGAAAACACGATTTGTCTTACTTGAAAATCAAGTATGCAACTATGATTCGCTGTGGATACAGATGTTCACTATGTTAAACATCCACTCTTACAAATGTGGTAAAGAGGTCGATGCTGTGTATGAGTCCGATGAAGCTACGGCACAATGCCTACTTTGTTGTCGGTGTAATACAAACCGTGTGTGCTGTAACCATGGCACACGCCTTTCTATCACCGTAGACCTGGTTGCTATTGGTTCATATTATGAGCGTGTACTAGTATAAGGGGAGGATCCGCCTGACAGCCTGTTGTGAGGCCTGTAGTCGTGTGTGTACCTGTAATTACACAACATTTTTGAGGGTGGGAAAAAATACGTGCACAAAAAATACAGGATTTTCCTTCTTTTCAACACATGAACCAAGTCTTTCGAGATATTCCTTCCATCGTATCACCAAGTTGAATATGCCTAATTCTCAGAACTCTGTTCTCTGGGAGTACAATAGGCCTAGCCATCTGCGCACGGCCAATTTCAGTTCTTCATTTGAACCGGAGCGTTGACTCCTAGGCATTTCTTCTGTAGTCGGAAGAGGTGAGAGGTCTGGTTTTCGCCTCTTCGGACCACTGAGGATATTCCTATGAGGTTAACTGTTCGGCTCACAAGAAGTGAAATCGGTCGTTCGTAGGTGGCTATACTCCCAGGGAACGGAACTCTATGAATAAGGCATATTCAACTTCGTGTCACGATTGAAGAACAAGTCTCGAGAGACTAGTTTCATACGCTGAAAAATAGGTCACACCTGTAGTTTTTGTGTTTACATAGTTTTATTACTCATTAAATATTTTGTAAAACAAATGTATAGTACCGTCCTCGTATTTGTTCTGGGTGTGGAATACGTGTTTTGAAACTTAAAATGAGGCATTTTCCCAACATTTTACTAGAGCAAGAAGAATGATTAGGGAAAATCCACATAATTGATGTCAGCGCAGAATGGGATCTACCTTCGAACATCGTGGCTCCTCTTTCATACCGTGGAGCATTTTTGTGTTCGGCGTACCCTTCAGCGTTCTAGGAGCCGTAGATTAAGTTAAAGCTAACAGGTAAACCAATCCACGTTCCTTTGGGCAGAGTAGGGTGTCGTGTGGTCAACGCGGGGGATCTTACTGCCAATAATAACAATAATGTTTTTTGGCCTGTGGAGAGGCCTGGTGCAGGTCTTTTGAGTTGAGCCCATAAGCGACCTGCGTGTCTGTGAGGATGGGGCCTTACATAGGATGAAATGTGATGTTGAAGTTGACATTTGCCCTTTACCAGGCCTATTAAAACTCTAACTTACAAAATTTATCCCGGGCGATTGACGTTTCTTAAAACATTATCCTGATTTTCACTCATCCTACGGCAATTTATCAACTATAATAAGAAAACTTTCCTTCGTTCCCATATTTCTTTTTCTGTGATCAGTTGTATTTTCCTTAATGTTTTATGTTGTACTTAATGGATATGTTTTCGACGAAGCTGGGATAGGAAAGGACTGGGACTGGGAAGGTAGCTGCCATGGCCTTAAATTGCATGGTGTAAAATGGAAAACCACAGAAAACCATACTCAGGACTGCCGCAGTGGGGTTCCAACTCACTAATCCCTGAAAACCAGGTACAAACATTGATAATGGTGCAATATTGAAAACACAGAAATATAACAAGAAGACGTGATGTTCTTTGATTCATCTGAACGCGTACTTTAACCGACTGCATAAGGATGATAGATCTTCTTCAACATTTTATACAAACTGGTGGGGTAGAGGGTGCGAATTGTTTCGCACAAGTGAACTTGGCGCTGTTTTACAGTCGGATACCCTTCCTGATGACGATTTTTTTGTGGAAGGATGTATTCTATTATTGCGTGTTCCTGTGAAGGTTGGTACAGTGGTATTTTATGTGTATTGGGACAAACACTAACATCTAGTGTCCGAGACAGGCGGATTAACTAGACGCGAGTAAAATTTCCGATCCGGCCGGGATTCGAATCCGGAACCCTCTGAACCGAAATTTTCGACGCTGACCATTCTGCTTATGAGCTGGACACGGTCAATACGCGTGAGAATCAAAATCGGTTCGTTGATGTTTCCGACTTGTCTGTCAGAGTGACTTGCATTGTCAAGTGGACACCACAATGTACCCGTCTAGCGAGTGGGAGGTTTGGGTTCAAGTCTCGAGAGGACGGTTACTTTTTCATCTCTCTTATTTTAAATAACGATCACTTTAGAAAATGCTCTACTCTAAAGCCATTTTTACATGAACAATATTATTTCGACTTTGGTGCAGTTACCAGAATGAATAGGAATAAATGTGTCATAATGGAACTCATGCTCCTGAAGCATGCGCACATATATCATTTTTTGGTGGTGGACTGAAACGTTATATGGGTTATTGACCCTTCGTTAAAGTTGATCATATCGTGAACCGTACGTACAATAATTCCCCATTAAACACGCACGATACGTACAGTATAGCTAGCACAGCTGTGTGACCATACTTCTAGAGAGGTGAATTTAAAATACACCCCTCACCAAGGCACCCGTGGTTTGAATCCCAGCTAAAGCAAGTGAAACTTTTGAAATGTAAAGTATCGTCCCAGTGGTTCGGATTCCACGTAAATTGCAGATCCTATGGCCATGATCATGACATCAACAATAATGTAAAACTGCAATCAATCAATCAATCAATCAATCAATCAATCAATCAATCAATCAATGAACAGCATTTAGGGCGGTCGCTCAGGTGGCAGATTCCCTATCAGTTGTTTACATCATATGTATATTTATTTACAATTGTTTACCTAGCTTTTTCTTAAATATCTTCAACTAGCTTGGAAATGTATCGAACAAGTCTGTCCTCTTGAATTCCAAATTTATCCTCATATTATGATCTCTCCTGCTTTAAAACCTCCACTCAGGCTAATTCTTCTACTTATGCCATTCCACGCCAACTCATCACTGACAGCTAGAAATATGCCACATAGGCAGCACCCAGTCTCCTTACCCCCAAGTCTTCCCAGCCCAAAGTTTGCAACATTTTAATAACACTACTCCTTTGTCGGAAATCACCCAGAACAAATTGTGCTGCTTTCCTTTGATTTTTTTTCAGTTCTCGTATCAAGAAGTCCTGGTGAGGGTCCCATACACTGGAGCCATACTCTAACTGCGGTCTTACCAGAGATGTATGCGTCCTCTTCTTTACATCCTTACTCCAACCCTTAAATACTCTCATTATTATTTTTTTTTGCTATTTGCTTTACGTCGCACCGACACAGATAGGTCTTACGGCGACGATGGGACAGAAAAGGGCTAGGAGTGGGAAGGAAGCGGCCGTGGCCTTAATTAAGGTACAGCCCCAGCATTTGTCTGGTGTGAAAATGGGAAACCACGGAAAACCATCTTCAGGCCTGCCGACAGTGGGGTTCGAACCTACCATCTCCCGAAATACTCTCATAACCACGTGAAGGGATCTATTGCCTTTCTTAATTATTTCGTTGTGACGTAAAGCAAGGAAAAACTACTTCGTTAATATGATTACCTCAATGAAGATCATTCCTTTTATTAAGATCTAGGTACGTACATTGACCCCCATGAGGTACTCTTGACGCAAGTGTGATAAACAGATATAACTTGAAAAAATATTCTCTCACCCATGGGTAAATAATACAAGTATCGAGCTCGAATTATTATTATTTTACGATTATTATTATTATTATTATTATTATTATTATTATTATTATTATTAGTGATGTACATCCATTTACAGTATTATTATTATTATTATTATTATTATTATTTACGCTGTCGAATGATTTTATTGTGTGTGAGGTTATGTCATGAAACATGTGCCGTACATACATTTTTATATGAGTTCATTTAATGTAAATTTCTGTAAATTAATATTATATAATTTATTCTTACATGAATATATAATTTGTAATCCACTACAGTATTACAAAACACACTGTAACTTCCAGAAAGGTACTATTCTATGTATTAGGCATTCTAGAATTTTTGAGAAGGTATTTCTTGTAATGTAGCTTTCTAGAAGCCTGGCCAGGAACGTATATAAGGAGATGGTCTTGATGGTAACGACGTTCAGTAGGTTATGGTGTAGCAAGAATATACTTGTGACCTTGTGCTGACATGCAGTGCTTGCAGTCTCCATGTTGAAGTGATCGGCAGTTGTCTAGAATGGCGGCTTTGTTGATATTCTCGAAGTGTTTTGTTTGTGATACTGTAATTAAGGTTATGTGTGTGTTAATTTGTAAATAGATGTGAATAAATAACTGTACCAACTGACAGCATTTCGTGTGCGTCTTTGTAGATATGTTGCTCTCACCCCATCAACACAATAATTGAAACTGTGAGGACTTTTCCTCTTGGTGAAACTTACAACTTGACTTTTCATCGCTCACAGTCCTGCAGCTCATCAAGGCTACTATTTACACAGGATAACATTATCTGCAAATATCCTTATCTGTGATTCCATGTTTTAACTCATATTTATATATACAAGAAAACATAAAGGTTCAATAATACAGCTCTGCGGGACCCCCTCTTAATCATCACAGGATGTGATAACGCTTCACCTACTTTAATTCTCTGAGTTATATTTTCTAGAAATGTAGCCACCCATTCAACCAGTCTTTTATCTACTCCAACTGCACTCATTTTTGTCAGTAATCTCCCATGATCTATCCTATCAAAAGCCTTGAATAAGTCAATAGCAATACAGCCCATTTGACCTCCTGAATCTAAAATATCTGCTATACCTTGCTGGAATTCTACAAGTTGATTCACTGGAATAACTTTTCTGAAACCCGAACTGCCTTCTATCATCTATCCATAGAATTATCAACAGTATAATTAAGTCTGACGATTCAGTGCACTAAATACCTTCTGTTAGAACTGCACTGAAAAAAATGTTAATTTTGTACGAAATTGTCACGTTGTCAAACAAATCACAATCATAAGAGTAATGTTTCGAAAACCTCGATTATCATAGTCTTCTCATTATTTGTACTGCTTAGATACTTAGAAGTACTTGGTAATTAATAACTTAGGTTCAAAAAGAATCTTTCGGTTTTAAGTTTTTATCAGGAGCTTTTACCAATAAACATACATTAGTTGTTTCACCGTGCTCAGAAGAACATATCGTGTCAAGGTCAAAAACTCCTGTTAATGCTGTTCTCTGATAACGTTCAGTAGTCTCTCTAAGTAGAACTGTTCTTTCCGAGATTTAGTCCTTTCCGAAGAATAATGAAATAGAACCTTACTTCAGGTCCCAGTTCATCTTTCCTAATGTCAGAATTAATTATTTACATTTGCTACGTTAAGAGTTGTTTACCGTGATGTATTTAGATGTAAATTAATAATAATAATAATAATAATAATAATAATAATAATAATAATAATAATAATAATAATAATAATAATAATAATAATAATAATGTGTATGCTAATGAGACCGCGATTAACAAAGTAGCCAAGCTGCTGGATTTCACCATGAATACTGAGGTTCGAAAACTAGTGATGGAAGGTGGAATTATTTTCTGACAAATCAATGCTTTGGACCCCTAGGTAAAACCCAAAAAGAAGAGGGTTATGCTGGACACCACAGAAGTGACTAGGGTAAGATGAATACTTTCCCAGAGTCCCTAAAACAGTGTGGCAGTAGTTACGAAATGCAAAGTGTGCCAGAAATACGTCCATGATCACAAGACTCTAATAGCACGTTCTATAGAAAATGTGATTAACGACCCTAGCCTGAACAAGAACCAGGTCGCGGCCCACATTGTGATGCTGGTGATTGAACTCAAACTCCCCGCTAAAACACTCGCTGCTGTGGCGGTGGTTATTAACTGAATAGTGCACTGAACTCGAAAAGAGTTCGCCCTAAGGAACACAATGAAGGTAGAATATAGGCTGGATGAAGAATCTTTTTCATTGAAATATGTAGCTCAAAGGAAAACTTTCAGCAGCTTTGACGTAATCTATGACCTCAAGTATGAACATCGAAATAATAGTACTTAATTGGATATACTCAAACGATAGCTCCCTTTGTGGATCTCTGGCAGAGAGTCAGCTTTCGGATAATAATAATAATAATAATAATAATAATAATAATAATAATAATAATAATAATAATAATAATAATAATAATAATAATAATAATAATAATAATTGTACCGGAGGTACACCTTCTCCGTCCCGTTGAACTGCGCGCCTTCTAGAAAGCCATATGTGTGGTGAATCCGGAACTAATGTAACTGAAGAGACTTGGACCTTTAACCTTTAAATGTCCGTACCATCGGTCTTACGGGATTACGGACAATTAATTTTAAAAAGAATTTTCAATTTTCAATGTTTGTAAACCTTAAGTGTTTGTAGATTTTTAATGTGCTAAGGTTATCAGCACTTCTACGGCTTCCTCCTTCCTTAGTTATTAACCAATCAGGAATTTTGTGTATATTTCTCTAGCCAATTAAAATTGGGGGTGTGTACAGGCATTCTGCCTAGGTCAAGAGAGTTCTGAAACTTTTCCCTCTGAGATGCTGTAAAAAGCTGGACGCTTTAGGTCCGTATTGTCATCATTATCATCATCATCATCGCTCCGGTCTAGTGTGTGTGCAGCGTAATAGGAGGCAGGGGCTGTAGGCCCGCATTCAAAAGGCCCAGCAACTCAAGTTAATGGCAGACACCTCTTAATGTGTGATAGCTCCAGGCAGATAACTTGAGGGGAAGGTTTCAAACTTCTTTTCTTAACGTAAAATTCTAAAGTCTCTGTTTCAAATGTAAATTTTGGGCAAGTCTAAGGAATGTGTTTAAATCTCTACTGGGAAACATGTAATTTGGGGAATTAAGAGTGTTCACCCTCTGTTAATTCCCATTCAACTTGGTATGGGGGTGATTAAGATTGTCTAAACCTTTAAATTCTTTACACTGCTTTGGTACTTAATATTTCGCATCTAGTCACCCCGCTGCAGTATAAGCTTATTCTCTGCAAACTTCGGGCCATAAGCCCATTTAGGATTTTAAGTGTCTTTTAAAAAGGAGTGCAAGTGTTTCGCCTCCTAGCCTTTTGTTCATGGCCGTTCGTGTTAAACCTTTTATTTTGTACATTAAGGCCATTTTGAATGGACACTCATTGCCCCTGTTTAAATTGTCACTATTTACAGACAAGTGTGTAACAGACTGGCGAGCAGAAATGACAGTAAACACAGTGTTTGAAGTTTATCTAGCGTACTTTTGTAAGAAGATTGTGCCTCTGAGAGGCTGGACTGTAGTAAATTTTGGGGCTTAGTCTCCTAGAATGTAAGTGAGTGGATCAAACATGTTCTTGTAAAAGTGTACCTGTTTTGAACTAGGTTGCTCAGTCCTTGCAAGTTATTGTGTCAAAAAGTTTATCTATTGTACCTGATTTTTGACTCCAAGCCATTATTATTGTAGGAACTAACGAGCTCATTGTTAACTGTTATTTGTTTTTGGTTATTCAGATTATATATCAAATTTTAAACTCAGAAAAATGGAAAGAAATAAAATTTCAAAATATAGCGCTTTAACTTATACTCTGATCATCTGAAAACCCGTAACAAGTAGTAGCAGCAGAGCGTGGTTGAATTGGTCTGGACAAAGCCCCTTTTGACGGCTTTGATTAAAAGTTGAAATTGAATACTAGAAATGTTTCTGTTTTGTGATTTTACCAAATTTTGTCAACAGTTTCATTCATTATGCCTGGTGCTAGAGAGGTTTCTGCTCCTTGGTATGTACGCAAGAAGGAACTAATTTATGAACTATCAATTAGAAAGGTTCAGTCTGGCGGCACGGTTGCAACAGACGCATCTAGACTTAAAGATTCTTTGGAGTTGTTCATTAGTAGTCCGGTGTATGGAGAGAAAGAAATTGGTGACTTTCTATCCACAATCACTGCTAATATTATTGAACTTGACTCTGTTCTCAGTTTTTTTGAAGGATGTGAACTCTCCGGTAACCAACTTAAACAGGTTCAAGCTAGGTTATTTCATTTTTACATTTTTACAATGCTCATCCGCTAGCAAATTTTATCCCTGCAAGAGCTTTGCCATCTTTAGTTCAAAAATATAACTTCCGAGTCCAAAGGCTAGATGAACATCTAGCAGGTTTCATACAAGACATTAAATTTTACACCAGAGTGTTTGCCTTGCATTATTCTGAAGGTCAAATAGTACAGACAATTATTGAAGGGATTTCTTCATCTTACAGATCATATTTTGCTTCCCGTCCGCAAATGTTTTCTGAACTTGAGGCCACTTCCGTGTCCGCGGAAAGTATAAGATACGCAGATACTCTGCGAGTCTTCCACCCCCCCCCCCCCCAAATATTATGCTTGTGGATCGGCGGATCATCTTAGGAATAAGTGTCCTCTTATAAAAACTAAGGGATCTAGAAATGGAACTGGGTCTTCTGAAGGATGTTTCAAATGCGGGTCGTTTTCACACCTCGCCAAAAACTGTAGCCCATCTAATAGTACACCATGTTCTACGTCTGGTTCTATCCCTGCTAACCCAAACAAATGAAAATGACTAGCGCGCCCGGCTGAGTCACCACTATCGACTTCTCAAGGTACAGCCCAGTTTAATTCTGGCAGCGAATTTTCTGAGAAGGGAAGATCCTTTAAAACATCTTTTGAAGGTCCTAAAGAATGTCTCAAAATTGCCTCCGAGACTCTAGGATTTGTGCCCTTCCTTAAAATTGAAATAAATGACGAACCGGTCACGGCCCTATTAGATTCAGGAAGAATGGTATTCCAAATTAAAAGTTTGTTGTAAATTTCCTGAATATATTTCTTCTTCTGTAAAATGTGTTTCGGCTAATTCTTCTCTTCTAGAAATTTTAGTATTTATCCAGGCTAAAATTCGCATTTCTAAATTCATACCTTCGTTCACCCCCTACCATTCTTACCGCCTACACTTCACTCAAAAACCATCTGAACAAGTCCTGGGTGCCTTAATATGTGTCCTGTCATTATATCTCTTCTTCTCGTCAAATTTAGCCAAATCGATCTCTTCGCACACATTCAGTTATCTCTTCGTTCGTGTTTCGATCTACCATCTCACCTTCCGCATTCTTCTGTAACACCACATTTCAAAAGATTCTATTCTCTTTTATTCTGAGCATGTTTCACTTCTATACATTGCCACGCTCCATACGAAATTCTTCAAAAACATCTTTCTAATTCCGTTATATGTTTACGAATTAGGATATTTGGAGTGGTTTAAGACACATTTGCTTTTCCATATTGATCCATATTTCGGGGCATAGCACATACTTCTTTTTTACATATTTTAAACAATCTCGCAATATCTTTACTTATTTAAACGTTGTATTTTAAATATGTTCCATATTTTGTGGTTGCAAACTTTTTCTTGACAGATAAAAATCGTCTAAAATTTATTTTACTAGCATCTGTATTTCAACGCTGGAATGTTGAAATGTTGAAAACAAGTTGTGTGGTAGGAACATTCTTTTGTTTATTGCTGGAACTCAGCTTTGGCCTTGTCAGTCAACACTCGTGACAACAGAATTCCTTACATCTGACCACAGCAGTCTGGTACAGGCAATTAACAGAGCATTAGCACCAATTAGGTAAACCTGTTCTATTCAGTACTTCACGAACCATCAACAGTCGTGTCTGTGCTTTGAGTGCATCTTCAGTGTGATTGATATATTTGTTCATTTGGTGTATACAATAATTAAAATTCCCCCAGATCATAAGCCCTCATCTGAAAAATTAGATTGTAAGTAAATTATTTTCCGCACGAAGGACTATCACCAGACGATAAAGCAATTTTTTGTAATACCTGCCAGAAAGCAGTGTCTGGTTCTCAGCGATTTCTGTGCAACAACACCTTATGACAGAAAAACACACGGCTAACAACAAGTTACAAAGCAAGGATAAACAGGCATTTCTATTTGATTTGCAACTGGACGTGAAGGATGAATTTAATAAGGATCTTTGTCAAACCCTTATCGGCGTAGATACACCACTCTACAAGTTAAACAACCGTGCTTTACGGAGTTCCTGGACACAGTGCAGTGCGTACTAGACCAATCAACATTAAGGAAGAAATGTGCAGAAACGCTGAGTTGAATAAAGAAATTATGCAAGACACTCCAATATGGATATCATGTGATGAGACGGCAGACAGCGCGGGGAGAATGATGGGGAACGTTATCATCGGTTTAATGAATGGTGGGTTTTGTAAATCTATTAACATTCGAGGTGTTGGATACATGTGACATTAAGAGCATAGCTAAACTGTTCAATGATGTCATGACAATTCTATGGCCAAATGGTGGTAGATATGAAAATATGCTAATGTAGCTCCGTTTATGCTCAAAGCTGGTGGAGCATTGAAAATAGTAATCCGAAGATGATTAACTTCACTTGCGCAGAACTTATTCGAGCTAGCTGCCATAAAGTGGACCTCTTAATAACTTCAATGAAGTAAGTGTTTTTGAAGGCTTCTGGAAGGATTCATATTCTGAGAGAAATGTACCCTGTTATGCCACTGTCACCCAAACCAATCATAACTCAATAAGGACCGTGCAGTTAACATTGAAGCAATCGGGAATGTGTTCAGTGTTTTAGACTCTGACAACGCTGCTTCAATTGAATCCGCAAAATCAGTTGCTGGTGACAAAACAGCGAAAAATGACATAGCTTACATTCAAGGAAACTTCTCATGCGTCGCAACAGCATTATATCCTCTCCAAAAGCAAGAAACCATTCTGCCCAAAAGCCTTGTATACGGGAAATGACTGAACGTCTCAACTGCTGCAGTGGAAAGGTTGGAGAAGTCAAGAAAACACAGTGCTAGTCAAGAATCTAGAATACAGGATGAAGCGAAATTCGCGCACTCGGGCGTCGCAGCGCGACTCCTCACATGCCAGCAATTAAAAAAAAATGTATCTCACGAAAGTTCGTCTTGCGAGTATATCCAGCAGAAAATGAACGTTGAAGAGTGGCAGGATGGTTGCCCAGTTGTACTTCCTCTTAAAACAATAATCACCACCACCACCACCATCTGGCAACACTGTAACCACATGAAGGGTAAGTATCTCTGCTAGCACGTACTTGTCGTGATGTACAGTTGGTGCAGTGCATAGAGTTATGGGTTGGCATGCAGGAGTTCGAGGGTTCGATCCTGGGTTGAGGCTCACTTTTTTATTTGCTAATTTCCATCGGACATTACATACTGTAATGCAGTAAGACACCGTTTCTTTGGTCACATGTGTCCTATATTTACAAAATTTAGTAACGCTGAACTTGTTGTAACGCGCCTAGTAGATAAAATGGTGCGAATCAATTCACGCCCACGACGTGGAAAGGGCGTCTTTCAAAACTAACCAATGAAAACGAATGTTCGTGCCTTTCTAGGAACGTAGTATGTAAGTGCAAATGGTTTCTAGAGGACCCGCTGCAATCGCTGTTGACGATTAAGATACCATACTATCTGGACTACATTTACGAAATAAAAAACATACGCCTCAAACCAGTATCGACCCCTCGACCTCCTGCATGCTAACCCAAAACTCTATCCACTGCACCAACTGTACAGCACGACTAACATGTGCTGACAGAGGTAGTTACCGTACATGTGGTTACAGTGTTGCCAGATTATCACTCTTCAACGTTCTTTTTCTCCCGGATGTACTCGCAGGACGAACTTTTGTGAGAGACATTTTTTTATTGCTGGCATGTGAGGAGTCGCGCTGCGACGCCCGAGTGCGCGAATTTCGCTTCACCCTGTATAGTGATATGTGCTAAATCAGTGCAATTTTAACTGGCCTAGAAGTGGGAAGGAAGCGGCCGTGGCCTTAATTAACGGGCAGCCCCAGCATTGGCCTGGTGTGAAAATGGAAAACTACGGAAAACCATCTTCAGGGCTGTCGACAGTGGGGTTCGAACCCAACTCACAGCTAATCGCATGGCCAACTCGCCCGGTCTGTAACTTCTTATGATGTTGAGCGGAGTTTAAATGAATACAAAGCTATTTTAAGAGACAACAGACGCAGTGTCACTTTTGAAAACTTAAAGCACACCCACTGCTTTGCAAAACGAAATTATCATCCCCACACAAAATAAGCTGTAGCAACAGCTCAAAATAAAATCCCAATTATATGTAAGAAGGTTAAACTTTTGCTTTGTGGTTTTCTTTTAAATGGTTGTGTGGCGTGTATGTTACTCATATTTTACTCCATACTTTCAGAAATTTTAGCCCATATTTCACTCCATATTTTGAGAATTGTTTGCCCATATGCATCGTACATATTCAGCCATTTTTATTACGTTTAAATCCCAACGCTAGTAATTAGAAATAATGAACAAGTTGAAAGTTTCAAAAGTTTAATCAATTTAATGATAAAGGTACTATTGAGCACACGGATTTCTACTTCTAACTTCTCCATGGTACCAGCAAACTACTCACACAAACCATTGATCTCCAACTGCAGTACTTGCCTGTCTTTTTTGTCATTGTTTTTACAAGAGACCAGCCCTGTAGGCTTAAGGTATTGATATACCTACGTTTGAAATGACGTATTTGGACGGAATTTTCACTTTTCCATTTTTGTTTCCTGATGAAAGCTTAATTCTTCTACTTTAAGAAAATGTATAGTTCTTATATGTTTCGTGCATAAATATGTTCAGAAAATTGATTTAAAGGGAACAGTGCACCCGTGTCTCGGTCTGAGGTGGGCGGGCTTCGCTGCACGGAGAATTTCATGGTTCCTTTCGATGTTTTAATTCAAGTTTGGCGCTCGTTGTTACAGAGTAGCTCTCCATAGATGGCTCCACGTGGGTATTCTTTGTATGCAGCAATAATACTCTTTGGTAATGACAGCTTCCATGGTTTCCATAACTGCGTGTTTTGAGTGAAAATATTGTCACGTTGCCTGTTTACCTGTGTGCATTTGGATGTATATTCGTTGCTGAGATAATGTCCAGAAACTGTATTGGAAGCCGCCTCTGTGGTGTAGTGGTTAGCGTGATTAGCTGCCACCCCCGGAGGTCCGGGTTCGATTCCCGGCTCTGCCACGAAATTTGAAAAGTGGTACGAGGGCTGGAACGGGGTCCACTCAGCCTCGGGAGGTCAACTGAGTAGAGGTGGGTTCGATTCCCACCTCAGCCATCCTCGAAGTGGTTTTCCGTGGTTTCCCACTTCACCTCCAGGCGAATGCCGGGATGGTACCTCACTTAAGGCCACGGCCGCTTCCTTCCCTCATCCTTGCCTATCCCTTCCAATCTTCCCATCCCCCTACAAGGCCCCTGTTCAGCATAGCAGGTGAGGCCGCCTGGGCGAGGTACTGGTCATACTCCCCAGTTGTATCCCCCGACCAAGAGTCTGAAGCTCCAGGACACTGCCCTTGAGGCGGTAGAGGTGGGATCCCTCGCTGAGTCCGAGGGAAAAACCGAACCTGGAGGGTAAACAGATGATGATGATGATGAACTGTATTGGATGTTTTTTTTTTCTAAGGGCTTTATGTCGCACCGACACAGATAGGTCTTATGGCGACGATGGGATAGGAAAGGCCTAGGAGTTGGAAGGAAGCAGCCGTGGCCTTAATTAAGGTACAGCCCCAGCATTTGCCTGGTGTGAAAATGGGAAACCACGGAAAACCATCTTCAGGGCTGCCGATAGTGGGATTCGAACCTACTATCGCCCGGATGCAAGCTCACAGCCGCGCGCCTCTACGCGCACGGCCAACTCGCCCGGTGTATTGGATGTAAGAAGCATTCAAATGATGATAAGCATTCCCCATTCTACTTAGGTTGGAAGGCTGATCATGCTGCAGTCTGTGCCAAAAATTACAGTGGGTCTTCGCATAACATTGAACAGTAAAAATATTTTCTCGCTCAAGTGAGAGTAGAGGTCTGGAGTATATGTAGATCTCTATGGGGATGGGGATTCCAAAAGTTACAAGGCAGTGTGTGATTCCAATGCATACAATGGCAAAGAAGTCAATAAACTGGAATGTGTGGGCCACTACCAAAAGCGTTTAGGAACAGCTCTTAGAAAAATTGTACAACATAACAAAAAGATGGGTGGTAGAGGCAAATTAACTGGAGCACTGATAGACAAGTGTCAGAATTATTTTGGAATTGCTTTGAGTTCCAACTACAGTTTCATAAACGATATGACAAATGCTATATGGGCAACATTGTATCTTTTGACTGCCCATAAAGACAGGCATACCACTAGAAGTCCTACATGCAATGAAGCCTGTGTATGAAAGGCTCTGTAATCCAAAATTGTTATCAAAATATCTTCATGGTTTGACTCAAAATACCAATGAGTCATTCAACGGTACGGTATGGAAGAGGTGTAGAAAAGATACATATGTGGGGCTGTCCACTTTCAAACTGGGTGTCATGGATGCAGTTTTACACTTTAATTGTGGAAACAAGGTTGAAATAGAGGTTTTAAGAAGAATGAAGGTTGTGCCTGATATGTACTGAGCATCAGGAGTGTCACAAGCTGATGAGGCACGTGTACGCAGAAGTCAGTTTCAGAGCACTTCTGAACAAAGAGAGCGAAGGAGGTACCTCGCTGGAAGAAGAAAGCTGAAATAGGGCAAGAAACTTGAAGAGGAAGGCCGCACCTGTGCAGCGGGAGAATTCTAATACTTTCAGGTAAAAAGAAATAGGTCTAATCATAATACAAAACTTTAAACTTAATTTACTCAAAACTAAAAATTATGTTTTCTTTTCAGGTTCGAACACAAATAAGTAGAGTTCTAATTCAGTTATGTACATCAAAAAGGTCTCAAATTGAATATAATACTAGAACTGATCAAAAATATATCCTCGTTTAAAAACTGAGTACGAAGAAGAGAAAAGTTATTTTTGAAATTTTGTATTTTTGAAAGAATGTGTTATAATTCTTTGCGTAATCGTGATAAACTAATACATTCAGTAGGGGACATCAAGAACACTAACTATAATAGTTTGGCGAAAGAAATATTACAATAAATGCTTTTTTTTAGTTGCTAGGTAGTCTCAAAAAAGTGCAATTTTTGTTAACAAAATTTCTTGGACAGCCCTTAAATAATAAATTGGGCAATCTTATAGCACAACAGTCTTCATTTACCTTCCTGTTAACTACTAACACAATTTTTAAAGTTTTGGTGAAAAATTATGGATTTTTTTTAATGAAACGTATATGAATACCTTAAGCTTGCGACGCTCCTGTAGCCGCCTCATTTGTTCTGCAGATGTACTTTTGGTATTATTCGATTCCTTATCGAGTCTAGTTTCCTCCTGCATACGTTTCCTATAATACACTGACTGACAGAGCAAATGCAACACCAAGGAGGAGTGGTTCGAAAGGGATGAAAGTTGGGGAAAAAACAGAGTCGGCACGGAAGAATAATTGATGTTTATTTCAAACCGATATGCAGGTTACACAATGCGCACGGCATCGGCTCAGTAGGATGTAGGACCACCGCGAGCGGCGATGCACGCAGAAACACGTCGAGGTACAGAGTCAATAAGAGTGCGGATGGTGTCCTGAGGGATGGTTCTCCATTCTCTGTCAACCATTTGCCACAGTTGGTCGTCCGTACGAGGCTGGGGCAGAGTTTGCAAACGGCGTCCAATGAGATCCCACACGTGTTCGATTGGTGAGAGATCCGGAGAGTACGCTGGCCACGGAAGCATCTGTACACCTCGTAGAGCCTGTTGGGAGATGCGAGCAGTGTGTGGGCGGGCATTATCCTGCTGAAACAGAGCATTGGGCAGCCCCTGAAGGTACGGGAGTGCCACCGGCCGCAGCACATGCTGCACGTAGCGGTGGGCATTTAACGTGCCTTGAATACGCACTAGAGGTGACGTGGAATCATACGCAATAGCGCCCCAAACCATGATGCCGCGTTGTCTAGCGGTAGGGCGCTCCACAGTTACTGCCGGATTTGACCTTTCTCCACGCCGACGCCACACTCGTCTGCGGTGACTATCACTGACAGAACAGAAGCGTGACTCATCGGAGAACACGACGTTCCGCCATTCCCTCATCCAAGTCGCTCTAGCCCGGCACCATGCCAGGCGTGCACGTCTATGCTGTGGAGTCAATGGTAGTCTTCTGAGCGGACGCCGGGAGTGCAGGCCTCCTTCAACCAATCGACGGGAAATTGTTCTGGTCGATAGGCCTATTGGAACAGCCAGGGTGTCTTGCACATGCTGAAGAATGGCGGTTGACGTGGCGTGCGGGGCTGCCACCGCTTGGCGGCGGATGCGCCGATTCTCGCGTGCTGACGTCACTCGGGCTGCGCCTGGACCCCTCGCACGTGCCACATGTCCCTGCGCCAACCATCTTCGCCACAGGCGCTGCACCATGGACACATCCCTATGGGTATCGGCTGCGATTTGACGAAGCGACCAACCTGCCCTTCTCAGCCCGATCACCATACCCCTCGTAAAGTCGTATGTCTGCTGGAAATGCCTCCGTTGACGGCGGCCTGGCATTCTTAGCTATACACGTGTCCTGTGGCACACGACAACACGTTCTACAATGACTGTCGGCTGAGAAATCACGGTACGAAGTGGGCCATTCGCCAACGCCGTGTCCCATTTATCGTTCGCTACGTGCGCAGCACAGCGGCGCATTTCACATCATGAGCATACCTCAGTGACGTCAGTCTACCCTGCAATTTTCATAAAGTTCTGACCACTCCTTCTTGGTGTTGCATTTGCTCTGTCAGTCAGTGTACTTTACCCGTGTATTAGTCACATATTTGGATATTTTTGTAAAATATCACAAAACATTTATTTATTTATTTATTTATTTATTTATTTATTTATTTATTTAATTAATTAATTAATTTATTTAATGTCTTTGTATGTGGTGAAGTTAGGGTTCATGGCCATCTTTTACACTTAACCACATGTGACATAATTTCGAAGTTATTACATAAGACTGTATACAGTATCTACAAAGTACCGGTACCTAAAGAGTTGGAATTATTTTGTTAATGATTAATATTCTACATTTTAACCTAACGATAGCTCTATATCATACTCTTGCTCTCACTCACTCTAATAGTCATACAAGCTGTTCACGTATTTAAGAAAAAATCTCGACAAGACCGCTTAAATGAGGCTATTTATGTGCTATTTCGTATACTGGTAGGGAGAGAATACAGTAGCCTTGTACCAGACATCTGGAAGGAGTGGCTGTCTTTTTACAATTTTTATTTACGTCGCACCGACACAGATATGTCTTATGTCGGCGATGGGATACGAAAGTTGGAGAGAAGCGGCCGTGGCCTTATTAAGTTACAGCCCCAACAATTGCCTGATGTCAATATGGGAAACCACAGAAAGCCATGTTCAGGGCTGCCGACAGTGAGGTTCGAATCCACTATCTCCCGAATGCAAGTTGACAGCTACATGACCCAAACCGCACAATCACTCGCTGGGTAACAGTGGCTGTATACTGATGAGTGATTAAAGGGTATCATAAGAGTAGAGGTCGATCTTGTGCAATGCCCATGGATAGGTAGCCTATTCTGGTGTAGATCCGTTCAGCATTCGAAATATTAGTGTCACAGTGCGCAGGTTTCTTAATTTTTCAATTTTCAGGCAAGGTAACTTCTCATAATTTGTTCAAAGAAAATATAAAATACACGAGTTCATTGCCTTCTGAAGTTTCATTGTTTGTTCTATGGTTACGCCAGTTAGTACAATCACAATCATATAGCATTCAAAATATTTTATTTACAATTTTGTGGTAAAAACTGCCGGGCTGAGTGGCTCAAACGGTTGGGGCAGTGGCCTTCTGACCGCAACTTGGCAGGTTCGATCCTGGCTCAGTCTGGTGGTATTTGAAGGTACTCAAATACTTCAGTTTCGTGTCGGTAGATTTACTGGCACGTGAAAGAACTCCTGCGGGACAAAATTCCGGCACCTTGGCGTCTCCAAAAACCATCAAAAAGTAGTTAGTGGGACGTAAATACCATAACATTATCCGTGATAAAAACTCGTCGAGACGAATCAAATGACACCTCACTCGTCTTTGCACGACATCTACACGCTAAGTTACACCACGCGGTAACTGACTTTCGATTTTAAAACACAATAAAAAATAAAAAAAAGCTTGGCGGCTATTTTATGATGACACCATGCACATTACATCGGCTACCTCCGTTTTGTGCATTCATCATTTACTTTGGTGTGATGTATTAAACATTCCTTTATATGAAATACTTTCTGAGCTATACCTGTGTTACATAAAAAGTCACATTGATTTCCTGCCGCAGACACCTAACCGAAATCTGAATGACGTTTCACGTCAAAACTGGGCGTTCTGTGGAGACTTAGGTGATTTTCTGACAGCGATAGCTAGTGCAGAAGATTATACTGGTATGAACAATCTAGACGTCTGTATATAGGCCTAGTTTTGTATTTTTAGTGTAGGTTCTTGCATTTATACTGTAGGTAATGCTAGAAACGCCAGTGATTCCTTGACTAATGTTACCTGTAGTGTTTTTTTTGAAACAGTCATACGCTTAATAATAATAATAATAATAATAATAATAATAATAATAATAATAATATTAATAATAATAATAATAATAATAATAATAATAATAATAATAATAATAATAATAATAATAATAATAAATCGTCGCCATAAGACCTTTGTCGGTGCGACGTAAAACCCGTAGCAATAATAATAATAATAATAATAATAATAATAATAATAATAATAATAATAATAATAATAATAATAATAATAATAATAATTTTTTAAGTGGTTCGCCGTAGAGATGGCATATTTCTTCTTGAAATCTCGTGACTCACTCTCGTTAGCAACGAAAAAAAATAGAAAAGAAAAAGGAACGAGACTTTTGTATAACCTTAATTACAGATGCTGTGGAGAACCGCCAATTGTTCGTGAATTTTTCAGTTAAAGAACTTTCCCTTCTTTAATCATTTAATGTAAATGTTTATTATGCTACCTTTTGGAATATGCCGGTTTAAGACATTATTTTCCGTATGAGATAAAGTTTGCTATATCTATAGTTTTAATGAGTTTATCGCGTACCATTTATCGGGCAGTTGTATTCTTATTTCCAGATAGCATCTCTTTGTGCTGTTACGTAACGCTTTACAGAGGAAACTTCAGCAATTTTCTCTTCTCACAGCCAAAAGTCACGCTAGTTAGTTTTAGTTTTCATGTGAAATAATTCCGTTCACTCATTCATTCATAAAAAATCAAACAGAAAAGATAAAAAGAACAAAACCTGGCTGGGTCAGGATGTAAAAGTTGGAAGTATTAGACATGAGAACTATTAATTAGATGAACTGATGGACCAACTTCCCCTTCCCTTGATTGAGATACTTTAGGGTGGTGAACACGGTGTTCTGCCTGAATTTATTACTTGTGACAGATTCCTCTCTGGCGCTCAACTTTATAGCTTACTAGCTGATGTACCCGTGCTTCGCTACGGGATTCTCAGAAAGAGTATCTTTGTGGTTTTCTAACTGAAGTCAACATATGTCATGACAAAAACGTCAGTAGGAATGTAGCGATTAAAAGCAATTTTATCCTACAAAATACTCGATCAAATGAAAAACCGCACATTTTCGCACTTTAATGAACAGTACTATGGTGCCGATCTAATAGGTCAAAGTCCTAGTGCTGGAATGAGCAGGCAGCAGATAGCCGTGAACACACCTCTGCCATTATTATTATTATTATTATTATTATTATTATTATTATTATTATTATTTTGTATGCACACTGCTCATTCCAATCAGTGCCTCAGAGTAGGGATTGAATAGCTCGAATGCTATGATGAACCAGTGTGTTACGTATCAGTAGTATGAGAAAATTTATGAACCAGAGGTTGCTAAAGAAGAATATTATCTAACTCCCCAGCTACTTCCCGCCAATATTCAAGCAGGCTGTTATACTCGGTACGACCGGGCGAGTTGGCTGTGCGGTTAGGGGCGCGCAGCTCTGAGTTTACATCCGGGAGATGGTGGGTTCGAACCCCACTGTCGGCAGTCCTGAAAATGGATATCCGTGGTTTCGCATTTTCACACCAGGCTGTACCTTAATTAAGGCCACTGCCGCTTCCTTCCCACTCCTAGCCCTTTCATGTCCCATCGTAGGCATAAAACCTATCTGTGTCGGTGCGACGTAGAGCAAATAAAAAAAAACTCGGTACGCAACAGTAATCCCATCTATCAGGGATGAGTGGCAACAGAAGACACAAAGCACATCACAACAAACAATGGTCAATGTAATGTTATTGTTGATCAACTTTATGAGCTTTCACATTAAGTTTTCTTTCAACTATATGATATTAGGGCGTCTTATAAAAATATTTATATCGTAGACTGTAGTTCCATATTCTGCGAATTTACATACCCATTTTCATTAAATTCTGTTCACCCATTTTCTCGTGACTCGGCGCTGATATGGACTTCAGCAACAAAAATCAAACTTCATGAATATCTCTGTTATCATAGCCGGTACATAAATGATCGGAAATTTAATACTATATAACCTTAGATGCAGTATTTATCGACAGGACCACTAATAACATACATATTTAAGAATCGAATTTTAGGCCTTCCTCTAAACTACCATTTCACTTAGCGTGAATAAAATTATTTATAGCATAGATTGTAGCGACTTTTTCCCTGACCTTGCATACCGTTTTTCATTAAGATAAGACCACTAATAACATACTTGAAAATTAAATTTTAGACTTTCCCGTAAACTACCATTTCTCTCAGCGTGAATAAAATTACTTATGGCCTGGACTGTAGCGACTTATTCCCCGACTTAGCATACCGATTTTCACTAAATTCTCTTAAGCCGGTTTTTTTTTGTTACGGGCTTTACGTCGCACCGACTCTTATGGCAACGATGGGATAGGAAAGGCCTAGGAATGGGAAGGAAGCGGCCGTGGCCTTAATTAAGGTACAGCCCCAGCATTTGCCTGATGTGAAAATGGGAAACCACGGAAGCGGTTTTCTAGTGATGCGTGTACAGACAGACAGACAGACAGACAGACAGACAGACAGACATTACGGAAAATTAAAAAGTGCATTTCCTTATTACTGTGGGCACGGCCAATACAAAAATACCATACTTTTTAAATTCTGAGCAATGTACAGACAAAACTCTTATTTTATATGTATAGATGGTGACGGCCATTGAGCCCTAGCTGAGTTTGGTATTGCTACAGCTAGTTTATACCACACTTCTCACATCTTTCCCGTCTGGCCTCTCATTGTTAACTCGTACTCCCTTGCGACTCTGACGGTATTACGTTTGCGAAATTTAGAGAGTCCTTCATTTTCACGCCTTTCATGCCCTTTCTCTTTCTTTCGCCAATACCTTCATTGTGTGATAGGTTGGATCCCGCCTTTTTTCTGTTATTATAGTAAATGGTGGTTGTTGTTTTAGGGGCCTACCATCTCGGCCATAGGCTCTATTAGAGCTGAGTTTATTATCTCGATGTTCTTCTTCTCAACATAAGTTAGCAATCACCACCACCACCACCACCACCACCACCACCAAGCTCCTTTCGTTATTTTTTCCATTCATTATATGTTGGACCGGGGCTGCCTGTCCGAGGCGGTATCGGCGTGCTCGGTTCGCCCGGAAGGACGTGGGTTCGAATCCCCGTCAGGAAGTCGCAAAATTTAAGAAACGAGATTTCCACTTCCGGAGGTGCACATGGCCCTGAGGTTCACGCAGCCTACACCAAAAAATGAGTACCAGGTTAATTCCTGGGGGCAAAGGCGGCCGGGCGTAGAGCTAATCACTCTACCCCATCAAGTGCCGAGGTTACGGATAGTGGAAGCCTTTACCTTCCACCCCTCCAAGGGCCTTGATGGTCTGTACGGAGATATAATAATAATAATAATAATAATAATAATAATAATAATAATGCATCCGGGAGATAGTAGGTTCGAATCCCACTATCGGCAGCCCTGAAGATGGTTTTCCGTGGTTTCCCATTTTCACACCAGGCAAATGCTGGGGCTGTACCTTAATTAAGGCCACGGCCGCTTCCTTCCAACTCCTAGGCCTTTCCTATCCCATCGTCGCCATAAGACCTATCTGTGTCGGTGCGACGTAAAGCCCCTAGCATAATAATAATAATAATAATAATAATAATAATAATAATAATAATAATATGTTGGACCAGTGACTTCGATGCTCACACCCTTAATACAACAATCAAAATCTTCATCTCTTAGCGTCATTGTTTGTTGTTCCCAATTGTACGAGGTCTGGAAAAACCTAGGGAATCTTATATCCCCATAGTTTGTTCTTTTGCTAATACATTTTGCTGGATAATTTGGAACTCTTCCACTCTCTCATACTATAAATGTTAAGAGGGTCTGATATCGTTCGGTTCTTTGGCTGCGTGGTCAGCGTTGCGACCTTTGGTTCAAAGCGTTCCGGGTAAATTCCTCTGGCTCGGGGACTGAGATTTTTGTTAATTCACATGCTTGCAAAATTATGTTACGTATTATTTACAGAAGAATGGAAAGACAAGTTGAGCTGAGTTGGGGGAAGATCAGTTTGGCTTCAGAAGACATGTACGAACATGTGAAGCAATCCTGACTTTACGTCTGATCATAAGAGGATCGAATTAAGAAGGACAAGTCCACGTACATGGCATTCGTAGATCTAGAAAAGGCATTCTATAATGTTTATCGGACCAAACTTTTCGCTTTCTGAAGGAAATCAGGATCAGATACCGGGAAAGAAGGATTATCTACAATTTGTACAAAAATCAATCTGCCGTGATAAGAATCGAGGGCTGTGAAAAGAAGCAGCAATCCAGAAAGGAGTGAGACAAGGCTGCAGTTTGTACCCTCTCCTTTTCAATGTTCATATAGAACAGGCTGTAAAAGAAATCAAAGAGAAATTCGGAAAGGGAATCACAATCCAAAGAGAGGAATCAAAACTCTGAGATTTACCGATGATATTGTTTTGTATTTTATCTGAGTCTGCGGAGATTTCTGAATGGCATGGACTGTTTCGGAGAAGGAGTGGGCCTACAAGATGAAAATAAATAAGAAATAAAAATATTGGAGTGCAGTTCAAGGAAGTGAGGTAATGCAAGAAATATTAGATTAGGAAATTATGTTTTGAAGGAAGTAGAACGATGGTAGAAGTAACGAGGACATAAAATAAAGACTAGCACATACAAGGAAGGCCTTTCTTAAGACAAAGAATTTACTTGATATGGGAATTAGTTTTTGAAGACTTTCCTCTGGAGCGTGGTATTGTATGGGAGCAAAACATGGACAATAACTAGCTCACAAAGAAAGAGAATACAGGCTTTTGAAATGTGGTGTTACAGAAGAATGCTGAAACCGAGCGGAGTGACCGCGAGTGCTAAAGTGCTACGGCAATGGGCCCAAGCTCTGCATTCCGGAGAAGTGTGTATTCGAACCCCATAATCGGCTGACCTTAGAATGGTTTCCTGTGATTTCCCATTTTAATTTCAAGAAAAAAATTCCGGGACAGTTCCTATTCATAGGACATAGACGATTCCTTCCACGTATTTACCGAGTTTCATTCATCGTCATTAATTTCATCTTCATTAGCTCCTCAACTCAGGTTGGCGTCAGTAAGGGCATCCGGCTGTAAAAACATGCCATATAAATTCAGCTCACTTCCTCCGCGACCCTGTATCAAGAAACGGGACTAAGGGGCAGATATACAGTACGTACATGCACACAGAAAAATGCTGAAGGTGTGATGGGTGGATCTAATGACAATTGAAGAGATACCGGTATTCGGGAGACACTGGGTTCGAACTCCAGTGCCGGCAGCCCTGAAGATGGTTTTCCGTGGTTTCCCATTTTCACGCCAGACAAATGTTAAGGTTGTACCTTAAATAAGGCCACGGCCACTTCTTTCTCACTCCTAGCCTTCTCCTGTCCCACTGTCTCCCACTATCTCCCGAATGCAAGCACACAGCTGTGGGACCCTAGCCACAGTCAATCTACTCGGTAATAAGTCTTTATCTCCGGCGTTTTATTATATTGGGTTTGTAAAACTTGCTCATTATATTCTGAATTATTTGCGAAGTTTAAATGGAAGAGTAAGTAAGGAAGAAATTAATTTTGTTTCCGATGGTTTGCTTGTCAAACAATGAGAACGAATTATTGTCCGCTTGGTCTGACGACGTGGTTAGCCGGTTCGAGTCCCTTTGGTGAAAATAAAACATCGACCATCAGAATGTTGGCCGGCAGGGTAAGAGAGGTGGTGCTATACAATTTCAATTAAATAACTAAATATTTAATATCTCGATGAAAATTATTTTCGGAGTCTGTTGGAAAATCGACAATGAATTAGGAGAACAAACCACTGAGGACCCAGGCAAAAGACTAACAATAATGCACACCGACAAAATAAATGTCCTCCTTGTATACGAAACTGGAAGTACATATTTTTGCTAATTTTTTTATTTGCTTTACGTCGCACCGACACAGATAGGTCTTACGGCGACGATGAGACAGAAAAGGGCTAGGAGTGGGAAGGAAGCGGCCGTGGCCTTAATTAAGGTACAGCCCCAGCATTTGCCTGGTGTGAAAATGGGAAACCATGGAAAATCATCTTCAGGGCTGCCGACGGTGGGTTTCGAACCTACTATCTCCCGAATACTAGATTCTGGCCGCACTTAAGCGACTGCAGCTATCGAGCTCGATACTGGAAGTACTAGTGGTGACTATTACAGCCAGATATTTCTACTTCTTTTTTTGCACATTTAGGCTTGGCGTTGTGTTGTCCGACTCGTTGGCTGAATGGTCAGCGTATTGGCCTTCGGTTCAGAGGGTCCCGGGTTCGATTCCCGGCCGGGTCGGGGATTTTAATCGCTTCTGATTAATTCTTCTGGCTCGGGGACTGGGTGTTTGTGTCCGTTCCAACACTCTCCTCTTCATATTCAGACAACACACTACACTACCAACCACCACAGAAACACGCAATAGTGATCACATCCCTCCATATAGGGTTGGCGTCAGGAAGGGCATCCGGCCGTAAAACAGGGCCAAATCCACATGTGCGACGCAGTTCGCACCCGCGACCCCACAGGTGTGGGAAAAGCGGTAGGAAAAGAAGAAGAAGAAGAAGAAGAAGAAGAAGAAGAAGAAGAAGAAGAAGAAGGCTTGGCGTTGTGTTATGGCTCAAGCCTTTCCTGCGTGGTGGAATGTATTTCTATGGTGGTTGGTAGTGTGCAGTGCTGTGTGTATATTGAGACACTCATTCCCCGAGCCAGAGGAATTAACCGGATTCGGCTAAAATACCCCATCCAGTCGGAACAGAGCCCTGAACCCTCTAAGTTCAAGGTCACGACGCTGATCATTCAGCCAAGTAGCCAGACTGATTGTTCACGCAAATGAACGGGTGAAATTTTGGGAAATATTCGCCTTATCGTTGTTGATAAAGTAGCCAGCGTGCAAGGAGGCTTTGTTTTGAACTGCTCAGACGGTAGAGAGTTGAAGTTGGCGTATTTGATCCTAGGTCAGTACAGTAGAATTTGGTGTTCAAACATGTCAGTCTCGTGTCGATTGTTTTACAAGCACGTAAAAAACAAAGTTCCGGCACCTGAGCGTCTCCGAAAATCGTAAGAAAAATTATTAGTGATACGTAAAAATCAATGAGTTATTTGTTTTCAGCTCTGAGAGAAGAAGTTAGATTCTGGCGACCACGATATCCACTTCGCTTTTACTTCCTTTCAATAAATGTATCACTGTATGAATAAACATATCGCTTTTACCATTAGCGACATGTACTTCAGCTACATTCGGCCGGTAAATTTTACCGCTATCTGATGATTATTTTCCGGCTTGATTCACGTGATTGACGGCTTGCGTGATGTCACACACCGCTTAGCGCTGTGCTGTGCAGGCAAACAACAGCTGTGACTCACAGTCATTGCACAAGGATGTCATCTTACGAGGAAACATGATTACACAATTCGCTAATGTTCTGCTGTGAGGTGAAAAGATCAGTGCTTAAGATTGCCTTGAAATTATTCTCAAACTTAAATAAATGAACGCAGTGATTTACTTTCATTTCGCATTGTTGTGCTGTCACGACAAATGAGGGGAAAATACTTGGTCTCGACTAGTCATGTTGTCGGGTAACAAGTCCATTTCTCGACGCGCACAATAAATAAATCATTGTATCATTATGAAAGTATTTCAAACAACTTGTTTTTATCTATTTCAGGGGGCATGACAGCTGAGTGGCATCCTCAATGGCTCCCCATCAAGGAGGCTGCGATTCGAATGCTGTCCAAGGTATGAAAAGTCATGTTCTTGCGGTTCAGAATTCACGTAAAATTGGATATTAACAGCCATATAACGCTACAAGCTTGCTTGTCTTCGTCCATTGCAAGCAAGGCCACAAAGTATTGTTATTTAGGGGCTGATTGGCGTAGTAAGTGATACCAGTTGCTATGGAATAGCTCCATAGCTAAATAGTTAGCGTGCTGGCCTTTGGTCACAGGGGTTCGATTCCCGGCAGGGTCTGGAATTTTAACCATAATTGGTTGATTCCCCTGGCACGGGACTGGGTGTATGTACCATCTTCATCATCATTTCATCCTCATTACGACGCGCAGGTCGCCTGCGGGAGTCAAATCAGAAGACCTGCATTTGGCGAGCCGAACTTGTTCTCGGACGCTCCAGGCACTAAAAGTCATTCGCCATTTCATTTCAGCAGTGGGCATCTCGGACACATTCTGAGTCATGACCCTCATTGTACTCAGGCGGCTAGAACTACACTACCCACCGTGGTCCCAAACCCGTTAGAGGAGAGTTTCTCACTGGGCCTAGGGTAGCATCCTAATTCACATAATGTTTACCGAGTACGCTCAGAATGTTTTAAGTAAGCCTCGGACCTATGGGAGTAACGGAGTCCCACTTTCTTTTGACAGGCCAGAGACTCATTAGAAACGACTTGGGGAACGAAATGGAATTCGAAGGGAGCTTATAGAAGAAAGGCAGTAGAAATGGCTGAGTCAGCAAAGAGGATGTATCCGGATGTTTAGTAGGTAATGATATTCGGGTAAGGGGGGATAACGAGGAAGAGATTATGGAGTGTTCTTTAAGAGGAAAGGACAGAGTGTAGGGTAGGACTGTTCATCAGGATACTATTGCACGCAGCATAGTTTTTGTAAGGCACGTCAATGAGCGTATAGTGTGGGTAGATTTAGCAGTTGGAGGAATAAGGGGGAGAATTGTCTCCGTGTATTCACGATGTGAGGGGTGCATATGAGGATGAAGTTGTCAAGTTTTATGAAGCATTGGGTGACATCGCAGTCAAAGTCAACAGCAAGAATACGATACTGCTAATAGGCGACTTGAATGCGAGAGCTGGAAATAGAACTGGGGAATATAAAAAGGTGATGGGTAAATGTGGGGAAGATATGGAAGCTAATAGGAATTAGAAGCATTTATTGAAGTTCTTTGCTAGTATGGGATTAGTAGGTACGAATACGTTCTTCAAGCGCAAGGCTACGCATGGGTGTCTAGGGCCACGAGAATCAAAATATACTATATTATAACCGACTCTGAATTCAGGAAATCTTTTAGGAATGTGTGGGTATTCCGAGGATTTTTCGATGATACAGACCACTATCTGATCTGTAGTGAACTATGGAACAGAGAAAGTGAAATCTGTCTGCAGACGACCGAGCGCGTTGGCCGTGCTGTTAGGGGCGTGCAGCTGTGAGCTTTCATTCGGGAGATAGTGGGTTCCAACCCCACTGTAGACAGTCCTATGGTTTTCCGTGGCTTCCCGTTTTCACATCAGGCAAGTGCTACGACTGTACCTTAGTTAAGACCACGGCCACTTCCTTCCCACTCCTAGCTAGCCCTTTCCTATCCCATCGTCGCCATAAGATATATCTGCGTCGGTGCGACGTAAAGCAAATTGTAAAAAAATAAAATAAAATAATCCACAGTAGAGCTATGGTTTCACTCTTTCTCATGATCTAAAATTCGTGTTATGTAATTGAAAAACTGTATAATTTTCTCTGTTATATGAACGGGGCCACTTTGCAGGTTTCGGGGTACACATACAGTCTCTGGACCCGAGTTCGATTACAGACTCTGCAAGAGATTTAAAATCTGCTGCGCGGCCTGGGATAAGGACCACTCGACCTCGTGAAAGCAATTGACTAGAGGTTGGCTGAATCGTCAATCCTTGGTCGTCTTTTAATTGCCTTTCCGTGGTTTCCTCACTCCATCTACAGACAATTGCCGGGTACCAAACTTAAGTCCACAGCATCCATCTACTCATTTGTAGGTAGATTCAATTCATCTCAAGAACTAGTGCAATGATAGTGATAGCAATATTGATATGAGATGCTTCGCTGAATCTGGAGGATGTATGAGAATAATCAGAGATTAAGAGAATAAGAGATTTAAGTGAATAATAGAATTTAAATTTCAAAGCCCGATTTCGTTGAGGACTTGCCTAGTCAATGATATGTTGATATGTTGGATATTATTATCCTGTGTTTAGACTATAGTTCCGTTAAATGGTTTTCAATATCAATGTTCTGTGATGAGACTGCAAATACCATCGGACTAACTCAAACTGGACATAGTTAACTGAGTTATTTATGTCGACAACAATTTTAGATAGACTTTTCTCAGTAACTGTAAATTGTAACAGAATAAAATTGCAATGGCTAGTGATGGAATATTTCCTCTACAATTCACTATGTTTATAGTTAGTTATTGTTCATATTTTTTAAAGATTTTGTAAATTCTAAGAAACTATAGTACTTTAATTAATTCATAATTTCTTTCTTAACCTGATACTCCTTAAAATCTTATACCTATGCTGTTTCAGTTTTGTATGTTATCTAGTTCATGAGAAAAAGGTGCCCAAATATTTCAAAGGACAGTTTGGAGGGGGAAAAAAAGCTCTAACATTTATCGAAGCTAGTTTTTCATATTAGCTGGCTCTTATAAATTCAGTATCTTAAATGAAGTGATAAAGTGATGAAGCAATGATAGTAAACTTAAGATTTCAAGAGTAAGAATTGCGAGGTACCGTATCTCTGAATGAAACTTCAAGCAGGAAATCATTCCGTCTATCAGATTACAATAACATATGGATGAAACCTACCTCTACTTTTCTAGCTGCAGGTTTACTGGCCGCCTTTGGAGGAGGTGAAACAGCTTCCCGCCGAGCCACGCCTCCTTTCTTGACGTCAGCCGCAGGTGGTGGCATCTTCTTGCTCTCTTCCCGTTTATGTTTACTGGCGTTATACGTCTTGAACTTGTCACTACTTTTTACTGTGGAAGTTTCTTCGAGCAGCAAAGCTCCCCCTACATTAGGCAACTTCTTGAACACAAAAGAGTCATCAACTACGTCATCGTTGTCGTCGTCGTCGTCGTCGTTAAACAGTTCTGGAGGTGGCGATGCGGACAGCAGTTCGTTGTTCTCAATGTCCCGAACCTGATATTTAGCAAATAAATCCTCGCGTTTTTTTTCTTCAATTACTGTAAAAGTCTGATTTCCATTCAACTGCTGATCAGTTTCCCCGAGTGTTTCGTAATCAATGTCTTCTTCGTATTGGTCTCGTTGAAATGAATGGATGTTAACTTCTTGCCTCCTAATGCTTCCGTTGGAGCCCTCGCTGTTCAACTGCTGTTTGCGATTGCTTCCATTCAAGTCTTCCCTAGAATAACTTCCTTCAAAATTGTTGTCCAAATGTTGTTTGCGATAACTACCATTGAAACGTTCCTCCTCAGGCTGCACCCTGAAACTTTCGTTGAAGCGTTCGGTATTACTTACTTTCCTGATATTTCCGTCTTCATCTTCAACCGTCAATCTTCGAAAACTAGCATTGTAGTCTGTTTCGACGTTATTTTGTTGTTGCTGTCTTCGATAACTACCATTCAGTTCATTGGTGACACTTTCTCGAGCGTGGCTCTTGGATCTCTTAACGTTCGTTTTAGTGATTTGGTTGCTGTTTTGAGAACGGTCGAGACTGGCGACTCTGTTGGCTTTGGTCTTGGCAGCCGGTGGAGCACCTCGGGACTTACTAAGACTGTTGTCTAGCGGTTCTAAAGGATAACTGCGGTCCCAGCCTGTGCTGCCATTAGTACGTCGCTCGTCGAACATCTGGCGGACCTTGCCCACGCTCATTGAGGAATTGTTGGAGGACACCGAGCTTACGGAGGAACTCCCAGCGCTACCACGGGCGGCGACGCGTTGGAACGCCCTTTGCTGTTGGCTCTCATACAGGCGGAGGAGTTTCTGCTCTTTCTCCTGCAACTGCTTCTGCTGGAACCGCGCCTGCAAAAACAACAAATGGAATCATTAGTCTACATTACAGTGTTCCAACCTATGGCGGTGGTGTGTGATTCACATATTGTTATTACGTTAAAAAATGCAAGGAATAAAAGAAAATCAACCTGATGAACATGAGTTCGTTTCACATTCAGGAAGTCGAAGCATTTAGAAATGGGACTGCTACTTTGGGGGGGGGGGTTACTCACCTACATCATAAATGAGTACCAAGTTAATTCCTGAGGACAAAGGAGCTAACAACTCTTATCTTACTTAGTGCCAAGGTTACGGAAAGTGGAAGCTGTTAGGGATTGGAACGCCCTCTGTGCCCTCTATCGGTTTATCATTCTTTCTTTCGCAGTAACATTCCTAATTAACTATTTCGGAATAAATAGAATGTGATCTACTCATCTGCCGTTTGTCATGATGTTGATACTCTCTTGTTATGTGGGTACTGGCGGCGTGAAGAAAATAAAAAGAAAAAACTCTTGGAGATATCCGTTCAGTGTAATCGTCATTAGTGGTAGTGTTGATGGTTCTTCGTTCCCGCGGTTTCGGCATCAGTGTTATATTTTGTTCCACGCGAGTAACGACCGTTTACAACAAGCTGTGAACAAATCCTTTTTATTATTGGTACATACGTTCTGCTTTTTTTTACAGATAGACAGTTCTTGCTAGTCTCAGTCACTGAATGATAGACTGATAGAGGGCATAGAGGACGTCTCAAACCCTAACAGAAGCCTTTACCTTCCACTGCTCCAAGAACCTTCAAGGCTTGTGCAGATACCCTTTTCTTTTTTTGCTAGTGCTTTAAAGTCGTACTAACACCGATAAGTTTTTAGCGATGTTTGGATGCGAACTCGCAATCCTCTGAATGCATACTTAGGGCTACACAACGCGTAGTGAACTCGCTCGGTTGGTTTAATTATAGCCTACTTAGCATCAAGAGAAAATAGAATGGGAAGCAATATTGTTGTCCTGTTAAGAATTCTTACGGAACGGATTATTGCATTAGTAGAATTATTTAGCATCGCTTTCCGCAGAATGTTTCAGTGAATCTCGCCCATCTCACTTTCCTTGAATCGAAACAATTAAGTTACATCAAAGGCATCAGGAGCAGAAGTCAAGGCTACAACTGTGAATATTTCAACTGTTTTTCCCACGTGCTATTGATTATCCGTCTCTTGGCCTCTGAACACTTGTTTCTGTCTTCGTACCCCAATAGGTTTCATTGTTCCATGCCTTCCATACTCCCCTACTCCTCCCAATCCTTTGTACGCTTAGATCACCTCAAGCTACTATTGTTCAACTGGTAGGTGGTAGCTTTTGTACCAGCAGGACCAAGATTTGTCCCTTAAAATTGGTATTTGCTTAAAATCGTTCTTCACCTTCCAAGCGACTTTTTATCAATTCACCGGGCTTAGTAGCTCAGGCTGAGATCAGATTGGCGGATTCAATCCCGGCTCAGTCTGATGGTATTTGAAATTGGTCAAATACGACAGTCTCGTGTCCGTAGATTTACTGGCATGACAGCATTTCGGCTCCTCAGTGTCCCCGAAAACCGTAAAAAGTAGTTAGTGAGACGTTAAACTATAATTATTATTATTTATATCAATTCTTCTTCGAGTTTCGCCATTGGTTTACTCTAGAAGGTTCTCTACATGTATAAATAATGGTAACTACACATATGTATACATAGCTGTTCGCTGATATCTGAACTGAACCATATCCCACACTGGCTACATAAATCCGAACTGATTATGTTGTGGTCTTAATTCTCCGCTGGATTAGGAAGGATTACTTAAAGGCTATCTACACTTTAAGATGTAGTATCTTTTGCTTTCAAACTATGACAACCTATTAGCAAATATAAAACTTGCAAGACACGAAAAATTACTGAAAATGACACGACGCATTGAGCTGCCTTTTTCTTTCTAGGGGTTGGAATATGATATTGCGTTATAAGTCCAGTGTGCATGTGTGTATAGGAAAATATCAATAATCATTCTTCATTTAGGTCTGTAGGGCACAGAATTGGAATAGCTGCCCCAGGATATGAAATACGATGCTATTCTTACATTTTCGTTGTAGAGATGCCGTTGTAAAAATACAAAAACAAAGTGTTTATCAGTTTCTTTCATGAACACATTAATTATCAGAAGAGAAAGCTTTCGTAATGAATACTAAAGGAAAGAATATTAAATATTTTGAATTAAAACAATAATTTTGATGCCTTGCTTTTTAACGTATGATATGTCATACGCTGGGCATTACTGTGTTAATGTCCGGCTCCATGGCTAAATGGTTAGAGTGCTGGCCTTCGGTCCAGAGGGTTCTGGGTTCGATTCCCGGCCGGGGTGGAGATTTTAACCTTAAATGGTTAATTCCCTTGGCTCGAGGCTGGGTGTTTGTGCTCTCCCCAACATCCCTGCAACTCACACACCACACATAACACTATCCTCCACCACACTACCACGCAGTTACCTACACGTGGCAGATGCCCCCCACCATCATTGGAGGGTCTGCCTTACAAGAGCTGTACTCAACTAGAAATAGCCACACGAAATTATTATACTGTGTTAATACGAGGAGGAAAAAGGTGGGTGATGTTGGGGTGTGTTCCACTCCTCGAAGAGCGAGTGTTTCGATAATGAAAGGGAAAGACCACGAAAAGCGGAGAAAACGAATGCTTCCTTGGCCTTGTAAACTTAATACTTCTGGTCTGAAAGAAAACAAGAATTGACCAAGGAAGGTAAACCAGGAAATAGGGGAAAGCTGGCAAAAGCACTATCCACTCCTAAGCTTTTACTTGGCCACGTGTGCTGCTGTAGTCAATGTTCTGTAAAGGTGTCACAAGTATAAATAAATATCTCTCGCGTTTGATATAAATATCGTCACTAAAGGAAAGTTGTGGGCAAACAACATATTTTAGCTTAAATAGTCCACTTTTGAATCTACAGGTCTTTGCTTTTGAAGTAAGCACCTCCAGAAACCTCTACTCAAAATAGCACTCTTCTACTGCCCAAAATACGAATTAAATGCTGTGCAAAAAGGGATGTGTAAATACATAACACTTCGCATCGAACGTACTAGTAGCAAATATGTTATTGCTTCTGTTCTTGAACTGTGGTGTCTTTTCAGATCGGTACATGAAAGAATATAGATATAGTAGTATGGAATGACTATTAGACAAAATAAACCGCGATAAACAATTCAGCTGCAAGTATTTTCCATACGGAAATCTGCTTCAGTTAAAACCAATAGCAGTGCTTGTTTCACTCGGGCGCACGTGATCGAACAACGTTTATCTTCTTATTCATTTCTCCTTTTAAGGATAGAGCGCAGGATGCCATAAATATCTACCTGATATAGGCCGACAGGATTAAGAAAACAATAGAAATAGTAATGTAAATGAGATGTTACACATTTATACACAGAAACATTAAACATCCCAGGGCTTACAACTTCTTAACATGGAGTGGCGAACACCTGAACTCCAGCTGAGTCATTCTGAGTTACTCGTGCCAGGCTTGTCCCTTCCCTTCCCGACCTCCCTTTGTCCATTCTTGTCACTTTCTGAAGGGAGTAATTCATTTTCACAGCTTTCATGACTCTTCCCTTTTCTTAACAGATACAGTAACTTCTTCCTTCAAATAGTACGACCTCACCCCATTTCTCCTAGAACAACAGTTAGGAGGTGCTGCTGTCTCTTAACTCTTTATGAGTTCTTAATCATCCTAAAATATATTTTGTTGATTACTACCGCCCATAATGCTATAAAAAGTATACATATTTTCTGTTTTACATGACAAAGTTGTGAAGTATTTACAATGGATTTAGTAGAACAGTAGTCCCCCTTAAATAACTATTGTTTCTTCTTCTTCTTTTGCTACCGCTTTTCCCCACACCTGTGGGGTCGCGGGTGCGAGCTGCGTCGCACATGTGGATTTGGCCCTGTTTTATGGCCGGATGCCCTTCCTGACACCAACCCTATATGAAGATATGTAATCACTATTGCGTGTTTCTGTGGCGGTAGGTAGTGTGGTATGTTGTCTGAATATGATGAGGAGAGTGTTGGGACGGACACATACACCCAGTCCCCAAGCCAGAAGAATTAATCAGAAGCGATTAAAATCCCCGACCCGACCGGGAATCGAACCCGGGGCCCTCTGAACCGAAGGTCGTAAAGTTGACAATTCAGCCAACATATCAAACTCACCCTTAAATAACTATGATTCAAGTAATTCGCCAACAGGATTAAAAATCTTGTTGAGTCCTCAGCCCGGAAGCTGGTTGGTTTCTGAACATGTAAGTAATTCAATTATTTTTATCAAAATTTAAGTTCCCCGAAGGGAACGATAATTAAATTTCATCGATTGCGAACATCGCCAGGGCGTGGAATTTTGACCCGCAGAAGTTCTTTTAGGTGCCGTATGCCAATTACAGAGTTGTCGCATTTAAACATCGTGAAATACCAGTGACCTAAGTCACGATCGAGCCCACTATCTCGAGAGCAGTACAGCAGCGATTAATCGATTGTGCCACGGCTAAGTTCGGCATCTTGTCTAAAGTTTCGTATTTAATCATCAACAATTCCAAAATATTTTATTGTAACAATTATCTTTGATTTCTCTAGAACGTATATAGAAATAAGTACCTGTCCGGCTTCATGACTAAATAGCGTAATGGCCCTCGCTTCAAGGGTCTTAGGTTCGGTTACACGGCGGGCTGGGAATTTCACCCGTTTTAGTTAGTTCCCCTAACTCGGGTACTGAATGTTTGTTTGTCTTACACACCTCTTCATGTACACATAGCACACAACAGTACCAACCACCACAGAAACACGTAATAGTAGAACACATCCTTTAATTTAAGTTGGCTCAGGAAAGACACCCCTTGTGGTTGGAGGCAGTGAATAACACCCACGGTATCTCCCACCTGTCGTTAGAGGCGACTAAAAGGGGCCCCAGAAGCTCTTTACTTGGGAGCGTGGGTTGGCGACCACGGGGCCCTTAACTGAGTCCTAATATTGCCTCCACTAACTTGTGCCAGGCTCCCCACTTTTCATCTATCCTATCCAATTTCACTTCGTCAGTTCTTGTTCTTTTCCAACCCCGACGGTATTAGAGGATTCGAGGCCTCGGTAGTCGTTCATTTTCAAGCTCTTCGTGGCCCTTGTCTTTCTTTGGTCGTTACCTTAATTTTTCGAAGTATAGGATCTCTTCAATAATTTTCCCTCTGATCAGTGTTAATAGCGGAGGGTTGACCAGTTGTACTTCCTCTTAGAATAATCACCACCACCACCACCACCACCACCACCTACCAGGGAGTAATAAACGTGGAGGAAGAGGTGTGCAGAAAGAGGAACTAAATCGTTATTGTATGCTGTATACGGTTACCAATCTTTGTCAATATAATAATAATGTTATTGGTATTATGTCACATCTTAATGCTTTTGGGGATACCAGGTGTGTCGAAATTTTGTCCCGTAGGAATTCTTTTACGTGTCAGTAAATGTACCTTCTGACTGAGCCGAGATCGAACGTTTCAATTTGAGCTCAGAAAGTTAACTCTCTACCGTCTGAGTTATTCAGCCTGGCTCTTTGAAAATGTATTTCTGCATATTTTACTTAGTCCTTATGATTTTTAGCTTTTTTTAAAAGTAACTTTTCAATTATTGCACTTTTAAGTACCAACTTCAGCTCCATGGAAAACGATGTAGTCAATTCCTTGCCAAAGATATTGTATAATTATTTTTCAGCACTTGCAAAGCGAGCATTGGAGGACAAATTTCCTCCAGAAGAGCGCTAACTCACTTTAACCATATCGTATTTATAATACGTTAAATACCTTATAAATTACTGTACCATGCACCTGGGGATCATTCTTAGAAAAACAAAACGTGGTTTACTCGCATGCTACTTGTGAAACAGCTATAACTTCCAGTTGAAAACACAGTGGTATTCCACCAGACTGTAAGTCTACCTACATACAACAAGTCATCATGAACATAATATAAAAAGAGATAATGAAGGTTAAGGTAATTCATGTGGGCAAACCCCGTTATGGAACTTAGTATTCTGATTGGCGTTCAGCCTTGGTGTGGGATATGCACATGCATTAAACCAGTATAGATCCGCCAAAACATGGTGACTCAACCTTAATGTGTGGGGAGACCAAATGTGGGTCGGATCTGCTGTGATCAGTCTCTCTTATAATTGCTTGAGAGCAGGCGTTACCTATACTTATCCACGTAATGAAGTGTAGGTGAACAGAATGTATAAACCAAAGATGGGCAATGATGTGGTTGTAAGTGAAACCTATCTGCCAACCTTCGAAAACCAAAAAGCAGGATATTGCAGATGCGATGCTGAATTATCACACTGGTCAACAGTACAAAATAAAAATAAGAACATGTCTCCGATTAAGCAATACTAGGAAACTGTTTAGAAAATGGTTTCATAAATATATAGTTTTCGTCCGCCTCTGTGGTGTAGTGGTCAGTGTGATTAGCTGCCACCCCCGGAGGTCCGGGTTCAATTCCCGGCTCTGCCACGAAATTTGAAAAGTGGTACGAGGGCTGGAACGGGGTCCACTCAGTCTCGGGAGGTCAACTGAGTAGAGGTTGGTTCTGTTCCCACCTCAGCCATCCTGGAAGTGGTTTTCCGTGGTTTCCCACTTCTCCTCCAGGTAAATGTCGGGATGGTACTTAACTTAAGGCCATGACCGCTTCCTTTCCTCTTCCTGGTCTATCCCTTCCAATCTTCCCATCCCCCCGCAAGGCCCCTGTTCAGCATAGCAGATGAAGCCGCCTGTGGAGGTACTGGTCATCCTCCCCAGTTGTATCCCCCGACCCAGTGTCTTGAGGTGGTAGAGGTAGGATCCCTCGCTGAGTCTGAGGGAAAACCGACCCTGGAGGGTAAACAGATAAAGAAGAAGAATATATAGTTTTCATTTGCCATAATAAAACATCAAACCTTGTATGAACACACCATGCTGTACGTAATGATAACCAATATAGTAAATTAAACCCATTTTTACACGAAAATTAGAACTGATTATGGCTCTATCACCTGAACAGACACTTAACAGCACTTTCTTTTAAGCAAAACTGCTTTAACAATTCATCACAATAATTGAACTTAATTAAGCTACACTGATCAATCCCCTGAACATCACAACTATCACAACAGCGACGCTAGGGAGAAAAACAACACTAGAGTTGAGCATTACGAAAATTATTTTCCATTTAATAGCTTCTGATGAGAACAGGACTTCTGGCCATATGATAGTTAATTAAGAGACGCACCTACGCCTACTCGTGGTGACCAGCAAGAGAAGGACTTTCGACATTCACAGTACCTAATAAGAGAAGGACCTTCAGCCACTGAAGCAACATCCTGAAACAGCGGGAATTTTCAAACCAATATTAAATTCTGCAGTTATTAACTCATTATCGGGAAAAACAATTAACCGTTCGGGAGGTCGGGAAGCAATGTAAAATATCGGGAGTCTTCTGCCTAAATAGGCAGAATTGGTAGGTATGTAACATTTATAATGTACGAGGAAGGGAAGAAGGAATTTGTGAAAAAAAATGCACGAAAAATTTAACTTCTGATTTAAATAATTGATTTCAAGTTATACTGCAACCAATATCCGGTAGTCACATCAAAGCAACTGGAAAATTTAGATCATATGCTTTGGATACGGCTAAATTATTTATCGAGGAGTACCCTTGGTACCCAATGCCACCAACCATTCACATAATCTAGATTTACGGTCTTGAAGTAAGTTAATTTCCAGTGCTTTGCTTCATATTGAACAATTAAGTGAAGAAGCACAAGATGCCAGATATAAAGTATTCACAAGGTATAGAGAACGTCTCACAAGGAAAATGTGCCCAGAGAAGACTAATAATGATGTGCTTAATAGGCTTAGTAGGCTTAATATACGAAGAAGGGAAGAAAAAGTAGAATATTCATATGACCTAGACATTTCAAACATGGAAGAATGCATAGATACGGGCAGTGCAACTGAACTTCATCCGGACATCAGCAGCTAAAATTTACTATGGTTCAAATGGAGACCCTGCATAATCTGCATACGTAAAGGTAATTTTTGCTATTAATTCGGACATACTTTTAAGCATA
Organism: Anabrus simplex; assembly: GCF_040414725.1. Classification (NCBI taxonomy): domain Eukaryota; kingdom Metazoa; phylum Arthropoda; class Insecta; order Orthoptera; family Tettigoniidae; genus Anabrus; species Anabrus simplex. The sequence goes on along the minus strand of NC_090265.1, from coordinate 470,790,773 downwards.
TTTTCTTGATTAAAGAAATACATCCTTTGATAAATAAGTTTTATATATATTGCTGCCACCAAACATTAACTGGGGCCGATGACCTTTGATGTTAGGCCCTTTAAAACAACAAGCATCATCATCATCATCATCATCATCATCATCATCATACATTAACTCTTGTTGTGAAAATGAGTCAAATAGTAATTGTTCAGATTGACTAAAAACACATACAGTGTTCATTAGGTATTTACAATAAAATGAGCTATGATTTAGTTATAAACATGTGTTTCTCTCAATTAAGTTACCAAAATACCATCCACATAATTTTTGCCAACTTTTCCTCCCTTTCGTTCCCATTGCGCGACGCAAGGTTAGGAAAGTGATAGGATCGGGATGGCAGTGGTTGTGGCCTTAATTGAGGCACAGGCCCAGCATTTGCCTGGTCTGAAAATGGGAAACCGCAGAAAACCGTCGTTAGGGCTGCTGACGATGGGATTAAATCCCAGTATCTCCCGAATGCAATCTAACAACTATGTGACTCAAACCGCACGACCAACTCGCTCGGTGAATTTGAGACACCGTCCTCATGTTAACGCATTGGACATAGCTGAGAGAGCTTACCACCGAGAGAAATTCTGGTAGAAACACGAAGTACGTCCACTCACGAGGCAGTTATTTAAGTTAGTATACAGGCCTACTGGTATAAGGTATCTTTGCTGGCGAGATGCGGTCTTTACATTTCATTATCTCTTCCAGCATGGGCAAGATCAAATTTGTTACTTTCACTGATCTGTCTCAGTCTAATCCTTGGCTTTGACGATATGAAAGTGATTGAGGTATAAACGATGCTAGTAATTCCTAGTATTCCTTTTGAGTGCCACCTAGGCCATCTATGACAGCTGACGGTGGAGCTATGAGGATGAAACCAGTCTTCGGGTTGAACACATACTGCTATAAGCTGTGTTCCAAATTGTCATTTTCGCTGTTTCGTTTAGAGATTTGGGACAACTCGGTCACTAGTCCCGTGAATGTATGAAAAACCTGTCTGAAAACCTAGGCCTGGTACAAGTTTAAAACTCGACCGGAACGGATCGTATGTCGAGCAGCTCCAGTGTGCAGTCTGCGTATTCCGACAAGGCAGTGTAGTGTTAGTTGCTAGCTTACTACATGTTATCTGTTCACTGGCTTACTCGTTGAAATAAGTGTTAATGAACAGTGAACGCCAGAAAATTAGCATTAATGCAAAGATGTACGTGCAGTGCAACTGAACTTCATCCGGGCATCAGCATCTGAAATTCACTATGGATCAAATGGAGGCCCGGCAGTGAAATGCTTGAACAAAATCTTTATAAGTAAAGGTAATTTTTACTGTCAATTTAGACATAATTTTAAGCATATTATCTTCACTAAAACATACGCCAGTGGTAAAGAAAAAATTAAAATTACAAGCAACTTGAATCTATATTTAATATTACTCTAAGATGAAAAATGAAATTATTTCTCTAAATTCGGTGCAATAAAGAGCATAATAACTGAATAATAGTGGTAAAGTTGTTATAAACTATCCTTAACAAAGCGTATTTTACAAATTAACATCGAAGTTCCGCAGGAGATATCGCCTTTCATCCACATCATCACAGTCAATTCGGACTCGTGGACAAGAAGAAATGTGCATTATGTTATTGTAGTGCCTCACACTATCTCTGACACAGTGCTAGGTGTACATTCTGCATTCTAATGAGGTTTTCAAATATCACTTGTCAGTATATATACATTCACAGTAAAGAAGTATTCGTACACTTAATACTGAAACAAAAATACTTTACCTAGTACACTTATTGTCATGTAGGTAGTATAGCATCAATAGATTAGCTTTCTGTACACTATGTAGAGATACAGTATATACATAATAAAACATACAATTGATGGACGTCTCTGTCATTAATACATGAATACATGAAAATACCAGGATTTCATACTCATAAAAAAGTATTCGTACAGTCCGGTTTTACTTTCATTTCCCACTGATTTTGTGGACATTTAGTATTTTGTTGGCAATCCTTTTGATTTTACAATGGCATCAGGCAGCCTAGGCATCGAATGAACTAGCTTAGAGGTGAAGGTGGGCTCAATCTTACCCCATTCTTCCAAAAGAGCCATTTTCAAAGCTAGCTTTGATGAAATATTTCTTGTGCTCCGTCTCTCTTTAAGATAAGCCCACACATGTTCAATTGGATTCAGATGCGGGATTGGGGGTGGGGGGTGGGGTTGTTACCATATATTTGGGTGTGTTGTATAAAATCCAAAATCGTGCATCAAGGGCCGTATGCTTTGAATCATTATCCTGCATGAATACATAATTACCCAGAAGTCCCATTTCAATATAGTATTTACGGTCCATCTTTCCACTTATGAATTCTAAGGAACCTACTCCAGCTGAGCTCATGCACTCCCAAACCATTAAACAACCTCCACCATGCTTCACTGAAGGAAGCAGATTTTTTTCTTCGAATTCTGTGTTCGTTTTCCTCCATACCCTTTTGCCATGTTCTTGAAAAACAGTCAATTTACTTTCATCCGTAAATATAACTGGATCCCAGAATTCTAGAGAAGCATGTTTATAGTCTGTAGCATATTTTTAGTCTTTTATTCCTATTTGCATTCGTATATAAAAACTTTTGAATTGTGGAAGCAAAGATATTAAGTTTTAAATCGTTTCGTTGTTCAGACCTCAGTTTTGCAGCACTGATTCTAGGATTTTTCTTAACTTTCCTGAGGATTAGTCTTTTAGTTCGATCGTCTATATTGTATGGACGCCCACATCTACGTGCATTTTTGATAGTTTTCCCCTCACGATACCTGTCAATAATTCCCTGAATTGTAGATCTTGGTCTCTTCACAAGTTTCGATATTTCCGAGAGCTATTTACAGGAATTATGAGCCCGGATTACAATTCTTCTCTCTTCTTCTGTTGTTTCTTTCATTTTGCGGTCCATCTTACTTATTGACCGTATCACTTGTTTAGAACGACTGAAGCACAAGTGACTTGGTACAAGACGTGACCTTTACTGCTTACCTGCGTTGCAAGGGATGTCATCGAGGACTTTGATGCGAGATAAACCACCTGTACGAATACTTTTTATGCATCTACAGTATGTACCTGTTCTATTCGTACGGGCTGTTTACGTTAGTACCTCAACGCACTGCCAGAAAATAATAAACTGAAAAGGATTTTATTCACTGAACATATATTTAACAAAGCTTTCAGAAAACATATATCTACTATATCTGTTTACAACAATGTTTACAAATCATATGGCTTCTAATAAAGAAAAGCGCGCCCATAACGTTGTATCTTTCCTATTCGTACAGGCAAATTGAACACTTGAAGTAAACAAAAAATAAAGAGTTCCTGGAACAAGTTAGTATCTAGTGGAATGTCTCCGAGCCTTTATAACTGCCTGATATCGTCACCGCATTGAATACACTAATTTCTTGCACATGTCCGGGCTGATTTGCTGCCATTCCTGAAGAATCACACGTTTAAGTTCCTCCTTCGTAAGCACACGTTGTCTACGGATATTCTTCTTCAACGAAGCCCAAAGATGTTCGATGGGATTTAAATTTGGAGACTGGGGAGGTGTTTCAAGCTGCTTAGGAATGTTCCAAATGAACCATGTCTTATTAATGTCAGCAGTGTGTTTCGGTCATTATCATGCTGGAACATATAAACAGGTGGCATCCCCATTTTTTCGTCACTCTGGTTTACGTTTGCCCTCAGGATTGCATTATAGCACTCCTTGTTCATTATTTCGTCAATGAAATGTATCTTATCCACACATCTGGCTGACATACAGTCCAAAACCATTGCAGACCCACCACCGTATTTTACAGTTGGAAGTGTATTTGCCACATCACTGTCCGTACCAATGTTTCTCCATATTCTGTGGATGCCATCTGACCCGAAAAGTTTTATTTTGTCTCATCAGACCAGATAACATCACTTCAGAATTCGTTCTCCTTATTTGTATGCTCCTTAGCGAATGCCAGTCTAAGCCGTCCGTTTTTTCTACTTACGTATGGCCTTTTCCGAGGGATTCTTCCGTAGTACCCATGCCGATACAGGTTCCGACGGCTGGTGGAGTTGCTGATCTTCTTTCCAGTTAGTTCCTCCGTGAGTCGCCTCAATAATGATACATTTAATTTGGAATGTGACTTAATCGGCCGAACAACAAACCGTTCTTCCCTTTCATTTCACTTTCTCCTGGGTTTCCTTGGCGTGTTCTTAATAGTGTCTTTGCATTTACATTCATCAACCACATATTGCATTGCATCGTAGAATGTGTTCTATTGATCAGCTGCCCAATCTTTCGTAATGAAAGTCCTTCAAGTGCCAGTTTAAGTATAGTGTTCTTAAGATTCGTACTTAACTCTGCACTCCTACCCATGCCCACCACAGATGCACTTGACCGGTCGTATGCCGCCACTGTGAGACTTTTCCGTGCTTCGCAAACAAACGGTGCGCATCATCCTGTCCATGTGTACGAATACAACTGGTACACCCGTTTGTCGATGCCGGCACATTTATATCAAATCTTCCTGCCTGTATCTAAATAAGTATGGTTTTGACTAACGAATTATCATTGACAAACCATGTTTTTACCCGTAATGTACGTTTCATTTTAGTTTCTCAATCGTTAATGTGAATATACGAGACTTGATAAGAAATTGAAGCCTGTACGAATAACAGCGACACATACTGTATATTTCGAACTTATTGGATGATTTGTTTCTTAAAACAAACATTTCTAAAGTACTATTGTTATTTCCGGTATGTAGCCATATTCATGTTTCGCGAAATACCAAAATATGGAAAAGTAGTGAAATTTCTAGCAGCCAATGGACAAAGCGTCAACTACAAACGACAACATTGCTAAACGTTTAAGGCGTACGTATACTTTTCCCCATGACTGTAAGTCACATAAACAAAATTTGTTTTGTATCTACTATAACATTTACTTTGCAACGAACATTTCATACCAGCACTAAGTAAATATATATTTACTATTTTTGTTGACACCACTGTTTAACAGTAGGTAAGGTTGTCTCAAAATCTGTGCACAAAACGGTTCTACCACAATTAGTATTTCAGTTGAAGAATTTATTTTCGTGTGACTATATCTAGCCGAGTGCAGCCCTTGTAAGGCAGACCCTCCGATGAGGGTGGGCGGCATCTGCCATGTGTAGGTAACTGCGTGTTATTGTGGTGGAGGATAGTGTTATATGTGGTGTGTGAGTTGCAGGGATGTTGGGAACAGCACAAACACCCAGTCCCCGAGCCATTTGATTTAGTCAATGAAGGTTAAAATCCCCGACCCGGCCGGGAATCGAACCCGGGACCCTCTGAACTGAAGGCCAGTACGCTGACCATTCAGCCAACGAGTCGAACAGTTATAGAAATGGGAGCCCAGTTGTAGAAGTTATAGAAATGATACAGTATATACCTAGTACGATATTAATCCCCATATGTTCTGATATTTTGACAATCCAAAACATTTGCTTAGTTGCAACAGAGAATCAATATATTGATTACATTACAGTCATATTAAAGTATACAGCTCTACGACACTCCAATGAGAGCAGATATGGCTTGCATTTTAAAAAAATTACAAACTGCATTCCTGCTCCATCCGCATCACAGATAACGCCACAAGAGTTCCAAGAAATAGGTCCCGAAAACTGGTACTCGATTCCTCAGGCATAAGGAATCAATTCTCGGCGATCCCTTCGCGGGGCTCAACGCTCACTGTGGATTTGGCGGGTAATTAGGGCGGATGCCATCTGCCCCTATACGCTGTTTCTAGTGAAAATTACTTCAAAAATCACTGGCAAACGAACGAGTAAAATTCGACTCGGTGTCGAATTGCTCGAACACGTCAACACGTCGATACCTTTTCAAATAATTACCCAAACTAATTTACGCTCATGTACAAACACAGGAGCATGGTAATGCTCGTTCTTGTCACAGTCGGAAATGATCTCATGGGTGTTTCCCAGTGTAGGCTACACTTCCTGACACAAAGTTGTCGCCTTCTTTCCTGGCCTTTACCCCAGTTATCTATAGTCGGATTGAATGTGGAGTACGCCCAGTTTTACGGTGAAATGAAATGGCGTATGCCTTTTAGTGCCGGGAGTGTCCGAGGACAAGTTCGGCTCGCCAGATGCAGGTCTTTTGCTTGACTCCCGTAGGCGACCTGCGCGTCGTGATGGGGATGAAATGATGATGAAGACGACACATACACCCAGCCCCCGTGCCAGTGAAATTAACCAATTATGGTTAAAATTCCCGACCCTGCCGGGAATCGAACCCGGGACCCCTGTGACCAAAGTCCATTTAGCCATGGAGCCGGACGCTTCTGTGCTGGTTGGTAGTGTAATGTGTTGTATGTAAATGAAGACCACAAACACCCAGCCCCGAACTACAGGAATTAAGCAATCGCGGCTAAAATCCCCGACCCCATCGGGAATCAAACACGGGGCCCTCTGAACGGAAAACCATTACGCTGAACACTTAGCAACCGAGCTCGGTAGCTGCAGTCGCTTAAGTGCGGCCAGTATCCAGTATTCGGAAGATAGTAGGTTCGAACCCCACTGTCGGCAGCCCTGAAGATAGTTTTCCGTGGTTTCCCATTTTCACACCAGGCAAATGCTGGGGCTGTACCTTAATTAAGGCCACGGCCGCTTCCTTCCCACTCCTAGCCCTTCCCTGTCCCATCGTCGCCATAAGACCTACCTGTGTCGGTGCGACGTAAAGCAACTAGCAAAAAGAACATTTAGCAAAGGAGCTGAATACTTCTTGACAAAACTTGATTGGTTAAAAGTGATGAGCTCGTTTTTTGGCAGTTAATACACAAAGGTTAGCCAATAGAAGTGTGCATCTCTATGTTTTTAGAGAGAGTATGGCATAGGAAAGAGAGAGGATCAAAAGCAGTGACCGTGGGCTTAATTAAGCTGCAGCCCCAGTATTTGCCTGGTGTGAAAATGGGCAACCAGCTTCAGGGCTGCCAACAGTGAGGTTTGAACCCACTATGTAACGAATGCAAGCTGACAGATACGTGACCCAAAACACGCAGCCACACAAATATATTCCCTACGAGAGACCATTGAGTTTTTGTGCCAGAAAATGTTCAGAAATACCTTACACTAGTATAAAAACGGCGTCATTTTCCTACAAGAATGATCTCAACAAGGGAGCAGTTGTGGTTGAGCAGTCCGACTCTGAGATGAATATTTACAGACTGATCTCAAGGCGAACAATACAATATGTTCATGGCCGCTACGCTGGTGTAACGATGACAATAGAAATGTATAAATCAAGTCCAAGGTATTCTTTCTGTGTTGTTAAATTTGGAGGTCAATGCCAGATTTGGTAGTATGTGAAGTGTGATGTGCACACCTGTGCAAATCAAATAATCGGAATTACATCATCTCAGCGTCGTGGTTCAAGAAACAATACCCTCACTATCAAAAGGGTACATCAGAATGTAACAAGAGATATATTCAAGTTGATGAGATCGAATACCAAATAATGTACACACCCGAATGTCATAAATGTCATACTGTTAACTTATTTTGTCCACTGTTTCAATAATGGAACTTTCAAGTAAATCATTACGAATTATTTTCGACGGTTATCTGATAACTGAGTATGACTCCTTGGCTAAATGGTCAGCGTGTTGGCCTTTGAATCAAAAGGCCCAGGTTTCATTCCTGGCTGGGCCGAGCACTTTGCCTGCGTATGATTAGTTCACCTGGCTTGATGAATGGGTGTTTGTGTTCGTCGTAATACACTTTTCATCTATATACACAACACAACACTAACAATCACCTCAGAAATACGCAAGTGAACACATCTCTCCACATAATGTTGGCGTCAGGAAGGACATCTGGCCGTAAAACAGGAACAAATCCACGTCAATCACCGACCCAAATAAATTGGGGGGGGGGGAAATAGGCAGAAGGAGAAGTAGTAGTTTTTCAGTAAATGACTATATAAACATAGAGCTGGTATATCTGTCGAATATTTCACTCAGTTTTCCAATGGATTAACCGCATTTGTATCAAACACTGAGCAACTACAGAAACTGAAATTCACAATTTAATTAGGGTGGCAGTAATACGGTAAGCTGCTTATCAATGGCCTTTAAATACGATAGGTCGTTGTCTTAATCTAATAGTTAGAGGGTCTGGAGGCTATTTTCCTTAACTTCCCCTGTGCGATAAGACTATCGGCCATTAGATCTTGGTCTTAAAAAGACTTCTGCCAGAGGCTTATTTTAACTTTAGTTGAATGTGATTGCAAGATATTTCTTAAAACAGTGAAGAATTTTTAAAGTGATCTTTTTTTTGCGGCATAATCGACTTCTGGAGAAAATCTCCAGATAAAGGCCTTGATTATTATTATTATTATTATTATTATTATTATTATTATTATTATTATTATTATTATTATTATTTTTTGCTACTTGCTTTACGTCGCACCGACACAGATAGGTCTTGTGGCGACGATGGGACAGGACGGGGCTAGGAGTGGGAAGGAAGCGTCCGTGGCCTTAATTAAATGGGAAACCACGAAAAACCATCTTCAGGGCTGCCGACGGTGGGGTTCGAACCTACTGTCTCCCGAATACTGGCTACTGGCCGCACTTAAGCGACTGCAGCTATCGAGCTCGGTGCCTTGATTATTATTATTATTATTATTATTATTATTATTATTATTATTATTATTATTATTATTATTATTATTATTATTATTATTATTATTTGCTGTCTTTTTAACGACGCGCAGACGCATTTATAGGTTATCGGTGATGCTGCGATCGGGAAAGTAAGGACTAGAGACGAGTCGGTCGTGACTTCCATTAAGATAACCTACATTTGCCTGGTGTGAGTATGTGTAATTTACGGGATAAACATATTTAGGGCTTCGGTGGTGGTGCTGAGCCGACTATCTCTCGACTGCAAGTTTACAGCAACACGGCCAGCACTACGAAACTAACTCGCTCACTAAATTATTGTTTTAAGTGGAAATTGTCCGCCTCCGTGACGCAATTGTTTTCACTAATAGCCCGGGTTCGATTACTGGTACTGCCAGAAATTTAAGGTTAACAGGAGGGATGGTATGTGGTTACATAGGTAAATGCAGCTCACCTCCCTTGGGGGCGTACCTGAAAAGAGCTGCGTCACGTTCAACCTAGCAGGATGTCGAGCTGTTCTCGTGTTTCTCATGCTTCCAGGATCGATTGTCGAATACCCAGACACTATAATACTTTTAACATTTATTTCACTGTTACTTTTTAATGTCTTTATTATTCTTAATTCTTTACCATGTAAGCTCTTACTATATTAGGCATATAATTAGTATGCTGAGTACCGGTACACGTTTAAATACACTGAGTGCTGTGTTAGTTTATATGCCTTTCTGACTATCATCATGTGTAAATTAGTAGTATGTACTTGTAATTATCCATCCGTCATCTCAGTTATCATAGTAGTAATTGCGAATGTTTTCGTTATAGTGTTTGTAAATGTATATGTATTCTTATATTAGCGTGGTTAAATATAAGAGAAGGCTATCTTATCCTAATCTTGCCAGAATAAATAAATAAATAAATAAATAAATAAATAAATAAATAAATACTGAAGTTTACAAGGTACCGGGTACTGCTTGCAGTCCTCTAAGGCTTGGGAACGGGTTCGTGTAACCATGGAGTTTGCCTTTTTCTGACAAGAATATTTTAATTTTGATGTTTGGAATGAGATGTTAAGTGAATAGTGTTTACCAAGCCAAACGTATGTGGAAACGGTTCCGGGAAGTGACGAGTGTGAATCTGCGCTAACAAGAAAGAGTTGCGGAGTTGTAGGCGAGAATCTCGAGGAAACCCATATCATATAACGATGAAGATTCCAAAACAACATGTGTAAAATATTACATTTCGCAACCGCCCGTAGCCGCCGAAAAGGGTGAAATATCTGGAGAGCGCAGAGCTGCAAATTGCGCGGTTCACGGCAGAGCCACTCTCTAAAAACGCTACAGTACCTGTCTTGTTAGTCACAGTGTCGACTTGGTTGTTGTGCGTTGCACCAGGTTTCTCTGGCGGCTACACATCAGTCACAGTCTGGGGTATAAACAAAGGTTACCGTCCGGCTCCATGGCTAAATGGTCACACGTGTCCCGGGTTCGATTCCCGGCAGGGTCGGGAATTTTAACCATTATTAGTTAATTTCGCTGGCACGGGGGCTGGGTGTATGTGTCGTCTTCATCATAATTTCATTCTCATTCTCATCACAACGCGCAGGTCGCCTACGGAGTCAAATCAAAAGATCTGCACCTGGCGAGCCGAACATGTCCTCGGACACTCCCGGCGCTAAAAGCCATACGCCGTTTCATTTCATTTCACAAAGGTTACCGAGCGAGTTGGCCGTGTGATTAGAGTCGCGTAACTGTGAGCTTGCATCCCGGAGATGGTGGGAGTCGACAGCCCTGACGATGGTTTTCCATGGTTTCCCATTTTCACACCAGGTAAATGCTGGGGCTATACCTTAATTAAGGTCATTGTCTCTACCTTCCCAAATTAGCCCTTTCCCATCCTTGCGTCGTCGAAAAACTTTGATATGTTAATGCGACGTTAAACCACTAGCTGAAAATAAACAAAGATTGTGTGTTGTCTAGGGTTTATTATTTATACGAGTGTCTGTTCCACAGACGTACGTTAATTGACACGTCTTTAAAGAAGCGATTGCGCGTTTGTCTTGAAAGTTTATATTTAAAATTTCTATTTCGCTTCTTCTGGTTTTGTTTTTTGTTCATATGAACTCAGACTTATGCAGAGCTTCTCACTATTCCAGACGGTAGTGCAGGTCGACACACTGACTATTAAAGACTATACTCTTCAGGTTGCTCCATGGCATTTCTTTGGGTCAAAGGACATAGTGGAATTTTCGGCAGTGGAAAAGCTGACGTACTAGCCAAACGTGGTGCATCGGAAGGGCTATTTACAGCGCTGCAACTCCCATGGATTGATTTTATTCCCACTATTCGACAACAAATTCGTCACAAATGGTCTACGGAATGGGAAACATCTCGGCTGTATAAAGGCAGAGCTTATGCTCTCGTACAACTCAACGTCCCTCCTAAGCCATGGTATTGTAAGTTTCATCGGTCACGGGGTCTAACGGTATCCGTCATCCGAGTGCGGCTCAATCATGGATCACTCCCTTCACATCTCCATCGCATAGGAGTTTTAGCTTCACCGCGCTGTCAATGTCAGTATGCGGAGGATGGAGATCTCAACCACATTTTGTTTAAGTGTGGCCTTTATGAAGCTTCTCGAAGCCGCTTTTTATCTGAAGTATCTGATCTACAAGTGCCGTTCCCGACCAGCGCTGTATTGGTGTTGCACGGTGAAAACAATTTAGTTCTCAATGCTGCGATGAACTTTTTGAGAACCGCGGAAATAAGAATTTGACTTTGTGCTCTTCGCATTGTTGCCAGTGTTTTGTGTTGTGTTTTGTTTTGTGTTTTGTTCGTTCTCCCCCCTCTTCTTCCGGAAGAGAGATTCAGTGTAGTGTTCTCTACTTGAAGACTGTGGCAATTTGATTTTCATTCTTATACGTATGTACTTTTTGCACTGACATTTTGTTTTTTGTTTTTTGCTATTTGCTTTACGTCGCACCGACACAGATATGTCTTATGGCGACGATGGGAGAGGAAAGGCCTAGGAAGTGGAAGGAAGCGGCCGTGGCCTTAATTAAGGTACAGCCCCGGCATTTGCCTGGTGTGAAAATGGGAAACCACGGAAAACCATCTCCAGGGCTGCCGACAGTGGGGTTCGAACCCACTATCTCCCGATTACTGGATACTGGCCGCACTTAAGCGACTGCAGCTATCGAGCTCGGTATTTTTTTTTTTTTTTTGTATGTGTGCTGTGAGTGTTTCTTGTACATGGAGGATGACCAAATGTTGTACCAACAAAGATCAATTAAATAATTTTTTTTTTTTTTAATATTCAAGACTAACATAGGAGGTACAACAGCGTTCCTAAACGGTGATTCTACCGTAAATCGCGCAACTTGTAGATGGGTGCTCCCCGAATGTCCCGTCCCTTGTTCAAGGGCTACGGGCGGTTGCGAAACGTAACATTTTGCACACGTTCCTTCTTTTTTTTGACCCGTCACCGACCTATGCAGTGCGTTTCGTCGAGATTCTCATCAGCAACTCTGCACTGGGATGAGTGGCTCAGACGGTTGAGACGCTGGCCTTCTGATCCCAACTTGGCAGGTTCTATCCTGACTCAGTCCGGTGGTATTTGAACGTGCTCAGATACGTCTCATCCTCGAGTCGGTATATTTACTGGCACGTAAAAAGAACTCTTGCGGGGCAAAATTCCGGCACCTCGGCGTCTCCGAAAACGGAAAAAGTAGTTAGTGGGATGTTAAGCCAATAACATTATTGTTATTATTAACTGCTCTGCGACTCTCCCTTTTAAGTTAGGGAACTACTGATTAGGCAAACTAAAGTCAGAGGGTAGTCAGATTATTTCCCTTCCTTCTCGAACCGAAAGCAACATGAGATCTACTCATCTCAAAGATGACCACACCCGGTGTTTTATGGTCGGACTACGCCCTCGGCTATTGTTCCTTTAACACCAATAATAATAATAATAATAATAATAATAATAATAATAATAATAATAATAATAATAATAATAATAATAATAATAATAATAATAATAATAATACTTTGACGGACTTGTGGTAGTCTAGATACCCAGTCAGTACTTCTGGTACCGAGCGAGTTGGCCGTGCAGTTAGGGGCACGCAGCTGTGAGCCAGCATTCGGGAGATAGTGGGTTCGAACCTCACTGTTAGCAGTTCTGAAGATGTTTTTCTGTGGTTTTCCGTTTTCACACCAGGTAAATGCCGAGGGTATACCTTAATTAAGGCCACGGTCGCTTCCTTTTCATACCTAGCCCTTGTCTATCCCATCGTCGTCACAAGACATACAGTACGTACCTGCGTCGGTGTGACGTAAAGCCAATTGTAAAAGTACTTCTAGTGGTTAAAGTGGGGGTTGTTTTTCTAGAAATACAGGGTGGTTCCAAATCCTTCTTACACATCGGTAGGGGTTGTGGAGGAGATCTAGTAGATTAAGTTTTGAATAGGAATTTCGAATAGGAACACGTGTTCGGAAACGCACCGTATCCGTGTTACAATGGAAAACTATATCGGGATAAGATTTACTACCACGAGTTCCGGTTACAGCACAAGCACACACACCAGATATTTTGAATGAGTGTACCGGAACATGTTTCGCAGATAAAGTGTGTGTCTGTAAGGTAGTGGCCATCACATCTTTCAATTCTTGTAGAACAGGTGAGTGGGAAAATGTATTGAACTCCAAGGGTAAAATTCTGTGGAATGGTAACAAGAATTATTTAACATACCGACATCAAATGGATTAAAACTCATTTGTTCTCAGTCAGTTAGATCTGCAGTCTAAAGGTAGCGAGTCTGCCTTTACCGGGCTGTTCCGGATTCGATTCCCAACCAGGTCAAAGTTTCCTACCGGGCCTTTTCACGTCGTTGCAAATGTTATGTCTCCGCCAGGGGTTCAAAACGTTTGAGCGTGGAGTGGTAACTACAGGATTCAAGTTGATTCCACGTACTTGTGCCCAGCTCTTAATTTTGTATCTCTCGTATTCGAGCTTGCTTAGTTAAGTCTTGTTCACTTCCAAATCTCTGTCTTCAGGGTTCTCAACTTGGGAACGAAGAATGTCAACCATGGGCTTTTAGCCTACTCAGACATTGTTTACACTTACTTTAGTAAGATTCTTCACTTGGAACTCTCTTGGTCTACTCTTCTCTCCAGAACCCAATTATGTTAAGTTTGCGAGGTATGGGGAGTCCTTCCTTTTTACGTCTTTCGTGACTCTTCCCTTTGTTTTACACATACCATCGTTTCTCTCCTCCTATCTCGTTGCATCTCCCTTTACAATAGTACAGTAATCACCAGCTGCACGTCATTTGTATGCCTGTACTATGTGATCCAAATATTCAAGCAGACCAGTATGAACTACTTCATTCATGAATATTAACTACTTCACCGTTTTTATTATTTATGATTACTGGCACGCACCTCTCGTTGTTTATAACTATCGATCACTCAGACTACCATCATATTTCAGAGCATTGCTTTATTACATGCATTCCAAGTGATAAGAATAATTTTTCCATGGTGTCATAATTTTTAAAGTTTTCGACTGTATGATTTTCGCTCTCTGTAAGTGCTGTAATGAAAATGAAAATCCTCAACCTGTTTCCAGTCATTCGACCGGGTCAGGAATGGAATGAATGAAGCCCCATCTAGCGGCGAGGATAGGAATTGTGCCGGCTGCCGAAGCTTGTCGCACTCCTCTGGGGCAATGATTGATGAATGATAGATGAAATTAAATTATATTGGAGAGTGTTGCTGGAATGAAATACGATAGGGGAAACCGGAGTGCCCGGAGGAAAACCTGTCCCACCTCCGCTTTGTCCAGCACAAATCTCACACGGAGTGACCAGGATTTGAACCACGGAACCCAGCGGTAAGCATCACATGGTACTCAGTATGCTGCCGCCTGAGCCACGGAGGCTACAAGTGCTGTAATACTGCGTGTATTTAATGAGTGTGTATCCTAATTTCTTCAGTATGGCTGGAAATATGTTTGATTTTCCCTCGTTAATGCACTTGTACATAATAATGCACCTTTGAGAGTTTTCCTCTCGAAGAAAATTATGTTTTTCTTTATTCCTGCGCCCTGCGTCCTTGTTTCATCACCATGCTCACTTGTTTTGGTCCCATAAAATATCACAGACGCGGCGTTCAAGTGGATTCAAATATGGCTGTGCAACAGCCACTATATAGACTTTTTTCTAGCTCGTTGATTTGTTGGAACCACACGGCAAATGTATTTGGAGCGAGTTCTACTGCTGGGAGCTACTGTAATCTGCCTCGTCCTTAATCGACGGAACTTAGATGGTTCAGGTACGTTAATTGCCTTAGTCACTTCCTACCCACTCAACTGATAAGATTGTGGAGGTTCTTAACATGCCCCTCCTCAGTTTGATATCGTTAATTACAATGTCAACACTTTCCTGCCCCTCCCTTTCCTCTGCGCATCCCGCACATTTGCCTAATCAACTGTCATACTGAGTACCATGTGATGCTGTTCGAATCTCACTGTCAGAGTAACATATTATTGTATCAACGATGTTTGTAAACTATAGTAGTGTTCTACAGCTTCAGCTTGTGCTTACATTTCATGTGCAATGTCTATTTCCCAGTTCGACTGAGTCAAAATTGTAGCATTGATATAGGGTTGCCCGGGCTGAGTGGCTCAGACGCTCAGACGGTTGAGGTGGTGGCCTTCTAACCCTAACTAGATAGGTTCGATCCTGGTCCAGACCGGTGGTAGTTTGAAATATTGCGGGGTTTTGCACGCAGTGTGGTAGAACGTGTGTAGTCCTGTTGTGAAAGAGAGAGAGAGAGAGCACTGTACCACGCGGTTCGCGAGGCAGGTTACGTCAGAATATGACGAGATAACAACCGGACGGCGCTCGCAGCATGTTCCTCAGCGCTACCCGTCTAATGCAACCCCTTGGGTTAGTAAACCTCTTTTACGACCGCATAGTACTAAGCTGGTGTATGTACTAGTGTACAGCAGCACTACATTTGCTGTCTACATATCGGCAATGGCTAGTGTGTGCAGCAACGACGAATACACAGACATCATTTTAATATGTGAAGAATCTGGTGAGAATGCAGTCGAAGCTCTAAACAGACGTCTGTCTTCTACACACGTATTTCGTCGAACAGTATTAGTTTTTGTTTCATACAAACAACTCTTTTATAGAGTGGAATGTCTACACGTGTATAGATTAATAACTCAAGTTATTAAATTTTCTTTCCTGCGCCTTTGGCGTATTTACAAATACACCCTATTATGGAACGTGTGCAAGAAAGTGACTGCTATTTGTTTCACAACAGCCGGGCTGAGTGGCTCAGACGGTTAAGGCGCTGGCCTTCTAACCCCAACTTGGCAGGTCCGATCCTGGCTCAGTCTGGTGGTATTTGAAGGTGCTCAAATACGACAGCCTCGTGTCAGTAGATTTACTGGCACGTAAAAGAACTCCTGCGGGACTAAATTCCGGCACCTCGGCGTCTCCGAAGACCGTAAAAGTAGTTAGTGGGACGTAAAGCAAATAACATTATTATTATTATTGCTTCACAACATCCACAATACAGCGCGTTGTAGCACTCCTTCGAAAGCAAGTGATTAGGCATCCCATGCATCGCTAGTGCATGCGGGACAGTTGTAAGTAGAAAGTACGGCGTTCGTGAGACGCCTGGTATATACACAAGTAGTCCAACTGCTTGTGTACAATACACCAGACGTGGCTATCTGCGATCTGTGTTCATCGTGGGATGTACTATGCCATTTCAGGTGAAGACTTTTTTTTTGCTAGTTGTTTTACGTCGCACCGACACAGATAGGTCTTACGGCGACGATGGGACAGGAAAGGGCTAGGAGTGGGAAGGAAGCGGCCGTGGCCTTAATTAAGGTACAGCCCCAGCATTTGCCTGGTGTGAAAATGGGAAACCACGGAAAACCATTTTCAGGGCTGCCGACAGTGGGGTTCGAACCTACTATCTCCCGAATACTGGATACTGGCCGCACTTAAGCGACTGCAGCTATCGAGCTCGGTCAGGTGAAGACTAGTAGTAGTGTTCTACAGCTTCAAGATGTGCTTACATTTCATGTGCAGTGTTTATTTCCCAGTTCTACTGAGCCAGAATTATAACATTGATATAGGGTTGCCCGGGCTGAGTGGCTCAGACGGTTGAGGTGGTGGCCTTCTGACCCTAACTAGGCAGGTTCGATCCTGGCCCAGACCGGTGGTATTTGAAGGTGATTAAATACGTCAGCCTCTTCTCGGTAGATTTGCTGGCACGTAAAAGAACTCCTGCGAGACAAAATTCTGGCACTTCGGCGGCTCCGTAAACCGTAAAAGTCCTTAGTGGGATGTAAGAACAATAACAGTATAGTACAGATTCAGGGTGGACATACACAAGTAGCAGTAGCACGCCTCTGTAGATGTTACCAAAAGTACAGGGTCTTCCTTTTTAAGTTTACGTCGCACCGACATCGATAGGTCTTATGGCGACAATGGGATAGGAAAGGGATAGGAGTGGGAAGGAAGCGGCCGTGGCTTTAATCAAGGCACAGCCTGGTGTGAAAATGGGAAACCACAGAAAAACATCTTCAGGGCTGTCGACAGTGGGGTTCGGACTCATTATCTCCCGAATGCAAGTTCACAGCTGCGTGCCCCTAACCGCACGGCCAACTCGCTCGGTCCGCACATTTACATTTGATAACACAATATAAGGTACTGTAAAATATAACCATATTTCAATTGTTCAGTTTTCAGAATAATGCAAAGTAAGAATATCTCGTTCAATACTTCTAAATTCCCAAACCCTCAAAAAACTATCCATACGCATAACTCGTAAGATTGGTTCAAAGCTCTAAGAAGCATCTGTGAGACCCGTTTTTTATCTGCAATATAAATAATGGGTGTCTGCAACAAAAATAGCTGTTCCAATATTAACATTAGTAAATAAAAGAAGTTCGATCGAAAAGCCATTTCCTCGGGCTCTGAACTAATCCCGCGAGCTATATAAAGTAACGACTATTATTTTATTAGCAACTGTCTTCAAAACGTACTAAAATGTAGGAACTACTAAAATTGTGCTACCGGGCGAGTTAGCCGTGTGGTTAGGGGCGCGCAGCTGTGAGCTTGCATCCGGGAGATAGTGGGTTCGAACCCCCACTGTCTACAGCCCCGAAGATAGTTTTCGTGGTTTCCCATTTTCACACTAGGAAAATGCTGGGACTGGGCCTTAATTAAGGCCACATCCACTTCATTCCCACTCCTAACTCTTTTCTATCTCATTGTCGCCATAAGACCTATCTGTGTCAGTGCGACACAAAGCAAAAGGCGGAGGGGTTCTTTTTGACATTGTCGAAAATTGTACAAGACAAGAGGCGAAATATAATGCGGTTTTAATAATTTGTGTACTTGAATTTTTATGAGAGTGCATGCAAAATAACGGGCAATAACAATACGTCTTCAAACAAAACTTGCGTACGTGCGTTATGTATACAGTAGGCTACTGAAATTTCATCTTATTATACCCATTAGATGCAACTTAGGCCTGTGTGGGGATGTAGCAGTGTGGTAAAAATGGATGGTATGATTTTGGGTACAATTTCAGGAAAATGGGGCGGCCCCGGTTTCGATTCCCGGCCGGGTCAGGGTTTTTTAATTGTTACGATTAATATCCCTGGCCTGGGGACTGGGTGTTCGTGTCGTCCTTAACCTTCCTTTCCTCACATTCAACACTCTACACTTCCGCAATTACACTTACACGCAGGTTGCTATCATATGGTGAAAGTAGTGGCAGAAGATCTACAGAGGTCGACGCCACGAACAAATATCATTTAAAAAAGGGGGGCACGCGAGGCAAAAAAAAGTTGGGAACCGGTCGAATAGTGGCTGCCTGGCCGAAGTGGTAAAGTCGTGCTCGGTTCACCCGGCGGGATGTGGGTTCGATTCCCCCATAGGAAGAGAAAAATGTAAGAAACGAGATTTTTATACGTGATCATGAGGTTCACTCAGCCTTCACCAAAAGTGAGTACCATGTTAATTCCTGGGAGCAAAGGCGGCTGGTCGTGGAGCTACCCACTCTACCTCTCCAAATGTCGAGATTACGGATTCGGAGATGACTTTGCTTTGCTAGAGAATGGTATAAGACCACAAGAATAGAGAAATACTAATCCTATCCTGATGTATCTTGACAGCACATTGCTAATTTTTCCTGGGTGTAGATACCTAGAAACACCATGATGAAGTACCCTGGAGAAAGAGGTTAATTACCTCCGCTCTGCATCATCTACCCGCGACTACCAAACTACTACGCATCCTCCTTTCAAGTCTTCTTCGCACCACAGCTTGTTTGCTCTAAAATATTTGCATGTGTTCACGTCGACTACATCGCGGGATTACTCATGTAACATCCTTCTCAGAGCAGGAATTCCAGACAGGCTGCCGGATGAGAAGCTTGCTTTAATGTAACATGCACGCTATTGACTGAGGGAAAGTGGCTGGAGGGGTCATTGTCATCACTTACACTCATGGGTGTTCCGCAAATAGACTTCTTCCGATCCTGGTTAAGATCTACTCGTCGGCTACATTCAGAGACAAGTAGCACTATCCCTTAATTTGAATCACATTCTTTGTGAGGAAGAGGTTATAAATCTGTACATTGATATTAATAATTTCGGAGGTCATGACAGCCGAAGACATGGGTTCTATTCCGGCGCAAGTCCAGGGATATTGATTCTGGATTGAGGGCCTCACGAGACCAACTGAATACATAATAGACCACTCCGTATTACTTATGGGCTGCACCCTTCAACATATAGTACGAACATATATTGATAAAAAATACCCTTTGACAAACGTTATTGAATACTGATCCAGCATTTTCATGTATATCGTAATAAATAATTGAAGTCACAGTCATTTATTTTAATGAACAGATTTATAAGTTCCGTCAGGAAGAGAAACATGTAAGAAACAATATTTTCACACGTGGTTACGTCATTCTAAACCCAACTCAACTACTACACTAGTGTCCAAAAGTCAAACATAAGTTACGAGTATACAGGACAACAGGAAATAGACCGCAAATCGCATGACATATGCACCTACCAACCTTACGTGTTCTCTGCTTTGACTAGCGGCGTAACCGCAAGGTAAACACAGCCAGTGCCTGCGCCCCATATTCCCCAGTCGTGTTTGCCCTGTTATAGTGTGTGGAGTGTAGCCTCGTGGTGAACGTGACGATATAATAGCACAACGACGCCATTTGGATCCCGTTCTGCAAGGTAGAATACTCGGCCGCCTGGAAGCAGGCCAGACACAGACCGAAGTCGCCGTATCCTTGAATGTGCCACAAAGTGTCATTTCCTGGCTTTGGAGACGATTTCGAGATACAGACGATGTTAGTAATAGGCCAGTACCAGGTCGACCAAGGGTATACCACAGCAGGACCGATATCTGGCCTTAACCGCCCGACGAAATCGGAGTGCACCTGCAAAACAATTGTCGGCGGAGCTTGCAGCCGTCTCAGGGGTTGCCGTTTCCCGGTAAACTGTGTACCGGAGGCTCAGAACAGCAGGGCTGTTTGCCCGACGTCCAGCGGTGTGCGTTCCGTTCACTCCAACACAGAGACGGGCTCGTTTACTGTGGAGCCGTCAACATCGAAACTGGACCATGAATGAATGGAGGCATTTGCTCTTCACAGATGAATCCCACTTAGTTTGCAGAACGATTCCCGTCGCACATTAATCTGGAGAGAACCAGGTAGCCGATACAACCGCATGAACATCGTGGAATAGGACCAGTATGGTGGTGGTGGCGTCATGGTGTGGAGCGGCATCATGTTGAATGGCCGTACGGACCTGCACATCTTCATGGGTGGTCCGAGGAACACTGTTAACGCTTGGAGATACAGGGATGAGGTACAGAGACCACATGTTCGACTCTTCAGAGGTGTAGTTTGCCCAGACTTCCTCTTAATGGACGATAATGCCCGACCGCACCGCGCTGCTCTGGTGGATGAATTTCTGGCTGGGAAAGTCATTCATCGCATGGACTGGCCAGCGAGGTCTGCGGATCTGAATCCTATAGAACATGCCTGGGATGCATTGGGGAGGCGAATTGCATCCCGTCAGCCTCCACCAAGGACCCTCCAAGACCTTCGCATTGCCCTTTCGGAGGAATGGGATCGACTGCCACAAGAGCTCTTGGACCATCTGATAGAGAGCATGCCACGTCGCTGCGAAGCATGTGTGGCCGTTAGGGGTAACCATACACCCTATTAACAGCACATTTTTTTGTGGAAGACATTGCCAAGTTTTGTTAGTTGTTGTCAAAGGTGCACCTTAGCTATCAGAACCTTTCTGACACTGTTTTTTGGACTAGTTGTGTGACATATGCTGTGTGTCAGCTTCCGTTGGTTCAGCAATCCGTCTGACATTCCTATCAGGCGGTATGGCCTCGTTTAGTGATTATGCTTAATTTTTGGACACTAGTGTACCCGCGCAACGTTTAGTGATAGATGGACACCCTAGTGCTAAATCGGTCGACCTCGGTTATCTTCGAGATTCGTATTGGCAACCTTTGAAACACAAACTATGAATCGCTTATGCATCGGTGTGCGACATCTGGCGTACACTTTACGTACTAGTACTGTTGTTGTTTACACAGCAAAACCAAACTATAGAATTCATGCTAGGAACAAGATTCGCATCGATAAATGTTATATAATGTTACCAAACCCCATGGCACTACAGCCCTTGAAGGGCTTTGGCCTACCAAGCGAACGCTGCTCATCCCGAAGGCCTGCAGATTGCGAGGTGTCGTGTGGTCAGCACGACGAATCCTCTCGGCCGTTATTCTTGGCTTTTTAGATCGGGCCGCTATCTCACCGTCAGATAGCTCCTCAATTCTAACCACGTAGGCTGAGTGGACCTCCAACCAGCCCTCAGGTCCAGGTAAAAATCCCTGACCTGGCCGGGAATCGAACCCGGGGCCTCCGGGTAAGAGGAAGGCACGCTACCCCTGCACCACGGGGCCGACTTATATACTGTTATATAATGTGTGTGTGACACAGTTGTTGACTAAAGATGATAAAGGTTTAGAAAATTCATATCGATCGATCATATTATCGATTCAATTCAGATTTCATTTCCATTCAATTGGTAGTATTACCGGAACCGGTAGAGCTCCCTCCTTACTGCTCACCCCCGTACAAAGAACTATCACTGTAAGTTGCGCGAGTAGTATATATGGTACAAGAAGTGTTGCAAATATTATGTTTAATTTTACTGGTAACTTTCCTGAACCTATCAAAATAATTAAAAGACACTGAGGCAAAAGCAAAACAATACCTTCTGGATGCCAACTTTGCTGGTAAATAATGTACACGAATTACTGTAGAATTGAAAGTGTATTACCAACGCATTACTGTCATTATTCGTCTGCTATTTCATGTTTACTATCAAATCTATAGTAATATATACAGAGAGACTGTGAGTTTGTTTATATCTATTTTTCATGCTGGAATATCAACGGGTTCTCGCGAGAACCGTGATTTAAGGGGAAAAAATGGGAGAAAAATAAATCTCAAAACATACCTGTCTGTGTCTTTTAAGTAAAAACTACTCGACTGATGGAACTCAAGTTTGGCAAGCTTATTGCTGATACCTTTTGTTAAAACACAGGCTACTTATTATC
This sequence comes from Anabrus simplex, assembly GCF_040414725.1. NCBI lineage: Eukaryota > Metazoa > Arthropoda > Insecta > Orthoptera > Tettigoniidae > Anabrus > Anabrus simplex. The sequence continues at coordinate 470,768,324 of NC_090265.1, read as the reverse complement.
ACGCTCTCTTTTAAGTGGGCTATCTAGCGAAAGAAAATGTGAAGCAAGTCAGAGGAAAATGTACTCTTGGGACCCTTAAAATTGAATACGGTACGCTGCCTAAAGGGTTAGTTATATTGAACAATGGAGCAGACTAAGTATACCTGAAATTCGATTTCCCAGAAAAAAATTCTATTAATTTTGTATGTATCTCGTAACAGTTTTCCAGAAAAGATGTTTTGTTGTGTTTTGGTACATGCTTTATCCTTCGTCTCTCTGTCTTGGTAAAAACTACTAGGCGGACCATGCTAAAATTCGGCCAGTGTACAACTGGAACCTTTGTTTATCATGTAGGCTACTTATTATTAAAGTGTATTTTAAGGGGGCCGTGTAGGGAAATAAAATGTGAAGCAAGTTATAGGAAAAGGTACACTCGGGGCCCTTAAAAGTGCATAGCCTGCCTAAACGGTTAGTCAGTGAGTGTACTTAACATTTTATTTCATAGAGAAATATTTGTAAACATGTCCTTTGTACTCTAACAATATTCCAGAAAAATATGCCTTTCTGTGTTTTACTATAATATTTCTGAAGCGGGCCATGTAAGAAAAAATGTGAAGCAAATCAGAGGAAGACGTACGCCCGGGACCTTTACAAGTGAAGAATAGCGAGCCCTGTTAAACAATGGATCAGAGGTGTACTTAAAATTCTATTTGCCACAAAAACCAAACCAAAAACTAAACCCCATGGCACTACAGCCCTTGAAGGGACTTGGCCTACCAAGCGACCGCTGCTCAGCCCGAAGGCCTGCAGATTACGAGGTGTCGTGTGGTCAGCACGACGAATCCTCGCGGCCGTTATTCTTGGCTTCCTAGACCGGGGCCGCTACCTCACCGTCAGATAGCTCCTCAAGTGTAATCACGTAGGCTGAGTGGACCTCGAACCAGCCCTCAGGTCTAGGTAAAATCCCTGACCTGGCCGGGAATCGAACCCGGGGCCTCCGGATAAGAGGCAGGCACGCTACCCCTACACCACGTGGCCTTTGCCACAAAAAGTTTATATAAATTTTCTTCGTAACTCTTATAATTTCCGAGAAAATAATTTATGTTTTTATCTCATACTTTTGAGGATTGGAGTGTGTTGTCTTTACTTTGGACGAATAAAATAAGCTGCGAAGTTTAATTCGAAAACTGCCACACACATTCGTGTGTAATTCACTGTGCCCATTTACCCTCGGCGCCTTTCCTACACAGAGTAACCGAGTATAGACCGTGTACAGCTGACTCCACTTCAATTTGAGGACAGACTCCACTTCAATTTGAGGACAATGCGTATGAGTCTATCTTATTTGGCCTTTGACTGCTAGTGAACTTGAATAGATTAAACGAATGACGAAACGAAAACAGAAACACACTCGGCATGGAGGTTGACTGCAAGATACTGCACTATGTTGCCTTTAATACTTTACTTTTTAATACTTTCACGGCCCGTACTTATAGACATGATACTGTGTAGGCTTTTGGGCTTATGCCGTGTCAAAAGCCTATACTGTATCATGTCTACTGCAAAGACTTTATTATTACTTATCTAGACTCACAGAGCGCTGATGCTAAGCGGAATATTGAGCACTTTCGCACATCAGCTTCGAATGCATGGTTAGCACGTGGTAATGTTTACAGACCCTTGCATGTTTTTGATTTGAATCATGCCTGTTAGTGGATCTGGTTTGGTATTATATGTGACGGAGTGATAATATATTGTCAAATATTTTCAAGGAATGTGGGAGCTGATACATTACGTTAGTTAAATTGATACAGTATCATGTCTGCTGCACTAATGTCTCCAATAATACAAGGGCGTGTTTGTTTGTGTGTGTGTGTGTGGGTGTGTGCGTGCGATGCCCATCCAAGTCTACGGCACGCAGAGATCTGAAATGTTTAAATAGATAGACAGAAGGGGGGCCAAATAAACCTCGAAGCCGGATTTTTAATTTTCGCGTTCGTTGGTGAGTTATGAACGAAAAACTAGCGGAAGACGTTTGTTGGGATATGAAAATCCATCGTGCTGTCACCAGGATTACATAGTTGTACTGTCGCTAGGTAACGTACATAAGATAGGTAATAGAAGTCAAAAATCCATTTCGGTCCCTGACGCAAGGAGCCATATTCACTCTGTAATATCCGGAACTGTGTGCATGTGTGTGACGTCCAGCCAAATCTACGGCTTTTATTATTATTTACAACTTTTTTTGCTATTTTGCTTTACGTCGCACCGACACAGATAGGTCTTATGGCGACGATGGGATAAGGAAGGAAGCGTCCGAGGCCTTAATTAAGGTACAGCCCCAGCATTTGCCTGGTGTGAAAATGGGAAAACACGGAAAACTATCTTCAGGACTGCCGACAGTGGGGTTCGAACCTACTATCTCCCGAATACTGGATACTGGCCGCACTTAAGCTACTGCAGCTATCGAGCTCGGTTTATTTACAACGACATTATTAATAACGTGCTTAATAATGAAGTGTATGTTATATGTAACATAAGGGTAATCTTGATATATGATTCATAATTGCGATATTAGGTACTACTTTTAAAAATAATGATACAGTTTGAATTTATATAGGTTAATTTGATTACCGTAGTTACGCAGTGTAATTTAGAATGTGAGTTTTTGGACTGAAACGAAGTACTGTAATTACTGTACTTTCAGACTGTTTTTTAAACTGAATCGACTGTATTTTAACTGGTGATTTTGGTAATTTAAGTTACTATTTTGGGAGTGATATTTTATCTTATGGGCTAATTTTATTAAGTTTTTGAATTTGTGCATTAATGGTTACGGCGAGAGAATCAATTTATCGTGTTATCGTGTGACTGTAAGCTTGCATTTGGAATATGATAATAATGTTATTGGATTTGCGTCCCACTAACTACTTTTACGGTTTTCGGAAACGCTGAGGTGCCGGAATTTAGTCCCGCAGGAGTTCTTTCACGTGCCAGTAAATCTACCGACACGAAGCTGTCGTATTTGAGCACCTTCAGATACTACCGAACTGATCCAAGATCGAACCTGCCAAGTTAAGGTCAGAAGGCCAACGCCTCAACCATCTTAGCCACTCAGCCCAGCATTTGGGGTATGGCGGGTTCCAACCCACACTCTCTGTAGTCCTGAAGATGATTTCCCATTTTCACACTCGTCAAATGCTGGGGATGTACCTTCATTTTATTGAAGCCAAGGCCGCTACATTCCCTGTTCCAACACTTCGTCATCCCTGCGTGTATTAGTGTAACGTTAAACCGTTTGAAAAGAAAAACCGCTTCTAAATATACCGCAACATGCGAATTCTGTAGCGTTATTATTAGTAAGAAAGTGGTTTGATTAAAGCATACCAAGTAGTTTTGAATACCCCACCATGATTTACTCTGTGTGAGTGTGTGTGACGAGTGCAACAAATCAATTTAGACAGATTTTAAGGGCTTTCTTCCTGTTGAAAATCAATTCGACACTGCGCCGTGATACCCGTTTCTTTACACAGTAACGAAACGAAATGGCGTATGGCTTTTACTACCGGGAGTGTCCGAGGACAAGTTCGGGTCGCCAGGTGCAGGTCTTTTGATTTCACTCCCATAGGCGACCTGCGCGTCGTGATGAGGATGAAATGATGATGAAGGCGACACATACACCCAGCCCCCGTGCCAGCGGAATTAACCAATTATGGTTAAGATTCCCAGACCTGACGGGAATCGAAGGCCAACACGCTAACTATTTAACCATGGATCCGGACTCCTTACACAGTGCTGCTGACCGACAGGTGTTGAGGCAATCAGTAGCAAAACAGTTCAGAAGTTTGTCAATTGATTTGCGAGGCAAAGAGGACCTTGAATTTCAGCGAGTTGACGAACCTGCGCTGGAAGTCAAATGAGTTGAACTGTAAGGTCATTGCCAGTCAGGTCATGAGTCAGTACACGCACCTTCCTTATAGAGGGGAATAGATCTAACAAGACAAAGAAATATCGTTGAGAAAACAACATGCCAACATACTTCCACTTTCACTTAATCCTTTAGTAATTTCATCTCGCTTCTGAGCGAAAGAATATCCTAACATGGCAGATATACTCATGTAAAAGTCCTTGTGACAGAAAAAGTTACCAAGGAAAAGAACAGAACGTACTGTCGTTTAATTAGTTGTCCGAATGATCAGCGTAATGACCTTCAGTTCAGAGGGGTCTTAAGTTCGATTCTAGGCATGTTCGGGGATTTTAGTCACGTCAGGTTAACTCTCGTGATTCGGGGACTACGTATTTGTGTTTATCACTCAACACAACCAATCACCAAAAAAGTACGCATTAGTGAATACATTCCTCCAGACAGAGTTGGCATTGAGAAGGATATACGGCTGAAAAACTAGGCAATGCCCATATCGACAGAAGAAGAAGACTAAAAACTTACTGTCATGTGTGAATGAAATTTTTACATCTAATACGAAATAAATATTGGATATTTCAGACATATCGCCAGAGCCGAGAACCATTGAAAGAGCATTCCTGGGGTCATTAATGAACAAGGCGAGTTTATCTGTGAGGATTTACATGCAAAAGACATAAGTATTCAGTGAGCAATATGTAAAGGTAGTTGCATAATGTCCGGGTTGAGGAGGTGACTAATACTTGTGAAGTTGTAAAATTTACCTATGATAATGAAGACATTTACGAAAAAGATACAGTTGGAAAAAGTCAGCTGGGGTTGATAAGATTTTTGAGGATATACTAAAGGCAATACTTATTTGATTCCTAGAGAATTGCAATAGTAACAACAGTGTAAAAGGGAAAGGGTGACAAACATAGAGCGGATAAGTACAGGCCAGTCAGCTTGACATGCGTTCCTTGCTAGCTCTGGGAAATCATTCTTTCTGATTGTATTAGACACATTTGCGAAATTACTAACTGGTTTGATAGAAGACAGTTCGCGTTTAGGAAGGGTTATTCCAGTGAGGCTCAACTTGTAGGATTCGAGCAAGATATAGCAGATAATTTAGATTCAGAAGGCCGAATGGACTGTATTACTATTGACCAATCCGAGGCTTTTGATAGGGTAGATCATGGGAGACTACTGACAAAAATGAGGGCTGTTGGACTAGACAGAAGAGTGGCTGAATGTGTGCTAAATTTCTAGAAAATAAGTTAGTACTCGGAGATTTCTTTTTTACAAGTCGCTTTACGCCGGACCTACACATATAGGTCTTATGGCGACGATGGGATAGCTAAGGGATAGGAGTGGGAGGGAAGCGACAGTGGCCTTAAATAAGGTACAGCTCCAGCATTTGCCTGGTGTGAAAATGGGAAACCGCAGAAAACCATCTTGAGGGCTGACGACAGTGGGGTTCGAACCCACTATCTCCCGAATGCGAGCTCACAGACTCAGAGAATTAGAGAGCGTGAAGCATTATCTGATCCTGTAATGATTTTAAGAGAGGCGTCCCACAAGGCAGTATTATTGGACCTCTGTGTTTTGTTATGCATGTGAATAATAATAATAATAATTTCGTGTGGCTATTTCTAGCCGAGTGCAGCCCTTGTAAGGAAGACCCTCCGATGAGGGTGGGCGGCATCTGCCATGTGTAGGTAACTGCGTGTTATTGTGGTGGAGGATAGTGTTATGTGTGGTATGTGAGTTGCAGGGATGTTGGGGGCAATAGAAACACCCAGCCCCTGGGCATTTGGAATTAACCAATGAAGGTTAAAATCCCCGACCCGGCCGGGAATCGAACCAGGACCCTCTGAACCGAAGGCCAGTACGCTGACCATTCAGCCAACGAGTCGGACATGCATGTGAATGAAACGATTAAACAACTGGAATCACAGACAAGCAAATACGTTACAGGATTGAGAACGACTACAAAAAGACATCGACAATGTTACGAGATGGACAGCAGACAATGAAAATGAAAACATGAAATGGCGTATGACTTTTAGTGCCGGGAGTGTCCAAGGACACGGGAAAAGTTATCTCAGTTTTAATCACTGTGTTATTGGGTTAAATGTACCTCATGAGGATGACTGTCCGACTCGTTGGCTGAATGGTCAGCATACTGGCCTTCGGTTCAGAGGGTCCCGGGTTCAATTCCAGGCCGTGTCGGGGAATTTAACCTTCATTGGTTTATTCCACTGGCTCGGGGGCTGGGTGTTAGTGATGTCCCCAACAAATCTGCAACTCACACACCATACGTAACACTATCCTCTACCTCAATACGCAGATGCCGCCCACCCTCATCGGAGGGTCTACATTACAATGGTTGCAGCCGGCTAGCAATTGCCACACGAAATTAAATTATGACGATGACTGCGAGTACTTACGGGTTAATATATGGAATTATCTTCACTGGGCAAATCAGATAAGCGAGGCTGTAAAAGAAAGGGTTACAGATCTCTTCATATGGTTATGAGAGTATTTAAGGGCTGTAGTAAGGATGTAAGCGAGACAGCATATACGAAGTTTCTGTTAGAGTATGGTTCCAGTGTATGGGACCCATCCCAGGACTACTTGGTACGAGAACTGGAAAAGATCCAATAGAAAGCAGCACGATTTGTTCTGGGTGATTTCCGGAGAAAACTCCATGGCTAAATGGTTAGCTTGCTGGCCTTTGATCACAGATGTCCCGAGTTCGATTCCCGCCATGGTCGGGAATTTTTTCCATCATTGGTTAATTTTGCAGGTACGGTGACTGGGTGTACGCGTCGTTTTAATCATCATTTCATCCTCATCACGACGCGCAGGTCGCCTACGGGAGTCAAATCAAATGACCTGCACCTGGCGAGCCGAACATGACTTCGGACACTCCCGACAGTAAAAGCCATACGCCCTTTCATTTCATTTCCGACGAAAAAGTAGTGTTACGAAAATATTACAAACATTGGACTGGAAAGACCTGGGAGTAAGAAGACGAGCTGTTCGGCTATGCGGTACGTTTCAAGCTGTCAAGATGATGTGGAATGACATTAGTAGACGAATAAGCTTGAGTGGAGCTTTTAAAGATTATAATTATGAAGATAAAATCGGGATCCAGTAGGATAAATTGGGGCAAATATTCATTTATAGGAAAAGGAATTAGGGATTGGAATACAGTAAGTTATCAATGGTAGTTTTCTGTAAGTTTCCAAGTTCTTTGAAATGGTTTAAGAAAATACTAGCTGATTAATTGATATGGAATCTGCCATCTGTGTGACAGCCGTAAATGCATATCAATAATTGCTTGCTTGCTTGCTTGCTTGCTTGCTTGATTGATTGATTGATTGATTGATTGATTGATTGATTGATTGATTGATTAATTGATTGATTGATTTATCGATCGATCGATCGACACATCGTGCGAAGGTTGGAAGTCTAAAATTCAGTAGTTTAGTCCTGACTCACGACCACTTTTTTGGCTAAATTGAGACTTCGTTGTGGATGTTCGTCATAGTGATTAGAAAAACACTTCAAAATATTGTTAAGAATAAAACTCGATCTGTTTCATTACTCTAATTTATTTCATGATGCCCTAATAAATGCACACACACACACACACACACACACACACACACACACACACGCGCACACACACACATTATTTAAACACAGGAAATTCTAACCAGTTATGAATGGCTACACTAATTACAAGTCTATTCACATATCTCTCTACCTCCAGCCCGTTCCTTTACCTGGGACATTAATCCTTACTTTCACTCTCCCCCAAGACCAGTCACCTCCTACAACCGCTCCGCGTAGACAGCTGGATCTGAACACAGGGCTACGGGCCACTCGATAAACGACGACTGTTCGTCGGTTCGACTCCAATGATAGTCCAGTACTCACGCAGTCCCATGCAGTGAACAACTAAACAGCTCAACATTATTTAACAGCAGGACGATACTCACAACGGCGAACATTAACACAGATCCATTTATCCTCGCACTCATGATAGCGCGTTTCCTCGCTGGCTCACGGCGATCCTCAGTCCACAGAATTATACAGTACAATCTTTCGTTCTGTCGTCTTCACCTACACACTGGTCTCTCCGACACCACAACTCCTGGTTCAGACCTCGGTGGGACACTAGCGACAGCCAACACCTCTGTCGCCCTCAGCCCAGCCACCGAACCCCAACTCACTGAGTATCACACTGACTCCACCTTTGAGCCCAACTGTCACTCCGAGTCCAACTCTGACTGACTGTCCGCGGCTAGCCTCCCTTTTTATAGATCGTGTGATTTGATCCAGAAATTTCACGATGTCGCTACGGGCGGAACATTCCTGTTGAGTCTCCAAGGAACTCATAGGTAAGCCGGCCGCCGAGAACAATACACGGAAAGGCTGGCCCCATTTCACAGCCTGGTTGGGAGTTTCCAGGTCGTCTGAGTCACCAGCCCTTTCCTAGAAATACCGAAAAGAGCTACCACGGGGCTGGCACGTAACAATATAGTCTGGGAAGCTGCCTCAAACCTAAACCAGACAATTGAAATTTTGCACACTACTTCAAGCACGACAGATAACATGTACCGATGAGCCGTTACATAATGACCACTTACCTACAGCAATACACTCATGTTCATAAACACCAGAACACCTTGAAAGACTAGATATAGGAAGTTCGTATTAACAGGACATACGCCTTAGTATGTTCTGAAGAAATGATCAGCATTTGAACAATGTCGGCCCTCAGGTTTGAGGACCACACTGATATCTTGGCGCATCACCACCGACTGGTAAAATGTGCCTGCGGCTCTCGTCTTCGCTATAAACCGAAGGTAATGGATCGATGTGACTTGACCAGACGTGCAGGATGCCTCGCAGACGTATGCGAGGACCGCACCGTCACATGAGTGAGTTTGAAAGAGAGCGCTTTATTGACATGAGAGAACGTGATTCATCTATCCGGGAAATTGCTGCTCGTGTGGGTTGAAGTGTGTCGGCAGTGCAACGGGTGTGTACAGAATGGTTCACAGAAGGCCGTAGAACACGACGAGATGGGTCTGGTCGCACCACCCAGACCACCCCCCGAGCGGATCGACACCTCATCCGAATGGCGTTGCAGGACAGACATGCGTCCTCCTCAGCTCTGGCGCAACAGTGGAACAATGTAACACATCGTACACTATCAGGAGTGACAGTCCGTCGCCGTTTATTATGTCTGGGTTACCGGCGCATCGTCCACTTATCCGCCTTTGACCAATGTACATAAACATGCTAGACTGCAATGGTGTATGGACCGACGTAACTGGGGACAGGAATGGAAGCAGATAGTGTTTTTGGACGAATCCGGGTTCTGTTTGTTTGAAAATGATGGCCGCACATTGGTTCACCGTAGACAGGGTGAGAGGCATAACATTGACTGCATTCGCACAAGAAATACAAAGCCAACTCAAAGCCTTATGGTGTGGGGTGCTATTGTGTACAACCACAAATCACAGTTGTTGTGTGTCCAGGGCACTGTGACCAGTTTAACCTTCGTGAATGACATCCTGCGACCGTAGCCATACCCTTTCTTTACGACACACCAGACGCCATATTTCATCAGGACAATTCGCGACTATATGTTGCTCCACGAACACGTGCCTTCTTGTTGTCACAGGATTTCAGACTGTTGCCCTGGCCCGCCCGATCACCGGACTTTTCGCCAATCGAAAATATGTCGGAAATGGTGAAATGACGAGTGCGGTGCTGTGACACAATGCCAACCACCAAAAATGAACTGTGGAACAAGCTGAATGTGTCGATACCATCACGCATGAAACAAGTTATCAGTGCCTATGGAGGAGCCAGTGCCTACTAGGCAACAGGACACATGCTGAACCGTGGTGACTGAAATACTAATCGTTTCTGAAGAACATATTAACGAACATGTCGTGTGAATATGGACTTCCGATCTCCAGTTTTTCAATGTGTTCTGTTTTTTATAAACATGAATGCACTATGAAGGACCACCTTTTTCCCACAGAACCGGAACAACACGGCGAGGTATCAATTTAACCGGGTGGCGTTAGGTGTCTTGGGGTATCTGGTACCACAGACGCAACAGCACGTCCTCCACTTGGCGTACACTGCTGGACAGTTGTGATGTAGCACCAACTCGCTTCTCCAAGTCGAACCACAAATATTCAATGTGGTTCATATCGGGGCTATTTGAGGACCACGGCATTAAAGAAAATTCTCTGTCATGTTCCTTGAACAAGTCCTCCACAATTCTGGCAGTGTGGCATGGCCCACTGTCCCGGTGGAAGTGGCCATCACCATCAGGGAACACTGTTGACATGAACGAATAACGTCCAGATACCGGATAGCTGTTAGGGATTGGTGTACTGGAATAACGGGCCCCAGTGTGTCCCAAGAAAACCTCGCACAGATCATCACACCTCCATCAGCCTGTCTCTACACGACTGTGCAACCACGTTCCATAGCCTCCGATCGAAATCGGCGTACACGCACTCGGCCGTCGGCATGATGAAACAGGAATCTGGATTCATCGGATCAGGCGAACATTTTTTAATCATCCACAGTCCAGTGGCGATAACTTTGAGCCCAACTTCTTTCGGTGGAGTGCAATCAGCATTGGGGTACGACTGGTTCCCCGACTCCACAGTCTGATTTTAGCAGTGTTCGATGAACCATGTGATGGAAAACATTCGACTGGTCATCACCGTTATACCTGTTGGCGATTTCTCGAACTGTAGGTCTGCGGTCGCTTCGAACAATGCGTGACAGCATCCGCTGGTCTCTGGAATCAATGAGCCGCTGTCGACACACGACTGGACGACGCGTATTGTTTGCCCATCGTTACACCACTTTGTATACGTGCTCAGAACAGCGGCACGAGTGCGTTTCAGAGATGCTGGTACCAAGTCGCTGTAATGTCACAATTTTATTTTCACTCTATCAAACGTGCAGAGATTGGCCGTTTTTCCCGATTTGGTGCCAGAGGCACTACTAACATTTGACCTGTATACCTCTCCTATACACTATATCACGCTACCAGCATGTCACTTCCTCTTAAAACAGTAATCATCACCACCAGCATCAACACAGCCATCACCACCACCACCACCATCATCACCACAATTTTGCGAAGCTCATGACGAAAAGCATCCCTAGTTTTTAATACTAGTGTACAAGAACAACAAGAGTTTTATTTTAGAAATATAATTTATTCTGAAAATAATAACGAAGTCTACAACGAGCTACTTCTATAGTAACTGGGCTGAGTGGCTCAGACCGTAGCATTCTGACCTTCTGTGTCCAAGTTGGCAGGTTCAGTCTTGGGTTAGTCCGGTGCTATTCGAATGTGCTCAAATGCGCTAGCACAGTATCGATCGATACATCGGCACGTAAAAGAACTCCAACGGGATAAAATTCCCGCACCTCGGCGTTTCCGAAACCGTAAAAAATTATTATTATTATTATTATTATTATTATTATTATTATTATTATTATTATTATTATTATTATTATTATTATAGTAGCGAAGGAATGTTGTGACTTTAAGACATAGTAACTTAAGTGACATTTCACAGCTGAAATGTGTCCTCACAAACAATCCTATAGTATATAGACGTATTCGAGTTGGGTCCATTATATCTTTCGATACCATGACACCCTCGATACTTGGCATTATTGAAAAAGATTGATACAATAGTTTTTGAGATTGGATTCGATAAGTTTTAGTTAGTGGTTTTCTTCCTTCATTCTTTCCTATTTCCTATTTAAAATAGTTATATTCAATACATAATTCAATAATTCCTCCAATTGAAGAATATTCTATAAACCATCACTTATACAGTAATCCTGTCCCTGGTAAATAAAAAATGTCAATATTCTCAGCCGAGGAGTTGGACAATACTTTTGTAATCGTGCGAAAACCGAATTCTCAGGGCAATAGGTATATTGTACTGTAAATCGCTGGTTGGATGTTTTCGAATGTTCAGAACAATACTAGTAAAGTGTTATTTAGTGCAGATAACCCGGCGTCTGAACTATGTGGAACCACTATGTGTTTGGGATGATAACATATTACAGATGGACAATATTCCTTTATTTACTAATGCATTTCTAGCCCACAGAAGAAGAATTTCGAAAGTTATAGTTATTGGACTTAGTGAAATCAAACGTGGAATACATACTTCACTTCGACAATACTCCTGCCTACTCTGTCCAGAAAATAATTTCAATTTCATTTAGGTATACACATTTTTTATTTATAACCTCATTTTGAGTAATCTTAATAAAATAATGCTCATAATAAATCATCACTTCAAATGTAACTAGAGACAAGGTATTATAGTCATTTTTCCTTACAAATGAAACGAAATGTTATTTTGAAGAGATGTAAAATGCAATATAATGTCCTGAAAACCTTTCCTTTAGTAAAAAAATCTACTATTTAAAGTAAAATTGTACTCGTTAAAGACTAAACGTCGAGATATTTATCTTCATAATTAGAAGTTGAAATGTTGCACACAAATTAATCAGAAATAATTTGGTAATGTAATATCTCCAGTAAGAAAAACTATTGGATTGAGCAGATACTTTATGAGATCTGGCTAGCAAGCCCATAGTTGTAAAAAAAATGTTGTAGTAAATGTTACGTAGTTTGTGAGTGAGTAATTATATTTACATTATGAGGAATATATATAACCACACAAAAAATATGTGAATATAATCTATTCTGTATTACGCATTTAAGGATGAAATACGTTGAGAATGAAATGTATGCACTCTTAAAACTGGAGCTGAAAGTAGGCCTACTATTACGAATACGCAAAACAAAATACATGGCTTATCTTTATGACGAACAATTCATTTTAAACTGTGGATCAAACCTGCAATGATAACTCATCTTTCACTATGACAAACAATGAACTCATATTTAATTATTTATTAGCCATTAGTCGGTAACAGCGTTCCCTTCAACACGGTGGCGTAGAAATAATTTTGATTTACATTTGATACGACTTTTCCTTTTTTTGCTAATGGTTTACGTCGCACCGACACATATAGGTTTTATGGTGACGTTGGGATAGGAAAGGGCTGGAAGTTTGAAGGAAGCGACCGTGGCCTTAATTAAGGTACAGCCCCAGCATTTGCGTGGTGTGAAAATGGGAAACCACGGAAAACCATCTTCAGGGCTAACGACAGTGGGATTCGAACCCACTATCTCCCGGATGCAAGCTCACAGCAGCGTGTCTCTAACCGCACGGCCAACTCGCCCGTTGATACGACTTTTATCTTTGGACTTGTAAATCCAAACTGATGCAGTAAGATGCAAGTCTTATATCACGATTCATACCAAGTATCTTCCATTCAAGAAGAAAAAAAGATACGAAGCCAACGTGTATCTTTGATTCGTATGGTTATTAGTATTACTACGGTTTTCACTGCTACTGATACGATATATTTAAAATACAGTTTTATCAGTCTTTCTATAAAAAAATAAAAATCATCCTAATGAACTACCTTACGCAGTCAGTCTGAAGAATAGATAATATTCGCTTTAAGTCATTGACGTTAAAAAACTAGCCGCTAGTTACATATTTCAGGTACTTAGCCGCAACTCTTAATGTAAATTCCACCTGACTGCTCCTCCATGTACAGTAAAACAGGTATCATACTATGCATGTCTCAAACCATTTGGAAAAAATACTTTTGACATTCTTATTTACATTGTGACACATTCTCCAACTTTACATTAAACGTATGATATAGAGTTTCAAGAAATTCCATAACATTGCTGTATAATTGTTAAAAATCTCGGTTTTAATATCTTAGTAATATTAAAACACATATATTTTATCATGATTTGTAAAGTTAAATCTAATTTCAGGACTTATTTAGGCCAATTATTCCACTGGACTAAAAATGATTTAGTTACTGGTATTTTAAAAAATTCATGTAAGCAAAGAAATTGATCAGTTTCATGTCAAAAGGACATAAATAACATTAATTACCAGCATGATGCGTCTTTAAAACCGACAACGCTTGAAAGGATGTTAAACAGATAGTATTCATTTTCCAAAGATGGACAATTCCAAAATATTGCTCACATAATACAATGACTGTTTTATTTGATAGTGGCTTTACGTCGCACCGACACAGACAGGTCTTATGACGACGATGGGATAGGAAAGGCCTAGGAGTTGGCCTTAATTAAGGTACGGTCCCAGCATTTGCCTGGTGTGAAAATGGGAAACAATAGAAAACAATCTTCAGGGCTGCCGACAGTGTGAATCGTACCCACTATCTCCCGGATGCAAACTCACAGCCGCGCGCCCCTAACCGCATGGCCAACTCGCCCGGTGATGGTGGTGATTATTGTTTTAAGAGGAAGTACAACTAGGCAATCATCTTCTATATAACATTAATCAGAGGGAAAAATTGAAAGGATCCGACACCTCGAAAAATGAAGATATCGGTCAAAGGTATACAAGCGCCACGAAGGGCGTGAAAATGAAAGACTCCCTAGGCCTCCATACGTAATACCGTCGGGGTCGGAAAAGAACAAGAATTGACCAAGGGAGGTCGGATAGGTTAGATGAAAGTGAGGAGCCTGGCACAAGTAAGTAATTACCCGGTGATGACCGTTTTATTGAGCTTAGTCGTATGTCTCAAAGCAGAGGTACCGTTTATTGTCAATATGTCGAAATGCTTGGCTTTACAATACATACAGACTTTGAGTGAAGAGCAATGAAATCGATCCAAGAAGAGGGCCAATGTCAGGGAAAACAGATCAATGGTAAAACTATACACGGGGGGAGGGGGGGGGGGGTTGTGTGTGTAAAGCTGCTAAACATACCTAACCCATTAGACTGCGCGGAAATGTCGATATCCATATTGTTTACCACACACGTTACCATGGTGAGCAACAGCTCCGACGTAAATGGTCTGTAACGGAAACGTCCAACAGGCCATCTCTTATAGCTGACACCAATAACGATGATTATAATCAAAGTTGCATGTTTGGTAAACGTATGAGTGAAGATCATTTAATTTCCTTCGGTACACTCTACCAACTTTTACTTCTTGCATCGTTTTACTAACTATAAGTTAATATTGCTTGAAGTGGTTGTAGGGGACAGCAAATAGGCTACAATCTTAATATCGTTATTTTGGTGAGAGATATTAATGAATACTAAGCAGTCGGTCCGAATATTCTAATCTGTGTACGAGTATTTACAATAAAGTATGTGCGTCTATATGTACAGCCAAAGATTTTCACGAACTTCTCGACGAAGTAAAAAAAAATTGATAGAACACTACATGCCTATTCTAAATGTAAAGCACTCTTAAACATTTTAAAAATATAAACAAATTGGCAGAAGTTTTATAAACAAACATTTTACTAAAATCTCTTATTTATAGTCGTACTAGGTGTTGTTCCACCGATGTAACTGATAATAATTTTTCATTTGAACAACAAAGGTATAAATAGTAACACAAGTTAAAGCTCTTAGTTTCGTTTTCTACAGACAGATATTTCGTCCTGAGTGGTAAACAATAGGATACTGACTTGAAATTTTATATAGGCCTACACGCCGAACATCAAGAATAGCCTACAGTCTAGTCTGTTGTATTTAATTAAAGTGAGTTAATTCAGTTTTATGCCACGATGGTTTTGATTATAAAGAAATAGAAAGGACCGATGATCTAAATGTTAGGCCCCTTTAAACAACAAGCATCATCATCATAATCATCAAGTAAGAAATAGAAAATGAAGTAGAAAACATCGAAGTTTTCACGACCAATAATTGAAAATTGTCTTTGTTTGCAAATGTTCGCAGTGCTTTGCAATTTTCTCACGTTTCGAATTATTTTATAGCGAATGTGCACGAACGTTTGAACACTATAACTGGAGAAGAGATGAGCAGATTGGAATGAAATTCAGTACGTGTATCCATTACACGCACGATTCAAATCAGTTCTATAGCTTATCAATATACCATTCATTGATAGTATTTTAAGAGAATTCTCCCTGAAGAAAACTATATTTTTAATAATAGTGGATTTATTTTTGATGAAAATAAGAATTCATGACATACTCTACAAACGTTCACGACGAATGTCACTCATTGGGGAAATTGTTGGCTTGGAAAACATATTAAAAGAGAGACATTTCCGTTGTCCCGACTGGACAAAAATATCCTTCTCATTCCTTACTCGTTAATGAAGTGACCCATTTATTCTAACCAACTCGCTGGATACCGATGAGTTTCAAGCGTTAATCAGATCATCTCATTCCATGCTACCATTTCATTAACGTCAAGCTTCCCTACTTGTTTATCACTTTACCAGAACATCTTAACATGGTGAAATTCTATTCACGTGGTTGAAAAATGGATATACTATACGAGAAGCTCATAATCACAATTATATTTGAAACTAGCGGTATCCGTACGCTTCGCCACACGTACAAACCGCAATATTTAAGGACAACGTTCAATGATAAATACATACCACCAATGAAGTAAATTGTGTTACAGAACACAATTAATAAACTGGCAAACCAGGTTTAACTTTTCCTCATAGGTCCAATATACTTTCTGTAGGATTTGTATAGCATGCGTTAATGATCATTGATCTTAATATTTGATGCATTATTCCCTGTCAAAGCTTCTAAGAATTATCTCTTTACGCATATGAATCAGGTTAATTCATGGGTAGAATTCTTGAAACTGTAATGACCTTACTATGTGTTAGAGTAAATATTATGCATTTTTATTACTTTCTGGGTACCTGCATCATCTGCTCACTCTGTAAGATTTACGACAACCCTGAAGTTGTAGGTGTCAGCATGACACTCACCTGAAAAGAGAAAACAAAAGGCCATCAGATTAAATGAAAAATAAACAATTATAATAAGTACCGTACAGTAGTGGTAAGCAGAACTAATATACCAATTGAATGGATGAAAACCATAACGGTATAAGTAGCATTTTGGTCATTCGGAGAAAAAGGCATTTAAACATCTTAACACGCATATTAAGCATGCTATTTGTAGTTATACCACCCATCACTAGAGCGCAGAATATTACCGCTATCACTTGTATCTCTTTGCTGGTGAAAGGATACATCCTCCTGGAGTTACATCCTGCATTTAACTCATTTTAAAAAAATGTCACATATACCGTTATGGTTTTCATCCATTCAATTTTAACACCATTTTGGGGATTCTTATACATTCAAAAACGTATTTATTTAAGAGAAATTTATCAGTGCATACAAGAAAGTAATTTGCTTTATCGTATAGAGCACATAATTCGCTTACAGGATAGAATTAGGCAGCAACACAATCCTTATTTCTGATACTAGTCAGAGATTTGATCCATTACGGTTAAAAACACATTTCTGATCTGTCATTTGTACTAAAAATAACGATGTTCTACAATGTCAAGCTTTCCCTCGTAAATATTTTGCATATTCCACATATTCTCTAACAGAAACTGTTAGAATATGATGCAAAGCCCACCAAAGATTATGGGAACAGTCACTAGTGTTCCGAGTTACTATTACATAGAAAACCTATAAGCATTATAACTTGGTATAACTGAAATAAGCGTAGAATTTGTACATTTTATCTTTAATAATATAACGAGAGCTCCTGAATGTATCTAAAGAGAATCTGGAGCTGTATTTGTGTTAATTTTTACTGTTTAGTCTTTGTTAAGAAAAGACGTTTGCTTACTTCGAACAATGAGAATATCTTTGAAGACTTTTATGTGGAGCCTGACATTGTACGTAAATGAAACATGAACAATAACTAGAGCAGAAAGAAAGGGAATAGAAGATTTTGAAAATGGAGGTTTCAAAAGAATGATGAAGAAGGTGAGATGAGTAGATTAGATCAGAAACGAAGATATCGCGAATTTGCATCTGCAAACTGTCAACTAACGCTCAGTGTTGTGTGAAATATTTCAAAGGATTCTCGTTCTTATGCTATTCGTGCTGTGGGTCAATATTTCTCCGACAACATCGTCAATAGCTATTATTATTATTATTATTATTATTATTATTATTATTATTATTATTATTATTATTATTATTATTATTATTATTATTATTATTATTATTTGTTCGTATCGGCCTACTAAGGACAACGCTTTGATCTTTGCCCAGTGGTGCTTCATTTGTTGCCGGTGTTGCTCTTTTCTTCCCTCCGTCCACGTCTTTTCCGTCTTCAACTTGGGCCTTCCTTGAAAACCCTGGTGGTCTTTTAGTTTCCTCCTGAGTGGGTCGCGTTCTTGTATATCTCGCAGAAGGCAAGGGAACATGCAGTTTTGTTCAAAACTTCCGTAACCGATTGCGTCTAGCAATAGACAAGGGCAATCGCTATTATAAACAAATCTACTCATCTAAAACGTAACTGGCATTAGGCAAAGTGGCCTGCTATTATAATCGAAACTTACCAACTCGAGTGTGAATGGCAGTAAGCTAACTGCCATTAGGAAAAGGGGCCTGTCATTATAATGATAACAGCACAATTAAAATTTTCTTGGCAGTAGAGAAGGTACCTGCCATTATAATGAAAACTCCTCAACTGGAATGAGTCTGGAAGTAGGAAAAGGGACCTGTAATTGTAACGAAAACTCCCCAAATCGATTGTGACCGGTAGTAGGCAAGAGGGCCCGTCATCATATTGAAAACTTCCGAAATCGATTGTGAATGGCAGCAGGCAAGTAAGCCTGATGTCATTGTAGAAACTCCCGAACTTGATTGTGAATGGCAGTGGGAAAGGAGGTCTGCCATTATCATCACAACTCCGCAACTTGTACTTTACATTGGACACAACGTATTGGGACCTCCCCATGGTGTTTCTCGGATTACGCTAAGAGACATGCAGTTTACTAAATCGTATTCACTGCGTGTACAGTAAAATACTTCGAAGCCTGTAAACATTGTAGAATACCGTAGTGAAGCACGGGTACCTTTGCTAGTCCTCTATATAACACTGATCAGAGAGATAGGAAGACAAGGGCCACGAAGGTTGTGGAATTGAAATACTCCATAGGCCTTGAAAAGCTAATACCGTCGGGGTCGAAGGTGAACAACAGTTGACCAAGGTCGGATCGGATAGGATAGATGAAAGTGAGGAGCTTGACACAAGTGAAACAATGCCAGAACAGAAAAGGGAACCGTGGTCGCCAAACCAAGCTTCCAAGTTCAGATCTCCTGGGGCTTTCACGTTCTTTTATAACAATAAAATTCACGGGTTCTCCCCGAAAGGAATGGATTAATTTACGGCTATAAAATGAGTACCGTATTGAAATTAAAAATAATAAGCGAGAACTCAGTATGTTAACATTACGTTAAATTTAACATGTTATTTATGATTGCTTCTGATATAAGGTGAGAGGGGAACATTTTATGTAGATATTTAGGGGAGATTTTTAGATTTTATGGGATAAATGCGTGTGGACTCTCGGGTCGATGAAAGGTTCGATACGGCCTGTCTATCACGAAGGAAGTGCTCTGAATCTGAATAACTGGAAATAATATTACGGTTCAATTTTTGGAAGCTTAATCTGTCGGACTTGTTTCTAAGGAAACGTACATACTTATTATTGACACAAAAATGTATTAAAGTATGAGGAAATGACAGCTTGTAATACATGCGATACATAGTAATCACTATTCATTAAGTGTGGTGCACCATCTACAGGATTGAGGTAGTAAGACTAATACAATATTTGATATCCTTAAAGGAATATGTGTCCAGAATGGAGTGTGAGAGCAGGAGTTTCACAACCCAGTTCAACAATTCTCCGGTAGGAAACAATATAACATAGTAGAGAAACTCAGTTCTTTATTCTTACGACGTAATTCCTTAGTATAACATACTTTTAAGATCTGGTGGGAAATAATGGGATTGGGAGAAGCCTTCATTCTGCTCTATAGTCTCAACATATTCGGTGCACATTCAACACCAAGACAGGACAGAAACATACTATTGTTGAACAGGTCGTTTACCGTGCAGTCCGTATTCAGTTAATATAAGAAGGGTAAGAAAGATTTTCGCTATTCCCCGTTTACCCAGCACGCGTCCGTAAGGATTCCGGGGGCGATCAAGCGTGCTGACTCTCTGGATGGTTGCCACGGGTGATGGCGGGGAGGGGCCATCACTACGGGGAAGCCTGCTGCGATCGCAGCTGGTACTCCCCCACTGTACTTGTTAATATCGTCGGGGTGACAGTCGAACTCGACACGAGGTCACTGCTCCTCAGAACAGGGTTTTCTCTGTTTGGGGATTCAGTTCCGAGTGTCGGAAACGACTGAAACTTCGGGGCTATTAGCAAATACGTGGGATGAGGTGCGCGTCCGAAAGGATTCCGGGGGCGACAAAGCGCATCGACTTACTGGATGGTCGCCACGGGTGATGGCGGGGAGGGGCCATCACCTCAACGAAAGCTTCCTGCATTAGGTCAAGGAAGCAAGACACCCTCATCGTATTTGGTGATGTCCTTGGGCTGATAGCCGATCTCCAGACGAGATCAAGGACTGTTGATCTGTTCTGAGGATCAGTCTGCGACCGAGTCGTGGGGACGACTGAAGCCTCGGAGGCATCAGCAAATAAAGTGAAGGGTACGATGCGGGTCCGGAATGAGACAAAGTGCAATGGTCACCACCACTGCAACTTGCTGCATTAGTTATGTCAAGACTGAACAAATTCTCCTTGGTAGATTTCTTGTGTAAGCTATCTTAGCGGAGTAGTTATGTCCTCATAACCCACTTGCTTTGGCTGCGAGGCGGCTGGTGTCTTCCAGCTCCCTCCTAACTTCCAAATTGACGTCCGAAAACATTCTGGGAAAAAATATAAATAGAATATAAATGTTCTGAATCTCTAGATCATCTCCACGGGTAAGGACATCGACCACCTTCATATTGAAGACAGATATCAGAGTACCTTTCTTTGATAGCTTCCAGGTAGATCTGCTGAAAGGTGGTGTGTAAAATGTTTTTTCAGTGCTTTTCTCTGCTCTAGTTGTTGCTGCTGCTGCTCTTCATGATTTGCCACATATTACAAATGCGACAGATGGACCTAGGAGAAGTTCTACCCACTATCTGACAACAGAGAAGAAACGTGCGGTGAATCGACAAAATGACGCATGTTCAGTTGCTGTGAAGTGATTTAATGTTAAATTTTGATATTAATAGATCAGAAAATCTATGTATGGATAATTTTGTCTATCCTTATGATATTCGGTAAATAAAATTCAACATCACTGTTCTTTAACTGCAGTATTCTTTAATATTCAAATATAGAAGGCTACTTATATACTCTATATATTTACACTAACTGTACTACCCGTAGCTGATGGGTTATAGAAAAACTCACAACCATAGAGGTAGCAGGAGATTTAAGATAATACAATACCCATCTCCCATAATCTCGGAAACCAAGATACGGAAGATGGTATTGCTTATTTTAATCTTAATTTTTGATACATGGAGTTTACAAAACTGAATATAGCATAATTGAAAAACATGCAGTAAAAACACAAATAAAGAATAAGACGTTCGGAAAATATAATGAATCAAAATTTCATATTCGTAAGTGATTTGAAAATTGAACATAGAAAGCATGGTCTGTAAAGTGTGTTAGAAACATTATAGTAAGAAATGAAACTTCTCGGACATGCTATCGAGGTCCATCAGATACCCCGGAAATATACCCCCCCCCCAAAGAGGTCACCACAGTAGTCGTCCTCAGTACCTCCATAAAATGTCCGATTTCTGAAATGAACATTAATATTAACTATCGAAATAAAAACAGAAACATGCATAATAATTGAAATAGACGATAAATTAAGTATATGCTATAACTATAATCTACGTACCTAACTGCTCTAGACTTCGACGGAGTTATATTGTCTAGGTTGCACTGGGCACAATTCTGTTACTAACTAGCATATATCACTTATTTTCCTTCCACCAATTTACTACTCCACATTACCCTAATAATAATGAATAATTTTGCAGTTCTTCCCGGGTCCATCCACTCTCTGTTCAAGAACTTTACAATCGTATACAGCTGATTTTCGTTATGAATTTTTCTCATATTCTCATATTCTCCCTTGTCTATAAACATTATAAGGGTTTCCCATCCCACTTTTTCAGAACATTATAAACATTTATTTCCATCTCTACTGTGTATACTTTATTATTGTGTACCCCCATTAACCACTATATTATGACCCTAATTTCCTTATTTGTTATAACATCTATATTTATCCTCATTCTCCCAATTACATTACAAAATTTCTCTAGTAACCTCTTATTTTTACACCGTGAAGCAATTTGTTGCTTTTCAACTCTTAGAACAATGTTTCATTACGTATTCTTAGCTGCTCTATGGAATCCCTTTCCCAGCAGTATCTCATTCATATCGTTTCCAAACTTTTCCATACCCCATCCACCCAGTGTTCTTGGTTCTGATATTTCATTTGCTGTTGGTAGGCTATCTGTAACACTTCGCCACCTGATCCAAACTTCAGTCTCAGCCAATACTGGATTATCTTTTTAACAATATCTGCCTGCAGACTTACGTCATTGCACATCATTCTCTCTCCAGAGTTAACTGTACAACTGGGTTATCACATAATTATTTTAGTAAATCTACTCTACTCGTAATTGCATCAAGTGTATAAACTTTCCCTTCAACTCCCCAGATCTCTGCTCCGTATAACACCCTAGATTTAACTAATGCATTAAAATTTTGTTTATACACTATGTAATCAGTGTTGGCATCTTTTATCCTAAATGTTAATAGCTGACAGTGCACTCATACCCTTCAGTTTAGTTATTTTTATTTGTTCTGACCATTTTCCATTTCCACATAATATCTTACCCAAATTCTCTGCTTTCTTTGCAACTTCTAATAATCTCGCCCCACTCATCCATCGTGTTCCATTCTTTGACAATATTTATATCATACCTTGGTTTTCTGTGCATTAATTTTTAAATTCCACTCTTTACAGTAATTTACCACTTCATTTATACTTCCCTCCACGCTAGCGGGAGTCATTGTGAGCAGAAGGATGTCATCCACAAAAATGAGACCTGAAATATCCTGATTCTCATGACTGGGTAAACCCCTGACGCGAGGCCTTTCGATCGAAAAATATGATCTATATAAGTAAAATTGTAACGACCGTGTGTCTGTACATTGACTATTTTGGCGAAATTTTCATTCAGTTATCCGTTTCAGGTGTAACAAGGATCATCTGCATACTTTTTTGCTTTGGTGTCTGTCCGTTTGTCTGAGTTCTTATAACTTGAAAACTACTGGATATATTTCTACCAAACTTCATATTTAGAATCCACCTGTACTCAAGTAGGTCTTAGGGCCAACACTGTTTATAAATTGGGGGTTTATACGAAACCGAAATCGTGATTTTGCGCTCCCACAAAATATACACAATCAAACTTAATGGAAATCTACCTGCCTTAATGGAAATCAATTTATAAACTTTTTTTCTCATGTGCATCATTTCGAAACGAGGATTAGTAAGGAAGATATCACTAACGGACCGTTTCTTAAGTACAAGTTCCACCGTACTTAACTCGTGAGTGGGTGCGTGTAGACCGTATTTCTTATAACTTGAAAACTACTGGAGATATTTCAACCAAACTTTATATTTAGCATCCACCTATCCAAAGGAAGGTTTTAGGTCCATACCATGTCAAATTCCCGGAATGGACTGGGGGTTTATAGGGAACCGAAACAGTGATTTTTACTCTCCTACAATATATACAAGACCAACCTGACTGAAAATCATCCAACGTTGATGAAAATCAATTTCTAAAACTTTTTTCTCATGTGCAGTTTTTCGATAGGCGTATTAATAAGAGAGATATCATGAACGTTCGGTTTTTCAGGCTAAGTCAAGCGAACATAGCTCAAAAGGTGTTGCTCATGGAGCAGATTCCTTATCTTATAAATAAAATCGTAATGATCGATTATCTGGCGAAATTATCGTGCATTTATCCGGTTCAGGTGTAATAATGACCATATGCACATTTGTTAGCTTTACTTTCCTGAAAGTCCTCATTTTTACCCGCCCCTCCCCCTAAATCAAGACTTAGCCTGTAACCGACGGAAAGCTTCCAAGATCTTTAAACATTTCACTGTTTAACCCAAAAAATATCGAAATATTGAGGCAATTTTAATATCGGTGCAGACCTTCGTTTCGAGGTACTTGGTGGCAAAACGGTAAGTCGTACCACAAAAGTGATGGCACAATCTTTGTTCAATTTGGAGTGATCTACAACTTTGGTTCTATGACTTTTTTTTTTTCGTATCTCTCTCCCGTATTCGTTAGATTTGGCTGTATTTTCTCGATTGTACGTAAACTTTTTGATTTTTACACATATATTTCATTGCTTGACACGTTTGTAGGAAAGATGGAGTCATCAAATTTTGTATGCACATTGACAGGACTGATCGCCATATGTGAACTCAATTTCATTATTCTAGCTTCTACATAAGTATGTGAAAAATAAAGTACAATCTTAAAAATGTAGTGCTTTTTACACGTATGTTTCATAGTTTGACACACTTATACGAAGGATAGAGTCATCTAATTTGGCACACACATAAACACGACCGATGGCCGTACGCGAGCCAAATTTAATGATTCCAACATCCACATAAATATGCGAAAAATAATGTAAAGTGTTAAAAATGTATCAAATTTTCACCCTGTTCAAATTTTCCAACTAAATCTAACCCATAAATATGGGAATAGGAGAAAATGTTATAGGAACAACCTTAGAGAACGAGAAAAGGGGTGTCTGATAGCGCAAACCGTTTGTCGATATCATGTACCGTTTAGGAGCAGTAAATCTCGAAATGAAGGTCTGCGGTTATAAATGTGCCCATGCTTATCTGTCATCTAAATACCGGTTGGTTCATTAGCCCTTTATTTTTCGGAGACAGGCAACCCAAATAACGCATATAACCTAAAGAGTCGGGCACAACTAAGTGGAAGCAATGTCAGGACTCAGCTCAGTGTCCCGTGGTCGCAACCCACGCTCTCAAATTAAGAGCCTCTGGGGCTCCTTTTAGTCACCACTTACGACAGGCAGGGGATACCGTGGGTGTTATTCTAGCGTCCCCACCCACAGGGGGTCGTTTTACAGCGGATGGAAGGTTGTTCAGCTATATATTTCTACTCTTCGTTAGAGCCTGGATTCGTGGCCCAAAGGCTTAAAACGCTGGCCTTCTGAGCCCAAGTAGGCGGGTTCAATCTCAGTTCAGTCCGTTGGTATTCGCCAGATTCTTGTTGGTAGTTTCATCGGCGTATAAAAGAATCTGTGTGACAATACTGTAACGCTTCAGCGTCTCCAAACACCATACAAGTAGTTAGTAGGGCGTAAAACCAATAACATTATTTATCATTGCTTTGTTAGATGCAGCGATAGATTTAGCACTTTATATTGTCAGTTGCAACCTTGCTGTATTGACGGCCATGCTTATGGCTACGAGATACGGGCCATGTTGCTGCAAGCTTGTATGCAGGAGATGG
The DNA here is from genome assembly GCF_040414725.1 of Anabrus simplex. NCBI lineage: Eukaryota > Metazoa > Arthropoda > Insecta > Orthoptera > Tettigoniidae > Anabrus > Anabrus simplex. The sequence continues at coordinate 470,742,803 of NC_090265.1, read as the reverse complement.
CGGGTTTGAGCCCGCCGACATCGCCAGCTCTAAAGATGGTTTTCCATCACCAGCTGTAATTAAGGCCACAAACGCTACCTTCTCAGGTCTCGTTCTCTACTTTCCCCATTTAGGCAGAAATGTTCTTCTGAGATACCTTACAAGCCGATTTGAGACGAAAAGTATGGGCCATTCATCTTCTTAATTAGCGTTTTGATGAGATATTTACTGAGTATTCAGAAAGTGAGTACCGTCTCCACGTTAGAGATTCCTTTCTCGAACTACTAATTGAATGTAATGCAAAGTTTTTGATATGGTCTTTTGCAACTTCATTCGAAGCGAAAACATTTTCCTCAATCTTTTATTTATTAAAGGTCTCTAAATTTTCCGAGAAAATAAACATATTTTGTATGCGCGATAAAAATATTAGGTCAATGTAAAGAAGACATACAGTATTTCTACTGTATAAAACATTTTTACTTGCCTGTTACAATTACTTTATGTGGACGTATTTACTTCAGAAATTCAGCATGTGTTGCACATGGAAAACTGCAGTTCGAGAGACCCCCACTAGTACGAAAGGGCGCGTTGAATACGATCCATATTAGGGAACTCATATTAGGTTTGTGCCCTCGGAAGGGAATCTATCTATCTATCTATCTATCTATCTATCTATCTATCTATCTATCTATCTATCTATCTATCTATCTATCTATCTATCTATCTATAATGTTTTAGTGATGTAAAGTGACTATGCTAACTATGTTTCTGGTATGTATCTGCCTTCACTTTTCATGTGTTTCGCATGAATGGATTTTTGTTACGCTGTTGTGCTGCCTTTGAATCTGGGGCCCCTTCACTTTCTCGCTAGTTCGATTACTCTTACGATATTGATCTCCTACATTTCTAGATAATATCTTGTTTTAAAAGAATTAACTGAGTAATTGTTTCACATGGTGGTGTCACCTAACTGATTCAGTAGCGGAGTAGTGATAAGACAGTTTTCATAGACATGAAAAATAAGCTCATATTTTAACACATCATTATTCAAGGGAATCGAAGGTGAACAATTCTCCTAAATTGCCCTGCCTTAATTAGAAATCGATATATTGGAAAATATTGAGTTGCTGCCAGTACCCTAGTAACGAAGAGCTTTACCCACTTGAAATGACCTGTGTTTGGCTGTGTGTGTGTGTGCGCGCGTGTCAGATTTTCATCTGAGCTAGTGAGTCTAATACGGTGATTATACAATATTCTTTCTTCTTTTGCTACCTCTTTTTCTCACAGGATACCAATTCAAAGGAATACGTCGTAATTATACTCAAAGTGTTGAAGGTGCAGTGAAGTGAACAGTGAGGGATACATTTCTTGTACAACTTTTAAATGTCCGGTCAAGAGGAATTCAAATTTAATGCCTAGTTTCTTTCAGTTGTAATGTCATGATTTCATATTCTCATCTGTTTGATCGCAGCAAGTTTTACTATTTTTTTGATACAATTTAAAGAATACATCTTGTTCTATCTCGAATTAATTTATAATTTTATTTCAATGGTAGAATTAGATAATCTCAAATTTAATGGGGAAACAAAACGACAATCTCCTTTTTCCAGAACCTATATGGTATGTAGTCAAAAGTAATGTATTATTGCTGCACTGAGTTGTAGCTGGCGCCCATCAAATATTGTATGTGTAAATAATCAGGTAAGAACCTACAGTAAGTGTGAGTACATGGTACGACGATTGAGTATTTTATTTAATGAGCATTTTAATATTGTGTTTCATTTTAATTCTATTTCATGCTTTTTTTTTAATTCTAAGAGTGGAGTAGTCGCAGGAATCAAAGGCTTTGGAGAAGTCCGTGTAAACAACATCCACTTGTTGCCTCCTATCCAGAGATTCTGAAATGAAGTTGATATACTCCGCCATATTGGACAAGGTAGAGGGTTTCTGTACAAAACCGTGCTGAGCTATATTAATATACTGTGCAACTGAACTGTACAATCTCTTATACACGATATTCTCTGCCGCCTTTGAAATCAGGGACAATAATACAACAGGCCTATAGTTATCAAACACCATTTCGTCTCCTTTCTTTTTTTCTTTTTTCTTTTTTTTTGCTAGTTGTTTTACGTCGCACCGACACAGATAGGTCTTACGGCGACGATGGGACAGGAAAGGGCTAGGAGTGGGAAGGAAGCGGCCGTGGCCTTAATTAAGGTGTGAAAATGGGAAACCACGGGAAACCATTTTCAGGGCTGCCAACAGTGGGGTTCGAACCTACTATCTCCCGAATACTGGATACTGGCCGCACTTAAGCGACTGCAGCTATCGAGCTCGGTCGTCTCCTTTCTTGAGCACTGGTATGACGTAACCTTTCGTCCACTCACACGGAAAATTCCTTGATGAGAATGACGTATTTATCATGATGCTAAGTGGCCTACCTAGCTCAGATGCACATTCTTTCAAAACTATTGCTTTACGTCATCGATACCACATGATTTGGAGATATCCAAAGATGCAAGAATTGATGATACCTTTGCTGGATACATTCAGCTTGGCTGAGTGGCTCACATACGGTAGTAGAGTGCTGGCTTTCCGAACCCATTTTGATGGGTTCGAAGTTGAAGCTGTTCAAAGCCGGGCTGAGTGGCTCAGACGGTTGAGGTGAGAGCCTTCTGACCCCAACTTGGCAGGTTCGATCCTGATTCAGTCCGGTGATATTTGAAGGTGCTCAAATACGTCACCCTCGTGTCGGTATATATACTGGCACGCAAAAGAACTCCTGCGTGATTACATTCCGGCACCTCGGCGTCTCCGAAAACCGTAAAAGTAGTTAGCGAGACGTAAAACAAATAACGTTATTATTATTATTATTATTATTATTATTATTAAGGTGTTGACATTCGCCAGCTTGACAACATTCCAGCACCTCGGCGTCTCCGAAAACTTTAAAGCAGTTAGTGGGATGGTATAATAATAATAATAATAATAATAATAATAATAATAATAATAATAATAATAATAATGTCCGACTCGTTGGCTGAATGGCCAGCGTACTGGCCTTCGGTTCAGAGGGTCCCGGGTTCAATTCCCGGCCGGATCGGGGATTTTAACCTTCATTGGTTAATTCCAGTGGCCTGGGGGCTGGGTGTTCGTGCTGTCGCCAACATCCCTGCAACTCACACTTAACACATAACACTATCCTCCACCACAATAATACGCAGTTACCTACGCATAGCAGATGCCGCTCACCCTCATCAGAGGGTCTGCCTTACAAGGGCTAGAAATAGCCACACGAAATAATAATAATAATAATAATAATAATAATAATAATAATAATAATAATAATAATAATAATAATAATAAGACCGTGATAAATATTTCTTAGGGTAATACATAGATATTGTTGTTTTCTGGAAGTCAGGACCGTGGCCAATAGCTTCATGTACCTACTATGTGTTTGTGTGTCTGATGAGGTTTCTGAGCTGTGCGTAAGAGTGTATAACAGACGTAACACAAGAAAGGGCGTAGGTGTAGCCTTGATAAATATACCATCGCAGCACATGCATGGATTGAAAATGGAAAACATATCAATTATTTCACAGATTAGAGGACTCTTATTTATCGTCTGTTAAAACTAGATTTTCACAGCTAGAGCCTAAATGCACTGCCCTAACCTCGTCTGTAGGTTTTGCTATTTTTTTACATCGCACCGACACAGACAGGTCTTGGGATAAGATAGGGCTAGGATTTTAAGGTACTGTAAATCCCCAACATTTATCTTGTGTGAAAATGGGAAAACACGGAATATCAACTTGAGGGCTGACGACAGTGGGGTTCGAAACCACCACCTACAGCATGCAAGCTTACAGCTTCGTGACTCAAACCGCATAGTCAACTCCTGGTGAAAGACCCGAAAGTCCTGACGTATATACAAGCATCAACGGTTGTTAGTTGGACACGATATCTTATTGAATCTTATTGATATAGTCGATCGGTTGACGTTAGGCTTTTAATTCAATATGAAATACTGTATATGATTGTAAACTTTGTCTAATACTCATTGCTCACCACACTTCCACTCGCTTGTAACTCTATTATTCATGCTAAGTCATCCCACCATTAAGTAATCACCACGAGTCATACTATTATTGAATGCTAAACTCAGACATTATTGGACTGTCATAAGACCAGAGGCTTTGTATGCAGCGGAATGCCTTGCTATGAACAAGAAAGGCCTGATAGAAAAATTGGAAATTAAAGAAAGAAAGATCTTAAGAACAATTCTTGGCCCAATTAAAGACAAAGATCTCTGATGTCATGCGGAGAAAGAGAATTGTATTTTATGGCCACTTGCTAACAATGAAATCCACACAATTATCGAATCAGATCTTTTCTTATTTTAAAGATAAGAAGACCCAGCCAACTTGGTTCAAGGAGGTGGGGATCACTGATGAAGATATACAAGAACGCAACCCACTCAGTAGCAAACTAAAAGATCACCAGCGTTTTCAAGAAAGGCCAAAGTTGAAGATGGGAAACACGTGGACGGAGGAAAGACAAGAGGAGCACTGGGCAGAGATCAAAGCCAAGAGTAGACAGCTAATAATAATAATAATTTAGTGTGGCTATTTTTAGTCAAATGCAGTCTTTGTAAGGCAGACAGACCCTCCAATGAGGATGGGCGGCAGCTGCCATGTTTAGGTAACTGCGTGTTATTGTGGTGGAGGATAGTGTTGTGTGTGAGTTGCAGGGATGCTGGTGACAGCACAAACACCCAGCCTTCGAGCCAATAGAATTAACCAATGAAGGTTAAAATCCCCGACTCGGCCGGGAATCGAACCCGGGACCCTCTGAACCGAAGGCCAGTACGCTGACCATTCATCCAACGAGTCGGACAGTAGACAACTGAAATAACGTGGTCCTTAATAGGCCGATACGAACAAACAAGAAAGAATTTTATTATTATTATTATTATTATTATTATTATTATTATTATTATTATTATTATTATTATTATTATTATTATTATTACTGCATTTTCTTACAGCATGAGTTCCTTTACAGTTACCCAATGGCTAAATGGTTGCCGTGCTGGCCTTTGGTCACCGGGGTCCCGGATTCGATTCCCGGCAGGGTCGGGAATTGTAACCATGATTGGTTAATTTCGCTGGCACTGGGGCTGGGTGTATGTGTCGTCTTTATCATCATTTCATCCTTATCAGGACGCGCAGGTCGCCTACGGGAGTCAAATCAAAAGACCACCTGGCGAGCCGAACATGTCCTCGGACACTCCCGGCACTAAAAGCCATACGCCATTTCATTTACCCAGTACAGATGAAGTATATACAGTTATAAACTATGTTTTTGAAGATGCGATCTTAATACAGAAATAGCATGTAAGTAAAACTGCGAGATGACCATTTTTTGAAGGTCAATGGGACAGCTACGTTGAAGACGCCAGATGGCTAGTTTTACTCGACCTCATTTCACTCCATGGCCGTACGACCCACACAAGGTATGTTGACTCTGAGAGGAATGTAGACAGGTGAGAAGATCATCAGCTGATCATAAGAGTCGCCCCAATAATTAGCTGACCCGTCTTCCTAGCTGTGAATGTTAATGAATATATAAACACACGATAAGAAGGCTGTGAAGCTAAACTTGAGTAGTTTGACCCCAAGAAACTTTCAGTGGCTTCTTTAAGCTACCGGGTACGAACTGTGGACTTGACCTATTTTACGGCTGCTCTTCCTGACGTTATTTGGAGGGATGTATTTACTACTCCGTGTTTCTGTGGTGGTTGGTAGTGTGATGTATTGTGTGTATATGAAGAGGCGCGTAATGAGAACACCAACACGCAACCTAGAGCCAGAGAAATTAACGAGACACGGTTAAAATCTTTGACCTGGCCAGAAATAGAACCCGGGCCCTTCAAAACCGAAGATTGCGACGCTGACCAATGAGCTGGACTTCATCCTCACTAATTCATCTTTATATATTTTAAAATCGCAACACTAGTTGGTAAGTTCAGTTATACATACTAGGGTCATTTACTTTATGTCCCACTAACTACTTTTACGGTTTTCGGAGACGCCGAGGTGCCTGAATTTAGTCCCGCAGAAGTTATTTTACGTGCGAGTAAATTACCGACCAGGCTGGCGTATTTGAGCATCTTCAAATACCACCGGACTGAACCAGGGTCGAACCTGCCAATTTGGGGTCAGAAGGCCAGCGCTTGGGCCACTCAACCCGGCTGTTATCCATACTTCTACGGACACCCCAGTGATACAAGTTCTTGTTTGGGTCATCAGTCCATAGACTAGTTTGATGCAGCTTCCCATGCCATCCTGCACTAACATTTTCATTTTTACATCGCTATTACATCCTATATCTACTGTAATCTCTTTGTCATATCCATTCCTTGGTCTACCCCTATAGTTCTTACCGTATACACTTCCCTCAGACACTAACTGAAGAAGTCTTGGATGTCTCTAGATGTCTCTAGAATCTCATTCGCGTGCAGTAAAATGGCATGAATATCGTTTGAAGCTATAACAATACCACTACCATAACCACCACGATGAATGCCCAAGCAGGAATAATGAAAGAAATTAAGCAAATAGGAGTTCGGGTCCTTCAAAGACAAGAAGATGAATAGTATATGACCAAGGAACAACACTTTTCGTAATTATGTAGAGACTGAAGCAAAACCATTCTGAAATGTACTGAAAATATTGTCCCCGCAGATTTTATCTGATACATTCTTATATTAGTCCGCCTCTGTGGTGTAATGGTTAGTGTGATTAGCTGCCACTCCCGGAGGCCCGTGTTCGATTCCCGGCTCTGCCACGAAATTTGAAAAGTGGTACAATGGCTGGAGCGGGGTTCACTCAGTCTCGGGAGGTCAACTAAGTAGAGGGGTGTTCGATTCCCTCCTCAGCCATCCTCGAAGTGTTTTCCCGTGATTTCCCCCTTCCCTTCCAAAAAAAAATGCCGATATGGTACTTAACTCGAAGGTCACGGCCACTTCCTTCCCTCTTCCTTGTCTATCCCTTCCAATCTTCCAATCCCCCAACAAGGCCCCTGTTCAGCATAGCAGGTGAGGCCGCCTGGGCGAGGTATGGTCCTCCTCCCCAGGTGTATCCCCCGACCCAAAGTCTGACGCTCCAGGACACTGCCCTTGAGGCGGTAGATGTGGGATTCCTCGCTTAGTCCGAGAGAAAAACCAACCCTGGTGGGTAAACGGATTAAGAAAGAAAGAAAGAAAGAAATTCTTTTTTTTTGCTAGGGGCTTTACGACGCACCGACACAGATAGGTCTTATGGCGACGATGGGATAGGAAAGGCCTAGGAGTTGGAAGGAAGCGGCCGTGGCCTTAATTAAGGTACAGTCCCAGCATTTGCCTGGTGTGAAAATGGGAAACCACGGAAAACCATCTTCAGGGCTGCCGATAGTGGGATTCGAACCTACTATCTCCCGGATGCAAGCTCACAGCCGCCCGCCTCTACACGCACGGCCAACTCGCCCGGTGAAAGACATTCTTACATTTAATCTTTACAGCGACTAGATCTTACAAAACTGAGTATATTTTCCATGAAACATAAAGTGAAACTTTTATAGGATTATAGTACAAAGCCCAATACCGTAAATATCTTGATTTCGGCAACTTAAAAGCACATTCCACCATAATAATCCAACATTAGGTTTTCGGCAGTGAGAATATGAGGTTTTGCGTTGACTGATGAGAACATTCTCGCATATAAAAACAAACGGCACGCACCGCATATTACATTACATGCCATTTTCTCATAATTATGATTATGATTAAATACCGGGCGAGTTGGCCGTGCGGTTAGGGGCGCGCAGCTGTGAGCTTACATCCGGGAGATAGTGGGTTCGAATCCCACTGCCGGCAGCCCTGAAGTTGGTTTTCCGTGATTTTCCATTTTCACACCAGGCAAGTGCTGGGCTGTACCTTAATTAAGGCCACGGCTGCATCCAACTCCTAGCCCTTTCCTATCCCATCGTCGCAATAAGACCTATCTGTGTCAGTGCGACGTAAAGCCACTAGCAAAAAATCAATTATAATCATTCTGACACGCACTACTGACATGATGGGGGTGGGGGTGGGGGGAGAATATTGAAATCGGATGCTGATGAACCTCCGGCTTAGGATGATCATTTGTTAATACGTAATGTCTGTACCTGTAATACCAAACCACATGAACAAACCCCATTGCACAACAGCCCAACTTGGCCAACCAATCGACCGCTACTCAGCTCGAAGGCCTGCAGATTAGTCTATGAGGTGACACTTGGTCAGCGCGAAAAATCCTCTCGGCCGTTACTCTTTGTTTTCCAAATCGGGCCTACTATCTCACCTTCAAATAGCTCCTCAATGTTGTTCTCACGGAGGCTGAATGGACCTCAAACTAGCCATCAGGTGCAGGTAAAAATCTCTGACTCGGCCAAAAATCGAACCCGGGTCCTCTAGGTAAGAGGCACGCTGGCTACTCTTTGATCACGGTAACAGTAAAATGAAATTGGAGTAACGTTATAATTTCCTTCTGTCAAATCTATTTCCACATTACAGTGGGCCAAAGTTAACTACATAAAGTACAAACGACAGTAGTGAATACTTAAGGCTAGTTAACAGTAAAGTCTGGTTTCTGACGATGAATATTGTTTGACAGGACAAAACTAGGAGATTATCGTCATGACATAAATTAAGGGAAAAATAAGAACAGTTCCGATCGCGCGAAAACTGAGGCTGTCGAGTAAAGACGGGGAAGGGCCACCATAGGTGAAGAAATGAAATACTTCCTATACTTCACAACCCTAATAGCATCGGGGTTGTAAAGACCAAGAGTTGTTCAACGGATATCGATCCGGAAAGATGATAGACACGGATTGGACACAATTGCGTGAAAACAATGTCAGCCTCAGCTGGGTATCATGATTGTTGCACACGCGTGTCTGAATCAGTGAACCTCAGGAAGAAGTTTGATAATTTCGAATGCATGATATACTATGAACCAACATTTAGTCTGGTGCCATAGCAGAGAAGTCAGTGTCCTGGCCTTCGGGCCTCGGGGTTCCGGGTTCGATTTTCGGCTGGATCGTAGGATTTTAATGGTAATTCCCTTGGTACGTGGACTGGGTGTCTGTGCTGCCCCCAACATCCACACACAATATTATCCTCCATCACTATAAAACGCAGCTTATCATACACGATAGACGCCATTCACTTTCATTGAAAGGTCTGCCTTACGAGGGCTGCATTCGGCTGTAGTAGGCACACGAAATTGTATTATTAACTAATATACATAAATTCTGTTTTACGCATTCAATGAGTCTCTTGAAATTTAGTGGTAACATTAAATATGTTTCGTTAACATTCTGTTTAGTCACCAGCGTCATCAGCCCAGGGGCTGGCTACATCCTCCAAAAGCACCGCTATAGATTATATGTTTATAGTATAGGGAAACCTCTAAAATCTACGGCAACTTTACAACGAGGCGTACAAGGCGCGATGCTGAGTGAGTGGTGGTGATTAGGCCTGTTGTTTTAACTGGACGACCATCCTCGATGTGGAATGAGTTACTCTATCATTGCACTCCTCTCTGAGCCAGAAAGTACTACTCCAGCTCCGCCAGTCCTATGAATTACGGCTTCCACAATATATGGGTAGCGGCCGTACACTGAACAGGGTACGTTAGAATCACCCGAACTTCAGCAGCTTTCGTACTGTCACTGCCAGGAATAAGACCGAAACATGAGTAAAAGTTACATAAAGTTAATTTGGCTTTAATGGGTTAACAATGAAAATTCACAGGCTGTTTCCAGTCATTCGACCGGGTCAGGAATGGAATGAGTGAAGCCCCATCTAGCGGCGAGAATAGGAAATGTGTCGGCTGCCGAAGCCTATCGCACTCCTCTGGGGCAGTGATAAATGGCTGACAGATGAAATGAAATGTTAATAGAGAGTGTTGCTGGTGTGAAAGATGACAGGGAAAACCGAAGTACACGGAGAAAAACCTGTCCCGTCTCCGCTTTGTCCAGCACAAATCCACATAGAGTGACAGGATTTGAACCACGGTATCAAGCGGTTAGAGGCCGGCGCGCTGCCGCCCGAGCCACGGAGGCTTTTAATGGGTTAACAATACAAGTATCAAATACATTTTTTTGCTATTTGTTTTACGTCACACACCGACACAGATAGGTGTTATGGCGACGATGGGACAGGAAATGCCTAGGAATGGGAAAGAAGCGGCCGTGGCTTTAATTAAGGTAATTTGCCTGGTGTGAAAATGGGAAACCACAGAAAACCATCTTCAGGACTGCCGACAGTGGGATTCGAACGCACTATCTCCTGGATGCGAGCTCACAGCTGCGCGCTCCTAACCGCACAGCCAACTCGCCCGGTTGTATCAAATACTACCATGAATTATTCGTATGTTTAGATATGTTGGGTGCATCACGAAATGGTTCGTTCAATGTCAAGAAAAAGTACATGAATTGAAGGTCGCTGAGAAGTTCTCACCGGAGACAAGTGTATTCTTTGTTTTGTACGTTTCAAGTTGGTAGTCTCTAGCGACAAGGAGTCTCCATGCTGTCCCACTTCTTTATCATTCTCCTTAGTTTTTCTTTTACTCTTTGAATGCGACCCTTGTGCAGATCTGCTTTAACAGAGACTCTCCATTTAGAAGTCTGAAGAGTCTCTCAGTTTCTACAGTCGTACTTTCTTATAGAGCCCTAACGTTTTCAATGGGATTTTCAGATAATTCCTCTTCATGAGTTTCCTTATGCGACTTAATTTTCGTAGTCATCATCATCTTCATCATCGGCAGCAGCTGTATGCACATATGCACATGTTATGAATTTATGTTGAGGACTCATCCCGAAGTCTGTTTGTATCCTCAATAGCTCCACCATTAACTGTAATAAATAGCATAGGCTTTATTTTTTTGCTAGTTGCTTATCGTCGCACCGACACGGATAGGTCTTATGGCGATGATGGGACAGGGAAGGGCTAGGAGTGGGAAGGAAGCGGCCGTGGCCTTAATTAAGGTACAGCCCCAGCATTTGCCTGGTGTGAAAATGGGAAACCACGGAAAACCATTTTCAGGGCTGCCGACAGTGGGGTTCGAACCCACTATCTCCCGAATACTGGATACTGGCCGCACTTAAACGACTGCAGCTATCGAGCTCGGTAGCATAGGCTTTAAAGATGGGTACTATGGATATGAGGAGTAAGGTAGTTTCCCGTCGCTTTCATCGCTGAGCAAGAAAATGCTACCAAGCCTTCTGAAATGCGCACTCTAACTGACCCTATGATTCGCAAGAGGGACTGGCTGCATAAGGAATGGTATAGCCTCGCTCATAACCCAGTCACTTTCATGTTGTCAAAATAAGACTGAGACAGATCAATGAAAGCAATAAATTTGTCCTAGCCCATACCAGAAGGCACAGTACATTGTAAACACTATGCCTCACCGAGAATTGGCTTTTGGTTATGAATGTCAATGTCCAAATCGACTTCATTCATAACACAGTTTTCTACACAGGCTCTGTCTCTGTCTTTAAATAGTAACAATAGTGAGTCGTGCAGACTGTGCGTGGATTTAATTATGTATGTTTTTCTCAGAAGAGAAGACGTTGACAACCGTGCCTCATTATTGTAAAGAAATAAAAGCTTCAGACACGAACACCAATACTATATAGCTACATTAATCGGGAGTTTCTCATGTTTTTAATTTGATTGTAAATCAATTGTGAGTACAGTGTTAACCCATAGCTTTTAAAGAAATTTGACCAAAGTTTATTTTTGTGTAAATCCATTGTGTACGTCAGGTTCCAAATCGGCAACATCTGTCGAGTTCACGTTGGTGAAGTGAATAGTAGTTTTCAAGGGGAAGGGGAAATAAGTCTTTATGGTTGATGATTCAGACTGACGGGCGCATTAACACTGAGATCATCGGCCTCATGACGGAATAATAGGAAGAGTTACACCATTTCGAGAATGCGTAGAGGATAATAAACGGGAATGATCGGAAGATGAGACTCCCAAGACATTAAAAACCTCGCACATCAGTTGGAAAGATTATGTGTTGGTCAAGGGAAATTAAACAGAAGAACAGGCACCAGCATGCGGAAGTGATGCAAGGTTCAAATTAGTGCCTTACGGTCAGCATACACGTGTCCGACTCGTTGGCTGAATGGTCAGCGTACTGGCCTTCGGTTCAGAAGGTTCCGGGTTCGATTCCTGGCCGGGTCGGGGATTTTAACCTTCATTGGTTAATTCCAATGGCCCGGGGGCTGGGTGTTTGCGATCTCCCCAACATCCCTGCATCTCACACACCACACATATCACTATCCTCAACCACAATAACACGCAGTTACCTACACATGGCAGATGCCGCCCACCCTCATCGGAGGGTCTGCCTTACAAGGGCTGCAATCGGCTAGTAATAGCCACACGAAATTATTATAGCATACACGTCTTAAAATCTGAGGTATTTCATGTGTTAATAGAAATAACAAACATGCAAAATATCCTTAATCTATGCGAACCCATAGAATCTGGGCTCATATTTTTTATTCCTAAAGTGAATTAAGCCACCTGCTGTATATGAGACGTGAACGTGTATAATTCCGATATTTTAATTGAGAAACACTTTATGGAGATAAACTAAAGAGAAATAATGGGAATTACCTGTAATGTAATTGAAGCCATATACGGGAGTGAGCGTATACTGGAATTTTTATCTTAATCATAGAACAAAAAATTTCTTCCCTGCGAATGTTGGTGAAGTTTTGTAGATATTATAATTATCATTTTATAGGCTGTGGACGTCTGTAGTCATTGTAGTGTTGCAGTTATCACCTAATGACACAACGTCGTTCTGAGTGAATTCTGAATTAGAGGCTATACTACGGCTACCCAATTATCTTCCCATCGGGAAAAATTTCTAAGGAAGAAAGAGATGATGTTTCTTTTTCGAGGAGCTCTTGGCTTAGCTTATCAAAGCTGGCAGTTCTCATAGAGGTATTATTCTCTACAATAAGCCACCATGCAATATTTGCAATTTAGAACACAGCCAATCTTTGAGGTGATCATGAGTCACGGTTTATTGAAATATGATTTACAGCCGACTGTTTTGATTTCAGTGCGCATGCTATCATGATAAGCGCCAGTTTACCCGAATTTTACAAACTGATTCTTCCCGTATGCACTGATGCAGCGAGATTTGCTGAAACAGTATTCATTGAATAAGTACTGTAGCCAGTATTTTCATTTATTGTAACTTTTTGGAAAAACGTAGAGAAAGACACTTCTACTAAACATCCTTGAGATGCTTTTTCTGTAAAAATGATCCGGTATCATTTGCTTTCTCATGAAGATCTAGTGACGATTCAGCGTACTGAAAAATAGCATCATAGACCTTTTTCATAAATGTACACGTATGCTAGAAGAAACATTCAGTCTTCCCTAACCCTGTGGAACAGCGGTCTATATTCTCGATCCTGATGGAAGATTGCCTTTCATTTCTAATAGAGAGTGATAATTTGGGTAGCTCTACTAACAACAGAGCTGGCAGGTTCGATCCCCGTTCAGTCTGGTGGTATTTGAAGGTGCTCAAATAAGCCGACTTCGTGTAGATAGGTTTACTTGCATGTAGAATAACTCCCGCGGGTCAAAATTCCGGCAGCTGTGGATCTCCGAAGACAATCACTGAGACTTGAAACCAATTATTATATTCTCTTGGTACTCGTTGTTGGACCACTGTATCCCAAGGTCTTAGTTCAAAATTTCTTATTATGGAGACGATGGGATAGGCAAGGACTAGGCGTGGGAAGGAAGCGTGACCTTAACAAAGGTACAGCCCCAGCATTTGCCCGCTGTGAAAACGGGAAACCACGGAAAACCAGCCTCAGGGTTTCCGGCAGTGGGGTTCGAACCCACTATCTCCCGAATACAAGCTGATAGCTACGTGACCCAAACCCCGCAGTCACTCGCTCAGTAACACTAACGTTCTTCGAGGTGAACAAAGCACATTTTTACCGCTCGGTTAAGCGGCTCGACCACTGGGTAGAGACCATTTCAAGAATTTTCTGAAGGGATATTACTTTTTACTGGAAGTACCTTAAGAATGAATGGGTTAAATAATTTATGGACGTCTATACCGCATACTAGAGTAACGACCATAACATCATCGATTAAGGGATGATTATTTGTTTGTAGATAACACACACAGCCTAATAAGACCTTGGCTTGTCAAGATGGCTGCTGGTCAGCCAGATATTTAAGTGTCACGTGGTTAACAGGATGACATCTTCAGCCGTATTGCTTGGCTTTCATAACCGGGTGCACTGGTTCTCATATCACTTAGCTCCTCAGTTGATCTAACGGGGATGAGTGAGCCAGGATTAATACAAGCTAGGAATGGAACCCGGGGCCTCTGGGTGAGAAGTAGTTGAAACGCTACACTTACACTACCTTTTTGTACTCCTCCTTATGAAATCAATCAGCACATCACCGCAGTTCTTCGTGTGTTACTAGTATTTAATACAGTATTACGTTTTTCCTTGATATAAATTATTAAAAATCCGAAACACAACAGAATTTGTATAGAGTTGAACATAACCTAATTCCTAGAAAAGAGCTTCAAGAAAAGGCAGCATGAAATATGTTTGACCTGCATGAAACTATAAATACATTATATTGTAATCTTAATTACCCTGAGTTCTCGCTCGGAGCAGGATTGACTAAAGTAGTTGGCATCCCAAGAACGAGCAGCCCAGGACGTGCTGAGGTCCATAGACACCACGGACGACATACTATTCTCAAGAGAGCGGGTGTTTCGTCCCGGTAGATTTATCTTCTTCATCTCATTGGTCGACACTCGTCCAATGCACAATGAAAACACGTCTTCATTTTACTCGGTCACTTAGTGTAACAAACATGTGCCCAACACTAGGAGAATTAACGTGTCATACTTTGGAAATAAATTGAATATATGGGACATATTAAATACACTTTCACGCTCGATAATTAATGATATTTTCACAATTTTCCGTATTTTTGTTCTTGTATGAACCAAATTCGAGAAGTCACTATTAGAACGTTCACTTATAATAAATATGAAATGAAGTATCGTTGGAATCAAATCCCTCCTTTGTGAATATTTTAAGCGTATTGTTTTTATGAACTATTAATAAGTATAACATTTTAATTGACAGTAAAAGGGTTCTTGGCAACACCCTCTTGAAAAAGTTACATTAACAATAAACCGTCATCAGATGTATGAAAGCTAAGGACAACTTTTCCACTAGTTATTCGAATTTCGAAGTATACTCTTTACAGTTCGAGAAGAAACGTAACACTGTCATTTATTCCATTTACAATTACTGAAACACTCACTCCGATTTCGGCAGACATGTTTTGTGGTGTTCGTCTAAATGAATTTCATTGCTTCATTTCCCCTCTTATTTTATAAAAAATATTGTCTGGTTGGTTTTTGAATATTATATGTAAACATGCGATCAACATAGCAATATTTAACAACACAGTCTAAATCAGATATTTACTAGAAGATTTCACGATCTAAGATAATTATGGCTCAAACGGAAGTTTACTAATGAGGCACTTCAACAAGTTTGATAAAGTACGATTTATAAAATGTGAATCGTTGTGACGTACTGTTTGTTAGGTAGGACTTTTTAATATTTAAGTAAAGTTGTAGTAAAACCTTTAATTTTAAAATGGCTCAGTATGTAATTATTTTACAAACTATTTATCAAACGTGCTAGAGGAAGAGTTCATTAAAATTTGTAATCTGTTCTTAAATTTTTGTAAAATGGTCTATAAAGTTCAGTAATATCATTAGAGAAAGTCAAATATATAAAGAGATATTTTGTATATCACATGCTTTGTACTGTTAATTCAGATAAGTTATAAGATATTAAGGATAAAATTTGCAATTTCACTCATTCAAAAACCAATGTGAAGACAATAAATATATTTTTAAATTATTACAGTAAAATCTATTTGCCTAATCAATTACGTAACCATAGGTCCTTATGAGTACATGCCAATTATAATGCAAAACCAGAGAGTAGGTAAAGTGGCTGATGCTTCAACGATAGCGTGCTTTAAAATCGAATATTGAATTACTGTGCACAAGTTATTGGAAACAAGATTGCCACGTGTAGCCATCATTTCTTGAACACGCACTCCCAGTCCCGCCTTGATCCGACAGACCTATCCTCGTACGTCACTCGAGAAACTGACCTCCCGTGCTGCGCTTTGAACATGCCAGCCTATGGTATTCGAGTTTCCTTGGTTGCCATCACAACTGTCACTAATTTATTCATCGAACACCCACTTTGAATACCGACTGCGCATGTCGTTTGTCTTTACGTGTTGGAGAGACAATAAAAAACAGGCGGATATGCCATTAGTACACGAAAAGGACAATGTTTCCTGACTTGACTTCTTAATAAAGTCTGTTTAAAGACCATCCTCTTGATACCTCCATAATTGATACGTTTTTGCTTTCTTGTTTGATTGCTTCAGTAGACTATTTGTCGGAGTAAACTTTTATTCTTTAAACACACTACGATGCAAATATATACAAACTCTAGAACGAATTATGTTTTAAGCATGTTCAAACTGACCACTTCCAACGTTTACATAAGATATTATTTTTGTTTCGCATCTTTAGTCTTGAACTAAATTTTGCTTCATAATTTGAAACATTGCAATGTAAGGGAAACACATAGGAAATAAAATAGGGAAATACCTGTAGTTCATCAGCCTAATGCAGAGGTGAAGATGGATTTTGATAGCTAGGAGAATACTACTAATTTTTTGAACGTCTAACACTAACTTATGCACAGTAATTCAATATTCGTTTTTGGCGACGGAAGGATGGGAAAAGGCTAGGATTGGGAAGGTAGCGGCCATGGCCTTAATGAAGGTATACCCCAGCATTCGCTTGGTGTGAAAATGGGATACCACTGAAAACCATATTCAAGGTTGTCGACAGTGGGATTTGAACCCACTATCTCCCGAATGCAAGCTCACACTTCCGCGACCCTAACCTCACGGCCAATTCGCTCGATACGGTGAGAATATCAGGGAGCATTTGATAAATGGTTATAAAAAGAATAAGTGAAAACGAAAGAGACACATGGATTCAGGTATGCTCGAAAGAGTTCAAGAGTTTCTCAAGGCAAGTTGGACAGAATAGATGGCAGGCCTTATCAGTAAGTGGTAGTGAGACTTTTATGAAGCCGCCCGCCAGTGTGCTGTACGGGCTCGAATATTAGATTTCTGAGTTCGATTCCGTCTTTGCCACAACATATGGCTGATCTGAGGGACTAGAATGTTATGAATTTAGCCCCATTCAGTTCAATATTCAATCCGCCTCCTTAGCGTAAGAAAAAAATGAAATGAAATGGCGTATTGCTTTTAGTGCCGGGAGTGTTCAAGGACATGTTCGGTTCGCCAGGTGCTGGTCTTTTTATTTGACTCCCGTAGGCGACCTACGCGTCGTAATGAGGATGAAATGATGATGAAGACGACATATACACCCAGCCACCATGCCAACGAAATTAACCAAAGATGGTTAAAATTCCCAACCCTGCCGGGAATCGAACGCCGGTCCCCTGTGACCAAAGGCCAGCACACTAACCATTTAGCCACGGAGCCGGACAATACTGAAAAAAAGAACAAGGCTAATATAAATATAATTATTGTTATTAGTGTTTTAAGGAGCTTAACATCTAGGTAACCAGCCCAATACCGAGTCGAGAAATTGGTTCTATTTCCACTCTCAGTCATCTTCGAAGTACTGTACTTCAACTCCATGAAACTGTACTTAGATAAATCCTACTTCTCAATTACTCTTCAAAACACTGATTACTAGACTGACTGACTGACTGACTGACCGACCGAGTAGCGTAGTTGGTTAGACGCTCAGTTCTTATGCCCAAATTTCTGGAATCGAATCCTCTTAGCGGGGGAAAATTCTAGCACTCCGGCGTCCATTCAGTATCCTGAATTTATTATTATTACTGTACCGGTTGGTACACCTCTACGCCGCACTTTTGAATTTTCCGCATTAAAATACTCCCCTATAGTAGAAACTCTGAACTTTAAAAACTGAATTATCTCAACAGTTTCTCAGAAGATATCACTGTGTTAATTTCGAACTGCTTTTGTTTACTAATTATCAAGAAGTGTGAACATTCTCTGATAGATGTCTCTACAAAACTATGACAATGCACTCTGGTGCGAAGTGGTAGAACTTTATTTGAAGAAATTTTGTATTCATAAGTTTGGTCTTTACTAAATTTCGTTCTTTCATTTGTGGGTTGGCAATATAAATCTTTCTTTCCGCCAGTCTTGAAGTTAGCCAATCAATAATTTCTGTCATTCATTTTCAGCCAATCGTGTCCTTCTTCTCCAATTTTGATGAGTAAATTTTGTCAGCCAATAAACGCCTGTGGGTGTGTCTTAATTATTCATGAAAGGTCTCGAATCTTCCACGAGGGTTTAAAAACTGCTCGATTTTCACGGCTCGTCGCCACTTCAACAACACCTAGCTTAGTGTATGGAAGTATAGCAGGGGGCGGGAAGCGCCTCTTTCATTCGGCAGCAGCTCTTCAACAAGGTAATGGCCACTTAACATCTTCGTTTCTTGCTAGCTCAGCAGTTTAACCCTCGGGGAAGGTCCGAAACCTTTTCAATGTAACCTACCTGTCTAAAATGTAACTTAGTGCCGGCTTATGTAAAATTTTCTTATTACTTTAACTGTAAATCGGGGATAGAGAGTGCTTTACCCTCTCGAGCTCCCCTTCATTTTTGATTTGAGGTGTCTACGTTTTCATGACCGATTTTCTACTCTTAATGTCTTAAAATTTTCTCATACGAGTCACCTCCCTAGTTTGGGAATAGCCCCTGTGTCATCGGCCTAGTGCCCCTTAGGTTTTATAAGGTTTCATGTAGGAGTGCAAGCAACGCCTCCATTCATCTTGGTATTTTGGGCCATTTAATTAACCTATTATTTTTCTTTTAAGGCCCTGCAGGCTGGGTACGAGATTCCCCTGTTTAATTCTTGTAAGTTGTGCCTCGATGGCAAGTTATTGTAAAGTATAGTATTGCCTTTAATAGGCTTGAAAGATTGAGAGCGGGTCAGCTCTTTCTGGTGTTTTGAAAGGTGCCTCTAGGAGGCTTGACATTACTAGGTGGGAGCAAGTGCTCCATGTAATTTGGGGTTTTCTGCCCTTTGGTAATTTGTGGTTATAAGCTGAGAGCTCAGGAATTATAAAACTTAGGGCTCGAAGCCCAGATCTTGTAATGATCCCCTAAAACTTGTAGTTTCGTGCTCTGGTTTATAAATTATGCCTTGTACCTGATTTTTAGCTTGTTGTTGATTTGTTACTTGTTGAATTTTGAAAGTCTATATGAAAATTGTTAAGTTCTGAAAAGCGACGTAAAACAACTAACAAAAAAAGTTCTGAAAATATAACCTTTATTGAAATTTTAATTCATCTTTCGGCCTCAAGTTAGACCCATTCCAGCCCGCACCTTCTTTCACCTCTGCATTCCACGGGTAACCCCGTAACAATTACTATTATTATTTAAGGTTCAGTAAGCTGTAATCTCAGGGTCAGATAAAAATCAAATTAAACCTAAGTAAATCCCATGGCGCAACTGACCCGAAAGGCCATGGCCTACCAATCGACTGCTGCTCAGCTCGAAGGCCTACAGATTACGAGGTGTCATGTGGTCAGCACGACGAATCCTCTCGGCCGTTATTCTTGGCTTTCTAGACCGAGTCGGCTATCTCATCGTCAGATAGCTCCTCCACTGTAATCACGTAGTCTGAGTGGGCCTCAAACCAGCCCTCAGATCCAGGTAAAAATCCCTGAGCTAGCCGGAAATCGAACCTGGGGCCTCCGGGTAAGAGGAAGCACGCTACCCCTATATCGCGGGGCCGGCCTCAAGGTCCCTAATTCCTGTTTACAAATCTCATTGATGTTATTTTAACTTTGCGTTGACTCTGTTAGGTCTTTTGATGGCGATGGGATAGGAAAGTACCAGGACTGCTAAAGAAGCGGCCGTAGCCTAAAAATGGTACAACTCCATCATATACCTGGTGTGAAAATGGACAACAGAAAATCATCTTCTGGGCTGCCGACGGTGGGATTCGAACTCAAAGTAAACTGATAGCTACGTGACCCAAACGGCGTAGCCAACTCACACGGTCTCGTAATGATTTAAAGGGCTTGTACGATGGCTGAAAATAGGACTTTAACTCTCTTTATCAATTCGTCCCTACTATGCAAACTAGCGAAAGTGACAAACTAGGGAATCTGTAGCTCTGAAGTTTTGGTCTAGATGTTATTATTTATATAGTGTCTACCCTCTGACAAAGTCTCACATCTGCAGCTCGTTCTGTATGGCTAACATATAAAACCAATTATTAAATATGACAACTGATGACATGAGTAATCACAACTTCTTTCAGCTCTCCTGATTATTTGGCAATTTGCAGATTCGTTAGTTTGCTAGAGTGGGGACGATATTATGTTACGCCAATCCATTCGCCCAAGCCAGCCTTAAATTCTGTTAATCGTATCGTAATCGGTTAACCCTCCAGGGTCGGTTTTTTCCTCGGACTCAGCGAGGGATCCCACCTCTACCGCCTCAAGGGCAGTGTCCTGGAGCTTCAGACTCTGGGTCGGGGATACAACTGGTGAGGATGACCAGTACCTCGCCCAGGCGGCTTCACTTGCTATGCTGAACAGGGGCCATGTTGGGGGATGGGAAGATTGGAACAACGGATAGACAAGGAAGTAGGAAGGAAGCGGCCGTGGCCTTAAGTTAGGTACCTTCCCGGCAATTGCCTAGAGGAGAAGTGGGAAACCGCGGAAAACCACTCCAGGATGGTTAAGGTGGGAATCGAACCCACCTCTACTCAGTTGACCTCCCGAGGCTGAGTGGACCCCATTCCAGCCCTCGTACCACTTTTCAAATTTCGTGGCAGAGCCGGGAATCGAATCCGGACCTCTGGGGGGTGGCAGTTCATTACACTAACCACTACACCACAGAGGCGGAATTCTGTTAATACTGGAGGAATCTATTAAAGCTTGGACAGCCATTGCCAGCCCGCGGTGAAAGTATAGTGAGCCTGCCTCTTATCCCGAGACCTCGTGTAGTCCAAGGACATAAATCCTACAGTGAGGACTGAAAAGACATTTACACACCCTTATGGGAACAACTAAGAAGCTGCGTAGTACGAGAGACAGCCGACTTATTAGTCAAGGAGGCCAAGCAATACGGCTAAGGAAGTCGTCGCACAAGGCACGTGGCACTCCATCTGCAGGCCATCTGACTGGATAGTAGTCATTTTTGACTAGGCAAGGACATTACTGGACTGTATGTGTCACAGCTACTGGTCTGTAGTTTGGTTAAAATAACAGTCAATATCCACTCAGGGCATTATCTTACTTGGCATGGCCATTTCCTGCCTGTCCTCAAATGTAGCTGTAAAATGCGTAATGTGGAAATAAAAGCCTCGCGAGGTAGATGAGTAATGATAGCAAACATGCATGCGACATAACCTTGACATGTATTTGAAGCAGATTAATATTTAACATTGATTTTTGTGCCACATTCTGTGACAAGAATGCCACACACTGCTTACGGCCACGTTAGATGAATTAATATGAAGCTATCCGTCATGTAAATTACGTTTTCTTCGACAACCATACAGTGCGGCCTACTTGTTCTGTATAAATAATATTTTCTTTATCGGATAAAGTATTCAGTATCCTTCTTCTTCTTAATCTGTTTACCCTCCATGGTCGGTTTTCCCCTCGGACTCAGCGAGGGATTCCACCTCTGCCGCAAGGGCAGTGTCCTGGAACTTCAGACACTGGGTCGGGGGATACAACTGGGGAGAATGACCAGGCGGCCTCACCTGCTATGTTGAACAGGAGCCTTGCGGAGGGATGGGAAGATTGGAAGGGGCAGGCAAGGAAGAGGGAAGGAAGCAGTCGTGGCCTTAAGTTAGGTACCATCCCGGCATTTGTCTGGGGGAGAAGTGGGAAACCACGGAAAACCACTTTGAGGGTGTCTGAGGAGGGAATCGAGCCCACCTCTACTCAGCTGTGCAGTCGCTTAAGTGCGGCCTGTATCCAGAATTCGGGAGATAGTGGGTTCGAACCCCACTGTCGGCAGCCCTGAAGATGGTTTTCCGTGGTTTCCCATTTTCACACCAGGCAAATGCTGGGGCTGTACCTTAATTAAGGCCACGGCCGCTTCCTTCCCAGTCCTAGCCCTTTCCTGTCCCATCGTCGCCATAAGACATATGTGTGTCGGTGCGACGTAAAGCCAATAGCAATAATAATAATCTACTCAGCTGATCTGTCGAGGCTGAGTGGATCCCGTTCCAGCCCTCGTACCACTTTTCAAATTTCCTGCTAGAACCGGGAAAATCGAACCCGGGCCTCCGGGGGTGGCAGCTAATCATGCTAGCCACTACACTACAGAGGCGGACGTATTCAGTATCCGATGAAATAAATTCATTAATGAGCGAATTGAACTGCGTTTAAGGCTGTAGGCCAGGTGACATATTCCCTATCAGTTGTTTTCCTAGTCTTTTCTCGAATGATTTCAAAGAACTTGGAAGTTGATCGAATATTTCCCTTGATAAGTTATCCATTCCATAATTCCTCTTTCTGTAAATTAATCTTCTTCTTCTTCTTTTTCTGCCGCTTTTTCCCACACCTGTGGGGTCGCGGGTGTGAACTGCGTTGCACATGTGGATTTGGCCCTGTTTTACGGCCGGATGCCCTTCCTGACGCAACCCTCTATGGAGGGATGTAAGCACTATTGCGTGTTTCTGTAGTGGTTGGTAGTGTAGTGTGTTGTCTGAATATGATGAGGAGAGTGTTGGGACGGACATATATACCCAGTCCCCGAGCCAGAAGAATTAATCAGAAGCGATTAAAATCCCCGACCCGGCCGGGAATTGAACCCGGGACCCTCTGAACCGAAGGCCAGTACGCTGACCATTCAGCCAACGAGTCGGACTCTTTCTGTAAATTAATATTTTCCCCAATTTGTCCCCTTCAATTCCAATTTCATCTTCATATTATGATCTTTCCTATTTTAAAAAGCACCACTCAAGCGTATTCGTTTGAAAATGTCATTCCACGCCAACTGTCCTTCGATAGTGCGGACGTACCGCTTAGTCCAGCAGCTAGTTTTCTTACTCCAAAGCCTTTCCATCCCAAAGTTTGCAACATTTTCGTAAAACTACACTTTTGTCGGAAATCACCCAGAACAAATCGTGCTGCTTTCCTTTGGAGCTATTCTAGTTCTCGTATCAAGTAATCCTGGTGTGGGTCCCACGCACTGTTCTACAGTAATTCGGGTCTTACCAGAGATTCTGCGCTAACCAAAAATCAAAAATGTTGTGTTGTCTGCGAGAATCTTAACTAAACCCACAGCCTATAACGCTGACGGGTTGAAAACAACATTCTGAGGGGACTTTTCCTCTCGGTGAAACTTTCAACTTCGCTTTTTCATCCCATTTACCATTATACCGTTGTCTGCTGTCCATCTCACAACATTTTCGATGTGTTTTTGCAACATTTACTACTCTTTAGAGCATAACATCATCCACAAAAAGCCCTGTCTATGATTCCACTTCTTTACTCATATAATTTATACGACCGAGCTCGATAGCTGCAGTCGCTTAAGTGCGGCCAGTATCCAGTATTCGGGAGATAGTAGGTTCGAACCCCACTGTCGGCAGCCCTGAAAATGGTTTTCCGTGGTTTCCCATTTTCACACCAGGCAAATGCTGGGGCTGTACCTTAATTAAGGCCACGGCCGCTTCCTTCCCACTCCTAGCCCTTTCCTGTCCCATCGTTGCCGTAAGACCTATCTGTGTCGGTGCGACGTAAAACAACTAGCAAAAAAAAAAAAAAAAAAAAAATTATACGAGTAAGGAAACGTCCTTACTGGACGTCTTTGATTGATTGTTTCACGGCTCTGTTTATGCCGAGTCGAACGAAACTTGTATGAAACCTTTACGGTTCCTCAGAAATAAACCACTTCTGATCGTAATTAGACCTTATTAGAACAGTCGGAAAGTCTTCCGACAGTCTTATTTCACCTATATAGCCTACACTCGAAGGAATATGTCAATGATTTTTTTAGCTATTTATTCGGGGCGTCGACCTAAGAAGATCTTTTGCCCCTACTTTGCACCATATGTTATGAACCTGCATGTATTTGGAAACTGCGGAAATGTAAGAGTGTTGAATGTGAGGAAAAACATTAAGGACGACACAAACACACAGTCCCCAGGCCAGGGATATTAACAATGTACAATTAAAGACCCCTGACCCGGCCGAGAATCGAACCCGAGGCCGTCGGGTGATAGGCGGACGCTTTGCCCGCTACACCGCGGGGCCGGACATGTCAATGATGAAAGCCATTCCAAATACAGATATAGAAAGAAAAAGATGACTGGAGCTATTTTATATACAGTGAATAAATAAATAAATAAATAAATAAATAAATAAATAAATAAATAAATAAATAAATCACATTTAATCGTTTTGATTATGTTTAGTGCCTCTCCATCTGATTATTTGGTCATATTTTGTGAGAAAGCCACTTAAGGGTGAGGTACATCTTTATGGGACAAAATATTTCAGTTTTCAGTTTTTTATTTATTTATAGAAAATGCTCTACTGTTTAATACGGTAAAATATTATCCCCATTACTTCAAAAGAAATGTTTTGTAAACGTCCAAGCATATCATTTGCTATGTCTCATGCTATTTCTTGCTCATTTTACGCAAATAGCATTCTCAGCTACAAAAAAGAAATGTTAGTACATTTAATGTAGGAAAGGTATACATCTCCCTTAAAATATTTCCACAACGTGTCATAATTAAATTATAACGATTCAGTAATAGGTTATAGGGCATATAAGACTTTAAGATCACGGAATGAGTAAGTGTTTTACGACGAAATTTATCGTCAGAAGATATAGCACCTCATCTAGAAACCCTACAAATCATAACTGTTTCATCCAGAGCAGATAGCATTCAAAATAAAATTTGCTGTAATACAGGCTTAATGAAAGGACACGTGATCTTTTGTTCCGCTACAAAATAATGTTGCGCGTGCACTGTGGAAAGTCTTGGGAGTACGGAAACTAGCTGCAGGACTAAGCGGTACGTCCGAGCTGTCAGAGGACAGTTGGCGTGGAATGACATTGAATGATAGAATTCACACCAGCGAATAGCAATGAATGTGTATATTACTGTATCATTTTTAATCAAGCATATTTATGTTGCCTATAATTGTTCAAATATCACAAGTAAATATATATATTATCGTGGACTTCCTTTCAGGGTCAAGTGAACATTTATTTATTTATTTATTTATTTATTGTCTTAATTCGTCTGTTCGCCTCATTGTCTGAATGGTCAGCGTTGAGGCCTTCGGTTCAGAGGGTCGCGGGTTCAATTCCCGGCTAGGTCGGGGATTTAATCGCCTCTGATTAATTCTGCTGGCCCGGGGACTGAGTGTTTGTGTTTGTCCCAACACTTTCCTCTACATATTCATATAACACACTACGCTACCAACCACCACAGAAACACGCAATAGTGATTACATCTCTCTATATACGTTTGGCGTCAGGAAGGGCATCCTGCCGTAAAATAGGGCCATATCCACATGTGCGACACAGTTCGCACCCGCCATCCCATAGGTATGGGAAAAGCGGTAGAAAAACAAGCAGAAAATATTTTCTTAATCCGTCTACCCTCCAGGGTTGGTTTTCTCCTTGGACTCAGCGAGGGATTTCACCTTTACCGCCTCATGGGCATTGTCCTGGAGCGTGAGACTTTGGGTCGGGTATACAACTGGGGAGGAGGACCTGTGCCTCTCTCAGGTGGCCTCAGCTGGTATGCTGATCAGAGGCCTTGTGGGGGATGGGAAGATTGGAAGAGATAGACAAGGAAGAGGGAAGGAAGCGGCCGTGGCCTTAGGTTAAGTACTATCCTGGCATTTGCCTGGAGGAGAAGTGGGAAACCACAGAAAACTACTTCGAGGATGGATGAAGTGGGAATCGAACTTTCCTATACTCATTTAACCTCCCGAGGCTGAGTGGACCCTTGTTCCAGCCCTCGTACCATTTTCTAAATTTCGTGGCAGACTCGGGAATCGAACCCGGGCCTGCGGGGGTGGCAGCTAATCATACTAACTACCACACTACTATTTATTTATTTATTTATTTATTTATTTATTTATTTATTTATTTATTTATTTATTTATTTATTTATTTATTTATTTATTTAATTTATTTATTTATTACAGGAGGCGACTCCTAAGGTGAGCCACGACAGCAGAAGTGTGAAAATCCCTGTCCCAGAGAAATCCTCAGCAAACTTCTTCCCAAATTTCGTTGATAACCTTTTTGTTTATTTAGCTCTCATTTAGTCAATAACTATGTGTGAACACCATAAGTGAGAACAGAACATATTCAGAACCCCAAATTATTTGCCTAGTTCTTGTGCAGTGGTAATTATGATAATATAAGTATTTATCCCAAGCAGGACGTAGACAATCTTTTATACAAGAAAACTCTTCGATTGATCGAGAATTTCGATGATCAGTTTTGCAGAGTAAACGATGTTGAAACAAATTATCTTGTCAGATATGAGAAGTCAAGCAACAATGGGTGTGGTCTGAATGACCACGTATGTTTATTAATGGGGTGTGGAATAGGGAAACTGATATGCCTACACCTAGTAAACTCCGGTATAACATGTGTTTGGCTGTGCGGTAAAGTGAACATGACGAACGATTATTAAACCAATGTGTCATTTCACTTAACAGCTGATTTCTTTTGAGAAATCGTTAGGCAAATGAATAACACACAATGTTCTATTTTCTCAGTCATCGATAATTGAAAGGCCACATAGTATGGGTCGTGTAGCTGTGATATAGCATACGGAAGATGATATATTCGAAACCCCCGTCGACAGTCCTGAAAAGTGGTTTCCCATTATCACACACACTAGGCAATACAAAGGCCAGTTCAAGCTATTTTCCATCCTACCGTTGCCGAAAACTTACATGCGTTAGCAACAAGAATAAACAGGACGTCAGCATAGCGTAAGAATATCAAAAGATATGAAAATTCCCGTACTGGTCACCATCTCTCTATAAACCAATTCAGGTTTTGTTAAAACGTTATGCAAATTATCATTTTATTTTGAATAATAAACCTTTCTATGCCTTATTAAGTCCTTAAAAGCCACTGGTTCAATTTCTGTTCGTATGCTTGTTTTTTTAATTTGTTTGTTTGAGTATTATGTGAAAAATCTGGGCATACTTTTATGAAACTCGGTACCGGTACTGTATATATTTTACAATGATTCCTGGGAAAACAGGTTATTTCCTTTGTTGATAATGTTTGTGTTTACTTAGCTGTCATTTGGTCATAAGTGAGAACAGGACAAGTTCAGAACCTCAAATTATTTGTACTTGTGCAGCGGTCATTATGATAATATTTATCCCAAGCAGGAAGTAGCTACGTAAACACAAATATTATCAATGAAGGATGGAAATAAGATTGCTGAGTACATCTCCAAGACTGGACAGTGTAAATTTATATTTGCTACGGGCCTAATGCCCTAAGCATGAATACTTGAATAAGAAAGAAAGAAAGAAAGAAAAGAGAAAGAAAGGAAGAAAAGTTATTTGAAAACTTGTTTGAAAAGTCACGAAATGTAACGCAAATATATATATACAGTATATATATATATATATATATATATATATATGTGTGTGTGTTTACGACGAACTCGAGGAAGTTTATTAACCCTTTCATCTAGTATTTTCTTAACATTTTCAACATTTCATTTTCCTATTTCCACCATTATTTCTGTTTACATCCCAACACCAACCTAAACACAGTTCAAATACTAGAGCTGATGTGCTTATTACTTACTGGTTTCTTGAAATGAGTGTATTGTACTAGCATTATGATGTTCATATTTGTTATCATCAGAGACAAGAAATGGCATTACGTATCATGAAAAATCTAATTTTAAAGGTTAGCCACAGTTAGCCCGTATTTTCCGGGCATATCTTCAATTGTGTTAACTTAGATGCTGGGCTAATATACATACCGTTATTCAAACGAAGAATGAGTGCTAAGAGGGGGTTGAAAAGGTTTCTTGATAACATTTAGAAAGCGGTCACCTTTATTTGTACATTTCTCAGACAAAACTTACTTTAAATTTAATTTTGAACATTTTATGTAATGACAGCTTTTTTTGTTAGACCCAACTCAGACTGGCATAATTGCGAATAATCTACGAAATGTTCGTTAGTACATACTTTCTCGGCCCGTACAACCAGTTATGCACTTTCCAGTGGCAAAACCCGTAGAAAAGACGTAAAGATTGTTTACAGGAACGCGTTATAAACTTAAAAAAATAAGAAGAAACATAATATAAAGGAAAATGAAATCAGAATATATTGAGAGAAGAATCATGATGACTTGCAAGTAGCATTTCTTTGGTTATGCTTAAAACTGTACAGAAAATTACCTGAACTTTTTCACAGCCCGAGTTAAGTACGGGCACTTAAAAAAACAGAAAAGTGAAACAATAACAAATTATCAGGAAGACTGAAATATATTTTAGTTATTGAAACATTTCAGCCAGACACCATCGATATGTATAGTGGTATACTAAATATGAAGATGATCTCTAAAATTGAAATTTGAACTTGTCACACATTCTTGCAGTAAAGAACGAATCCACATCCGCTCGATATTCCGGGTGGGGAACACACGTAGTGTCTTCGTGTGGTTATAGATGTCACTGCATGTGACTCTTCAAACAAAATGACATTGAAACATTTTTTAAATCGATTGTTGCGAAGGTCTTGAAAAATAAATGTCCACATCAATACTCTCTTACTAATGTACTTGGGGTAAAGTTGAAACATTCATTTTTTAAAAACTAAATTCCTCATGATATCACTGTAGCCGTAAAGCGAGAGATAGGGAGACCCTCATCACTAGGTATAGGATGTTTAGGATCTAAACTTCGCCCAAATATGCAGGCAAATTTGTTCTTTAAAATAGCTAAATATGATTCAAAAATGGAATTTATGACCAAACATATCTACTTAAAATGAACGATACTTACCACTAGTTCATTTATATTAAAGATACAATCCATTACACAATATTATTGCACTAATTCAATTAATTTCCTAACCAGTTCTTTTAACTTAATTCCTCTAGTCTCTAGCATAAATTCATTATCAATCATTAAACTGTGATCAGTACCGAATATATTTTTAATATAATAATGTTATTGGATTACGTCCCACTAACTTATTTTACGGTTTTCGAGGACGCCGAGTTGCCGGAATGTTGACCTGCCGGAGTTCTTTTAAGTGCCGGTATATCTACTAAAATGGGGCTGACGTATTTGATTATCTTCAAATGCCACCGGACTGAACCAGGATCGAACCTGACAACTTAGGCTCAGGAAGCCAGCGCCTTAACCGTCTGAGCCACTCAGCCACTCAGCCCGCCTGAGTAAGTCCTACTTGGTCCTACACAATGGTCGTGCAAAACAATGAAAATCGTATCAGTTATCGGAATCAAGAACGCGCTGACAGTAGTCACGGACACAAAATATAAACTGTTACCAGTCACAAGTTTTATTAAATGATTTATTTCACAAAACGTTTCAGAGACTTTGCTCCATCGTCAGGTGCTGAAATGGTGAGATTTAATTGTTGCTTTACGTGATATCCAATTGTTTTCAAAGAATATTATACACCGAGCAAGTGACTGTGCGGTTAGGGGCGCGCAGCTGTGAACTTGCATTCAGCCAGACACCATCGATATGTATAGTGGTATACTAAATATGAAGATGATCTCTAAAATTGAAATTTGAACTTGTCACACATTCTTGCACTGTCGGCAGCCCTGAAGATGGTTTTCCGTGGTTTCCTATTTTCACACCGGGCAAATGCTGGAGGGCTGTACTTTAATTAAGGCCACGGCCACTTTCTTCCC
Organism: Anabrus simplex; assembly: GCF_040414725.1. Taxonomy (NCBI): domain Eukaryota; kingdom Metazoa; phylum Arthropoda; class Insecta; order Orthoptera; family Tettigoniidae; genus Anabrus; species Anabrus simplex. The sequence goes on along the minus strand of NC_090265.1, from coordinate 470,712,670 downwards.
ACTCCTTACCCTTTTCTATCCCTTCGTCGTCATAAGACCTACCTGTGTCGGTGTAGAAAAATAAAAACGATTATTATACTATTTATTTAAGAGAAGGAGCTATGTGCATTAATAATTTATTATATGTATGTCGTCTCAGAAATATACAGTCGCTGCTAAAGCGATCATTTTCAATTTTATTATTGAACGAGTGTAGAGGATTTATTAATTGATGTTTATTAATTCCTAGAGTTTCTAAAAATGTCCAGTTGTATGGATGTGTGTCTAAAATGGAGAGAGAAATGTGTGTGTTTGATACACTTTATACACAGCTTTATCACTGTTGATGTAACTAAGAAGCCTTGAAAATTCTCTCTGCTGAAATTTTTAAGAAAGGTGAGGGGATAAAACATAATTTAGGAGCTACCTGCAGTGGTCACGAGTCGTAAATGTTAAGACCCTTGTGGTATTTCCTTGTTTCTTAACAATGAAAGTAATACCCGCACTGCAAGTCTTACTCTAAAGAAAATTATTCTAAAGCTAGTGATGTAAATTCAGACGAGATACCATAAGCGTCAACCAGCTTTGATGCCCGAGTTTCAAGTTTCATCACTATGCAACAAACACATTCACACAACCAACATCGAACATCACATTCAAAGTACAATGGATTTTTTTCCCGCAACGAAAATGACCAAAATGTGACCAAAGCAATAAAAAATGGTTCGATCGTGAATCATGCCGATAGCATTATTTGAGGGTGTTCAAATGTAAATACCTGTACTTAGTGTCGTTGCCTTCTAGTACGTTGAGATGGGGGGATACACGTTTCACAAACTCAAACTTTGAAAAATTCTAATTTGTGCAGTTCAGCAGTTAAAAACTTTTTCTAAAATTTCAAGTAGGGGAAATTGGGGAAAACATATGTGGTGGGTAATTGTGTGCATAAGTGTTTTGACGTCAACGGAAGTGAAAAGTTAGTCTGACAGCTCGCACCCTGTGCTGGTGGTTCTTTTGAACACTATTACCAAATACAGTACAGACAATACGCGACACTTACGGATTTCGCCTCGCTAAAATAGGAGACAATTCGACGGTGGCGCTCCTAGTGACTTGACCTGGACAAATCGCGCTAAATTCAAATATCAATGGAAATGTATATACGGAAATGGATAAATAAATTACGTCTAGAAAGAAAGTGTTATTGAGACATTAACTTCGAAGTTGCTAAAGCAATTCTGGATAAATTAATGAAGAATTATTTAAAAGGTTATTATTCAAAGACTGAAATTAGACACATAAACAAGATATGAAATGGGCTGCTGTGAAATGGCTTGATCTTTCATTTATGCATTACTTTTTTAGCTTTAGCATTCCTGCCTGAACTTTTAGGTTGGATTTGTCTTTTTCCTCATTTAAAAACATTTTATCGTCAGTTTAAGACACTTGTCAATAAAAATATCAGCACATTCCTTACACACATGATGCAATGAATTAACAATTAAAATCTGGACAATTTTCCTCTTAACATGAAGCCTACTAACAGAAAGAAAATCTATAAAATCCCGGCTTTAATCTGGGAAGAGGGATAAAAGAAAGAAAAGTATGAAAATGTTGTCGATAGTGATGCTTTGAGGAATATTTACGCACAATTAGAGTAAAAATGTAACATACCCTTGGCTCTATTGTCGAGGATTTCTAAAGTCGCTAGCCTGGAAATGATCTGAACAGATCTTATAATTCTTATATAAACGTAACGTCCCTTCTTTCTTGTACACCTTATCCAAATCGCTTCTGTGACATTTCAAAACCCACAGATCACACCTACAACAACACATCGGCATTCAAGGTTAAGTGCTGCACTATAGAATAAAATATGCGAATTACATTTTATGCCAGTTAAAATATGGGTCGAGCAGGTCAGAAAATTATGAAGTACTATAAAAATCTCTGTCACTGGAAGAATATATATGCAAACACAATATTACTTACATGTTCTTGTCACGACGGAACCTGAAGAACGACCGCGCATTTTTCTCTATTTCGTAATTACTGCAGCCAATCACAGCACATACCTTTCCCCTCATGTTGAGAGGAGATATCAAGGAATGACACACGCTACTATTTAATTACGTCAACTCACTGAAAACGCATAAATAACACCAAAAACTTCACACAAAAATACACCTGCTCTTATGAGAGAATCAGTACTGTTCAGGTCTATCCGCTAGAGTGAGCTCCAATAGCTGTCCCTCGATATCTCGCTCAGTGTCGCATATTATCTCTACTGTATTTGCTATTACATAGCAGTTATACCACTATTTGAGTTCTGTTCAGTGTCAGATGATAATGGAAACTAAGCTGCACATTATTATTTTTGTGCATGGAGATAATAACGAGGCAAGCGTATAATTTTTAACTGATTGTAATAATATTACTTTGTGGTATACAGTGTGTCCCTACATGCAGAAGTTGCCGATATTGATTTATAAATTTACTCGCTAGGAGAAGAAAGTTTTAAAACAGAAAGTGGCAATGACGTGTATTCTGCGCACAGCTACACTACTTAAATTTGAACGGATACTAATTCAATAATTTCCCTGTTATATTCTTCACTGCCACGCAAATACCAAGAAAGAACGAAAAAAATTCCCATTGGACTGAAACCTAAAACAATACTCTATAAACGGATAGTGAGTAATAAGGACAGGAAAATAAGAGGTAGAAAGTTACCGCAGCCCCAGCAGCTTCGTTTAGATGATAAGCCTATTTTGAGTAATCACAGTGAAAGCGAATGGAATAAATATATTCTTACACTAGCCGATCTCTTTTTTGGTCTAATGTCAGAAGGCATCAGGAGGATAGTCTTCAGATACGCTGAAGAAAATAGCATATCCAATAAATTTGAGAAGCCGGGCTGAGTGACTCAGGCGCTGGCCTCCTGACTCCAAATTAGCAGGTTCGATCCTAGCTCAATACGGTGGTATTTGAAGGAGCTGAAATACGTCAGCCCAGTGTCGGTAGATTTACTGGCACGTAAAAGAACTCCTGCGGAACTAAATTCCATAAAAATAGTTACTGAGACTTAAAGCCAATAATATTATCCATTAAATTTAATAAACTACATTCCGCCTATGTTGATACATCCGAGACGGAGAATTGTACCTACACTTCAAAGAAATGGGCCCATTGTGCTTACACAAGTGCTCAAAAATGGATGGATGAATTCCGAAATCTTTGTTGATTGGTTGCAGCATTTCCCAGAAACATGTTTTCTTTTCTTTTAGTAAGACGGCAATTGTTATTTTGTTTTGTAACTATTTTCTTATCATTTTTTAGTTAAATGTGTGATATTTTTTGTTAGTAGAATATTTTCGCTCTGAGTAAGACAATAAGCGTCACTGTGTTGAGATGTTTGCCTTTATTTTATTCCGTAACTTTAGAATAAATCAAAAAACCAAACCCCATGGCACTACAGCCCTCGAAGGGCCTTGGCCTACAAAGCGACTGCTGCTCAGCGCAAAGGCCTGCAGATTGCGAGATATCGTGTGGCCAGCACGACGAATCCTCTCGGCCGTTATTCTTGGTTTTCTAGACCGGGGTCGCTATATCACCGCCAGATAGCTCCTCAATTCTAATCACGCAGGCTGAGTGGACCTCGAATCAGCCCTCAGGTCCAGGTAAAATTCCCTGACATGGCCGGGAATCGAACCCAGGGCCTCCGGATAAAACGTAGGCACGCTACCCCTCACCACGGGGTCGACAACTTTAGAATAAATACTATAATTAATTAAATGAATGTGATTAATTTGTAATTGAGAAAAAAGTATTCGATGCGTACCATTACCCGAATGGGTAGGGAATCATGTGCAAGTACATATTTTTATTTTTCAAAATTTTATCAAAAAATCTGCTTCCCAATTTTGGAAATAATAACATATTGAAGTAGAATAATTCTGGTTTAATAATACACAATCTGTTCAACATTTGCTTTATGCACTGAGTTTTCAATCATGATAATATACACACACTGAAGAAAATGGAAATTGCAACACCCAGAAGGAGTGGTGCTACACTGCTGCAATTGAACATGCAGGACGAGTATTCGGTTGTGCTTCGATGATTACACTTTCAGGTCCCTCTGACCGCAAGTTTGGACAACAATCAATACAGGATGTGCCCACCACGAGCTGCAATACATTGATGAATTCGTCGAGGCATGGAGTCAATAAGGCCCTGGATCGCCTCCTGAGGAATTGTGGCCCATGCTTGCTGCACTGCACGGGTCAGTTGTTCCAGAGTTGTGGGTGGCTGAGGACGGTTGGCCAGTTGTCGACCCATCATGTCCCACACATGCTCAATAGGACTGAGGTCCGGGGATCTGGCGGGCCATTCTAAGGTTGTGATGTCGTGGAGAGCTTCTCTGGAGATGTGTGCAGTGTGAACCCGGGCATTGTCCTGCTGAAACATCCCATTAGCAATGTTCGCCATCATAGGGACAACCACTGGATTGAGTACCCTATCAACGTATTGTCGAGCAGTCACAATGCCCTCAACAAGCACTAATTGTGATTTCACATTAAAGCCGATAGCTCCCAAGACCATAATGTTTGGTGTTGGCCCTGTGTGCCTCTCGAAAATAAGATCTGGGTGGCCCCTCTCCCCGGTACGTCGGCGCACACGATTTCGGCGATCACTGCGGACAAGACAGAAGCGCGATTCATCACTAAAGACGACTCTATGCCATTCGTCGACCCACGTCGATCTTTCTCGACACCAGGCCAGCCTTACATGTCGCTGTTGTGAGGTTAATGGAACACCTTCTGCAGCGACACGGGCTCGTAAGCCAGCTGCACGCAGGCGATTACCAACTGTTTGTTGTGTAACGTGGGGTGCCACAGCTGCTCGAATTTGCGCTGCTGTTGCATGGGGTTCCATCCGGGCCATCCGAATGATGCGGCGATCCTCTCTCACAATTGTCTGTCGCGCTGGGCCTGTGTCAGGTCTACGAGTGTATGTACCTTCATTTGACCACTGCTGCCATACACGATGTACCGTAGATGCCTGTCGGCTAACACGTGCAGCGACAGTCCTTAGCGATAATCTAGCCTCACACAGCCCAATTAACCGAGCCCTCTCAAACGGCGACAGTTGTTGATAGCGTGCTCTTCTGTGTAGTCGGGGCATGTTTGACGGGGAACACTTCACTGCACAGACTGCAAGTCAACTACGCTACACCAGAGTCCGTATACTGGAGTATACTGGAGTTGATTCCTCCGCGACCAATCACGTGGGGAGACCTGTAGCAACAATCCAATGGGTATAAAACTTTGATCGTTTACATACCTACATGGCATTGTTCCATATTTTGAAAATCAACACAAACGACCAATGCCTTCATGGTGTTGCAATTTCCATTTTCTTAAGTGCTTGTCTTAGGTGCATGTGATTCCTCCATTTTTCTATATGTACTTTATACCAGGCGCATTAAATTGAATTTTCCAGTTCCACGCTATAAAGTTCAGAATCTTTCCCCAAAATTCTGCATTTTTGAGCACGGAGAAATGTCTACATCCCCCAAAGTAAGATATATTATATATAATTGCAATGTTCTTTACGTCACACTGACACAGATAGGTTTACGGTGCCGTTGGGATAGGGAAGGCCTAAGAGTAGGAAGGAAGCGGCCGTGGCCTTAATTAAGGTACAGTCCAAGAATTTGCCTGGTGTGAAAATGGGAAACCACGGAAAATTATCTTCAGGGCTGCCGACAGTGGGGTCCGAACCCACTATCTCCCGAATGCAAGTTCACAGCTGTGTGTCCCTGACCGCACAGAAAAATCGCCCGGTCTATATATTTTAAAATTACAGCAATTTAATATTCAGTTGTCTCTTGGAATGTTGAAATGTTGCTTACACTGAGGTCTCAGTCTCATTTAAAACCGAGACGGTATGGAACTGCTTCATTAAGAATAGTGTTGAGTATTAACATTCAAAGCACAACTAATGTGTCTGGATGCTGTGAAAGGTGTTACTTATAGAGCCAGTTGTGCTGCAATAGCACTCTCCGGTCCAGTGAGAAAAGTAATGATAAACTACCTCTCTCCACATCTTACCTTGTACCTTGCACCATCATTGGTTTGTCCGGTAACCCTATTTTCACATAATTCTCGGTAGTATAATTTGAAGATCCAACCATCCTTTCGACTGCTGGCTCACCAGACAGTTTAATATTAGCTCGTCAGTGTTATATTTGGTAAGTCAATGTCCTTCTGTTCCTAGGATAGTACGCTCAACTTTGCTGAGGTCGGTGGTATTTTAAGGCGATAAATCGTGCCGTTGCCTTCCAGAACATTAACTAACTCCTAAGGACAAGTAACGTGAATTATATAAACTATCGTTGGTGAATACTGAAATATGGAATTCGTTATACAAATATTTTGAAAAATATACATCTGAATATGATCGATGTTATAAAAGATCAAACATTGTGTTCATCAGCTCTGGTCGTGTGAATGATTGCACTGATGATATTTGTAAGGGACAGAAGAAAAAAGAATGTCCTTCACCTCCGAAGAACTAGAAACCAGGCAGGACCAAAAAAGGCAGATTGAAAAGAGGTACGATAGAGAGGTCGAGGATACTGGAAAACAGACCTAGCCCAAGAACCCACGGGGACTACATTTTCCCAATCTCAAAAATGTTGAATGCCAAGCTATATTAATGAATGTCCGTTAGAAGATGCATTCGAAATCATTGTATGCAATTATCAAAGCAGATTTTACTCAATAGAACTGTGAGAACGTTAATTGCGTTATTTTTTGTAGATGCAGGATAATGGGATTAGAAATGGCAATGTAAATCGCGAGTATCTTGCAAGAAAAAAATGGAAATCGGCACCATTTTGGAAATGAAGTGCTTCCCTTGTGAAAGTAAAATACTACAGAGCTTGAGATCGTGAGATGAGGGCACAGTAGTTTCCCTGATAAACGTGTGAGCCTTGCCTGCCTGTTTATTGCCTTATGGAGATCATTCGGTGGAATTTTATTGCTCTCTGTGTTTCTCCGCGGCCTCATTCATGGAATACTCCACATACTGTATACATTAGTTAACGAACTTTCCTCTACTCTACTGGGTGCAAGGACAATATTATCGCGTCTTGGCCACTTGACCGTAACAGAACACAGACACGACACAATGATAAAAGTTTTCTCCATGCTTCATACTATTAAGAATGTTCCTCTAAGAGGCTTGCGATTGGCCTCTTTAGCCCAACAGTTCTAATACGATCTTTTCTCCTTAGTGTTCCATCTCGGCCTACTACGAGGTACAATGAATCTCTTTTCCGTGTTACGATTTGAAGTTCCCCCTTCACTCGATCCCCACCCTCTTCAACAATATTTCTTTAACATTCATTTTAATATTTTCTACAGCATCTCCTTTAATCCTAAAGTCTCCTGTGTAACTTAGTAGGCCTATGTTTCTTTTTCTAATTGTATTGCTCAGCCACGTATGTGATTTTAACTTACGGTAATAGGCTGAATAGGAGGAAATGTTAACGAGGCGGTAACTGCGTGATCAGTTCACTCAGAAGGACGTAGGTTCTTTCTTTTTTTTTTTGCTAGTGGCTTTACGTCGCACAGATAGGTCTTATGGCGACGATGGGGTAGGAAAGGCCTAGGAGTTGGAAGGAAGCGGCCGTGGCCTTAATTAAGGTACAGCCCGGGCATTTGCCTGGTGTGAAAATGGGAAACCACGGAAAACGATATTCAGGGCTACCGACAGTGGGATTTGAACCCACTATCTCCCGGATGCAAGCTCACGGCCGCGCGCCTCTAACCACACGGCCAACTCACCCGGTGACGTAGGTTCTATTTCTCGTCAAGAAGACTGGACAATTATAAAGGAGATTTCCACTTCTGGAAGGCACATGGCTCTGAATATACACCATACACCTGTCTACCACGTTCCAAGTTCATAAAATTTGACAGGTGTGACAAATTCGACAGTTACATCAGATCTGTCAAATTTGTCAATTTATCCTGAGAGTTTTTGTTTCATAAATGTTGCAAGTGTCTCTCACGTGACGGGAAAAATATATTGTAAATTGTCGAACTTAAGAACTTGTTTCATAAACGCGACAATAAATTTTATGTGTATCCTGAGGTTTACTGTTTTACACACTAGATAGCTCTGAAGTGTGATGTCGATCATTAATTACGACGAATAATCGGGTATTTGACATAAAACAATTAAACGATGAAAACCAAGACTGAAATTCAACCTACAAAATGATATTCACTCTGAAAGGTGGGGGTGGTGATTATTGTTTTATGAGGAAGTACAATTCACTCCGACAGAATGTCAAATCACATGATGAGTTTACAATGGTATGATTCGAGAAAGTAAGGATGTGCTCTGTGGTAGATTTTCTTCGGAGATCAGCCTTCTCATGCTATCCTATTAAATGAAATGAAATGAAATGCCGTATGGTCTCCGGAGAGGCCTGGTGCAGGTCTGTTGAATAGACACCCGTAGGCGACCTGCGCATCGTGATGGGGATGAAATGATGATGAAGACGACACATACACCCCAGTCCCCGTGCCAGGGGAATTAACCAATTATGGTTCAAATTACCGACCCTGCCGGGAATCAAATCTGGGACCTCTGTGACCAAAGGCCAGCACGTTAACCATTTAGCCATAGATCCCGAAATCCTATTAAAAATATAATATATTCAGCTGTTGTCTTGCCAACAAGAAATTTCTCTTTGAATACAGTTACTGAAATTATAGGCTAAGTTAATCCGTTCCCTCAATGCGCAGCGTGGTCTCATTTCTATTTCTTCATTACTCTCAGTTCTGCTAATACTGCTGTTACTAGTGATCATTATACACAAAATAATTTAAATAATTAATATTCACGAAAAGGAACTGCCAAATTAAATACTTATTGCAGGGTATATATAGTCTACTATAGGGAAGATAGTCTGTTACTATGTGATGACAATTGTTTTCTTTACATTTGTCAAAAATGATGTATCTCTGCTTCATAACACTATAAGTATCTTGAGATTTAAAAGAATCAGCTTTTTTTCCCAATCATTTCAAACGTTTTATAAAACTGAAATTTGCAAAATTGTCGACAAATCTGGAAAATTGTCGTGGCAATTTTGCAAACTTGTAAGTTTTAATGAGGTTTAAAATTTAAATATGCAAACCTATTGCCAATTTACTGTTACTGTCATTGTAAAATTTTAACTTTTATGAAATAGGGTCCACGTTATTTCCTGGGGGCAAAGTCGGCGAGGAATAGAGCTAACCACTCTATGCACTTAGAGCCAAGGGTATGAAAAAATGAAGCCTTTGCCTTCCTCTCATTTACGGGCCTTTGTTTAGTACATTGAAGCAGGGCCATAATAACGTACTAGAAGCCTGCTAGGTTCGAATCTCACCGTCGAGCATTCTTGAAATGTGTGCTGTGCATTTCCACAGTAGGCAAATATGATACCTTCGGTACGCTCGTTTCCATTCCTGCGTTCATTAAAATACCTGTGTAGATGCTATCAAACAAAATTTATATCGTTCGTCTTCATGGATGAGTGGACAGAATCTTGGCCTTTGGATCTCCAGGCACCTGGTTCGATTTCTGGCCGAGTCGAGGGATTTAAATCTGAAGTGGTCAAATTCCTTAACTTAGAGACTGGTAATTTTATTGAACATCTCCCTTGGTAAGTTATTCCAATCCCTAACTCCCCTTCCTATAAATGAATATTTGCCCCAGTTTGTCCTCTTGAATTCCAACTTTATCTTCATATTGTGATCTTTCCTACTTTTATAGACGCCATTCAAACCTATTCGTCTACTAATGTCATTCCACGCCATCTCTCCGCTGACAGCTCGGAACATACCACTTAGTCGAGCAGCTCTTCTTCTTTCTCTCAATTCTTCCCAACCCAAACATTGCAACATTTTTGTAACGCTACTCTTTTGTCGGAAATCACCCAGAACAAATCGAGCTGCTTTTCTTTGGATTTTTTCCAGTTCTTGAATCAGGTAATCCTGGTGAGGGTCCCATACACTGGAACCATACTCTAGTTGGGGTCTTACCAGAGACTTATATGCACTCTCCATTACATCCTTACTACAACCCCTAAACACCCTCATAACCATGTGCAGAGATCGGTACCCTTTATTTACAATCCCATTTATGTGATAACCCCAGTGAAGATCTTTCCTTATATTAACACCTAGAAACTTACAATGATCCCCAAAAGGAACTTTCACCCCATCAACGCAGTAATTAAAACTGAGAGGACTTTTCCTATTTGTAAAACTCACTACCTGACTTTTAGCCCCGTTTATCAACATACCATTGCCTGCTGTCCATCTCACAACATTTTCGAGGTCACGTTGCAGTTGCTCACTGGTAGCTGAGGACATACCATTCTTATTCGTATTGTTCTTATTCTGTTTCTTTGGAGCAGTTTAGCAGGGTTGTTTTTTTTTTTTTTTTTACAATGAGGATTTGGCCCATCGACACAACCCTCAGTCTTGAGGACCGGGTTATATTTTATTGAGGTTTTCTTCCTCTATCTTTTGGTGACCCAACGCCATACTGCAAGACAGCAGCTTTGCCATACCCTGGCAGGGTCCCTTACAGGGTGCTAACATGGGGTTCATATGAAACCTGGTTCTTTAAAGAGGAATTACTCCTCTATTACTCCCCACTTGACCTGGCTTGTGGTGCGCATTGCTTAGGTCACCATTATTATTATTATTATTATTATTATTATTATTATTATTATTATTATTATTATTACAGTCGTTCATAGGCCTTTCTTGCAACTCACATACCACACACAACACCATCCTCCACCACATTAACATGTAATTTCCCATCCACGGCAGATACCAACCATCTTTGTCAGAGGGTCCAACTTTCAAAGATTGCACCAGGCTAGCAATAGCCACATGAAATTAATATGACAGAATCCATGTGCAGTAATTATACGTGATTGTTGATCATGATATCTCCCAAGTCCATAGAGATGATGATCAAGAAACAGCCGCAGACTACACTAAAAATAAAATTATCTTTCAGGATCTCACAACAAGTAATTGCGAGTAACTGGGACTCAGAACTGCAGCGCTTTATCAACGGGAGAAATTAATTTGAAATTTGAAATTAAGAGTGACACCCACGTAGTTTGGATTCCACGTAAAACTGAAGGTTCCGTGGCTATGGTCACGGTGTCAACAGTCACATGAAACTACGAAATTCCTTCTTTTATTTAAGAGTGGACTTACCGGATTTAGCCTTATTCTCACAAAATATGCCCTCTTGATCATATATTTTAAAAAGGAATCTCTCGACCCTGGTGCTTAAAATTAGTTATATTTATTGCTTGTCAGAAAGAGTTATGTTTCCCCGTCCGTTCATTACTTTTGTTTAGATACTAACCTCTTCCTCCTCATGTAAAATTAATGATTCTGTTGACAATTACAAATTCGAATTCAGGTGCCACTGTATAGAAATGTTTCACTGCAGCATTTGTATCTCTGAATAGCGCTCTACTTGGACGAATGTTAAAGTCAATTTGTCATCCACTGTAGATAATACAGTACCGAGTTAACATATAGCTTCTTCGAAGACTTCTATAACAGCAGGTACACAAATGATAGAATAATACATCAGGCCTATATTAAGTACAGTATGATTAAGTTTGCGAGCAGAAATGCAAGCTATTCCCGTATTCGACGTGGAATTTATATGGTAAAATATCAGTGAAAGAAACCGTCTGGGATTAGGAGATAATATTAAAGGAGCCTACCCAGTCTTTCAGTTGTGTTATCAGCTCCCTCTGTTGATCGGTGGTAGAGTGTCGACCTCCGGATCCCACGATCACGTGTTCAAATCCGGTAGAATTAGGTGGAGTTCTGAAGGGTGAAAAAAGTCTATTCGTTATACAATATCGTACAATGACGGCTTGTAAATTATCTTTGGACAATATTCATTAGAAATTCAGTGATATATCGCTAAAGAAAGTTATGGTTTCTCTACCATCTGGTACAGTAAAACGTCGAAGCTGGCACGCTGGCAGTGTTAAATCCAAATGCCTGGATCCAATAGCTGAAGCCATACAATTATTATTCCCTGTCTTGGCTAAGGCTGAATGTAGTCTGACACAATCCTTCAATCTCCTTCTGCGGGCCAGTCTTTGGATCCTACGATAGTGGCTTGAATCCAGCAGGATAAGTCGATTTTGAAGTGGGGGGGGGGGGAGAGAAAAATCCGAGACTTCATATCACACGATGTCAGTGTGTAAAAGATCTCTGGTGACCTATTCGGTGTTTATCCCGCAAAGCGATTGGCCTCTGTATTAGGTCGCCCATTAAGTTCCGGCTTCTCTGCCATCAGGTAGAGCAAAGCAAAACTTTTTAAATTTTTTATTGCTATTTGCTTTACGTCGCACCGACAAAGATAAATCTTATGGCGACGATGGGACAGGAAATGCCTAGAAATGGGAAGGAAGCGGCCGTGGCCTTAATTAAGGTACAACCCCAGCATTTGCCTGGTGTGAAAATGGGAAACCACGGAAAACCATCTTCAGGGCTGCCGACAGTGGGATTCGAACCCACTATCTCCCGGATGCAAGCTCACAGCTGCGCGCCCCTAACCGCACGGCCAATTCACCCGGTAAAAGCAAAACAAATCCCTGTGATTTATACAGTCCATTAAGGTACAAATACATTTGTGCTGTTTTCATCAAGCATATTTAGTGTTTTAGGGATAATAATAATAATAATAATGGTGTGTGGCTTCCGGAGAGGCCTCGTGCAGGTCTTTCGAGTTGACGCCGTATAGGTGACCGGCGCGTCCAATGAGGATGGGGCCGTGCCGAAGATAAATTCTAATGATGATGTCAGCACAAATGCCTAGTCCTCGAGCCAGAAGAATTAACCAATGAAATTGAGAATCCCGACCCGGTCGGGAATCGAACCCAGGACCCCTGTGACCAAAGGCCAGGTGAATCCGTCCTCTAATATGCATTCATACATACTTCTTTACTTTTTTCGGATTATCGTCGTGCTAATTCAGATAGGTTTTCGACAACAACGATAGTGTAGGAAAAGGCACGAACTGGGATAGAAGCGACTTTGGTCTTAATAACATTCCCAGTATTTGCCTAGTGTAAAAACAGTGCAACTACGGATATTCACACAATAAATCTGATTTCGCGATATTTCACGAGTTCATTTTGCTAAAATACGGTACTTTACGCAAAAAGAAAGAGAATAAGAAGAATATCGCTCTTACCGCTGTCACAAAACAATACGGCCCCTACTCATGAGGAATATGTTGGTACCACAGAATAACTGACGTTATAGACGAGGTGTCGCTGAAACCGATGTCGCTAAATAAAATTTTACTGTATTAGAAATAAAAAATCATTTACATGTTTGTGTCGTTTCATTGTTGTATAGAACAACGTTCTACGCATTATGTTTTCGTAAAAACTGTTTAAAATTTCTTTTCCTACAATTTAACGTCGGCAAACAGTGTCACGAAGGAAAAGTGGATAAAAGCGTTAAATTTCTTCAAGACTCTTCAGACATCGCAAACCAAATATTGTCAGAATCGGAAGGGACCTTGAGTTGACCGAGGGAGATTAAATAGGAAAAATGAGAGCGAAGGGACTGGCACAAATAGATGCAGACTCAGTTGGAAGCCCGGCGGATGTCGGATAGGACTAGAAAGGTAGTTCATGTGACCTAAATTAAGGTACAACCCCGATATTTTGCTGGAGTGAAAATGGGGAAACCACCGAAAATATCTCCGGGGCTGCCGTTCAAACTCAGCTTCTCCGTAAGGCAAACTTACAGCTACACAACTCTTACCGTATTGCAAACTCGTTCGGTGATTTTTGTTCTAAGAGAATGTGGATAATGATCCTCTCTTGAAGCTATTAATAAGAAGAAATGGAGCGAAAGAAAGGGAAGTGTCATAGAGGATGTGAAAATTCGAGTCTCCCTTGGCCTTGTAAATCTAATACTGTTGGGCTCAGAAGAGAACGAGGTTTAATTAACGGAGAGACAATGAAAGAGAGGATCCTGGCACAAGTCAGTAGTAGCATAGCCGACGGGACCCCGGTGGCGCTACACATCACTAGATGTAACTGCAAACGGGCGGTTAGGTCTCTCTTATACGATAGGACTGGGAAGCTGAATCGTTTGCAGATCCGTGACTCGAAGGAAAGTGTTTATCTTCAGTGTAATTTTCCCCGGGATTCCTTTCCAGTCTGTTCACTGTAGGCTGATACTGGGATAGTTCCATATCACATCCTGGGACATCCGAACAACATTACTGTAAAATACACACTACGATAAACCTCGCGGTAATGTTACTCACTTTCCAGAAGGGGCGTGCCAGTGAGTGGCATCGTCACTGGTTTCTCACAAAGGGAGTCTCAGTTTGAAATCCAGACAAATCCTGTGAGGTTTTGGAAATGAAAAACCGCATGTGTATGGTTGGAATTCCACATATAAATGGAGGTCCTTTGCCTATGATCACGGTATCAACAGTCATGTAAAAGCGACAAGCTTGCCTGCTTTACTTTTCCAGACTCCCAAATACCCTGGGCTGATGAAGAAAGGTATTTCGAACAACCGTTTGTTCCCTGTTGCCAGTTCGATTTCCTTCATCACTACACCGCGGAAGGCTTCAAGATCCGGATCTACTGTGCAAGCAAGCATCAAAGGCTTCCGGCCAAGTACAGAGTAAACACAATGTACAAGATTTCGCTCGACCGTGTCCTGGCAACACGACGATGAAAAGAGCATGCAACAGACTTCTATGAACTTCGCAGAAAGAAATGAGTTTTTAACTGAGAAATAAGTGTTGTAAGGAACAATAAAGCAAAAAGTGTAAGACCTGCATTTACCCGATTACGAAACTGCATCCGTTTCTCACAAGGGGAAAAAAGAAAAAAATGCAAGAGAAATGTACATCCACTGCACTGTTCGAAAATATCACACAAACTCTTGTCATTCCATAATTTTCTTTGTACTGAGCCAATGCTGAAGTACGATGCCGTTCGTTAAACGAAATTCAAACGTCCTTAAAGCAAGCTTTCTGTCAGACAAAACCATCCATACTTTTAATTTAATAAGAGTGACAAGAATAAGGTAATGGCAGAAATAACAGTGCCAGGTAACTGAGGAAACTGATTATATAATTTTCCATTCGGAAAACTTACTCTTAGGGAGATTTCTAATCATCAGCAGTCTGTAAAAAACAAAAATTTCCTATGATTTATCAACATCACTAAATTTGATTTCTATTATTACATAAGTATTCCTTGTTGTAAAAACTTCTCGATGACGTAGGTTTGATAAATTACTTTTAGTATTTATCCCCTCTACTGTATGAACTTTTCTCTCATCATAGTCACTAAGTTGTTATTTTGTGATGGATGCAGTATTTTTCCCCTCTCCACCGAAGTCTCGGTCTTCTACGTGACGCAGCTGGACATCCCTGCTTCACTGGCGACTTGCGTGGACCTTGACTCATGGTTTTCTACTCGCCGTTTCAGTGGTAGCTTGCCATAATGGGGCGGCCAGGTTTGTGATTTCCTTATAATCGCATCACCTGTTTAGGGATACGACCAGACTTAACAGACAGACAATTACTAAACAAAGATACACTCAGAGGGTAAACTAGGTTGATGCGAAAATATTTCGAAATGTAGCCCTATAGCCTACTAGGTTGTTTTCTATCATAAGGGACACACTTCATCAGTGACATCAGAAAATTAAAACACTTTAAATACTTGATAAAAGCATGTATCTTATTTGATAGTGTGTTCTAGTTATAGTCATGTTTGTTCTGTACAAGTTGGGATCTGGTTAACTGCATAGTAAGTACTCAAAGTGGTTGTATTCAGCCTAAATGCAATCCTGTAATTACCATGTTGTGAAATACCGTACTGTTAAGAATACCAAATGTTTTTAGATAAGTCGGTAGCTTTTATTTGATATTCTGACCGGGAATCGAACTCGGGGCCCTCTAAACAGAAGGTCAGTATGCTGACCATTCAACCAAGGAATCGGGCAGTTCATATAAGCTTACTGTTCTACTGATATCTGCGAACGCGTATATATATTTAATAATATGGATAATTTATTTTGCGTAAGTATTAGGCACGTGTTCATACCATTGTCCGCAGATATATTCTAAAAAATTTCGAGCATGTAGTTTAGGATGTTTTTCATAAGTTTCAAAACTATCTGGAACGAATGCAATAACATTAATTGATAACAGCTACTACAGTTTGGATTTGTAAAAGGATATATTGAGACTTACCATATTGGAACATGTAATTTATAATAAATTCTTCAATCTCTTTCCTTGGCTTCAAACCCGATGTATCATTTTCAAACCAATTTATCGAGTGCACTCAGTGCAAACTGCGATGCGCCGGGGTCGAGGGTCTGCGCTACACTGGCGGGCTGGCCGCTCTCACAATTCGGTCATATATTTCCTATCTGCATCGCAAAGTAGTCACGAGATGCTCCATACGATTTATATTGGAGTTCCAATGAAACTAGTCTACTGCTTTGTAATTTAAATTATTGAGCGCCAGCTTGTGATCGTCAAGGTTCTCACTAAACGTGTAGTGGACATCGAATACAATTATTATTAAAATATAAAATAATATTACGTTCATAGAAGTTTATATTCAATGAATACTTTCAATTTGGTGTTGAAAAGTGATGTCAAAGGTTCTAAATTTGAATATATTATTAAAACCCCTTTTGCAAAAAGTGAAAAAGTTTGCAATATGTTCAAACATTTTAATTTAATATTCTTTGATTTATGAACAAGACTGTTGCAGGTATTATACTCGCCGTTGACAGGTTAGTGTTTGTAGTATTGAAGGAAATGTCTCCCTAAGTTCTTCATCTGCAACGCCATCTAGCAGAATTGAGTGGCAGTAATGGAAAGAGAGAGAGAGAGAATTGAATTGAGTTGAACTAAATTGAATTGGATTTGTTCACAATAAGCTACAGTAAGGCTAGAAAGCCGTTTACAAGAAAAATCGGCATTATATGGAAAGACTGGCAAAGTACAAAACTTTTAAGTTAAGCCTTATAATGTATATGATAAATAAAAAAGGAAACTAATCCCTTTGTACAAGTTCTTGCCACTCACCTTTACTACGCTAAGTAACTACGTTACTTGTTCATCTGAGTATCATATTTACGTCGGCAGATGCAGAGTGGGTTGTTGTCCCATAAGCTCTGTACTCTGACCGGTCATCCCCCTGTGGGTGGGGGCGGTAGAATAACACCCACGGTATCCTCTGCCTGTCGTAAAAGGCGACTAAAAGGGGCCCCAGCGGCTCTAAACTTTGGAGCGTGGGTTGGCGACCATGGGGCCCTCAGCTGAGTCCTGGTATTGCTTCCACTTACTTGTGCCGGGTTCCTCACTTTCATCTATCCTATCCGACCTCTCTTGGTTAACTCTTGTTCTTTTCCGACCCCGACGCTATTAGGTTTGCGAGAGCTAGGGAGTCTCTCATTTTCACGCCCTTCGTGGCCCTTGTCTTCCTATGGCCGATATCTTCATTTTTCGAAGTGTCGGATCTCTTCCATTTTTCCCTCTGATTAGTGTTATATAGAGGATGGTTGCCTAGTTGTACTTTCTCTTAAAACAATAATCACCACCACCACCACCATCTGACCGGCCAACCGAGTAGAGGAAAGTTGGCCACGGCTCTACCGTGGCTCTACGCCTCTGCATTCGGGAGACGGGCCTGGAGCACAGTGCCGGACTTCACGCCTGGCTCCACCCGTCGGTTGTCCTGAGAATGGTTTTCCGTGGTTTTCCATTCTCGTGCACTAAGGCGAATGCCGGAACAGTTCGTAGAATAGGCCACGGTCTTCCACCCCCTCACCTTCTCCGCACATCTCCTTCACCGTAACAAATCTCCCGGCCTGAGAGACGGCGTCAACGTCTAAGAGGCCCGCCTCCCCCTTCAGGGGAGGAATTAAAACTTTTAGTAGTAGTAGTATCATATTTACAAACTGATTAATAATGAATAACGTATATCTAATACAGGGTAGGCACTAAAGTAAGAGAAATTATAAATTATTTAATGTTTATATAATATTATTAATTTGTTCTGTAGATATATATATATATATATTGTGATAGTGAGGTGATTTCTGAAGCAGCAGATGAAGGTACATTGTGTTCCACAGTCGGCAGCCACTGACTGTAAATGTGTTTGAACATTTGAACAAACGGTGTCTGGGTATGCCCATAAGGTAGCTGGTGAATCTATCGTTTCGGTTGTGGACATATGATATAGCAATGAACTGGTGAGAAAGATAAGTCAGAGCTAGACTAGATCTGCCGTACGTAGCATCCGGCGTTGTTTTAACTTTAACAAGTCAAGTTGTTGATAATACGAAATAATGTGCTCATCGCATTTTACGTTCGCGTTAAAACGTCCTCATGGATTTTCTGCTTTTTGGAGACGAACGCTCAGCGTGCTGGAAATATCACACAAAACCGGGAAAGCACATTCTATAACAGGGAATTGTAAAGAGTGAAACGAGATATTTTGGAAATGTTAAGGCCAAGTTAGAACATCGTGAACAGCTACGATGGACGACCCGTTCTCCTTATTCGTTTCATTTTATTGACTCAATTGATGATGTGTAACTATACAGGCTGCGGTGTTCTAATCAGATTGTGGCTAACAGACCAAACGTTTAGTCGTTGAATACAGTTATACTTTCACTGAGCGGAGTGGTCACGCGTGTTAACGCACTAACGGCTATGGGACAAGCTCTACACGCAAGACGAGTGGGCTCGAGTCCTACCGTCGGCCTTCCTGAAAATGTTTTATTGTGGTTTCCCATTTTCACCTCCAGGCAAATGCTGCGACAGTTCCTGTTCAGAGCGCACAGCCTTCAACCTCCTTACCCTATTTTATTCACCATCATTCATTTCCATCTTCATTAGCTCCTCAACTGACGTTGGCGATAGGAAGGACATCCAGCCGTAAAATAATGCCATATCATTTAATTTCACCTCATCCCGACCCCGTATCAGGAAACGAGACTAAGGAGGATAGACATACCGTAAATTCAAACTTTTAACAATGTTTTCGGGGTGTAAAGGAGCAAAATAACGATACATATGTGGATTATCGGTATACAAGTGGCACGACCATTGGACGAAATTAGTATCAATGTCGTTGATGTACATTTCAAACAAGAGAGGTTCAAGTACAGAGCCTTGTGGTTCTTCGACAATGGCACAAGACCAATCAGAACGCTGTTCTCGATTTAGAATTACACGTTGAATTCAGCCACTTAAATACGATAGAATAAATGGTGAATCCTAATCAGTACATCTATGCCGAGGGAAGATTGTGATGAATACGATCGAAAGCTTTAGAGTAATCAAACATGACTCTACTGGTTACTTATCTCTTATCCATAGTAAAGCTGAAGCCATTGGTTACTTTTGTCAAAGCAATTGTGTGCTGTGATGATTAAGAAATCCAGATGGTAAACGATTTGGTACGTCACGATCAGCCAGTAATTACTTATTTGATAATGAGCTATTTTTTTTCTGAGACTCTACTCAGGAAAGGAAGAATGCTGATGGGTATGACATCTGAACATGTTTGGGAATTTTGCATTTTTGGCATCAGTCTAACATCGGCTTTTTTTTTTTCATTGAGACGGGAGGAATGATGACTGAAGAGAGAAGTTGAAAATATGGGCAAGATTAGGGATTATTACTTCCAGAGTTGTAATTATTACGTTCACAGTAATTAAATCACCTAGCGAGTTGGCCTTGCGGTTAGGGTAGTGCAGCTGTGAGCTTGCATTCGGAAGATAGTGGGTTCGAATCCCACCGCCGGCAACCCTGAAGATGGTTTTCCGTGATTTCCCATGTTCACACGAGGCATTCCCAATCCTAGCTCACCGGAAACCTTCGATGTGTCAGCGTCACATTAAACGAGAAGCCAAGAAAAGTAATTAAATCACGACCTTCATATTTTGAATTGATGCCATGTATAGTACTAATATTATATCTTGTGGGAATACGAAATGAATCTCTTTTCAGTAGCGAAGTGTTCCCGTAAAATTTTATTTTGACCTCTATTACACAAGGAATGTTTACTATGCTGACATTCAACAGAGTGGTAGAGATTGTAGCTGTCTCTTTTTTTTTTTTTTTCAGTCCCTAATGAGCGTACTGCCTTCCGTATAGAGAAGCCATTGCTGATGAACTAAAATGGCTGTTCATATATTGGAGTTTTGAAGTCCTTCGATTCAACTAATATTAAGGGGGAAACTTGAAGTTTCCTATTTCGAACTTCGTAATATTTCTATACCAGTGTGTACCATCAGTGCAGAACCCAGCTAGCTCTGAACTTAAATAACTAGTTTCGAGATATTCTGTTAAGCTGTTTTCCAGCAATGCAACAAAAACCAAACAAACAAACAAACAAGCAAAAGCAAAAAGACTGAGGCAAAATAAAATTGAACTCATCTGTTTTCGACTTCCGTGTCTGACAGATATTTAGCTTACAATCACAAAGGAATCTGCAAATTCTTTTCCAAAGCCTCTTTGTAGTTACATAACTGATTCCTATATTTTATTTTTCAGTTATTTGTAATAATAAATGCTAAGTATGACTACGTTACTCGTTGTTAGTCTACAAATACAAAATTTAGCGTGGTAGATGAAAGTAATTTCTTAACTTTAAAGGCAAGATGTTTTCTTCCCATAACTTTGGATGGAGTAAGTTCTATGAGGTTACTTTAAAGAGTTCTCCACTAAAACATGTCTTGAGACTAACCTGTAGGCTACTGGTCTCTGCAGTTCCATCGCTTCCCAATTATACTGACCTGAAAAGAGAACAGAAATAGAAGAAATTATCACAAACGTTTAACATTTGAAACAAATTGCTCGCCGCATCGGCTTTGCACGTGTCATTTCAGTAAACCAATTGTTTGAAAAGAGTCATTAGGGATTAATTGAAAAATATAGAAGGAAAACCGTAATGTAATGATAGCCGAGTGACATAATCACTGCGTTCTTAGCAAGGCAGCTGCGGTTTGGACCCAGACAATGCAAAAACAAAACGACGCAAGCAGCCTCGTAGTTGTACGTTACTATTGATGCCATGATCATAGTCACGAGATCTTCTGTTTTATATAGCAACCGGGCCACAGAGACACATGCCTTCTCACTTCAAAAATCCCAGGTGCTCTGCCTTTCATTAAAACCATTGTTGCTGTGCCCATGCTCATCTAATGCATTTGGTAATTTCGAGATTAAAATGGCAAAATCAAATGATCAAATATATCTTTCAATAAATTAAATTCACATTGATAACGATTAATGTATTTGCATCTAACAAATCGTTTTCGAGAGATTTTGACACCATTCTAATTTCTAGTTTTATATGTCCCTTTAGTGACGCTAGAGATTTTTATGACACCTGATTATGGGGCTCTTGGTGATCCATTCAAACTTTGACTAAGCAAAAAGAATAATAATAATAATAATAATAATAATAATTATTATTATTATTATTATTATTATTATTATTATTATTATTATTATTATTATTATTATTTCGTGTGGCTATTTCTAGCCGAGTGTAGCCCTTGTAAGGCAGACCCTCCGATGAGGGTGGGCGGAATCTGCCATGTGTAGGTAACTGGGTGTTATTGTGGTGGAGGATAGTCTTATGTGTGGTGTGTGAGTTGGCAGGGATGTTGGGGACATCACAAACACCCAGCCCCCGGGCCATTGGAATTAATCAATGAAAGTTAAAAATCTCCGACCCGGCCGGGAATCGAACCCGGGAACATCTGAACCAAAGGCCAGTACGCTGACCTTTCAGCCAACGAGTTTGACAATAATAATAATAATAATAATAATAATAATAATAATAATAATAATAATAATAATAATAATAATAATAATAATAATAATAATAATAATTAGCTGATGTACCCGGTTTCGCTACGGAATTCTCACAAAGACTGTCTTTATGGTTTTCCCAACTAAAGTCAATATAGGTCATTACAATGACGTCAGTAGAAATGTCGCGATTAAAAGCAATGCTATCATAAGAAATCATTAAATGAAAAACCGCACATTTTCTCACTTTTAAGGAACAGTACTACGCTGTCAATCTAACAGTCCAAAGTTCCTGAGCTGGAATGACCAAGCCGCAGACAGCCGTGAACTCTCCTTTGCTATTATTTCGTTAATTGTGCACACTGCTCATTCCAATCAATGCCTCAGAGTAGGGATCGAATGCTGGAATACTATGATGAACCAGTGTGTTACGTACCAGTAGTATCAGAAAATGTATGAACCGGAGGAATAACATGCTAAAGAAGAGAGAGATCTATCTCCCCTGTTACTTCCCGCCAATATTTAGGCAGGCTGTTATACTCGGTACGCAGCAGTAATCCCATCTATCGGAGATGAATGGCAGCAGAAGTCACAAAGCACGTCACAATAAACAGTGGTCAACGTAATGTTATTGTTGAACAAATGTTACGAGCTTTCTATACTGCAGGCCTTCGCATTTCGTTTTCTTCCGACCCTGCGACATTAGGGCATCAAATGTAAAGTGAGCCCTCTTTTCTTTCACGACTCCCTCTTGTGCTATTATTATTATTATTATTATTATTATTATTATTATTATGCTATTTGCTTTACGTCACACCGACACAGATATGTCTTACGGCGACAATGGGACAGGAAAGGCCTAGGAATTGGAAGGAAGCGGCTGTGGCATTAATTAAGGTACAGCCCCGGCATTTGCCTGGTGTGAAAATGGGAAACCACGGAAAACCATCTTCAGGGCTACCGACAGTGGGACTCGAACCCACTATCTCTCGATTACTGGATACTGGCCGCACTTAAGCGACTGCAGCTATCGAGCTCGGTGTGTTATTTTTCAAGCGATCGTTCCTTCATGACTTTTTGCTCATTTTTATAATCATCTTCAACATTTCATAACCATCACCACCAGCCTTATTATATTCGGTACGGTAAAACTGAATAAGACATAAATGACCGGAAATTGTATTTTCTATAACATTTGTTATGTAATAATTTTAGATATGGCCAATAACATAGGTAATTAAAAATTAAGTTTTAGACACCTTCCCCTAAACTACCATTTCAACCAGGGTGAAAAAAATATATATAGCGTAGACTGTAGTTCCTTATTCTCCGACTTTACATAGATTTTCATTGAATTCTGTTTACGCATTTTCTCGCGGCTCGTCGCTGATATGGACTTAGCAACAAAAATCCAAGTTAATGAAATATCTCTGTTTCATAGCCGGTAAGGTAAAAATGTATAAGACATAAATGGTCGGAAATTTAATACTATAGAACTTTAGTTATGTAGTATTTATTGATAGGACAAATAATATTATAAATATCTGAGAAGTAAATTTTAGGCCTTCGCCTAAACTACAATTTAACTAAGGGTGAATAAACATTTTTATGGCCTAGATTGTAGCGAATTATTCCTCGACTTTATATACCGATTTTCATTAAATTCTCTCCAGCCGTTTTCTTATGATGCGTGTACAGACAGACAGACAGACAGACAGACAGACAGACAGACAGACAGACAGACAGACAGACAGACAGACAGACAGACAGACAGACAGACAGAAATTACGGAATATTAAAAAGTGCATTTCCTTGTTACTGTGGTCACGACCGATACAGAAATATCATTCTTTTTAAATCCTGAGCAATGTACAGACAAAACTCTTATTTTATATACAGTATATTATATAATAATACCATAATAATAATAATAATAATAATAATAATAATAATAATAATAATAATAGAAGTGGAAATTATCATCATCAATCATCGTAGTTTTTCCATACGTTTAACTCACAGTTCGCGCCGTGACGTCTCCTACACTTCTCACTTTTGAAATAATTAGATATAGAGACTAATTGAAGCTCTTGTCTCAGATCGACCATATCTGTTGTTGTTTTTTGATGAATGCAGTATTCTGCCATCTATATCTTAGCACAGGCTAGGCCAGAGCAATACGTAGCTTCCACTGAAGTCCAGTCTTACTCATGGCGATTACAGTATGGAAGCTGCAGAGACTAACCTAAGTAATAATATTTGGGACACAACTAAAACATCTAAATGATGTAAAATGAGTTACTCATAGTGCCAGTCGTGCTACAATAGCACTTTCTGGCCCAGTGAGGAAAACAATGGCAAACTACGTCACTCGTCGTCTTGTCTCGAACCCCCCATTGTTGTTACACCATCAGTTTTTGCGCGTTTTCTGTACCCACATATCCTTTGATGGTGTTATGTGAGGATCCGACCAGCCCCATGCTGACAGCTTAAGACAGATCGACTGAATTTCAAGGAAATGTATATTAATTTCATTCTTATTAGTTATTACGTGCTGAACTGCGCCTAAGTTCCCACGTGAAATCAGGCAGCTATGTTTTTCTTAGTCTATAGCTGAAGTCGATCGCTCCGTCTGTTTGTCCAAAATGTAGCATAGTGGGAATACCGAGTGTCGAACTTTGGGTTGCTTTGACGGTGATCACATGAATGTCCTAAGTAGTAGTAGCAGCAGGAAAATCTATACATGTCCTTCCTACTTACACCCGAAACCGTAGCCTATTAGCATCTTTTTTGTATCACATAGTGCTTATAAAGGTGCTTCATATTTTATTTTAGAAAACAGAAAACTTTATTTATATTCAACTTCGGAATGGATGACTTACACAAATGTCAATCAACTGCTGACCTGGCATTAAACTTTTGCATAGAAATCCCTTAAATTGTCTCGTTTTCCGTACATTCTGGCTTAATTGCAGAGTACAGTATCGATCCCAGTGGCAGCTCAATTCGTTTCCATTACATGAGAGCAATTACTCGGTAATTAATGGCGGTAACTAAGCGAGAAAGTGCTGGAATGCATAAATTAAGTGAGAGGTGTTCCAATGTATATTAGCGATGCTGCTCTTGACCTTTCGCCTGTCAGATAACAGTAATAATTGCACTGCTTCAAGAATGATACATTTCTGATTTTAGTGACTTGAGACATGTACGGTCATCAGTTCCGTCACTGTAGTACTGCCAGCCAACCAACCAACCGTGTAGAGCTGGAGTAGCGTCTCTGCCGCTTACTAGGTTCCCGGTTCGTCCACGTATTTTAATTCTGGACTAACTTCCTGTGTAGATCCGTTGCAGAGTGTCAGCCTCTGGATCCCTAGTTCATGGGTTCAAACATAGCAAAGGTAATTAGATGTTTGAAGGGCGGAAAAGAGTTCATTCAACAGGCCTACTCCATGTCGTACGATGTCAACATACATAGGATCCCTAGTGCCACATTCAGTTTTAACACGACAAAATTAATTAAACTAAGCCAAAGTTCAGCCGATAGAGGTTCAGTGTCTTTGCTATCTGGTAGAGTAAAAAATGGAACGTCGAAAATGACACGCTGGCAGCCTGCAACGAAGTAGATGAGGACATACGATGGTGATGATGATGATGATGATGATGATAATAACACAGACCACTGTAAACAGGTCTCGCCAGCAGAGGTATTATTATTTATTTACATCGATACATTCAACAATGGTCTACGGTTACATAAGCCACCTGCCTCTCTTTCTTAGGCTTACATCTTTACATTCTAACCGAAGGTTTTTCAACCTCACGTTTCTTTCCAGCCGTTCTTCCGCCGAGATGATCCGCGGTTTAGCAGGTTTTTCTCTGGATCATCCCTCAACCGCACAACGTCCTTCCATTATGTCCTCTGGTCATACATCATTTACCCGCATGTCTTTGTGCTCCTCAATCATTCAGAAAGGATGAGATTTCCATTTTTCCTGGAAAGCGAGCAATTTTTATGCCAATCACTCCGGGTTCATTCTCTCCAGGTGACCATGAAAGGTTTGCCTTCGCTTTTTCATAACGGTGGTGATCTTTTCGACTCTCACATACAGTTCCTTGTTTTGACCTCACGTGGAAGACAAAACCCTCGGACACTTTCTTAGGATCAAAAATCTTTTTAAGGAATTTCCTTTCCTTTTCTTAATAAACATATCTTCCATTTTTGCTAGTGTTTCTTCAGCGTAAATTATTTATTATTATTATTATTATTATTATTATTATTATTATTATTATTATTATTATTATTATTATTATTATTAGATAGACATAAAACGGAGCGGAATGCCGCGCGAGTTAACACGCTACGGTCATGGAGTCAAAATTCTGCATTCGAAAGACGCGTGGGTTCGAGCCCCACGTCGGCTGTCCTCAGAATGGTTTTCTGTAGTTTCCCATTTTCACTTCCTGAAAAAGGCCGGGACACTTTCGAGTCACAGGCCACAGACGATTTTTTCCACTTCCTTCCCCAATTTCATTCACCAACATTCATTTCATCTTCATTAGTTCCTCTACTGAGGTTAGCGTCAGGAAGGGCATCCGGCCGTAAAACATGGCATATAAATTCAATTCCAGTCATCTCTGACCCCGTATCAAGAAAAGTGACTAAGGGGTATACATACGCACAGTAGATAGATATAATCTTTATTGGTGGTGAAGTTAGGGCTCTGGGCCTTACACTTAACCACTGTTTCATAATACGACTACAATGCAACTACAATATTAAATAATACATCAAAACAAATAATGATAATAATACTTCTAATACTGTCGTCTGGTATAGGCTAGGACAAATGTTACTTTCACTGGCTTGTCTCAGTCTCATCCTTGGCTTTGACGATATGAAAGTGACGGAGGTATCCCCGTAGCCAGATATCCAGGCATCATCGGAAAAATCGGCTTCAATAAATTTGAAGTGCGTTATATCAACTAAACGTCAACGAAGTGGTAATCGAGCGTGTAACTCTATAGGTAGCGCCAGAGTGTACGGATCGAGAGATCGCCCGTTCAGTTCCAGCTGCGTGCATGGGTTGCATTCCCTTTCTTGTCCTTCTAATGTTTCATTCTCTCTATGTTCTATGTAAGAATATTTGTAACGGTTCAAAAATTGGGAACAACACTGGAAAAATAAATGGGTAGTAGATGATTCGTTAAAAATATATATATAAATTTTGCTTTGATATAAACAATACACATATATTTATTTGTCTCGTGATAGGGACAGTACAGTACATACTTTCGTTAAAGCGACACTGTAATTAGATTTTATATACGTTAGCTTTGTCAGTAAAGTGACAAGTACATTTTTTGATAACTAAGACATAGTTTTTTGACATGTTAGCAGCATAGTTTTTCAGAAGTATATTCAGATATTGCATGGCTATAAGATATTAAATATGGACAATATATTAATGTATTAATTAAAGTAAGTTATAAAGAGGTTATATTAAGATATCTGTATAAGAGTAATATTCCTTCAGTATTTTCGTAAAATATTTAACCGATTTACCGTTCTTTATAACAGGAAACAATACGTTATATTCCATAAACATTGACGATTCTATGCCTTTCACTCCATACTTTACTGAATTGGAGTGAGAGGGATATATCCTTAATGATGCTCTAGTTTTATATCTATGAATTTCACGAAAATGGGAGAAGTTAACAGCAAAGTGGGTTAATTTCCTATCTAGATTATGCATAAAGACTGATGATGAAAATGCCATTTGCTTATGGAATGGCAGAATATTTGAGTTTGATAAAATTTCATGTGACGGATTGAGGAAGGTAAATCCATACATAATTTTGATGGCTTTTTTTTGTTTGTTTGTAGGATTTCCAAATGATTAACATAATCTTTCCTACGTCTTCACCAAATTAAGCATATGTATATTAGATGTGAGTACATCATTGTACAATATATGCACTTCAGTTGTTGGTGAGAGCAATTACTGTATCTTAATCTGTACATTATTCCTATCAAAGGGGTAATTTTGCTGCTTACATAATCAATATGTCTTTTCCAGGAATCTGTCTAGTCTAACACTATACCCAGATACATAGATGAGTTGACTCTATTAATTGGTTCTGTAGGGTAACAGAGTTAGCCGCTGCGATCCTATGGGCTGTTAAGATTAAGTGTTTTGTTTTAGTCACATTTATGATCATTTTTGGAGATAACGCTCAGTTCGATAACTTGTTCATGTCGCAACTTATATATTCCATAATTTGTGTTTCACTCGGTCCTTTGTAAATTATTAAGATGTCATCGGCAAATCATTTCCATTTTCCCTTTAGCGTTAAAGATTGTATGTCATTAATGTAAATAAAAATAGAGCAGGACCTATTACCGAGCCCTGCCGTTTGTTGCTGGGAACTTTCATCAGTGTCATTAATCATCACATATTGTGTTCGGTTTGGTAAATAATTTTGGAACCATTGTATGCTAAATCCCTAATCCCTGCTATTTTTAACTTGTTCAGAAGTATTTTGTGGTCAACCACGCAAAATGTTTTAAAATCTATGAGTAGCCCTGCTGCTAATTTAATTTCATACACGGTCCTTTGAACATCTATCACTGTATCAAATATGACATTAGTTCCACTATTTGGGACATTTTTCTATATTGTCCCGAACATTTTCAAGCATTATACATATATTCTTACCTAGAATATACGTAGAAGGAAACATACGATTTGGTGGTGGTGGTGGTGGTGGTGGTGGGGGGTTAAGGTGATGAGAAGAAAACCATGCACGTAGAGGAACTTGAACCAGCGATGCACTTATTACAAGACTCGTGCGCTACCCACTGAGCTACGTGCTCGCTTTACACTTCGCTAACGTTTAGTTGATATAACGTACGGCATTAGAAATTTGTCAAAGTGTATTTTTCGGAGAATGCCTGAATATCTGGCGATCATCGCCATAAGACCTATCTGTGTATGAGAGACTTGTCTACCTGAAATGTCCCCTTGCGAGATGTAATTTAGAGAGAATACGTGGTCTAAGAGCAGGTATGAACCGAACACAATCTGCTAAAGTCATAACTCAGCAGAATGAAATAGATACGGGTATGTTATAAGTTTAAGCACTCATGATTTAGATATAAACCTAACTGACACACACATTTATTGTAATCTCATCAGTGAATTGGAAAATTCGTGTGAAGCATGTTGTAAGAGAGATGAAGCTAATTTCACCATAGACTGCTCAACAGGTTAGCTATTTTAAAATATTTGTACTTTGATGTATCGCAGTCACTTTTTCTTAAACATTAAGGTAAAAGCTATAATAGGACAAACTATTTTTTTTATTATTTTACAATTTCCTTTACATCACACCGACACAAATAAGTTTATGGCGACGATGAGATAGGAAAGGGCTAGAAGTGGAAAGGAAGTGACCGTGGACTTAATAAAGGTACATTTGCATGGTATGAAAATAGGAAACCACGATAAACCATCTACAGGTCTGCCGACAATGGGGTTCGAACCCACTATCTCCCGAATGCAAGTTGATAGCTACGTGATCCAAACATTGCTGGAATACGTATGGAGATGGACCTTTGGGAATAAGGAAACTAATTTTTGTGACATAAATAAACCATTAGCTGCTTTGTACAGTAGGTTTAATTTAGTTTTAATTTCCCAAGCATTTGTTTAGTGCTCAAATTGCGACAGACAGGAAACCTGGCTCAGACCATTACACAGAAGAAAGATTGTACACGGTCAAGGTGGTTCAGATTTGGAGAAGGAGAAGAAGAATAAGAATAAGAAGAAGAAATGCGCCACACCGAGGAGGTGTATTCGACAATCGGTAAGATACAGGAAATGTAGAATGCTCTGAGGGCACTTATATCTGTGATGTCAGAAAACCTGTCGAGTGAACCAAGCACGTGAGGTGACCTTGCTTATGTGTGAAACAAACAACAATTTACAGTCAAAATGCACTCCAAAGTCTTTTGGCTTATCAACAATTGAAATAGTTTGGTTCAATAGGTGATATTCGTGAAATACGTATAATTTACGAAGTGTGAACAAAAAGGTGGAACATTTGGGGGTGATGCGGTTGACGCTGTGTAAGTACACCAACCCTATAGTGAATCAAGCGTATTTTGCAAGTTGATTGTATCTGTGAGAAAATCGATCTTCTTGAAGATTTTACAATCATTCAAAGAAAGATCTTCTTCCTTACACTTAATTTACAGTACCTTGTTGTTAGACTCGCAATTCCCTGATGTACTCACCGATTTGTTTTAATAATCTGTCTGAAATTACAGGGGAATTCAAGGGTCCATAATACTGCAACAAATTCATAAATTCCTGTAATAGTCTACAACAGTTATGAACAAGGGGAATAAAATACAAGTACTTTATAAAAAAAAGTGATCTGCGACGCACTGAGTGCGTTAACATGAGGTTGAATATAAAAACGGTGTATCGATATCCTAATGGATACCAACAGTGCTGTGAGGGCAATAGCATGGGTGACATAGTCTTATTCTGAGCCTGTTGTAGTTACAGTGTTGTTACTGATGTTCACGGTGTACGAATCTACAACATAGTTGAAGGGAAAGCAACGTAATGATGGCGCTGAATTCTAAAGTCAGTAATCCAGAATTTACCAAACGTTTTGACTCTCTTATGTAAAATTAGGAGAGGCAACTTTTGTTTGACTGACGTTTCAATTTGTAAGACATGAAATGCTTCATCATCAGTATCTGACATTGTTTGGAATGGTAACTATAACAGAATAAAAATTTACACTCATGAAAGAGGATTAGAAGACGTTTCTTAAGTACAATCGACGGTAAATTGTTTTCTTGCACAAAATGATGGTATTGGTGTTGTTGGAATCTTAGCGGCGGAACTTCCATTACATTTTCATCAGTGGCGAAAATTAGCTATAGCGGATGTTAGACTATTTGCAGCATACCATACTTCGACAGAATATTAATGTATGTTTATATTTCACATAATTATAATTGAATATAGTATTACAAACCATTAGAGAGATGGAATAACTGAAGCTATAATTACGAAAACTGAGAACAGTTATTTAATGAAAAAAAGAAGAAGAAGAAGATGTAAATTTGGGTTATATAAAGCTACTATTCTTCAAAACCTTTTCCAAGATCTCTCACATGTTGTCATAATTATATTGTGCTAGAAAATATCTTCAGGCAAATTGGAACTATGTCAGCTTACCAGAAGACAGAAAAACCCAGCACCCAACCCCAGAACCGAAGGCCGATGAACATAATGTTACTCATGGAAGAGTTATCGTTTTTATCAACTTTGGTGAGAAAGTGTTCTTTTTTTTTTTTACTTGCTGAATGAAAACTCCGGTAAACTACAATTAATTTATTGTTTCAGTTTTTACATATTTTTAAAGTGTATTTTCAGGTGTGACTTTAGCGAAGAAAAAAATTGGGGTTTGCAATGACGGTTAACATCTTAGAAAGTATCAATACGTATAAACGTTATTTTGCGGAAAGGAAGTTAGTTATTCGCTTGACTACTGTCGCCGGTAATCGTGTGGTCAGCGAGCTAACTCCTTGTACTCAGGATCTTGGGTTCGATATTGGTACAGACGGTTAGATATTTTAAGACGTCGTAACACGTCATGTCACCGTTTGAAGGGTGTAGGCTACGATTTTTTTAACCACCGAAGGATAGAAAACAATTTGAAAAATGGGCCAGGGCTATTCCAAATTTGTCATGTTCATTTCTCTGTTGATTTGATAGTAAAATCAGATCATTTTATAGTGCTGTGTGAGATGGAAATTAGGAGCAGTGCTTCACATTTTCCCATTTGCCGAATACCTTTCAAGTGAGATTAAGTCCCGTGAAACTCCCAACAGGAAAAATAACGTAGACACCATCATGAAAGGAAGAAATAAATTGAAGACGGGAGTGCACACTTGAGAAGAAAAGTAAATTTTCAGTTCTCAACGAAATAAAATACTGTAGTTCACGAAACAACAAAGTGTTTTTAACACGTCCTTCGAAAACTGCATATCACATTCTTTTCCAGGCCGAGAAAGCAATTAATGGAAAACTGAACTCAAAATCGATGTGGGGCGAAATATTTTTTGGTTGTATCGATTCCATAGAAAAAAATTCAGCTGATCACTCAGGTGCTGGCTGTTATCTTCATGTTGCGGATATAATCCTCAGACTTGTTTATCATTATCTGAAGGGCCGATATTTCTTCAGAACGAAGGAAATCTGGCAAGATTGGCAATCTCGAACATCCGCCAAATCTTAACGCAAGCTTTCAAAAGCCCAGTAACCGACAAATTGAGTTGGTAAGTAGAATATAATTTCATGGGTGCTTGTTTTAATATGCTGGGAGTTATGTGCTATTTATCTGTATATGTACACTCCAGTAACCTGTACTTTCAGCAACATGTGATGAAGACTGTAGGTCTTATTTCCATGTATGATTTTTCTATTGTACCCTGCCATGGTATTTTAATTGTAATCTCTCATTGTTTTTTTAAAAGGTAGTGTATATACTTACCAGTTACGGAGTAATACGTTTCCTATCATTCCTAAGACCAGCTGATCGGTACTGTGGAGCTTGCCCACGTGAACTCGACGAGTCCTCACACTTGTTCTTATATTCGTCATCGTAAAACATAACACATAATGCAAGAAGTTTGGTGCTTGATTTTTGTCAGTGTTCTAGTGTTTTGTGACTTTCCCTGTTCATGGAAATCCCGAAAATAGTATTTAAAACTTATCTTCAAACATTTATATTCGATCATCCTCTACAATAGTCCCATGCGAATGAGCATGTTTAGTTCATTAGCGGCATTCTACATTATACCTTTCCGATACAGGCCTAGCAGACTGCCCACATACTACGCATTTTGCGCGGTCTGCTGCTTGCATAAAAATATACGGTTCTTCCCACTGGCTATCTGCAATCAGGTTCCGCTAGGCCCTCTTTTAGTCATTAGTTTCTGCCTCTATTTTCATCGCGGGTATCGCCGCAACGATCGAGACTTTCGCCCACCATGAATCTTCACGGCCTGTGACGTAATCATAACGACACTCTGGCTGAAGCACACACACACACAGATCGCACATCCACTTACGCATATACTGTGTGCCCGCGGGACGAAAAACCCAGCGCGAGAAACACTGCTCTAGCTCTTATGTTTCCTGAGAAGAGGGTACTTAACATTTACAAAAGAAAGTAACTTTCTGAAATATAACGGCAGGTGACGGCTGGCAATGGTGTCACCATACTTAAGCAGTAATTTAAAATACCCTTGCAGGAACATATGGGCTATATATTTTGTGTTTCCTTGAATTCAAGGAAACTCACTCTATTTAACGAAGTGAAAAACCAAAATGTGAATTTTCCATGACTATTCATGTCCAGGAACCTTTAAATATAATTATAAACCTGAAAGCTTTACAACTACAAGTATCTGATTTTCAATTACCGTATGTTCTTTCTTCAGTTGCTGGTTTTGCAAATTTTTTGAATAATGGCATTTACATAATATCTAGGTGAGCAGAATTCGAAATAAAATACTCGCCAAACAAGTCCTCACACTTGTTCTTATATTCGTCATCGTAAAACATAACACATAATGCAAGAAGTTTGGTGCTTGATTTTTGTCAGTGTTCTAGTGTTTTGTGACTTTCCCTGTTCATGGAAATCCCGAAAATAGTATTTAAAACTTATCTTCAAACATTTGTATTCGATCATCCTCTACAATAGTCCCATGCGACTATTATTATCTGAATGCATTACTCAGCAACATATACATCTCAGTAGCTTTTGTACAATCAAGCCATAAATCAAATAGCAGTGAAAGGTACATTTGACTATATACTGTGTCAGTAGACAAATAGGTAAAATACTATGCGGACAATCACACATGGTTGCTGGCAGCACCAGTATTCCATTGTCGGAACTCATAACGTTGCAGCTTCCCATGTTGGATTGCTCGCTGCACCATCTTAGTCACTCTAGTAGACAATCCATTATTTAAACTCTCATTTGCTCCCGTACAGAATGCCTGGAAGAACAATGCGGGTTCTGTATTGAAATGAGGTCACGGCTATCATTTATCGATATCCCTCGCCCCAGTGAATACTTAACAAGGTAGCAACTTCATTTAAATAACTGGTACAAGCTGCACGTGCTTGCAATAAACCAATAGCCACCCTTGACCAGAGAATATGTAATAACGTGGAACCTTCGATTTAGTTTCTTCAGATACGAAGAATGGTGCTTTAATATTACATCTGAGGCTTACTTGGGCAACATCAAAATATTTGTTCAATATTAGTGTGGAGGTCCCATTATATCCACGATTTAAGGAGAAATTCAATCTAATTTCAAAACGTCTATCACAATATATATTGAATTTTAGAAATGATGGTCAGTTTCATGAATCGAACCAATTATATCCCTTCACCAGAACGTCCATTCTTTTCAATGATCTTTACAGCCTTCTCCATCGCATGGCATGTAGGAGGACGAAATGGTACAGATTTTCATCTACTTGTAACCTTGGTACGAAGTGGGATACAGATAATGGTACATTATGCTACAAGCCTATAATGGAAATAATTAAGACACGAGTGTCTTAATTTATCATCTATAGGCGAGTTGCATACGACTGTTTATGCTAGACGATAATTATAACTCTATTTTTTAAATATTCATAAATTTCTGTCGAAATGTCGCTTGACATTTTCCGTGCGTGGATCAGAGACCTTGACAATGTCATATGTTTTCAAAGCTTTGACAGAAGGTTATCATAATAACCTAGCTTTATTTCAAATACAAATTGTTTATTGTACAGTTGGTGAAATGAATTTGCGGGAATGTGCCGTGTGGTTGTGGAATATTGGAAGGGGCATTGATGTTAATATGTGTGTCCGACATGTCTGATTTTGGAAACAAGTGCGAAGCTCGTGCGTTGGGCGCAGATGCGATGCTATCCTTACCTAATTAGTCAAATAGTTATATCATAGTGAAAATCTGAACTCTGATTGGTGGAGAACCTGTATCATAATGAAAATCTGAACTCTGATTGGTGGAGAACCTGTATTATAATGAAACTTGAACTACAATGAGCCTCATTAAGATTCAGTTTTCTGGCATATAATATTTATATTTCGGCATCGTCGAGCATAAGTAGTTTTTTAAATGTTGTCATCTGATAGCCCAATCAGAATGCAATCCGGCTCCATGGCTAAATAGTTTTCTGGCATTTAGCCAAGAGGGTCCCGGGTTCAATTCCCGGCCGGATTGGGGATATTAACCATAATTATTTAATTCGTCTGACTCGGGGACTGTGTGTGCGTGCCGCCTTCATCATTAGAAATCATCCGTAGGTACCCATCCTCACAGACATGCAGGACGCCTATATGCCGTCTACTAGAAAAATGACCTTCACCAGGCCTCTCCGGAGGCCATGCGACA
Source organism: Anabrus simplex (assembly GCF_040414725.1). Classification (NCBI taxonomy): domain Eukaryota; kingdom Metazoa; phylum Arthropoda; class Insecta; order Orthoptera; family Tettigoniidae; genus Anabrus; species Anabrus simplex. Next base: position 470,677,219 of record NC_090265.1, on the reverse strand, counting down.
TTCTTCTTCTTTCGTTTGGGCAAGCTATGGACCACGCTATTTCAACCATTTTCTTCCTTGAGCTTTAACATCCGCTCACTACTACTGCATCCTTCTTCAGTGAGTTTCCTTGCGTTCTTTAATCCATTATTATTATTATTATTATTATTATTATTATTATTATTATTATTATTATTATTATTATTATTATTATTATTATTATCTGAATGCATTACTCAGCAACATATACATCTCAGTAGCGTTTGTACAATCACGCCATAAATCAAATAGCAGTGAAAGGTACATTTGACTATATACTGTGTTAGTAGGCAAATAGGAAAAATACTGCATTAATTAGCCATACTGCACTACTTTTGCATATGGACCACTTGCTGTTCAGTTGTAAGATTTCATCTATTCGTACTTGATTAATTATTAACGATCCACAAACAAAAATATATTTAAAAATGACTTTTTAAATGAAAACTACATCAGGATGTCAACGATCCACACGATTTTTCTGAACTGAAAGCAGGTTTTTAACAACGATGTCATAGTTGTGAAACTGCAACTCTCTAAGGAATTTATAAACCTAATAAGAAGTTTCGGACGACAGATCCGATGGCAGATGCTCCACGCTCGAGGCGACCTAAATAGTATGTTCAACAGAAAATATGCAACATCTGGCTGAAATGTTTCTTAACTCACTAAAGAAATTATCTATTGTGCCCTACTGCACTTTAAAGTTCCGTCCAGGCGAAGGCCGGTCTCGAACCCAGAGTACAGTAGTGAACGAACTCTCACAGACGTGAGCTGGTGCACATAGTCTTACCTGAATACAGTCCTCTTCAATCAGCCGGGAGAGCGCTCTTCTCAGGGATAACATGGGTATAACGGGGCAACATAAAGATAATACACTAGGACATGTACCTACTCAGGTAAGAATTCGGCTAAATTAAAATATAAAAATAAAATATCTAACAGAAACACCGCTGCATTCAAAGTTTAACAAATAGGGGTTTATTTCATAAAATAGAATCATTTACAAATGAAAGAGCTATTCAATATGAGATGGTAAAATGACGCTGAGCCGATGACTACCAGTTCACTGCCTTCACGAAAACACGTGAGCTGCAACAAGCATGTTACAATAGTGTAAGTAACGAAGTTTAGAAAGATGGATATCTGCTTAATTACACAAAAACAATGATTCCCATAAAAAATTTACAATGCCTCGCGCCGTCGAACCCCGGTGCAAACAAAATCACAACAAAATTACAATGACCTGACTCGGTCACGAACCCTAGTCCCATGACAAGTAAGGCGTCCAAGATACCTATGCACACAATATAAAAGGACCCAATCAACACATACATGGGTGTCAGGATAAAACGGGCCAGTGTTAAAATATTACGTAAAACAAATAGGACATAAAACAAATCTCTCTCTGCTTTCAAAACATGAAGGTCGTTTCTTCCCCTCTCGGCATACTTGACATACTGCAGACGACCAACCCACAAGCCTGTGACGTCAAGCTCAATGACCTCCACCCTCACCATTCCACTTGTGGCAGTCCCCTAATTTATGAGCTCAAACGGGGTGACAGGCTAAAGTCTTGCCTTTCAAAAGAACACTTCACGTAGTCAGCTGCTAAAGCCCTCATTTAAATATACCTGGGCTATCTGCTCTCGTCTCAATACCTCCAGCAATCTCGCTCATCTTACTTATGCCTCTCATGGGCTAAATCCTGGTGCTACAAAACACTAATCATTAAGCGATCGTCACATGGCCATACTAGGCATTTCCAAAATATATTCAATAAACTTTCAATAGTTGGGCTCTCTCATGCCAACTGCAAATTTTACTTCTGCCTCTCATGGGCTCAAATCTCTTAAATATTTGGACTCGCTCGCTCTATCAGTGAATCTGGGTGAATTACTGGTCACGGCTTGGTCACGACTTGGTCATAATTATACACTTCTACGTCTGCAGAAACAAATGCCTAAATGCAATCTAATCAAAGTACCTATCTGTAGACTAACCTCCATGCCTAAATGAGTTCGATCAGACCCTTACAAAAACACGTACGTTAAAATAACGCAATCAAAATGAACTATAATTTCGCTAACAAGGACTCTACAAATAACATCTACCTTAAAGTACGGGGTTCGAGTTTGAGGCCTAGCTCTAAATTACAAGGGAAATTTTCCTACTACCACAAATATGTTGACTGACGGCCCTCATATTCCTATCTAAATTTAAATGACATGCTTGAAACAGAATTGGAAAGCTCTGACCTTAATTTATCGGGGACATAGCGGAGCGGCCATCCCTGTGGACCACTGGATCTACCACATTCTGATAGACTGCAGAGCTGGCATCAGATAGTGTTGACCACTTGGAGACATTCTTGCTTGTGTGGCGTCTTCGTACAGCTCCCTCTGTAGTCGGAAGGTTTCCCCTTCGATGTTGTGCTGATCAGGTGCTCCCAACGTTCCTGGATCGATGCCCGTTGTTGTGTTGGCTTCAGCTCCTGGTTGTGGCTTCTTTGCAATGATGCTGTCAAACACTCGTTCTGACTTGATGCTGGGGTAATTCCTTGCAGAAATAGCAGTACGGGTAGTCGGTGTAGCTCGAAGACAAATCGCTGTTCTCAGTACCAACACGCAGTATGACGATTCGTTCACGCAGCCTCTCGGTCCACGAATGACCCTGATATGCCCTGGCGGCCTTAATTTATAATTCCGGATCGCGTCATCAAGCCGCTTGACTGCGTCCAATCTTAGCGCGCCCGGGAAAATTTCCCGCATTAATTATATCATGAGCTCAAATTAGCGAATGCATTAATGAATGCAGCCCTAATGCCTATCAAAATAAAGCAGAAATAATACAGGTTGCAATTCTTGTCTCAAATCCAATGCAACTCTTCCGTAACCAAAGATATTAATTTATTTCATTCTTCCCTCCTATAATAAGTTTAGCCGGGAACTGGAAAGCGTCCCCAATCTTCATCAAGATGCTTGGCTTGGGACATAACTCCTTTTAATGAGTTCTGGAGATTTCTCATAATGACGCTCGCGCTCACTTCACATAAGAGCGCTTCTTCTGGACCCCTTTATGACATATACTGTAAGACATCGGCTTCGTGGGTGGTCTTGTGTGATTCCAATATCCAATACTCAAATTAATACAATTGTTCCAATGAACAGAATGGTTCACTATAAAGACATCGAGAGAAACAATCATATCAGACAGAAGCATAAGAAGAATGCTTAAATGTTTAGGAATTCCTTGTGGAATTCTGGGATCGCCTAAAACGCTTTCGGGCCCACTTATACATCGCCATCAATCTATTATTATTATTATTATTATTATTATTATTATTATTATTATTATTATTATTATCATTATTATTATCTGAATGCATTACTCAGCAACACATGCATCTCAGTAGCTTTTGTACATCACGCCATTCACTGACCATCATCTGAAATCTGAAAAGTTTGCCACAATAGTGCACAGGTGTCTTCTTCTTCTTCTTTTTATTAATCTGGGCTGAATACATAGAGCGCTGGCCTTCTGGGCCCAACTTGGATCCTGGCTCAGTCCGGCGATATTTAAAGATGCTCAAGTACGTCAGCGTGGTGTCGGTATTGGCACATTAAAAACTGCGGGACAAAATTCCTGGACTTCGGTCTCTCCGAAAACCGCAAAAGTAACTAGGGAGACGCAACATCAGTAACATTCTTCTTCATCTTCTTTTTGTACTTCTTCAATGTACACAATTTATTGTATTTTGTTTCGTTTGTATTTTGTTATCTCTCTTTCAATACGTAATATTGTGCTGATTATACTTTGTCCTTGTGGCAGCCTCCCTATGGAGGAAGTTGAAATAAATAAATAAATAAATAAATAAATAAATAAATAAATAAATAAATAAATAAATAAATAAATAAATAAACATAGAACTATATTTGCAGTTAAGAAAAATCACTTGCACTTTCGATAACCTAACTTATGCCAGATTCTGTATATATCTATGGTAGGTTAACACAGCGTGTTGTTTTGGTTCAAACGTTCATTAACAATAATTTAGAAGGTCTGAAGGGAAGGGATATTCAAGAGGAATGTATCTCTTGATCTTAACAGGAGGAAATATTAGTCGTAAACCTAGCTTAACTTCCGGGTATTATACCTCCTTCGTGATGTAATCCATTTCCTATTGTGAGGGAAAATCTTCTTGTCAATTCTAGACGGTGGCTGTCGGCGTGTGTTTGGAAATTAATGAATACGTGCGTGCCGCGAGAAGAAAGGAAGGCATAATATTACGTTCTGCTATCAGATCTTTCTTGTCATGAAAGGGCAACTAGCCTATTATAACTACAACTCCATAACGTCTGCATCTCTTTGAAATATTCTCAACCGCTAATATGAACCGAGCATCCGCATGATGTATGCTGTTGTTTTTCTGATTTCCCATTGAATCTGGCGGCTTCATGTTCTTCTATGGTCGCATACTCTACTAACTCAATTGAGCGAAACCCTAGTCTTTCGTCTTTGTCCTTTGAGGTTCAGTGTGACACATTCTGGAAAAGAATAAGAAAAAAGACTGAAAGATAGGAAGTACTATCTGCGCACTTTTTAGTGATAGATTTACACCCTAGTGCTGAAGTGGTCGACTTCGGTTATCTTCGAGATTCGTATTGGCAACCTTTGAAACACAAACTAAGAATTGCGTAACATCGCTGTGCGACTTCTGGCGTACACTTTAAGTACTCGTACTGTTGTTGTTTACACAGCAAAGCCAAACTATAGAATTCATGCTAGGAACACGTTTCGCAATGGGAAATGTTATATAGTATTATATATTGTGTGTGTGACACAGTTGCTTGCTTAAAATAATAAAGGTTTATAAAATTCATATCGATCGATCATATTATCGATTCCATTCAGATTTCATTTCCATTCAGTTGGCAGTTTTAACGGAACCCTTCTTACTTCTCCAACGAGTACAAAAATCTATCACTAAAAAGTGCGCATACTATATAATAGACTACACGATGCTCTAGCAAATCATTTATGGCCAACCATGTAGGGGAAAGGAAGAGTCCACCATTCATCATTAGAGGTAGACTAAAGTGTAATCTCACAGTCTTTAAGGCGACACTCCGGAGATAAAAATCGATATTTTAGTCATTTTGATGAACTTTTCTTATGACTGAAATTGAAAGGATTGAGTTTATTTTTTCTTGTCACGAAGTTATTCCGCTGAATTCAAACAGTTTGTCACTGTTATAATGCTTTGTTTGCCAATTGTAATTTTATATTTAAATTCCATTTTCACCCATAATATTCTGCCAAATGTAACAAGATTTGTATAATATATGTATCACAGCTGTTTTAAGAAACCTACTTATGGAATTTTTGATTGCATAGTTTTATCAGGTAGTAGGGATTTTTAAGTCTGTCATTTTATAACCTTAAATTTACACAAACTTTAGTACGCTATACCTCCTTATATATATGATGTACAGAATAATCAATATGTAGTGCTTTTAAAAGAAGTGTTATCTATCTAATTACGAATTTACATTAACATATTAATTTATTTTCATAAAAAAAGTGGAAATACAAATGTCAAAACAAAAAACGTATTTTCGCAAAACTATTAATTGTATATGAAAGAAATGTTCGTGATATCTCAGCTTTTATGTAGGTGACATTCCCACAAAGTTTCGTGAAAATCCATGCATTAGGTAAAAATATATTTTTATCTCCGGAGGGTCGTCTTAACAAACAAAAACATTGATGCAATGCAACATACACGACTAGGGCGGGAGAAAAAACCAACAACAATAATACGATCACAGTTTATAGTTCAGATTAATACAAGATACAATTTTCTAAATATGATATCAGAGAGAAATAGACAAACTAACGAACCGTTTAAGATATTAGGAATGTTACATACGAACCATTATGTGGAGGTCAATTTTATCTATTATCGGCTACTAGAAAAGTAAGAGACTTCCGCTGGTCAGCAGTTTGTGAGATTGTTACGAAGTGAAATATAAGGCTAATGAGGATGCAGATTAAATCTTTGAGCTCATAAATTTAATGTGAAAACTTAACCTTGACAATAGCCGACATTTTACTGACCTTATGCTGTCAAAACATCAATTTAATTTAATGATAGGAGCTATTATCCTGTGTGAAAAATGAATTGTTTTGTCTTTTTTTTACTTCTCCTTGTCTAAAAGTCATTAAGCTGAGCCCAGACTGCACCTGGAGGTACTCCGTCACAGAATATTAAGCTCAAGTCTGGTAAAGGTTAGCTCGCCGCCGTGGTCTTTGGGTGAGTGACCGGGCGCCAAGCAACTAGACTGTGTACTTTACCTTGTTAGAAACAGGTTTACTCTTCTCGACCTGGATGAATACGAACTCAGGAACTGTGGTTACCTGTGCTACTTCCTTCGAAGGGATTCTTTATACAAAAAATGTGGATTATCTTGTTACAATTTCCTGTTTCACTTCCTGGAGACGATTTATTACGGAAGGTTTCCTTTACAATCATGCTAAACGCGGAACGTACAGAGAATGGGTTGTTGTTGTTGTTGTTGTTTTTGACATTGTTTCATTTCAAAAGCCTCGAGACATATTTGGCTTTTGTAAACACCTGGAAATTTGCTATTACTTTATTTATTTTGCGATCAAAATCAGAAACCAGAAAATATTTGTTTTAATTGATGGAGGTAATTATGTGACCCAGTAGAACTGATCTCATAACTTGGTGTTGAACTAAACTGTAATGTTATCTCGGTCTCCTTCATTGCATTTTTGTGGTTTGCGGTTGAAAAATGATTGCAGTTTTGTCTTAATAATCCTTATTTGTTTTATGTCCGAGGAACTACTTTTACAGTTGTTCCGCAGAAGTTATTTTTTCTTGCTAGTGGATCTATCTACATGAGACCTGGCGTACTCGTACTGGACTGAGTCGATTTCAAACTCGCTAACTTCGGGTCAAAAGGCTAGCGCTCTTCCATCTGCAGTTTTGTCTCATTTATATATAAACAAATGCCACTTATTTGGTAAGTGAACGTTTGTTTTTGAACAATATTACGCTTGTCGTATTTAAGAAACTGTAGGTCGTCCTTTACAACATATGTAGGCTGTCCTCACACTTTACCATAGGATATAGGGTATCAAAGTCCCGTAATAACAAACATTATATTTCAGTACGTCATCTTCTTCAGCTATAATACTAGACTATACACATGTAACAAGCACTCAGTTCCACTAACTCAAAGAAACAAGTCAAGCGTTAGATGGGCTCCTCTGGAACACGAGAGCCTGCTTGCGTTAACGTCTGGCAAGCAATTTCATTCGCTTCACCGCCTGCAATTTACTCCTCTGTATTGTCTTTGCCTGGCCCATCCACCTGACAAAAAGCATATGATGGCACTCATGTACTCATGTGAGCCTGCAGAAGAGTTATCAGTTGAACGAAGGAGCAGCGATCATCCGAATGAATTACATTTTAGAAGCTAGACTGGAGGGGACTTAATGCTCAGGATTTTACAGCTCATGTTGAGTTAATTATCATGGTCTCTTGAGCAGACCAAAACCAATTGGAGTAGTGTCTTGGGTCGTAAGAGCTTACACAAAATGGAAGCTTGTACTGCATACACGCAGCATATTTCCAGCATTTATACTTCTTATTGTACAGAGATATTTTGTTGAGAATTTTTACTGGCACTACTCAAAGTCCCATAGGACTTGAAATGCACCCGGTGGGCTTCTTTTCTATTTTTCATTATAGTTCAGTTACTTAGAGCGCAATATCACTAAACACCCCAGTGTCGCATTGAATGCTACCAGAGATTAACTTCAGCAATGAGGAACATTCCAGCGGCGCCACTTTTCAGTGTCGGTTCACCGATGCTTTAGTGTCGTTACATTTACATGAATAATATATAAAATATCTATCCTCTAAAGCCATTTCAAACTTGAAAATAATTTGATAGAAAATAATAATTTAAAAAGACAAACAACATTTCATTACATACAAAAAGTAGTAGGGTCTAAAGTATGCCAGCCATCTCTTACAGGCAATAAAATTCCCTTATCCTCAGCATTAAGTAGGATAAAGTGGCTAGCTACCTTAGCCCCAAAAAATTAATTTGATAATAATCATTTTGGTGTAGACTGAGTGAACCTCCACAATAAGAGATCTCGTTTTTCAATTTTTCCACTTCGATCATTAACACCTTGCTTGTTGTTTTAAGGGGCCTAACATCGAAGGTCATCGGCCCCGTTAACACTTTACCGACTCGGCTGTGTATTCTCACTTAATGAATGAATAATGTATCTTCTAAGTTTTTACGCAATTATTTTAATTTCGTGTGACTATTTCTAGCCGAGTGAAACCCTTGTAAGACAGACCCTCCGATGAGGGTGGGCGGTATCTGCTATGTGTAGATAACTGCGTGTTATTGTGGTGGAGGATATTGTTTTGTGTGGTGTGTGAGTTACAGGGATGTTGGGGACACCACAAACACCCAGTCCCTGAGCCAAGGGAATTGACCATTTAAGGTTAATTTCTCAGACCCGGCCGAGAATCGAAGCTGGTACCCTCTGAACCAAAAGCCAGCGCGCTAACCAATTAGCCATGGAGCCGGACTTACTCGATAAAAACTATTATCTCCATTATATCAGACGTATCTCAAGTGTATGACAGGGAACTGACATATTAAAAACATCCAGCATATTCATCTGACAATACATACAGTGTAACATGTAAACAAACTTTGTAAGGTCGACTAGGAGACAGGACTGTAGCAAGACGGTAGGATGCTACATTTACGTCGGGAAACCACCAATTGGTTTAGTGTAAGAGAAGGCCCAATGGCCTTAACTACGCCAATAAAGACATTTATCTATCTATCTATCTAATTTGTTAACTACTTTTGAAAATATCCTTTGAACCTACCACCCCTCTCTCTCTCTGTCCGTTGCTCACTATTCAAGTCTCTTAGTAAGCTATAGAATAGAAATACGTGCAGTAGTTATTCGTAGATTATCCTTCAGATTGAATGTTTCACGGAGCACGGTACAAGTTAGTTACTCAATCAGATGATCACGCTGTCACATGAGCTCACTGTAAACTGGTAATATCCACCTGTTTATGAACGATGTACTTGGATTTAATAGTAGACGAGTCAACTGCAGTTATACAATGTATTGACACAGTTAAAACTACTTGCTGACTTGCCTCAACCATATTTTCATTGAATCGAGTCGGTGAGACGAGAACGATTTGGCCAGAAGTAGAGATAGGTTGAATGACAGAACACAACTTTACGACAACTAGGACTTGTAAACGTAATGCTATCAGGGCGAAGGCAATGGAGTACATGCATATGTCTCAATGAATAGAGTGGAAGCAGGATGCAGAGGTTAGCAAATAATAGAGTGGCAATAACAGCAGCATGAAATAAGTGTATGCGATGATGATCCATGATATACGTCTCCTCCTGCATCTGCAGCTTTTCCCACAACCTGGTGGGTTCGCGGGTATGAACTGTGTAACATTATGTGGACTTTGCTATGTTTAACGGCCGTATGCCGTTCCTCACGCCAACCCTATGTGCAGCTATGTACTCACTAGTGCGTGTTTCTGTGGTTGTTGATAGTGGAGTGTGTTGTAGTGCGTTGCGACATTAAGAAATACCCAGTCCTGAGTCAGAGAAATTAACCAGATGTGTTTGAAATTCTCAAACCAGCCCGCAGTCCATCCCAGGACACTAAAATGAGACGGTGGACGCTGACCATTCAGCCAAGGAACCGGTCTGCTAACGTTATTGGTTTTACGTGGGCCGGACTCTTAATGTTATTGGTTTGGTTTTACATGAGCCGGACTGTTAACGTTATTGGTTTTATTTCAGCCGGACTAGTAACGTTATTGGTTTTACATGAGCCGGGCTGTCAACGTTATGGGTTTTACATAAGCCGGACTATTAACGTAATTGGTTTTACATGAGCCGGGCTGTCAACGTTATGGGTTTTACATGAGCCGGACTGTTAACGTAATTGGTTTTACATAAACCGGACTGTCAACGTTATTGGTTTTACATGAGCCGGACTGTTAACGTAATTTGTTTTACACGAGCCGGGCTGTTAACGTTATTGGTTCCACATCAGCTGGACTGTTAACGTTATTGGTTTTACATGAGCCGGACTGTTAACGTAATTGGTTTTACATAAGCCGGACTGTTAACGTAATTGGTTTTACACGAGCCGGGCTGTTAACGTTATTGGTTTTACATGAGCCGGACTGTTTACGTTATTGGTTTTACATGAGCCGGACTGTTAACGTTATTGGTTTTACATGAGCCGGACTGTTAACGTTATTGGTTTTACATAAGCCGGACTGTTAACGTTATTGGTTTTACATGAGCCGGACTGTTAACGTAATTGGTTTTACATAAGCCGGACTGTTAACGTAATTGGTTTTACACGAGCCGGGCTGTTAACGTTATTGGTTTTACATGAGCCGGACTGTTAACGTTATTGGTTTTACATGAGCCGGACTGTTAACGTTATTGGTTTTACATGAGCCGGACTGTTAACGTTATTGGTTTTACATAAGCCGGACTGTTAACGTTATTGGTTTTACATGAGCCGGACTGTTAACGTTATTGGTTTTACATGAGCCGGACTGTTAACGTTATTGGTTTTACATGAGCCGGACTGTTAACGTTATTGGTTTTACACGAGCCGGACTGTTAACGTTATTGGTTTTACATGAGCCGGACTGTTAACGTTATTGGTTTTACATAAGCCGGACTGTTAACGTTATTGGTTTTACACGAGCCGGGCTGTTAACGTTATTGGTTTTACATGAGCCGGACTGTTAACGTTATTGGTTTTACATGAGCCGGACTGTTAACGTTATTGGTTTTACATGAGCCGAACTGTTAACGTTATTGGTTTTACCTTCCACTAACTAACTTAATGGTTTTAGGGACTCTGAGATGCCAGAATTTAGTCACCGCACAGGAGTTCTTTTATGTACCAGAAAATCTACTGACTGGGGATGGGGTAACTCAGTACATTCACATACCACGAAACCACCATATTGGGTTAGAGGGCCAGCGCTCTACCGTCTAAGCTATTCAACCTGATTCTTCTTCTTCTGCTTCTTCTTATTATACTTTTACTTCTTTCCGATAGCCTGATAGCTTTATAATATCGCCGCTCAAGACAGCTAGAATTCAAATCCCGATTACTGCACGTCAGATTTTCAAAATGTTATGTTACATCACCCGTTACTCTACGTCGAGTGAACTGGCTGCACGGCACAGGTCGCTTGGTTGTGAGCTTGCATTCGGGAAATAGTTGGTAACCCTGAAATACAGTCTTCCGTAGCTCGTATTTTCAGTAAAATATTGGAGCTGTACCTTACTTAGCCGGCCCCGTGGTGTAGGGGTAGCGTATTTGCCTCTTACCCAGAGGCCCCGGGTTCGATTCCCGTCCAGGTCAGGGATTTTCACCTGGACTTGAGGGCTGGTTCGAGGTCCACTCAGCCTGCGTGATTAGAATTGAGGAACTATCTGACGGTGAGATAGTGGCCCCGGTCTAGAAATCCAAGAATAACGGCCGAGGGGATTCGTCATGCTGACCACACGACCCCTCGTAATTTGCAGGCCTTCATGCTGAGCAGCGGTCGCTTGGTAGGACAAAGCCCTTCAAGGGCTGTAGTGCCATGAGGTTTGGTTTGGTTTTGGTACCTTACTTAAGGCAACGGCCCCTACCTTGCCATTTCTAGCCCTTGTCCTTCCTTGCATCGCCGAATATCTTTGCTGTGTTAGTGGTTCTGCGTACGATCAAGTCTCGTGGCTTATGGGCACAAGACAGCAATTTCAGTGTTGTGTAAAGGTGCTTAGTTGGTTGTCTTCCATGTGCGAGACATTTCGGTAAGCGTGCTCGGTCACTGTGTCCAGTCTCGCTTGAGTTCCATCATCCATCCACCTTTCCAAAGTAACCGCACTACTTACAGCGTCATTTCCTCTGTGCCCCAAGGTTACCGGAAATGCCTCTCATGCGCCTACCCAGTCAAGATGATTCTTTACCTTGGCCGCTCCTCTGTGCTTATTTTTCTCAGGAACTCATAAAATTAAAGAGCCAAGAGTGTGCTGCTTTAAAATGATTGCTGCTATTAGGACATACTTTAAATGACGACGATGATGATGATGATGATGATGATGATTGTTTTTATTATTATTTAAAGAAAGGACGTGCCAAGTAAAGGTAATTCGTTTTGTTTACAGCCCGCTAGTGTAGGAAACCAGTGAAGAATGGTTGGAATGTACAACTATCTTATCTTTTGAAGAAACGGACTAGTAATAATTTTAATAATTACAAGTTCCGGCTCCTTGACTGAATATTCAGCACACTGATTTTCGGTTCAGAGAACCTCGGGTTCGATTCCGAGCCGGGTCAGAGATTTCAGCCGCGTCTCGTTAATTTATCTAGCTCGAAGGGCTGTTTGTGTTCGTCTTAATACACATCTTAATCTACATACAACACATAACATTACCAACCACCACAGAAACACGCAACAGTGAATACATCCCTCCACATAGGTTTGGCGTCAGGAAAGTCATCTGACTGTAAAACTGGGTTTAATTCAGACATAGTACTGATCCCAAATAATGAGGAAAACTTCAGGAAGAAGAAGGTGAAGATGAATAATAATTAATAATATTAATGTGAATACTATGTATTGTTATTATTATTATTATTATTTGTTTGTGTATTTATTTATTTATTTATTTATTTATTTATTTATTTATTTATTTATTTATTTATTTATTTATTTATAATCTTTCTGCTGAAATGAGCATGTCTTTACTCCACCTTAACTATACGATGCAATAATAATAATAATAATAATAATAATAATAATAATAATAATAATAATAATAATAATAATAATAATAATAATTCTTTACAGTGATGTGCAGAAATGTAATGATTTCTTTAATGTCCGAAGTAATGTGATATAAGAATGACGTCATTGGTATCTCACCAAATTGATCGCGGTTTGAATCCCGACCATTGCATGTGCGATTTTGGAAATGAAAAATCACATCCTCATGATTCGGATTCCATGTTAAAACATGATATGCCCCGTGGCTATGATCACGATATCAATCGTCACGTAAAACGGCTAGCTTGATTTGTTTAACGCGTAGCCTCTCAAATCTAAGTGTGGTGGTACAGTAGTAGTAGACGTAGTAGTACAGTAGGTATTTCAACTTCTTTCCGTGATAACTATGTCTGTAATCTTACTAACACCTGCTGTTTCAATAGAACCGTGCCTCTACAGAAATTGAATTCTAAAGCTTCTTTAAATTAGGTTTCAAAAGATGGATCTTGGAGTTAGCAGAAGTTCCTCTCACGTCTTCGACACGGATATCATAGAAACTGGAAGCGTGAGTTGGTTGGCAAATTGTGTAAGTACTGTGTGACGAACATCCTTGAGAATAACACACCTTTTACTACCATCAGGCAATATTAGCCATAGATAATTTACCAAACCTCAGTTTATAACGTATCCGTAGAAAGTGACATTAAATTATATCGATGAAAAGATCATTATCATTATACTTACCTTACATAAGAAATATTTATTAATTATTATTTTAATTGGTCGTATCATCATCGTGACTCAGTGGCCTAGTTCCTTACTAGTTCTGAGCTCCTGAAGAATATTCATAGTGAAAGGAATGTAAAGATTTGCCTATGCAAATATCGCAGTACCGAGCTCGATAGCTGCAGTCGCTTAAGTGTGGCCAGTATCCAGTATTTGGGAGATAGAAGATTCGAACCCCACTGTCGGCAACCCTGAAAATGGTTTTCCGTGGTTTCCCATTTTCACACCAGGCAAATGCTGGGGCTGTACCATAATTAAGGACACGGCCGCTTCCTTCCCACTCCTACCCCTTCCCTGTCCCATCGTCGCCATAAGACCTATCTGTGTCGGTGCGACGTATAGCAACTAGCAATATATATCGCAGTATATATTTGTTTTAAAATATTGCCTTTCGTCGGTTTCAGGGAGGCATCACTGAGTAGATTCACAATGACAAAATGATATCCAGAACATACGAAACAAAGATATGTCAGGTTACTAAGTTCACTTTGTGACCTACATACAATGGGGAACGACGAGAACAAATGTATGGTACAAATAAATCAATAATGCCCTTGGTCTGCCAAGACAATTGCTGCCCACTCAGAAGGCCTGCAGATACTGCGGTGTCACGTAATCAGCCGGACGACATCCTCAGCCGTATTGCTTGGCTTCCATGACCGGATTAGCTGCCTCTCGTATCAGACAGTTCCTCAGTTGGTCTCACTGTTCCAGCCCTCAGTCCAAAATTAAAACCCTTGGACCGAGAGTCGAAACCGAGTCCTCCGGGTAAGAAGCGGGCATGCCATTCCTACACCACGGAGCTGACGCATTCCATGATTAGGGAAACCGAAAGTAAGGTTCAGATCCGGGAGAAAGAGCACTTCCGATAGCCTTTTCAAAGTATCTGTCAATACATCAGAAAACATTACGGAACCTTCACCAAGCCAAGCCGAAGTCGTCATTAATAACAGACGGTCACTTCTAAGCAGCTCTTCTCAAACAAATTAAGGGTCTTAAGAAGACTTGATCAAGAGTATAATAATACTGTGTTATAATACTAGACTAACTTCTGTTATTGTTTGATCAGTATTATAATAATACTGTGTTAGAATACTAGACTGACTTCTGTTATTGTTTGATCAGTATTATAATAATACTGTGTTAGAATACTAGACTGACTTCTGTTATTGTTTGATCAGTACTATAATAATACTGTGTTATAATACTAGACTGACTTCTGTTATTGTTTGATCAGTATTATAATAATACTGTGTTAGAATACTAGACTGACTTCTGTTATTGTTTGATCAGTATTATAATAATACTGTGTTAGAATACTAGACTGACTTCTGTTATTGTTTGATCAGTATTATAATAATACTGTGTTAGAATACTAGACTGACTTCTGTTATTGTTTGATCAGTATTATAATAATACTGTGTTAGAATACTAGACTGACTTCTGTTATTGTTTGATCAGTATTATAATAATACTGTGTTATAATACTAGACTGACTTCTGTTATTGTTTGATCAGTATTATAATAATACTGTGTTAGAATACTAGACTGACTTCTGTTATTGTTTGATCAGTATTATAATAATACTGTGTTATAATACTAGACTGACTTCTGTTATTGTTTGATCAGTACTATAATAATACTGTGTTATAATACTAGACTGACTTCTGTTATTGTTTGATCAGTATTATAATAATACTGTGTTAGAATACTAGACTGACTTCTGTTATTGTTTGATCAGTACTATAATAATACTGTGTTATAATACTAGACTGACTTCTGTTATTGTTTGATCAGTACTATAATAATGCTGTGTTTTAATACTAGACTGGCTTCTGTTATTGTTTGATCAGTTCTATAATAATGCTGTGTTTTAATGCCGGATTGACTTCTGTTATTATTATTATTGGCTTTTACGTCCCACTAACTACTTTTACGGTTACCGGAGACGCTGTGATGCCGGAATTTTGTCCTTCAGGAGTTATTTTATGTGACAATAAATCTATCAACACGAGACTGACGTATTTGAGCACTTTCAAATACCACCGGACTGAGCTAGGATCAAACCTGCCAAGTTGGGCTCAGAAGGCCAGCGCTTTACCGTCCGAGCTACTCACCCCGGCCAAACTGACTTCTATCAGCTTTACGAAAAGCTGAATAGACACTATTTTACATGAGGTCCCTCGAATTTAAGCAATCCTAAATGCCAAGTGACTGCGATCCCACAATCGTGATCATAGGACAGTTCCTCATCAACCAAGAAATTATTTTCTTCTGTGCTGGTGTCCATTACGTGTTGATGATAAGAATTAATTATAAATAATAATGACACTACAACAGATTATTATGGTAAACGAGTTAGCTCGTTGGAGCGTTTCAGCCGATTATATTTGGCTGTCTTCGGCAAATGTCTCACGCAACAGATGTACTTGGTCTCTTCTGTCCGTTATCAACATTACGGTTACAAAATCACAATACTGTCTTTCTAACCGTAATCTAGTAACGAACACAGACATCAGGAGTTAGTTTCCCGAGAGACAGCTGCTGAAGACAATCGAATATAATCGAATGAAAACTCTTCAACGAGGCTACTTTTTCATCATAAGAGTTCGTAGAGAAATCGTTATCAGTTATTATTAAATGTATTTCTTCTAAATTGACTATCCCGTGCAATGCTAACAAATTCATTCTGGAGGTTATATTTAAACAGTGCGACAAAACTTCAGCTTGTTAGAGGAATACCATGACTCATATTCAAAACACATCATATTTAATCATGTAGGCTACTTGAAATGTTTCATCTGTCCCATTATAAACACTAAGTTACACCACAATGATTCACCTTACCCCACAGTATTCATTCTTATTGAAGAAAATAAATCAGTGGATTTAAAGGGGTTCAACGAGTTGTTTATTAACACACAAGAGGCTGTTGATAATTATATCTAGCGTTGCCTATTTGTATGTCTAACACTTGTCTCGTTTCTCTACGGGGTCTGGTATGAAGTGAGATGAATCTTCGTAGCGAGTTTTTATGACCGGATATTATATCTACCATAGTCTGTACAAAATAAATTAAAATACCTATGAAAATGAAAGATTACAAAAATGGACAGTCGGGTAGATGACACTCACCCAGCTAGTTATCTCAATTTCACGCCATTTTAAATCTTATTACACGTTATTCAGGACGATAACTGTATCTAAAGTGTGGCTTCATGGTTGAGTGGTCTGGGTCCCTCGGGGTCCCAACTTCGATTTCCGGGCGGGTCGAGGGATTTGTAATTGTTAATTCTCTTCTGCCGTTCCCAATATTTCTGCCACTCGCACACCACACAAAACATTATACTCTATCACAGTGACACGCACCTTCCAGTACATAGAAGCCAACCCTCGTTGGTCTGTCTTATAAGGGTTTCATCAGGATGGTAATAGCCGGGCGAAATTATTATTACTGTAAAAATAATTATTAATTCGCCATATTAGACACGCATGAACGACAGCACACACACACACACACATGCTCTAGGCCGGATTCGAACCATCAGCCGGGTGCAAGTTCAGTTACACGGCCAACTACTTAACATCTGAGCTACACCGTGCGGTAACGAACCTGCCTGATATTGTTAGTCCGTGAACTGTATTGCCTGAGACTCAACGGACACTGAAAGCATCTTTATACCTTTTAAGGGAGCATTGTAAGAACAGTCCATCATGCACTGTTACTATACAAAGATACTGCGGATGTTTTGTCTCAAGGAAAGCTAATTGTATTTTATATAATTGTATTGTACTGCAGATGGGCATTTGTTTTGACGTCTTGCCGCATCATTAAATCCTTTACATTCTCTTTCGTTCCTTTCAATAGAAAAGGTCAGGTAAATTTATTTTTAGCTCTTTGATACAGTCTTTCGAACACAATAAAACAGGATGTATATAGTTTCTTTTTTTTCCATTTGTGGTTTAATTTTACAGTAGCAGAAAGTTCGTGGTATTGAGAGTAAAAGAAAAGGAGGAAAATAAAAGAAATAATGAAATCTTGGCTGAGAACACGAATGTGCAATCATTAAACACCTGTCGTTCTACGTTATAATGAAGCACTTCTTCACAATCTTTTGAAACCCACTTCTGTGCATGAACGATATTATGCTAATGGTTCCCTTGCGAGTAAAAAGCATGTGTGCTAATGAAGTCTATGTAAGAGAATTGCACGGAATGTAAATAGGATAAGTAAATATTATGAGCATCTGTGTGACAGTTGTCTGTCTATGGTGATGATGCTGGGCCTCAGTCAGTGCGAGCGAGATGAAGCTTTCATCTTGAGACCGCTTTTGTTAACATAGACTGTTTGGAAGCCACCTTCCCTACCTGTAGTTCTAAATGCATTGCTGTTTTCTTTCGATAACCTAATACACAATAGCATTGATTAAGTTAAAGTTTACAAATATTGTAAGCATACACGGCAAAGACAAGGAACCTAGGATCATTGAATGTCAGGTAGGGCTCTGTAATTTGGACCGGCTGGACCACATGAAGGACTTAATATGTATTCTCCCTGTATATAGTTTAAGAAATCAAGTTGAGGCGTTAGCAGTGCTTATGTAGTGAGTTCGTAACTGCGATCAACAATATTTTGTAAGAAGGACGTGTATTCGAGAATGAAATTATCCATACTGCCCCCCTGGGCGATTGCCCTAAATGCAGATCAGTAGTGATTGATTGATTGATTGGTTGATTTGATACTTTCTTTTGTTTTCAGGCCGACCTCGCTGTACGGGAGTGTCGCCGGATGGACCAGGCATTACCTTATGCATAACGTGGAGGTAACAGGTATGAAATTCGTACCAATTTTAAATGTTAAAAAATGCATTATTAAAGAAAAGTACGTGGTGAGTGGTGCACGAATAATTTCCATAGTTTAAATGCCAATAATATTTGTATCTGGTGCCCTATACTATTCGCATTTTGGGCGCTCTTCTATTGTATGAAATGGTGATATGTTTAAAAAATCCTAGTGTGGTCAAATGGACAGAGAAAAGAAAACTTTTTCATACTCTTTTATGCTATGCCGTCATTCTTGCACTGCGGGAAAATATCCGCAGTTTTTCATTGTAGTGTTAGGTGTGTACATGTCACGAAGCAAAAGTCAATCAGTTGTCACTGCACTTCCACATAGACTAACCAGAAATGTTTAGATTGAAAAGATTATGCAGCGTCCGCCTCTGTGGTGTAGTGGTTAGCGTGATTAGCTGCCACCCCCGGAGGTCCGGGTTCGATTCCCGGCTCTGCCACGAAATTTGAAAAGTGGTACGAGGGCTGGAACGGGGTCCACTCAGCCTCGGGAGGTCAACTGAGTAGAGATGGGTTCGATTCCCACCTCAGCCATCCTCGAAGTGGTTTTCCGTAGTTTCCCACTTCACCTCCAGGCGAATGCCGGGATGGTACCTAACTTAAGGCCACGGCTGCTTCCTTCCCTCATCCTTGCCTATCCCTTCCAATCTTCCCATCCCCCTACAAGGCCCCTGTTCACCATAGCAGGTGAGGCCGCCTGGGCGAGGTACTGATCATACTCCCCAGTTGTATCCACCGACCAAGAGTCTGAAGCTCCAGGACACTGCCCTTGAGGCGGTAGAGGTGGAATCCCTCGCTGAGTCCGAGGGAAAAGCCGAACCTGGAGGGTAAACAGATGATGATGATGATGAAGATTATGCAGCCACAAAACGCTGTAGATACACGGAAATAATGATCATTTTCATTAACACATACTTTAACATGTTTTAATAAATAAACAAATTTCTTCATTAGTTAAAATATAACCTCATGCAGTGATTTTTTAAAAGATCTAGGGGAAATTCGGATTAATCCGCGATATTAAGGGAATATTGGAAATATGATGCATTTTGATAATTATTACAAAAGAATATTTATATACTGGAACAACTCTTACTTTCCTCTTCATATTCAGGCAACATACCACACTACCAACCACCACAGAAACACGCAATAGTGATTACATTCCTCCATATAGGGTTGGCGTCAGGAAGAGCATCCGGCCGTAAAACAGGGCCAGGTTCTCGTGTGCGATGCAGTTCGCACCCGTGACCCCACAGGTGTGGGAAAACAGCGGTAGGAAAAGAAGAAGAAGAAGAAGAAGAAGAAGAAGAAGAAGACTGGAACAACTGTTACTTACACTGTATTTATTTCAGAACAACATCACGATATACAGTATTTTTTCAATTAATTTCAGGGTGTTCAGAGGACGTAACAAGCCGATCAGCCCTTCTCCTCACGCTGCACGGTGAGTGGTTTAAAGCACACAAATACCTGGCCAAAATGAAGAAAAACGTGCACGTTCTGTGTTTAGTTGCATTAAATTTTATCTAGATGGCATTGGTGAACATTAAGTGTTGTACGCGCTGCCAAAGTCGCCGGTAAGCGGATCGACGAAAATTGTTGGTCTCTCATGTCTCCAATCATGTGTTGCTGAAAGTGTTTACTTGATATATCGCTCCGTTTTTTTGACAACTCGTAATGAATAACACCTCAGAAGGTAAATCGAGCACATTTTGAAATTATCGAATATATCCAAACTCACGTGGATTCTAACCTCTTCCGGGTAACCACGGTATTCTAGCAAATCGTTGGCTACAAAACTTTCTCCGCGTAGTACCACTTTGAAATATAAGTTGTCCTAATGAGTGTAAATGTATTTAAATGGAACTAGAAAGAATGAGTTGCCCCTATTTGCCTGATTGTGATTTATCACCGTTTTACTGTGGCAGTGCGTAGCAGGCATCTTTCAAAAGTGTGACCTTAATCCCGCACATTTTGAGGAAGTGATGGCAAAGAGCAAAATTCTTCTGCAAGGAATGGGAAGTGGGTGTGGCACTGGTGCGGTGAAATGTAACATGTATTGCTTATTGCTTGATATTATTTTGTGTTATAGTTTAAACTTTTTCTAGACCATATGTTAAGGCTGTTCAGAAGTGTTCTCAGGTTTTATTCTCAGTATGTTTCTCGTTCGTTCGCCTCTGTGGTGTAGTGGTTAGTGTGATTTGCTGCCACCCCCGGAGGCCCGGGTTCGATTCCCGACTCTGCCACGAAATTTGAAAAGTGCTACGAGGGCTGGAACGGGGTCCACTCAGCCTCGGCAGATCAGCTGAGTAGAGGTGGGTTCGATTCCCACCTCAGCCATCCTTGAAGTGGTTTTCCGTGGTTTCCCACTTCTCCTCCAGGCAAATGCCGGGATGGTACCTAACTTAAGGCCACGGCCGCTTCCTTCGCTCTTCCTTGTCTATCCCTTCCAATCTTCTCATCCCCCCGCAAGGCCCCTGTTCAGCATAGCAGGTGAGGCCACCTGGGCGAGCTACTGGTCGTCCTCCCCAGTTATATCCCCCGACCCAGAGTCTGAAGCTCCAGGACACTGCCCTTGAGGCGGCAGAGACGGGATCCCTCGCTGAGTCCGAGGGAAAAATCAACCCTGGAGGGTAAACAGATTAAGAAAGAAAGAAAGAAAGAAAGAAAGAAAGAAAGGGCCTAGTCAAACTAAAACAGTCCTCTTGTGAGTAGTGTGATCCAGCATTCTTCTTATTCTTATTGTTCTTCTTCCGTGAAGTGGATCATTCGACTTTTCCAGCTTCGTATTTAGCCTCCGGTTACGGGAACGTTCACATCTCTCTTTCCTCTCGGTACCGGGCGAGTTGGCCGTGCGGTTAGGGGCGCGCAGCTGTGAGCTTGCATCCGGGAGATAGAGCTGCTTTCTATGACATCACCTCATGAACTACCTCGAGGTAGTTTATTTGTGCTGTCTTCATGGAAACAGCTCTCGCGGTATTTCGTTCAATGAACGAAGGCGTAAGTGTTATTATAAGGATACTGATACAAGTGAATTATATTAATATTCAGATTTTCAGTAGACTAAAAAAATCTTACGTTAAAACCCTCTCCGTGCGGTGCATATTTGTTAGGTACTAGCCAAGAGTGCCACCCACTTTTAGTCTGATTTGCAACTCTAGAAAAAAATCATCACTCCCTCAGTTCATACCCATTCTCAGTGAAATATTTTTTTTGTTATATAAAAGGAATGTGCCTTTGAATTAATGGCACTTTATACCTAAAAGCATTTATAGTTAAAATTAAAATAAATCAAGAATTTAAAACTTTTAAATCAAATTAATGAAAAACCACATTTTAAGGCAAATATGCAGTTCTAAAAATCAGTATGACACACTTACTGATGGTATTTCTAGTAGTACAGTAGTACAGCGAATGATTCCACCTCTACCGCCTCAAGGGCAGTGTCCTGGAGCGTGAGTCGTTGGATCGGGGATACAACTGGAGAGAATGACCAGTACCTCTCCCAGGTGGTCTCACCTGTATGCTGAACAGCGGCCTTGTGGGGGGATAGGAAAATTGGAAGGGATAGACAAGGAAGAGGGAAGGAAGCAGCCGTGGCCTTAAGCTAGGTACCGGTACCATCCTGGCATATGCCTGGAGAAGTGGGAAACCACGGTAAACTACTTCTAGGATGGCTGAGGTGGGAATCGAACCCACCTCTACTCAGTTGACCTCCCGAGGCTGAGTGGACCCCGTTCCAGCCCTCGTACCACTTTTCAAATTTCGTGGCAGAGCCGGGAATCGAACCCGATGAGCGATGCACAGGAATTGAGAGTGTAGTAGTCGATCGTGTGTTATGTTCATGTGAGGAGGAGAGTAAATTAAACTTTGAGGATAAATACTGGGGGTTTAGATTCATTCAACAGACGAAATACGAGAGTTGCAATGTGAAGATGTCGTAGTTTATGAATTTTTAACCAGGAGAGAATTTCATAACAGGGCGAGATATGAGATGAAAATTTAATTGAAAATATAAACCTGATGCATGAGTTCATTGCCTTCTGTAATTTTAATGTTTGTTCTATGGTGGCATCTATCATTACAATATCACAATAATTAAGTATGGGAAATATGAGAGTCTGGAGAAGTTTAATTTTCATGCTTAGTGAAAGAAGTGATTGGCGAGTTTTGAGAGGGTGAAGTTATCGTCATTCTGACGTAAAATAATATTTACTTACTTGTAGTATGTCTTTGCTGCAGTTTTAAATGGACCAGGGTATATTGAGGGCATCGATTTCACTTTAACTTGGTAGAATGATCAAGGGAAACGCCACATCACCACCCTATGCCTGTCGTTGTTACATAGGCTGTCCACAGCATGATAAAAATGAGCATTATGGACAAGAATACGGCTATTTCCTCGTTTATGCTAATCAAATATTATATCGATAGCATGCACATTTATATACAGATGACCAAGACTTCATAACTTCCATTATAAGCGATACATATCTATTAAAGCCCTGATGTTTTGATATCTTCATATATCGTACGCATTAGTAAAATAGATTTGAAGAATATGAAATTCTGTTCGTGGTATCAAAATATTATTTTATATATAAAGTGCTTTATTATTATTATTCTTGCGTTCCGGCCTTCTAAGGACCACGTTACAATTTCAATTGTTCCTCCTTAGTTGTTCTTTCCTTTTCTTCCAGTATTCTTTCATTGTTTCACTGTGTTTCTTTTTCCTGTCTTCAGTCCACTTTGTGCCTGTTTTCTTTTCCTTCCTCCCTTGGAATCCTTCCATTTGTAAGACTTTCTTCCTAAAAATCTTTCTTTCCAATAATTCTTCTTCTCGTATGTTGTTCCTTTCCAGGTCTTTCTTGACTTCTTGAATCCAGGTGGTAGTTGATTTCTTTTCCCAAAGGTACTTGAAGATTCGTTTAGTTAGTCTATTGTCATCCATTCTGTAAATGTGTCCAAGAAATAGCAATCTCCTTTTTCTTATTGTTTCTGATATGTTTTCTACGTTCTGGTAAATTTCATTGTTACTTCTTAATTTCCAAAACTCTGCAATTCTTGGAGGACCTAATATTTTCCTTATAATTCTTCTTTCTAATATTTCTAATGTATCAAGCTTGTAGTTCAGTGCTAGACATTCGCTGGCATAAAGGCATTCTGGTTTCACTACTGTGTTGTAGTGCTTTATTTTAAGTTTCCTTGATAAGCACTTTTTGTTGTAAGTATTCTTAGTTATGCCGTATGCTCTTTCCATCTTTTGTATCCTCTCCTCTATAGCAGATTTTTCTAAACCATTTTCTTGAATTGTCTCACCCAAATATTTGAATTTCTTTACCTTTTCTATTCGACCAATATCCGTTGCTAAAAACTTTGGGGCACTTTTTATATTTATTTAACTGTAAAATATAGCTATCGGTACAATTGCACAGTGCATACCCAAGGTCATTCTACGCCATCCTCAGCTAATTGCTCCGAGGCGCCCAGTTATTTGTCAGCAATTATCATCATTAAATGTAGGATATGTGAATTGGCCATTCACGTAAGTTTTAATGAAATCTGTCTGGTCCAACGCAAACAATTCCCTTGTAAGTAGAATGAAGTATGTAGAATAGTGAACGCGTACGGGTATCTAAATTCTAAAGTGCTACCGGACAGTGAGCCGTGAGGGCGCTACGAGACCGGAAAATTCTTTCAAATGTTCCTCCAGAGGAACGCGGTTGAGAAAGACAGCTGTGAAGCTTTGCAGTAATTAAGCAAATGAATGGTGTACCACAATGGTGAAGTTAGGAAGTGGAAATAACATATTTCATAACTGATAGCCAACCGGATATCCTCCGGAGATTAGGAGAATCCACAGATTCCTGTGCGATATTTCTCTTTTTCATACAAGCGATAAGCTGTATCTCAAATAACAAGCCATAGCTTACACTTGTTAGCGCGATGCTGATCACTTAATTTCGCTCGCTGAGGGCATTCGTTCATTATCTGTTTCCTCGCATCAAATTTATGTGTTCTTGTATCGTATGTTTATTTTCATTTCCTAGGAAGAGAGCTCTTGTTCATATCAAAGTAGTATCTCTGTATAAGACAATCGATGGTACAAATGCCAGCTGAAATTATTAATCCTCACAGACGCGCAAGTCGCCAGTAGGTGTCAATTCGAAAGACCTGCACCAGGCCTCTCCGGAGGTCATAAGTCATTATTATCGCACTCTCGGTGAATGTCAGAGGGAACCCAACCGAGAACAGCATTAATAGCCAGCAGAATTAAAAAGAAGCTACATAAAGGATGGACACAGGCTCTTCCGGGATCGTGGCTAGCAGAACCTGCCTCGCCGCGGGGCGGTCTGTGGACTGCATGCGCTGTCTAGCAACCTGACAGAAGCCTTACAAAAACTCTCAAGCTTCAAAGAAACAAAGGGATAGTACTATGTAGTGTAGACCACCGTAACACGAAATGTATTGTTGAGTTCAGGCTTCTAATTTCTTGGTTAAGACTAGCGGTGTACTTCTAAACAAAGTGGCCTCGGTTCGAATTCCGCTCATTGCACATGAGAATTTTGAATTGGAAGATTCGGTCTCATACATTTAGGATTCAATTTAAAACTGTGTCTCTAGTATATTCATAGGAAGAAAAAAAAAAAAAAAAGGGAGACAAATTAAACTAAAAGGGGATACCTTGCCGAGGTGATAAAGGCGTGCTCGGTTCACTCAGCAGGACGTGAGTTCGACTCCTCGTCAGAAATAAAACCACTCCAACTCACGTAGGTCCAAGATTACGACAGGTAAAAACCTTTAATTTCCACTACTCGAATAGCCTTCTTGGACTATACGCAGATGGCTTTACCGAGCTCGATAGCTGCAGTCGCTTAAGTGCGGCCAGTATCCAGATAGTGGGTTCGAACCCCACTGTCGGCAGCCCTGAATATGGTTTTCCGTGGTTTCCCATTTTCACATCAGGGAAATACTGGGGTTGTACCTTGTTAAGGCTACGGCCGCTTCCTTCCCACTCCTAGCCTTTTCCTGTCCTATCGTCGCCATAAGACCTATCTGTGTCGGTGCGACGTAAAACAACTTGTCAAAAAGAAGGGAGATGTCTTTGATTTTAAAAAACTAAATTTAACTTCGAATGTAAATGGAGTATTTAATTCAACGCTAAAATGGATTACTCAAGAAGTAACTATCCCTGAAGCGAACAGTAGTTAACACGTGTATCACTAGTTTTGCACCAATATGACCGTGTTTTGATCCTGTCCAATGCACGTGTTAAAAAAATAAAAGTAATGGTGCTTTGGTTCGGATTGCATGTAAAACGGGAGGTCTCGAGGCTATGATCATGATATCAATAGTCAAGTAAAACTACTGGGTAAAGCCAAAGGTACTTGCTTTCTATAGGAAACATACGCAGGCTGCTGTACATGAGAAGCAAGGAACTGGACATATTTACTACGTAGAGAGCAGCATTATTACAAGGGCTGGAAATAAAGTACAGTAGTGGTAACACTGTCGTCACTGTGTGTAGGAACAATTGAAGGTGCTGCTGTTGGCAGAACATGTAAAGGGGAGGTGGTGGTGGTTTTTTTTTTTTTTTAACAGGAAGTACATCTAGGCAACTAGGCAACCATCCTCTACAGCGAAACACAACGCACCTATTTTAGTTGCGCTACTGCGGGTCTTGCAGACGAACGAGTGCGAAGCCGTCAATTTGTGGTGTCGAACCGAACTGCCCTAAAGTGATGTTTTCGAAGTTGGCTCAACAAGCATGGTTAAAAATTCGAGAGGGCGCGTGGGAGGTTTCTGGAACATCATCTTCATCTTGCAATGCGCAAGAAACGACCCAATTTCCAAACGCATCCGCCCATTGTCCTATACGGCGATGCCCGCCGTCACAATACTGCTCATGTGAGAGAATTGTTAACACAGTGATGGTGGCAGATCCCGGATCATCCACCCTATTTCCCTGACATGAGTTCCCGTGACTTCGATCTGTTCCTGAAACTAAAGCAGCCACTCCAAGGGAAGCGTTTCCATACACGGGACACCATAATTCAAGCGGAAGAGCGTTTCGCTGCCGACATCAACCGAGGTGACACAGCTACTCGTATCCGGCGCCTTCCACACATCTGGCATCGAGTGCAACATGTTGCAGGAGATAATCTTGAATGCTTGTAGAGGTAGATTCTACAATAAATGGCTTCGAATATACACTTATGTTGTCACTACGGTTTTTCCAGTTCTTGTAACACTCGCAACATGGTAACTGTTACCACAGTAACAAGCGCTCAATATCGGATGATATTCAGCTGTTTCTCTCATTTTTGAAAATAGCACCACTATAACAATACCACCGCAAGAGGCTGACAGCTTCTGAAAAGTGCCTTGGTGAATAGTTACCTACCTTAGCCCAGCATTGCTTTCACATTCTTAAAGCAAATTTCCAATCTTTCGTATTTCCTTTCCAACTTTCTTTGGTTAACTCTTGTTGTCGTTCGACTCCTATAGTAGCAACTTCAGTCGATCAGCTGTAAAGTGTCCGACTCGTGATCCCCAAGTTTGCGAGTTCAATTTTCGGCTGAGGTAGTCGAAGTTAGAAGGACGGTAAAAGAAGTTGTCATTTATTTCATATTATTTTGTTGGCAAGATGTTTGGTATCGCACTCAATATCTCTTGACAATTCAATTAAGTCAGCCAATGTATTCGTTTAGCAGAATTCCGCTGTCGCTGCTAGAGAGCAGTACAATCGGAATGTCAAAATTGGTAGGTAGATCACCTACAGATGACACCACTTCAGATAGTCTACAACCCGGTAGCTGGAGCCGTTCGGTCTTCCTCTTCTTCACCGTTTTGCATGTATTCGGCCTCGGCACTATGTGTTACTTAAGCCTACTTTTACGGCCGGATGACATCCTGTCGCCAACCTATTCAGGAGGAATAAACTCATTATTGCATATTTCTGTGGTACAGTAATCTGTAACGTTATGTGTATTACAACGAACACAAATACGCAGCCCCCGAGCTATAGGAATTAACCAAATGCGGTTAAAATCCCCAGAACTGCTGGGATTCCACCCAGGGCCTTCAGAACAAAAGACCACTGTTAATCATTCAGTCAAAGAACTGGATAGCTCAAATCATATGTTATTATTATTATTATTATTATTATTATTATTATTATTATTATTATTATTATTATTATTATTATTATTTCCGATGAGGTCTGCTAAGGACCACGTTCAAATTTCAATTCAGTTCTTAATACTGTGTTGGTTTCTCTTCCGCTCCTTCCAATATTCTTTCATCCTTTCACTATGCTGTTTCCTTCTGTCCTCGGCCCTCTTCGCACCAGGCTTCTTGTTCAATCTTCCTTGGAATCCTTCCATACTTACTACCCTCTTTCTAAAAATTTCTCTGTCCATAATTTCTTCTTCTATTATATTATTTCTTTCTAAATCTTTCCTTTCTTCTTGTATCCAGCTAGTTGTTGCCTTTTTGTCCCTAAGGTACTTGAAAATCCTTTTTGTTAATCTGGAATCATCCATTCTGTAAATATGTCCGAAAAATTGCAATCTCCTTTTTTTCTTCTGGTTTCTGTTATGTTTTCTATGTTCCTGTATATTTCATCATTAGATCTTAATTTCCGTACTTCTGTTGTTTTCACAGGGCTTAAGATTTTTCTCATGATTCTCCTTTCTAGTACCTCAAGTTTATCTAATCTATAGTTTAGTACCAGGCGTTCACTTGCATATAAGCATTCCGGTTTCACCACTGTAGTGTAGTGCCTTATTTTAAGATTTTTAGAAAGACACTTTTTGTTATAAAAATTCTTTGTGATACCATATGCTCTTTCCATCTTGTGTACCCTTATTATTATTATTATTATTATTATTATTATTATTATTATTATTATTATTATTATTATTATTATTATTATTATTATTATTATTATTATTTCTTTCTTTGTTATGCCCATTCAAAGAGCGCTTTTGAACTTGTTCGTTGGTCTGATGGTTTTCGCCTTCTTACCATTCCAAAATCTCTTCATGAACGCTCTGTGTTGCATCTTGCGTTCTGTGGACCACTTCCTACCAGTTTTCTTCTTAGGTTTCTCCGCGAATTTGTGCGTGGATACTATTGTACTAAAGGCCCCACGATCTTCTATGGCGTCGTCCGTGATATTCACTTCTTGGAGGTCCGCTTTAGTTTCTTCTAGCCAGTTTGTTTTGACCTTCTTTGAGTTGATTACTTGAGATAATTTTTTGATGAGTGCGTCGCTGTCCATTCTATAGATATAGCCATAGAATTTCAGGCATCTATTGCGTGCGGCATCAGTGGACATGTTAGTTAATGAGTAGGGGCCCACTGTTCGCCTTTTAATCCAAATTCTATTTTCTCTCGTGGGACCATACATTCTCCGGTAAATTTTCCTTTCTTGTTTTTCAGTTTCTATAATTTTAGAGTAACATTTAAGGGATATGGTTTCTGAGACGCATAAAGCTTACGGCAAATCAACTGTCCTGTAGTGTCGTAATTTTGCATTATGCGATATGATGCCTTATGGACTTTGGTGGCTCCTACGTCTGCCGTACTGTCTAGTCCTGATGGTAGTATGAGTTTACAAGTTATTTGAAAGAGGACAATTGTGAAATTGCGCCGTTTTCCATTTATAGCGGAGTTTTTTGCTATGTTGATGTAGATTTTCCATGTAGGCCTACTGGGTTTTTCACGATATCTGGGGGCCTACCTTTGATGCTATATTGTGTAATCTCTGTAGGGAGTATCCGATTTTATCTCCGATCTTAGTAATGATTGTTAGATTATTATTATTATTATTATTATTATTATTATTATTATTATTCCAGTAGAAAAATGTTTGCGACGTTTAGTGAGACTTTTTAATTTTCTGTTCTTCAATGCCCTTCTCTTACGTTTCCTGTCGTTCTCAATCGCCAGGGGATCGGAACTTTTTCTCCTTCTGTTAGAACCAAGAAGGGCCGTAAATCTCGTTTGTCATTCCTTGAGCCATCACTATCAATCACAGTCAATGGATCCAGAGCTAAACTTTAGCTCTTAGGAAAGCAACATAAGGATCCTCTGAACGGAACCTAAGAGAAAGAAAGTGAAGGTTTCTACATTTGAAATCCCGTTATCTTCAATCATTCTTGCAAACTGAATAAAGTCACGAACGTGAACAATATAACGGCTTCATCGAGACGTAAACAACTGAGCCAATGGTACTGAAGAGAGTAGCCTCACTACAACATGAATTATTGTGATTGATAAGGTTGAGTTCCTTCAACGTACTTTATGCGGGCCATGTAGAACAGAGCTAAGATGCGAAACCATCTGAAGAATATTTTGCTTAACATAGCTCAGTGGCATTTTCCCTGATTTGTCACTAAGTTAGTCACGGTTAAAATTTCTATCAATGCATGCGAGATTTTTGAAATGAAAGAACAATTTATTGTGATTCGCAGTTTTCTTTTTCGCAGTTACCTTTTGTAAAATTATTTGTGTTTACGTCGCACCGACACGGACAGGTTTTATGGTGACGACGGGACTAGGAAGGAAACTAACGTGGTCTTTATTAAAGTACAGCCCCAGCATTTTTGCTGGTGCGAAAATGGGAAATTACGGATAAGCCTCTTCAAGGCTGCCGACAGTGAACTTTGAACCCACTATATCCCGAATGCAAGCCACCAACTACGTGACCCAAAGCGCATAGCCAACTCTCTCAGTTTTGAAATTTGTTTTACAATGTGCCGGCTCCGAGAGGTCTTATGGTGATGATGGGATAGGACAGGACTTGGTTTCGGAAGAAAGTGACCTTGGCCTTAGTCATTCATAGTTCACGTAGAACTGGAGGTCCCATGGATAATTATGATCAAGCAAGAGTGCGTATAGGGACTGAGATGTCACAAAGCAGCGACATTGGGAGGTGGTCTTAGACAAGGTTGCTGTCAATATATGCTAGGAAGAGGTTGTGGGATTGTGCTTGGATGGGAAAAGAGGTATCATTATTGGTAGAAGAAGAGTTGAATGCATCAGATTTGCTGACGACATGCGCTTCTAGGAGAATGCGAAAGGATGTTCAATGAAATGTTACGTGACCAAGTGAGGGATGCGAGGAATATGGAATGGAAATAAATAAAGGGAAATCAAAAGGGATGGTTATATATTTATAGGACAGAAGAGTGAAGTACATGAGGAAACAGAAGAAGCTGGATAAGGGAGAACATGGAATGTGGATAAAAAAATTGTTAGGATAGCAATGGCTAGAGATGCATGTAACAAGATACTACTTTGTGGTGGCCTGAACAAGGAACTGAAGTAACTTCTGGTGAAGTGCTTGGTGTAGAGTGCTGCTTTGTATGGGGCAGAAACTTGGAAAATAAGGAAAGAGGATGAGAGAAGACTTGAAACATTTGAGATATGGATGTGGCGAAAAGTGAAAAACATCAGTTGGACCGACAGAGTGAGGAATGAATAGTGTTAAAGAGAGTTGGAGAGGAAAATAGTATGCTACAGATAGTGAAGAATAGGAAAAGGTAACTGGATAGGATACAATGTAAGAAAGAGATGCTTGCAAGTGAAGTTAATCGAAGGTTTTATTATTATTATTATTATTATTATTATTATTATTATTATTATTATTATTATTATTATTATTATTATTATTAACAAATACATCGCAATTGGGAAATATCCCGGTGGCAATTGTCACTTACAGTAGTGTGATAATAAAGTTAAAACATAATTACCCAACAACAATCACAAAAGTACAACAAGCAATTCCACGGAAAGAAAATATGACAAGAAAGAGTACCAGTTTAACATTCTAAGTCCAGCATCATCATATACAAATTCACACACAACTTAAGTATTTCCAGTGCTTAACACTACGGGTTACAATACTACACTACACATTACAAGTAATAATCGAGTAAAATTAAAAAAACATAATTGCAAAACAAAAACAACAACAACCGGGAAAGAGTCAGAGGAAGAAGAAGGTACCAGATGTTAAGACTATATAAACATAACAGAAATAGACTATGGAAGAATGAAAAAAGAAAGCGAAAGATAGGGAAGAGTGAAAGACGATCTAGTGAAAACCTGCAGAATACAAAATGATAGTATCGTCTTCAGACCTAATGTCCACATACGAGGACAAATATATTTTCGTCTTTGTAATTCAAATTTTCCAATAATTGTATTTAAGCTTATAGCGTCTTCTTAAAAATGGTGATTATAATCTCACTGACTAATAACGATCAGCAACTCTTATGTGGCTCTATAACTGGAATGATTATATGCATTGTTTCGTTGAGAGAGAGAGTTCTTCCCTGAAATTTGCTCTCTATACAGTAAGTTACACTCAATAGGCTATAGATAAGAAGTCTTCGACAGGAATAGTGACGGCTATCATTTTCTGAAATTCAGTGGAACTTCTGTTTGTGGCTCAAGGAACCATAATTCATTCTGAAGCAAATATGGGAACACTAAAAAATAAACTACACGTTCGAGTGTATCGTGTTCAACCTCATCGACATGGGCGGGATGTTTTGCTGTTGCACGACAGTGCTCGACCGCATGCCAGTCAGAAAACTACGGACGCTATCCAAAACTCGGTTGTACAACTTCGCTGCACCCACCTCGTAACCATTATTACCATCTCTTTGATAAACTGTAGGACTCACTTCGTGGAAAGTGGTTTGAAGATAAGGGCTTTCACTTCAGGATGGGGAAAGTACAATATAGTTGATATCGTCGAAAGTGCGATGGAATGACTAGTTCACTTGGTGGTGGTGATTATTGTTTTAAGAGGAAGTACAACTGGGCAACCATCCTCTCTAGTTCGCTGGGCAATGTTAGTTGCTAATGGAAAACCTTGTGTACAGGAGAATGATGGAAATTTTGCATTTGTGTGGTGTGGAAAGCAACTGCCTCTGAATAGGAAAATGATTTATAGCATGTATGTTACATTTCACAAATAGGTCTTCGTCAGAGGTCACAAATTAACACTTTACTTCTATCTTAAGCAGCAAATGGATAACGAATACCTGCACAAGTTCACTCCATCTGTAACAAAAGCGAAGGCCTCCGGGACAATTGTATGTGTAACCAATCCTAAAAGCATACACCGAATCAACGCGCTATACAGAAGTAATCGTTCCGAATGGTTTACCACATCAACATAATACGATTTTGATTGAGAATGAATGATTTTTGCGAAGTCACTCGTTCTTCATTCACTGCTCATGATCATGGATCATGGATGGGCTCCACGTTGGATGTTCCGGAACTGATTGTTACCGTGCAGAAATACATGCGCTTGTTCTAACAGTAAGGTGGCGTGAAGCAGGTGTTTTTTTTCTAGTTGCTTTACGTCGCACCGACACAGATAGGTCTTATGGCGACGATGCGACAGGGAAGGGCTAGGAGTGGGAAGGAAGCGGCCGTGGCCTTAATTAAGGTACAGTCCCAGCATTTGCCTGGTGTGAAAATGGGAAACCACGGAAAACCATTTTCAGGGCTGCCGACAATGGGGTTCGAACCTACTATCTCCCAAACACTGGATACTGGCCGCACTTAAGCGACTGCAGCTATCGAGCTCGGTGAAGCAGGTGAAAGGTGGAGATTATGCAAAGAAGTGACATTGTTTCCCGAAAGTATGTAGCAATACAGTATATTGTAAAAGTAGTAAAGAGCTAGTCGCTAGAATAAAATTACGTTTGTAAACATATATGATGTATTGGTTTTGGAGTGACTCACGTATTACGTAAAATTTTAGCTACAGGATAAAAAATTACACAATCTAGTTTGTTTGATCAGAGGTTGGGAACATAACATGGCTATCTGCCCTAAAAAGTCATTCATATCATGGCTAAGCACACAAGTGAAAGTGCAAGTGGGTGTCTTATTATCGGCTTCCTACGACGTTTGCACGACGAATGATATTCATACAGACAGAGCTGTCTTCTGACGTAATACCTTTTAGGACACTATGTTTAGAGTTGTTCACAGATTTAGTGTATATGTCTTGTCAAACAGTGACTAAGTACTACTAATATATTTGACGAGGGAAATACGTATAACCTTACACTTAGAACCAGTCAGAAGGAATCTACTTCGAGGTACTTCACTTTCCAGTAATATAAATATATATAGCTCTTCCTACTTTTATAAACGTATGGGTATTTTAACATTCCTTCTCAGTTCTGAAGCAGTTGGAATTTGTTAGAAGAGTTCCTAGTGACATGATAATTAAAGGAAAATAGGAATGAAATCGTTATAAATAAAGATTATTTTTTCTCATAAATCATTCTCCTGATTGCAATAAGTTAGTTAATAATCTAGGACCCGGAAAGTGCTCAAGATGGGTCGACCTCAGTGGCACAGTTGGTTAATCGTTTCTCTGTTCGAAGATGATATTATGTCCCACCAACTATTTTTACGGTTTTCCGAGATGACGAGGTACCAGAATTTTCTCTCGCACGAGTCCATTTACATGCCAGTAAATTAATCGACTTGAGATCCGGCTCCATGGCTAAATGGCCAGCGTGCTAGACTTTGGTCCAAAGGGTCTCGGGTTCGATTCCCGGCCGGGTCGGGAATTTTAACCTTAATTGGTTAATTCCGATGGCTCGCGGCCTGGGCATGTGTGCCGTCTTTATCATTAGAATAGACGCACAAGTCACCTACAAGTCGTCAACTCGAAAGAGGCCACACGCCATTATTACTGACTCACCAACTTGGGTTCAGAAAGCCAGCGCTTTATCATCTGAAGCACTCGCTTGTCAGTCCGTTGTTCCCAAGATAGGGGTTCGACCCCGGCTGATATCTAGGCCTATGTCATGTAAAGGTGTTCAGATGTGACCACTTCTGCCCAACATGGCAGGTTCGATTCTGATTCAGTCTGGTGGTATTTGAAGGTGCTCAAATACGTCACCTTCGTGTCGGTAGATTTACTGGCACGTAAAAGAACTCCTGCGCGAGAAAAATGTGGCATCTCGGCGTCTTCGAAAACCATAAAAATGTAGTTTGTGTGACTTAAAACCAATAGTATTAATAATAATAATAATAATAATAATAATAATAATAATAATAATAATAATAATAATAATAATAATAATAATAATAATAATCAGCGTCTCTTCAAATCTGTAGCAATAGAAGGGGCGTTACACAAATAGAATTAGGCTATAATTTTTATGTTCACGATGAGTTTTGAAAATACAAATTCCTACTGACTGGTATGTTAAATATTTCTTGGCAGATAATAGTCAGTAATAATAATAATAATAATAATAATAATAATAATAATAATAATAATAATAATAATAATATGCTGGGCTGAATAGCTCAGGTGGTAGAACGTTGTCTTTTGAAGAAGGAGAATCATAATCATATGATCAAGGGGCTTCAGGCAGAAAATGTGAGGGGTCAGGCGTGAAAGCTGAGTGAATTGTAACTGGCTTCTCACCAAGGAGGTCACGGTTCGAATAATGGCCCTTGCAGGCGAGAATTTTAAAAATAAAAAGTGACGTCCATGTGGTTCGTATTTGACGTAAAATACGCGGTCCTGTGGCAATGATCACGGTATTAACAGTCGCGTAAAACTACAAGCTTACTTGCTTAGAAAATACAAACATATTCCGTGACGGAAAAAATTGAAAGATCTACTCAGATCATTATACACATAACATCAATTGTATGAACACACGAGGAGCTGTAAATAATAATAATAATAATAATAATAATAATAATAATAATAATAATAATAATAATGATAATAATAATAATAATGAAATGGATGTGCAAAATAAGAAACGACATTAAATTGGCAGGAATCACTCAAGGGAACATTTAAAGAGAGATCTCACGATCCGAAATTCAAAAATGGCAAGTTGACCAAAAGGGCAAACCCGAAAAAAAGAGGCTGAACAACTTAGACCATAGAGAGAAAAGCCTACAGCAAAGCAACGAATTAAATATGAGCACAATAGAAGGCAAACAAACGCCTCTAAGTACTTTGCGTAGTCATAGGCCTATATGGGCATATTCCCAACTAATAATAAAAGAAAATGTCGCATACCTCTGTTACCATAATACAAAAAGTCCTTAGAGATGACGTCACGTCTTGGGTCTACCAAGTACTTGACACACATTTTTTTGTTTGCATAGGATGTATCGAACTCTCATAAATCATAATCTGAATTGATATAAGCATAATTATTCGGTAGTTTCGCTTGTCATCACTGACAGAGCATGGCTTCCGCCACTTGCCTTTTTTTTTCCTGTTCATTCCGGCGAGAAATGTCTAAAGGTCTTATATAACTGAAGACAATGGAATATTCCTCTCCTGGTTTCAAACGGGGAACGTGCAGCGGATCTGGTCCAAGCGGGGCAAGGGTGAACGACTGTTGCCATAGCAACAGATCTCTATAAAGCACTTGTTTCGATTGCACGTAGCGATATGTTTGCACTCAGCACCAATCTTGCCTTGGAGCGTATTTAAATTAGGAGTAAGTATCCCATGCCATTGGAGGAGACAATAATTTACTTGCCAGGTCCAGAGGACGCACTGTATCTTGAATAATGCATAAAGCACGAGCAATTAATAAGTTCTTTTCAGGAAATGTACTTGAAGGGTATTGTGAGACACAAATCAGGAACCGTTACAGATTACAAAAACAATCACAACAACCACTGTACACAGATGGTTACTGTGATGACTGACAGCATCTGTACGTTAGCGATGTTCGCCGTTGATGCGCTTAGTAAGAAAAATCTAAATTCATGAATATCTGCATTATTGTAGCTCACGCAGCAAAAACTATATAGGATATTAATGACTGGAAATTCAATTATCTATAATTATTATTGTGTAAAAACAATTACACTGACTGCAACCATTACAAAAACTTTAGACGCGTTTGAGATATGCGTCTACAGACGCACGATAAGAATTTTCTGGTCAGACGATGTAACAAACCGTGAAGTATTACGGAGACTCAGGAAGGGTGTAGAAATTATTAAAACTGTTAAGGAAAGAACAATTGAATGTCCGGGACACATAATGAGACATTATGATAGATTTGGTCTCCTTAAGTTAATAATTAAAGGGAAAGTAGCTAGCAGTCGTGGGTGTGGAAGACCTCAGGTGATCTGGTTAAAATAATTGGAGATTTATTTGAATACTTCAAAGTTACGGTTGAGGAGGTAATAACAGTTTTAAGTGCGATGTGATTGTTATTTTCTTCAGGTATTTTTATTAACTTGCGAGTCGGAAATTCATTTTCAAATGATAACTATATGTTTGAAAAGATACCTACGTACTGAGGAGACTTACATTTCAAAATTTATAAAATATATTAACGATCTCGTTGCTTACGCTCCGTGATAATTATAGGAAGCTGATTTGATCGGTGTCCAGAGTTCAAATCCCAGCGCTAATAGATTGTGTTTACTTTTCCCCACGATTTACACACTCACTTGACGAGAAACCGCATATTTCTCTCATTTACAGATCTCAATCTTAGGGACATTTGCCTATTGTTGTTCACCACACCCCTGGTGGGTGTAATGAAAAGTGTCGCTTGATTTATGAACAGGTTATTGACGTTTCAAATCAACTACGATTTTTAATGATTAGTTGATTTTAGCTGCTCGGGAAGACTGATTACTTCGGTTAGGGATACGTTGGTCGCCTAGATGAAGAATACTGAAATGCATTCGAAACGGTGGCAACCCCTACACAAGGTACATAATACAACGATATGGTCCAATCTGGAAAAATAACTTCAGTTCACCAGGCCATGGACGCGTCATCTCTTCTACATATGGGTTGCGGGTCAGTATTCGTACGCATGGAGTGTTGCTGTTACCTCCTGCTCTCTGCCAGGTAGGTTATATGAATCCTATATCGGATTACATCTTCAGCTGAAGAATAGGGCCATGGAGTAACATATTGTCATTCCGGGTAATGGCGAATTTCAGTGCCTACAATAATAGTTATTTTCTAGGAATTCCATACTAACCCTACTAAAATGACGGAATGGTGACCTTTCCTTTAGTTTCATGGAAAACTGGTTTAAGAGACCATAGATCGGAATAATTACTGCAGATGGTTTTCAATATGAAAAAAATATTGAGGCCAAACGTCTATTACATCACCAACCTCTTTATTATTAAAAAAAGAATCTTAAGAATAAGAAGAAGAAGCCACAACAAGTAAGCTTAGTCTAATGGGAATGAAGCACTAGTATTGAATTTGAGTTGCGTGAGGCTAATACTTGAATTCGGGAGAGACAATCATTCTACCGAGTGGGGTGGCTGTGCGGTTTGGGCCGATAGTACACCAACATACTCCCTTCATTCCTCCTAACACACTTCCTATCCATCCATGGGAATTTCCTTCAGTGCCTTCACAGAACTGGTAAACCCACGCTACCCTTTTGAAGAAGAAACCTATACAGCAGTTCATATTTTCAACCGATCCAAATAGTTAGTCGTAAAGAGGCCCACGTACGGCCGGCAGTCAAATATTTTGCTATGCAAAGCTATTTCCGGCCTATTAAGTTTATGAATAAAATATACTAGACACCCCAAACAAACTCAACAACTGTAATTAACTGCGTCTTTCTTACGCACTCTCGATACTAAATATCCTGCTGCTGAAATAGTAACTGTTGATTAAATTCAAAACCATTAAGTAAAAGTCGAATTTCACAAGATACAGTTAACTAAAATGCTATAAGCGGCCTGATAACGTTTAAAAAATATTGACATTAAGCAAAGGCACCATTTTACATAAGGTAATTTGGTGACTTAGTATCGCACAATTTAGTGACTTAGTATCGCACATCTGGAAATAACAGTTTTGTGGATGAGGCTTCTGGAGAAGATATGAACAATCTATCTTCGAGGTGTTTGTAGAAATATCTTAGTTCCTCTTTACGTAATATGGATAATAGGAGCTAATCGTCTCGTTCATTACTGTAATGTCCGGCGTGTTCTCGGATACAATATAGTGTGATTTTCTTGGTACAGCGTGGATATCCTTTGGGATCTTAATTATTGCAGAGTTGGCGGAAACACTGAATGAGATAGATTTTAGCGCAGCCTGAGAATGGACATGATCGCACTCTGTCGTTTGTTTCTGTGTTGTGGGCTATCCAGTTTATAGCCATCTGAATTTTTTGCACCTCTGCTTGAAACACTGTGCATTGCAGATTTAATTTAATTGATTTTGAGTACATGTCTAAAGTACTGTTGAAGACAACCAAGCCTATTCCCATATTTCCCTCCGTCTTGAATCCGTCCGAATATAGTGTAGTTACCTTCCCCTCCTGATCCTGATAACTCAGCACAGATTTAATGTTATTTTATGTTTAAACTGTAGATTAGATATTAATGTGGTTTTTCTTGCTTACAATCAATTTGCCTATGCTAGAAAGCACGTTTTGCGGTGTGGGTGAGGTAAAGAAATCGGAATTAGATTTCTCTGTCACGGGATACAGTGTGAGATGTAACTTGAATTATGGTTCTAAAACTTTACTTTGAAGTTAGCGTATATTTTAATCGAGGTTCATCTTTCTGACTTTTGTGACAAGACTGTGTGTTTACTGTGTCTTCTGGTACCCGCCCCTGCGGTGTAGGAGTAGCGAACATGCCTCTTAGCCGGATGCCCCAGGTTCGATTTCCGGCCAGGTCAGGGATTTTTACCTGCATCTGAGTGCTGGTTCGAGGTCCACTCAGCCTACGTGATTACAATTGAGGAGCTATCTGACGTTGAGATAGCGGCCCCGGTATAGAAAGCTAAGAATAATGGCCGAGAGGATACGTCGTGCTGACCACACGATACCTCGTAATCTGCAGGCATTCGGGCTGAGCAGCGGTCGCTTGGTAGGCCATGGCCCTTCGGGGCTGTTGCACCATAGGGTATGGGATATAAAAAATATGTTACTTTCACTGACCTGTCTGTCTCTTCCTTTGGTTTGAACAACATGGAAATGACTGAGGTATGAGTGATTCTAGTAATACCATTCCTTATGCAGCCAGTTCTTGTTTTAAATGGTTTGGAAAATGTCGCTCGTAGGGTCGGCTTGGCAAACTGATGTGCAATTACTTCTGGCTTGTTGAGGAAAGGAATGGGTAGTTACCTAACTCATTTCACTAGTACGCCTCTTCAATGACGTCTAGGCCGTCTATGATTGCTGATGGCGGAGCTATCGAGGATCAAACCAGCCTTCAAGCTGAATACAAAATATACATACTTCCTGGCGCTCATCATATTTTTCCTATTTGTAAATTCACACCACGATATCCCTGGACCGATTAATGAAACAAAAACGATAATCGAAATATGATGTTTATGAAATGAACAAAATAGATTTCAGTTTATTCGAAAATGTACTTCTTACTTGTACAATCCAAATTGCAGTGGTTAGTATCGCTTCCTTATTGTTTACATGCAGAATTCTGGGGTTCATTTCGGGGGCTTGGAGTGGAAAGAGGCTAATGTTTTTGCATGTTTTCTTCTTGTAGTGCATCGGTTATGTCACCGAAGTTTCACGGTCTGTTTCGACATAAAGAGTGTAACCATTTTCTTATCAGAGAATACCATGATAAGAAATGTCTCGAATAACGTACTGTATTCAGATGGCTGCTAAGTATCAATTTTGAGACCATAGAAACTCTCTTTCTTAGCTCTAGAATAGCGGTGGGACAGCTCTGTCGTTAAGATAACAGTGATACATAAACATCATTTCCAAGAGATTGTTATCACCAAGCCAACATTTTACTTCATAAACATGCTAACGCCATTTGTTTCTCGAAAAGTAAATTAGAATTGTAGAGCGATAACATTTAACCTACAATTCTAGTTAGATTGAGAATAGAGATGTGTTGGCGTAGCGACACTTGCTTAGTACAGTACACGCAATGAAGGAGGGGAAAGGAAATCGATAGAATACTGCGTTGGTATTTTCTCCCACTTTTTCTGCATACTTCTTTTCCTTACACTATTTTCTTAAGAGTTGCCGAAGGCAGCTGCTTTCAATTTACAATACTAATAAAGGGAAGCCGATGTTTAGTGACGTATAAAAGTAGGTTTATAAATGAAAATAGATATGAACTAATGAAGACTTTCCAGACAGCCTAGAAACTTAGTAACAGAAAACCTAATACCCTCAAGATTCCTAGAAAAATCGGAAATTACCAAAAATAATCGCAAAGGCCGAGTTGTAGGAGTTAAAAAATGGAGCCCAGAAGTAAAACACCACGAGAATTGTTTCACTCAGTGGCGGTTCCAGTGTCTTCTTATATTTATTTATTTATTTATTTATTTATTTATTTATTTATTTATCGTATGTCTGTTACTGCCGGGAGTGTCCGAGGACATGTAATCAGTCAATGAGAGATTCTTAAATGGAGAAATGTTTAAAATTATTGAGAGTTACAAAATTATTATTATTATTATTATTATTATTATTATTATTATCATTATTATCATCATCATACAAAGGTTCCAGTGCCTTAACATTATTAGGGATAGAATGTCACTGATCTGTGCTAGGATCATAGAAAGTAATCTTCACCATTTTGCACAGGAGTACATAACCAACCACATAACTCAACCAGCCGGGAGGATGATAGCTATACCACATACACTGTAAATTATATGGCACTTAATTTTTAATAGACATCCTTGTGTTTCAGGTATACCTGTGTAGTTATCCGAAAAGCTAATGTTTTAAGTGGAGATACGTTGATTTTGGTGTGGTTTTCGACTCTGCCATGCGGAAAATTGTAACCCTGGTATGAGAATTGCAGTGAATTTAGGAAGTTAGGAATGTGTCTGAATACATACCGTACATATGTTTAGCATAGAGTAAATATGGTCACGGTACAACCTGGAATTGAACCGGATCATCTCGAACCATTGAGCTACAATGACAACGCCATCTACCTTTGCCGGTTGAGGTGAGAAGATGTTTAAATGAAAAGTTTCTCTCCATAGCTGGATGGTCAGCGTAGCGGCCTTCAGTTCAGAGGGTTCTTGGTTTGTTTTCCAGGCGGGGTGGGGATTTTAGTCTCACCCCGGGTCTGGTCTGTGTATTTATTTTCGTATTAATACACTTCATATATTGTATATACATCACACAACCAACCACGGCTGAGACACGCTGTAGTGAATATATCCCTCCACATAGGGTTGGTGGCAGGAGTCCATCTGGCAATAAAACTGGGCCAAACTTCTTTGCAGTTTTTGAAGGAAGAATAGTATATCAGAAACGTGGCACTGAAGTCGTTCACAACTCTTTAAAAACTTTGTACTAAATGCTCGTACGTTAGCTTCGTAAGTGGCAGTCATGATTAATAGAAAAACTTTGAAAGCCCCTTATCTAATGTTCTCCATGACTAATGAAGTTCAGCTACTGTCCAACTCAAGGCTGAAGTACTTCATTTAACGCCGAGTTGAGGATAACCTCCCGGAGCCAGTCACACGGATAATATATTTGTGTGTTATAGCTGGGGAGAGAGACTGGGGTCTTTAACCTTTGTCTTGCCACATGGTGCATGGTGTAAATAGATAACACGCACAGCAAATCTGTATGCATGAAGTGTCCACGACTGTTTCCTTAAACACAAATGATGATGTCAAGTAATATGCAAAGAGCACATATCTTAAACGATTAAAATCGAATATCAGACTACCGCAGACCGATGTCATCTAGCTCTTAGTATAGAAAACCCACTTTGGGCAATATTCTGGTGCACATCAATCGATACTAGTAAAAGGGAAGTTAATAATAATAATAATAATAATAATAATAATAATAATAATAATAATAATAATAATAATAATAATAATAATAATAATAATAATAATAATAGCGAACATAAACACATAGTCCAGAACCGGAGGACTGAATAATTCCCAATTACCTGGGGTCGGCACTTTGTATGGAATCAGCCCAGTTTTACGACCGGATGCCTTTCCTGACGCCAACACTATGTGGAGAGACGAATCCACTGTAGCGTGTGGGGTTTGTAGTGTGATATGTTCATCATCATTTATCACTGATCTGCATTTAGGGCTGTCGCTCGGGTGGCAGCCTCCCTATCAAATATTATATCTAGTCTTTTCTTAAATGATTTTCAAAGAAGTTGAAAATTATCTAATTTCTCTTTTGGTAAACTGTTCCAGTCCCTAATTACTCTTCCTATAAACGAATATTTGTCCCAATTTTTCCTCTTGAATTTCAACTATATCTTCATATTATGATCTTTCTTGCTTTTAATAATGTTATTTGCTTTACGTCCCACGAACTACTTTTACGGTTTTCGGGGTTTCTTGCTTTTAAAAACTCCACTTATGTTTATTCGTCTCCTACGCCATGTGTTGTGTTTAGTTGTGTATTGAGACAAACAAAAATACCTGGTCCTCGAACCACAGGAATACCGGGCGAGTTGGCCGTGCGCGTAGAGGCGCGCGGCTGTGAGCTTGCATCCGGGAGATAGTAGGTTCGAATCCCACTATCGGCAGCCCTGAAAATGGTTTTCCGTGGTTTCCCATTTTCACACCAGGCAAATGCTGGGGCTGTACCTTAATTAAGGCCACAGCCGCTTCCTTCCAACTCCTAGGCATTTCCTATCCCATCGTCGCCATAAGACCTATCTGTGTCGGTGCGACGTAAAGCCCCCTAGCAAAAAAAAAAAAACACAGGAATTAACGGCATGCAATTTTAAAACCTCGACCCGGCCGGGAATCGAGAGCGGATCCTTCTGAATCGGACTCAAGGTGAATCGTCTCGACTAGTCAGCCTCCACAACAAATTTAATTGTATTATTAAACAAGCTTCTACCATCAGCTTCGTCCGCTCGATCATAGTTTCCAGCATTAAAAGAATCAACCAACATCGTAAAAAATGTTAAGAATGTTGGATAGGGTATAAATGTATGGCATCCAAAGTGTAGAAAATACGTGGACAGATTTGTTGTGGATGACGCAAGAACTGTTTTAAACGGCATGGCAATATTGCGGGCATTATACGTGGTTAGAGGTGTTGAAAGTTACTTAACGAGACTTAGTGTTTTTAGTGCTTTTTATCAGTTCATTATTGTAATGTTTACTAACAATTTGTGCACATGATATAGCCACAACATTGGAGATACAAACTAAAACGCATTGGTGTCATTGAGGGACGGACATTTAAATGTTTTTTGCTTTCCTGTTCGTTCGACAACTAGGTATCCTCCACAGGCCTTACTACTTTTTTTCTGAGTATTTTTTGCATTAAACGCTGAATTCTAATAATTAAAT
Source organism: Anabrus simplex (assembly GCF_040414725.1). Taxonomy (NCBI): domain Eukaryota; kingdom Metazoa; phylum Arthropoda; class Insecta; order Orthoptera; family Tettigoniidae; genus Anabrus; species Anabrus simplex. The sequence goes on along the minus strand of NC_090265.1, from coordinate 470,633,333 downwards.
CAAAGAAGCAATTGAATCATTTAAATTAGAACGGTTAGATCACAATCACACGAAAAAGTATAAATTATGTGAAAGAAATGCAAAATACCAATTCACCTGTTCGAACATAACGCTGGCTTACAACGCAGAGCAGAGACCATGCGAATTTATGTCCTATCCGACATAGGAGTACTCTACATCGTAACTTACATAGCAGAATTACATTTCCTATAAAAATACGCTGCATGTGGAACATGTGGATCCGCTGGCCCATTAAAAATATAGACCCATGGAAAGTAGGTTTGCCACTTTTTTTATAAAGGAAGATTTTTCATTGAGATTTTTTAAAATAACTCATACCTTCATAATTTTTATTAAATGCAATTTTCGATCAAAACTCACACGCATATATGTCTTAAACCATGTTTCTTCGTAATACTTTGGTATTTTGAAACTGATCTAGCAATCTGCTGATAATATTTAGTATTTTGAAAACAATTTGCAGGGCATACCAAAATGTATTACAATTTGAAACTCTGATTTTATGAGTTCGGGTGAACATCCGTTCCTAACATCAATCCACTTCTTATTTTCAGGAGATTTCGGAAATTAACAAAATCACTGATACTTTTAGATGATACATTTCTGTGTTCGTTTTGCCACAGGAAAGTTTTACAAAGCAAAGCAAAGGCCCTTGGAGGAGTGGAGGGTAAAGGCTTCCACCATTGTTAATCTCGGCACGTGATGGGGTAGAGTGGATAGCTCTACGCCCGGCCGCCTTTGCCCCCAGGAATTAACCTGGTACTCATTTTTGGTGTAGGCTGAGTGAACCTCAGAGCCATATGCACCCCCGAAGTGGAAATCTCGTTTCTTCAATTTTACAACTTCCTGACGGGGATTCGATTCGAACCCACGTCCTTCCGGGCGAACCGAGCGCGCCTTTACCGCCTCGGCCAGGCAGCCCCTGGAAAGTTTTACATCTATTACTAAATCTGCAAATACACACGACATCAATTTATTGCCGCAATACAAACTTGCATAATAGGCAAAAATAATGAAGATAATAATCAAAACAATGTGTATTTTTGTTATATTAAGGGGGAGAATTGTTATGGGTTCTGCTATAAGCCAGCGCCAAATATTTAAAAAATGAAGAAAGTGCTGTACGGGGAAATAAAAAACGTAAGGCTAAATTAACAGTAAAAACCTAAGAATACGAAAAATCGTATAACCTGGCAACCCTCATGGAAAATGACTTCATTCCTCAGGAATTGTCGGTAAATAGAACACCTGAAGAGATATGTGTATATCCCGCTTCATACTTCGTTATATTTCTGGCAATACCGGGATTCGAACCCGGGCCCCCTACTAATAACACCAGCCGTTACGCTACGGAGACGGACAGTACGTTTGGTAGGCATTTATTAAATGCCATTTTCGATGAAATGTTCGAATATAGTATATAATTGAATCTCGAGGTGATAATAAACTAATATTTGTGTAATATCCCTTCGAATTGGTAACAATATTATCAGTCGCTAGAGTGTCGAAATTTTGCTTCTTCAAGTATTTTTAAGGTGTTGGAAGCCATCGACATGGCCGGTTTAGAATCCACCGTCTTCGGAAGAGATACTTATTACAGGTGGCTCAGTCCTTGAAATACAGACCCTACGATGAGGGAGAGCGGTGGCTACCATAGAAAGTAAACCGTGTGTCATCGTAATGGAGTAGTGTATCGAACCCGGAACCACGCAGTCTGAAGGCCAATACATAACCTTTTAGATACGTAGTCAGATTGTTCCGCTAGGGTTGGGTGACGTGGGAAAGACTCATCTCTTTCGGACGATCTGATGGTGATGGTCATTGTTATTAATGTTATTATACTTGTAAGAAAAAGTGTAACTTCAGTAGGCAACCATTTCGTTTTTGGAAATTCTGTGCGTCCGTCAGGTCTCGGATCCATATATGGCACTATCTGGGAGGAAATGACTGAAAGGTGAAAAACAAAATTAACGCCTCCATGTAATTAGACCTGGCCAGTGCAGTATTGTAGAAGTGGCGTGCCTACCTATTATCTAAAGGTCTCGGGTTCGATTCCAAGCCAGTCTAAGATTTTAATTCTCTACTGAGGGTGAAACAGGAATAATTCAGCCTCGTGAGATCAATTGAGGAGCTATCTGATATCATAGGCAAAGGAACAGCATGGCTGAGGACGTCGTTACGCTGGTCACATGTACTCCAATATCTGCAGGCAATCCACGTGGACAGTAATACTTATGGAAGCTAAGACCCTTAGTGGACGGGTTGGTTCTTTTAAAAATGTAATTAGCAAACTTGTAGTTTTATATGACTGTTGATACAGTGATTATAGCCATGGAGCATGCAGTTTTACATAGAACTCGAACTACAGATGCGTAACTTTTCATTTTTTAAATCCTACATGCATTGGTCGGGGTTTGAGTCAGACCACCTAGGTGATAAGCCAGTGACAATATTACTTTTTATTATCACACCCCCTTACGTAATTAGAACGGACAGATACATTCATTACCGAGCTCGATAGCTGCAGTCGCTTAAGTGCGGCCAGTATCCAGTATTCGAACCCCACTGTCGGCAGCCCTGAAAATGGTTTTCCGTGGTTTCCCATTTTCACACCAGGCAAATGCTGGGGCTGCACCTTAATTAAGGCCACGGCCGCTTCCTTCCCACTCCTAACCCTTCTCTGACCTATCGTCGCCATAAGGCCTATCTGTGTCGGTACGACGTAAAGCAACTAGCTAGATACATTCATTGTACGTGTGAAAAGTAAGACTTCTTCGCCCACTGTTAAAAAAAGCCTTCCCCATCGAAAAATCCTGTGCTTGCTTATGAAGTGTTTGTCTTGGATTCTGATTCTCAGCCTCCATTCTACGGTCATGGTAGCAACACCTAACTCAGCCATTACGGACAGTGTTGTCCTCCACGCTGGCAGTAGAAAAACAGGTTGTTGGCGATTTCCTCCTTGTTTGGAGTTGTGACTCACACGAGTGGTCCAACAAGCAGACCGCTTGGTTGTCAAGTTTGACTAGTGGGCGAAGAAGATGAAGAGGAGATTCGCGATGTGCTGGTAGCAGAAAGGAGGAGCAGATGGTCTGATGAGTCACTGGAGGAACTACGTCATCCCGTGAACAAAGTTACAAAGAGATTAGCATTCACAGGGGCACGTGTTATTGTTGAATCTAGATCTGCGTCACTCAGGAAAAGGGGGATATGTGATCACAAAGGGTGGGGTTGGGGATGGCAGGGGGTGGATTTTGCCCTCTTTCATGAAAGATGCATCAATCAATCTCCTTTACATAGGTCCATTACAAAGGCCAACAAGTGCGCCTGAAATGATCAAGTTTGTGAGTTCTCTGGATAAGTTACTGTACACTATTATATTTCATATTACGTCGAATTATGTATTAAAATGTTTATTTAAAATAATGTGGAAAGTGGAATTCTACGATACTGCAGTTACTAAAGAGATACCGCCAGAAACCTTTTCCAAATCTTGTAAACCCATTTTTAGATACCAGATACGTCATGTGGACGAATCAATACATCTATCGACTGATTCTTGAATGAATGATATCAGCTGTGAGCTTGCATTCGGGACATATTGCGTTCGAATCCCATCGTTGGCACATCTGAAGCTGGTTTTCCGTTGTTTCCCATTTTCACACCAGGAAAATGCTGGGGCTGTACCTTAATTAAGGCCACGGCCGCTTCCTTCCCACTCCTAGGCCTTTCATATCCCATCGTCGCCATAAGGCCTATCTGTGTCGGTGCGGCGTAAAGCAAATTAAAAATAAAACACTGAGGGAGTCTGGATGACATTGTAGCAGACACATCCCACAACAACGGATCATAGTTTAGCTCGATTATGTTGATGAAGTTATGGTTTATAGGAGTTTGGGGCATACCGTCGTTGCGCCTTCGAAAACCGCTATGTGATAATGTTGTGGGAGAAATCCTGACCCATACACTCATATGTAATCAAGAGCGAGAATTATTTGAAATTACGTGCACAATATTGAACCTTACTGGTCAAAATTGTGAGCTGAAATGTTTCACGTATCGATTTCGACGATATTTCGTTCTCTGACGCACGTTCTTGTGGATGAAAAATCTGTCTGATCACCTATATCTATGCGGTGTGTCTGCAGCTCTAGTGAGAGGATCTGGTGATTATGACAAGAACTGAAGTAAATTACTATATTAGTATTTGCTGGGAGTATGCCACACATCGGCTTTCGAACCTCGGATTTTGGGATGGTTCAAGACGCGTACCGGTACCTATACTAAGTTTATAAAAATGAATACATACTGTACATTTTACAATATTTACACAATTTTTAAGATGATTAAGATACAGATGTGCGGTTTTAATTTTTCACTTTTGTTCATGTACACGCTTAGAAATTATATTATGTAACTATAATACAGTATAATCTAATAGTTGTGTGTTTCTAACAATACTGTTCAGTTCACACTTTAACACAATTTTCTTTCAACAATTGTTAAACCAATAATACTGTTGTATTTGTTTTGAAGTACTGTAGGTAGACTGAGAGAAAAAATCATAAAATATAACGCCTTAATACCAGATATGTGAAAGTTCTCTCACTGACCACGTGGCTCTCCAATTTCTATTTGTCATCTGGCTAGGCAGCAGTCTTCTTGACATACCTGCGTATTTAATGGGTTGTTGTCTTTCAGGTTTGTATGTTTTGCTTTTTTAAATTTTAATTTTACATTAGTTAAAATCAGAAGATACACTGAGTTTCGGTATTTCTTTTGTTTGTAGATGTGTGAGTTTTGAACTAAACATCTGGAATGTTTTAGGCCTACCTATCTAGAATAAAAATGAAATCTTTCCTAGAGAGGTTAACTTACATTTTGTCGTTCACAGCAACCACCGGTATTAAGGTAAAATTCACTTACTTCTCTGAACCATCATAACAGCATACTTACTATACTTATGCCGGCCCCGTGGTGTAGGGGTAGCGTTAGCCCCGGGTTAGATTACCGGCCAGGTCAGGGATTTTTACCTGAATCTGAGGGCTGGTTGGATGTCCACTCAGCCTACGTGATTAGAATTGAGGAGCTATCTGACTGTGAGATAGCGGCCCCGGTCGAGAAAGCCAAGACGGGCCAAGAGGATTCGTCGTGCTGACCACACATCTCGTAATCTGCAGGCCTTCGGGCTGAATAGCGGTCGCTTGGTAGGCCATGGGGTTAGGATAGGTTAGGATATTGCTTTGAGTCTGTCATTCTGGTCTGATAGTCAACATGGCCGACTAGGGAACTAGGGTTTCCGGGCAAGTGGACTAGAACGAAGTTGTCCCAGACAAGTGGGGACGATTGGGAAGCTACGTTATGTGGCCAAAAGTACCCCAGACATAACAATTCTGAACAGCCACGTACCCACGAAAATCCACAGGCCATTCGCTGGGTAATGCCAGATCCTATGAATCCCATTAGGATCTTCGTTGTTGCATACTTCGGAACTACTTCTCTTTCTTTTTGTATTGAGTTTCACGGCAAAGAAACTTAAGAGAGTAAAAGTTTGACAAACGGAGCAAAAGGAAGAATAATCCTCCTTTCCTTTCAACTGCATCAAATACCTCGTTCTGATATTCTTAGTCTTGCGTGAGTATTGTGATGGTTAGGCCGACCCATCTGCTACATAACATATGAATGGCTTGTTATTAGCGGTTTTCGAGATCAAAGGTTCCCGCCATCTGTTAGTAGAGCACTCTACGGCAATCCGAAATCAAGTAGGTACAGTAACTTAAATTTGTATGTCATTAAATGTCCGCTATCGGTTCTCTAGTTTGACAAACGATCCTTGCTCTGAAATAAATTCTTGAAGAATAATAGTTACTACAGTAGCTGAAGTCGGAATTCGGAGTAACAAAGTACTGGAAATGAAATCTTTATTGTTTCCCCTCTATAAGAGCCATGGCCAATGGAATCTACTGAATCTTAAAATACACTTGAATCTGGAGAATACTGTAATAGGGAGGTTTGTTGCTACTTATCAAAGGCACGCCATATAATAATTTTCTCTTCCATGTTTCTGGCCGTGAAGAAAGTATAGGTTACTATGAGTAAGTCTCCTGCAGGCAGTTACATGACGTCATCTTGGGCATTCTGTAGGTCAGGGTAACAATAACATGGTAACCTTGGGGGTTATAACAACAGCATGCTGATTTCGTAGAGAGGGCAATGCCATGCACTTGTGCTAAAGAAAGCTCACGTGTCTTCCTGGTGAAAATAAAACTGTTTAGAATTCGACTCGTTCCCTTCCTAGGTTCTTCAACTCTGTAAATCTTTCGTATATATTATAATTTGTTTCGAAAGTAAATGATACCTGACAAATGTAGCCGTGATCATTATTCTGAAGAACAGTAGATTGGGGGAATACATATACAAAATGGTTGGAAAGGAAATATGATTTTTTCTGCATTATCGGGAAGAGAGAGAGAGAGAGAGAGAGAGAGAGAGAGAGAGAGAGAGATCGACAACACAATACTCGTATATATTTAAATCTTTCCAGCGTTCCCGAGTTTGGAAGCGAGATGTGATATATTTCATACCATAGTTCTGTGGAGCCTACCTGGTGGCCATTGTGTTAAGAGGAAGCACAAGTAGGCAACCATTCTCTCTTGATACTAATCTTCTTCTACTACTACCGCTTTTCCGACATCTGTGGGGTCGCGGGTGCAAACTGTGTCGTACATGTGAATATAGTCCTGTTTTACGGCCCGGCCAGATGCCCTTCCTGACGCAGAAATATATGGGGAGTTGTAATAACTATTGGATGATTCTGCGGTAGTTGGTAATGTAGTACATTGTCTGAATATGAATGTGTTGGGACAAACACATACACCCAGTCTCCGAGCCAGAAGAATTAATCAGACGCAATTAAAATCCTCGACCCGACTGGGAATCGAACACGGGACCCTCTGAACCGAAGGCCTCAGCGCTGACCATTAAGTCAATGAGTCGGACTCCCTTGATACTTGTCAGAAGTAAAATATAGAAGGAGGTCCGGCACTTCGAAGAATGAATGTATCGACAAAAGAAAGGGGAGGGCCACGTAGGACGTGAAAATGAACGACTCCCTAGGCCTCGCAAGCCTTAATACCGTCGGGGTCGGAAAAAAATTCACCAAGAGTGGTCAAATAGGAAATATGAAAGTGAGAAGTCTGACACAAATGGAAGCAATGCCAGACTAGCTAAGGGAACCGTGGTCGCCAACCCATGCTCACAAGTTGAGGGCCCCTGGTGCTCCTGTCAGTCAGGCAGGGATGTATTGTAACTCCCCATCTACAGGGCGAAGTAACTGCCAGATTACAGTACAGTTTTTTTTTTTGCCAGCTTTCTTCCATGATCCTTTGTACCGCTACTTGAGTTATGATTATCACGTTAATAAAGCTAGCTTGAGAACAATAGGACAACGATTAACTAACTACGCCATTGAAGCCGGCTTATTAGATTAATACATGGTTATATTATTTCTGAAAGTGACAGTTATCCTACTTGAATTTCGTGAGAGACTTATGGCCGGTAATACAATAGAGGTTTAACTGTTGGTTCAGTCTCAACTTTGGTTTATCTGCCAGTCACATATTATAAAACTCAATCTTCAGTTTAAGTAGAGATAAATTTTACTGCCACCCGTCCGTCTACCGTTTAAACTGCAGTTTAAGAATACGCAACATTACAACATGACAGAAGAAATGGATCTCAAGGATATTTTCGAGGTATTTGAAGAAATACTTAGTGGTTCAAATTATCGAACGATCACGACCAACACGAATTTTTCGAACAAGGGCACGCCACTTTAATATATGGAATGAAGCTGAGGTTTAAAACAGACTACAAGGGCACAGGTATAAGTGAATTACAGATCTGTTAGTTCTACAATTATGTCTCTGAATGTTTACAGTATTTAGTTTATTGTTTATCGTCAGTTTCTGTTTATTTTCTTTTTATAAACATTCAGTTTTGGGGGGTTCTGACCCCCCAGTAACCCCTCTGGCTACGCCCCTGCTGCCACACTATTCCAGCAAATCGGAACTAGAATAAAATGTGCAACGAACAGGTAACAATGTAAAATTAAGAAAACAAAGGAACGCTTGCATTTGATTAAACTAGAGAGTTTTCAGTGAATAAAAGAGGAATGTATTCTTATATCGAAATAAAACTTTCAATTTCGATGTTTGCTTTCAAGATTTTCAGATTGGTGGCTTCCTATAACACATAATTCCACTGTTGCGTTATAGAAACTGTTGTAAATTAACATGAAAATTGGCATGGAAATATTACAAGGCAAAACATATTTCTGTACTAATTGCACGATCAGTTCCATATTTCCTTAGAAGTAAAATTAGGACAACGTTTATTGTTTTCACCCGCCAATTTTGCTATCCGAAGTAAACAAAACATGATCGATAGCCGTCTCTTTTCAGCAGTCACTGCTACCAAGATTGTATCTTTCCTTCATTACTTCGGTTTAACTTAGACAGAACATTGTAAGACTCAACATTGGTTTAAACTCTAGTTGCAGTTTAATTCAATCTTCAGTTTAAACCTTTATTATAAAACCGGACCTTAGTAGCTTAGACATTTTTATTTACCGTCCGTTTAATCGATTTCATTATCTTTTTTTTTTTTTTTTTTTTTTTGCTAGGGGCTTTACGTCGCACCGACACAGATAGGTCTTATGGCGACGATGGGATAGGAAAAGCCTAGGAGTTGGAAAGAAGCGGCCGTGGCCTTAATTAAGGCACAGCCCCAGCATTTGCCTGGTGTGAAAATGGGAAACCACGGAAAACCATTTTCAGGGCTGCCGATAGTGGGATTCGAACCTACTATCTCTCGGATGCAAGCTCACAGCCGCGCGCCTCTACGTGCACGGCCAACTCGCCCGGTGATTTCATTATCTAAGGTGATTTTAGACAACTTAAATGACCCTGAAACAGAAAGGAGGTATGTTCCAGAAGTTTATATTCATGTTTCTAAAGTAGAGACTACGACTCATATATTGATTTTTCCATATAATGACTGTTCTAAAGTTTGGGTAAAAAAAGTTCAATCTACACTCATTTGTTTATCGTGCATATTTGCCTTGTAGGCCATTACTCGCTCTGTACTACTGGACAGTACACACCACTGTCATATATCCTTCAAAGTTTTTGAAATCCATCAAAATAACATTACTATAACTCACGATCTCTATTGCTGTCGTCAGTCTTGTGAAATGGCCTCACAGAAGGTCATAATTCCTACAACGGACTGTGAAGAAAGGCGGAAACATTTTTATCTGTCCGATAATTCTTCTTCTTCTTTATCTGTTTACCCTCCAGGGTCGGTTTTTCCCTATAACTCAGCGAGGGATCCTATCTCTACCGCCTCAAGGGCACTGTCCTGCAGCGTGAGACATTGGGTCGGGGGATACAACTGGGGAGGATGACCAGTACCTCGCCCAGGCTGCCTCACCTGCTATGCTGAATACGGGCCTTGTGGGGGATTTGAAGATTGGAAAGGATAGACAAGGAAGAGGGAAGGAAGTGGCCGTGGCCTCAAGTTAGGTACCATCCCGGCATTTGCATGGAGGAGAAGTGGGAAACCACGGAAAAACCACTTCCAGGAGGGCTGTGGTGAGAATCGAACCCACCTCTACTCATTTGACCTCCCGAGGCTGAGTGGACCCCGTTCCAGCCTTCGTACCATTTTTCAAATTTCGTGGCAGAGCCGGGAATCAAACCCGGGCCTCCGGGTGTGGCAGCTAATCACACTAACCACTACACCACAGAAGCGGGCCACTTTAATTATCATTACTTATTATTTTTGTAGTTATTCAATAAAAAATAAAAAATAAAAGATAAAAATAATAAAAACCCCATGGTGCAACAGCCCCGAAGGACCGTGGCTTACCAAGCGACCGCTGTTCAGCCCGAAGGCCTGCAGATTACGAGGTGTCGTGTGGTCAGCACGATGAGTCCTCTCGGCCGTTATTCTTGGCTTTCTAGACCGGGGCCGCCATCTCACCGTCAGATAGCTCCTCAATTGTAATCATGTAGGCTGAGTGGACCTCGAACCATCCCTCAGATGCAGGTAAAAATCCCTGGCCTGGCCGCGAATCGAACCCGGGGCCTCCGGGTAAGAGGCAGGCATGCTACCCCTACACCGCGGGGCCGTCAAAATAAATACAACACGAGCCACATATTTTTCTCTAGATAAATTCTGGAGCTCTCGTTATGTTAACACAGAAATTTTTTTCTAGGGGATGGACCTCCGCCTTTTACACTCCTAATTAGAGTTAAAAGGGGACAGTTGCTTATTTTAACTTCTTCTTAAAATAAAATAATCAACACCGTGTTCTAAACACCTAATATAAAGAAATAACAGTAACAAGGTGTTTACAAACTGACGTTGATTTTGAATGTCCACTCGCCAGAAAACAAACAGAAAAGAAAGCATAACTTGAGATTAATACTTGTTTCCTGTTTCTATGAAAAGGTCAGTGTAATTGATGTAGGTCGTCACGACAAGTATCTACTATGAAATGCAGGTTTCCAGTCTTACAAAGTGGGATATGAAATGAATATTTATATCAACCAATGCATTACTTATTTCTAGCATTAACTTATCTTCCGTAGATATTCCAGCAAGACAAGATGTGGACATCAGATTATTAAAAACAATACGTGACAATACGGCAGTTTAATTTTGCTTTACGTGGGCTGATAACCCCATTGTTTTCCTCCTTTAAATAAAAAATCACAGCATCTTCACATGCATGACCTCACCGCCTGGGGTAGAATACATCCCCTGCCTGTCATAAGAGGCGACTAAAGGGCGTAGGGGCTCTGAACTTAAGACCCTGAGTTGTGTCTAGCATTGCTTCCATTTACTTGGGCAAGGCAAGAACTTCCTTGTTCAGTCCTTGTTCTCTTCCACCCCTGCATCGTACTAGGTTTGCGATGCCTAGGAAATATTTCCTTTTCATGCCCTTCGTGGCTCTACCCCTTTCCTTTTGCCGATACCTTCTTCCAAGAGTCTGGCCTCTTCCATTTGTCCCTCTGATTAGTCTTAATACAGAATAGTTGTCCAGTCGTACTTGCTCTTAAAACAATAATCACCATCATGGCAAGTGCCTCACATTCTTAACGGAGGGTCTGCCTCTTACAAGGGCTGCACTGGGCTATAATAGCCACCCGAAATGATGATGGTATTAATAATAATAATAATAATAATAATAATAATAATAATAATAATAATAATAATAATAATAATAATAATAATAATAATAATAATAATAATAATAATAATAATAATAATAATGCACTGAAGAAAATGGAAATTGCAACACCCAGAAGGAGTGTGCTACATTGCTGCAATTGAACATGCAGGATAAGTGTTCGGTTGTGATTCGATGATTACACTTTCAGGTCCCTCTGACCGCAAGTTTGGACAACAATCAATACAGGATGTGCCCACCACGAGCTGCAATGCATTGATGAATTCGTCGGGCATGGAGTCAATAAGGCCCTGGATCGCTTCCTGAGGAATTGTGGCCGATGCTTGCTGCACTGCACAGGTCAGTTGTTCCAGAGTTGTGGGTGGCTGAGGACGGTTGGCCAGTTGTCGACCCATCATGTCCCACACATGCTCAATAGGACTGAGGTCCGGGGATCTCGCGGGCCATTCTAAGGTTGTGATGTCGTGGAGAGCTTCTCTGGGGATGCGTGCAGTGTGAACCCGGGCATTGTCCTGCTGAAACATCCCATTAGCAATGTTCGCCATCATAGGGACAACCACTGGATTGAGTACCCTATCAACGTACTGTCGAGCAGTCATAGTGCCCTCAACAAGCACTAACTGTGATTTCACATTAAAGCCAATAGCTCCCCAGGCCATAATGCTTGGTGTTGGTCCTGAGTGCCTCTCGACAATAAGATCTGGGCGACCCCTCTCCCCGGTTCGTCGGCGCACACGATTCCGGCGATCACTGCAGGCGAGACAAAAGCGCGATTCATCACTAAAGACGACTCTGTGCCATTCGTGGACCCACGTCGATCTTTCTCGACACCAGGTCAGCCTTACACGTCGCTGTTGTGGGGTCAATGGAACACCTTCTGCAGGGACACGGACTCGTAAGCCAGCTGCACGCAGGCGATTACCAACTGTTTGTTGTGTAACGTGGGGTGCCACAGCTGCTCGAATTTGCGCTGCTGTTGCATGGGGTTCCATCCGAGCCATCCGAATGATGCCGCGATCCTCTCTCACAGTTGTCTGTCGCACTGGGCCTGTGCCAGGTCTACGAGTGTGGGTACCTTCATTAGATCACTGCTGCCATACACGTTGTACCGTAGATGCCTGTCGGCCAACACGTGCAGCGACAGTCCTTAGCGATAATCTAGCCTCACACAGCCCAATTATCCGAGCCCTCTCAAATGGGGACAGTTGTTGATAGCTGTCGTCGAGGCATGTTCACTGCACAGACTGCAAGTCAACTACACTACACTACACCAGAGTCCGTATACTGGAGTTGATTCCTCCGCGACCAATCACGTGGGGAGACCTGTAGCAACAGTCCAATGGGTATGAAACTTCGATCGTTTACATACCTACACGGCATCGTTCCATATCTTGAAAATCAACACAAACGACCAATGCCTTCAAGGTGTTGCAATTTCCATTTCCTTAAGTGTAATAATAATAATAATAATAATAATAATAATAATAATAATAATAATAATAATAATAATAATAATAATAATAATAATAATAATAATAATAATAATAATAATAATAACGTAGTACGTATTCTTCTCTCTCTCTTCTTCTTCTTGTTATTGTTAAGCTTTAACTTATACAGGCGACTCCATTTTTTGCAATTCCTTTTCTCGACAAAATAAATACTTTCGTGAATTGCAAATTCTGTATCATTAAAACACAAGAAAATATGAAAAGCTTTGGATGTAGTGAAACGCTTTTCATGTACAAATTGATTAATGGTTATAAATACGCGCAGCAATTTCAAAATCCATTCATTCCTATAAGTCACACAGACGCTTTCCTGAAGCACTATTTAGCCATTTGAATAAAAAGACGTAGCAAAATTCATTATAATCACAGCATCGTAATATAATTAATTTTGTCGTAGAACTGTTTAGTTAGCTCTGTAACCTTGCTATTATAATGGCTTGCCTCGTGACATTTCAATTCAAGCATAAGCTTCCTGACCTTTTCCTGGCATTACTACAGGTCAAAATGTCTTCCAGACTGCAGAAACTTACCTCTCGACATTGAAGGGTCGCTTCCTAATCAGTCCTAGCACTTTTCTATGTTATTACCGTCGACAACCCATCTGAGTTAGCGGGACTTTAAACCAAAAGAGAAACACTAGCATAAAAGTGATATACCATGTGGATCAATCTTATTTGTATGGCGTTATGATTCAATATACGTTTTTCAAGACTGGTTACATATTTGATTGCTTTGAATTTAGAAGAAGTAAACTTAGTGATCAGTGCATTGTCGGATTATTCATTCGCTGCTCATAGTGCAAGTTAGGTCTACTTTGATATTTTTGCCCCATTCATCGCCCATCAAATTCCTTGTATATATACATACAAGTTTGCCATGTGGTATATGTGAGGAAAGCAACGGGAAACCACCTCACTCCTCATTTCCCTAGAACGCCTCTTCAGTGATGCCTAGGCCATCTATGACAGCTGATGGTAGAGCTGTTTAGGATCCCACCAGCGTTAGCGCTGACGGACTGAACATACATGTGGTATATACTGTGATGGCATTACATCAGTTCCTGAACTGTTATTTTTTGAATACCAACCAAGATTAAGAGACGGGTTTTAGTATAATCAGTAAACTGGAAAATTTTGTTAATTCTGTCAAAATAGAACAGAAAAGCAAACTGAAATCACTTATATTTCCCAAATATAGCCTAAGTGAAAAATACTACCGGTAATTTAAATCTGAAGGTTTCTTCTATTTTCTTCTATAATTGTATTTTTTATATACAGTGCGTTCGGTTCCATGGCTAAATGGTTAGTGTGCTGAACTTTGGTCACAGGAGTCCCGGGTTCGATTCCCGGCAGGGTCGGGAATTTTAACAATTGGTTAATTCCGCTGGAACAGGGGCTGGGTGTATGTGTCTTCTTCATCATCATTTCATCCTCATCATGACGTGCAAGTCGTCCACGGCGTCAATTCAGAATACCTGCACCTGGCAAGCCGAACTTGTCCTCGGATACTCCCGGCCCCAAAATAAAAGCCATACACCATTTCATTTATATACAGTACAGTGTCTTTGTGGACAACAATTATAATCTGAAAAACAGCAAAATCTATTAATTTGGTATAATTGCATTTTGCCTTGTCATATAGTTTAAGCTGATTGATGTAATGTGTATTTGCTGGGTAAATATGAATGGTTAATTTGAATTTTGACTTTATTGAAATTTGTCGACGTCTTTTCCAACAATAATGCCTATTACCTCCAGTTCTCGAGTTAGATCTTCGGCTGGTCCAATCATTTTTATTCTGGGCTGATGACTGGAAGAAAGTTCTCTATGCTTCACGAGGTCAACTGAGGAGCTATCTGATACGAGAAGCTGCGGAGCCAATCAAGACAGATAAACAATACGACTGACCACGTGGGACTCAATACTTGCAGGCCATCTGGCTGGACAATCACGGGTTTGGTTTATATGTGCTCGGCACATTACATTTTACCATTCCTAATATTTTATTAGGTGCCTGTCTTGATAGTATATAATAACACAGGTAGCATGCGCTCGAACTTACACTTACAATAGCCGAGAACGAAGCTTCATATTCTTTTCATACGTCTTTCATTCAGTCTTTTGACGAATTTGAAACACGAATTCGTAAGTAGAACTTTGACCTGAGCTGAAAACCATGAACCACAAGTTTATTTATCCTGACAGTTCCTTTCTCAGATGGCATTGCAGCTTAACCTCCATCTGTTGATCATGTGACTCCAGGGCCAAGTGGAGGCTGATGGGCGTGGTACAGAATACTGCCCACGACTGCCCATACCGGGACATTGTCTACCCACAGGACTCAACACAGGTTCACCTACCACCGTCAAGGAAACAGGAATAATTAATAAGGCGTGATCATATTTCTTGTAAATGGCGGAATCCGTACTTGGGTTTCAAACTGAAAGGAGTTAAGCAAGTTTTATATAATTTGTAAACATAATTAAGTCACACTGTCTTCATCAGTGGTGACACGTGATTCGTTCAGGTTGTAGCAAAGCAAAGAAGGTCATGAAGGCCCTTGGAGAAGTGAAAGGTATCCATTTTTCTGAATGTGAGTGGAATAGAGTGGTTGGCCCTATGACGGGCCATTTTTGTCCCCAGGAATTAAACTGGTACTCATTTTTGACGTACTGAGTGCGGCCCCAGAAGTGGAAACCTCGTTTGTTAACTACTTTTCGACTTCCTGACAAGGAATGGAACCCACGTCCTTCTGGGTGAACGAGTCGGCTAGGCAGCTCCTTTTTCAGGTTGTAGGCTTCTTTTAAATAATGGATATAAAGGCTTTCTAATTGAAGTGATAAAGGTATGATTCATTCATCCGGGGGATTTGGTTTAGTTCTCCATCAGGAAGTCTAAATACTCAGAAACAAGACATTCAACTCTGCAGAGCCACTTGAACCTGGCGTTCACTTAGTTACAACAGAAATGAGCACTACCGAGCGAGTTAACTGCACCATGAAGGCCACGTAGTTGTAACCTGGTGGGTTAGAACCCCTAAGTGGGCACTCCTAATATTTTCCCCCTGGTTTCCCATTTTTATTCTATAATAATGCTTGGGGCTATAGCTTAATTAATTTCACGACTACTTCCTCCCCAGTCCTAGCACTTTCCTATCCCATCGTTGCCGAACAACCTATCTGAGTTAGTGTGACGTTAAACTTCTCGCAAAATGAAAACAAGGAAATGAGTGCTACGATAACTCCTGGGGGCAAAGGGCATAGAGCTAACAACTCTACCTCAGTCAGTACAGAGGGAGAAGCTTTCACGCTTCCACGAACCTCCATGATCTAAGACAGAGATAACTTTATCGTTGAATTGAAAACTGTAAGTAGAAATCGAACCAAAACTCCCCAAACATGGGATAATTTTTAAGGGTAGTCAAAAATCACGATACCGGTACTCCATACTGGTACTCCATGCCACTGTTGTTGACTTGTTCAAGTTCTCTGATGGCGCACTCAGTGTCACTCGACAAAATTAAATTAACTCAGTCATAGTATCCATCCACTAGAATCCCACTTTCATTGCTAGATAGCAACACAATCGGAATTTCAAAATTGGTAGGTTGGACGCCCAGATAGCATCACTTCAGAAGGTCAGCTACTCAAAAGTTGAAGCTATACGATTATCGAAAACTGAGGTCAATCTAAAAAGGCTAATATACAAGCCTTATATTTCAGTGGCTTTGACAAGTAGCCTACTGGCGCAGTAGTCCAGGAACTCGACTGAAACTCGAATATTCAGGCTTAGAATATTGTTAACTTCGAGGATTAGCAACCACCAAGCCAAACACTTCCATCCCTGTTAAATCTCTATTTCAACCCCCTTCCCACTCAAAATTTAAACCATTACAATCACAACCTCTCCCCACGTTAGAGCTTCTAAGATGTCTCCTCACTGTCCTGACAAGCACAAATTAAGTCAAGTACCCTGAAATTCAAGACTCATTCCAACCCAGAAACACGGTATGCCTTACCAACAATACCTCACGCCTTAATTAATCTCCTTATAGACCTCAAGCGAGCCCGACAGATGGCAAGCGCCTTCAATGTTGCTAGCAGTCTTATTCCCTTAAGGCGCCAAGCGTACAGACACGTCTCCACCACCACATTTCAATCTCTCCACATTCGCACATATTCCTACTTTCTCCAAAATACTGCAATTAAGAGTACATGTCACAACGAGTAAACAACGTAGCAAATCACGTCGAAACCAAGAAGTTTCAACCAACAGAACAGGGATATAGGACCGTAAAGGTCAGTGGTCCCACCTTCGATAATCCATTGGGTGTCCACCTTCGGGGGGCACACAGGGAGTTGCAAACAGTTCGGATCGGATCATCAGGACAAGCATGTGGTGGTATGAAAGACATGCGGAATTAAAACTCCAGCCAAGTCGCGTATTGGGCCCAATTGATCATCCAAACACCCATACAAACATGGAAAGTCAATACCGAGGAAGAAGAAAATAAGAAAATAAACGTTTCTTCACAGGATAGTAGATTTATTGTGCATTCAAGAGCTTCTTGGCCATTCGTATTCAAGAGAACAATGAGTAACTGTTATGGCTCTGGTGAGTAAATTCGACATCCACAGAGGTGGGATCAGTCCAGCAGAACACTTCAAGTTGCTTCCTGGAAGGCAGTCGTCCGCAAGTAGGCAAATGTTCTGTCAGACATGTAGCGCGAAAGTGGGAGAATTTGAAGAGAAATGAGATCCTGTTACTCTTTGATTTAGGTTATTGGATCATTTTTCAACAGATCCGCGTATGTCGACCTGTTTCTAACGTATGCGGTTTTACTTAAATTATTAATATTAATTAGCGTTTGGCTGTAGATATCAACATTAGTCGAAAATAAAATACGTATTTACATTATTTGCAGTTTGACTTTCAAGTTGTTAATAAAGTCGATTTCAGCTGGACCTGCTTCCACAAAGTCACTGAAGTTGCCACTATAGGAATACGTTGGGCTGTCATTCCCTATGTGTCCGGGAGCACAACTGCATTCTGGCGAAGGTATATGTCCCCACTTGTAGAGAAGATCTGCACATCTGCCATGTTTGTTCTTATCTTGTTCAGCATTGACCACGTTTTCCGGGGTTGGTGAAAGCCACTTGGTGGTGTTGTGGTGCTTGTGATGTCTTGCAGCTGACATGGCATATTTTTCACCAATTCTTCCTTCCAGGTTTGCAAGAGGTTGAAATTATTGTTCGCCAGGTATCTCGCTGTCCGGATGGAGGCGTTCCGCGATCGTAAACGTCTGGCTTCAGCAGCAATGATGTCCTGATGTATTGGTAGCTGGTCGTTTGCATTTATCTTCTTATACTCTCGGAGTAAGGCGTGTTTGCGTTTGAGTTACGCTGGTGGAATGTGGCTCAGTGCTGGTAACCAGAATGCAGGTGTTGATTTCACTGTGCCAGATACAATTCTGATTGCCTGATTCAATTGGACATCGACAAGTTTGGTTTAGCTGTTATTGAGCCACACTGGAGAACAGTACTCAGCTGTTGAGTAGACCAAACTGAGGGCGGTGGTGCATGAAGTGTCGGCTGACGAACCCCATGTAGTACCACACAATTTCTGAAGTATGTTGTTTCTAGACTTCAGTTTTTCAGCCGTTTTCTTCAGGTATTTCTTGAAGGAGAGGGTTTTATCTAATGTGATCTCCAGATAGTTTGCTTCATTGGTGTGGGTCAAGCGATTTTTACCCAGGCACACGTCTAGTTCACGATTAGCTAGCTTATTGCATAAGTGGAAACATGTCCCTGTAGTTTTGTTTGGGTTTGGCTTCAGCCTCCATTTCGGAAGTATTCTTCAAGAATGCATAAATCAGTAGTTAGGGTATGTTCTGTATTTTCGATCTGTTTGTCCTGAATGTCAATTTCCCAGTCATCTGCATAGCCAAACTTTCTTGAAATGGTCGCAGGCATGTCAGAGATATAGAGGCTGAAGGGAAGTGGGGCCAAGACAGAGCCTTGAGGGAGCCCATTGTCAAGTTTCTTCTTATTACTGATGGTGTTTCCCAAAATTACTTGGAATCTGCGATTCGTCAACATGTTATCCACAAGTCCGGCTATTCTTCTACAAGGTATTGTGCGTAGGAGTTTATAGACCATGCCATGCCTCCAGACAGTGTCGTAAGCAGATGTCAGGCCAATGAATGAAACTGATGTCTTAAGTCTTTTCTGGAATCCGGCTTCAATGTGGGTGGTCAGTGATAGTACTTGATCGACACAACTGCGATTTGGTTGAAATCCAGCTTGTTCCATAGGTACTTGTTCAAGAATTATAGAGCTTATCCTGTTGTACAGAAGTCTTTCCAGTAGCTTATATACTGTGCTGAGTAGTGCAATAGATCTGTAGCTTTGAGGTAAGTAATTTGGTTTGCCTGGTTTCAATATGGCGATAACCTTTGTTCTTTTAAGTGCAGGAGGTATGTTCCCTGTTTGCAGGATATCAGAGAAGAAGCGTACAAGCCATACTTTTGCATATTTTCCACAATGGAGCAGGAATTCTGGGTGGATACCATCAAAGCCAGGAGCTTTACCTTGTTTAACATCTTTTAGTGCATTTGAAAGGTCCTCTAATGTGAATGGGCAAGATACTTCATTATCCTTCTGACATTTTGCTTTTAAGACTTTAAGCTCTCGTTTAACCTTGATGGTGTTATGTCTTTGCTGGGGTGCCTTTGATGTTGACACCATGTGTGAGGCTATAATATATGGACTGATGGTGCTGTTATCACGTAATATTTTGTTTCCACCTCCCAGTTTTTGAAGAAGAGACCATGCTTTCCTGCTTGAGTGTTTGAAGTCGATATTCTCGACGGTTTCAATCCATTTCTGTCTTCTTGTGGCATCAAGGCTGTGCAGTAGTTCATTTGATATTTCATGGTCACCAGTTGTGAGGAACTTTTCGTATAATTTTTCGCTGACTTCATTCCATCCAGGAATATACTCCTTCCTAAAACCTCTAGGAATAAACTTCTTTGCAATACTGGTCACTGCGCCCACACATCTCTTATAATTTTCACTAACAGGTGGAATCCAACCCAGACATTTGTCAAGGTTCTCAGAAAATTCAGGCCAGTTTGCCTTTTGGAAATTCCATCGCGGTCGTGGAGTTGAAGTGATAATGGGCACTTTCACACTTGTTTCAATAATGGCTGGTCTGTGTTGACTGTGAGGAAAGGCACGTAGGACTTTGCGTGATGTTTGTAGGGGCAGACAATTATCATCCGTAGATACAAAGCATACATCAGGGTTGTAGTCACGTTTCCATAAAGCTGATCTAAAAGTAGACAAGTCTTTCGCATCAAAAATAAGGTGCATGTTATGTGTATCGGCCCAAGTGACCAGAGCCTCGCCATTGTCGGCATTAAGACCATATTTCCATTCGGTGTGATGACTATTGAAATCACCAAGATAAACAGATGGATGTAGGAAAATTTGGACTACAGAAGGAGGCCACTGAACGGCAGGTGGTTTGTAAATATTTATGACTTTTGTCCCATTTACATCTATGACAACGGTGTGGATGTCGTCGTTGGTGTTAGTAGAAATCAGTTAGACATTATCTATAGTATTGTGAACATACGTAGCTATACCACACACTTTATGATATGTTGCCTCTATGAGATCATATCCTGGAATTTTTCCTCGTGAGTTTAGTTGGCCTATATCTTCCGTATGCGTTTCCTGAATGGCAATTATGTCAATGTTGTTTTCTAGAGCAATTTTAGACAAGTATTCTCCCTTTGCTTTGCGTATGCCTTCCATATTGATCTGTAACATGTGGATACCAGGTCCAATTCTTCTGAAGTGTGAGTCCTTAAAAGGACTATTTGTGTTAGATTTCCTCATGATATTGATACGTAAATTGGCCAGGAGTTTTCTAAGATTGTTTGGCCGCCAGAAGACTGTTGCTCGCTTAGCACCACCCAGGGGACACGTGTAGGGTATCTTTGGGTTAAACCTACGGACGTGAGCAACACTGGTCCCTACTTAAATGGTATCTGCGGATAGAGGAACGCTACGTGCGGTACTATCCTAGCCTTTGGTGTGAACGAAATGTGGGAAACGCAGAATATTATTTTTTTAAATGCCAGATAAGTGGATTGGAACTCACCTGAATAAAGTTTCCACGAGATAAGTAATTCTGTCCCATGTAGCCATGCACGATGAGTACATCAAAGCCTTCCCGCGAGAAATCTCAAGGTCTTTCTAGAAGTTATTTCAGTAAACACAATATGATATTAACCCATTTATTCCCAGTGCCCATTCATACGAACACAACTTTTTGCATGTTTTCTAATGATTTGAATTACTTTGCACTGAAATAGCTCATGCGAAATCATGGACTTAACTACACCTTGTATTGTAATTAAAAAGTACTGTTCAGTGAGTAAATACATTTAATTTCTCAGAAGGATCCCAAGCTCGGGACTGGAAGATGAGGAATACTGGGGACGTCAGAATTCAGGGCTCTACTCCCAGACAGAGAGGTTATCTGACTGTCAAAGGTAAAGGAACTTCCTATGATCATGTAGCAAGATATTCTCCCAACAGACTAACTGCTTGTTCACCTTCCAGCGAAACAAGGAAGTCCGTACCACATGGCTGACGGAGATTTTAAATATTTGCTTTACGTCGCACCGACACAGGTAGGTGTTACGGCGACGATGGGATAGGAAATTGCTAGGAATAGGAAGGAAGCGGCCGTGGCCTTAATTTGTCTGGTGTGAAAATGAGAAAACACGGAAAAACATCTTCAGGGCTGCCGATAGTGAGGTTCGAACCCACTATCTCCCGGATGCAAGCTCACAATTGCGCGCCCCTAACCGCAAGGCCAAATCGCCCGGTCTGGCATGGACTATTTTGTTACATTCACTGACTTGACTCAGTCTCTGATACATAGTGATAATAATAATAATAATAATAATAATAATAATAATAATAATAATAATAATAATAATAATAATAATAATAATAATAATAATGCCATTTGCTTTACGTCCCACTAACTACTTTTACGGTTTTCGGAGACGCCGAGGTGCCGCAATTTAGTCACACAGGTGTTCTTTTACGTGCCAGTAAATGTACCGACACGGGTCTGACGTGTTTGAGCATCTTCAAATACTTTCGGGCTGAGTCAGGATTGAACCTGCGAAGTTGGGGTTAGACGGCTAGCGCCTCAACCGTCTGAGCCACTCCGTCCGGCTGTCTCAGTCTCATCCTTGGCATGGACAATATGAAAGTGACGAGCAATGCTAGTAATGCCATTCCTTATGCAGCCAGTCCCTGTTATGAATGGTGTGAAAATGTCTCTTACAGAGTCGGTTGGTGTATGCGTTTCAGTGAGCTTGGCAGAGTGATATGTAATAATTTACCGAATTCTGACTCGGTGAGGAAAGCAACGGCAAACTACCTCACTCATTTTTGTAGAATCAGAGACGCCTAGCTGATGGTAGAACTATTCGGGATCGAACCAGCCTTTGGGCTGGATATCCAACATACATTATAGATAGAGCCCTGCACGGATGCGGATATCCGGGGATTTATCTGCGGTTATCCGCGAAGTTAGTGTCTTGGCGGATACAACATGTATGGTAGTGCAGTTAATTTTGCTGGTAATTTCTAAATAATGATGTTTATTGATTTTTCACTCAGGTATACTGTTGTTTTTGCTTGTGGTTATGCGACCCTGGTCATTGGTATGGAAGAATACTAATATATAAAGAGCCTTGAGACCATAAAGCCGTAAATCTAACCTAAGTCTAACTGGCTCCTGCCCGCAATAATTAATGGAAGGAAGGAACAAAGGACAATACGTCTGTTGTTGTCGCGAGAGAAAATTCCTCACAACCTGTGACTGTGGGGGTTCTGGTGTCAGGTGCCAGGCCTAATGTATTATTTTAACAGATCTACGCGTTTCAATACCTTGGGTGTAATATACTGTAGTTAAGTATTTACAATATCCGCGGTTAACCGTTTTGCGCATGCGGATAACCATTCGCGGATGCGAGTGCGGATGCGGGTGCGGATATTATTTTGTATATCCGCGCAGGGCTCTAATTATAGACCAGACGGAAATGTTGAATATAATTTATCTTATAGTCATTAAACGTCTGTTCCCAGTTTACGATCGGTCGAACGACGGTAGTCGTATAGTCAAGTCCTACTCCGCTTGGCGCTCGATAGTCTAAGCGAACGCACCACATTCGTTCCGACTGATTCGCATTCGCTGTCACTACGACATTCGTTGCGAACAGGAACAGGGTGAAAGCAAAACCTGAAAGGAAGCAATGTGGATTACTAAATTAAGAAAGGATGAAGAGCGAAGTGTGAGAATACTTCTTACCAGTAACAACTCTCGAGTGGTCAACATGTGCCATGTAAATGTTGCGCTTCCTTAATGACGTCTGCATCCACTACCTCACATATGAAAGCACGCATGTTTAAAGTTTGGCCGAATACAGTGCGTCCATCAAATACCGTACCACATGATATTAAACAAAACATTACACAGAAGTGCGTCAAAAATGTGTGCAACAGCTCTCCGTCCCTTTACGGTTGTTTCTGGAATAAGTTCCTAGATGTAGGCCTATGTCACAAACGAGTTAATATTGCCACGGACTATGGACGAATAAACGTTGCCGATATTCTTAGTAAGAGAACTTTTTTGTTAAAAGATCGTCTATTTGATTATAAATCCCTTGGATAGTGGAGAAATAACACCGCAGAATATCCAAGACTTGTTCTGCTAACGAATAAAATATTTATCTATTCCAGCCTCCAATGCGACAAGTGAAAGAAATTTCAATTCAGCTGGTAACTTTATTAGTGCAGGGTGCGAAATCAGAAATAAATGGTGAGGGAAAGGGACATAGGGCTTAACAACTAGTGTTTATTTCAGGCAGTATTTCGCGGGGGTGGGGGTTAAATTTCTCCTGTAATTTAATTACCCTCTCCCCCAGACAAATGTAGATTGTAGATCTTTTTGTTTGAACTTCGTTGTTATAACGAGAATGATAAACATCAGAACATTATTCCACTGTCCGCCTCTGTGGTGTAGTGGTTAGCGTGATTAGCTGCCACCCCCGGAGGCCCGGGTTCGATTCCCGGCTCTGCCACAAAATTTGAAAAGTGGTATGAGGGCTGGAACGGGGTCCACTCAGCCTCGGGAGGTCAACTGAGTAGAGGTGGGTTCGATTCCCACCTCAGCCATCCTGGAAGTGGTTTTCCGTGGTTTCCCACTTCTCCTCCAGGCGAATGCCGGGATGGTTCCTAACTTAAGGCCACGGCCGCTTCCTTCCCTCTTCCTTGCCTATCCCTTCCAATCTTCCCATCCCTCCACAAGGCCCCTGTTCAGCATAGCAGGTGAGGCCGCCTGGGCGAGGTACTGGTCATACTCCCCAGTTGTATCCCCCGACCAAGAGTCTGAAGCTCCAGGACACTGCCCTTGAGGCGGTAGAGGTGGGATCCTTCGCTAAGTCCGAGGGAAAAACCGAACCTGGAGGGTAAACAGATAATGATGATGACATTATTCCACTCAGCTGAGAAATTTTGAGAGACTGCCGCTTTCTTACGAAAGGCCAGACGAGGCGCGATTTGTCCTGGTTTATTGCTTTATTAGTGGAACCTTCCTCTATCAGGGCTAACTTTTGACTGAAAAAATTTGTCTGTTTGTACACTGCTTAAGTGAATATTGTCCTATTGGCTACTTATCGGAAACACACCCTCTCCAAGAAGTACAGGAGTGGTGTAAGTTCGAGCTACTTAGAGAAATGACAAAGGAGGAGAGCTTTAAGTAATTTATATTTTTTTCCCGGGTTTCAGATGGACTTGTCAGAGTGAAACATGAATAATAGGTTGCAGGTCTGGATTGCTACTGCTGTGCTGTTTTAGTGCTCAAGGTCAGTCAGTCAATCGAATCATTGCTGATGTTTTCATAAAAATATGAACAGTAAAACTCATTAATTTCAGTCATAAGTTATATGTGTTAGTGGGGGGGGGGGAATCCCTCCCTTCCGCCCCCCCCCCCCCGAGGGAATTCGCACCCTGTATTAGTGAGAAAAGGAGTTCGCTTAACCAAGATATAGTAAATGAAGCTCTCTTGATAATGATGAATGTTTGTGACGATGTGAAGGACAGTACAAGTTAATTTCCCGTGTGTACTAACGTGACAAGTCGATCTCACAGTGTTTATAATAAGTTTGCAATTAAATTACTTCGTTTGCATGGTGTTCAACATTTTATAGACAGCCGCTCTCCTTTCCTAGCTCCTTTTACGTTTGTTCGTCGTACCGTCCGTAAGCGCAACAGCCGCCTTACCTAGCCAACCCGCTCAAAGTCAACCGAGATACAGTCGACCGTATGAGGTTCGAATGAGCGTGAGTGAACGAACTGGATCGTTTGCAGACCTCTCATAGTCATACGTGGTTAAAACTGACAATTACAAGTATCAATGCAACCCGTAGACCTATATGAACTTGGACATATCTTAAATTTCAATAAAGATCTAGAAACAAACTTTATTGAAGGACGTCCCCTATTTCGTGTCCTTGTAGTGCACAAATTAACTTAGGATTTAATATCTTTACCAACAGGTCTGAAAGGGTTCGAATATTTTTCTTGAATCAATGTCAGTTAAAGATTATTTTTAGTGCAAAAAGATTCCAGTTAACGTTTAACGTACTCCACCAACATTTAACCCTCACTTTGATATTCAAGAGAAAATTGTGCGCTTATACCACACAATATTCGTGTAATCTGAGAGGTTTATTAAGGTGTGAAGAATATAAATCAATGTTTACCTATGCGTAACGACTGAATCCATAATTGGAAGTCGTTTGTCTACTCAGGAAGTGTACACCCACAATTATTAAACTGGCATGACCAATGAATCATTCATATTTATGAATCCTGCTCAACGGGGAGTTGAATGCATAAACTCCAATTTTCTTTTCTTAAAAATCCTTAACTAAAGGGTAATAGACATGATCAATTATTTAGATGAAGTTACTGATGTTTACATCATTTGTACTTGAATAAGTCTCGGGGGACGTGATTAGCTCAGTGGCTTAGCTGCTTGCTTCCCACCCAGAAGACTGAGGTTCGAATCCCGTTCAATCCTGGGTTGAGATCTTCATCTCAAGAATCACGTGCCGTCAGGAAGGGCATCCGGTGTTAATTCCCCGGCGAAAATAAAAATGACCGGGCGAGTTGGCCGTGCGGTTAGGGATACGCGGCTATGAGTTTGCAACCGGGAGATAATGGGTTCGAATCCCACTGTCGGCAGCCCTGAAGATGGTTCTCGTGGTTTCGCATTTTCACACCAGGCAAATGCTGGGGCTTTACCATAATTAAGGCCACGGCCGCTTCCTTCCAACTCCTGCCCCTTTTCTACCCCATCGTCGCCCTAAGACCTATCTGTGTCGGTGCGACGTAAAGCCACTAGTAAAAGGAAAATGAGCCTGGGTGGCTTCAACGATCCCAGAAATAACTGGGATAAGCTGAAGAAAGTTTTACACTTAAATAAGATTCGATTTCAATTGTGATATGAGAATGTTTGTTAACTAACGCAGATACTGATGACGTTGATGATGGAGCAACACGGAATAGAAACTAAAAGGTTGTAAATCAAATATCCAATAGGCCTACTGGAGTTTAAAAAAAATCTCTCATGTGCCGTTTGAAAAAGTAAAGGTTGTGAAACGGGAATTGAACCAAGCACGCCGTACAACTCTGAATAGTCAGCCGCCTTGAATGTTAACATACGGGCTGAGTGGCTCAGATGGTTGAGGCGCTGGCCTTTTGACCACAACTTGGCAGGTTCGGTCCCGGCACAGTGGTTTTTGAAATTGCTCAAATACGTCAGCCTCATGTCGGTAGATAAACTGACACGTAAAAGAAATTCCAGCACCTCGGCATCTCCGGAAACCGTAAAAGTAGTTAGTGGGACGTAAAGCCAATAAAATTATTATTATTCAATATTAAGAAATTATTTCATTTTAATTCATTCAATGTTACTAATATAACACAGTGTACGTCCGTACATTCGCCTTTTGTCATTGAAATAGTACTGTATACACGATGTCTGTCTGTCGTTCTGTTTGGATTGGATATATGAAAAAACTACGAATCCGTTTCTTATAAACTTTCTTCTTTTTTTCTTTCTTTCTTAGTCTGTTTATCCTCCAGGGTCGGTTTTTCTCTCGGACTCAGCGAGGGATCCCACCTCTGCCGCCTCAAGGGCAATGTCCTGGAGCTTGAAACTTTGAGTCGGGGATAAAACTGGGGAGGAGAACCAGTACCTCGTCCAGGCGGCCTCACCTGCTATGCTGAACAGGGGCCTTGTGAGTGGATGGGAAGACTGGAAGGGATAGACAAGGAAGAGGGAAGGAAGCGGCCGTGACCTTTAGTTAGGTACCATCCCGGCATTTGCCTGGAGGAGAAGTGGGAAACCACGGAAAACCACTTCAAGGATGGCTGAGGAGGAAATCGAACCCACCTCTACTCAGTTGACCTTCCGAGGCTGAGTGGACCCCGTTCCAGCCCTCGTACCACTTTTCAAATTTCGTGGCAGAGCCGGGATTCGAACCCGGACCTCCGGGGGTGGCAGCTAATCACGCTAACCACTACACCACAGAGGCGGACATTTATTATTATTATTATTATTATTATTATTATTATTATTATTATTATTATTATTATTATTATTATTATTATGCTGAAAATTTACTGACGATTTCCATAGTCGTAAATTTTAATACTGATATTTATCAGAGACTCCGAATGTAAATTTGAATGTTTGTCAAGAATGCGACCGAAACTTCAGGTGACAATTCTGACTGTTATCTCCCGCGATCCTCCCCACCCACTTAACGTAAAGTTTGTTAAATGAAGTTTAATATCAAATTATCGGACACGATTTAATAATATTTACCTTTCTGTTGATGAAATATCACTTCCATCACAGCCACTGTTTCTACATAATTGGTAATTTTATTGAGGTTGTGTTAGAACTCGTTCAATGGATGTGAGCATGTAGGTGTTTTGACTGCTGTAATATTGACGTGTGAGAATTAAGCTTATGACAAGAACAGAGATATTTTTCATTTATCGATTTCTCTTCAGGGTGTAAACTGTAGACAAGACTGCAGAATATTGATGCAAAACCAGCTAGAAAAGAGACTATTGTTTGTCAACTTCCTGACTCGCTGACATGCTGGTACTTAAGAAAGTTTGTCGGTTGAGAAACACGCAACATTGTAATCTCCTGCTAGTTTCCTTCCTTGTATTTCAATCAACACAAGAAATGTTGGCTGTCATTTTAAGTTACAAGAGTAAAAAATATTGCGTAGACGCCCATCGAGAAGGAAATCAGTTCCCTTCTTAGGTAATTATTACCTATCACAATGGGAGCTATATCTCCCAGGTAGATAAACTCTTCTGAATGGGTATAATTTAGGAAGTAAATGATATGTTCGTATTACTACGTTTAAGAACAAAAATGTCCAGTATAAACGCAGCAGAATTCAGTTTGAAGTAACCATTAAGGGAAAATCAAAAGGTCAAAATGTCAAGGAAGAATAGTTAAAGTAGTTAAAATCATTGTTGTTGTTTGTTGTTTGTTGCTATTTTGCTTAACGTCGCACCGACACAGTTATGACTTATGGCGACGATGGGATAGGAAAGGTCTGTTAAAATCATTAGTCTGATGACCACATCGGTCCATTATCGTGATCATGAAGTCAGGAAATAGATGGGTTCGAATTTCGTCGTCAGCGGCGTAGTCTTAAGAACTGAAAGTCGAGAACGCCTTGACTCCTGTGAACTTAAAATGCGGATGCATATATGTACACTGCCCGATAGCATGTAAGGATGGAGTATCTTGTGCTAGTATATTGATTAGGTCTTTGTTAGGTCTAGAATTACAAAGAAAGCGATCATGACCGAGTGAGTTGACTAAACTGTGCCAGGATGTGTAGCTAATTGCTAGCAGGTAGGTGGGGGGTTTGAACTCCACTGTCGGTAGCCCGGAAGATGGTTTTCCGTGATTTCCCATCTTCACTTTAGATCAATTTCGGGACTGTACCTTAAAATCACAGCTGCTACCTTCCCAGTTCTGGTCCTTTACTATCCCAGCGTATCTGTGTCAGAGCGATTAAACAGCCAGTAAAATAAAGTGGCCGTAGCTTTTAGGTTAGACATAATCCCAGCCATCAATGCGGAATTGAAATAGCACAAACTTCTTCTTATATGTTCCGAGTAAGAGTGCACTCTGATCTAGAACCTCAGACTAGCCTTAAATTGATAATAGGGCTGCAAATTGAAACGTGCCCAACAGCCGTTTCTATATTGGACAGTGTTCGGAATGATTCCGTTAGCACTGAACGCTCGTCAAAAATATTCTCATTAATGTTTTGTTGTAAAGGACATTTTGTTCTTTAAAGCATAATCTGATGTAGCAATGTACTTGTATTTTACAACTTGATTGAACCTATCTTAGAACAAAGAAGGATTCTGTTGTATGAGAAGAGAAGCTGGGTGGAATCATGGTCAAAATACATTTACATGATGAATCAATAGCCATGAAAATATTTGAAGAAGCTGTTTGTAGGACTCGTTCATGCAATTTTAATGGATGAGAGCCCAGCTCCATGGCTAAATGGTTAGCGCCCTTGCCTTTGGTCACAGGGGTCCCGGGTTCGATTTCCGGCAGGGTCGGGAATTTTAACCATCATTGGTTAATTTCGCTGGCCCGGGGGCTGGGTGTATGTGTTGTCCTCATCATCATTTCATCATCATCATCATCATCATTATCATCACCACGACGTGCAGGTCGCCTACGGGTGTCAAATCGAAAGACCTGCACCTGGCGAGCCGAACTTGTCCTCGGACACCCCCGGCATTAAAAGCCATACGCCATTTCATTTCAATGGATGAGAGGAAGTTCGCATAGGAAGCGTACAAACTCTGTAATACCGGACAGAGGAGGACCTAGAACACAATGATTATTAGATTAGTCTCTACTGATTCCAGGGTGGAGAGGAAGGCGAGAAATAGGCTACTAAAAAGGGATCATAGTGGCGTTACATCTGTTCACACAAACTAGCACACTAACCGCTTAATGGAATGGGGCATGCATATGTGCCGTAAATGAATGGGGTATACATATGTGCCGGGTTAGACTTCTCCTGGTATTGTTTTGCACAACAAATTTCCTCCCTGGTCCCTGGAATAACTCTTTTAACCTTCCATTGGAGTAACGCCAAATGAAAATATCAAATTCCTGAACACTGAAGGGAACATGCTTTCCGGATTTTCAAAATTCCTAGGCCAAAGTTGGATTAGAGTTAAATATAATGGAATATATTTTTAACTAAATACGATCAGGATCACTGTAAAAATAGTTTTCTGGACCTGTAGATATCGTTCTCTATTGGTAAACTGGGGATATACACCTTTAAATACTATTGACCTTATCAGGGATCGAAGCCACTGTCTTGGGAAAAGGAGGACAATAACTAACTAAAAGCTCCATTGAGATCGGCAGTGGCAATTTTCTGTACCTTGTTGGGAGGTAGCGTTGCTCACGTCCGTAGGTTTAACCTCTAATTGCCCTACACGTGCCTCCTGGGTGGTGCTAACTGAGCAACAGTGAAAACAGGCAGCCAGACTATCCACAGGATCTCCTGGCAATGACATATTTTCGACGAAATAATAGAAACAGTTCTTCTCAGAACTCACTAGTGAGAAACATTGGTCCATCTATCAGACTCCTACAACTGAATGTCGAGGGCATTAGCAAGGCAAAGTGTGACTATTTGTCGAAATTCCTGTTGGACAATAACATCGACATTGTCGCCATTCAGGAAACTCATGTTTCCAACGAAGAAGCATTCCGAAGCAGAGGTCGAATTCCTGGATATACTGCTCTTGGTGCAACTTATCACGAGGTATATGGTATTGCTACGTATGTTCGGAGCAACCTAAACAAGGCTTCACTAATATCTGTTAATGTGGAGGAAGATATACATACGGTTGTCATGCAAGTGCATGATATCACTATAACAAATGTTTATAAGCCACCTAAGACACCCTGGCCCGATTTTGTCTTACAAACTGCAGAACATCCTGCAATTTATATAGGGGACTTCAATAGTCACCATGAATTTTGGAAATACTCTGACAATGATGAGAATGGAAGTATGCTTGCAGAATGGGCTGAAGTGAACAATCTTCATCTAGTGTTCGATGCCAAAGATCAAGGTACTTTCAGGTCAGCTGCTTGGAGTAAGGATTCTAATCCTGACTTATGTTTTGTTACCTGCAATGACAGAGGTTTCCCGATCAATGCCACAAGAAAAGTGATAGATGCCTTCCCCCACAGCCAGCACAGACCTGTAATAATACAAATTGGTTGCACGGTCCCTGTCATACGATCAACTCCACATGCTCGATGGAACTTCCAGAAAGCTGACTGGGCAAAGTTTTCGAGGGAACTGGATAAGTGCATTCGCTGGATCCCTCCATCTCATAAGAACTACCATCGGTTCATCGGTGCAGTAACAACAACAGCTAAAAAGTGTATGCCGAGAGGATATCGAAAAGAATATATCCCAGGATGGAGTGATGAAAGTGAAACACTGTACCAACAATTCCAGCAAAGTAGTGACCAAGAGATAGCTACAGAACTTTTGACCAGCTTAGACTTATCTCGTAGGCAGAAATGGACAGACACAATTGAAAGTATGGACTTTACCCACTCAAGCAGGGAAGCATGGAGTCTTCTGAGGAGATTGGGAGGAAGTGGATCAGTATGCAGGAAACCTTCAGGAGTAACACCTGACCAAATTGCTTCCCACATCATTACCACATCAAGAGTGCCTCCCGACAAGAAACATACCAAACATATCAGACGGCAGCTTCGTGACTTGAAAAAGACAACATCTCCCTCATCTGAATATGCACGCCCCTTCACAGTTTTAGACATTGACATGGGACTGAAGGACCTCAAACCTTTTAAGTCACCTGGTTTCGATGGCATCCATCCAGAATTTCTTATTCATTTGGGAGGATATGCTAAGAAATGGTTGGCAGAGTTCTTTACTGACATCCTACTGACTGGTCAACTTCCACTGGAGTTCAAGAAGGCAAAGATAATTTCTATTCTGAAACCTGGCAAACCCAGCAACAAGGTAGAAAGCTATCGACCCATTGCCCTTCTTAGCTGCTGCTACAAACTTTTTGAAAAGTTGATATATAACAGAATAAGTAGCGCAATCCTAGAGCATATTCCAGTTGAACAGGCAGGCTTCAGACCAGGACGTAGCTGCTGTGACCAAGTATTGTCTCTTACATCCTTCATTGAGGCAGGATATCAAATGAAGCTGAAAACATCTGTAGCATTTGTTGATCTTACTGCTGCCTTTGACACTGTATGGAGGGAAGGCCTTATCTACAAATTTCTTCGTATCATACCATGCAGAAAGATGGCTCAACTGATTAACAACATGTTAAGTGATCGGAAGTTCCAAGTAATCACTGGATGCAAGATAAGCAAGGAGAGGAAGCTGAACAACGGATTGCCCCAAGGATCAGTTCTCTCACCATTATTGTTCAACTTATATCTCTCTGACCTTCCTGACACTTCATCCAGAAAATTCTGCTATGCCGACGACTTGGCTCTAGCTGTACAAGATCAGGTAATGGAGACGACTGAAGAGATTCTGACCAAAGACCTGTCTTTACTGGAAGACTACTTCAAAATCTGGAGACTCCAACCCAGTGCGAGCAAAACAGAAGTGTCCTGCTTTCATTTAAATAATCGTTTGGCGAACGTGAAACTGAATGTTAGTTTCAGAGGGAGAATTCTTCATCATAACTGGAACCCAAAATACCTTGGTGTCATCTTGGACCGTACACTATCCTTCAAACAACACCTCCTGAACTTAGCACAAAAGTTGAAGTCTCGAAATAACATCCTTCATAAACTGTGTGGAACTACTTGGGGATCTTCAGCAACCACTTTGCGATCTTCAGCCCTGGGTTTGGTGTATTCAAGTGCCGAGTATTGTGCACCTGTTTGGATGAACAGTCATCATACAAGGCTTGTTGACACCCAGCTTAATACCACAATGCGCATCATATCTGGCGCAATCACATCTACTCCAGTTCATTGGCTTCCACTGCTAACTGGTATAATGCCACCTGATCTACGCCGATCTAATGCCCTTATGAAGGAATTTCACAAGATCTCAAGAAATCCTAGTCTACCCGTGAATAGTGACCTGCCACTTCTGAATCTTAACAGACTAAAATCACGCCATCCAACTCTGCGTGATGCCTCTAACATGGATGCTAAAGATTTTAAATCTCTTGATGAGTGGAAAAGTAGATGGGAAGCAGCAACGGATGTGCGCCTTCATACCTTCTTCTCAGGTCCCAGACTTCCAAGTGGATCCCACCTACCACGCAAGACCTGGACTGCCCTGAATAGAATCAGAACAGGACATGGTCGGTGCAGAGCCGCTCTCCATAAGTGGAAAAAGCTACCTAACCCAGACTGTGACTGCGGAGCTCCACACCAGACTGTTCGTCATATCGTCAGGGAATGTAGGATTCGAGCCTATCACGGTGATGAGGATGACTTCCTGCTGCTAACTCCGGATGCTGCACGCTGGATCGAAGAATTAGACATTCAATTGTGAAGCACAAGTTGCTTTGTTTCTCAGCTGTAAATATGTATATATGTATATTACTGATTATGTCTGTATAAGCCATACGCTAAATAATAGCTGGTGTTTTATCATATGAACCGGCACATGGCTGGAATCCGGTTGAAATGATTAAGATTTTAATGGATTTTAACTGTCTGACTTCAGTTATCGAGACGTCAAATCGAAAGACGGACCTGAGGCTTCGCGCGTGCTCCACCAACCAAGAAATGCTTGTGAGCTGGATAATCAGGTGAGTGCTGCAGCTCACTCACAACTAAGAGACGGTAATCACCACTCATTTACCGAGGATGTTCAATTGTGGGGAATAAAGTAGTCAATTTAAGAACAGGAACAATGGACTAAAACTTCATTACTGTAATAGCGAGTAGCGACCCTGAAATATATTCAATTGGATGGTCCGAGATAATGACGAGGAAAATGCTGTTAAGGTAATAAGGTAATATCCTTATGACTCCTCTCATCTGTGAAGAATTATGTTTGAAAGATTACCACATCTCACGCAGGAAAGAGAAAGGGATAAATTATTCGTCGAGCTTCCCATCATATCCGAGCAATTAGGACCAAACATAAATGATTAAACAGAAGAAATTCTACATTCCAAGAAGTCTCTGCTTAATA
Organism: Anabrus simplex; assembly: GCF_040414725.1. Lineage (NCBI taxonomy): Eukaryota > Metazoa > Arthropoda > Insecta > Orthoptera > Tettigoniidae > Anabrus > Anabrus simplex. Next base: position 470,599,142 of record NC_090265.1, on the reverse strand, counting down.
GTTTGCAGGAGAATATATAGAGATAGAGACTTGTCGAAGGGAAGCATCCTAAATTCCTACGGTTCACACATTCCACATTATTTTATTCTCTTTGCGAGTCACCGGCAGTGTGTCACCCACTGGATCCCAAGTTTACGGCAGAGGGAGTCGGGTTTTTGAAGGGGGAAGGTAACTGCATTTGGCACACATTGCCGTGCGATTTCGGTACGTGAAAAATCTTTGGTAGAGTAACTCATTTAATGTTTACCCGATAAAATTTATTGAAACAGCGATAGATTGACCAACAGACTGTCGGTTTCTCTGCAATCTGGTAGAGTGAAACGGAACGTCGAAATCGACCAGCAGACAGCCCAAATGGCGTCAAATAAAATGTCTGCAACAGTAGCTGACGCCATAATAATAATAATAATAATAATAATAATAATAATAATAATAATAATAATAATAATAAATTATTATTATTATTATTATTTCTTTTTTAATCTGCTTACCCTCCAGGGTTGGTTTTCCCTCGGACTCAGCGAGGGATCCCACCTCTATCGCATCAAGGGCAGTGTCTTGGAGCGTGGGACACTGAGTCTGGGATACAACTCGGGAGGATGACCAGTACCTCGCCCAGGCGGCCTCACCAGCTATGCTGAATAGGGGCCTTGGTGGTGGATGGGAAGATTGGAAGAGATGGACAAGGCGGAGGGAAGGAAGTGGCCGTGGCCTTAAGTTAGGCACCATCCCGGCATTTGCCTGGAGGAGAAGTGGGAAACTACGGGAAACCACTTCCAGAATGGCTGAGGTAGGAATCGAACCCCCTCTACTCAGTTTACCTCCCGAGGCTGAGTGGACCCCGTTCCAGCCCTTGTACCACTTTCCAAATTTCGTGGCAGAACCGGGAATCGATCCCAGGCCTCCAGGGGGTGGCAGCCAATCACACTAACGACGACACCACAGAGGCGGAGGACGAGAACTTTCAGTAGTTTAAATCACAAGGTGCAGCTCGAACCCAGATCCGAGGAAATGCTATTTGAATATTTTGAGAGTGATTCACTTAAACCAGCACGCGACAGCGCATTCTGGCAACGAACGCACAGCGCAATGAGCAAGCTCTCTGCTTCACGAGCTTGCGATTCACGGATCGGAACTTACCTCAGAGGTGCTTTTTGTTTGTTACTGTTGTATGCAGGCCGCGGTACTCCCCACTCCTCCGTACTCGCAACACAACTCTTACAGCGATGTATACAGACAACAAATGTATTGACAAAGAGGTGCGAAAACGCTTTGGTCACAATCGTTTACCCAAACATAAAACAAAAACCTATATTCAAAAGAACAAATCGTTAATGGTTTAACGTCGTACCATGGTCGTGCTAACACACTGTACTGGGAAGAGAAGTAGCCATGACCTTAATGAATTAAGTACAGCCCGATATTTACCTAGTAAAGAATGGGAAATCACAGAAACTATTGCTGATATTGGGGTAACGAACCAATGGAAGCTTATAGCTATACGACTTTTACCGCGCAGCCAAGTCGCTCGGTGTGATTAGGGCTATTATATTACTGCTCACTCCAGCTATTCTCTGACAGATGTCTACTTAGTAGATGTTGCAAAGTGTATTTGACTGTAAATTTTAATGGACTGACTGTATTACAGGAAGAGACGCCACAACTATTAGAAAAAAGAAACTGCATGACAATGAGAACAAAACGATGAAGAAGACACCTTCCTCTGCATATGACCTAGATTTTCTGAGTTATTTTTCTTCGTGTTGCAAAGTGCAATAGGAAGATAGAAGTTACGCGACTGCATTTGGTGTGCCAAGAAACACCCCTACGATATTCTTCTTACTCTTCCACGCCTCTTTCCAGTTATATGGGGTCACCACTTTGTATGGATTTAGCCCATTTTTTACCTCCAGTCATGTTGCTCTAAGCTTGAATCCAGTATATTGTGGTTTCGAAGCCCGATGACGACAGCCCTATGGTTTCCTATATTCACACTACTTAAATGAAGCACACGGCGCTTTCTTCCCAGTCCTAGTAGGCCTACTGTCCCATTCTATCCATTATAAACTGTAATGCCTTTCAGTAATTAATCTGTCGGGAACGCTCTTTGAGTTAGATAACTAAGAGCCTCCAATCCTCTATCCTCTAATTATAACTCTACGTCTTTGTTTAGTTCCATACCTCTAACCCAGGGGTTTCCAAATGGTGGTTCGCGAAGCAATTTTTGCGGCCCGCGAGAGCACTTTAAGAAATAATGTGAAGAAAAGTCAAAAGTACTCCAGTAACGGTTTATAGTGAAATTCTAACCGAGTGAGTGGCTGCGTGGTTTGGGTCACGTAACTGTCAGCTTGCATCTCGGAGATAGTGGGTTCTAACCTCACTGTCGGCAGTCCTAAAGATGGGTTTTCTGCGGTTCCCCATTTTCACAACAGGAAAATGCTGTGGTTGTACCCTAATTAATATAACGGTCGCTTTCTTCCCCTTTCCAGCCGTTTACTATCCCATCGTCGCCATAAGACCTATCTGCGTCGGTGTGACGTAAAATAAAAAAACAAAAAAACACGAGTTTTGATAATGATCCCCCATTCACAAGTGATACCATGTATATTTTCAGTGAAATATTTCTACGGTCTTGTCTTCTTTCATTCTCCTAACAGAACCGTAATTAACCTTCAGTACTCAAGATTGTAGTACTAAATTCCGACACAATCGACTGACATTTCGGTGGGCACAAATGCACTAGACTCGTATAAATAGCCTTTAGAATATAATAATTCTCCGCGTTTCGAGAATAGTGGGAGAACTTTAAGCACATATTCTTCTTATGCTTCTTCTCATTCTTCTTCTTATTATTATTCTAAACGGGTGTGACTCATTTCAATTCAGTGTCAATCTGTGGTACTATGATAAATACAAAGCAAATATTTTCAGAGGTTTTCTGTTGGAAAATCATTGAGATCCCGCAAACTCTGGGCAAGCCGTGCCCGCTAAGCACCCAAGGAAACACTGGTGCAGGTTGTTTCTTAAAGAACGTTACATATGAAACATATGAAAGCCTGCGTGGGTGATGCAGCATGCTGTAACTTTAAACTCGGCCTATACGTGATGTGGCGATAGTTGATTATGTAAATGGATCCCTCTAGTCTGCTTATCTGACGTGTGGTTGCCCTTAGCAACTAGCGTGTGGCAGGCGATACCAAGAAGAGTTGACTCACTCAACCATTTGTTATACCACATTATTGTGTAATGTTACGAGATCCGTAGCAGAAGAGAAAATTATGTCCACTAAATTTATAGTCCAGTTGCTGTATATGGATTTTAATACCTCGAGAAATAGAATTCGAAGAGTTACGAAAATGAAGAAATAACTACAGTATATTTTACTGGATGTCAGAAACTGTTATCTGCGTGATATTGACTTGTCTGAATGTACATTGTTATTTGATATTAGCCTACTGCTTTAAAATATTTAATACGAATATAATCTCAGAATAAAAAATAAATAAATATACAGTATGAACATAGGTACACAATATACGCAATAATATGTTACCCTACGTATATCTTAAAATGTACTCTGTTTTGCACGTTATTGGGAGTTCTAAGAAACTTCTGATTTATGTGTGTATATTCTTTCTTCATTAACTATTACTCTTAAGTGAATTTAAGGTGACAAATTAAGGAAATTTTTGTACCAGGTGTGAGGTTTTTAATGTTAAAAATTATTGAATAAATATTTCATTAATAAACGTTGTTATTGATTATATAATGTATTAGTTAATAAGTAGGCCTAAATCATACCTAATTGCAAACGTGTACTTTTGGAAGTGCGAGTGTGTGAGGATTTGATCCTAAAGAAGTTGTTTCACAGATCATATAAATACCCTTTACATATAAACGACCTAAGAAAGCGGTGAATCCACAAGTTTAGGTTTGGCAAACAAACACTTATCCAACCAAATCAATCATATCGACTCAGAAACTTCAACCCATGTCACTCACATCTTCAAATGCACTATGTTTTGCAAATTATTCGGAGTTTTGTTTCCGTTTTAAATACGGGGTGGTCGGAACAGGAGACAACACGGAAAATCTAAGATATGCATTTGGAAACGTACGGTATATACTTGCGTATGATGCCACTAGATGGTGTATGTAAACAACAATGTGGGTGAAAGCATGCCCCCAAGTTCAGTGTGTGAGTGAGAGCGTCACACCATGGAAGTCAACAAGCAGGAGCCGCCTTATTCGCCTGATCTGAGCCCATGTGACTATGAACTAAACCCCAAAGTCAAGAAGCCATTACGTGGACAACGGTTTGCTAACAAAGAGGACATCGTAACAGCATTTCGGAGAGAGGTGTCACACGTTAGCGATACACATGCAGCGAATAGTATTCAGCGCCTGCACCAACGCTGGCAACGCACAGTGGAAACCTTGGGTGATTATTTCGAAGGTCTGTAGCCAGTGGAGACCTGTCCTTTGTATGTAGTCTTGTGTATTTGATGTCTACTCGTGTACCATAATAAAACAATGTTTACCAATGGCCTGTGTTATGTAACTTTCCTACGAGAATCTCCTGAAGTCAAAATTTGTCTTCAGGCACTATGCATAAGTACATGCCCTATATTTCCAAATGCATATCTTAGATTTTTCCGTGTTGTCACCTGTTCGCGAGGGAAAAAAATAGTTGACATGACTTATGACTCGACCCTCGTATATGTCCCGCCATTGTCATTTTATCATCTGCTGAAGTTAACCAATCAAATCACTTCACGGACGAATTCAAATGTGGTTTGCGAGGCGGTGTTGCTAAACCTGCACGTGGCTAACGAACGACTTGAGAGCCATGCCCAGAAATCAGCATCAAACACAAACACACCGTGGGTTTCAGGCCATGTTACAGTACTATGACGTGATCTTGTTAGCTCGGAGATCCGTGTTCAAATCCCTCTCTTGGCGAAGATTTTTCTTCGTTTGGTAGTTTAACAACACCGCCTCGCCAAGCTCATTTGAATTCGCCCGCGAAGTGATCTAACTGGCTAACTTCAGCAGCTGATAAAAGGACAACGGTGTGAGGTATCGAATTAATTTTTCAAATTCTCTCAAGTAAATGTTGTTTTATGTGAATTTAAGTTGAAATATTGTGAAAATTTGTACAGCAGGCATGAGGTTGTTGGACTTACAAATTAGGGCATTGATAATTCTAATGACTGGATTTTTAAGCGTTTTTTTTACAAGTTGCTTTATATCCCACCGACACAGATAGATCTTATGGGGATGATGGGAGTGGGAAGGAAACGGCCGTGGCCTTAATTGAGGTACAGTACCAGCATTTGCCTGGCATAAAAATGGGAAACCAAGGAAAACCATCTTCAGGGCTGCCGACAGTGGGGTTCGAACCCACTATCTCCCGATTACTGGATAATGGCCACACTTAAGCGGCTCCAGCTATCGAGCTCGGTAGGATTTTTAAGCAAACTACTTTTATTGATTTTAATTACAGTAATACAACGTAATTTCACTTCATATTATAGAAACGCCTACCTATATTATTATAGACCAGCCCAAGTTCGACATTAATGCCATAGTTGGTTGAATGACAGGATTCTTCCTTACAGTTTCGAAGAAGGTTGAAAATGACCACAGGTTTTAAGAACAAACATGTAGGTTACGGATGCAAGACATGCAGTACTGTGATAATGAGGAGGAATGAGATACTTCTTGTGCAGGGTATCTGTCGGAACTGCAAGAACACTACTAGACAGTTTACCAAGGCATATTTCATGAGGAATAGGGAATCCATGACATACGTGAGCAGGAGATAGTTGCCTTACTTGTGGCAGGCTTTCTCGCTTTCATCTTTCCTGTCCAACCTCACTTGGTCATCTCTTGTTCTCTTCCGATCCTGAGGACTGGGGAGTCTTCTTGCCCTTAGTTGCCCTTCCCTTTGTTTAACCGACTCCTTCATTCTGCGAAGGTACGGCCCTCTTTCATTTTTCTTCTGGTTAGAGGTTGGTTGTCAAATTGTACTTACTCTTAAGACAATACTCACCATCACTCTAGTATCAAATATACTGGTAGAGTTATATCTTTCCACATTTCACCAATTGTGTGACTCTGGAAGTTCGATACTCTATTGCCATTGACATGCTCACTATACACATCACCAACAGTCGAAGATTCAAACATCAGATCTCGAAGCTCTCAGCTCGGTGAGTAAAATGCTTAACTTTTATAATTTTTCAAGACAATAATTGTAGCTTTAGGCGTTAAAATAAACAATTAGATGAGCAAGTTGGCCATTACACGCCAAGTGAGGTTCAAACATATTGTAAGCTCCTAATGTTACTCAACAGCAACAACAACAACAACAACAACAATAATAATAATAATAATTGTACCGGGCGGTACACCTCCACTCCGTTTATTTAAAATGTGCGCCTGTTGAAAACTCCTCTGCTGGAGGAGGGCTGAACTTTATCTACGCTGTTAATTCTTTACTTTCTCAGAAGATGTCACCATGTGGAAAAATTTGAGTTTTTGAACTGTGTCATTTTTGATGTGTTTTTGTTTCGCTTGAAGTAAGAAGTGTGAACTTTCTCTTCTAGAGGACACTACTGAAGATCTACTATAGTGCAACCTAGTGCGGAGTCAAAGAACTATTTTGTTGGAGAAAATTTAATTTCAAGAGTTTGTTCTTTGTTAAATTTCTTTCTGTCTTTGTTTAAGTTGGCAATATTTACCCCTTTCTTCCCCTTGTTATGAATGTATCCAATCCCGAAATTCTTCTATTAATTTCTGACCAATCGGGTGTATCTTCCCCCAACTTGTATCGGTTGCGGGGTCCTAGCCAATAAAGAGATTGTGGGCGGGTGTTTTCTTTCCCCTAACGCCTAGAACCTTCCACGAGAGGATATAAACTGCTGATTTTTGGGTCTCTGCGCCACTTCTGTTCCATCTTTCAGTGTGTTAAGTACATAGCAGGGGGCGGGAAGCGCCTCTTTCTTCGGCAGCGGTCAACAACAAGGTAATGGCCGATTAATAACTTCTTTCTTTGCTAGCTCAGCAGTTTAACTTTCGGGGCGGGTTCTAAGGGTTCCACCATGTAACCTTTTCCTAAATGTAACTACTCTTTTATATATTATCTTTTAAAGCTTCATATTGGGATAGAGAGTGCTAACCCTCTCGAGCTCCCACTCATATTGTTGTGAGGTGAACTTAGTTTTCTCAACCTCTTCTTCGATAACGTAAAACAAAGTGTTCTCTTCTTAAGTCACCTCTTTAGTATGGGATTAGCCCTTGTATTAACGGCCTAGTGCCAAGTAGGTCTTAATCAAAGTGTATTAGGAGGGCAAGTTCGCCTCCTCTCAAATTGTTATTTTAGAGGTCATTTAATTAACCTCCTTTTCATTTAATAGACCTCAGTAGATTGGGTATTTTACCCCTGTGTTTACGTCCGTTGAGGACAACTTGAAGGTGGAGTTTGGTGTGGCCTATGATTGGCTTACACTTTGAGAGTAGATTGCTCTTTTGGAATTCAATTTTTGTATGCCTCGAGGAGGCTTTACTGTGTAATTTGGAGCAAGTGCTCCAGGGTTTGATTGGGGTCTTCTGCCCCTTTGTTAAAATTTGTATATCGGAAAGTTGGGCTAGTCGCTCAAGAATTGTGAACTCAGGGCTCGAAGCCCAAATTCTGTAATCTCTGTAATTGTACATTTCAAATTGTGTTTCGGCTACTAAGTACCTGTTCTTTGTTATTACTTAATTTTGAAAAGGAAATATAACCTTGTTAAATTTTACAGTAACTTTGATTCCGTAGTTTGAGACTCATTCACGCCCGCACCTTCTTTCACCTCTACCTACCACCAAAACACGGTAACAAGTGGTAGCAGAGCGTGGTTGAATGGGTCTCAATTTAGCCCCTTTTGACGGCTAGACCTTGTTTTGATCCGAACTCTAACTATTTTTTCAGCTGCTGGAATTTTTTGACTTTTTCAAAATTGTTGTGTAACCATGCCCGGCCCTCGCGATGTTCTCCATCTTAATTATTTGCGTAAAGAGGAGTTGATCTATGAATTAAATATCAGAAATGTGCAATCTGGAGGCACGGTTGCAGTAGACACTAACAAGCTTAGAGAGTCCCTTGATTTGCCCATTTCCATCCCCAATTTGGGAGAGAAAGAAATTGATGACTCTCTTTCCACGGTCGTCGAGAATATTACTGGGCTAGCTTCCGTAGTTAGTTTTTTTGATGAAAATGATCCTTCTCCTAATCAAATTAAGCGTGTGCAAGCTAGGCTGTTTCACTTTTCAAATAGAGTTAACGATCTATTGTCTCTAAAGTTGAATGACGTTCAGAAGAAGGAAGCTAGTGCGCTGCTGGAAACTATGTCTGAATTATCTAGCAAGGTCACTCAATTGTTAACGGGGGAGGTTCCGCCCAAAAGCGATCAACCCACCATAGTAAATGTAGGTAGTGAGGACGCGCCTCCCAAGGGAGAAGTTAATAGGAAAACCATCGCTGCTCAAACTATCTCTGCCCCATTGGACAACGAGTCTGAACGCCGTGCATCGTTGAGTAACATCCGTTCTGAGTTAACTTCCTTGCCATTGAAACCTTTACCCACTATGTCACCTGGGTTTAGCAGCTTGCCTCATCCATTGGCAATGTTGCTCAGAGGCATTTCTAAGTTTTCCGTTAATACCACCAGTGATGTAATTTCATTTTTAAGATTTCTAGTGGAATTTCAGGATCATGCCCTTGTTTTTTCTCTTTCTCCATGTCAAATCTTGCAAATTATCTATCCGTATGCTATTGGTATTCTCTCTGATAAAATCGTAAGAGCCATTGCCGAGCAATCATCTATTGAGGATTTCCATGCCCATTTGCTAGCTAATTTCATCCCGGCTAGGGCCAGGTCCTCCCTTATTCAGAAGTACTATTATCGTGTACAGCGCTTGGATGAAAACTTGGCTGATTTCATACAGGACATTAAGTTTTATACTAGGGTGTTTGCCCTTCATTTTCCTGAAGATCAAATTGTACAGGCTATTGTAGAGGGAATTTCACCTCCCTATAGGTCATATTTGTGTTTCGCGGCGTGCCCGCAAACTTTCTCTGAACTTGAAGCATTGGCCGTTTCAGCGGAAGGAGTTAGATACGCCGATTCTTTGCGTGTCGCGAAAGAACCCCCGCCTTCCTTTAGTAACACTCGGCCTCCACCTCGCCGACCAGTCAATCCCCGTAAATGTTATGCTTGCGGGTCGCCTGATCATCTGCGCAACAAGTGTCCACTGATCAAGTCAAGTGGGACGAGGAATGGAGCCGGGTCATCACCAGGCTGTTTTAAGTGTAGGGCCTTCTCACATATCGCCAAGAATTGCCCAAACTCGAATAGCACCCCCTCCTGCTCAACTTCTGGTGCAAATTCCACCTACGCCAATAACAAAAAGTGACTAGTGGCTTCGGCTGAGTCGACTAATCCATCTTCCCGAGACTCAGCCCCTGGTAAACAGGTTGTAAATTCAGAGGACGATCAGCCTTCAAATTCATCTTTTGAATGCCCTAAAGAATGTCTTAGGATTGCGGCGGATACCCCCGCACCTGTTCCTTTTCTTAAGATTGAGCTAAATAACGAGCCTATAACAGCTCTCTTAGATTCAGGCAGTGTTTGTTCGATTATTTCGGCTGAATGGTATTCTAAATTGAAAACGGTTTGTAAACTTCCTGACTATCTCTCTTCTCCTGTTCAATACGTTTCGGCTAATTCATCTCCATTAGAAATTCTAAGTTCCTTACTGGTCAAAATTCGTGTTTTTAAGTTTACATGGAAAGTTAAATTGTTTGTGGCCAAGCAATTGTCTTGCCCCATTATATTGGGAGCTGACTTTATTTCTCACACTGGTCTTGTGCTCAATCTCCAGTCTAGGTCGTGCACATTCAAATTTGCTTCTAGTTGTAAAATACCACTATTAAAGTGTAATTCTGTGTCATGTTCATCTATTTCGCCTACCCAGGATGAGATGTTGTTAGACCTTAGACATCTACCTGAGGAGCAGGCTGATAGTATTCGTAAATTATGTCAGTCATTTCCAGAGGTGTTCTCTGATACTCTTGGTGTTACTGACCTTATTGAATACAAAATTGAGGTCACGGATTCGATTCCTGTCCGTTTTCCACCTTATAGGCTATCTCCACCTAAAATGAAGGCTCTGAAAGAAATTATCGATCAGATGTTGAAGGATGGTATTATTAGGCCCTCTAAGTCGGCGTATTCATCGCCTATTTTTCTAGTCCCGAAACCCCAAGGAGGCTTCAGGCCTGTCATTGATTACAGGGCTCTCAATCGGAAGGTGGTGTTGCAATCTGTGCCCCTTCCTGACCTTCATTCTTGTTTTTCATGGTTTCGTAAGGCCAAGTTCTTCACCATCTTGGACTTAAATCAGGCCTATAATCAAATTCCCCTTGCCGAAGAGTCTAAACACCTTACAGCGTTTGCCACGGACTGGAATTTATATGAATACAACCGCGTGCCTTTCGGGCTCCCCACGGGAGCAGCTGTACTCACTAGGCTATTAGATAGGGTCTTCTCCGACATCAAATTTGAGTACTTATATCACTACTTGGATGATGTCGTCGTATTTTCAGAGACTTTTGAAGAGCATCTAGATCATCTGCGAGAAGTTCTCGATCGCCTTCGTAAGGCTGGGTTAACGGTTAAGTTGTCCAAGGTTGCCCTTGCTAAGCCCTCTATGTCTTTCCTAGGGCATATTGTGTCACCTGATGGTGTAGCAGTCGATCATTCTAGAACACAGGCCATCCGTGATTTTAAACCTCCCAAGGACATTAAAGGTATCGCCAGGTTCATTGGTATGGTGAATTTCTTCAGAAAGTTCATTCCTAACTTTGCTAATAGAGCGGCGCCCTTAAACCTTCTTCGTAGGAAAGGCATCAAATTCGAGTGGGGACCTTCTCAACAAGCCGCTTTTGAAGATCTGAAATTAGCTCTCTGTAATGCCCCTGTCCTTGCTATGCCTGATTTCTCAAAGAAATTCATTGTCCAAACGGACGCGTCATCGTCAGCTGTAGCTGCAGTCCTTCTTCAAGAGACTGAACTAGGGAGGCGACCCATCGCCTATGCATCTAGGACTCTATCGGCTCAAGAAGCCAAGTATTCCATCTATGAGCTCGAAGGGTTGGCAGTCTTATTTGCCTTAGAAAAGTTCCGTCTCTATCTGGAACATGTCAAATTCGACCTGGAAACAGATAATCAAGCCTTAAGCTGGGTCTTAGGTAGGCCGCGTCGTACTGGTCGTATAGCCCGCTGGGCTATTCGTATTTCCGCCTTCCAGTTTGATGTTAGACATATCAGAGGTACCGAAAATGTTGTTGCTGATGGACTCAGCCGTATGTTTCATAACGATGTCGAGACCCACGAACCGGTCGAAAGTTCATCACCTTCCGAGTCCATACTATCTGGTATTAATGCCATCTTAACAGATGCTCCCATGCTTTTTAGGGATATTGAGAAATACCAACGTGAAGATCCGACGCTGGCTCCGATAATGGAAACCCTTTCTTCTGGGGAACATGTTGTCCCTTATGTTCTGAGGAATGGTGTTTTATGTTGCCCTTCGAGGCATGATAAGTTGATGAAAGTTGTTGTTCCAGCGGTTCTTGTACCTATGATCTTCAAGTATTATCATGAGACCCCATTAGGAGGGCATCTTGGAATCTTTAAAACCCGTGAAAAGATTCGTGAAATGTTCATCTGGAAAGGTATGGACGGCGAAATTCGTGAACTTGTAAAAGCTTGTAAATCTTGTTTGCTCAGTAAACCCACCATGTCCACCAAGGTTGGCCTTTTGTCTTCGCATCAAGCGTCGCGCCCCATGGAACGTCTGTATATCGATTATGTAGGACCTTTCCCCCAGTCAAAGGGTAATGCTAACAAGTTCATCTTTGTGTGCGTAGATGGTTTTACCAGATTTTCTTGGTTATTTCCGACCAAGCTGGCTACCGCTCAGTCCACCATTACCTGCTTAAATTCTATTTTTGCTTCTTTTGGTCCGTGTCAATATATTGTATCTGATAATGCTAAGGCTTTTACATCTAATTTATTTCGTAAATTCTGTTTTGACTTATCAATCTCTCATGTAACTACTTCTGCTTATTACCCTCAACCATCTCTGGCTGAACGGGTTAACCGTAATCTCAGGTCCGCACTGATTGCCTATCATCATGATGATCATTCCAGGTGGGACACGTCCCTGCATTGGTTAGCTTTTGCTTTGAATTCAGCGGTTCATGAATCTCATAAGTTCACTCCAGCTTCCTTGATGTTCAAGTTTGTTCCCAACACGCCGCTCTCTAACCTCTGGTCTCTGAGTGACATTCTACCCGAGACAATAGATCCGGATAACATTAAGGATCTTTGGAAGAAGGCTAAAGCCAATCTTAAAGTGTCTCATGAAAAGGTTAGGGAAAGGTATGATCGTGGACGGAGACCCACCCCTTTGAAGGTAGGTGACCAAGTTATGGTCAAAAATTTTGTTCCCGCGGGCAAGCTTGCCCCCAGATTTCATGGGCCTTGTATAATTCTCGATTTTCTCACGCCGGTTACATTGTTAGTAAGCAATCCAGCCACCGAGAGGATATTTAGGGTTCACCTGTCCCAGGTGAAACCGGTGTAAATTTTGTGTCAACTTGCTTCATATAATTTGATAAGGATATGAAGGTTATATTTTTTTTTGAGTTTTCAATTTCTAGGCATTCTGCCCCTTCTATAATATTTTGTCTTCTATGTAAGCCTTTTGTAAAACCTCCCCCGATTTGTTAAACTGCCATTCTGTCCTTGCCTCGGCCATTACCACGCTCCCGTCTCCTGCTGTACACACTGTGGCTTGCCAAGATTAAATGCCATGGATATTTGCACGCCGCTAGTCCCTCTACCTCTCTACATGCCTGTACCCTCAAAAGAAACATGATGGTCCAACACAATTCTGCCGCCTAGCTTTAATGTTTCAGTGCCCCCGCAGCCGCGCGGCGCTGTGCCGCGGTTGGGACCGAGGACGGGCCCCCTCGGCCCCAGCGAGGACGACATGTGCACGGCGAGCCGGAGCTCTCCTCCCGGCCAAGGCTGATGTGCGGCGCACGATCTGCTACTTGCCCGCAGCCTGTATATGTTCACCGCGGGCGCGGCGTGCTTCAACACCTCTGCTCCCCTCATAGTGCGGGCGAGCGGTATCTCAGGGTACTTGAGGGGTCCGAGCGGCCTCCCTTTGGACGCAAGCTGCAACGGCCGGTCTGGCCATCCAACTTAGCCTACATCAACTACATAGACATTCCTGTTCAACCTTAATACCGTTTCATGGGAATTCAACAGCAATATTTGGTGGACATTGCAAAATTTTTCATCACTTTTAAGTATTAAAAGTTTATCCTCAGAATTCTACTTCTACAAACTTAAAAACTATTCTTCATCTGCAACAACAAAATTTTGAAAGTAAAACAAGCCAAATTAACAAAATATCATAAATGCTTCTGCAATCTATCTTCATATTCACATCATAACTTGGAATTTGTTTCAAACTGACTTCATGTGAAATCCCTGGAGGAACTTTTGGGGGGGGAGGTCTGTACCGGGCGGTACACCTCCACTCCGTTTATTTAAAATGTGCGCCTGTTGAAAACTCCTCTGCTGGAGGAGGGCTGAACTTTATCTACGCTGTTAATTCTTTACTTTCTCAGAAGATGTCACCATGTGGAAAAATTTGAGTTTTTGAACTGTGTCATTTTTGATGTGTTTTTGTTTCGCTTGAAGTAAGAAGTGTGAACTTTCTCTTCTAGAGGACACTACTGAAGATCTACTATAGTGCAACCTAGTGCGGAGTCAAAGAACTATTTTGTTGGAGAAAATTTAATTTCAAGAGTTTGTTCTTTGTTAAATTTCTTTCTGTCTTTGTTTAAGTTGGCAATATTTACCCCTTTCTTCCCCTTGTTATGAATGTATCCAATCCCGAAATTCTTCTATTAATTTCTGACCAATCGGGTGTATCTTCCCCCAACTTGTATCGGTTGCGGGGTCCTAGCCAATAAAGAGATTGTGGGCGGGTGTTTTCTTTCCCCTAACGCCTAGAACCTTCCACGAGAGGATATAAACTGCTGATTTTTGGGTCTCTGCGCCACTTCTGTTCCATCTTTCAGTGTGTTAAGTACATAGCAGGGGGCGGGAAGCGCCTCTTTCTTCGGCAGCGGTCAACAACAAGGTAATGGCCGATTAATAACTTCTTTCTTTGCTAGCTCAGCAGTTTAACTTTCGGGGCGGGTTCTAAGGGTTCCACCATGTAACCTTTTCCTAAATGTAACTACTCTTTTATATATTATCTTTTAAAGCTTCATATTGGGATAGAGAGTGCTAACCCTCTCGAGCTCCCACTCATATTGTTGTGAGGTGAACTTAGTTTTCTCAACCTCTTCTTCGATAACGTAAAACAAAGTGTTCTCTTCTTAAGTCACCTCTTTAGTATGGGATTAGCCCTTGTATTAACGGCCTAGTGCCAAGTAGGTCTTAATCAAAGTGTATTAGGAGGGCAAGTTCGCCTCCTCTCAAATTGTTATTTTAGAGGTCATTTAATTAACCTCCTTTTCATTTAATAGACCTCAGTAGATTGGGTATTTTACCCCTGTGTTTACGTCCGTTGAGGACAACTTGAAGGTGGAGTTTGGTGTGGCCTATGATTGGCTTACACTTTGAGAGTAGATTGCTCTTTTGGAATTCAATTTTTGTATGCCTCGAGGAGGCTTTACTGTGTAATTTGGAGCAAGTGCTCCAGGGTTTGATTGGGGTCTTCTGCCCCTTTGTTAAAATTTGTATATCGGAAAGTTGGGCTAGTTGCTCAAGAATTGTGAACTCAGGGCTCGAAGCCCAAATTTTGTAATCTCTGTAATTGTACATTTCAAATTGTGTTTCGGCTACTAAGTACCTGTTCTTTGTTATTACTTAATTTTGAAAAGGAAATATAACCTTGTTAAATTTTACAGTAACTTTGATTCCGTAGTTTGAGACTCATTCACGCCCGCACCTTCTTTCACCTCTACCTACCACCAAAACACGGTAACAATAATAATAATAATAATAATAATAATAATAATAATAATAATAAACAAATGCGATGGCAGCCCTTGCTATGTTGTACGTCATTATATTTTCATAACATATTTTCATACTATTTTTGTAGTAGTAAGAACTGCATTGAAGTGAATTCTGCTGTATTGTACTAAAATATATAGAAGCGTAGGTTTGTTATTGAAGTGTCCTTGTGTAGGTGAAGTTCCGCGTAGGCCGCGCAAAACGAGTCATCAGTACGCCTTCTAAGTGTTCGTTTTTAAAATAAAAACTGTACCATGCTTGTGAAATTATAAACGGTAAAGTATTATTCCACTTTTTCGCTGCCAATAGTTGTGAATATAGTTTTGAAGGTTTTTCATTTAATACTTTTGTCTTTGTGAATATTGGTTTGTAGGCTCGTAATGTAACGTAAACATGTTCTTATGGCTCCATATGGCTCCTATCACTGCAAAAATCTAGTGGCGTCTGAGGATGAAAATGGGTTTATTTATATTTTCTTATTTGATTTCATGTCTGTCTGTTAGGTCATCAGTTCAGAGGCTGGTTGGATCCTCAAATAGCACCATCAAAGGCTAACATCCTAATATTAAACATAAAGATCTTTAATGAAAGGAAATTGTCCTGATTTACATTATTATGATTCTTAGTTCCTTAAAAGGAATCCTCCTGTGGTGTAGTGATTAGTTTGATAAGCTGCCACCCCTGGAGGCCTGGGTTCGATTCCAGGCTCTGCCACAAAATTTGAAAAGTGGTACGAGGGCTGGAACGGGGTCCACTCAGCCTCGGGAGGTCAAATGAGTAGAGGTGGGTTCGATTCCCACCTCAGCCATCCTGGAAGTGGTTTTCCGTGGTTTCCTACTTCTCCTCCAGGAAAATGCCGGGATGGTACCTAACTTAAGGCCACGGCCGCTTCCTTCCCTCTTCCTTGTCTATCCCTTCCAATTTTCCCATCCCCCCGTAAGACCCCTGTTCAGTATAGCAGGTGAGGCCGCCTGGGCGAGGTACTGGTCATCCTCCCCAGTTTATCCCCCGACCCAGAGTCTGAAGCTCCAGGACACTGCTCATGAGGCGGTAGAGGTGGGAATCCGTCGCTGAGTCCGAGGGACAAAACCAACTTCGGAGGGTAAACAGATTAAGAAAGAAAGAAAAAGGATTCCTCCTGAGAGTATGGATTTGACCAACAGTTAATGACACTTTGTAGTATGTAAATACTGACAAGCTACGTTCACCTGTCAGATATTAGTAGGCCATAATATTGAAGTCTAGTCAACACCTCACAAAGTGCAAGTTTCATTAATTATAAACATATATTATACAGGGAGGACTTATGATACTTTTATAATTAAACTAGCTGTAGTACCCGGGATAGTTTTTGAATGTTTACCTTTAAGATTTGTATTACCAGTTAGTTACGTGTGAAGTGAATTCTTACAGAATTCATTTTTGACATGTTGATTGATATTTTACGTTCTATCATGTAGTTTTAGAGGTATTCAGATGTGTTTGATTTCAAGTTTTAGTTTATTTAATTTTCGAGTAAAACTTCGTCTTTATGGAAGCTCGAATGGCCTCTGAAGTATTTGAACCTGTCAAAAAAACACCTATATGTATTAATCCGTCGCACTATAGATACAATGTACTTGATTTCAACTGTCATTAAGGCTGTCACCGATCACAAAAGCAGTGGATTCAATACTAATCTCGGCTATTTTAGACTATTTACTTTTAAGCCCATCTCAGTCCTCTGTCTCAATGGACGCTGTTTAAACGGTATCCAGAGCGTTACAATTCACCTCAGCGGCACATAAACACTGGGTTCGAAATTAATACAGGTTATTTTCCATTATTTTTACATGTCATCTCCTCCCATTCCCCACCCCTAGCGGGGGTTGGAATGTTTCATCTTCATAATAATTTTTTTTTCAGATGGCTTCAGATATGTGTACCAAGTTTCGTTGAGAGATATTCTAGAATGTACCCACGTACATCTATAATCTCGGTCATTTTTACATTCATTTTTACCCCTTCTCAACCTTCATTCTGATTGCGACTGAAGTACGACTTAACCAGCTACAGAGTGTCACAGTTCAACTCAGCGATCTCGTAAAATGTATTCGATATTAATATCAGTCATTTTCGGTTATTTTCAAATTTCACGCCCGCCGATATGAGTGCTAGGGTTGCTTCAACCCCCCCCCCCCCCTCCCACAACAGTATTTTTTTCAGATAGTAAGTCATATGTGTACCATGTTTTGTTCAGAGCTGTTCTGGAACATATCCTCAAACATCCATAATCTCGGTTATTTTTACAATAACTTTCACCCCTTCTCAACTCATTCTGACTGGGAGTGAAGTATGACTTAACCAGAATCCAGAGTGTTACAGTTCAACTCAGCGACTTCGTAAACAATGGATTCAACATTGATAGCAGTCGTTTTAGTTTATTTTTATATTTACACCCTCTCCTACGAGTGTTTTACTCCAACAGTATTTTTTCTTCAGATAGTCATATGTGTACCAGTATACTACTTCTCTATGAGGGCAATGCTGGAAGAAACACACACACATGCGTAATTTCGGTCATTTTGGACATATTCCTTTTCACCCCTTCTCATACCCGTGCCGATGGGGACTTAACATGAACTTCAACGACATCCGAAGTGTCATTATTCACCTCAGCGACCATGAAAACTATGGACTGTACATTAATATTTGTCGTTGTTTATTATTTATGTATATTTCACCCCTCTTATATTGTATAATTCAACCCCGCCCCTAGGGGTGCTAGCAGTATCTTACCCTATAGTAATTTCTTCCAGCTTATAAGTCATATGTGTACCAAGTTTGGTTGAGAGATATGCTGAAACATACACTCATACGTCCATAAACACGGTCATTTGGACATTTTCTTTTGTTCACCGCTCACACCTCCCTGCCGACTGGAAATGAACTTACTCTTAAACGGCATCCAAAGTGTCACAGTTCATCTCAGTGACCCTGTATTTTAGATTATTTTTTAATCTCACCCCCTCAACTCCCCCTTAAGGGTGCTAAGGGTATCATACCCCAACGTGGTTAGTCTCCTGATAGTAAGTCATAAGTGTACCAAGTTTGGTTCAAATCACTCCACTAGTCCTGAAAACTGTGGATTCGACTATTATTGTCCGTTTTAAGATATATTTATATTTCACCCCCTCCCCTAGGGATTTAGCGGTATCTTGCTCTCGCAGCATTTTTCACAGATAGTAAATAATATTTGCACCAAATTTAGTTGACAGCTATGCTGGACAATACACACATATTTTCGTATTGTTTTTAATAATTCAACCTCGCCCCTAGGGGTGCTAGCGGTATCTTACACTATAGTCATTTCTTCCAGCTTATAAGACATATGTGTACCAAGTTTGGTTGAGAGATATGCTGGAACATACGTCCATATTCTCAGTCATTTTGGTAATTTTATATTTGTCACCCTTTCTCACCCACGATGACAAAGGGGGCTGAACTTGGACTTTATAAAAAGTATGGATGTCACTATTCATCTCAACGAGCCCGAAAACTATGCATTCAACACTATTTTCGATTATATTTATATCTCACTCCCAGCTCGCCCGCACCCGACAGGGGCTGAACTTGGACTTAAAACAAACCGGAGTGTTATTATTCATCTCAGCGACCCCGAAAACTATGGTTCGACACTATTTCCGATTTTTAAATATCTCACTACCCCTCACCCCCCATCCACCCAAAAGGGGCCGAACTTGGACTATAAAAAATAATCCGGAGTGTTACTATTCATCTCAGCGACCCCGAAAACTATGGTTCGACACATTTCGATTTTTTATATCTAACTCCCCCCTTGCCCCCCACCCAAAATGGGCTGAACTTCGACTTTAAAAATCCGGAGTGTTATTATTCATCTCAGCGAACCTGAAAATTGTGGATTCGACACTATGTCCAATTATTTTTTATTTATCACTCCCTCCTCGCCCCCCAACCAAAAGGGGACTGAACTTGGACTTCAAAAACATCCGGAGTGTTACTATTCATCTCAGCGACCCCTAAAACTACGGATTCGACACTATTTACGATTATTTTTCTATCTCACTCCGCCTTCGCCCCCCATTCCATAGGGGGCCGAATTTGGATTTTAAAAGTTCGGAGTGTCACTATTCACCTCAGCGACCCGGAAAACTATGGATTTGACACTATTTTCGATTATGTTTATAACTAACCCCCTTGACCCCCTTAAGGGGGCTAGAGTTGGCTTACCTCCACAGTGCTCGTCTCCAGATAGTAAGTAATAAGTGTACAAAATTTGGTTAAATTACTCCAGTGGTTTAGGAGGAGATGTGTCGTTTACACACACATTTACATGTATATACAGATAGAATAATTAATAATTTTATAACATTCTGTTAATTGTAATCTCTTACATAATTTTGTTATAAATAAATGTCTTCATTTACCAATAATACAATAAATTAATACTCTCTTCCCAATTGCTCGTCATCCGTGACGAGCAAGAAGAGTATTGTATTCATTCACGTTGATATAATATTGAATACGACGAAATGCTCATCTGTAAACGGTATTTGTTGTAGCCTACTAATACTAGCTGTCCTTAGAGTTAATTATACATTTTTGTGTCATGATCACGATTAAGTAATTTTATGAGCATAAGTGATGACAATAAGCACACCATATAGGTAATTCGTTTATGCGATAGATTTTGCTAATGGAGTGAAAATTCATGTTCCAGACGAAATATTCATTGTTGTCGTTACCTCCTAAAGCAGGCCACTCACAAGTTGCGACTGCACGTTCGCTCGTGTGTGGGCTGATTGGTCAACATGTTGCCAAGTTGCTAGCAAGTTGCAGGCTCGCGAAGAAATGCTAAAAGCCTCATGTGAGTTGTGCTTCAGGATATCATTATGTGTGACGCCCACCTCTTGTAGATGTTTCTCAACCTCACTGAACCAGGTCTCTTTTGTCTTCTTATTCTAATAGCAATAACAGCAATGTCGTTACCTGTAGTCACATAAAACAAATTCCTCGCATCTACCGTTCCGTACTAAGATATTTATGAAGAAGACTTCCTCATAGTCATTCGTTATTGCCGTACAGATGTATAGCATAATAAATATGTCGAAGCGAACTTCAGGAAACGTCAGAATGAAAGACGTTTAGTATGTGCTGCATGGTCGACTGGCCATGTCTGAGCCGTATGCAACTTCCCACTGAGACTGCTAATGATGTATGCTATACACCCCATAGGGCTTGTGAAGATGAATGTCCTTGAACTTTAGCATTTTACCATTTCACTCATGTGAATTATTTCTTCCTTTAACATCACGAAAAGGAAAATCGAACGGGTTAATATTAAGGAATGTAATGTCCACTGCTGATTTGTAATAATGGACTAAGAATTAAATCTAAATTGATATGCAATTGCCACGTGATTGTGTATACTAAGTCACAGAAGTCTAATGCTATATTCTAAATATGTGTTGTCTGTTGAAAAAACTTCGTTTTCCCTGTTTTAGTTTGTATTACTATTTCCGGCATCCTTTTATTGTAAGCGACTACTTTTACATATAACTTACATAAGTTAATACTCCTCTCGATCAATAGCAGATTTTAATGAGAAAGGTCATTTCAGTAGATACCAATAGATATGGAACATTTAAAAATGATCATAACAACAACAACAACAACAACAACAGCAACAACGAAATTACTATTTTTCTATGGATATAAAGGTTGTGTTAGAAACGGAATAACAACATTGAAACACCAGATCCCGTGAAATCTCGAAAGACGAGTGACATTGGGCATGGTAATTGCGTGATTGGGTTAGCCATGCGTTTGACCAGAAGAGCGGGAAGGAAATGGCTACCCTACTGAAGATACACTCGGGCAGAGGGGTATATCCCTGGTATATCATAAGAGGCGACTCCACGGGCTCTCATCTTGCGAGGTTGGGTAAATTACTACGGGACTCCTAGATGAGACTGACATATTTTCCATTTACTTTGCCAGGCTCCTCACTTTCATCTTTTCTGTCACACCTCCCTTGGCCAGCTCTTGTTCTCTTCCCACACCGATAATGTTAGCTTTGCGAAGAGTAGGGAATTTTTCATTTTCCCGCTTTCGTTGACCTTCCCCTTCTTCTGCTGATTTAAATTCGTATCCTCGTCTCGAAGTGGTTCACCTCTTCTTGAGCACACCCTTAATGAGGGTGATTGCGGGCATCTTTTCGATCACATACCAGCCCACCTGCCAATCTAACATTTCTGCTAGTACCGTGAATCGAATGTAGGCTTCCGAGGACGATGGCTAATAGCGCTAACCGTTATACTATGGAGGTTCTTCTGCCGATGCCTTCGTTCTTCGAAGCGTCCGACCGCTTCCTTCTTCTGATCTGATTAATTTTAATAGGGGACGGTTGGCTGTTTGTAGTTTCTCTTAAACTAACAAGATACTAGGCTCTTCTCCAAGGCCGTATTCTGTGCAGTGTATGATCTTCGTAAATTTAAATATTATTATAATTTAGGTCTATATATTTTATAAATGTTATAATTACAGAGGTTCTCTAACTGTAGTTTATGTCATTTTCAGCAATTTATAGTGAAAACATAAAGAACACTACAACTTTAGGCAATAAAACCGACACAAACTAATTGGAGAAAGTGTGTTCTCGCGCATCCATGTTGCACCGTACTACTCCCCATAAAACATTTCATTCCAAAGTGAATTCACTTGTAGTTGTCGGAGCATAGAAGCCTTATGTTCCCTTTAACTTCATTTTCTACTGTGCAAGATATTTGAAACTTAGATTTCAATCTTTGTCACCTATTAACAATGAATTCTAGATCTCAATAAACCCGTTAATTTAATAAATTTTCCAAAGCATATTAACATATATTAGTTATGTGTTAAATCATTCACTGTACTTGTGTTCAAGTTTAATGCAAGAGCGACTTAAGTAATATCATATTTCACTGTGGTCTAAAACAAAGAGGAATCATATCTGTACTTAGTAAATTTCTACCCCAAATATTTCTGAAATAGAAGGCGCTATTGATGTACTGATTTCATTGAAATTAAATATAACCAAGGGCTCATAATTGTAGCCCATACAGAGATTTTAATAATTATTAGAATGTGTATTTATGTTAGCAAGTTACATTTTATCACATGGAACAATTCCTACTGACATTAACAAAATAAAAATAGATGTTATTTTGCAAGCTGCTTTACGTCGCACCGACATATATAGGTCTTATGGCGACGATGGGACAGGAAAGGGCTAGAAGTGGAAAGGAAGCGGCCGTGGCCTTAATTAAGGTACAGGCCCAGCATTTGCCTTGTGTGAAAATGGGAAACACGGAAAACCATCTTCATGGCTGCCGACAGTGTGATTAGAACCCACTATCTCCCGAATACTGGATACTGACCGCACTTAAGCGACTGCAGCTATCGAGCTCCGTGATAAAATTAGAGTAAACTAGAATGTCACTGGTGTTTTTTCACGATTCTAGTACAAGCAGTTTACGAGCTACCGTAGTTTGAAACTTGTAAATACCGGCAGTTATCTGCTCTATGAAACAGCACTAAATTAAGAAAAATGTGAATAAACAAAGGGGCTGCTTGGCCGAGGCGGTAAAGGCGTGCTCGGTCCGCCCGGAAGGACGTGGGTTCGAATCCCCGTCAGGAAGTCGTAAAATTTAAGAAACGAGATTTCCACTTCCGGAGGTTCATATGGCCCTGAGGTTCACTCAGCCTACACCAAAAATGAGTACCAGGTTAATTCCTGGGGGCAAAGGCGGCCGGGCGTAGAGCCAACGACTCTACCCCCATCACGTGCCGAGGTTAACAATGGTGGAAGCCTTTACCTTCCACTCCTCCAAGGGCCTTCATGGCCTATACGGAGGTGACTTTGCTTTTTTTTTTTTTTTTTTTTTTTTGAATAAACAATTTCTTTAGATTCTGAGGAAAAAAGAAAATCGACCTTCAAAGGCTGTGTTCAAACTCACGCCACCAGCTTCAATACAAGCTTCCAGTCTGGCATGTAAAGATTGATGAACACGTTCTAGCATTTCATTAGCAATTTTAGTCTCAGCAGCAGTAGTAGTACGTCATTTCATATCATCTGCTGTAGTCAGTATGTCCTTGTAATCAGTATAGTTTAGCTTTCCCCTGAGGGAAAAATATAAAGGGGTCAAATCTGGTAAACGGGACGGCTAAGGTACCGGCCTACTTCGTCCAATCCAACGATTTGGGAACCATCGGTGAAGACAAGCTGTGGTACGTCGTGCACTATGCGCTGGACAGCCATCATGCTGACACCACATGTTCCTCCTAGACTGCAGTGGAACGTCTTCTAACAGCTGTGGAAGATGTCTGTTAGGGGTTGAGATACTAGGAATCTAGTGTTCCTTCTATGGAGAGACAGCCTGTGAGTTGATAGTTTACTATTCCACACCGCAATTTAAACTCCATGGACGTTTCACCTGACGAAGTCAATGGTGAATATCTAGGGACAAATAGTGCATGTTTCGGAGGTTTACTTGGGCATGATCTATAACTGTTGCTTCATCACTGCTCAAGATTCATGATAAATCTTGTGTATCTTGTTGTAATGCCCATGTACGAAAGTTAACACGATTCTTGATAGAGACATATGGATGGAACGTAACACGGTGGGATAAGAAAGGGATAGGATTGGGAAGAAAGCACCCGTGGCGTTAATTAAGGTACAGCCTGGTGTGAAAATAGGAAACCATGGAAAATCATCTTGAAGGCTGCCGCCAATGGAGTTCGAACCCACTATCTCTCGAATGCAACCTCACAGCTGCGTGGCCGTACGGCCAACTTGCTCGGTCACTGATGATCGTATGACACAACTAGAGATCAGCGCATAGAGAGAAAAACTGCCAATATATGTTTTTTTTTGCTAGTGCCTTTACGTCGCACCGACGATGGGATAGGAAAAGCCTAGGAGTTGGAAGGAAGCGGCCGTGGCCTTAATTAAGGTACAGCCCCCATCATGTTCCTGGTGTCAAAATGAGAAACCACGGAAACTATCTTCAGGGCTGCCGACAGTGGGATTCGAACCCACTATCTCCCGGATGCAAGCTCACAGACGCGCGCCCCTGACCGCACCACCAACTCGCCCGGTCAAATACATCTTAATAAAAATGGAATCTTTAGGACCAGGAAAATGTACATTTATCTAGTTCCCGTTAAGACTACCAAGTGAAGAAAACATTTCAGAAACATACTTTTGTGTGTAAAGAAATTAACCGCACACGTTGAAACCAAATTATCAATACAAATTGCCATCCATCTTGGACTAACTTCTAGAGCTGCGCCAAGGTACTGCTAAAGATTAACGTTCAACATTATTTCAGCTGTGAACATTTTAGGAAATATAGTTTTAATACCCAACATTTTCATACGGATTTTTCCTTAGGAATTGCATTTATTCAAATTCAGTGACTGTCCGAACGTTATTCTTAACACCTTGGATCATTCCATGTACAACTTACCATCCAGTTTAATACTGTATTCTTCAAAGATAAAACGTTATATTTGCTTTGGCTTAGCCTATAGTAAGATATACTGATCAAACAACAATACATGTAATAAAGATCTTACCTGCATTTGTGCGAGACGAGAACCCCCATTTGTGGTGGTCGGGGTCATCCTAACGGGGGGTTCCATGATAGTGGTGCCGGGGGTGACGTTGGTGACGGGGAAGTTGGATTGCACCAAGGCCATGGGAACTAGAACACACAAGAGCTAATTTCAGTTTTTAAGAATAGCAATTCAGCAAGTCAGATCTAGTATATCACAAATATTGCAATGGTGGGCAGAATTTTTCTACGATTTATTATGTGCTGCTGGAGACATCGTAGTCATCATTCCTGTGAATCGACAAAGAGAGTAAAAGCTCTGACCAGCCCTGAAAAAAGAGATTCAATATATTTATGAGTATGTCCAGGATCTTCATTGAACGTATCATCTTAGCACGTACCTAGAGTAAAAAACATAAGGTGGATAAAGTAAAGTGTGTGCGAGAGAGAAAGAATGAGAACGTGATACATTGACTGGCCGCCCGATCCGCCTCTACCTGTTTCCCGCCGCTAACTCCTGTCTATGCGGTGCTTAAATGAGCAAAGTGTGACATGCCAAAAGAGGTGCTAAATATACACCTGGGAATCTAATTTTGATATGGCTGAATAAAGCATTCCTACTGAAGTCGTCGTACCGAATCTCAATGAGATTGAAGACTTGCAGATGGAAGGGTTTCCTTGTAAGTGCGGTGCTGGGCCACCCGTAGCACGGAGACACAGTCGGCAGTACGGTCGATCAGGGAGACACAGAGACTTAGAATGTTCTCCTGCCACAACCTACCCACCAAATCTTCCGTAGTTGCCACTGGCCGAAGTTACCGTCTAATATGGTCCCGAAGCTCCTTAGGGAGAGAGGTATGGGGACCTTGCTGGCCAAAGAAGCATGTTGACACTACAAAGGGAGGCCAGAGATGCCCTGCTGTGTGAGACCGGGTATTGCCCTGTTGGAAAATGGGACTGTCGATCTGCACCAGGAACGGAAGCACACATGGGCGCAGAATTTCCTGGACGTATCGCCGCACCGTTAGGGTTCTTTCAGTCACCACTGGTGGGGATCGAGGATCGTTGGGGCGGTATATCGCTCTACAATGGAGCGGGGATCACTGCGCTGGCCAGAAAGTCTCCAGACTCGAATTCTGCGGTTATTTGTATTCAGATTCGACGCTGAATATCACTCGTCGCCAGTCCGAAAGCTGTCATGCTGCCCGTTCCTAACAGAAGTTCAAACGTGCTCAGCGATGCTCAGGTCATAATGGTAGACGTCATAAGGGACGTACAGAGGACCGATTACACTCTCATAGCCGCCTGGATGTGATACTGGTTGACACAAACGTATCCCTATCTGCCGTAACATGTCTCTGGATAATGTACAGCGACGCCTGTGGAGTGTTTACAACATGTCGTATGATGAAAAGAACGTGCTTGTCAATGGTTTGCTGGGGTCGACGTGAGCATGTGAGTAATCTCACGTTCCCACTGTGTGCAAAATTGACACATAGTGTGGCCAGAACGACTCAAGCAGCGAGTAATGCGCCGAAACGTCCAACCTGCCTCTCTTCACTCGGACGATGCGGCTTCTCTCAAACACATCTAGCTGGTCAAAATATTGTCGAGGCATGCTGCGTGTTTACTCAACTTTGTTCTGTGGCTCACAGCACTCACACTGCTACTTTACTAAGGCGTTATTTGGTGTCTTGCCTCTATTGATGTGGGAAGGATATGTACACCCCTTAGACACTTCGGTGCAAGCAATCAGCATTAGACGCAAATGCAACACATGCCAGTCTATGACGATAGTGTGTGGGAACCTGCATTGTACTTGTGCGATTCGTTCGTGGTGATCAATTCCTTTTTGCGAACGAGTGGACTTGCTGTGCTACTTTTCCATGATTTTGTACTCCAATTACCTTACTTTGTCAGGTCATGTGTACCTAAAGATGCTCCGTCTCATACACTAAAGATTGCGTGACAGAAGAATATTATATTAAAGTTTGTATTCATGAACTTGAGATTCATGTGATACTTGATACTTCGTCATATTAGAATTTTTATTATCTTTCATAGCGGATACTGTAAGCATGTTGCCAATTTCAAATTCATTAAACGTGCATCAGGCTTCCGTACCACTTTTAATCTGATAGTGCCAATTATGTTCTGTCTGAATTTAGCAGCAACACGGAAGGCAGAGTGAAACAAGCAATACACGGCATGTGTCTCTCCTCACAAACTGGACAATAGGAATACATTTAAAATGCAGTCAGGATTTATACTCAAGATAGCGCACAAAATACGTGCTGTTGTCATTTTAGACTTGCGTTTAACCGTCCTTCGAGTACGATTTAATAATTTAATGGAGTAAATTGTACTGCTTCTCACTCCTTTCTTCCTGTTCTAGAAAAGAAAGTAAGTGTAAATGTAACAAAATTTCATCCTATAAAATCTTGCAAGTGTAACATTTTATCGTGAAAAATATCTGATAGCCGAATATTTGTTCGTCAAATTACATTGTAACCTAAAGGTACAAAAACTTCCGTCAGAGTTAGTTTATGGAATCTCCCTAAGTGACACCTATGGCATCAAATGTAGTAAGTTTCCAGATCAGCCTAGACTAACAAAGCTTTGATTCGTAAAATCTCTGCCATAAGATTTTTTCGTGATTATTTCTTCAGAAACCTACCATACACATGAAAATAACTCTCGTTTAATGTGTAGAAATAAGGGTTATCACTGCTGTCTTATCATTTTCAGATTTTTTAATAATCTGCCTGAAAAAATAGGTGACAAGAAGGATCCGGAGTAAAACAATAAATTTACAAATTAATAATCTACTGCGTCCGCCTCAGTGGTGTAGTGGTTAGTGTGATTAGCTGCCATCCCCGGAGGGGTTTATTCCGCCTTATTGCGGGGTCCGCTGCTTTGCACTTCGTTATTCACATCGTCTGATCCTTGGCGTTGTTTGCAGTTACACCAACTAAGAACATGCCCTCATTCAGAGCATAAAGCCATCGTTTCTTTGACTGCCCTCATGGTCGACGGCCCTCAAAGTTCAATTCTTATGTTTTCTGAGCAACTGAAGTGCCATTGCTGCGCAGTACTTGGCCATACCACCTCAGGCGAGTCCCTCGCATTTTCTCAGTTTTTGGAGCCGCACCAAATGTCGAGCACACATCCTGATTTCTGAAGTGGTCCAGTTTAGTGAGTACCATTGGACATCGAAGCATCTTCATTTCCATAACATGTAGGTGTTGTTCATGTTTCTTTGTGATAGGCCAACACTCCGTCCCGTACAATGCCACTGTATGTACAATCTTTCGGTAACTCTTCGAATTTATGTGTAGTGGCATCTCTGGTCGAAAATAACTCTCGTAACCTGGCGCCACTTCATTCAGGCAGCGTTGATTCCGTTCCGTACATGCAGATAAACAGAAACGAAGACAAAGACTATCCCTGGTGTAAACGCCAGCGTGGGTGTTAAAAGGTGTAGAGGTTTCTGTGGCGCATTGCACCTGGCTGGTAACGCCGTGATAAGGGATGTGGGCCGATCGAATGTAAATTTATGGTACTCCTGCATTCTAAGCACATGCCGTATGAGATTGTGACACTCTGTCGAACGCCTTTACAAGATCTAAGAAGCTCAAGAGAAGTGTTCTCTGTTTTTCATGGTGTCGTTCCATTAGAAGGCGTAGGGCATGTATTGCATCGATCGTCCGATAGTCGCTTTGCCTTTTATAAAACCGCACTCATTTGGTGTGATGTCAACCAGGTCGTGAAGATGAGAATCCAGAATACGTTCAAAGATTTTCATTGTGTGACATTGTAGGCGAATTAGAAGTTAGCTAGTACAGTTCACATCACCTCTACCTTTCTATATCGGAGCTGTAATGCTAGTAAGCGAGACGGAAGGAGGTTAGTTTTCATCAGTTAATCTGTCGAATATATCTGCAAGAAACTGAGCTGCCTCATGTCCAAATAGCTTCCAAACCTCAGCTGGAAGATCATCTGGTCCAGTCGTCTTTCCATTGTTCATTTTTTTGATAGCGGCGTCTATTTTATCAGCAGTGATGGCTGGGGCAGGGCCAATCACAAGTTCTGCTTTTGATATTGGGATAAGGGAGTTCTTCGTTGCAGATGTTCTCTCGTCCGACGATATCATCTGGTCTTCGTAGTTGTTCCTGGTTTTCATCCTTTCTGGCTATGACGCGGTCAATGTCCTGCGTGGAGTGGTGTTCAGCTGGTCGCATCCTTGTAGTGGTCTACTTTTGCATTTACCTCTTCACTCTTTGCTGCTATTTAAGCTGTCTGTACTGCTGACGATCCACACCGAGTCCTAAGCCATGTATTGTGGATTAATGTATTCGTTTTAGTACCGTTTTGAACATGTTAATTCCACCACAACACCTCCCTGTTGATGAAACGAATCTCGAATTTGTCCTGCGTAGGATGGTTGTGGCACAAATCTTCATGTGTTCAGTGGCTGTTGCCCAGACCTTAGCAATAGTATGACCATGTCTTAAACCATCTAAAATACGAATGGAGATGTTGATTTATTTTCCACCATTTAATTTGTTTGGATGTGGTCTTTACAGGTTTCACATGGTTAAATCCTGAAGTTTAGCAGCATCAGACTATGTTAAGATGCAGTGTTGTTTGACCCAATGGCCTTTGTAACTCACTTCAAGTCACATCTTCTTATCAACCAGTAATCAGTTTCCGCATTTCTTCCGTCGCTACTGTAGGGATGAGATGCGACGGATATTTTTGAAAGAACGGCGTCGGTTTCCATCTTCATTCCGCGCTCCAAAAGCGTGACCACCATGAATTCTGTCATAACCATCTCTGTTTTGTCTGACATGCTCTTTTAAATCCTCATGGATGAATAATATCTCATCGTCCTCAATACATTGTGAACTTCAACGTCATCGCAAAACTCGTCCATTTCGTTGTCAGGGCTTCTAGTTTGTGCTGTGTAACATGAAACTACACGCAGGGCTTTCATGCCACTACTTAACTTGACTATCATCAGTCGGTCAGATAAACGGATAACTTCGAGAACCGTATATCGAAACTTGGAGCTCACCACTATGGCTACGCCATGCCGATTTGGTGATCTTCCATCATACAACAGTTTGTACCCTTCTTCGTCTTCTTTAGCTTTGGAGCCAGTTCACTTGGTTTCTTGGTGACAGGCAATGTTGATGTGCCAGTTCTTTAGGGCATCAGTAAGTTCACTGCTGTGACTTGTAGGACTACCAATGTTGATAGAAACTATCCTGGTTTGTTGAACTTGTTGCTTTATTATACCCCGTCCTTGAGTGGATAGCCCTCATCCATTTCTAGCATCATTCGGACGAAGATGGTGCGCATCGCCTGAAGCGGGAAACGGCCTAACATTTCTATCCATTTTTCTTTGAGCCATGTGCATGAGATGCATATTCAAAATCAGAATATTTACTAAATAATTATCACAATATAAATATTATATATATAAATTCATTTATCTCTATAATTTCATATCATTTTAGAAAATACTCTGTACATAAAACTGAGAGAGGAACTCAATTCGAGACCCGATATTAGTATTATCTCCGATGGGGATGGATAAAACAGTAGGTGGCTAGCGATTGCTGGTTGGTTGTCCTTTATCCTAGCTCTACCCTGTTCCTACACCCACCTAGCTTCTTTTCTAAACTTTACCGTTTTATGTATAGGTATCCAGGTAAACAGAGGTTTACCCGTTCTGTCACTTCCTTCTTGTTGACACTGTTGGTATGCTTGAGTATTTATATGGCTTCCCGTTGTAATCGAGCTTGGTAGTATCAAATACAATAGAGATAATATGCGACACTGAGCGAGATATCGAGGGACAGCTACTGGAGCTCACTCTAGCGGATAGACCTGAACAGTACTGATTCTCTCATAAGAGCAAGTGTATTTTTGTGTGAAGTTTTTGGTGTTATTTATGCGTTTTCAGTGAGTTGACATAAATAAATAGTAGTGTGTGTCATTCATTGATATCTCCTCTCAACATGAGGGGAAATGTATGTGCTGTGATTGGCTGCAGTAATTACGAAGTAGAGAAAAATGGGCGGTCGTTCTTCAGGTTCCCTCGTGACAAGAACATGTAAGCGATATTGTGTTTGCATATATATTCTTCCAGTGACAGAGATTTTTATAGTACTTCATAATCTTCTGACCTGCTCGACCCATATTTTAACTGGTATAAAACGTAATACGCATATTTTATTCTATAGTGCAGCAGTTAACCTTCAATACCTATGTGTTGTTGTAGGTGTGATCTGTGGGTTTTGAAATGTCACAGAAGCGATTTGGATAAGGTGTACAAGAAAGGAGGGACGTTACGCTTAAATAAGAAATATAAGATCTGTTCAGATCATTTCCAGGCCAGCGACTTTAGAAATCCTCGACAATACAGCCAAGGGTATGTTACATTTTTCTCTAATTGTACGTAAATATTCCTTAAAGCATCACTATCGACAACATTTTCATACTTTTCTTTCCTTTATCCCTCTTCTCAGATTAAAGTCGGGACATGTACCAACACTGATTCAAGCAAATTTAGATCTGCTCTGAAGTTAGTAATGACAAACCAATTATTGCACCCTTCAGAAGACAGTAATTGCTCATTTGATGCCAGTACATTGCTTCTACTGAAATCAGATTTAGAAAATATACAGTCTCCCTTGTATATACCCTCACTAAGTGTAAACTGTGCCTTTTCAGGAAACTGTGAAGACATTCCCAATGATTTAATTAAGGAAAATGAATATGCATATGTGTGTGGCTGGTTGTGTTCCAAGTTACCCCATTTGGAATGTCGTAATGTGTTGTCAAGCACCGAAAAAAATATGGGTGACTTGAGAAATGAACACATTTTGTTGAAGCGATATGATGATGCAAATTTGCTTTACCCTAATGTAATAGTAAGTATTGCTTATAGGGAAATTTTGAATGTTTTTGAGGTTAATTTTATAGATTTTCTTTCTGTTAGTAGGCTTCATGTTAAGAGGAAAATTGTCCAGATTTTAATTGTTAATTCATTGCATCATGTGTGTAAGGAATATGATGATATTTTTATTGACAAGTGTCTTAATGTGATGATAAAATGTTTTTTAAATGAGAAAAAAGACAAATCCAACCGTAAAAGTTCAGGCAGGAATGCTAAAGCTAAAAAAGTAATGCATAAATGAAAAATCAAGCCATTTCACAGCAGCCCATTTCATATATTGTTTATGTGTCTAATTTCAGTCTTTGAATAATAACCTTTTTAAATAATTCTTCATTCATTTATCCAGAATTGATTTAGCAACTTCGAAGTTAATACCTTAATAACACTTTCTTTCTAGACGTAATTTATGTATCCATTTCCGTATATACATTTCCATTGATATTTGAATTTAGCGCGATTTGTTCAGGTCAAGTTACTAGGAGCGCCACCGTCGAATTGTCTCCCATTTTAGCAAGGCGAAATCCGTAAGTGTCGCGTATTATCTCTACTGTATTTGGTAGTATACTGTGGTTGAGAGTCATTCCGAGTTACCGTAGTGCATTTCGTGGTAGTCCAGTAAATAATGTTCAGTAACAGATGACCTCTCTGTCTGTCCTAATCGGCTGTGTTGACAATGGGACCATAGCCTTCAAGCTTGGAAAATGTTTTCAATATTTATCATGACACCGGCCGTGAAAGTCGAGTGTGTTTTTACAGTAGGTGTTGCCATTTTGCAAACATAGACATATTCATGAAATTTAATTTTCCAAAACAAACGTTACATTTCAACCACGCTGTACGGTGGCGGCATGCAAAAGATCTCTGGTGACACATTTGGTGTTTACGCGACAAAATGAATTAAAACGCAGTCGTAGATCTCCAACAGAGATCCTGTTGGAACGTTGAATCTGATACACAGACAAGCAAGATGGCGTCAGATTATTTTTTTTGCTAGGGGCTTTACGTCGCGCCGACACAGATACGTCTTATGGCGACGATGGGATAGGAAAGGCGTAGGAGTTGGAAGGAAGCGGCCGTGGCCTTAATTAAGGTACAGCCCCAGCATTTGCCTGGTGTGAAAATGGGAAACCACGGAAAACCATTTTCAGGGCTGCCGATAGTGGGATTCGAACCTACTATCTCCCGGATGCAAGCTCACAGCTGCGCGCCTCTACGCGCACGGCCAACTCGCCCGGTAGGCGTTAGATTAAAATGCCTGCATGTAGTAGCTGAGGTTATTATTATTATTATTATTATTATTATTATTATTATTATTATTATTATTATTATTATCTATATATTTAAATACTAAGCTGATTTTTGTTACCGCCAGTTTGAGAGAACGGCTGAACCGATTGACATCGTATAGCGTTCTGATGAGAGATTTTGGCCTGTTGATTTGCAGAGCGTCTTTAAGAGTAAACCGTCACGAGGATTACTTGGTTCAAGAACTGGATCAATCCAAAGAAATGCAGCTCGATTTGTTCTGTGTGATTTCCGACAAAAGAGTAGCGTTGCAAAAATGTTGCAAAAGTTTGGGCTGGGAAGACTTGGGAGAACGAAGACGAACTGCTCGACTAAGTGGTATGTTCCGAGCTGTCAGCGGAGAGATGGCGTGGAATGACATTAGTAGACGAATAAGTTTGAGAGGTGTCTTTGAAAGTAGGAAAGATCACAATATGAAGACAAGTTGTAATTCAAAAGGACAAATTGGGGGAAATATTCGTTTATAGGAAGAGGAATTAGGGATTGGAATTATACCGGGAGGTACACATCTAAGCCGCGCGTTCAAAATGAGCGCCTAAAAGAACTCCTCTATCTACCAAAGGTGAAACCAATAATACAAGTTAGAACTTTACTCTGAAGATGGCACCACTAAAATTTGACGTAATTTTGTTATTGTGAAGTTTCCTGTACTGGGTGAATTTCTACTTGTTTTGTTTGCCATTCATCAAGAAGTTTGGACAGTCTGCCATAGATGTCACTGCTAAAAAACTATGATCTTGCACCCTGGTGCGAAGTGGAAGAATTTTTGATTTGAAGAAGTTTTGTATTCATAAGTTTTTTTTTTACTAATTGGTGTTTCTTTATTTTTGGGTTGGCAATATTTACCTTTTCTTTCCGCCAGTTTTGAATTTAGCCAATCACAAATTTCTGTAATTAATTTTCAACCTATCACAACCTTCTTCTTCGATTTTCTGTGTATCTTTTAAATCCACCAATAAAAATGAGAGGGTGTGGCTAGTTATCTTGAATGATCTCGAACTTTCCCCGAGGGTTTATAAACTGCGGATTTTCTCGTCTCTTGGCCAATTCATCGTCATCTTAATGAGTGCGTGTGTCAAGCAGGAGGCGGGAGGCCTCTTCGTCAGCTGCTAGAACTTCTACGAGGTAATGGCCACTTAACATCGTCATTTCTTGCTAGCTCCGCAGTTTAACCCGAGGGAAAGGTCCGAAACTTTAACTATGTAACCAACTTCTCTAAAATGTAAATCTCCTTTCGGCTTATGTAACAATTTCATAAATCTTTAACGGTAAACCGGGGATAGAGAGTGCTATACCTTCTCGCTCCCCTTCGTCTTGGTTTGAGGTGCCACGTTTTTGTTTCTCCGATGTATTAAAGTGATTTCCGTCCTAGAAAACTCAGTAGTTTAGGATTAGCCCCTGTTTCGTCGGCCAAGTGCCCTATAGGTCTTAAAATTTTTTGGAGCTCAATCTTCGGCTCCATTTAAGTTGAACTCGCGCCGTTTATTTAACCTGTTCTTTTTCACCAAGGCCCTGTAGGTTGGGTACTAGATACCTCTGTATAATAAGATTTTTATTTGTAAATAGTGCCTTGTAAGGCCAGTGTTTATTAGATTTTCATGTTATGTCGCCTTGAGTAGGCTTGGAATACTGAGAGCATCTTAGGTCTTTTTCAAGTGTTGTAAAAGTGCCTCTGGGAGGCTTGACATTGTGAGTTGGGAGGAAGCGTTCCATGTATTGAAGGATTTCTGCCCTTGTGTAAACTTGTGCTTTTTTGTAAATTTGAGTTAGGAGCTCAAGCATTGTAAAGTGAGGGGCTTGAAGCCCAGTCTTTTTTTAAAGCAGTCACTAAATTTTGGATTTCTTGTCTTGTCTAGAATTCGTCAGTGTAGCTGACATTTTATTGTTATGAACTTTTTTATTTAAGAAAATATAACCTTCAATTTCAGTTTTTAAATTCTTTCTTGACATTGTAGTTAGAGCCATTCACCCCGGCACCTTCTTTCACCTCTGTGTTCCACGGGTAACCCCGTAACGGGAATAACTTACCAAGGGAGATATTCAATAAATTTCCAATTTCTTTGAAATTACTTTAGAAAAGGCAAGGAAAACAACAGATAGGGAATCTACAACCTGGGCGCCTGCCCTAAATGCAGTTCATTATTGATTGATTGATTGATTGATTGATTGATTGATTGATTGATTGATTGATTGATTGATTGATTGATTGATTGATTGATAGATAGCATAAATAATTCTTGAAGTATATTTTTAAATTATTTAAGAAAAATGTAGCATTATGATTGGCCAAAGCGCTCGCCAGTACCTCAAGGCCACTGCCGACCGTGTTCGTGACGGGAATTCTAAAGGGTGCGCATATGCATGCGCCGTCTGGTATGACGTCTCTTCGCTGTAGTCTAGACAACTGAGTGGTCAGTCGTGGACTCGTGGGGTTTGTCGAGAGTATTTCACGTACAGTTTATAGGTTCGCTTAGCTGATTGGTGACAGTCCCAAGGCGGCTGAAATCGTGTACATCATATCTATAGCGCGACGTGTAAATACATATACTGTAGTTATCAATGAGTTTTATTATTTTAAAGGATCAATTACTCCCAGATAATCTGGGCTGCCAAAAGGACAAAGTTCCACGGGAAACAAAATAATTTACTACTAAGACTTTAAACACACGATAATAACTCTAAAGTTGCAAAATATTTCGTAAAAACCGAGCGAGTGACTGCGCGGCTTGGACCACGTAGCTGTCAGCTTACATGCGGGAGAGAGTGAGTTCGAGCTCCTCTGTCGGCAGCTCTGAAGGTGGATTTCCGTAGCCCATTTTTATACCAGGCAAATGCTGGGGGCTGTATCATATTAAGGACACGGTCGCTTCCTTCCCACTGCTAGCCGTTTGCTATCCCATCGTCGCCATAGATCTATCTGTGTCTGTGCGACAAAAAACCAAATTGTAAAACAATACAAAAAATTCATAAAAATAATTCATCGTCACAATAAAGATATTTTCAAAAATTAATTTTGCACATAATTAATAGGCTGTACAAATCCTAAAATTAAACGTTCGAAATAGTACCCTGGCAGCACATGGAGCAATTTTATATCAAGACACGTTATCTGACCTATTTATAACGAATGCTGCGCAGCAGCTCGGGTTCTCTAGTTATTATTATTATTATTATTATTATTATTATTATTATTATTATTATTATTATTATTATTATTATTATTATTATTATTATTATTATTACTGACATGAAAATGAAAACCTACAACCTGTTTTCCAGTCATTGACCGGGTCAGGGATGGAATGAATGAAGCAGATATAGGCTATTAGTACGATGGGGTCGCCACTCCCAAAGTGATTTATTAATGACTGATAGATGCTTTGAAATGATAATGGAGAGTATTGCTGGAATGAAAGATGACAGAAAAAACCGGAGTACCCGGAGAAAAACCTGTCCCGCCTCCGCTTTGTCCAGCACAAATCTCACATGGAGTGACCGGGATTTGAACCACGGTATCCAGCGGTGAGAGGCCGACGCGCTGCCGTCTGAGCCACGGAGGCTCCTATTATTATTACTATTAGACTATTATTATTATTATTATTATTATTATTATTATTATTATTATTATTATTATTAACAAAGTTACGAATGGGAGATCGGGCGAGTTAGCCGAGCGGTTAGGAGCGCGCAGCGGTGAGCTTGAATCGGGGAGATAGTGGGTTCGAATCCCGCTGTCTGGAGCCCTGAAGATGGTTTTCCGTGGTTTACCATTTTCACACCATGCAAATGCTGGGGATGTGCCTTAATTAAGGCCACGGTCGCTTCCTTCCGACTCCTAGGCCTTTCCGTTCTCATCGTCGCCATCTGTGTCGGTGTGACGTAAAACAAATTAAAAACAAAACGAAAAATAACGAATGAGAGAGAGAGAGAGAGAGAGAGAGAGAGAGAGCTAGTTCAACGATTACCTCACGGGAGGTTGGCTAATGATCATACATACGAACCACTGACCTGTTCTACCAAAACCAAACACCAATGCGTAACAGGCTTGATGGACCAGAGCTACCAAGCGGCCGCTGCTCAGTCCGAAGGCCTGCAGATTACGAAGCGTCGTGTGGCCGGCAGGACGAATTCTCTCGGCTGTTATTTTTGGCTTTCTAGGCCGGAGACCTGTTCTACACAACGTGGCATACACACAACGGCTGTAATGATCGTTTCCGAGTGATAAATAAAATAGTAAGCTTCAAGGGTAGTGATTCACAATGCCAAGTTCACGGAAGAAAGAAAAACAAGTTTATGAACGCAGTAATCAATAAATTGTGTGGGAGGTTATTTCAAGGTCCCAGAGACAAATCAATATGAATCTTTGAATAGTGCTAACGTAACAACTGTTCCTTTGTGGAATATTACTTTTAGTTATAGACTATACCTCACTTGTTAACGATTACTAGGTGACTAATTAGCTCAGGGCTCCAATGAATAATCCGATATAAAAATATCAGGAATTTCAAGCAATCAACAGCTGTCTGTCGCCACACTTTTATCGTTTTAATGTTATCAGTTTTTTTTTATCGCGCCTATGTGTACTTGTTATTATAAATTTATCATAAAAGCGCACTGAAGTATTTTCAATAAAACGTTTCACAGATCGCACAACCAACAGGAAGTAACTGTGTTATTTTGATGAAGCCGATAGTCGACATTTTGGGAGACTGCGGTCCGAGGAGTTTAAATACGAAAATAAAGTAGGATATTTCAGTTCTGAAAGTTATGTTCTCTGTATAGGTCATGAATACCTATGTACTTGATTTGTTTCATATTTATGCTCTTTTATTATTATTATTATTATTATTATTATTATTATTATTATTATTATTATTATTATTATTATTATTATTACGCATTTAATTTTATAGTTATTCGCTAAATAGTAAAAAAATAACATATATAACTCGAGCTTAAAATTCTCTCTAGATAAATTTTAGAGCTCTCGTACAGTACAAATGGTAAATTCCTCTGAGTCGGGAACTGGGTATTTGTCAGTGAGGGCTACCAAAGCTATCGGTGAAGCTCAAACTTCAAATGAGGACGATGGAAATCTAAATCTCATTACTGTATACTGTAAGGATCTGACACATTGTTCCGTTTACAAAACTTGAAAGCAATGAGAAAAACGTCCCTCGTATTTCTGAGTGCAAGGCATCAGAGACTGATTTTGCAGCCCAACAGCTCCGCCCTCTCCTCTACTCACCCCGCGCGGCTTGCTGCTGAATGTCCGTTAGGTGCGGGGATCGAGGGGATAGGTGTGCAGAGCTTCGCTCCGCCAGTTCGCCACTTCGGACGAAGGGGAGAGAGCTCAAAGACTCAAAGTTCCCCCCGAACTTACACGATTAACCTAAATACTACGGCACGACGCACTATACTAATAATAGTGTATAGCCTCTGGAAAGGCTTTCTGGTGACCTAATGAGGATAAAATGAATGGCGAAGTCGCCATAAACACCCAGGCCCCAAGCCAGGGGAATTAAGAGTCCGAGGAGGTTGATTCCAGTAATTGAATCGGGGCCATCCGACCAAAGGTAAGCATTCTATACATTTAGCCACAAAGCCGGAATTTAATTTGCTAAGGATGTAAATTTGCTAAACCCTACGCTACCATTTCCACTGATCAGGTGTTGAGTATTGCAGTGGCAGAGGCCAGGGCAGTTACTTGTGAATCGGCCTTGACGAAACAGCAGGCTCAAAATGCTTTAGGCTTGATGTTCACTAAACCAGCTATCAAAAGGGGTAACCTAAGGCTTGTTGTAGCCCACGTCTTGATGCCAGCATACGCTACTGGTATTTGTGTTTGTTCAACACACTCCTCTTCACATACAATGCATTATACTACAACCACCACAGAAATTCGTAATAGTAAGTACATCCCTCCACATAGGACTGGCGTCAAGAAGGGCATCCGGCCGTAAAACAGGGCAAAGTCCACTTTTGTAACACAGTCCGCATCCACCACTGGGAAAAAGCGGTAGAAGAAGAAGAAGAAGAAGACACAGCAATCTTCCCCTAAGTAATCACAAATGACATCACAATGCAGAACAATGAATGTAGTGTCTGGTTCTCAGCGAATACAGTAACTTTGATATATTCATCAGTGATATCATCCTCACTTCAAAATTCTTTCTAGCAACTCTGAGCTGGACTTGAGATTCTTCATACAAAAATTGACTTCTGTGACCTTTTACTGACTTAAAATACACTGCATCATATCTGAATCCGGGGTATGTGTGGAACAAAGAAACCTTGAAATGTTGGGAAACTGTTCTCTCTAGCCTTATTCAGCACAAACTTCACATTAAAGTTAAAAAAGAAACCATCCAAACTCATGGAACATTAGCCGATTAAGGGCATTGGATTAAGGGCACTGGCTTGCATATATTGGAGTTCCACGTGATCAGCGTGACGACATACTCGGCCATATTGCTTCGCTTTCATGACTGGGCCCGCTGCCATTCCTTCAGCAGCTCCTCAGTTGGTCTCACAATGTCTTCGGTCGAGAATAAAAAACCTTGGGATGGCTGAAGATCGAACCCAGGACGTCTGAGTAAGGGGTGGACACGCTACTTGTATACGATAGGACTGGCTAATCTGTAGTCACCTAGGTGGAAACATGGACTGCAGTATATATCCCTCCAAGCCACGGAAGGGTCTACATATCAAGATGATTCCTACTACAGTCTACAAAATGAGGACCAGCCGAGTACGGTAGCTCAAGTGATTAGGCGTTCACCTATCGTGCTCAAAATCACGCCCAATTGATTACCATACATGAGTGCTTCAACGCAAGAAACCCGTGCAAGCCAAAATTCTGGCGCTCCGATGTCTCGTATAACCGATTTAATTGAAGATGTACTATAGAAAAGTCTTATTACGTATTCGATGTTTGTACCAGTACAGCGTCGCACACTCAAACATACCACTGACAACATGCTTAATATTTATTCTACTGAGCGAGATCATTACGCGGTTTGGGTCACGTAGCTGTGAACTATCATTCGGGAGATAGTGAGTTCCAACCCTACTGTTGACAACCTTGAAGACGGTTTTACGTGGTTTCCCATTACCATACCAGACACATCAGGCTTCCTTGCTATTCCTGACCCTGTCTGACCCATAGTCTTCATAAGACATATCTGTATAGGAGCGACGTAAAACATACAGCAAGAGAAAAAATGGCGGTAGACTGTTACTATTGTAACTGCCGCAGAGAAATAAATTTGTTATTCTATACAACTGACCACGATGTATTCACAACGACAGCTAACCTCCCACTGACAAAAGTCACCTCCGTATAGGCCATGAAGGCCCGTGGAGGAGTGGAAGGTAAAGGCTTCCACCATTGTTAACCGCGGCACGTGATGGGGTAGAGTGGTTAGCTCTACGCCCTACCGCCTTTGCCCCCAGGAATTAACCTGGTACTCATTTTTGTGTGTAGGCTGAGTGAATCTCAGGGCCATATGCACCTCCGGAAGTGGAAATCTCGTTTCTTAAATTAAATTTTACGACTTCCTGACGGGGATTCGAACCCACGTCCTTCCGGGCGAACCAAACACCCGCCTCGGCCAGGCAGCCCCTAACCTCCCACTGAGCGCGCGAGTCAACACAGCGCCATCTTATAACAGAGTATGCGTGTGACGTCACATATTTAGAACAAATTTTGCCTTAATTTGAAACTACGATTCAAATTTTCACTTTATTTTTGAAACAGGTAGCCTCCTCTTTTATTTGTCAATTGAGACATTAAACATAATCGTAAAAGCATAGACACATGGATATGTTTTTAGACATAGAAGACGAGAGGGTGATTACAGATTCTTTGGTTGTTCCTCTCTTAGTAGCCTCTTACGACATGCAGCGGGTTCAGATAATGCATCCTTTGACTTCACCCACAGGGGAGATAAAGAGTTTCGTTAAATCGAATGAAAAATAAGTTTATCTACAAACTAATGGTAAGGCTCATACATTGTGAGAAAGCCTCCGTTGCTCAGGCGGCAGCGCGCAGGCCTCTCACCCGTGGGTTCCATGGTTCAAATCCCGGTCACTCCATGTGGGGTTTGTGCTGGACAAAGCGGTGGTGGGACAGGCTTTTCTCTGGGTAGGCCCTACTCCGGTTTTCCCTGTCATGTTTTCATTCCAGCAACACTCTCCAATATCATTTCATTTCATCTGTCAGTCATTAATCATTGCCCGAAAGGAGCACGACAGGCTTCGGCAGCTGGCACAGTTCCCATCCTCGCCGCTAGTTAGGGTTTTTATTCATTCCATTCCTAACCCGGTTACAACTGGAAATAGGCTGTGGATTTTCATTTTCATGAATTGTGAGAAAGTGAAAGACATTCTAGACCACACAAATATATTATTATTATTATTATTATTATTATTATTATTATTATTATTATTATTATTATTATTATTATTAGCCAGTCCTGTAGTGGAGAGGTAGAGTGCCTGATTCTTACACCAAGGCCCTGGGCTCGTTTTCCGGGCAGTTGAAGGATTTTAATTCTGGGCTGAGGAGTGGAACGAGATTCACTTGATACGATATTTTCTCAAGCTCTGCGTTACGGGAAGAAAACTACAGTGAGAAGATGACGTAGAGGAGCACTGGGTTCCATGGTACAACGGTGTCCGGAGACTGATGACACTAATTCCAGATAGATCCCCAGTCCAAAAACACACCCATGTTTATTTTATTTTTTATTTTTTTGCTACTTGCTTTACGTCGCACCGACTCGATAGGTCTTATGGCGACGGTGGGACAGGGAAAGGCTAGGAGTGGGAAGGATGCGGCCGTGGCCTTAATTAAGGTACAGCCCCAGCATTTGCTTGGTGTGAAAATGGGAAACCACGGAAAACCATTTGCAGGGCTGCCGACAGTGGGGTTCGAACCTACTATCTCCCGAATACTGGATACTGGCTGCACTTAAGCGACTGCAGCTATCAAACTCGGTCACACCCATGTTAAAAACAATATTCTGTCTTGATGAAATTTCTCCCTACAGCGCGGTCTGTAGCTTTCTTTGTTATTATGATTTACAAATTGCTTTTCGTCGCACCGACACCGATAGGTCTTACGGCGACGATGGGATAGGAAAGGTCTAGGAGTAGGAAGGAATCGGCCGTGGACTTAATTAAGGAACAGCCCCAGCATTTGCCTGGTGTGAAAATGGGAAACCACGGAAAACCCTCTTCAGAGCTGACGACAGTGGGGCTCGAACTCACTATCTCCCGGATGCAAGCTCACAGCTGCGCGCTCCTAACCGCACGGCCAACTCGCCCGGTGGTTGCGAGTTATTAGTGGCTATCTTTATGTCATAAAAATGTTTTTATTTACAAAGTGTCAATGACTAATAATCCTAGATATATTATGAATGAGATCGATAGCAGGTCAATTAACGTCGAGGTTATCTTAATAAACAAGGCTTGAAATAATGATTCTTTTAAAACTTGGACACCGATAGCTCTGTTTTAAATTCGCATTTACTCCTGCTTTGCTAATTCTTTAGATATTGCTTCCCACCATTAGACATTGGTTAAACCGTTTAAATGAATTTACCTCTTGGTGTTAAATAGTTCAATATTCATTTTAATGTATACTAAAATTGACTGAAGTGCTGGAAATGTGGGTGTACCACCGAGTTCTAAGAATATCCTGGATCGAGCACTGGACGAACGCTTCTGTCCTAGAAAAGTTCAAGATCGAGGACAGGCTCACGATAAAGATTAGTGAGGCCTATTTGCGATACTTTGACCACATATCAAGGAGACCTGGAGATACGTGGAGGGCAAGGTGCAAGGAACAAGGACCTGAGAAAGAGCTCCAGCAAGGTGGGTTGACCAGATGGAGTTGTTTGGGAGGTCTCTACAAGCGACGCATCTAGCGCAGGATAGAAGAGCATGACAAAAACTCTGCAACCGCATATGACATGCCACCACCCTGTGAAGGGTACATGGACAGGAGAGAGATACTAGAATATATGTGACCAGTTTTTCAGGAACTGACTGTGCCAATGCGATTGGCTGGATAACTTTTCCATTTAGAGTAAGATATGA
This sequence comes from Anabrus simplex, assembly GCF_040414725.1. Classification (NCBI taxonomy): domain Eukaryota; kingdom Metazoa; phylum Arthropoda; class Insecta; order Orthoptera; family Tettigoniidae; genus Anabrus; species Anabrus simplex. The sequence goes on along the minus strand of NC_090265.1, from coordinate 470,555,991 downwards.
CCAATTTCTTCAGGTGGTTTGGGGGGGCATGTCACTAGCTTTTCATTCACCAAGGCGTCCACTGTTCGAAATCCAGCCCATGTATGTACTAGTTTAGAATTCATTAGTCACATTCCTGTGGTTTCTTGTATTCCTGTGTTTGGATTCTCTGTACAATATTGTTGTAGACCCAATGGCTATATATATATATATATATATATATATAAAGGTTAACAGTCCATAAACCTGCAAGCTTACTTGGTTTCTTTGTGTGAACGGCATTCCTATTCAAAAGGGCGCATACGGTGAGAAAACGTTGAGAGGTAGTGATAAACAACGAGGTCATCAGTGCCACATTACTGATGGAGCAAAAAGGAAGAGTTTCGAACGAGAGTATCTACTGAAAGAAGAGAGGAAAATTATAGACCTCCAAGGTTCAGAAAAGAGTCAGATTTGAACAAACGAGATCAGGCACGAAATATGAAAGAGAGTAGTCCGGGGCAGTTAAATTACGATAAATGTCAAACTGGACTTATGGTCAACACCTATGGAACACAATTTGTAAGCCTTGGGAGACAGGAGTTTCCTACCCTTGTGGTTTCCCACTTTAACTCCAGATACGAATTCCAAACTGACACCCAATATATAGGACACAGCCAGGACTGACTACAACACGAGACTGTTGACCACGATGTCCCTCCATATCCTAGTGGGATCGCTCTGAAATCTGTGTTTTACGGCCTGATCCTCTTCCTGATACCAACCATGTATCATCCATATCAACCATATATCAGGTTACCAACCAGATATACGCACTATTGTGTATGCACTGCGGTTGTTATTAGTGTGATATATTTATTGTGTAGAAATCATGATATGTGTATTAAGACGAACACAGACGTCCGATTTCCGAGCTAGAGGAATTAAACAAGATGCGGCTAGTATCCCCACCCCAGCCGGAGATCGAACCGGGACCCACTGGATCGAAGACCGTTAAGCTGGCCATCCAGTTACGGAGAAGACGCCGCGCCTTAGTAACACAGATTGAGATTGAAATTGGCCTTAACATTTCGAGCATGGTACGTAAAACAACGTCATACTGCCATGTAAACTGCTGAGAAATTGACTTAGCGCCTTCTTGTCTTCTTGCATTACTGTAACATTAAAATCAATACAGATGTTCCGACAATGCACGAAGCTGTTCAGGTGTCTGTCCAAAGATCATTCAATATATAAAGATCTCGAACGTATAATTGTTTTTACTATTTGCTTTATGTCACACCAACACAGATAGGTCTTATGGTGACGAAGGGATAGGAAAGGCTTAGAAATGGGAAGAAAACGGCCGTGGCCTTAAGTAAGGTACAGCCCCAACATTTGTCTGGTGTGAAAATGGAAAACCATGAAAAACCATCTTCAGGGCTGCCGACAGTGGAGTTCGAACCCACTCTCGAATGCAAGTTCACAGATTATTATTATTATTATTATTATTATTATTATTATTATTATTATTATTATTATTATTATTATTATTATTATTATTATTATTACACACGCTCGTAACGGAAATACTGCAGCGAAAGCGAACTGTTGCTAATACTCAGCTGGGGGGGGGGGGGGGGGGGATAAATGAGCCACAACGGAAGTGGATGTTTGGTTATTAAACATTAATAGAGGTTATTTATTACATCCAGGTGAGTCGCTATCCGCAAGGACACATAAATGAGTACTTACGGTCCATTAAAAATAATTACCTCGTTTTATGCAGCTACAAGGGTGCATAATCAGTTTGTGCAATCATTTCTGTGTGACACACTCACGGATAGTGTGCTGAATTATGATTAATTCTATCATCCGTAACAACAGATATTCAGAGCATTTGAATGGGAATCATTTAGCAGTACCCAACAAGGAGAATATTTCCTGCTACAGAACATCTTAATACTGTTGCGACCGGGCGAGTTGGCCGTGTGGTTAGGAGCGCGCAGCTGTGAGCTCGCATCCGGGAGATAGTGGATTCGAACCCCACTGTCGGCAGCCCTGAAAATGGTTTTCCGTGGTTTCCCATTTTCACACCAGGCAAATGCTGGGGCTGTACCTCAATTAAGGCCACGGCCGCTTCCTTCCCATTCCCAGACCTTTCATGTCCCATCGTCACCATAAGACCTATCTGTGTCGGTGCGACGTAAAGCAAAAAAAAAAAAAAACTGTTAGTATTTCATGTATTTAGTGCTGGTGAGGTATTTTATAAGGAATTCATAGAATGGCCATTTCTTCCGATCATGGATGTTCGCCAACTGGGGAGAGAGTATTAGTTTGTTGTAATCACAACTAATAAATACAGTTTGTTTATTATACAAAACTCTAAGGATATTCCATCTAAGAAAATGTTATAAGAAATAATTAAAATATGATTTACTAATACAAGAGAACTGTGTTATAGCGGCATGGATTTCAGAGTCAGGTATTCTGTGGATATTCCTCTTCAGGAAATTGTTTTCCAGACTTGCTAAATACGACAAACATACAGGGTGCTCGCAAACTTGTGGGAAGTAATAAAAAAAATATCTATATGAACATACGCGCTACGGTCTATCGTTTACGAGCTAAGCCTTAGTTCTTAGCAGGAATGGGGGATAGGTAGGTCATATTTGATTCAGTTTGGAGCCCGACATGCCGTTACGAATATTGTAATACTTCGCCAGCGTATGGAAGAATGCCTGTGGTGTTCGAATGCGTCCGACAATTAACGAGGCGGCGTTTTCAGGCGTGCATTCAGGCGTATGATGTGCATTTTGAGCTCATTTTGTATTAGAACTAGCTGATGTACCCGTGCTTAACTACGGAATTCTACATTGTATACAGAATTGTAGGTCAAGTCGAGTACACATTGTGAGCAAGACTGTATTAAATTGCATAGCTCTTACTGTTATCCTAGACACGCGACAGAGAAATCACCAAACGTCTTTTCTCATATGAAGACTGCGTTAGGGATTTTCATTGTAATGGTAGGCCCGCTTGCCTACCCTCAGTCACAATCAGGTTGGAGAATTGCATTATAATGGCACACACGCGCTCTCCACCTGCCTTTTTACATACTCAGAAAGACTGTCTTAGTGGTTTTCCCAACTGAAATGAACATAGGTCATTACAATGACGTCAGTAGGAATGGCGCGAGTAAAAGCAATGATTTCACATGAAATACTACATCAAATGAAATAACACACATTTTCCCACTTTTAACGAACAGTACTACCAGAGCTGGAATGACCAGGCCGCAGACAGCCGTGATCCGTGAACACTCTTAGTCTTTTCTCGGGGGGCGGGGAGGGGGTGGAATAGTGAAAAGTCCCAGTGCAAAAACTATGCCCTTTTACTAATCTGCTGTTTCCTAGGAGTACCCGATGAGTCGGACAATCTCAATTCACTACACAGGCGGCGGAAAATCTATCTGTCTTGGAGGCAAATTTTTCCTCCAAGCCAGAGGAGAAACACCCTCAGAAAGAACTTGAACAACAGGGAGGACTTTCTTCGAACCAGTTTGGATTTAGAAAGGATAGAACCACAACCCAAGCTATTGAGAGGGTGATTCAAATACAGGCAGAAAGCAGTGAGAAATGGGCTGCCTTGATAACGCTAGATGTCAAAAATGCTTTTAACACTGCTTCTTGGAGCATTATTTTGAGAGAAATTCGTAGGATGAACATTTCTCGGTATCTACAACAAATAATCGTTAAGTACTTCAAAGGACGAAGAATACGACTTCATGATTTAGAAGACCTTGAAATGAGTGCTGGCGTTCCACAGGAATCTGTCCTAGGACCCACCTTGTGGAACATTCTATATGATGGTTTCTTACGCCTGCAGCTGACAAAAGGGACAACATCTATTGGTTATGCAGATGACCTTGCAATAGCGGTAATAGCAGAAAATGTAGAAGAACTGACCTTCCGAGTAAATGAATCACTGAGATGAGTTAACCTTTGGATGGTAAATAATAAATTGAGACTGGCTCCACATAAGACTGAGGCTGTAATTTTGAAAGGTTCCAGGAATTGGAAAAATGTCCGTTTCTTATTAAATGATACAGTGATTATCCCAGGGAAGTCTGTACGATACCTTGGTGTTCTTATTGACAGGAATTGCACATTTGGTGCACATGTGAAGGCAGTAACCCAAAAGGCAGAGAAGAAGGCATCGGCATTAGCCAGACTTATGCCTAACATCGGGGGACCAAGAACAGTTAAGAGACAAATTATGTGCTCTGCAGTATATTCCATTTTACTTTATGCTGCACCTATCTGGCACAATGCACTCAGGAGGAAGATTCACCGAAGAGCTATGGAAAGACTACAGAGGAAAATGCTGCTCAGAGTTACCTGTGCATATCGAACTGTTTCGACAGCAGCTTTACAAGTTGTAGCTGCCAGTATTCCCATTAACCTCCTCGTTGTAGAGAGAAAACTTTGGCATGAAAGGGGTGCGACTATATCTGCTGAAGAAAAGAAAGCCTTGAGGACCAACTCTTACTAGTCTGGCAAGACCGATGGGATGGCACAACCAATGTTGGCCAATGGACAAAAAAGCTAATACCCAACATAGGAGACTGGCTTAAATGTAGACATCAGCAGGTAGATTACTATCTGTCGCAGATCCTGACAGGACATGGAAGATTCGGAGTATACGCCATGAAGATGGGAAAGACGCAGGGAGATGGTTGTCGGTACTGTTCTGAAAGGGATACAGTAGAAACTTTTTTCTACTGTGTTCGATGGGAAGAAGAACGAAGGAAAGCCTGCCAACAACTTGGCCGACGACTCACGCCAGGGAATCTGGTTCAGATTATGTTAGAGAGCCCGTTTGCCTGGAACACAGTAAAGGCAATGGCGACAAGCATTATGGGGATGAAGAAGAAAGAAGAGAAAGGAAGAACTTAATAATATACAAAACTCCATTCTGATGTCATGCCGACAAGCAGTTCCAGAATGGGCTGAGTGAAGAGGGCAGGGATTTTTAGTTGGTGGAAATCTAACTCCCACACAGAGTGGTGTCTTTAAGAGATTTTCCCCTGCCATAACAAAAAATTCTACTACTACTACTACTACTACTACTACTACTACTACTACTACTACTACTACTTGAGCCTTTGCCCTAAGAGTGCGCACTGCTCATTCAAAACAGCGCGTCAGAGTAGGGATCGAATAGCTGGAATACTATGAACCAGTGAGTTACGTACCAGCAGAATGGTATCAGAAAATGTATGAACCAGAGGAATGACATGCTAAAGAAGAAAGTTTTCTAACTCCCCAGCTATTTCCCGTCAGTTAAGTCAGGCTGTTATACTCGGTACGCAGCAGTAATCCCATCTATCGGAGTTGAGCGGCAGCAACAGAGACAAAGAACATCGCCACAAACAATGGTCAATGTAATGTTATTGTTGATCAATGATATGCGCTTTCAAAATTGTAGGCCTTCACATTTAGTTTTCTTCCGACTCTGAAATACCACTCTTGTCATTGTCGGTACGGTAAAATTGAATAAAACATAAATGGTCGGAAATTATATTCTCTATAACTTTTGTTATGTAGGCCTGGTACTTTTCGATAGGACCAATAACATAGGTATTTAAAAATTAAAGTTTAGGCGCCTTCCCCTAAACTACAATTTCATATATGGCGAATAAAATTGTTTATAACTTAATCTGTAGTTTCTTATTCCCCTACTCTATATACCGACTTTCATTAAATTCTGTTAACTCATTTTCTCGTGGCTCGTCGTTGATATGGACTTGGCAACAGAAGTACAAATTTATGAATATCTGTGTTATCAAAGCCGGTACAGTAACAATGTACAACATAGATGATCGGAAATTTAATTCCATATAACTTTAGTTATGCAGTATTTATCGATAGGACCACTAATAATATAAATACTTGAGAATTAAATTTTAGGCCTTGCCCTAAACTACCATTTCACTCAGCGTGAGTAAAATGATTTATAGCCTAGATTGTAGCGGCTCATCGCCCCGCTTCACATACCGATTTTCATTAAATTCTCTTCAGCCGTTTTCTCGTGATGCGTATCCATCCATCCATCCATCCATCCATCCATCCATCCATACATACATATATACATACATACACTGCCTTTGCTGGCAGGACCTAGTGTTTACAGTGCACTATGTTTTCTGGTATGGGCTAGATCAATTTTGTTACTTTCATTGATCTGTCTCTGTCTTATCCTTGGCTTTGACAATATGAAAGTGACTGAGGTATGAGCGATGCTAGTAGCTAGTAATGCCATTCCTTCTGCAGCCAGTCCCTGCTATGAATGGTGTGAAAATGTTGCTCATAGGGTCGGTTGGTGCATGCATTTCAGTGGGCTTGGCAGACTTATATGTAATAGCAACTTCTGGCTCGGTGAGGAAAGCAACGGGAAACTACCCAATCCTCATTTCCCTAGTACGCCTCTTCGGTGATGCCTAGGTCATCTATGACAGCTGATGGCAGAGCTGTTGAGGATCCAACCAGCCTTAGGGCTGAAGACAGACAGACAGACAGACAGACAGACAGACATTACGGAAAAGTAAAACGTGCATTTCTTTGTTACTATGAACATAAGCGAAACAAAAATACCATTCTTTTCAAATTCTGAGCAATGTACAGACAAAACTCTTATTTTATATGTATAGATGTAGTATCTCTTTTGGAACATCAGCATGGCAACAGTCACTCGACGTGGAAAGTTTTATTGCTATTTTCTTTACGTCGCACCGACACAGATAAGTCTTATGGCGACGATGGGATAGGAAAGGCCTACGAATGGGAAGGAAGCGGCCGTGCCTTAATTAAGGTACAGCCCCAGCATTTGCCTGGTGTGAACATGGGAAACCACGGAAAACCATCTTCAGGGCTGCCGACAGTGGGGTTCGAACCCACTATCTCCCGATTACTGGATACTGGCCGCGCTTAAGCGACTGCAGCTATCGAGCTCGGTACGTGGAAAGTTAAAGGTAGGGCTATTACTAATACTTCTCATACAAGGCTGGAAAGCCTGTAACTCGTAAACGATCAACCGTAGGGCATATGTTCATAGGGACTTCTTGTGTTATTTTGGGGTGTACAATCCACCACCCGATTACCTCCCACAAGTTTGGGAACACTCTGTACATGCGTCTACCTTGTATACGTATGTCTCACTTTGCATTAGGATTTTCTAAGAAAAGAAGTGCTTTAAGATCTCTATTGTCAGTTGAACATAAGCTGAAGATCATATTGATGACAATGATTATAATTTATTTGCGATTATCTGAATTGCTGCAAAAAATAATCTCATTCGCTGAATCAATGTGACTATGAAACGTATGCAACAATATACAACGGCTTAGTGACAACGAAGGAACACACGGACGACGATATTGTAAAGGAAAAGAAGAATATGGGTCGCAGTGACCATGAAGAAGTGGAAGAGGAATAGGAAGAGGAAGAAGAAAATTCTGAAGTGGCCGTCCCAACAGTGAAGGAGTTGTGAACATATTCTACGAAGCTAGGGAAGGGTGCGGTGAATTTGTGACGAAAATTATGAACATAGAACGTAATTTAAAAAGTGTGCATTGAGCAAGAAGGAGAAGATAGACAAAAATTGCTCATTACTATTCCTAAACGAAGAAGCTTGGCACCGAGCAAGTTGGCCGCACGCTTAGCGGCGCGCAGCTGAAAGCTTGAATTCGGAAGATGGTAGGTTCGAACTCCACTGTCGGCAGCATTGAAGATGGTTTTCCGTGGTTTCACACCAGGCAAATGCTGGGGTTGTTCCTTAATTGAGGCCATGACCACTTCCTTCCCATCGGCGCCATAAGACCATTCTCTATCGATGCGACGTAAAGCCAATTGTGAAAATGAAGCTTACAATTTTGCGCCTTATTGTCAGGCTTAAAAATATAAAGTATATATAGAGTACAGGCTAATTAAATTATATGCCATATCACTTTCCACCTCTATCGACTGATAGCGTAAATTTCGGTTACAACGACACTCGTTTAGAACGACAGATCCCGTGGATGTCGTTATTACCAAGTTCTACTCTACGAGTCCCATTAATACTCCTTCGATGTATCTGTAATTGTTGGACAAATTTAGACTTTTCAGGTATATCCTAGACGAATTAATAGAGTTTAGGATACGTTCTCATGCATATCCTTACTACTAGCTAGCTGCATGCATCTTCTCTGTATTCATCTCCTTTAGATTTTCCCCACATTCCTCTGCTAATATTACATATTTATTCTGTCCTTCCTCGTTTCTTCTATTCTCTATTTAATAATTTAACAACAGATTTTTATGATGAGCTCTGTGTTTAACAGAATCTGTACCTTACGTTAAGAATTTATGTAGTGCCGTAGTTGTCTTAACTTAAAATGAGATTATTAATTACTCTGCGTACATGTTATAAAATCGTTCTATTACAACTATATTACATTTTAAAAATCTCAGTCTTGTAAATTTTTTCACATCAGTTTATTTATTTAATCGTATGGTGATTTTATACAATATATATACACAAGGCAGAATCAAACTTTAAAGTCCATCCTTCTCAGCCATTCAGATAAACCAGGTGTGAGAGAGAACAAATCATCAGGAGTTCCAAGGTACGAATGAAGAGGACATCGTTGGACCAGGTGCTCAGTCGTCTGTTCTTCCAGGTTACAATCACACATTGGTGAACTGATCCAACCCCACTTATACCTGAAATAATTGCAACAACCATGTCCAGTCCTTAACCTGTTGAGACGGCACCAGAGGTTCCCCGGTAGGTCAAAACCGTTTGGCTTCTTTGTGGGATCAAGATGGTGAGCACTTGTTCCCAATGTTTTTGTTGACCACTCATGCTTCCAGCTTTCAGTTAGGTCAAACCCATCCAAAATGAGTTGCCCTGCAGTGACACTTGCTGGTCTTCTTGATTGAAGTCGCTGCTGTGACGGATGGCAGAATTCCTGGTGCAGTGGCAAAGAGGGTGATACAAAGATTTTCTTAGCTTCCCTTAGTAGAGCTTGCTTCCGTCTTAAGTGAGGTGGAGGGATGTGACTCAGCACAGGTAACCCGTGACATGGAGTTGATTTGATGGTACCATTAATGCAACGCATTGTATCATTCAATTTTGTGTCTACCTTTTTCACATGTACACTTTCCGACCAGACAGGAGCACAGTACTCAGCAGCCGAGTAGACAGGGCTAATGCCAGTTAAATGTAGACAGTCAGCAGAGGCTCCCCAGTAGGTACCACAGAGCTTATGTAGTATGTTGTTTCTTGCGGCGACTTTATGAGAAAGCTTAGTGATGTGCTCTTTGTAGCTCGGGGTTCTATCTAAAGTGATTCCAAGATACTTTGGGAAAGGGTTGTACCTCAGCTTTCGTCCGTTGAGCAGAATTCTTGGTTTTTAGTTTGCAGCACGATTCGCTAGATGGAAACAAGAGACTTCAGTTTTTGTTGTGCTGGGGATCAATCTCCAGGTCTTGAAGAAAGTTGACATCTTCTCACGGTCCTCCGTCAGAATTTGTTCACCGTCTTCAAAGTTATTACTCTGTGCTACCAATGCGATGTCATCAGCATATATGAACTTGGTTGATGTTGTGTTTGGTAGGTCATGAATGTACAAATTGAATAGCAACGGTGCTAAGACAGATCCCTGTGGTAGACCGTTATTTAGTTTTTGTTTGTGGCTTTTAGTGTTGCCTAGAAACACTTCGAATTGTCTTTCACTAAGCATGCTAGATATTAGATCCACGATTTCTCGACTTGGTACAACTTGCAATAGTTTGTAGATCAGTTCCTGTCGCCAAACAGTGTCATATGCACCTGTCAAGTCGATGAAAACAGCTGTTGATTTTAGTTGTCCTTGAAAACCAGCTTCGATATGTGTAGTTAGGGCAAGAACTTGATCTGTACAGCTGCGTCCATGTCTGAATCCAGCTTGTTCAGGAGGAGTAACAGCTTCAATGAACGGAGCTATTCTGGTTAGGAGGATTCGTTCAAGAAGCTTGAATATGCAACTAAGCAGTGCTATTGGTCGATAACTTTCGGGGCTTCCTCAGGTTTGCCAGGTTTGAGAATGGCTATGACTTTTGACAGTTTGAATTGTCTGGGCAATCTGTTCTCTTGGAGTATGTAAGTGAAGAGAGAAGTGAGCCAGTATATACAATGCGGGCCCATGTTCTTAATAAATTCATTATAGATGTTGTCGGGACCAGCAGCCTTGCCAATTTTCAGTTGTTTAATCGCATTTTCTACTTCCACTGTGGAAAACGATCTGGAAAGCAGCTCGTTTCTCGAAGCACTGCGCTTGAGTTTATAAATGTTACATTTTACTATTCTGGTATGATTCTTGTCCCTCTTTGTCCTTGTGAGGTCTACGATCCTGTTAGCAATAATGTCAGGACTCAGTTTAGGATGCGGCTTTTTGGGGGTGTTGCTTGCCAGTTAGCCCATTCAAGGTTCTCCAAGCTTGCCTGCTTGACTTTGCGATGTTCATTTCTTTGAGTGTAGCTTCCCATTTCTCTCTTCTGCTCTTATTTAAAGAGTGGAGTAGCTGTGATCCCACTGTTTGATTTCCAGTACTTTGGGATTCTTGGTATAAATTCCTCACTATCTTTATTCCACCCAGGTATATATTCCTTTCTGTAACCCCTAGGAATGTTGGACTTGGCAGTTTTGATAAAAAGTTTAACAAATTCGTCGTAGTTATTTGCTGTCGGCTGAAGATTCTCCGCAGCTAGGCTGGAGACAAAGTCTTTTGTGAATCCATCCCAGTTGGCTCGTTGAAAGTTCCATCTAGGTAAGGGCATTGAGTTGACAAGGGGAATTTTCAAACCGATTTCCACCATAACAGATCGGTGTTGACTGTGTGGGAAGTTGGACAGAACAGTGCGAGTGGTGTTGAGTAGTTGGTCTAGTTGATCTTTAGACACGAATGTCAAGTCTGGGTTGTAATCCTTGTTCCAGCGTGCGGAGTGGAAGTTTCCCTTGTCTTTTACATTAAAAACCAAATGTATGTTGTTAGTTTTTGCCCATAGAACCAGTGACTCCCCATTCACAACCACGGTGTCATACCGCCAGTTTGTGCGATGGCTGTTGAAGTCTACAGTGTCTACACAAAGGTGATCAAAAGCTGGCAGTACTGTAGGAGCCCAATTCGCACATGGAGGCTCGCAAAGATTGACGATTTTTAAGTCATTTATCTGAATTGCTATAGTATAAATGTAGCCATCTTCAGTGCAACCAGTTACTTGCACTCCATTTAAACTTGACTTCACATAAGTGGCTATTACATATTGTGGATGGTGGATAGCTTCGACCAGTGTATAACCGGGTATTCGTCCTCTACGCTGGAGATCCTGTTCATCTTTTGTATGGGTTTCTTGAATGTTAACAACATCAATGCTAAGGTCATGCAGTTGTTTTTGCAGATATTCGCATTTGGCAGAACTTATGCCTTCAATATGAAGTTGCATAATGCGGACTGGGTGTTTCTCACCTCTAGTTTGATGGTTCTGAAAAGAACCGTTACTTGTTATGTTTCTGGGCATATTGTATGTGACCTCTAACGCTACTACTCGTTTAGCACCACCCGGGGGTCACGTGTAGGGTAATGTGAGGTAATACCTACGGACGTGAGTAAAGTTCATATCAGTAACCATTGCTGATGAAGTATTGATGTTTCAATAGCAGGCAAACGTCCAAGAATGGATAAAATCAAACAAGTAAGGAAGCTTGTAGCTGTGTGTGACTGTTGAAATCGTGATCATAGTAACGGGACTTCCAGTTGTACGTGGAATCCGAATCCATTTCAAAAAATCCACGAGCATTGGTCGGGGCTCGAACCGCGGTCTCCTTGGCGAGAATCCAATGACTATTTCACGCAGGTGCTACGCCCTCAAGGAGGGATGAGGGTATTTTCTCTTTCTGTGTTGCCAACTTTTAAAGTTATATTGGGATGATCTTGAACTTCTGCTTTCCATGAAAGGCAAACCCTATTTTGTCCTTTTCTACTCATCACCATCCAGGTACATATTCCTTTCTGTAACCCCTTGGAATGTTGGACTTGGCAGCTTTGATAACTAGTTTAACAAATTCGTCGTAGTTATTTGATGTCGGCTGAAGATTCTCCGCAGCTAGGCTGGAGTCAAGGTCTTTTGTGAATCCATCCCAGTTGGCTCGTTGAAAGTTCCATCTGGGTAAGGGCATTGAGTTTACAAGGGGAATTTTCAAGCCGATTTCCACCATAACAGGTCGGTGTTCAGAAAGAAAGACTGGCTATCGGTCAGAGATCCGACCGGAAGCTAATACAGTATTTCTTTCAGATACGATAAGCTCTGAATTTTCTCCTCACTGTTCCACACCCTCCCATATTTCTTCAATGACACATCTACATTATTATTTTTTTCATTGCGTTTAGGCCATCTGTGGACCACGGTGCTTGTATTCTAGCTGTGTTTTTGTCGTCATCTGCCCATTTTAACGTACTGGATTGTGTACTTAGTGGCCTCTTGAGCCTTCCTGTTGGCCTAGTATTCCTTCATTTTATTGCTGAATTCTTTCCTGCGCTCCTCTGACCAATTCCCGGCTCCTTTGTGGCTAGCTGATGTAAGGGATGTTAGGAAAGGTTCAGTTTTGACCATTAAACGGTATGCATTTCTGTCAGTAATGACGGCTTGATTAACATTAAGCTCTGCAAGATCTTTGTCCACTTGTTTGGTCCAGGGGAATCCAGTAGCTTTGCCTTTGTTAGCAACCTTGAAGATCTTATGGGATAATCTATTAGGATCCATTCTGTATAGGTGTCCATAGAAAGTCAGACGTTTTATCCTGATGGCATCTATGAAGTTTTCTTGATCCTGGTAGAGCTCATTGTTAGGTTTGTACCATTGCCTTCCATCTGGTAGGATCCTTGGCCCTATTATTATTATTATTATTATTATTATTATTATTATTATTATTATTATTATTATTATTATTATTATTATTATTATTATTATTGACTTGGTTACTTCCCTTTCTCTTTTATACATCAGATTAAAACTTTCATTATATTCAGTATCCCCGTGTACTTTATGATACCCATCACAACGGTCGTTATGTCAAAATAAGCAGATTTCTTATAAATAAAATAATAACTAATATTGCTGGATTCAGGGCAAGTCCTTACATTACAGTTTCCTACCATACTTCACATCAAATGTAGTTTCATTGCCACCCGATTGGGAGAGATAAGTACAGGTGCAACTATTTTAATCGGTAACTATGTGGGTAAACGGGTGAAAATAAGTGTGTCATGCGTTTAAACGGGACTTCAACGTGTTGGCAATAAAATGATGCCCGTGAAAAGCGCTTCGATCTGTTCGTGCTGCATGTGACCTTAAAACCTGAATGTGAAGTTGTAATCAAAGGGAATGTTTATATCTATGTGAATTAAGTATTACACTAACTTGTCACTACAATTTCTCTTATAAAAGTGAACACATTAGACTGTTTATTTTTTTAAATTCTAAAATGCTTCTTACCCTGTTTGTTAACTGCTACATAGGTAATCAGCACCCACCGGCATGGTGATTTAGAAAGGGTGATAAAGAAAATGTCCAAATTCACCGAGATTAATGTTCTTTACGCAGTTTTCGGTGTCGCTCGGCTAATTGTTGGCAGTCCCAGTGACAGTTGGAATCGTGTACATTATATCTATAATGCGACGCGTAAATACATTACGTTATAACTTATTTTTATTATTGTTTGAAAGGATCTACTGCTTCCCAGATAATCTGGGCTGCCACAAAGAAATACTTTAAGGTAAATCAAAATAATTTCTAGTTAAAATGAAAAATTATACACATAACAATATTGCTAAATTTAGAAATTTACAAGAGAGTTCATAAACAATTAAGCAATGTCACAATTTAAAACATTAAAAATAAAACACTTGAAACAGGCAAAAACTCCTAAAAGTAAAAGGTGTGAAAGAGAAAATGATCAAAATTGTAGATGTAGGCGTGTACAGTATCTTCTAGAATAGCTCTCAACCAAACTTCGTACAAATACGACTTACTTTCTCGAAAAGATACTGGAGGAGTAAAACACCTTCTAGTAAATCTAGGGGAGGGAATGATGTACAAGAATATTAGCGTCAAATCCATAGTTTCCGCGGTCGCAGAGTTGTATTGTGGCACTCTGGATGCCATTTAAGTACCAGTTCAGCTGCGTAGGCATAGCGAAAAGTGGCGATGAAGAACATATCCAGACTTACCGAGATTAGATTGATTACCGAGAAACAAAACAATCTATAAGACTTGAAATTAAACACATAACAACAACTTTTAAGCTACAAAATAGTTCCTAATCAGTCAACGCCACAATAACGAATTCTCTTCACACATACTTAACAGGTAACCTTCTTCTTCTTCTTCTCCTGCCGCTTTTCCCACGCCTGTGGGGTCGCGGATGCGAACTGCGTCGCACATGTGGATTTGGCCCTGTTTTACGGCCGGATGCCCTTCCTGACGCCAACCCTATATGAAGGGGTGTAATCACTACTGCGTGTTTCTGTGGTGGTTGGTAGTGTGGTATGTTGTCTGAATATGAAGAGGAGAGTGTTGGGACGGACACAAACACCCAGTCCTCGAGTCAGAGGAATTATTCAGAAGCGATTAAAATCCCCAACCCGGCCGGGAATCGAATCCGGGACCCTTTGAACCGAAGGCCAGTACGCTGACTATTCAGCCGAGTCAGATCATAATTAACAGGTAATAAAATACCTAAAAGTAAACAATCAATGAAATGCCCAGCCAGCGCCGGGTAATATAGCCAGTTTATTATATTGAACCCTTTGGTCCATATTGAGGGATACCTACCTTCCTTACCTATCAGCAAAGTTCATGAGATCTGTCTCTTGGGTCGTATCGGGTTCTTCGTCACTTGCTGAGGTAAAGGTAGGGTTCAGTAATTCTAATCTATCTACTGGAATGAAAGGTCTATTTAAAAGATTCCTATTTATTCAGGAAAATTCTGAAACATTCTATGTCAATGGTATCATAGAAGTCAATTGTGTCCACTGGACACCACAATCATTTTTACATAAACGTCAGAACACTGGTGTGAGACTTTAACGTAACTGCCTGACGGGCATTCTTACTAGAAACCATTGTCTCAATTATTAATCATTTAAGAAAGGAAAGTCTGGAAATCCTTAAATTCGGCTTCCACGTGAGACCACATGTACCATCATAGTGAACACGAACTCTGGACTCCGGTTATAATTAAGGCCGTCCAATCGGTGTGTGCCACACAGTGGTTCTACGGCATGGACCCTTAATTGAATCGATGTAACCTGCGTCTATGTCATGGACCGACATCTAATCTTCTAAGTTACTTTAAAGTCATTGTGGATGATGACCGCAAGGAAATGATGCTACAATGGCATATGGCCCTAATCTAAATCACTGAGGTTGATGACCCCCTGACCATCCAAGTTTCTAGGCTGAAGGCTAAACACAATTAAGTTACATCGGTTGATGACCAAAGTTCCACTTTACTATCCCCAGCACATTCACTGCTCAATCAATCAAAGTTCAATAATTACAACAATAGCAATGCTCACAAACTTTGTGGCAGTAAAATCCATTTCCTTCGGATATATCCCTTTAATCGTTACTTTATATTTTAATATTCCCCCAGAAAAACAAGCTAAAATTTCCAGAATACATCTCCAAGTTATTCGCTTGATTAAAGTAAAATGCGGTTTCACTGAATTTAATAATTAAATAAATTTAAATGATTTAACGAAATGTTAACGAACAACAAATTTTATCTCCGCGGACTCTGGTTTCTTCACAAATTTCTGCGCAGCTTGTGATGTGAATTCAATATTGCGATGTTTATCTGGCTGGAAAAGAATTTTTACACAATTCATGTCCAGTTATATATCTTGTCTTGTGATCTCACACTTTTTAAAATCTAATCTAGTCCTAACCGCTATTAACACTTGGATATCCTAATAATCTACGTACAAACCAAACAACTCTCCATATAATTACGATGTCATATCTCGTCATACCATTATGAATTTTGCACACCCCTCACAGACAAACCAATTATCACGACCACCGCTCTATATTTTGGACAACCCTGAATTTGGTTACTCTGTTCCTTATACTCGAAGTTCATGGTTTCAAATGTTCATTACGTCCCCAATTACAGTATTTCACAATACTCAGATCATTACCGGCTATGAATTTCAACTAAATCCAGCATTTTAACGTTTCCCTGGCCGAGAATACAGTACAATCTCAACTCCACACGGGTCCCGTTATTATCCCCGCTGTCAGCTGAGGCCTCTCATCCCCCGAGTTCGCTTGGCAGTTACACGAAACACCTGATTTATTCACAGTCGATTGGCTTCTCAAAATGCTCCCTTTAAACTCTGCCGAAATAATTAAACAAATACGATATTCTAACCAACAAAATGCACAGGTTATGCTTCAAGATGCCCACACTAATTATACGCGTCGCCAATTATTACCGCTATGGATTTCTATGAATTTCTTTCCATTCTCAACATTATAAAATATTCCTCGGGCTATCATGTCCCGGCTTCAAATGACAGGACTCTAACCTGATTCGCACATCTCATCTCAACTCATATAAAACATTCCTCGGGCTTCCGTGTCCCGGCTTCAATGACAGGTCCAACCTGATTCACAAATCTCATATCAACAAAACTAACCTCTGTTTCCCAGCTCCACAATTATCATCGACAAAGAACTGGAATAAAATCCTCACTAGAAATCCTGACGTCTAATATCGCACAATGCGTTAATCATGAATAACTTCGCATGAATGATATCGTATTTAATAACTTGATTTTTACGAGAAATGACTGAAACATTCTACTAGATCTTTTTTATTGTCAGTCAGACACAGTTTAAAATGAGCTTAGAAAAACGTTTCTCTCCGTGACCAAATTCATCACCCTAGGTTCTCACCCGACAGCGCTCCTCCACTCGATTGAAAATGAGTGACCATGGATTATTATTATTAACGTCAAATTGCAGACAGAAAAATTTTACGTCGAATGAACATCTTAATTTGACATCACAAATATATAGGCAGTACACTCACACGGATGACGATCTACATTGGACGTGATATCACTTCGGAACCCTATTCAATAACTTTTTACAACATTACACGGCACTCGCAAGACTTCAAAAATTTTATCCAAGTGGAAAATAAAACAAATGACTCTTTTAGTCGTACTCTCACATTTACAAAACTTACCACTGCGTCGTATATCTCCATTCAAATACACTTTTAGAGATCACGAGACAAGATATAAGAGGTAGTAAGATGGAAAGTCACCTACCTCATGTCGTCACGCCAGTGTTCGTCATAGGGCTCACCTACGACCCTGGCACTTTATTTAGCCATTTTTACATTCATGGCTTCACAGTTTATTATTATTTTCTTCAGGTTTCCTGGAATAAAGCATAAAAAAAAGAAAATACCCTTCACTTGTTTGTTGAGCGCACACGATGGACTATAATTGTTTCCGCACACGAATTAATTAATCACATTAGAATTTATTCAGTACTTTGACCGTCCTATCTGGTACAATTATTTCACTCAAGAAAACTATCCCCTCATGGACTCAAGACCTAGCCACACTGGCTGAAATCTGCAGTTGAACTCAGTCTACTTTCGTTGTTTGATTTCGCAGAGCAGCTCAACAATTTTTCGTCCGCTTTGTATCACAAATGCCGGAGAAGGAGAGTTCGTCATGGCGTCCCTTCATATTTATAGCAGTTACCCCCTCTCTTCGGATATCTCCCTTTGCCGCCAAGAAAATTTCTATATATTTTCTGACTTACCTAAACTGTAATTTCAAGAGTTTTGAAAGTGACTACATGCTTGCTACATTTCTGGCGGTAGTGTTCATGGACATTAAAAAATTTTACGGGTTCGATTTGTGAGATGATTGACCCCCTTTGATAGGCACTATATTTTTTTGACTTGACTTGGGTCGCCATGTACACGCGCTTTGAAATAGTTCACAAAAATGACTTGAGATTCTTCCGCCGTTGACACGTGTGGCTGACGTCACGTACCCCAGAGCGTGGGACCGAAGGTAATCACCCCCTCGTCACGTGTCAAATCCATGCTATCAAGAATCCAACTTTTAAATGATTGTCGATTTATACATAATGTTCTTAGGGCACAAAGGTCATGGGTTCAATATATGGTTGTAACAGAGTTGGACTCCAATTACAGCAAGCATTACATAGTTGATATTTCAATAGGTGATACAATTTGGAAAAATGGCACAAAAATAAATAATAGATTTAAAGAAGTTGGCATACACAGATCAGGATAAGATTTTACTTCAGATTTACAATTGACTATTACTTCCATAAGTTATACAGTATATATATGTTCAAATATGTATAGATATGCAGGCACGGAAGTTTAGGGATAAGGTGCATAGTTAATTACTTAAATTAAATAATTTCCAGTCAAACTACCTCAGCCATTCGGATCGGATCTTTAGCTTCAAAATTATACGCCTGAATGTGAGCCCATGAAGGAATGAAATGGTGTACGGCTTTTAGTGCCGGAAGTGTCTGAGGACAAGTTCGGCTCGCCAGATGCAGGTCTTTTGATTTGACTCCCGTAGGCGACCTGCGCGTCGTGATGATGAAGACGACACATACACCCAGCCAAAGTGCCAGCGAAATTAACCAATTATAGTTAAAATTCACGCCTCTGCCGGGAATCGAAACCGGGACCCCTGTGACCAAAGGACAAAACGCTAACTATTTAGCCATAGAGCCGGACAATGTGAGCGCATGATTTCGTTACACCAACGTTCGAATGTATGAAGCCTGATTTTATAGTCGTTGTCACGTCAATAATAATAATAATAATAATAATAATAATAATCTAGATAACCACCGGTACAAAATTAAGAAATAAGACCTGCTACTATAGATAATGGGCGTACTAAAGTGTTGGTAACTATTCCTCAGGGAAGCTTCACGAACATAGTACAGTAATTAAACTATCACTTTGTGTTCAATCGTACCAGTCACTTGTCGTGTGTTTAATTATCGCTCTGTTATCTGTAACAGAAGTGTAAAAACTCGGTAGATCGATAACACTCATTAATGATGGAAGTCCATTGATTCATTCTGCACGTAGGAATTCGTTCAAAACGTCCACGGTTGACTGGTTAGCAATAACACTGACAACATTCGAGCCAAACCTGTAAGGGTGAACTCATGTAACTTGTTGAGCGCAAGACTTCAGTATAACACCGTGATAATGTTGTGTTTATGGATCTGTTACATAATTCGTATTCTGGGTAAGTTGATATAGGTTACTTAACAGAAACTTCATAAAAAAAAAAACAACACTAATATTTAGTATGAGACGTTTATAAACCAAGAATAGGCCTATATTCGTCAAACACCGTCATTTTCCAGCAACGGCTACCTTTGTGCCTACCGATAAACAGAGAGAGAACGTGTAGCGGTATTAGCCTCTTTTGCAATAGTCTTTTTATTTCTAAGTTTTAATAATTTTATGAAATTCAGTATCACATTTAATTGGAAAGAAAATGGGAATTTACCTCAATCTATAAGCTATAAACCTATAAGGGATTTGATTAGTTAAGGGAAGTAGTTGTTTAAAGAAATGTTTTAAAACTAGCCTAAAAATTTCCGTTAATATTAGTCCTATTGAAAATGTATACTTAATCAAAATAGTCGGAAAATTTTTCCTGTCTTCACTGTTTGACACAGCTTTTCTTTGTTATTTGTGAGGTTTAGATGTTTGTTATTTTCCACAAGAACCGGGCGAGTTGGCCGTGTGGTTAGGGTCACGCAGCTGTTAGCTTGCACCCGGGAGATAGTGGTTTCGAAACCCACTGTCGGCAGCCCTGAAGATGGTTGTCCGTGTTTTCCCATGTTCACACCAGGCAAATGCTGTGTGTTTACCTTAATTAAGGACACGACCACTTCCTTTCCACACCCAGGCCTTCCCTATCCCATCGCCGCCATAAGACATATCTGTGTCAGTGCGGCGTAAAGCAAATATATATTTAAAAAATCCACAAAAGCTAGCTTTTCTTGATGGGATTCACTGCTCCTCAACAGCAGCCCTCAAACTTTCCACCCCATTCCAGTCCTCATTCCAGAATTAAAATCATTAGAGGAGCCAGGAATTGAACACAGGGGCCTCAGGGTACGAAGCAAGCACCCGTTCCGTACACACAGTATTAATAATAATGATGATAATCTAAACTCGTCCTCATCCCGAGGTGCTGCAGCTCTTTTCAGGCACATCCCCAATGGAGGTGACCTTCATGTACCATTTTCACCACGTGCTACGTATACTGACATTCTTAAATCTCTGGCAGTACCGGGAATCGAACCCGGGCCCCCGAGAACGCCCGTTAAGAATGCTAACCGTTAAACTTCGGTGGTGATGATGATGATAATGATGATGATAGTTTTACGTACCACTGACTACTTTTGCGGTTTTGGGAAATGCCGAGGTGCCGGAATTTGATCTTGAATAATTCATTTACGTTCTGATAAACCTATCGAAACGAGACTGACGTATTTGAGCACCTTCATATACGATCGGATTGAGCTGGGATCGCCCCCACTAGCTCGGACTCAGAAGGCCAGCCAGCGCTCTGCCGTCTGAGCCACCCCGGCTCAATTTTTATGAATATTTATTTTTGAAATGGAACTAATTTATACTTACTTATTTTTAACATAGCCCTCTCTTTCTACAGTTAGCTGTAATTTTCTTGCTGATTGCTAGCACTTTTCTTGTGAAGTTAAAAGAATTTTACTTTAACTTTAACTTTTAACTTTGCTTAATTATCACACTACTGTAAGTGACCATTGCCACCGGGATATTTCCCAACTGCGATGTATTTGTTAATGATAATAATAATAATAATAATAATAATAATAATAATAATAATAATAATAATAATAATAATAATAATAATAATTAATAATTAATAATTAATAATTAATAATAATTAATAATTAATAATTATTATTATTATGTTATTATTATTATTATTATTATTATTATTATTATTATTATTATTATTATTATTATGTTATGAACAAATATGAATAAAAATAGAACTCACCTATATTATTTCCTGCGCTTGCGATCTTCTAAGTGTTGTTCGCATGAGATATGTGCCTTACTGAGGGAATATATTGACAAGAAGTAAAGCAAGCTGACCTTGAAATGTCCTGTTACTATGGCATCACAATTAGCCAGGGGCAGTGTTGTTCGTATTACTTCTACAGGAAAGACGAACGGTTTCCCTGAGAATCAATAAGGCCGTGACATGCACGGCTCATGGCCAGGCGTAGTCAGTCTGTTCAATTATATTTTATTCGAATAGGGGCTGTGTCGGGGTCACGGCCGTAAGTTTTGACGTAGAATACGTACCGCGTGATAAGGGTTAGAAATGTTATTTCTTCATTTGAAGTAGATTTGCACATCTTAAAGACAAATTTGATGCTCCAGTAGTGTGTGACTGGCCTCATGACGCTCGGTCACTTGAGACGCTTCCGAGAAGCCTTCTAATGCTCGATTTTGAACTTTTCGTAATTCTGAAAAAGATCGTTCTATCTTCTCGAATGCGTTTTCGATAACTTTGAAACCATTTGTGGTCCATATGTTGTAAAATTTTAAGCCGCCTCTGTGGTGTAGTGGTTAGCGTGATTAGCTGCCACCCCCGGAGGTCCGGGTTCGATTCCCGGCTCTGCCACGAAATTTGAAAAGTGGTACGAGGGCTGGAACGGGGTCCACTCAGCCTCGGGAGGTCAACTGAGTAGAGGTGGGTTCGATTCCCACCTCAGCCATCCTCGAAGTGGTTTTCCGTGGTTTCCCACTTCACCTCCAGGCGAATGCCGGGATGGTACCTAACTTAAGGCCACGGCCGCTTCCTTCCCTCATCCTTGCCTATCCCTTCCAATCTTCCCATCCCCCTACAAGGCCCCTGTTCACCATAGCAGGTGAGGCCGCCTGGGCGAGGTACTGGTCATACTCCCCAGTTGTATCCCCGACCAAGAGTCTGAAGCTCCAGGACACTGCCCTTGAGGCGGTAGAGGTGGGATCCCTCGCTGAGTCCGAGGGAAAAGCCGAACCTGGAGGGTAAACAGATGATGATGATGATGATGATGATGATGTAAAATTTTGCGAAAGGAATACATTCATAGCAATTCTTCGTGTCACAATTTTTTTTTTTTTAATGTTCACTACTTGATTTGTTTGTACCGTATACTTGTAGAACTCACTGAGACGAGTCAAACTGCACCACCCACGACGTGTTACCACTCCGGAGTCCAGAGCTATACTACTTGTTTTGTTTTTTGTGTGTGCTAGTGGCTTTACGTCGCACCGACACAAATAGGTCTTATGGGGATGATGGGATAGGAAAGGCCTAGGAGTTGGAAGGAAGCGGTCGTGGCCTTAATTAAGGTAGCATTTGCCTGGTGTGAAAATGGGAAACCACAGAAAACCATCTTCAGGGCTGCCGACAGTGGGATTCGAACCCACTATCTCCCGGATGCCGGCTCACAGCCGCGCGCCCCTAACCGCACGGCCAACTCGCCCGGTATACCACTTGTTAGCCACGCGGCAAGACTACTCAAGTTGGCGGCACTCACCTGATGACGTCATGCCGATATCAGACTCGTTTTGCTAGGTACACTGATCCTTCCTATTTACAATGAGATATTCAACACTTTCGTTACACATATTGTCTAGATACCGATTTTAAAACTTTCATGTTTTTATAATGTTCGGCAGCTGGAATTACGGTTCCGAAACTATAGACGTATTCTACGTAAAATAAGAGATGTAGATAATCCTTCCTTCTTGTACTATACCTTTTTCTAGTGGCTTAACGTCGCACGAACACATTGAAGGTTTTCGACGACGCAAGGATGGCTAGGAATGGGAACGTAGCAGCCGTGGCCTTAATTAAGGTACAGCTCCAACATTTGCCTTGTGTGAAAATGGGAAAACACGGAAAACCATCTTCAGGGCTGCCGACGGTGCGACTTGAACCCACTATCTCCCGAATGCAAGCTCACAGTTGCGCGATCCTAACAGCACGGCCAACTCGTTGGGTCTTGATATTTTATCTGGTCAAAAAATACGCGTATGTACCTATGTCAGGCGGATACCCCTCTCATCCAAAATATATGTATGGATTCACCCAGAACATTCTTGTTTTACTTGTATCATTATTCACTGCCTACCACTTGGTACTATGTTGTGTTTCATTTTCGATGCTTGAGTTTAAACACGATTTGTACATAATCTTTACTAATAATAATAATAATAATAATAATAATAATAATAATAATAATAATAATAATAATAATAATAATAATAATACCGGGCGAGTTGGCAGTGCGCGGAGAGGCGCGCGGCTGTGAGCTTGCATCCGGGAGATATTAGGTTCGAATCCCACTATCGGCAGCCCTGAAAAAGGTTTTCCGTGGTTTCCCATTTTCACACCAGGCAAATGCTGTGGCTGTACCTTAATTAAGGCCACGGCCGCTTCCTTCCAATTCCTAAGCCTTTCCTATCCCATCGTCGCCATAAGACCTATCTGTGTCGGTGCGACGTAAAGCGCCTAGCAAAAAAAAAAAAAAAAAAATAATTAACGTCCCTTAAATTTCTCTAAAGTGACACTTCAGCGCTAAACGTTTGTCCTATGAAAAGCGTTTCAGTGTGGCAGCAAGTCTTGTAATACGAGTCCCTCGCAACGGCAATTGATTGTTCTGGAATTCGAACTCTCAACCTTAAACAAAGAGATTGATCTTTAGTCAGTCGATTTGTTAGCAGTCTAATATATTATTCTTGTTAGTCTTTTCTGAATTATTTTGGGGTCGGTTCTGCATGTGGATTTGGCCCAGTTTTTTGGCCAGGTGCCCTTCTTGACACGAAACATATATGGAGGGCTGTATCCTCTATTGATGGTCTCTGTAGTGGTTGGGCGCGTGATATGACATAATTAAGACGAACACAAACGCCCAGTCCCCGGTATGGAATCGAAGTCGGACCCTCTAAACCGAAGGCCGGTATGCTGACAAGGAGTTGGACTCTGATAACAATCTGCTAGTTCACGTATATACGTTACATGTCGAGAAGTGCGTGGCAGAGGCTCGACATGGCCGCCGACTTATCAGGAAGGCGGTCGCAGTTGGAATTCTGATCATTGTATGTGGGATTTACGAAGTGAAAAGTCACATCCCTGTGTTTTTTTTTTGCTAGGGGCTTTACGTCGCACCGACACAGATAGGTCTTATGGCGACGACGGGATAGGAAAGGCCTAGGAGTTGGAAGGAAGCGGCCGTGGCCTTAATTAAGGTACAGCCCCAGCATTTGCCTGGTGTGAAAATGGGAAACCACGGAAAACCATCTTCAGGGCTGCCGATAGTGGGATTCGAACCTACTATCTCCCGGATGCAAGCTCACAGCCGCTCGCCTCTACGCGCACGGCCAACTCGCCCGGTCATCCCTGTGTTTAGTATTCCGTGTAAAACTGGAGGTCCCGTGGCTATGATCTCGATATTAACAGTCACGTAAAACAAGAAGCTTACTTATTTTCTCCATTACGCATAGTGAGGACTGATCAGAGGAGTACTCTCGTTCTATAAGCCTGCTTCTCATTATGTTAATCTAGCCAGTCGACAAGTTAGTTACAGTAATGTGGGACAGTGGTCTAGCTATTTGACTCCCAACCCGAGTTTTCTGGGTTCGAATTTCGGCTACTTAGTGTGGGATAATGATTGGCGCGTAGCAGCGGGAAGGGCATCCGGTCTTAAAAACCTGGCCATGTTCTGCATTGAGTATGGGTGCCTTGTCGATCTCTCATGAACATGGGAAGGTGGCGTAAAGAAGTAGTAGAAGAAGAAGAAGAAGAAGAAGAAGAAGAAGAATAAGATTGACAAAATGATAGAACTTTTTTTTTTTTTTTTTTTTTTTTTTACAATTTGCTTTACGTCGCACCGACATAGAAGGCTAGGAGTGGGAAGGAAGTGACTGTAGCCTTAGTTAAGCTACAGCTCCAGCATTTGTCTGGTGTAAAAATGTGAAACCACGGAAAACCATCTTCAGGGTTGCTAACAGTTGCGTTGGAACCCACTATCTCCCGGTTGCAAGCTCACAGCTGCGCGCCCCTAACCGCATGGCCAACTCACCCGGTGAACATAGATTTAAAAGTGTTTTGTAGGTGTTCAACAGTTCTTCTGTAACATTACATGTAAAAGTAGTTAGGATCTGCTTCGGTATAACAATAAGGAAAATGGCAAATCGACTTTCGTAGGTGATACGAGAAACTAAGCAGACCTCGTACAAAACGAAGCATTACTCCAAGATATTCTGCTTAAAGAAAAGAGAGAAATACGAGAGACAAGCAGCTAGCAATTACAGTATTTCTCTCTCTTAGTTTCTTACTGATGGTGTCCACAGATGCTATGCGCACTTCATAATTTTTCTACTGCACCCGGACGATTGCGTGTCTTATACTTCTGTGGGCAATGGGGACGTGGTTGTTGACAATAACAGATCGACATCATCAGGCAATTTTTTAACTGTGTAGAAATTTTACTCACGTTCAGATCAATGGAGAGTAGAAGATCCAAGCACCTACATGAAACCAATTTTAACACATCAGACCTACGGCAGTCAATGACAAAGGGTAAAAGTCAGGGAGCGAATGGGCAGCGATCGAGTGATGAAGAAGGTCTGAAAGGGAAGCCTCTCCGCGTATGAGACCACGCGAAAGATGGAGAGACAAACTGAAGAACGACCTTACTGCAGTGGGCCTGGAGTTCAGTTGGCAGGATGAGATAAAGGGAAGTATAGAGGCTTGTTAGATAGACCAAAAGTCGTTTAGACAGACAGTATCAACTAAGTAGTCGAATATTCTAACTGCTGTTGATTTTCATATTAACCCTAGGTTCGTGATCGAGCTCGTATTATGAGATGTTTTAAGAACGAGTTAGAAAGCTGGGCTTCTGAAAATCTGAATTTCAATTTCGCCTCTGACAGTGGATACATTCAGACCAGTTTCCGCTCTGCTTCAGGCAAACGTGATAGAACCTTATTTTACGTCTTGGACCCTTTACAATAATATTTGAAGTTACAGCCTGCATAGCACGCAGGCACACAGACATGTGTCTGATGATCGAGAATGTCCCAAGTTCATCCATCAACCACTAAGAATATGTCTGAATTTGTAGAAGGCTTTGTTTGAGTCCGACGTAGGCTCTACTTCACTGATAACAACCATTCTATTATAGGTGGCAAGTGCCCTTAATTCTTTTTAGGAAGAGGAGAGGGTGGTGCGATGGAAAATCCAGTTTGAACGAGCATCGTTTCTCATTTAAATACAATATAGGACATCATTTTTCAAAACGATGCATTTTGTGAATAATTTAGTCCGAGATCTCGTCTTCAAATCACCTCTGCCTCTTCTGTCCAATGTCCAGTAAATAGTGTGTTCAGCTAAAGGCAGTTCATGCTGCAGCTTAACACTTAACATTCCAAGCCGTGTGTCCACGTTATTGACGTACCCTCCCTTTCCTGCATCCTTCAAACGTGTGTTCTCCATCTATTCAACAATGACCAATGCGCTGGGAGCAGATCCAGCTCGCGAGGGACTACAGCCCGCATGGAAGGGGGATCACGTACAGGCTTAAGTGAGCTGTCTGTTCTCCTCACATGTTACCAGAACAAATAATTGCCTTCTAAGTCGTAAAAGACATTGCGTTCGACCTCAGTTTTCACAGATACCACTCGCATGTACTGTCTAATTTTTCTTTTTTCTATACGAGGTAGGTGTTACGTTGCACTAACGCAGATAGGTTTTCGGCGAGGATGGGATCGGAAAGTGTTAGGATTGAGAAGGAAGCAGTCGTGATCTTTATTAAAGGGCCTGATGTGAAGGTGCGAAATCACAGAAATCCATATTCAGGGCTGCTGATGGTATTCGAATCCACCCTCTCCTATGGGCTTTGTGGACCGTCCCGCGCGGCCAACTCGCTCGGGGGTTCTTGCTAAATGCTTACCCTTCTCTGTATGAATTTCCTCTTTTAACATAGATAGTTAATCCCAACCTATTTCTTTACATTCTCACATTTTTTCCTTGGCCCAAGTTCGTTCTAAAGTATTGAAAATAGACTATATGACAAACTCAGTGAATACGAGACTAATGCAGTTGCAGGCGGAAAGGTGCTCTCCTTTCTCCAAGCTTGTGAGATCAAACTCGGGTGGATTCTCTTGTTATTTAGAAGAGACCCGTTCCAGAGATGAAGTAGCACGTAAACCCATTAAATCCATAAGCATTAATTAAAAATAATTTTCTTCATCTTACGTCTAAAGTCATTGAAGCCACCCTGGCTTATTTGGGATTTTGATCGGACGTGAAGACCAGATGTCCTTGCTGATACCACGTGATTGAAAATTCTATCCCGGGATCTGAACTTCTGCCATCCGGATGGAAAGAAGAGAGTTAAGTCACTGCGCAGTGTATATAACGTATTCAGTTATTCATGGCTGAAGTAAATCTTCATTTATGTATTTATTTTTACAGATGTTCGCCGTAGCTTCTTCGGTCACTCAGCAGCTGAGCCAGCCAAAACGGATTCAACATATCAAGTCTTCATCTGAATGGGTATGGAAGTCTGTGATCCTTCTCTTCTCGTCGACCACGACAGCCCAGCACTTAACCCACTACGGCATCTTCCTTCATAAACGTACGTATAATTAGAAACAAATGCAAACACCACCATACCACAGATTATCAGACGGAATTCACACACATAATAATTGCACAAGGTTTATGACCAAGATGTCCAACTATAAGTGCAGAATTGTTGCTTGTTGTTTTAAGGGGCCTAACATCTAGGTCATCGGCCCCTGATGGTACGAAATGAGGCGAAATGCAATGACAAATTAAAAATCCAAAATCCTCCAGTGACCAGAATTCAAAGCGTGAGAACGAAAAATGAGCGGATGGATATGAACCTAAAACAATCAGTGGAGCCGACCCGCAATGCCTCCGTCTCAGAAACTGACGGAGAACAATACTAATACTGACCAAGGGACTGCTTCTAGACCTCAGTACTGAATCGATGATGCTTGCAAGCTAAAGCGGTCAAAAATATAGGTTATCGGCCTCTCATAATGGTACTTATCGCTTGAAAATATAACCATGGTATTTGACATAGTGCGGTACTAATCAAAAGTATCGTAAACTCGCGGTATTCCACACATTATGGTACTACTCACATTTAATGAAATTCGCACAGGTAATACAGACCTATGTGGTTTCACACATAGCGGCGCCATTTACAGGCAACGCAAACCTATGGTTTTCATCACGTGTGTACTAACCACAGGGACTCGTACTATCCCGTGGTGTTCCTTATACAGTGGGTACTAATCATAGGCAAGCCAGAACCCTGGTGGCGCTCATATGGTGCTACTAATCACAGGTACCGTAAAAGCCTGACCGCGCGGTGCTCCTGATTGCTACTAATCACAAACCTATTTGGTACCTAACGTAGTAATACGCGCAAGTAATAGCGACCCATGGTGTTCCCCGCGTGGTGGTATTAATCACAAGTAATTTCATGGTTCTAATCCAATCATCCCTTGGTCGCCCCTTTTAGTCGCCTCTTACGACAGGCACGGGATACCATGGGTGTATTCTTCGTCTGTGTCCCCCACCCATAGGGGGTTGTGTGTTTGGTCCGCGAGAGGTATTTTATTTCCCTCAAGTCCGCCGGCAAGCCGGTTAGGACCCCCCTATCCGCCACCTGGGACGCGCCACGTGGGAGTATCACCTCTCCCCCTGCTACGCCAGCGTAGTAGGTTCGTGGAAGTGCAGAATTAAGATCGTGGCCGCTTCATTCCTAGTCCAAGCTCTTACCTTTGTTATCGTCATCGTAAACCTATCTGCGTTATTGTAATGTTAAACCACTTGCAAAATACAAAGCTAAATCAGTGTACACAATTTCTTTAAATTATTTTTAGTGCTTATTTTGTCTCTACCCCCTTCATTTGTCACAAACGTTGCCTTTTAGTGTTTCAATCAAAATGACATATGCTATCTGCAGTACATTAACATTGTATTCCTCCCAGCTACTCTCAACCTGAGAGCGTGAAACGGCGAACGTTAGACCCTGGCTGCGTCTGACATTGCTTACACTTAATTGTGCCTGGTTCCTCACTTTCATATCATACCGCCCATCAGTATTAAATTTGTGGGGTCCAGGGAGTCAATTATTTCCTCGCACATTCGTACCCTTCATCCTTCAAAAGGTTGGATATCTTATATTTTTTGTGAATTTTAAGCGAATTCCTGAGTGAAACCTAAACTCATGTCATCTCCCCGAGGTGCTGCAGCTTTTCTCAGGCACACCCCTAATGGACATGAGCTGCATGTACCACTTTAACCACATACCAGCCCTCCTGCCACTCTTAAATTTTTGTGAGTGCCGGGAATCTAACCCCTGCCTCCAAGACGGCAAAAAATAGTGCCATCCGGAGTAATATGCGCTGCAAGGGAATATTTCAACTTATTTTCTGAAACTTACACATATATTTCAATAGTTTGATTGTAATTATTATGTTACGCACTCGTAATAAATTTGTATTGTCATAATGGTTTTTTTTTCAGGTAGGCCTATTTCTTTTTTATCCTTATTTCGTTAGTGTATCATTTCCCGTTTAGATATAATAACTTCCAAAATGTAACATAATTATTTATTCTTCTTCCTGACCCTTTACCCTATTTTTATTCGGGTCGGTACTTGGTATGGATTATGCCCAGTTTTACGGCCAGATGCTCTTCCTGAGGCTAATGCTATGTGGGGAGACTTATTTAAATGATTCCGTATTTCTGTGATAGTTCGTAGTGTCGTGTGTTGTGTGGAGTGTAGATGAAGAGGGAATGTATTAACAAGAACACTAATACAAACGTCCAGATGGTAGTAGTGGTGGTGGTGGTGGTTTGGATTATTGTTTTAAGAGGAATATAATTGGGTAACTAACATCCCTTAGCACGAATCAGATGGGGAATGGAAGAGGTCTGACACTTCGAAGAATGACGAAAGTGAAGGGCCATAACGGGCATGAAAATGAAAGACTTCTTAGGCCTCGTGGTCAGAAGTGAATAAGACTTGGCCACAGGAAGTTAGATAGGAAAGATGAAAGTGAGGAACCTGAAATAAGTAAGTGGAAGCAAAGCCAGACTCAACTAGAGGAAACTTGGTCGTCAACCTACGCTCCCAAGTTGAGAACTCGTAGTCCCCCTTTAGTCACTTCTTACGACAGGAAGGGGATACCGTGGATTTATCCTACCGTCCTCGCTCACAGAGACACAGGCACCCAATTTCTAAACCAGAGGAATTAACCAAACGCAGCTAAAATTTAGGATCCACCCGGGAGTCTAATCCGAGACCCTCTGAAACGAAGACCAGTATATCGACTTTCGTGTAATCTTGTGTTGTTTTATAACAATGTTTTAGTTTAATTTTGTTGCTAAGCAAACGTTGACACTAGCGTATCACCCAATGCAACGTATTTGTTACTACTACTGCTGCTATCTTTTTTACAATTTGTTTTACGTCGCCCCGACATAGATAGGTCTTATGGCGACGTTGGGATAGGAAAGGCCTAGAAGTGGGAAAAAAGCGGGCGTGGCCTTAATTAAAGTATATCCCCAGCATTTGCCTGGTGTGAAAATGGGAAACCATGGTAAACACCCTCAGGGCTGACGACAATGGGGCTCGAACCCACTATTTCCCGGATGCAAGCTCATAGCCGTGCGCTTCTAACCGCACGGCCAACTCGCCCGGTACTACTACTACTGATAGTAATTTTCCTTCAAAACAATAATCACAACTACCACGCTGAAATAATGCTTCGAGCTTAACTCCGCTTTAACTGCTGACGGTCCTAAAGGACGCCAGAATGCTGGGATTTTGTACTGATAAAGGTTTCTTTAAGTGTGAGAAAATAACTGATACAAATATCACCCAATTGAGTACTCTTAAATGCCAACTGCGATCGAAATCTGTAGCCTTTAGCACACGAGTTGCTAGTGTTTTTTTTTCTTTCTTTTTGCTAGTGGCTTTAATGCACCGACACAGATAGGTCTTATGGCGACGATGGGATGGGAAAGGCCTAGGAGTTGGAAAGAAGCGGCCATGGCCTTAACTAAGATACAGCTCCAGCATTTGCCTGGTGTGAAAATGGGAAACCACGAAAACCATCTTCAGGGCTGCCGATAGTGGGATTCGAACCCACTATATCCCGGATGCAAGCTCACAGCCGCGCTCCTCTAACCGCACGACCAACTCGCCCGGTGCACAAGAGTTGAGCCCCTAAGAAAGTAAGCCACGCAGCCTATCACAATAGCAATACACAACAACACGAAGATGACCATGAAGTGTTTATATGAAACAATAATAAACTAAATCTTATTACTCTTATTCATGAACAGCCTCACTGGTCGTCTTGCTTGGTGCGAAAGGTCATTATTTTCGTTTTAACCAAATGCCTTTATCACCAGAGGAATATCTTAGTAGGGTGCATACATTAGACTAGGATTAACCTAGAAAATAAGGTTCATTGTACACTCACTACCGAGACAGCTCTGTGTAATTATTAACGGTAGCGGGTTCGAAAACCGACTACCTCAAACACGGAACTGGGCCCAATTAAAAGAGAGACATTTGAATTTTATTAGGTGTCATGATTTCTAGCGTGGCCATTAAGCATGATTGTAATCAAGGGCTACGAGACTACACTAGAATTCTACGTTGCAAGAACAGTGTACTAATTGGCCATCTTCATGGTAGGGAATGCATGTTAGCTCATCCTCTAACTCCATGGCTGAGTGGTCAGTGTTGTAGCCTACAAGTCTCCGAGTCTCAGTTCGATTCACGGCTGAGTCGCGGGATTTGAATTGTTAACAGTAAATTCCCTCGCTTTAGGGATTGAGTGTTCATGGTACCCCAACATTCCTACAACTCATCCGCCACAATAACTCACACTGTTTCATATACATGGCAGACGCCACCCACCCTCATCGGAGGATCTGCTTCACATGGTTGTTTGCTTGGTGCTAACGGCCATTATTTTATCGCCAGAGGAATATCTTAGTAGGTTGCGTACATTACGCTAGGATTAATCTAAAAAAGCTTTCGCTGTACACTCACTACATTTCTAGCTGTAACAGCCACACGAAATTATATTGCTCATCATCACTAAAGTCGGCTGTATTCTCATAAATTAAAATAGACAGTTAAGACTAATGATTAGAGAGAGCATTTTCCTCTGACTTCAAAATAGGAGTATGGGTATGATTAGTAATGACTGTAAACTGTAAGAAAAGACCGCTGACTTCAAACTCTTCTCAGCGTTCCTCCATGAAGTGGAATATGGATTATACTGCAGTGTTAAAGGACGTGTACTGATTGAACCAATAATAATAATAATAATAATAATAATAATAATAATAATAATAATAATAATAATAATAATAATAATAGTAATAATAATAATAATAATAATAATAATAATAATAATAATAATACATGGCTTGCAAATTTAAGTCCCCTGGATGATTTGGTCTTTATTATTGATGTGATTTATTTGCTAGTTTGCACCACTATAGTTAATAATATTATTTTTGTCCTCCAGTAGACAATGGGACTAGTAATGGTAGAATTCGAACCCATCATCTCCCGAATGGAAATTATTCTACCATCGCCGAAAGTCTGGCTATGTTTATGTGACCTTAAACATCACACAAATATAACGACATTTTATGGCCTCGGCTACACAAATAGAAGTCTCTTTATTGATATTGCCTTGGTGACGTGTGTGTCAATTTTGACATTCAGCGTACTCGACGATGACAGAATTTTTTCCCAGTGCATTATTCATGTCCCGACCTGAAAGACTTCTCGTACAATGGATTTTCCTGCCTTCTAAAATCCAACCGCTCTCGGTGGAATGGAAGCGGCAAACTTGGATGCAAGAAGCTAACATATTCACCACTATTGGAGTCGATGTAATAATAATAACACGGAGCGGGATTTGTTTATTCACTGCTGGAGACCAGAGGTAGGTATTTTCTTGGGAATGTGGTTCAAGAGCCACCGTTGCCTTGAACACAATGAATGTTGTTTTCACGCTCTGTACCTTTCTGCATTTGAGACTAGACCAAAGAACACAACCACCTGTAATGACGAACTAATTTCCTCGAGTCAGGTGTTGAAGACAAAGACGAGGTTCTGAAAATCGTCAGTCCGATATAGAACGGCCCGATTATAACATTACTTATTACTGTTTGACATTATTTTAGGTGTTGTGGTGAGAAGGGCTTGGCTAGCACGGAGTTTGTATAAAGAGTTCACAGTATGAGTCCGGCGAATGGTATAGAAAACGTTATTTGTTGTTTCATTTTCTCCCCCCCCCCCCCGGCCCTTGCGATGGAAACATAGAATACATCCACGATATCTCCTGCCTGACATAAAAGACGAGTAAAAGGAGTAATCCCGAGGGGCTCGTAACTTCGGAGCGTGGGTTGACGACCACGGGGACTCTACCTGAGTCCTACTTTCACCTTTCCTATCTGAGCTCCCTTGGATACTTCTTGTTCTCTTTCGACCCCGATTGTATTAAATTAACGAGGACAAGAGAGCATTTCATTTTCACACCCTTCGTAACTTTTGCCTTTCTTTTGCGAACACCCTCATTCTTCGAAGGTTAGGGGCGCGCGGCTGGGAGCTTGCATCCGGGAGATAGTGGGTTCGAATCCCACTGTCGGCAGCCCTGAAGATGGTTTTCCGTAGTTTCCCATTTTCATACCAGGCAAATGCTGGGGCTGTACCTTAATTAAGGCCACAGCCGCTTCCTTCCAACTCCTAGACCTTTCCTATCCCACCGTCGCCATGAGACCTATTTGTGTCGGTGCGACGTAAAGCCACTAGTATTCTTCGAAGGGTACGAACTCTTCCATTTCCCCCCTAATTTGTGTTAAGAGAAGACAGATACCCAACTGTATTTCCTCTTAAAACAGTAATACCAACACCACATCCTCCACATTCCATTTTGACCTTGGGATATTCTTGCCATCATATCCGTGTATTCTTTTCGATCAACGAAATCTACCTGATAACACCCTGAGCTTATATCTGCGCTGTTAGACAAATCTGCAATTAATTTGGACTAAGCCCGGAAATGGTTCCTTTGATATACCGGTACTAGCCCTGAATCCACCTGACCTGAGAATTTAAAACATACCTACCATCAACATTTGAATTAAACATAATCTATGTTTATGGCAGATTCATATTTTTGCTTAATAATAATAATAATAATATAAAGGCGCTGCAAAAATAACAAGTGCTCTCAAGGGTGACATATTCCCCTCGTGTTCGAATTTTCCGTCACGACCGAAGCAGGACACGACAGCTTTATCACGCAGCTATTAGAAGGTGCATATGTTGCAACAGACCCTCGCAATATCAGTTGAAAAATGGCTGTGCGACGGAAATACTATGGTCAAACGTGGAAGTGCGAAGTATGATCCGGTTTTTGCGTCTGAAGGGCACTTCATCAGCACAAATTCATAGGCAACTCGTGTTACTCCACGACTACACCACATCGTATTCATCCAACAGTACGCGTGAATTGTTATGGTGCTTTCGAGGCCATCCTCCCTACAGCCCCGATTTGGTACCCAGTGTCTTCCAGCTCTTCGGACCGTTGAAGAAGCAGCTGGGTGGTAAGCGATTCAACGACGATACGGCCGTTCAGCATGCCGATATGACGTGGCTTAAGGGACTCGATGCAGATTTCTTCCACGCCAATCGGTATCGATGCTTTGGTGTACCACTGGAACAACTACTTGGACAAGAACGGTTGATTATGTTGAATAGTTAATGTGTATTAGTACCCTACTACTGCGTAATATCTGCCTATAAAATATTCTCCATGGGAACTCTTGTTGTTTATTAATAATAATAATAATAATAATAATAATAATAATAATAATAATAATCATCATCATCATCATCATCATCATCATCATCTATGGTCTCAGCTACGTGTCGCAGACCTGACTTGACGCAATTTAGGTTGTCTGTGTGACAGTTTAGACGTCCTGTTTTACCTTACCTTACCTCGCTGAGTCCGAGGGAAAAACCGAACCTGGAGGGTAAACAGATGATGATGATGATGATGAAGCAGTGAACAAGAGGAAATTCGTAGACATTTGCAGTGAAGAACTAATTTAGGCCACAATGGGGGTCACTCTTCTGTTGTACAATAGTCACTACTGGAAATATTTATTGCACCACCTGCAAATATTTATGTTTTACTCTTTGCATGCACCCTGAGTAAGTTTATTTCTAAATGTGAATATTTGATAAACACTACGCACTCTTTCTGATAAAAGTCAGCTTAAAGTAAACGTTTTACAACGTATTAACTACTATGCTATTATAAAGGGGAACATGATTTAATTAATCAGAGAGTTTTTCACACACTTCAAACAGGTCTTATTCACTGTTAATATGGTTGGATTACTATTTTGTATTGCCACCCCTTGACTTCATCACGGCATCACTTCACCTTGACGTCTTAAGTACCAAATTCGTGATTTGGTGAGCTGAAATATCATGAAAACACACTCTAGGATGGCTTCTAACAGCTCATTTTTATTTCTTGGTTTCCTGTGTGCCTCGGCAGAGCCAATATTTTCTAGCAGTTCTCTGTGGGGTTGAGATCTGGTCTCTTTCCTGTTCATGTAAGGGTAGAAATTCCTTGGTCTTCGAAGGAACATCTAACTCACGGCGGAAATAACAGTTTTCTTTTAGAATATTTTTTAGATGAAAACACATTAGGTAACTCAAAGGGTATTACGCAATGTACTTGCCTACTTGGCCTTGTGGCATGGTGCAGAATAATCTTGAAATGTGCAGTTTCTTGCAGATACAAGCTGCTCCACGATTGTTGCCAATAAACTTTTCGTAAAATATGCATCAGCATTTACTGTTCCTTAAACAATATGTAATTCACCCACTCCTTTATTGGAATACAACCCCAGATCATCACACTCTCAGGTAACTACATTGTTGAGTCCAGACATTCGGGCAGAACTTGTTGTCCACTCCGACGACGAACACATATTTCCCACTATTTCCTCCGAGATTAAATTTTCTCGTCTGAGAAGATGACTTTACCGTATATTTCTTCCGTCCATTGGCCCATTCTAAGTGATCTATTTTCATTCTTGCTGTCAAAAGGGGCTTCTTTCGTTGCCTGCTAAGAGATAGTCTGTTTCTGATATATCTACTAGAAACCACCAAACCAGACGCCTCCCACCAATCCCGTTTCAACTCCACCGAACTCATCCATCGGTTTTTCAGACATATTCGCTTCAAAATCCTATATTGGGCAGCCATAGAAAAACTTTTACTGCCTCTCCCTTTTACTCTCCCCAAGCTCGAGTTTTGTTGTATTTAATCGATAATCTTGACACAATCTTAAGCTTGAAGCGATATGACATGTAGAAAATTCTTCAGAAGCTAGCGTTATAAAACGTCGCATAAAAACTTCGATAAACTGAAACCTACTGTTGAGCCATTAGCATCACAGTAATGGCAACATTGGCATCACTTTCCCAGTGCTGTGGCGCAAAATAATACATAATCGTTCAAATGCAAAATAACAATAAAATAATTAACCCAGGGTTGATATTTATCGATATAAGTGGCATGTTATGTATAAATTTTCAAAATGATGCAATAATATTTCCAGTAGTGTATAATGAGTGCTTTCATTTTGGCTCTCAGCTTCCATTCAAGAGATAGTGGCTCGAACGCCACTGTCGACAGCCCTGAAGATAGTTCTCCGTGGTTTCCCATTTTCACAACAGGTAAATGCTAAGGCCGCACCTTAATATAGGCCACGTCACTTTCTTCCCAGTCCTATCCCGTCCATGAGAGCTACCTCGCCGCGACATACAGCAAATATAAACAATACAATAATTATGTTATTAATATTATTATAACCGACTTTGAATTCAGGAAATATGTTAGTAACGTGCGGGTTTTCTGGGAATTTTTGGATGATACGCACAATTATCTGATATGTTGTGAACTGAGTACCTCTAGGTCTAGGATGGAAAACTGAAATCTGTCTGCAGACGAATAAGGGTGGACGAGGAAATTAGACAGAAGTACAAGTGTATGATTAGTGCAAAGTCCAGTAAGCAGGTTCAGGATATAGAAAAATAATGAGTGGCATACAGGGATGCTGTAGTAGAAACAGTAAGGGAATGCCTAGGAAAAACTGTGTGTAAACATGGGAAAAGCGAACATCTTGCTGGAATGATAGAGTGAGAGCAGCTTGTAAACGTAAATAGAAGGCGTTTCAGAAATGCTCCAAACAAGGAGAGATGCAGACAGGGAATTGTACGTAGATGAAAGAAACAGAGCGAAACAGATAGTTATTGAATCCAAGAAGTCGTAGGAAGATTTTGGTAATAACCTGGAAAGGCTAGGTCAAGCAGCAGGAAAACCCTTCTGGACAGTAATAAAGCATCTTAGAAAGGGAAGGGAAGAAATGAATAGTGTTTTGTGTTTTGGGTAAATCAGATGAACTCATAATAGATCCCAGGGAAACACTGGAGAGGTGGAAGGAATATTTTGAAAATCTTCTCAACGTAAAACGTTCCTTGTGACGTCACGAATAACCGACCTTATGAGGAGGTGGACAAGATGCTGGTGAAAAATCGCTTGAGGAAGTGTAAAGGATGGTAAAAAAAAACGCAGCAGGATTAGATTACTATATCGTGTAATATAGTAGGAAGGCAGGAATGAAATGGCTTCATAGAGTAATAAGATTAGCAAGGCATGTTATTCTTAGACGAAAGCAGTAACTGCACCTATCTACTGTATAGGCAAGGGAACAGGAAGGATTGCAACAACTGCATCTCATTGCTCAGTACACCAGGCAAGGTGTTCACTGGGATATTGGAAGAGAGGGTGCGATCAGTGGTTGAGAGGAAGTTGGATGAAAACCAATGTGGGTTCAGACCACAGAAGGGCTGTCAGGATCAGATTTTCAGTATGCACCACGTAATTGAAAAATGCTACGAGAGGAATAGACAATT
The DNA here is from genome assembly GCF_040414725.1 of Anabrus simplex. Taxonomy (NCBI): domain Eukaryota; kingdom Metazoa; phylum Arthropoda; class Insecta; order Orthoptera; family Tettigoniidae; genus Anabrus; species Anabrus simplex. The sequence continues at coordinate 470,517,719 of NC_090265.1, read as the reverse complement.
ATGTTTCGTAGATCTAGAGAAGGCATATGGCAGAGTATTGAGGTAAAATATGTTCTGTACTGGGGGACTATGTGATTAAGGGAATATTATAAAAATCTGTCAAAGACATTTATGTGGACAATTGGGCTCCAGTGAGAATTGATGATAGAATGAGTTTTTGGTTCCATGTATTTACAGGAGTTAGACTATACTGTAATCTTTCACCTTTGTTGTTCATAATTTACACAGATCATCTTCTGATGATAAGGTATTACGGGATTCATTTAGGTGACGACTTGGTCTGGACATCAGATTGTGCCGAAAGTCTGCGGGCTAATATCTTGGAACTTTGCAATAGGTGCAATGAGTATTGCTATGAAAATTAGCCTTTCCAAGATTAAATTTATGTCAGTAGGTAAGAAATCCAAGAAAAATGAATATCAGATTGGGGATAAAAAGCTGTATCATGTAGATAATTTCGAGTATTTAGGATATATGTTCTCCCAGGATGGTAGTAACGTAAGTGAGATTGAATCAAGGTGCAGTAAAGCTAATGCAGTGAGCTCGCAGTTGCGATCAACAGTATCCTGTAAGGAGGAAGTCAGCTCCCGGACGAAACTGTCTCTAAATCAGTCTGTTTTCAGACCAACTTTACTTTACGGGAGAGAAAGCTGGGTGGACTCAGGATATTCTATTCATAAGTTAGAAGTAACAGACATGGAAGTAGCGAAAATGATTGCTGGTACAATAGGTGGGAACAATGGCAGGAGGGTACTTGGAATGAGGATATATTACGAATGAACTCGATGGATGAAGCTGTACGCGTAAACCGGCTTCGGTGGTGTGGTCATGTAAGGCGAATGGAGGATGATAGGTTACCTAAGAGAATAATGGACTCTGTTATGGAGGATAAGAGAAGTAGAAGGAGACCAAGACGACGATGTTTAGACTCAGTTTATAACGATTTAAGATTCTAAAGATTTAGAACTAAACGAAGTCACAGAACTAGTTACAAACAGAGGATTGTAGCGACGGTTAGTAAATTCACAGAGGTTTGCGAACTGAACGCTGAAAGGCATAACAGTCTATAATGAAGATGTATGATGCATGTATGTATTATTATGTTTTTTATTCATCCACATTGGACATGGAAACATGTGTTGTTGCTACTCAAGAAACTGAATGAGCTGACTATGAACACAGTTTTTATGCTCGTCACTGTTAATAACGTTCTTTGCTATAATAATGAAATACTCCATCGTGTTGTTCAGAATTGTTACTCAACATAAAATTATACTGTTTAACTTGATCGTGCCATTTTGTAATGGGGCAGAACCCACAACAAAATTTTACATGTCGGCGCCTTTGCCTTCGGGAAATGTACCGAGTTAATTCTAGGAATACACTTAGTATCCAATTGCATTGTCTAGGGCATTACAGGTACAGACCAGCGAGGGACACACGGAGTTGCATACAATCAGTAACATGCAGATAATGACAGGTATTTACAATGGTTGACAGTCTGACACCCTCTGCACATCCGACAACAGTTGGAGCGAATATTTCATTCCCACTATCGATTTATCGTTAATGTGGACTTGTCACGATACATATCCGTGTTCCAGTGGCTTACCGTGATATTGTACGGTGACCACGTGCGCACAGACTGTAGTAACAAACGTAATCTTTGTGCAATACAGTGAAGAATAATAATAAGAAGAAGAATGCTAGCTGAATATTTAGAATGTGCTGTGGATTTCTAAAGTAGCTCACTAAGACACGGCTGTACTTTAATTTATATGCTGTTATAATTACGCAGTCCTGCGGAAAGAAATAATAACAACTCTGAAATATGCCCTTGTCTTTATGAAAATATGTGTTGCTTAAATTATGCTCACGTTAGCGGCAGCAAAAATACGTGAAAACTTTACTATGAATATAAATGTTTCTTTAATTAAATTATACAAATTATTATTATTATTATTATTATTATTATTATTATTATTATTATTATTATTATTATTATTATTATATTGTTACAACATTAGTAGTAGACAGCTAAACAATTTTCGTTCGTATAGGCTATGTGATTTATATAATTTCGTGTGTCTATTTTTAGTCGGGTGCAGCCCTGTAAGGCAGACCCTCCGATGAAAGTGGGTGGCATCTGCCATGTGTAGGTAACTACGTGTTATTGTGATGGAGGATAGTGTTACGTGTGGTGTGTGAGTTGGAGGGATGTTGGGGACAGCAAAAGCACCCAGCCCCCGATGAAGGTTAAAATCCTTGACCCGGCAAGGAATCGAATCCGGGGTTCTCTGAACCGAAAGCCAGTACGCTGACCATTCAGCCAACGAGTCGGACAGGCTATGTGATGAATTGAACTCAATGAGGTAAATTAATTGGGTGAAATATGCAGTCACTGGCATATCAATTTCAGTGTGTTTAAATGCAGAAAAGCATGCAACGAAGAAATGAATAAATTGTGCAGTATAAGAGGATAAACATATTTTTGGGAAGTTTTTAAATGCATTCATTATTCATTGTTTATAATAATCAAGCTGGATGATAATGTAGGTAGTATTGTATGTATGTATGTGTAGACAGAAGATGATGATAATAATAATAATAATAATAATAATAGTAATAATAATAATAATAATAATAATAATAATAATAATAATAATAATAATAATAATAATAATAATCCAATTTTCCTACATCCTGGTGGTGGGGTCGCGGGTGCAATCTGAGTAGCATAAGTGGACTTAATTTAGTTTTTCGACCGATTCCCTTCCTGACGCTAATCTTAATGTATGTGGAGGGATGTACTTAACTTTTACGTGTTCTGGTAGTGTAGCGTGGTGCAGGTAAATGAAGTGGTGTGCACTGAGACAAACACCTACACCCAGCCCCTGATACAAAGCACCCCAATTAACACGATAGGGGCCTAAGGCTAAAATCCATGAACCGGCCAAGAATTGAACCTAGGACTGTCTGAACCAAAGGTCACTACGCTGACCATTTCACAAAAGAGCTATATTTTAATAATAATAATAATAATAATAATAATAATAATAATAATAATAACATAGTGAACAGATGAAAGCGTACTGGAAGAAAAGGAAAGAACAAAGAAGAAGGAATTGAAATTGGCACGTGGTCCTCTGGTAGCCCATTCGAAATAATAATAATAATAATAATAATAATAATAATAATAATAATAATAATAATAATAATAATAATAATAATAATATCATAACTACAATTATTTTTCATTGTAAATTGTTTTCATTATCGCGTAATAGACGTCAGCATTGAGAATAATTACCAATACATTGTTATGGTTGTAGCACTTTAATTAACTATAAAGAGGTTATTCAGGTGCCGAGACTCGATCCGCGGACATCTTCGTTGGCAGCAAGCAGCGTCATCTTAGAGACTGATGCCATTTGCATTGACATCAATACACGTATGGCTTATCAAAACCGCATTACTGGAGTAATAATTTATTATTATTATTATTATTATTATTATTATTATTATTATTATTATTATTATTATTATTATTATTATTATTATTATTATTATTATAGAAGCATTAATTTTTCCATCTACTTAATCTTAAACTTAATTTAATCTCAATAAAATTCGACATCTGAAGGAGTTGGACTGAGATTCGAACCAAGGTTAGTTGAAATAAATGTCATATTTCAGTTTATATCCTTTTTCCTAGCTTATTGATACTCTGATTGTAACATCTACACGTTTGATTTTCTTAAGAAGTTATCTTCCCTCGAAAAGACTGTAATAACACATAAATTGAATTTCGCCTCCATGGTTACAAGTTATAAATTAAGAATTCCTGCCCGGCAATCAAATTAGAATACAATACTGTAATTAAAAGTGTGTGCAGCTTACCGAGTAGGAGTATAGGTTACAGGCTGTTTTTTTCTTGTGTTGTTGGCTAGTCGGTCAATGCCTCATGTCATTCAAAACACTTATAAAACACGAATAGCACTCACACGTTCTTCACCGAACCTTTCTCGACGGAGTCAAGGCGTGCACTGAACACAACAGACGCACAGTAACAGTTTGCGAGCTTACTTGCTTGTCCGGCTCAACTCGGCGTGTCAGTAGCGCGCGTTCATCTCCCCTCTCTCGTCTTCATTCTTTCATCCTTTACCTCTCCTCCGCCGTCATTATATTGTTTTCTATCCTTCCTGGACATTCGAGGTGTTCCTCAGCATTATGCAGTTCTACAGTATTATAAGCCAAATAATGTATGCTAAAACCATACTGGTATTATATTTATAAACAGCACGATAATGTCTTTACTCTGCCCCTTATTGATATATAGCTGAAGTATCCGTCGCTGACAGGATAATCACTTACCATATGCACGATTACATTTGTTTTTCCACTGCTCATATTGTTCCCCAGATTCTGAGGCACATAAGTGGGCATGCCTCTGCCCGTCAGCGGCTTGTCGTGACGTATTCACTTCCTTGATCTCAGCGGCAGTTTCTTCTTCTTCTTTATCTGTTTACCCTCCAGGGTCGGTTTTTTCCTTCGGATTCAGCGTGAAATCCCACCTCTACCGCCTCAGGGCAGTGTCCTGGAGCTTCAGATTCTGAGTCGGGGGATACAACTGGGGAGGATGACCAGTACCTCGCCCAGGCGGCCTCACCTGCTATGCTGAACAGGGGCCTTGCGGGAGATGGGGAGATTGGAAGGGATAGACATGGAAGAGGGAAGGAAGCGGCCGTGGCCTTAAGTTAGGTACCATCCCGGCATTTGCCTGGAGGATAAGTGGGAAACCACGGAAAACCACTTCCAAGCTCCAATTGTTTTACCTCCGTACCCCCGAAGCACGAGTATATTGAGATTATGCCGAAAATAAAAATGGATTTTAGCTGGATACCAAATAATAATAATAATAATAATAATAATAATAATAATAATAATAATAATAATAATAATAATAATAATAATAATAATAATCTCTCATTGAAAAGATAGAACAAAACTTTAGGAAGAATGAAAGCAGAGAGTACTACAGAGCCTTCAAACGCAAACTCACGGGCTATAAACCACCATCTCTATGCTTTGAGCGAAAGGACGGCACACTGGCGACGTCAAATGAAGAAAATTGCAGCATTCTGGCAGATTACTTCAAGAATTTACTTAATTGCTCTAAACCGCAAAGCGCCATTGAGACCAAGGAACCCTTACTCAGGTACCCAGATTCCAGACCACCCGACAGAGATGAAATCAAGCGCCACATTGCCCGTCTCAAAAATGACAAAGCGCCGGGTGAAGACTCAGTAGTAGCAGAACTATGGAAATATGCCCCAGAGGAATCACTTGATATCTTGCAAAAGCAAATAGAAGAAATTTGGAACAAGGAGACCCTACCCGAAGATTGGAAAATAGCTTTGATCCATCCACTACACAAAAAAGGCAGCATGAAGAACATCAACAACTACAGAGGAATATCTTTGCTACCCGTGACTTACAAAATTCTATCACTTGCCATCCTGGAGCGTTTGGAAGCACAAGTCGAATATCAAATAGGTGAATACAAGTAGGGTTCAGAAAAGGTCGCTCATCAGCTGAACAGATCCAAAATCTGAAAACGATCATCAGATATTGTACACTAAGGTCCAAGTAGTATGTGTCTGTCTTTGTGGACTCTTAGCAAGCGTACGACTCCATTGACCGGGAAGTCCTGCTAAACATCTTAAATGAATTTGGAGTTGATTTGAAACTGCTGGCATTAATTAGAGCCACCCTGACCGATACAAAATCCAAGGTGAAGTTCCACGGATGTCTCTCGCATTCCTTTGACATCAAAACAGGAGTCCGACAAGGTGATGGGCTATCCCCGATACTCTTCAACTGTGTTCTTGAAAAGATCATCAGAACCTGGCGGGTGAGATTACAGGAAACCAACTACAGTCCATTGAGAATAGGAACCAAATCCAAGGGGATCACAACAGACTGCTTAGCATTTGCCGATGATATTGCTGTTCTCTCAAACGACATAGAAACCGCTAGAGCTAAAGTTGAAATTTTAAAGGAAATTGCCGAACAAACTGGTTTGCAGATATCGTTTGAGAAAACAGAAGTAATGACTAACATCAAAGAGGCTCCACCAAAACTCCATACAAAATACGGGGACATCAGCCGAGTAGACAAATTCAAATACCTGGGTGAGATCATCATGAAAAATGGACTGGACAAAGAAGCACTTCAGGAGAGAGTACGCAAACTGGAAATAGCCTACCAAACATCCCGCACAATCTACAACAAAAAATGCCTTTCCCAAAACACCAAGATACGTCACTACGAAACAGTTCTGAAGCCAATAGTTCTATATGCAGCCAAAACCATGTCTCTAAATGCCAACAAAGGACTCCTTGAAGAACTGGAGAAAAGAGAACGCAAAATTGTGAGAGGAATCTTGGGATAAGTACAAAAATGGAATCCATCAAAAGAGATCCAACAAGGAAGTCTACAGCAAAATAGAGAAAATTACCGACACAATCAGAAAAAGACGGGCACGATTTTACGGTCATCTGAAAAGAATGGACGGAAGAAAGTTAACTAAAGAAATCTTTCACTTTTTTGATTCAAACCCCAAAACCACAATTCCCTGGTTTAGAAATAGCAAAGAAGACCTGCAAATGCTACATATCTCAGCTGAAGACGCCCTTAACAGAGATCTCTTCCGCAAGAAAATATTGACGAACGGGCTAAATTGAGACGAGCAACCGAAGAGAAGACACGGTGCCCCTTGGACAGAGGAGCGTAAGCAGGCCCACTCACAAAGAATGAGGGGAAATTTGGGCTCTAAAGAAGGCCAAGTTCAGTGTCAAATGCAACAAGACTTAACGTGGTCCTTGATGGCCCCAGCGATTATATATATATAATAATAATGATAATAATAATAATAGCCGTGCGGTTAGGGGCGCGCGGCTGTGAGCTTGCATCCGGGAGATAGTGGGAATCGATCCCACTTCTACTCAGTTGACCTCCCGAAGCTGAGTGGACCGCGTTCCAGACCTCGTATCACTTTTCAAATTCCGTAGCAGAGCCGGAAATCGAACCTGGGCCTCCAGGGGTAGCAGCTAATCACAGTAACCACTACACCACAGAGGCCAGTGGCAGTATCATGTTTTTTTTTTTTTTTGGCATTACTGCTTATCTTGATTTGATATCTTGCTTCCGGTATAAAAGAAAGCCGTATTGGGTTAGTACTTTTAAAAATACTTACAGATGTACAAAGCCTTAAAACAATGTCGGAACGATCTCCATAGCAACTCTCTTTGCAGTCTATAGCAGTGGTATTCAAACTTTTCGGTTGGCGTACCCCCAAAATCTAATTGTTTTTACCCCCCCCCCGAAGCACATGTATATTGCGATTATACCAAAAATAAAAATTGATTTTTGCTGGATACCAAATAATTTTAAATATTATAGTATAATAATAATAATAATCTTCACCACCGTTATCACCTTCCGCAGCTTATCCCGGTTGCTCAGGGTCCCTGCACGAAACCAAGGCATAAAAGAGTTGTAGCCGAGGTTTGAAGGTCGCATGCCCTTCCTGATACCATGAATCAAACCACGGTCACAGGGATGACAGGCAAGCAGCTAATCCACTACACCACCCTGAACCCCTGTAATAACAGTAATGTATTGTATATATATCGTCGCTGGTCAGGACCTCGATAATGTTGTGAGATGGACAGCAGGCAATGGTATGTTGATGAACGGGGTTAAAAGTCAGGTTGTGAGTTTCACAAATAGGAAAAGTCCTTTCAGTTTTAATTACTGCGTTGATGGGGTGAAAGTTCCTTTTGGGGATCATTGTAAGTATCTAGGTGTTAATATAAGGAAATCACATAAATGGGATTGTAAATAAATGGTACAGATCGCTGCACATGGTTATGAGGATGTAAAGGAGAGGGCATATACGTATCTGGTAAGACCCCAACTAGAGTATGGTTCCAGTGAATGGGACCCTCACCAGGATTACTTGATTCAAGAACTGGAAAAAATCCAAAGAAAAGCAGCTCGATTTGTTCTGGGTGATTTACGACAAAAGAGTAGTGTTACAAAAATGTTGCAAAGTTTGGGCTGGGAAAAACTGAGAGAAAGAAGACGAGCTGCTCGACTAAGTGGTATGTTCCGAGCTCTCAGCGGAGAGATGGCGTGGAATGACATTAGTAGACAAATAAGTTTGAGTGGCGTCTTTAAAAGTAGGAAAGATCACAATATGAAGATAAAGTTGGAATTCAAGAGGACAAATTGGTGCAAATATTCATTTATAGGAAGGGGAGTTAGGGATTGGAATAACTTACCAAGGGAGATGTTCAATAAATTCCTTTGAAGTTATTTAAGAAAAGGCTAGGAAAACAACATATAGGGAAACTGCCACGTGGGTGACTGCTCTGAATACAGGTCAGTATTGATTGACTCAGAAATTGATACCTCGTAACTCTTTCGGAGTAAAGTTGACTGAAGAAGCCCAAAAGTGAGCTGTCAGCAATCGCCGGGGAACTGTTCTCTTCCCAGGCAACGCGGCAACCTTCACAAGACAGATGGAGAAACGTGATTTTCTCGCGAGTGGAATTACGACGTTTTCATTGCCTAGCTATGATATGTAAGAGAATAACATAACGCAACAATTACTATTGCACTATATACATTGCTACTGAAAAAACCCGAAGTGAATAAATGGATTTCGAAACAAAATTTAAAAAAGAGCAATGGGCATGAGTAAGCCTTTTTTACGTACATTGTTAATGGGAGGTACAAACTGATACATATTTCAGAATGAATAGTTCGGAAAGGAGAGTCTCTGTAGTGGTCGACAAAAGCACTAAATCAAAATAAGATTTTATTGAAACCGAGCTGGCTCCACTCTTCTGATCTGCTCACTGAAAACAAACGCTACGATAAATTTGGGTACCTCTTGAGGCGACTCCGCGTACCCTCAGCAGTACGCGTACCATACTTTGAATACCACTGGTCTGTACAGTTACTTACTGGCTCTTGGATAACTTTCATACGACTGCCACTAATATTTCCCTTATTTATCGCTATATCGTTAAAAAGTACAGATCGTGAGCTATTTTCGTGTAAAACCAACCTGAAGAGAGATACATCGAGTTTAAAGGTGCCCGTACACTTGGGAGTAAATACTGGCGAGAACCTCTCGATAGCAGTTACTCGCCAATGGATACAGTGCTGAGAGCAACTAACGGAAATTCGCTCGCAACTTTCCGAGAGCTAACTTGTCTGAACTTGCTCGCTAGTCGACACATGCTCCCCGGCCCTCTCGGAGATTAGCTCTCCAGATACGAACAGTGTTCGAATTATGGCGAAGCTATCGAGAAGCTTGGTTCTATTTTCAATTTCAAGATGACTAAAAATTGGTCACCGGAGGAAACAAAATTGTTAATTGAAATGTATCAAAGTCCGGAAATTTTGTGGAATATTAAATGTACCGATAACCGTGACAGAGTGAAGAAACGTACAACTTTAGAGGAAATAGGAGTGAAGTTTTCGTGTTACGGAGCTGAAGTTCAAAGGAAACTTCACAATTTAATGAACCAGGTAAGACTGTATAATAATGCTGAATTGATAGTAAATTGTTAGTTTACATTTTATTATAATCACATCAGTTTGCATGCAAATAAATATATTATAATGATTGTAGCCTGGTTATTATAATAACATGTATATAATATAATACGTATGTACAATATTTAATCAATAATGTGATGCTCTTTATTGTTCAAGGTACCTCAAGAATCGAAAAAATGAAAAACAGAAAAAGCGGTAGCGGGACAGATGATAATTACCAAAGTAGATTTTTTCTTTTTTTAAAGAGAATAATCACAGCTGCTGCGACTTGTCAGTAGTAGTGTGATGACATTTTGAATACTCTTCACTCTCTATAGGTGCACAAGTGGACAGGGTGTGACGAGAACTCGTGAAAGCTATCTTCGCGAGGGACTCGCTAGGTACTCTCGATAGTTGTTCGGGCCGGAATTAACTCTCAAATGGACAACAACCTGAGAGCGAATATCGAAAGTTACTCTTCCAGTTAATCTCAAATGAAAACCCACCCTAATGCTTTGGGTCCCTTCTGAAGCACACCCACCTCCTGAAAACTTTTAAAAATCTTATAGCTAAGATCCTATTCGACCTTACTCTAAACTGAAATACCAGGTATGATTAAAATCCACTCATCCATTTTCTCGTGAAGCTGTAACAGACATAGACAAATATTAAACTGAACTCGACATAGGTCATTACAATAACATCAGTATTCTTGTCGGAATACAGTATTAACAGACTGAAATGTTGTGGTTAAAATCAATACTATCATTAAAATGCTCGATTCGATCAAATGTAAATGTTCCAACAGCGCCTAGTTCCAGAGCTGGAATGAATCGGCCATAGACGGCGATGAACACTGCTCTGCGGTTTTCCGTTAAATGTGCACATTTTCTCATTCTTGTCAGCGCCTCATAGCAGGGATCGAATTGTTGGAGTACTATAGGAAACCAGTGTGTCACGAACCAGTAGTACACATACATGTCTGAACCAGAGGAATGGCATGCTACCGTCTCTCGTAGATGAGTGACAGCAGAAGAGATTTCATGTGGATTTGGCTCAATTTTACTTGTGCCCTTCCTGACTCCAATCATATGTGGTGGGGTGTATTTCTGAATTGTATGTTTCTGTGGTGGTTGCTAGTGTGGTGTATGTATGGTGTGTTATATGTATGTATGTATGTATGTTCAGTCCGTCAGCGATGTCGCTGGTGGGATCCTCAACAGCTCTGCCATTAGCTGTCATAGATGGCCTATCACTGAAGAGGCATACTAGGGAAATGAGGAGTGAGGTAGTTTCCCGTTGCTTTCCGCACCGAGCCAGAGTTGCTATTACATATCAGTCTGCCAAGCCCACTGAAATGCATACAACAACCGACCCTATGAGCAACATTTTTCACACCATTCGTAGCAGGGACTGGCTGCATAAGGATTGGCATTACTGGCATCGCTCATACCTCAGTCACTTTCATCTTGTCAAAGCCAAGGATAAGACAGAAACAGATCTATGAAAGTAACAAAATTGCTCTAGCCTATACCAGAAGACACAGTGCACTTTAAACACTAGGTCCTGCCAGCAAAGGCATGTGTTATATGTAAGTTAATAGAAAGGCATAGAGAACACAAACACCCAGTCTCCAAGCCAGAAGAATAGACCATACACAGTTAAAATCTACAACCATACTAGGAGTCAAGCCTGGGGCCCTTTGAACCGAAGACCACTACATTGATGGTTGAACCAAGTATTCGAACACTTTATGATCTATATGACAACGACAAATTATTCTGGAGAATATATTAAATTTGGTAAGTGGTGTGAGTATGAAAAACATCTCGCTAAAAAGTATTCGTTGTCGTTAAAGCATAGATAAGACGGTTAATAATAATAATAATAATAATAATAATAATAATAATAATAATAATAATAATAATAATATACCAGGGCTGACGCAGCGACCAGTCAACTCAATTTTTTTTGGGTGGTAGGTAGGAGTAGGGGAATAGGGTAGTTTGTAGTGCGGTGTTTCCTGCACGTATGCTGGTTATCCGCGTACGTATGGTAGGACACTGAGTAGATGTAGAGATCGATAATTTAGTTAAGTAGTTTTAGGAGAGAAAAAAGTAGTGCCTATTGTTTGTTTGTTTTTTGTGTTTCGCTCTGTCTTTATTACCTGTAAGCCGATGGTGTATACTAGGGTGGGTAATAAAGATATGTATGTAAAATAATAATAATAATAGTAATAATAATAATAATAATAATAATAATAATAATAGTAATAGTAATAACAATTCCAGATATCCACAAAAAATTTCTAAAAACGTATCCGTTATTATTGGTGAACCGTTTACAATGTGAATGAAAGTACTGTATGAATGATTCAATTTTACAGGAAACAAAATACAAAGCTATGTAAATCTCTAAACATGTAGTGAACTATATAGATAAACAAATAATTATCAACTTAAAATATAAAGTTTCAAACAACCAACAATTAATGTTAATGAATTGTAAACCTTACACTCTCGAAAGACACGGATATTGAACCATACACGATTTTCTTGCCCTTTAAAAGTCACGCATGGTATCTTAACCAAGAAAAACTTACAGGAAGTAAGCAAGAAAAGGTAGAGTATCACGTTACTCTTAATGTTGTGATGGTAAACTCTTGATTGATTTGGACCTATGGGATCAGCCCAGATTTATGGCCGAATAACGGCTGTATCGCTGTGTTTCTCTTCTGATTGCTAGTGTGACGTAGTGTGTGAGTGAATAGGTGTTCATTAAGACCAACACAATACTCAGTCCCTGAACCAGAGGAATTAACTCGACGCGACTAAAATGCTCGGCCCGGTCGGGAATCGAGAACCAGGTACCCTCTGAATCGAAGGCCTCCTACACTGACCATTCAGCCAAAGAACTGCACTGAACTGTACATAGTATGTTTTAATAATGCCATTACCATTCCTTGTAAATTGTGTGAATTGCTTTGTAGGGTGGGGTCAGGTAAGGAAGGGGGTACAGATTATGAGTTGTAGTCGAGACGATGAGAACTACTGGTACACAATATGAACGCAATATACATAGTATGGCAGTTATCATTCTTTAAAAAAATTCTTAATACATGTTTTACGTCAGGAGTTGGTAGGTTAAACATTAATAAAGTAAGATTTGACTCACGTTTCATGAATTACGAGAAGCACTTGGATATCCATCTCAAAATAGGCATGAATTGCCTTTTGGAAATATGATGGTGTAAATTCAAATCTCTTTACATGTCTGATAGATTACGCTGTGATTTTAAGATAACCTCCAAGTTTTATAGCTCTTGTTATGTGTTCATGTCGTAATGCTTTTCTTCTTGTACGTTCTTTTCCACTCACTCCACAGCTTAAAAGAGAACTACGAAACAAGTAAGCCTACGCATCATCTTTGTTGGAGGACTCCTTGCTGTCCTATCATTTCTCTTGTTTAATGTGTAACTAAGCTCATGCAATGAATTGTTGAATTAACGGTTGAATCCTGGCATTATCCTAGCCTAAGACAAATTAATACATTTTACGTTGACGCGTCAACAGTTCATTCTTTGAATGTATGAACGTAGCACGATTGCAGCGCGCAATAATTTACAATACGGCAGTTGCTGCCGACATAATGATTGGGAAGTAGTTACTAGCTGATGCAGATACAAATAAGGTGACCTTAAAATCGGATGACAACAGATTGTAACTTGTCTGGGAGACAGTACCGTGAATTGCTTTTGGAATAGGGAAGTTTTAAATGTGCTGGGGTCAATTCATAACTCATTCTACCGCAGCTTTCGCATTTCAGGAGACAACATCGTCCAATATAGTTTCCTGAAGAGATCCAAGTATTGTAAATGATGCGCGGGATAAAACTATAATCGACTATCTGGAAGTAGTCATGATGCAGCAATAATATAGAGCACAGAAAACATCAAAGTTTAGCAGCAAACATTACTGACATCGTAATCCTAATAAAATACAATAAAATAAAATAAATCTAAACAGGTTGTGTCGAGACCACGGCCGCAAGTTTTTTAATTTAATTTATTTGGCTTTTGGTCCATCGACCATACAGCCAGCAAAAAACATTACAAATTCACAAGTCACACAGTAATATATATACATATGACAGACGCAGGAATGAAATGACATAAATGGCAGACAGAAAAATCGCCTGAAAGTCTCTTTCGCTTCACAAACTCCTGGATGTTCTGAAATTTACATTTTTTTTAAACATGACTAAAATCAATATAGTTGTCTGGTAAAATAAGAGCGGTCAAAAAGATACAAATTATATATTTAAAACGCTATATTTGAGAAATTGTGCTGGAATCACTTACATTCTCTCTTTGATAGGAGAAAGAAAAACTGGCACGCTGGTTAGAGACAGTCTCCTTCACACACATATGCCTTGGATATTCTGACACTCACAAGGCCGCACGTTTTGCAGTAGAACACGTACCGCGTTATTGGTGTTCTTGAAATAAAGTATACGGTTTCGTATGGGTTGCACAGAACTCACCTCACGAGGCTCGTCCGTCCGCATTAACTTGCTTATTTTGGACTTTTTGGAAATCTGACAAGCCTCCCAAATACTTCTAAAATAATTATTTTAAATTTTAGTGTGTGCTTACTATTTCATTAGCTGTTGTTGACACTGACTTGTAGAACTCACTGAGGCGAAGAAAACGACACGCCGGACTCTAGAGCTACGCTCAATGTTAGACGTGCGGCATGATGGCGGCGCTCTCATCACCCGATGACATCATATCGAAGTAAGAGTCTTGCTTGCTAAGTACACTGGTCATTGCTATCTACAATCAGTTATTGAACGCTGACGTCACACGTCATCTAGAAATGATTTCGATTTTAAAACCTGCACGTTTTTGTAACATTCAGCAGTCCATGTACGGTTCCGAGATTATACACGCATTCTTCGTTAAAAAGGTAAGGGTTTACTACTTGTGAAACTTTGTGTGAAGTATCATCTGAGTTTGGTACATGTTCTACTTGTAATGAGTTCGCCTGTATCCTTCCTGTCCAAGGTACAGTACTCCACGCTTGTTCAGTTCTGCTGCCAACGGTATTAGGTTTACAAGGCTTAGGAATGGTCTGTTTTCCCCACTTTTCGTATCCTTTCCTTTCCTTTGGTTCCGTTCAGTGTTTGATAGATTGTAAATCATCCACTTCATTTTTGATAGTCAACATCAGCAGATGTGATCCGCTAAAACAGTTATCGACACCACCACCGCCGCGTTTAGGTTCATCTCAAGCCATTTCTACCTGTCAGGCTTCTAGTTTTACAAGTTGATATCGTAATCATAGCCATAGGGCCTCCATTTTTACATTTACAAGAAGCACATAATGAATAACAACTGGACGAATAAGTTCTAATGAAGGGAAGGAGAGCCTAAAGATGGTCGGAGAACTAATGAAAACTGTTTGAAGATGCCAGTGTCGAAGTTGATAATTGGAGTTTCAAATCATCGAACACGTTTTAGACTCTTGCATATATGGAAAATACCGGGGCGATATTTTTCATTTATAAATACCACGCGCAATGGCCAGAATTCCAACCAAGGACGCCTTGATGAGAATGCAGTGAAGACTACTGTGATTACTACTGTCTGTCTGGCTGTACGTATGTATGGTATGGTATGTATGTATGGTATGGTATGTATGTATGTATGTATGTATGTATGTATGTATGTATGTATGTATGTATGTATGGTATGTATGTATGTATGTATGTATGTATGTATGGTATGTATGTATGTATGTATGTATGTATGTATGTATGTATGGTATGTATGTATGTATGTATGTATGTATGTATGTATGTATGTATGTATGGTATGTATGGTATGTATGTATGTATGTATGTATGTATGTATGTATGTATGTATGTATGTATGTATGTATGTATGGTATGTATGTATGGTATGTATGTATGGTATGTATGTATGGTATGTATGTATGTATGTATGTATGTATGTATGGTATGTATGTATGGTATGTATGTATGTATGTATGTATGTATGTATGGTATGTATGTATGTATGTATGTATGGTATGTATGTATGTATGTATGTATGGTATGTATGTACGTATGTATGGTATGTATGTATGTATGTATGTATGTATGTATGTATGTATGTATGTATGTATGTATGTATGTATGTATGGTATGGTATGGTATGTATGTATGTATTATGACCGTCCAATGGCAAGTGAGTCAGCTGTTGAGCCATTGAAGGTCATGCTAAAGGAATGGTTAACAGGAATTACTCGGAAATACATCCAGCTGGGTCAGATATCTAGAATAACTCGCCCATTCAGACAAGAAATGGGATGGATATAAGATGAGGAATGAAATTCCTAAGCTCAAAACCCCGTGGTCACCGCACGTTTACAGTCACGAAATATTATCTTATATGTGAGCAGAGATTAGCAAAATAATTTTACATTCTCAACAGTATTAAGAAGTAAGTCGACCATATGATATTCAGGTCCAGCGGTGTCATGAAGGAGGCCATGAATTGATGCCATGTGTTACAGGATCAAGGCGGCGCTGAAGAGGTTAGGTCGATTACATACGTCATAAAGACAATGGTGAAGTGTTCCTTTGTACATCTTTCCAGTCAGATGGGATCACGTTATCTTGGAATTCGCATTCGAACCGTCAAAAACAGATGGAAGAGAGGTTACAAGTCAGTGAGTTGAGCCTAACGTATGGAATGCAGACCGATATTATTATCATAACAATGGTAATGAGCTTTTGTTTATGAATAATGGTATGGCGTATAAAAACGGAGATTGAAGGTTGAACTGACAGTAATTAGCACGTCTTTAAAGGGAACGTCTACGTTCGCAGAACCTAAGAGAAATATTTGAGAACGTGATATATAAAATAATATTACTGTGTCGAATAGCGATCTGAGGTTTTAATACTGAACAAGGAAAGTTTCGGAAATAACTGTGAGATATTGTAAAACGCTTGTGTCACTGTGTTAATTTTGTTTTTCTAAGTTTCAGGTCCATGGACTCAAAAATGTATGAAGATTTTTCCAATGATGTAATGATGGAAATGAATATGAGGGCTTAAACGTTCCGATATCCTAACAGGCCCGGGAGATGATGCCGAAGTGAGGGCCAAAACTATGACCAATGGAGCCAAGGACTGAGAGCGGTATCACATAATCTTCACTGATAAGTACCAAGATTTCATTTTCTTTACCCTATTTTCTTGTAGTTGCATAGCTGTAGAGTAGAATGTATTTTTTCTTTCATAATGAGGTGTCGTAAATTTAAACAACTTGAGTGACCTAATGCGACTATCATTTAGTGCCCGGTTACTGTGATTACGGTTATGTCCGAGGTTGTAATATTAAGATCATCTATTACACGCAAGATTTAGCTTGTAAATACGTGCCTTACCGCGAGTTACTCGGAATCTTCTTCACGTTTACGATGAATGGAGGAATGCGGTGTCTTCATTAGTGAACCATACTTGTGTTGCACGAATACTTCGTGAGGTGACTTTATTTTAATATTTATTTGTAGAAGGTCTTCTGCATGATAATACAATACGTGTTTATTGCGTAATGGCGAATGTTTCGTGAAATCAGTGTTGCGTTGACTGCGATACTTTGGTGATGATAAAAGAGATTCTTCGGGAATGCTTGTGAATTCTCTTGGGTAAGTAATGTGTGAATATGTATGATGTGCTTGAATATGGTGAATAATGAGGACAGGGTCGTCCATAAAGTGTTTTATGATGAATTAATGTTGTTATGGTGAGTGTTTCGTTGAAAAATGGATAATGGTAGTGTGATAAATAGTTATTTGAGATTTAGAGATCGATTTAAGCGCTCGTCATAGAATTAAGAACCCAGAATAGGCAAGCATTTGTGTCGTTGTTATTTTGGTGATGTAAGATGTCCAAAGGTCGAGCGTAGGGATTGTTATATGATCATCGAAACACTGTTTCGCGACGGGATACGATGCAGATACCATTTAATTTGAGGAAATGGTCACTAATTAGACGTCTGCAACATTTAATAAGCATAATATGTGTGAAGTAGAAGGTCGTATTTATTGAATTAGTGTCACCTGGTAGTAGATTGTATTCTTGCGTAGTTGCTTATAGTATGTTTCCCGTAGATAGTGTGCCTTCAAGATTTTCTTTCAGGAGGGCAGTGCCGGTGGAAGCAGTTACTGTTAATCATTCTTTGGATCATTAATGATTTTGTAGCGGCTAGATATTGTGTTCTATTTAGGTGGCTGATACGGATTCCTGGGACATGCTGTTGTTGAGTTATGTCGATATGAGATCCAATTATTATGTGGGTTTTCCTACACTATGTGCACTTTATGGATATTTATATTGAAACTGGTCACCATTAGAGAACTCAAGTTGGTTAGCAATTGGGTAATTTCTGAGAGAATGGATAAAATGTAGGGTATTTTAAAATGAAATCTTGGATAAGTGAAGATAAAGGCAAGTGTAGTTTATAAAAAAAATTTGAATAAAATTTTATGCGATCCTATTATTCATTGCGGGCGGACAATTAATGATAAATAATGATGATTTGCCTTCAGCAAGTTCCATATTCGTTTCCATCAAGTTAGTATTTTCAATCAAGGTTTAAATAATGATGTTTTTAAGTATTTAGCCAACAGAGATTTTCGTTCGTCTATCTAGCTATTATCCAATCATCATACAATGTATTATTATTGTACTAAGTTAGGTTTTGATTTCATTAAATTGGAAAAGGTCCTTCCAAGAAACTAACATTCGTTTTCCTTATTTAAATGAGATATATTTAGCCTTACGAAGTTATTGAATACTATTATTACCATAATCATGAACGTCTTGCGTCAAATGCTAGTCCAACTGCATAAACAGTAGTTGAATGTCCATGCCCTGGGTGGGGAATTATGCGTCACGACTGACTTTAGCTGAGGCTTATCACAAGAACCTACGAACCTTCTATATCCCCGGGCAATGGACGGGTGTATTCTGGCGCCCATACGTGAAGCCAAATTAAGAGAAGGTTTTCTTGACAACCAACAGCAGAATTCGAAATAGAGGATGACTGAGTAATTCAATGCTCATACGTGCAGGCAAGAGCACACTTATTGTCCACCGTGGGAGATTTATGTTATGCAGAGTTTGGACTGGGGTAATGGATATGATTAATACTTACATTTATTACAGAGCTACGCAAAATATTAAAAGGCAGGAGACGTTTCGAGCAAGGCATAATTATATGTTAGTAGATTGGAAGGATAATCTGTAGGCAAACTCTGTTGGCTAAGAGTTATTAATTTACTTAAACTGAAGTGTCCGCAATTAACTCACTTGCGTTTATCGTATTATTGGTCGTTCACTTTGGCATTGATTCCGGGTCTGGAAGGATTTAAGCATTCAAATAGTTGAAGTATATTCACGTAGGATTAGGTGTTAGTGTTAGGTAACTTGAGTGATAGGGAACTTAGAGACTGTTAGTACTATATTTAACTTGCGACAATATTTTTTAAAATGGCATCGTTGGCACAAGTAAAAGCGTTGTTGGAAGAGTTGGCAGGAAAGATGACAAAGATGCAAGAGACACAGAAAGCCACGACAAAGGAAAATCAATCAATGCAAGAAAGTATTAAAAAGATTCATGATGCCCAGGAAGCTATAACAAAAGAGATTCATGATGCACAAGAAACTTCGTCTAGAGAGATTCATGGAGCACAAGAAAGGATAAAAGAAGTCACCATAAAGGAAATTCATGACGCACGGGAAGCTTCAAGAAGAGAAATTCAGGAGAGCCATGAGCTTATTCAAAACCGATTATTGGAGACACAAAGGATGCTCAGAGTGGAAATGCAGGAAGGAATTAAGAATGAGATTCAAGGTAATTTGCGTGAGATCACCGAGGTGGTCCAACAGAATTTCAAGACCATGCAAGAAGAGGTGACGTCACTAGGAGAGGACATGAAGAACTTGAGAGAGGAAGTCGCTATGGCAATTAATGAAAATAAGAAGGATATTCAGGAAAAATTCACTGAGTTGAAAGCTGAATTAAGACTGAATGTCAGTGACCTTCAAACCCAGGTTGATCGGGAAATAAAAGAACTTAAAGAGGAAGTAGTCATGGTGCAAGGAAGGGTGACAGAGACAAATGCCAGCTGGGAAGAGAAATTTAAGAAGATTACGGAAGAAATGGAAAATGCTAACCAAACGATGCTTAATGATATAACATTGGCAAGGGAACAGATCAATAATAAATTTGACTTGGTCATGGAAGAATCAGACGGAAATAAAACCTTAATGGATCAACAAATTAAGAAGCTGAGTGATAATCTTAATACGATCCAGAAGGACATGCAATGTCTGAAGATTGAAAATGAGGCAACGAAGAAGTTGGTATCAGCTTTCACAGATCGACAGGTATCGATGGAGACTGGGAAGAATACAGAATCAGAATGTCAGTCCGAAATGCCAGCATTCAATATTGAAACCAGCGAAAGTGGCATTACTCATGTAGGAAACGGTATGCAAATAATTAATGTTATCCGCACACATGAAGATAGGCCTAAGAAATTCTCAGGCAATATCGGATCAGGAATGACACCCCGTGGATTTGTGCGTGAGATGGATGAATACTTTCGTGAAGCCAAAATACCGATGGAGAGACGACTTAAGACTGTAGAGCGACATTTGGAAGGAACACCGTTGGTGTGGTTCAAAGCGTTCCGCTATATATTTGAAGATTATGACGGATTCAAGCAGGCGTTCTTGGAGAAATTTTGGAATATTGATACGCAACAAAATATCCGGTTAGAATTGTACTCAAAGAAGTATTCACTGGGTGGACCGAGTCGCTTCTCAGACTACTTTACAATGCAATTCCATCGCCTTAAAGAACTGGACTCACCACCAAGAGAGTTAGAGATGGTCAGGGCGATAGTAAAGCAATTCCCTCCAGACATTCAACGATTATTGACAGCGGCGAATGTACAGTCTGCAGTACATGCTGAGTCTGTTCTAAGACAGCTTGATAGCACGTCATCGCAAACCGGTAACCGAATGATAAGGCATGCTGACCCGGTTGTTAATGTTGCGACACCGGTAGAATCAGAAGAAGCAGGGAGAGATAATAATTCATACCGCCATGCCCAAGAAAGAAGGCAAGCGAGGTACAAAAATCTCAAGGAGGACCGGCAATATCAGAGATGGGCACCACCCCAGAATGGGAATAGGAGATACCCACGATATCGAAGGAGCTCAAGATGGGTCAACCATAGAAGCAGATGGCCATATCAAAGAAATAGAGATAATGAGGACATGAGACAGCGAGATGGAAGTCAAGAAGAAGAGATAAACCACGAGAAAAAGAAATACATTGAAGAGCTAAAGAAACAACAAGAAAAGAAGCAATGGGAAAATGCAATCCAGAGTCAGGATATTAATGCTGATTGCATAGGTGCAACGAGTTTGGAATATCAGCAGCAGCTTAAGAGAAACAGCACAAATGCAAAACTCAATCCTGGAGCGGTACCATTTGATGACGGCAATAAAGAGAGGAGCGGTGTGAAAAAAAAAACTTCGTTCTGGGATCAACAGAGAACGATGTAGTTAAAATAAGGCATAATTATAAGGGAGATGATTGGATAATAGCTACCATAGAGTCATGGGCATTTGAACCCGAAGAACTGCTGGAGGATAATCAGCCCAAAACGATAGATTTAAAAAGAGGACTTCCGATAATTACAGTAACGGTATTTGGTATTCACGTGTCATCATTATTGGATACCGGGGCAAGTATCAGCATAATCTCGAAAATACTGTTCTTAGGATTGCAGGACAGACTTAAGATTCCTGTAATTCCAGTTTCAGGTGTAAAAATCAGAGGAATTATCCCAGATAAAATCGCTAAATGCAAGATACAAACCTATTTGCCTATTGAGATCGGGGAAATAGTGTTTGAACACCCATTTGTGGTCATGGACAGAATTCAGTACAACTTAATTATCGGCTCAGATTTCATACGTGAAAATGGCATTATCATTGACCTGAATAAGGAGGAAATCAGACTAAGAAGAAACGATGAAGAACAGTCACACGTCGCAGCAAAAGTAGAAAACAAGAGGATGAGCGAACTTCAGAAAACCATAAGTGTTTCGGCGGAGGAAATACTACACTTGACAGAGAAAGTCATGGAGAAGCACGAGTTCGAGGACATTTCACAAAACGATGTGATCGACAAGGGAATTGGAGGTAGCGTTGAGCAAAAGAGAATGGTTATAAACTTGATAATGAAATATGGCAATGCGTTCAAAACCCAACCAGGAGCGATTAAAAATTTTGAATACAAATTATTGGTAAAGGATTGGAGACCGTTCAAGGCCAAACCATATCCAGTACCAGACAAATTTATGCCTGAGGCCATGAAGGCAATCCAAGAGATGGTTGACAATGGTATAATTTCGAAATCCCATTCTCCTTATACTAGCCCCCTGGTAATCGTAAAAAAAAGTAATGGATCCATCCGGGTGTGTTTGGACGCGAGGGTATTAAACTCGAGGATAATACCTGAATATGATAAGGCCCCTATAATTAAGGAGATTATCAGAAAATTTAAAGGGATGAGGTACTTCACAATACTGGATTTAACATCGTCATATTTTCATATAGTGTTGGAAGGTAAATCCAAGCTGTTGACTGGATTCCTCTTTAATAACCAAACCTATATATTTGAAAGGCTTCCCTTTGGCACTCGCAACTCAGGAGCCGCATTAATTCGAGCATTGGATCGAAATTTATGGCCAGAAGTCAAGGAGTCTGTCACCATTTATGTTGACGACATTGTGCTAGCAACGGTCACGTTTGAAGATCACATGACCAAGTTAGAACGATTATTGGCTAATTTAGAGGAAGCAGGGTTCAAAATTAACAGATCTAAATCAAAATTCTGCCAGCCAGAAATTCTTTTCGTTGGGCATATCATTGATGGAACGGGGATCAAACCGAATCCTCTTAAAATCCAGGCCATATGTGAATTTCCCAGACCGAGAAGGATAAAACATATCCGGCAATTTTTAGGAATGACGGGATTCTTCTCTAATCACTGCCCAGATTATACTGAAACAGTAGCACCTCTACAAGAGCTCCTGAAGACTAACAATCGATGGCACTGGACTGAACGTCATGATCGAGCTTTCAGGAAAACAAAGGAATTGATGGCGAATAATGTTAAGTTGGGCTATCCAAATTTTGATTTAAAATTTATTATACAGTCAGATGCTTCGTTAATAGGAGTTGGAGCTGTATTATATCAGGAATATGACGACGTAGAGAGGAGAAAGACTTACTTGGCATTTATAAGTCGGAAGTTACGTGTTCATGAAACGAAATATACGACGACGGAGCTAGAGATGTTAGCGATCGTGTATGCGCTCCAGCAGTGGAGGAAAATGATTTATGGGTACCCAATAGTGGTCCGAACTGATCACAAGGCTCTGACATTTGTATTAAAATCATCTTTGACAAGCGAGAGAGTGTCAAGGTGGGCCCTCTACGCACAGCAATTTGATCTTCAAATCGAGTTCTGTGCCGGTAAATCAAATATCTTGGCAGACAGTTTGAGTCGAAATCCGGTGGAGGACATACCAGAGGTTAACATGGTGGAAATGACCAAAGAAGACGAAGAATGTCTTGAGGATTTGAAATGTTTATCAGAGTTGCAACTTAATGATTCGTCCTTAAAACCCATAATAGAAGATTGTCGAAGAAGAACTACCGATGATGGTCATGGAAACCAGGAAGCAAATATGCTAACGGCCAACTATGTTTATGACAATAACCTTTTATATAAATTTGTGGATAAGGAAAAGGAAAGGTTACGAGTTGTAGTTCCACGCAGTTTAAGGTGTAAACTAGTCTGGTACATACATCGAATGATCGGCCATGGAGGAGTAGACAAGCTGATAGCAACTATAGGAGAAACATTTACCTGGGTTGGATTTCGAAGAACAATAAGGAAAGTTATCAGAACTTGTGATACGTGCCAGCGTGTAAAGTATAATTCCACTTCACTGTACCAGCAACCGATCTCTGTAATACCAGAAAAGCCCCGTGACATATTTGCGATGGATCTATACGGAGGATTACCAGTTAGCAAACGCGGGAATCGTTTCATTCTAGTTGTCCTTGATATCATGTCCAAGTTCGTGTCGTTGCAACCTATCAGGAAAGCAAATTCCAAAGCCATCATTAGGAGTTTAGAGAGGTATGTCATACCTCAGATGGGCAAGCCGAACTGTGTCTTAACCGACCACGGAACTCAATTTACGTCAGTAGAATTTTCAGAGGCCTTAAAAAGAATGGGAATACAGCACAAGTTCAGTTCCATACGTCATCCAGAATCAAATGCGGCTGAGAGGATAATGCGAGAGCTGTCGAAATATTGCAGAGTATTTTGTTCTGAACGTCACTGGACATGGGCCACATTCTTACCAACAATCACTGAATGCTTAAACAACACATGGCATGAATCGATCGATAATATCCCTAGCGTTGTCCACCTGAATAAGTATCCTAAGCGTCCTTGGAACGAGGTTATAAGCAAGCCTACAGAAGACCTACCTAACGAGGAGGAGATCATTCAGCAAGCTCGACTGCGCATGGAAAAACAGGCGGAAAAAAGGCTCAAGAAATTACGGCACAGAAGATTTCGGAAACCACTAGAAATTGGAACTTTCGTGTTAGTGAAGAAACCGGCCACGTCAAACCCTGCTGCTAAATTTTATTCAAAATTCGCTCATCTGTTTATTGGGCCATTCAAAATCATCGAGGTTTTGGATAATAATTCATACAAAATTCAGAGCTTAGATTCTGGAAATGTTTCCATATTTAATGCCTCAAACTTGAGAAAATATTATTTTCCGATCACTGTTGAAGAAGAAGTAAACGTTATTTTTGAAGATAGTAAAACAGAGGATGAGTTTAACGAATATACATCTACGGAGGAATAAGGTCAAGCCCGTTGGATATGTTACGAGGAATATCAAAGACTAAGAGGGACGATAGAACGTGTAACAGGACGTGTTGTAACGAAGAACAACTATTCAATTAATATGAATTGCGAGTTTTCCGGACATATTATATTGATTCCTCAAATGGAATATGACATTGAGAACAAGTTATAATTTTGGTACACATGAGGAGAAATTTCCTACTGACGTCCGAAATTTCTCTTCAAGTAAGGGGGGAAATATGACCGTCCAATGGCAAGTGAGTCAGCTGTTGAGCCATTGAAGGTCATGCTAAAGGAATGGTTAACAGGAATTACTCGGAAATACATCCAGCTGGGTCAGATATCTAGAATAACTCGCCCATTCAGACAAGAAATGGGATGGATATAAGATGAGGAATGAAATTCCTAAGCTCAAAACCCCGTGGTCACCGCACGTTTACAGTCACGAAATATTATCTTATATGTGAGCAGAGATTAGCAAAATAATTTTACATTCTCAACAGTATTAAGAAGTAAGTCGACCATATGATATTCAGGTCCAGCGGTGTCATGAAGGAGGCCATGAATTGATGCCATGTGTTACAGGATCAAGGCGGCGCTGAAGAGGTTAGGTCGATTACATACGTCATAAAGACAATGGTGAAGTGTTCCTTTGTACATCTTTCCAGTCAGATGGGATCACGTTATCTTGGAATTCGCATTCGAACCGTCAAAAACAGATGGAAGAGAGGTTACAAGTCAGTGAGTTGAGCCTAACGTATGGAATGCAGACCGATATTATTATCATAACAATGGTAATGAGCTTTTGTTTATGAATAATGGTATGGCGTATAAAAACGGAGATTGAAGGTTGAACTGACAGTAATTAGCACGTCTTTAAAGGGAACGTCTACGTTCGCAGAACCTAAGAGAAATATTTGAGAACGTGATATATAAAATAATATTACTGTGTCGAATAGCGATCTGAGGTTTTAATACTGAACAAGGAAAGTTTCGGAAATAACTGTGAGATATTGTAAAACGCTTGTGTCACTGTGTTAATTTTGTTTTTCTAAGTTTCAGGTCCATGGACTCAAAAATGTATGAAGATTTTTCCAATGATGTAATGATGGAAATGAATATGAGGGCTTAAACGTTCCGATATCCTAACAGGCCCGGGAGATGATGCCGAAGTGAGGGCCAAAACTATGACCAATGGAGCCAAGGACTGAGAGCGGTATCACATAATCTTCACTGATAAGTACCAAGATTTCATTTTCTTTACCCTATTTTCTTGTAGTTGCATAGCTGTAGAGTAGAATGTATTTTTTCTTTCATAATGAGGTGTCGTAAATTTAAACAACTTGAGTGACCTAATGCGACTATCATTTAGTGCCCGGTTACTGTGATTACGGTTATGTCCGAGGTTGTAATATTAAGATCATCTATTACACGCAAGATTTAGCTTGTAAATACGTGCCTTACCGCGAGTTACTCGGAATCTTCTTCACGTTTACGATGAATGGAGGAATGCGGTGTCTTCATTAGTGAACCATACTTGTGTTGCACGAATACTTCGTGAGGTGACTTTATTTTAATATTTATTTGTAGAAGGTCTTCTGCATGATAATACAATACGTGTTTATTGCGTAATGGCGAATGTTTCGTGAAATCAGTGTTGCGTTGACTGCGATACTTTGGTGATGATAAAAGAGATTCTTCGGGAATGCTTGTGAATTCTCTTGGGTAAGTAATGTGTGAATATGTATGATGTGCTTGAATATGGTGAATAATGAGGACAGGGTCGTCCATAAAGTGTTTTATGATGAATTAATGTTGTTATGGTGAGTGTTTCGTTGAAAAATGGATAATGGGAGTGTGATAAATAGTTATTTGAGATTTAGAGATCGATTTAAGCGCTCGTCATACAATTAAGAACCCAGAATAGGCAAGCATTTGTGTCGTTGTTATTTTGGTGATGTAAGATGTCCAAAGGTCGAGCGTAGGGATTGTTATATGATCATCGAAACACTGTTTCGCGACGGGATACGATGCAGATACCATTTAATTTGAGGAAATGGTCACTAATTAGACGTCTTCAACATTTAATAAGCATAATATGTGTGAAGTAGAAGGTCGTATTTATTGAATTAGTGTCACCTGGTAGTAGATTGTATTCTTGCGTAGTTGCTTATAGTATGTTTCCCGTAGATAGTGTGCCTTCAAGATTTTCTTTCAGGAGGGCAGTGCCGGTGGAAGCAGTTACTGTTAATCATTCTTTGGATCATTAATGATTTTGTAGCGGCTAGATATTGTGTTCTATTTAGGTGGCTGATACGGATTCCTGGGACATGCTGTTGTTGAGTTATGTCGATATGAGATCCAATTATTATGTGGGTTTTCCTACACTATGTGCACTTTATGGATATTTATATTGAAACTGGTCACCATTAGAGAACTCAAGTTGGTTAGCAATTGGGTAATTTCTGAGAGAATGGATAAAATGTAGGGTATTTTAAAATGAAATCTTGGATAAGTGAAGATAAAGGCAAGTGTAGTTTATAAAAAAAAATTTGAATAAAATTTTATTCGATCCTATTATTCATTGCGGGCGGACAATTAATGATAAATAATGATGATTTGCCTTCAGCAAGTTCCATATTCGTTTCCATCAAGTTAGTATTTTCAATCAAGGTTTAAATAATGATGTTTTTAAGTATTTAGCCAACAGAGATTTTCGTTCGTCTATCTAGCTATTATCCAATCATCATACAATGTATTATTATTGTACTAAGTTAGGTTTTGATTTCATTAAATTGGAAAAGGTCCTTCCAAGAAACTAACATTCGTTTTCCTTATTTAAATGAGATATATTTAGCCTTACGAAGTTATTGAATACTATTATTACCATAATCATGAACGTCTTGCGTCAAATGCTAGTCCAACTGCATAAACAGTAGTTGAATGTCCATGCCCTGGGTGGGGAATTATGCGTCACGACTGACTTTAGCTGAGGCTTATCACAAGAACCTACGAACCTTCTATATCCCCGGGCAATGGACGGGTGTAGTATGTATGTATGTATGTATGTATACACATGTATTGTTTATGTAAAAAATCGCTACTCACTTTGTTAATTTTCTAATGATAATGTAAATTAGTATGATGATGTAATGAGAGCTCCGTGATGTAATTAACGGGTACTTCTCTCTAACGTCATTATCTTTCCATCCTTTTCAGTAAAGGAGGGTAAAAGAATAGTTCAGCTTTGATTCGTTCCTGGGTGCGTTTAGGTATTCTTAGACAATGCGTACATATTTTACCCTTCGCTAGACAGTTTGTGAAAGAAGCATTGGATGTACACGATACGTTAGACGCATCATATTATATTTATTTCCTCATTTCGAGTATCCTCCGACCATTGTTCCCACCTGTTTGTACTAGGGATCATTCTCGCTACTTTCATGTCTGTTACTTCTAACTTACGAATAAGATTCCTGGTCCTGAGTCCACCCAGCTGTCACTCCCATACAGCAGAGTTGATCTGAAGACAGGCAGGTGTCAAGATAGTTTCGTCCAGGAGCTGACATCTATATCTATAAAATTAAAGGTAAGTTTATCCGTTTCGTTCCCATAAAAATCTAAAAGGCTCCACTGATCAGTACAAAAATGTGTACCAAGGCTCATAAGACACTCGGACGGGTCGTAGAGTTAGTTATATCGTCAAAGTTTTAATACAAGAAAATAATATAAAATAAAATAAGTCCGCCTCTGTGGTGTAGTGAGTAGTGTGATTAGCTGCCATCTCCAGAGGCCCGGGTTCGATATCCGGCTCTGCCACGAAATTTGAAAAGTGGTACGAGGGCTGGAACGGGGTCCACTCAACTTTGGAAGGTCAACCGAGTAGAGGGGACTTCGATTCCCACTTCAACCATTCTCGAAGTGGTTTTCAGAGATTCACCACTTCTTCTCCAGACAAATGCCGGGATGGTACTTAAGGCCACGGCCGCTTCCTCCCCACTTTCTTGTCTATCTCTTCCAATCTTCCCATATCCCCACAAAGCCTCTGTTCAGCATAGCAGGTGAGGCCACACGGGTGAGGTACTAGTCCTCCTCCCCAGTTTTATCCCCGGAACCAGAGTCTCACGCTTCGCTGAAATCCGAGGGAAAATCCAATCATGGACGTTAAACGGATTAAGAAAAAAAGAACGAAAGAAAATAAATTTTATATACGGGCGAAATATTTTTTGTCTTCACGCCATTTTTTATACCGAAACTCATGTAGGACGCCGCGGACCGTGTCATCACGTAGGTAGATATGAGTACAAGTGTTCAAGTCCCTGAGGGTGAAGGTGGAGTGTTGATCATGTCGTGATGCTGGCAAAGGACGCAGTCGACTCATTTGTTGGTGGAGTCTGACTACGAAGTTCGATGTTTCCTCGAGGCACAGAGCATTTCTCCTGGAAGTCGAATTGGTTCTCCGTAGACTAGCTCTGCCGAGGAAGCGCCCAGATCTTCTTTATGCGCACTTCGGTTACCAAGTAAGACAATTGGTAAGGCTTGCAGCCAGGATATCAGGATGGCACATGATGGCTGCCTTGAGTTGGCGGTGGAAACGTTCAACCATGCCATTGGTGCAAGGATGCCAGCCGGTTGTTCGGGAGTGTGAGTTTCCGGTGAGAATGCCCAGGTTTCGGAACAACTGAGATTCTTACTGTCTGCCTTGGTCGATCGTGATACTGTGTGGTGATCTAAAGCGAGAGATCCAGCATGCTACACAAGCTTCAGCGACGTCTTCGGCTGTGATGCGTTCCAGTGGCCATACTTCTGGCCAGCGGGTAAATCGATCCACTGCTGTAAGACAGTATCGGTAATTTTCAGCGGGAAGGAGTATGCCGATGATACCTAGATGGACGTGCTGCAAGCGAGCAGACGCTGGGGTAAAGTTGCCAACTGGAGCGTTGTTATGGCGCGTGACCTTCGAGCGTTGACATGCCAAGCAGGCTCGTGCCCAGTCCGGCAGTCTTTTAG
This sequence comes from Anabrus simplex, assembly GCF_040414725.1. Lineage (NCBI taxonomy): Eukaryota > Metazoa > Arthropoda > Insecta > Orthoptera > Tettigoniidae > Anabrus > Anabrus simplex. The sequence continues at coordinate 470,488,042 of NC_090265.1, read as the reverse complement.
CATGTGGGGCCATACAAAACGTTCTAATGCTTAACGGGCGGTCGCTCTGGTACCAGGATGACTTAAACCGTGAAGAGAGTCAAAAGCTTGTCTACGAAAAGTTGCAGTGATAAATGGTCTGGGTCAACGCGTTGAAGTATCGCAGAACAAAGTGATGTTGGTTCCTGGTATGCGGACTTGTTGCAACCGAAGTGCTGATTCGCGGTTCAACAGGTCAAGGAGTTTTGCATCCCCTTCCTGTGATCGTGCCAAAGCGCATAAGTCCAAGGTGCTACTCGCAATTCCGTTGATGCGAGACAGCGCATCTGCGACTACGTTGGAGGAGCCTTCAATATGCTGAATGTCCGTTGTGAACTGAGCGATAGACGATAACTGGTTCAGCAGCACGGGGGAAAGTTTGTCTCGCGACGTTGCTGGAAGGCGTAAGTCAGGAGCTTGTGGTCTGTATAAATTGTAAACTGCTGGGCTTCCAAAATGTATCTGAAGTACTACACTGCTTCATAAACTGCAAGCAACTCTCGGTAGTAGGCTGTTCATTCGGTTTGCTTCGGAAATAGTTTCCTAGAGAAGAAGGCTAGAGGCTGCCAGGCATCGTCCACGTATTGCTGGAGTTTCCACTAGCGTTGTTGGATGCGTCAGTGAACAATCACAATGGTGCTTGCGGATCGGGATGCGCTAGGAGGGTAGCTTGAGCTAGGCTTTCTTGACAGGTGGCAAAGATGCGTTCCATTTCTGGTGTCCAGGGTACCTGTTGAGAGCCGCGTAAACTGGATACAGCTGCGTGGAGTGGATCCTGGTATTGAGATGTAGAGGGAAGGAACCGACGATAGAAACTGATCATTCCAAGGAAACGTCTGAGATCACGTGCAGTTTTTGGGAGAGGAAAATTCTGCGGAGGTGTGATGCGTTCCGGCAGTGGTCGTGTCCCTGCGGCGAAGACTTTGTACCCGAGAAAGGAGACTCTAAGACACTTTTGGTAGCGTTAATGAGGATGCCATACTCAGAGAGGCGGTGGAAGAGTACTCGCAGGTGGCGCTTGTGTTCTTCGGGACTCTTAGAGAAGATCAAGATGTCGTCGATGTCCGCAAAAGTGAAATTAAAACCGGATAGTACTTCGTCTATGAATCGCTGAAAGGTTTGACCAACATTGCATAGTCCGAAGGTCATGAAAGGAAACTCAAAAAGTCCGAAGGACGTTATGATTGCGGTATTTGGAATGTCACTTGGGTTCACGGGAATCTAGGTGTAGGCCTTCACTAAGTCGATAACGTGGAAAATAGTGCATCCGCGGAGCTGGTGGCTGAAATCATGAAGATGCAGAGGTGGATACTTGTCGGGAATTGCCCGTGAGTTTAAGGCACGATAATCTCCGCAGGGCCGCCAGTCTTCATCCTTCTTCGGTACCAAATGGAGCGGTGACGACGAAGGACCCCTAGAGCGTCGTGCTGTACCTTCCAGAAGCATGGCATCAAACTCCTTCTTAGCGATCTGGAGACGACCCGAGGTGAGACGACGAGCTCGGCAGGAGACAGATGATCATGGTGTAGTGCGGATGAAATGTACCGTAGAATGGCGTACTTCTCGCGAGGCTGCAGATGGATGAGTGAGGTGAGAAAATTCCTTTAAAATTTCATGAAACGTAGTCGGTACATTGGAGCCTTCTCACTGGGCTGTAGAGAGTTAGCAGTTTGGACGTTCACTGATAAGCCTGTGATGCCGTCAACCAAGCGGTTTTTATGACAGTCTGACAGAAAATGGTAATAGGCGAGGAAGTCTGATCCTATGATGGGAAGTGCGACGTCGGCAATAACAAATTTCTATAAAAGTTCTCGTCGGAGTCCGAGGTTCAATTTCAAGTGCAGAGTCCCGTATGTATGGACTGTGGAATTACTGGCAGCTGCGAGTTCATAAGTGGTCTGATGGCGACGCCCCTTCAGGAATTTATGCGGGAAGCAACACAAATCCGAACCAGTGTCGATCAGAAATTGATGTTTACTGCTCTTATGCGTGATAAAGAGGCGGTTTCCATATGTTGGGCAACCATTTACCGCCGTCACTGGTTACCGCTGGAGTTTGACGGGAAGCTACAAGGTGATACGCATTTCTGTGCCTTTTCGCGGAAGCGGCAATGGTACCAGCAGACACCTTGTGCACCGGCTGTCGGAGAAGACCTGCTGCTGTTACTAGGACGGCTTGGCCGATCCCGGGAACGAGAGCGTGCGCGGAAGGAAGTTTGCAGTGCTGCCATCTGGTGTGAGAGTTCATCTATCCTCTTCGCGAGATGGCTCACCCCACTAACTGGTGGTGTACCTACGGCGTGAACAGTGGTGGGAAATGACACGGGTGAAACCTCATGAATTTTGTCGGCCAGGACGGCAACCTTATCTAGCGGCATCTCACTCTGTGTTTGTAAAATGGCCTGTATTTGTGACGACAGGCGCTGTATCCATAACTGTCTTAGGAGGTTGTCTTGTACTTGTGTGGTGCCCACGAGAGACCTAAGGTGTCGTAAGAGCTGGGATGGCTTTCGGTTACCGAGCTCCTCCTCCATGAGCACTGAGCAGTTGACGAACGCGTTGCTCTTCCGATAAGGAAAGACCCAGAATGAGTTTTGTATGCAAATAAGCGTATGCATTTTGCGCTGGAGGGATGAAAATGATATCTTCAACTTCCGCGGCATAGCGACAGTCCAGCTGAGAAACAACGAACGCGTATTTTGTTGCGTCTTGCGTGATGCCGGATACATTGAACTGCGCTTCCGCCTGAGTGAACCATAGCGCCGGCTTGTCTGGCCAGAAAACAGGTAATTTAACTCCATCACCATTCACTACAGTACTAACCTGTGAGGGTGGTGATTGCGGCGTTTGCTGTTGATGTTGCTGTTGAAGTTGCATTTGTAGCAGGTGATTTTGCTCCTGTAATTGCTGTAGTTGCTGTTTTAATTGCTCCATAACGAAGGCGGTCACGCGTGTGAAAAGCACTGACTTTATATAGAAAAACTGTATCACACGATATCAATCACGTCGGGGTCACCAAATGTGGGATCACTACACTTACTGACTTGCTAGCTACAGTAAACACAACATTAAATAGAACTGCATTTTTATTCTGCACGGAACTTTACATTGTTTTGCCTACAATACCGTCCATAGATAACATTACGTAGTAAGGCACTCGATGTATTTGTTTACTTTATTTATCCTGAGTGTCAGCCATCTTGTTATACTTATGCTGCCATGGAAATAATAAAGAAGACGGGCAGTCTGCATGCTTTCACCGGCGTTGCCTAGTATAGCGCGGTCCAGCTGCTGCCCTCTAGGTTTCTGTGGCGGAGAGATGACGTGGTTTTCGCCACAAGTCGTTAGTCCACCCGTTATGAATTCTGAATCCCCGATGTCTGTTTTAATACCCATAAAAAATAGTTTGTCTCCGACGATCCTAGATAGGACCTGAAGCAAGTATTTCAATATTGTTAGTCTAGAGAACATGGCGTGTGGTATCAAATCTCTTTGCATGGCCAACCATGATGTTTTCTTGCAGGCGACATTCAGCTGTTTATCATGTGAAACTTGCAGTGGCTTATTATCACAGCCGTTTAATGTTTTCTCAAAGAAAAGAACTCTTAAGATCGATTCACACATCTCCGGGACGTGACGGTGCTTTCCGTGACGTGACGGCATCTTCCGTGAAAATAAAATATCGTCGCCATGTAAACGAAGGGATAAGTTCCAACACTTCCGTTGACGTTATTCGCCGTGACCTTCAGTGCTTCTCCGTGATCCGTGCCGGCAATACGTATTCGCTCGCCAACGATATTTTCTTGTTTTTACGGACGTGATTTCTCTCTTCCCGCCTTCCTGCTTCTCTGCTTTCTTCGAGTACTGAGGTTATCTGTGTACGTTTGAACTGTTCTTTACCTCCCAAAATGAAGGACTAACTGTTGATTGAATTAGTGAAGGCACACCCTTTTCTATATAATTTAGCTGATTAGAAATATATGGATGGTGGTTTGAAGAAGCGTGTATGGGACGAAATTGGCGAGAAAATGGAAGCTGAAGGTAGATAACTAACATTTTTTGCTTTTAAGATTAAGGAAATCAGTCTGTCTGTACATAGGTACCGACTTTGGCGCGGCAAGGCACTTTCTGCCCCCAACCTACAAAATCAGGGGTATTAAAAATTAATCAACAATTTCATTTATTTAATTTTTCAAGTAATTAAAAGCAAATGTAGTGTATCCGTGAAATTTTACTTCGCTGTCCTTCAAGCACTTATATAGAGTAGAAAACTCTCCTTCCTTACCCCTGCGTTTCCATATAGGATGAACCCACTGTTTCTTCCTCTCTTTCTCCTTTTCATCCAAGATTATAGCTATCATTAACAGTTCATCATCACTAAAAAACTCATCATCTAACACTTGATTGCCGACTTATAACTGCACGAAAATGAAGTGTGAGAACAGACGTGAAATATTCATGTCGGAAAGGACGTATACGGACACGGAGAGCGCCGTCACGTCCCGGAGATGTGTGAATCGACTTTTATTGAACGTGAAGAGGATTTAAACTTAAACAAAGTTCGGCTCCATGGCTAAACGGTTAGCGTGCTGGCCTTTGGTCACATGGGCCCCGGGTTCGATTCCCGGTAGGGTCGGGAATTTTAACCATAATTGGTTAATTTCGCTGGCACGGGGGCTGGGTGTATGTGTCGTCTTCATCATCATTTCATCCTCATCACGACGTGCAGGTCGCCTACGGGTGTTAAATCAAAAGACCTGCACTTGGCGAGCAGAACATGTCCTCGGACACTTCCAGCACTAAAAGCCATACGCCATTTCATTTTGTTCACTTAAACAAAGTGTTGCCTCCTGGACTGAAGTTGGTAAAAATGAATGACATTTTGTCCCTGCTCAAGTTTATGACTCCAGAAAATTTAGAGTGGTTGAGGAAAGTTGTAGATGGTGTGCCTTCCGCTGACTTTAATCACTTAGAATAATACGTAAGTGACGGTTGAGAAAATGAATCAAGTTTGTAATGAACACTGCATCTGTATGATCTATTATTTACCAACATATTTCTCTATAATGTTTAAAAATCGATTTTAGTGATTCGTTTTTTCATGCACTGAAAAAAAGAAGTAAATATTGATTTTTCGTGAATGTCTTAATGCAGAAGTGTATTTTGTTATGATTTAAACTGTTTTAGATAAAATATGCAGTTAAGAGTTAGAGCAAACATTCATTAACTCGGAAACTTAGGTTTGAAATCCCGTATGTTCGTGGACTAACGACTTAAGATGTGTCTTTTGTGATTAAACATATTCACTAGATAAACAATATTTCGAGTTGAAGTAAATACCTACTAATCCTAGGAAAGAATTATACTAGTAATAAAACTTCAAAATAATAGCCGATATATATGTATGTTCGATTGGCAGAGATACTAAAACTTTGATCGTGTTTTTCTCAGAACTTCATTTTCTGACTTATGTCGTTAGTCCACCCATGTCCTCAATTTCCTTATTATTGTTCTTGGTTATAGCCACATGATCTATTTCAAATTCTCCCAAGTGAGAATTTGGGGATCTCCAGGTTTTTTCTTGTGTGGAAGTGCCCGGAATGTGTTGACAGTAATTTGAGATCAACATTTTTGCAAAAGTGAATTAATCTTTCTCCAGTTTTACTAGTCCTATTGTGCGCCTAGTATAGTCCTACAATGGTCCTGCATTTCTTTTCTCTACCAATTTTGGCATTAAAATCACCCAATAGAACTTTTATGTGATGTTTTGGAATTGTGGCTGTAGTTTCTTCTAGCACAGTCTTCCATCATTTGTGGATCTTTTCGATTGTAGTTATTGGAGGGAGCATGCGCATTAATCAATGTATAAGCTTTGTTTTATGATTTAAAGGATGATGTTGAAATTCTTTCAGAAAGTGAAGAAAAGTTAAGTGTTGAGTTAATAGTGTTTCTTCTTACAGCGAATCCAGTGCTAAATTTTAATGGCTTCTTATAAAGGGAGATTGCTGGCTTGCTTTCGTAAATTCTATAATTTCCTGAGTCATCCGTGTATCTGGTTTCCTGAAGGGCTAAAATTTGGATGTTTAAGTTACCTAACATGTCTGTTAATTGCATTAACTTCCCAGTTTTCCGAAGTGTGTTGATGTTTAGACTACCAATGGAAGTCTTACATTTTGGGCGAAGAGATTTGGGAAGCTCCGATACATTCCCGCATGATGTTCTCGGTCCCCCAGAATCCTATGATCGAGAAAAACTAGTATGTCTACTAGTGCGTGGGGTAGGTGCTTCGTTGAAAAACGACACCATGCTAATAGGTTGAAGGTATTTGGGATATTGATTGTGATCAACTTCAGTGTTAAAACTAAGGTATTGAGCCTGTGAGGTTGCCTCAAGATGTTCTCTAGCTGTCATTTTACGGCAGTGAGCCAACCCTCATCCTTTCCCCGGGCTTGGGACCGGCAACAGCAACTACTGAGCTACTCAATCCACCCAGTAGGTACTGCAGGCGGAATTATTATTAAGAAAGATCTCCATCACAGAATACAGTGTAATGTGAACTATGGTATTTATTGTAATAGTTTGTCTTTTATTTTATGTATCATTTGTTCTTTTGACTACAATATATCCATTGTTATTATAAATTAGTGTCAAATGACTGTTTTCAGGTGGCGGATTTGGCTTTATGACATAGTGATTTATTGTCTGGAATGAGTATTGAGTGATAGTCCGACTCCTAGGCTGAATGGCTAGCGTTGAGGCCTTCGGTTCAGACGGTCCCGGGTTGGATTTCCGGCCGGGTTGGGGATTTTAATCACGTCTGATTAATTCTTCTGGCTAGGGGACTGGGTATTTGAGTTTGTCCCAACACTTTCCTCTTCATATTCAGACAACATACTGCACTACCAACCACCACAGGAACACGCAATAGTGATTACATCCCCCATATAGGGTTGGAGTCAGGAAGGGCATCCGGCCGTAAAACAGGGCCAAATCTACCTACATACATACATACATACATACATACATACATACATACATACATACATACATACATACATACATACATACATACATACATACATACATATATATTTGTGTGACGCAGTTTACACCTGCCACCCCACAAGTGTTCGGCCAAGGAGTCGGACTATCGTCGCTCCCATTATAAATGTACCAATATCACAACAAATCACTAACGGGATAACAGGTTAAGAGTACTCACCGTGGTCATTATATACTGCTTGGTAGGCCTAATACTTCGGTATGTTTTAAATATACAGTATTATAAATTTCGTGTGGCTATTTCTAGCCTAGTGCAGCCTTTGTGAGGGTGGGCGGCATCTGCCATGTGTAGGTAACTGCGTGTAATTGTGGTGGAGGATAGTGTTATGTGTGGCATGTGAGTTGCAGGGATGTTGGGGACAGCACAAACACCCAGTCTCCGGGCCATTGGAATTAACCAATGAAGGTTAAAATCCCCGACCCGGCCGGGAATCGAACCCGGGACCCTCTGAACCGAAAGCCAGTACGCTGACCATTCAGCCAACGAGTTATACCATGTTTGTCACCAGAGAAGACGAAAGTTCCCTTTCCATTGTGACAAGGAAATGCTTTGTAGGCCTATTTAATTATGTTGATAAAAGAAGGTTATGTAGCTGTAGTGTCCATTGTCAATGTTGAAATCCCTGTGTTGGAATGTTCCCATACTTTTCTTGGTGCTGATTAATACCAATTATTAATCTGAATTTATCCAGTTACAGAAAGAAAGGTAGTTTAGGATTTCAGTTAACTGAGAAAAATGTGTGTAACCTTCATGATGAGTGTCTGTGTGGTGTTCTGTTGAAAGTAGTCAATAAAACGTGGGCTAAGTTGGAAGCTTTTTCTTTAATCTCTGTTACACTTTTATGATTTACTGATAAATGTTAATAAAATGTTGTGATTTTTAATTTTGCTGCTTTTAGGGTTAGGACTATAGGTCGAACATGTGACTGTGTATTAATACATTTTTAGATGTTACAGCAATATCATTTCGTGGTTTTTAAATTTGGAAACGCAGTTATGTTGAATATAACCGTCCTTCATTATGGAAATTACGCTCATTATTAGCGTCATTTTATTTACGCCTTTTTAAAAATCAATAATTACAAATATTCTGTCCAGTAACAACCTTTCCTGAAGGTACTTCATAAGATCCTCCAAACCAAACATGTGAAGAGAGGTAACCGTGGTAATACATGTGAACTCCCAGAAGTAAAGCCAAGAGAATGCGAAATAATGAAAATTGCCAGCAAATGATCTTCTTCTTCTTCCTCTTCTTCTTCTTGAATGGTGTGGTTGGACTCATTTGTTATCGTCCAGTCACGAAGCAAATGATCCTCTTCGGATAGTAACATTGCAGCTGAGGTATATTTTTTGCCGTCATTGTTATGTGGTATCATTGAAAGTGGGATGATCTTAAAAATACATCTTTATATCCACGTTTGAAGTTGTTTATTGTAGATGTAGGTCATTGTAACTGAGAATGGCAATTTCAACGAACGGGTAGGCCTATTAGTGTTTTGTGTTCTATGAATTTATTTTACATGGCAAGATTTAATGATAAGTGCTGTTAAAAGTTTGTGATTTTCAACTCTGCTGGTTAACTTTGGAAACGCAGTTTATGTCAAATATAACCATTTTTTGAAGATATTGTGAACCTTATAATAGTTAACTACTTGATATAGCATCGCTCTCCACTAATCTCACAACAGACACAGAAACTACACCGACGACTATGGCCGAAGTCCACCGCCATTTTTAAATCCGTATTACGGTCTGATATTTATTGTATATAGTTGGTCTTGTTTGTACTGATATATAGAGAGTAAGTTTATTTATATCAATGAGCTGATTTACTTTATATGTAACAGGTAATCTCCGAACTTACCGGACCGATTTTGAAATTTCTCTCACCATTTTAAAGATAATATCATTCGGGGTAACACAGGTTGTGCATCATCCCGGAATCTCAGGGTGTTTCTCGTGTAAGGCAAAGGGGCATGCAATTTGATTAGATCTTACAACGTGTAGACTACTTCATATACAATTCAGTATACAATGTAGAATTCCGTAGTGAAGTATGGGCACGTCAATGATATTCAGTTCTCTTAGGTTTCTTCCCTCCTGACACCACTTTAGTCTGCGAAATAGTAACCTTCATATCATACGATATTAAATTGCAGGTTTTCAGCACAGACTGCCATTACGGATGGTGGTAATGTTGTTGTTGTTGATGATGATGACGACGACGACGATGATGATGATGATCAAAGGGCCTAACATCTAGGTTATCGAGTCTGCCATTAAGACCAAGTCCTCAGCATAGGCCTAACTGCTTACCGATACTACATTTCCACCTAACTGAATCCCTCCCCGCCACGTTGTACCTTTCAGTAGGTGATCCATGTGTACTATGAACAACAAAGGTGAAAGATTACAGCCTTGTCTAACCAAGAACTCATCTACCATCAATTCTCACTGGAGCCCAATATTGTCAACATAAATGACTTCGATTGCTTTTAATCATCTACCATTAATCTCATAGTCCCTCATTATGGCCACCATCTTTTCCCTCGGTACTCTGCCATATGCCTTCTCTAGATCTAGGAAACATAAACATTGCTGTTTACTTCTCTCGTAGCATTTTTCAGTACCTGGCGCATACTAAATGTTTTATCCTGACAGCCCTTCTGTGGTCTGAAACTACACTGGTTTTCATCCAACTTACTCTCAACGATGGCACCCTCCCTTCCAAAAATGACAGTGAACAATTTTTTTACCTCGGTAGTTACTGTAGTTCGTTTCCTTCCCTTCCTTATAGGTAGGTGCAATCGCTGTTCTCGTCCAATCAGAACATTCTATGCTAATCGTATTACATTGTGAAGCCATTTCATCCCTACCCACTATATCTCACCATTTTAGGTCCAATTTCATCTATTCCTGCCTGCTTTGTGACAGTGGAGTTTATTTACCACCTTTTGCACCTCCGCAAGCGTAATTTCAATTGCATCATTGTCCTCCTTTCATGCGCTCGGTTGTTCACAACGTCAAAAGAAATCTTTCCTTTTACGTTGAGAAGATTTTCAAAATATTTCTTCTACCAGTCCACCTTTCACCTTCAACCTGGGATCTATTATGAATTCACTTGATTTACCTAAAATAGTAATCATTTCCGTTTACCCTCTTTGTCTGAGATTCTTTACTACTGTCCAGAAGGGTTTCCCTGCCTCTTTACCAAGCCTTTCCAGGTTATTACCGAAAGCTTCCCATAACGTTTTGTTGGATTTAAGGATTATTTGTTTAGCTCTGTTTCTCTCATCTATGTTCATTTTCCTGTCTGCTTCAGTCCTTGTTTGGAGACCTTTCTGCTGCTTTACAGATGACCGGACTTCATCATTCCACCAAGATATTCGCTTTCATTTCCCACCTTTATACACAGTTGTTCCTACGCATTCGTTTGCTGTTTACTATAACATCCTCGAATGCCACCCATTCTCCTTTTATATCCTGTCTATTGTTTGGAACTTTTTTTGCCAAGCATACCCATGTTCCTCTGTCTAATTTCCTCGTCGTGGAGATTTTCTACCCTTATTTGTCTGGAGACGGGTTTCACTTTCTATATCCTCGGCCTAGAGATACTTAGTTCACTGCAGATCAGACAATGATCTGTATCATCAAAAATACCCGGAATTCTAGCACATTACTAACAGATTTTCTGACTTCAAAGTCGGTTATAATATAATCTCCTATGGATCTACTCTCCACGTTTAGCCGTTCGGCAAACAACCAACACCCGCGCTCCGGTTACCGCCCCTGAGATGTCCCACTGTGGCTGTGCCTATATTAGGTGTCGACTGGAAGCACGTCATGCACAAGGAGAATACTGAATCGGAGATCAGTGAACTTATGAAACTTCTCTTTGCTCTACCCCTACTGACTCGGTTGCAGGTTGAAAACTGCTTCATTAATGGCTTAATGTTTATGAAGCCAATACACAATAAGCTGGATGAATTTTTTGACTACTGTATGTATGTGATAATCACATGCATTAATTTTATTTCTCTTAAAGTGTGGGCTAATTTTTGGTAATACTGGAGACCAAAATACAAACTATTGCGATTCGTTCCATGTAAAATTTAACCAGAGATGTAATGCTACCCATCCTAATATATATCATTTCATGGAGGTATTACAGCTAATTCAACGTGACACATACATAAAGCTTCGAAGCATAATGACAGGAGAAGAAAAACGGAACATATCTGATATAGTGATTTCGGCAGCCATGAATGGCTACCAGCACGGGAAGATCGTGAAAATGTTGGGATTCAAATTTTCCAGTACGTGTTTATAACTTGGATGAAACGTATTTACGTCAACAATATTTTTAACCATGTCAATAATTTATTTTAATTTTTCAGTAAATGTTTATAATGTGGCGGCATCAGGAAGAATGAACTCGCCCCACATACAGAACACACCCTTGTGCACGATGCAACATTGCATCAGGGTATAGCTTGCTAAACTAGCGTCATTCGGCTGCGTGGAGTGAGCATGAGCATCACGCCTGTTTGTGTCTTGTTGGTGTAATCAGTGTAACCTATCTCACATGCATAGGTGTACTAAAACTGTGTGTGGTGTAAATAAATCTTATTATCCATGAGGGCTGGTTTATTTATGAACGATGTGGAGCTGCCTACAACCAAGACTCCATAAATGGTGACCCCGAGTATGGAGAACACGCTCATACCATAACCTATCTTGGACCACGTGCTTCACCACAGATCACGGTATGTTACCACACTTTATTTCAAAGAGGCATTAGACTGTTTACTTCATTGGAACTACCACCTCTTCCGAGTATGAAATCAATTCGACAAACGACAAAAACAGTCGCCAGAATCCTAACGGCCGTCGGTGATACGCATCGCTTCAGTCCGCACGCGGCAACTTTACGCCACTTCTCTTTGTTACGCCGCATCTGCTACTCTTCAAGAACGCAACATATCATCTAAAAACTTGTATGTATATAACCTACGTTTTACTTGTTCCGGAATATTGCAAATTATTCACAACATAAATTCGTTGTGAAGTTGTACAAACATCACAAAGAAATGTATAGGCCTACAATGGATAGTACCTAGTTTTCTAACCATAGTTACAATCTTGGTGTTAAATTGATGTACGTAATCCAGCAATCTTCTGTGCAATTTTCTTTCTCTTTTTGCTAATTAAGGCCTAAGATACAGACTACTCCACAACGTAGGCCTACCCTATTTGCTGTTCAAACAAGTAAAATTACTTTAAAATAACCTACTTCTCATGCATTACTACTGCTTGAAGTGTTGTACTATATATATATATATATATATATAAATCGTAATCGTGCCTTTTAGTGGTTTCTAAGTTGTTACATTACAGGTGTAACATACAGTTGCATTATATGGACATTCCTCAAGACTTAAAATGGACATTGGAACCCACGGTTTATGCTTAATATTTTCATTTATAACCAAAATCAGTGTGTAACATCTGCAAGATTATTTTGTTCACTTATAGTTTATATGTTTGTGAATCTCTCATCATATGCTAGGCCTACCTGAATAATATTTCGTTTCCAGCTAACCTATAAGATTGTTTCAAACCATTTGTAAATTTGTGCTTGTGTTGCTCATCCTCACATCTTGATTCACTTACACACACAACTACACATCGTACCTCTGACTACTTCTTTGTCACCTTGTCCGGTATTTTCAGAATTCTTTTTCTCCTTGCCCTTGTGTTGTGTACCCATCTTGATTATGGCGGAGGATCGATTAAAAGCTTTGGAGGAACAAAATAACAACTTGCAGAACCAACTCCAACAACTTATTGCTTTGACGAAGCCTTTGCAAGAGCAGAACGAAGCATTACTAGCCCGGCTCCAGGAGCATGAGTCTACTGGTACCGATGCTACATCTAGCAATGTTGGCCAAGTTGCCGAAATCTCTGCAAAGCTACCACCGTTTTGGTATGACAGACCAACTATTTGGTTCGCCCAGGTTGAGACTCAATTCAGGCTCGCAGGCATCACGGCCGACCAGACTAAATTTGATAATGTAATTTCACAGCTTGACACCAAGGTCATAGCCGAGGTAGAAGACATTGTCATTAACCCTCCTACCACAGGACGTTACGAAAAACTAAAATCTGAACTAGTCCGTCGTCTTTCCGTATCCGAAGAGCAACGAGTTCGCCAACTTCTTGGCGACGAAGAACTCGGTGATAGGAAACCATCACAATTTTTACGTCACTTAAAGTCATTAGCCGGTAGCTCACTTCATGACGAAAGTATATTAAAACAACTTTTCATGCGTCGACTACCCCAGCACTTGCAGGCTATATTAGCGGCCCAGTTAATGCCTCTAGCTGATATAGCAGAGCTTGCAGACAAGATCTTGGAACTTTCACCTACTGTCACACCACCATATAGCCACTTGGCCGTACATGCTACAGCTGCGCCGAATACTTTAGCTGCCCAGATGGAGGAATTGACACGTAAAGTCGATGCCCTGGCCCGTAACCAGCCCCGAGGCAGGAGTCACAGTAAAAGGAGATCTAAAAGCCGTGACCGTTCCCTTACTCCACAGAGCCGGCTTTGTTGGTACCACAAAAAGTTCCAAGTTAAAGCTGTAAAATGTACTAGTCCCTGTTCTTGGCAGGCGGAAAACGGAACGAACAGCCAGTGAAGACGGCAACTGTCTGTTCTACATCGGACCGCCGTCTATTTATTTTTGATCAGAATACCAAAGCAAAATTTCTGATTGACACCGGATCTGACCTTTGCTGTTTCCCGCGTAAGCTTCTGGGAAGCACTTGTAAAGCTTCTGGGTATGAGCTGAGCGCTGCAAACGGTAGTACAATCAGGACATACGGTAGCCTTTCCATGAACCTCAACCTTGGTTTACGTCGTGACTTTCGTTGGCAATTTGTCATTGCTGATGTTAGCACAGCCATCATTGGTTCTGATTTTCTGGCTTACTATAACTTACTCCCTGACTGCCGTAACAGATGCCTCCTCGACGGCACCATCGGCCTACACGTTGAGGCATCTGTAGCCTCTATCGAACAGGCCAGCGTAAAGACTGCTGCAGTATCCACCGACTCACCTTTCAGCATGTTGCTCGCTGAGTTTCAGTCCATTACTCGCCCACCTGGGATCCAACGTGATATTAAACACAATACTGTACATCACATTAGGACAACCGAAGGCCCACCAGTCTCTTGTCGACCTCGTCGTCTAGGACCCCAAAAATTGCAGATAGCGAAGAAAGAATTCGAGGACATGGTAATGTGTGGTACAGCGAGACCTTCTAATAGTCCCTGGTCCTCACCCTTGCACCTTGCACCTAAGCGGGACAACTCATGGCGTCCATGTGGCGATTACCGGGAATTGAATGCAAGAACAATACCCGACCGCTACCCGGTACGACACATAGGAGATTTTTGCCATAACATTGCTGGGTCAACCATTTTCAGTACATTTGACCTTATCAAGGCCTACCAACAGATTCGAATTCACCCCAGTGACATTTGCAAAACAGCCATAACAACCCCTTTTGGGCTGTTTGAATTTCCCTATATGTCGTTTGGGTTACGAAATGCTGGACAAACTTTCCAGCGTTTTATGGATGAGGTCACTAGAGATTTAAACTTCTGTTTCCCGTATATCGACGATATCCTGGTGTTCTCACGGGATGCTGAAGAGCATATGCACCATCTCCGCATACTTTTCCAGAGATTAGCTGATTACGGTGTAGTCATAAATCCATCCAAGTGCGTATTAGGTGCAAGTGAGGTAACCTTCTTGGGCTATCGGCTCTCAAAGGACGGTACAAAACCTCCACCAGAGAGAATCCAGTCTCTCTTGGAATACCCTCTACCGAAGACTGTCCAGGGCCTCCGCCGGTTTCTGGGCATGGTCAACTTCTACAGACGTTTCCTACCACATGCGGCTGAATTGCAGGCGCCGTTGGTGAACGTCCTAGCCAATTCTAAGCTTAAGGGTTCTAAACCTGTCCCCTGGACTCCAGAATTGCAATGTGCTTTCCACGAATGCAAAGAAAGCTTAGCGCAAACCACTCAACTCGCTCATCCATTGCCAGATGCGCCTCTAGGTCTCTTTACCGATGCATCAAATACTCAAGTTGGAGCGTGTTTGCAACAGAAAGTTGGACACCATTGGCAGCCCCTAGCATTTTTCAGTAAGAAGCTTTCAGCGCGTCAAACAACGTGGCCGGCCTATTACAGGGAACTGTTGGCTGTGTACGAGGCTGTCCAGCATTTCCGCTATATACTGGAAGCACAACACTGCACCATATATACGGACCACAAGCCTCTGCTTTATGCATTTTCTCAACGCAGAGAAAAACTACCCCCAGCCCAACTAAATCAGCTGTCCTTCATATCCCAGTTCACAACTGATATTCAGCATATAAAGGGAGCAGATAACGTTGTCGCTGATACAATGTCTCGTGTTGAAGCCATCTCACTAGAAGATGACTACGCTGCGCTGGCTCGATCCCAAGCGGACGATGATGAACTCAAAGCCTTATTGCATGGTGGTACGTCGCTGACATTAGAAAAAGTAACCCTTCCGGGCACCAAGACTACCATTGTATGCGATACATCAACAGGAAAACCTCGTCCGTTCCTGACACTTCCTTTTCGACGCAAGTTCTTTGACAAGCTCCATAACTTAAGCCACCCAGGTATTCGAGCCACCTCTCGTCTAGTCTCAGATAGATTTGTTTGGCCATCTATTCAGAAAGACACTCGTGCCTGGACTCGTGCTTGTTTGTCCTGTCAACGCAATAAAGTGACGAGGCATAATATATCTCCTTTGGGGAATTTCGGAGCACCCACAGGCCGTTTCAGCCACATTCACTTGGATATTGTTGGTCCACTGCCTGTCTGCGAAGGCTATAATTATATCCTCACTGCTGTTGACAGATTTACTCGCTGGCCAGAGGCATGGCCGATGCGCAGCATCACTGCCGAAGAAACAGCCGATACGCTAATAAGTGGTTGGATCTCCCGATTTGGTCTCCCAACTCGTATAACTACTGACCAAGGAAGACAATTCGAGTCTACACTCTTTCGCAGACTTATGACACAATTTGGTACAACAAAAATCCGTACAACCAGCTACCACCCATCCGCTAACGGTATGGTGGAGCGTCTTCATAGACAGCTAAAAGCTTCTCTGATGTGTCATAGTGCAACGTGGATAAAAGCCTTACCCCTAGTATTACTTGGCATGCGTGCGGTTCTTAAGGAAGATCTGAAAGCTTCCCCCGCCGAACTAGTTTTTGGGGAGCCTCTACGCCTTCCTGGGGAAATGGTTACTTCTTCGCCCAGTTCTCCTACTCCACTTGACCCTGCGGATTTTGTAAATCACCTAAGGAAGGTAATGGCCGAACTAAGACCTGTTCCTGCCTCCCGCCATAGTCAAGAGAAAATATTCGTCTTCAAAGACTTGGCAATTGCCTCCCATGTTTTCCTGAGAGTTGATCATGTGAAGCCTCCCTTGCAACCCCCATACTCTGGTCCTTACCCTGTAGTCAGCCGTAATGAGAAGACTTTGACGCTAATGATCGGAAACAAGGAAGTAGTAGTGAGTACAGACCGTGTGAAACCTGCATACATAGAAACAAACCTTGCTGTTCCTACCCGCACCAACACACCTGACACATCTGCTACCCCCATTTCATCCAGTCAACCTAGCACTTCTTTTACACCTGACTTACCTGATGCGTCATCACCACCCAGAAAGTACACAACACGATCAGGACGCAGAGTTCGCTTTGCCCGTCCATTCGATTTGTGAACTTTCCTTCTCCGTGGGGGGGGGGGGGGGGGTGATGTGGCGGCATCAGGAAGAATGAACTCGCCCCACATACAGAACACACCCTTGTGCACGATGCAACATTGCATCAGGGTATAGCTTGCTAAACTAGCGTCATTCGGCTGCGTGGAGTGAGCATGAGCATCACGTCTGTTTGTGTCTTGTTGGTGTAATCAGTGTAACCTATCTCACATGCATAGGTGTACTAAAACTGTGTGTGGTGTAAATAAATCTTATTATCCATGAGGGCTGGTTTATTTATGAACGATGTGGAGCTGCCTACAACCAAGACTCCATAATAACATGGACGAAAGGTATTTACATTAACATCATTTTTAACCATGACTATTTTTGAGGATTGGCAGTCCTGAGCTTGTTATCGGAAAGGAAATATTGTTAACCCAGCAGGAGCCGAGGAGACCTAACTTTATTGTTCAAGCGGGAGCCGAATCCACCAGCCCCGAACATCGGCCAAACTGCACATCCGGTTATTGGGTGCCAAAATCCTTCTGGGTGTATCTTTATAGGATATTTTTTCCTTGTTTTGGTATGAGGAGCCAACCTCCACCATTTGTCGAAGTATTTCTGATACACTGTGTAAAAGTTCAAAATAATATAACAGCATTAATGAACATTTAAAACTGAATTTGGAATATAAGGCTCTTAAATAGCTTAATAATTACTCATAATATTAAGCGTCTACGACGACTTGAAAATTGTGTCTCCAGACGAGACTGGGAGCGACCTTCTCACATACATCTTTTGAATGTCTTCAAGTTCCATTGTCAGTTGGGTTCATATTTGATACCAAGTAGCTTGTTATTTGCCACAACAAATGGCAGCGCTATTAAGTTCCATAAGAAATACATATTGAACTAATACGCACTTCCCCATCTCCCACTGCCACTTGTCACATCGCACCTTACTGTGATTAGCTTGAGCGTCGATGGCTTGAGCGTAGTTTTATTGATTTGTATCTTACTCGTTTAATCATTATGTTCTATTAATATATTTTATCACATAGAATTAGCTGTCATAAAAGAAGTGTTATCAGAAAAAAATCTGTTAGTGTATGTAAACGATTATTAATTCAGGATTCTGAAAGAAATTCTCTATTAGATGCGCCAAAACAAATAAAATATCAAAAGTATTTGAGGAAATATAGCGAAGATATTGAACAAATGACCTGATATTTATAAAACATCTCTAGTAAAGAAATATTTGATAAAATATATAAATAGCTGACAATGGGAACGATTATTATTAGTAGGTAAGGAAATGCCAGTCCGCCTCCGTGGTATAGTGGTTAGCGTGATTAGCTGCCATCCCCGGAGGTCGGGGTTCGATTTCCGGCTCTACCACGAAATTTGAAAGGTGGTACGAGGGCTGGAACGGGGTCCACTCAGCCTCGGGAGGTCAACTGAGTAGAGGTGGGTTCGATTCCCGCCTCAGCCATCCTGGAAGTGGTTTTCCGTGGTTTCCTACTTCTCCTCCAGGCAAATGCCGGGATGGTACCTAACTTAAGGCCACGGCCGCTTCCTTCCCTCCTTCTTGCCTGTCCCATCAATCTTCCCATCCCCCCACAAGGTCCCTGTTCAGCATAGCAGGTGAGGCCGCCTGGTCGCGGTACTGGTCATTCTCCCCAGTTGTATCCCCCGACCCAAGGTCTGAAACTCCAGGACACTGCCCTTGAGGCGGTAGAGGTGGGATCCCTCGCTGAGTCCGAGGGAAAAACCGTTCCTGGAGGGTAAACAGATTAAGAAGAAGGAAATGCCAAAGCCTGAGTGAAGGAACTTAATAGCACTCCTCTCTAGGCAAGAGCAAGTATAAATCACACAGCATTTCCTCATAATTTTATTAGGCAATGCAAGCGCAGTTTACTCACACTTGGCCCTGAACAAAGCCGCCTCTCACTCACCTGCCAGCTTGTCTACCTGGGAGTCGAACAAGAAACTTGTTCCGTGTTCTGATGACTAAGCTTTCCATACCTACTCATTATGCACCACACCCAAAAGTATCCTGAAATATATCTAGTCAAAACAAGAACAAATAATCTTTGTTATTTCAGTAGTAATGTAATTTTTTAAATGCCAGTCTAACAAGAATAATAGTTCCAAATTCACTATCCACTTTCCCGTGATACATACACTATTAACACCTGGCTTTTTCAGCACTGGTAAAAACCATCTTCCACCATGTCCTACTTCTTATACTATCACGAAGTAACTGACAATGACGTCGCAATGCAATCACTACACTGTAAATGAAACAAACATAAGAACTAAACAGAAATCGTAACTAAGCAGTTGAATGGAACAGACAACTGTCGGTATTTACAATCTTCAAACTTCGATAGCTCGTAAACTGTTGTGCTAGAATCCTGAAAAAGAAGGAAGAAAAGATTCGAGCAAGTGGTCTCGTGGTTTGGGTCAGGTAGCTGTCAGCTTGTATTCTGCAGATAGTGGGTTCGAATCCCACTTTTGACCGCCCTGATAATGGTTTTCCGTTGTTTCTCATTTTCACACCAAGCAAATGCTGGGGCTGTACCGTAATTTTTGCCATGGTCGGTTCCTTCCCACTCCTAGTCCTTTACTATCCCATCACCCCCATAAGACCTATCTGTGTCGGTGCGACGTAAAATAAATCGTAAAAAACGAACAAAAGACCAAACTCTATGTTTTTTTCTTTGCGTTTAGGCCATCTGTGGACCACGGTGCTTGTGTTCTAGCTGTGTTTTTGTCTTCGTCTGCTCCTTTTAGCATACTGGATTGTGTTCTAAGTGGCCTCTTGAGCCTTCCTGTTGGCCCAGTATTCCTTCATTTTCTCGCTGAATTCTTTCCTGCGCTCCTCTGACCAATTCCCGGCTCCTTTGTGGCTAGCTGATGTAAGGGATGTTAGGAAAGGTTTAGTTTTGACCATTAAACGGTATCCATTTCTGTCAGTAATGGCGGCTTGATTAATATTAAGCTCTGCAAGATCTTTGTCCACTTGTTTGGTCCAGGGGAATCCAGTAGCTTTGCCTTTGTTAGCAACCTTGAAGATCCTATGGGATAATCTATTAGGATCCATTCTGTATAGGTGTCCATAGAAAGTCAGACGTTTCCTCCTGATGGCATCTATGAGGTTTTCTTGATGCTGGTAGAGCTCATTGTTGGGTTTGTACCATCGCCTTCCATCTGGTAGGATCCTTGGCCCTATTATTCTTCTCAGGAATTTCCGTTCTTGCACTTCCAGGGCTCTCAGTGGGGTTTTTTAGTTAGGGATAGGCATTCTGCTGCATAGAGGACTGATGGTCTGACTACTGCATTATAGTGTCTCAGTTTTACATTCTTTGATAAATGCTTTGAGGCATACAGTTTTCTGCAGGCATGGTAGGCCTTGTCTAATTTGATTCTCCTTTGTTCAAGAGCCATCGTTTAACTTAGGTCCTCCGATACCCACTCTCCGAGATACTTCACATTTTTAGCTCTCTTGATGTGTTTTGTATCACTGACTCCCATTGTTGTAGGGGCATCTTTGATGTTGGTCATAAACTCGGTCTTTCCAATGTTGATCATGAGGCCCGCTTTAGCTGCAATAGAGTGCAGTGTTTGAAGCTGCATAGTGGCCTCATGCATGTCGTTTGCTAATAAAGTAAGGTCATCAGCAAAGGCCAGGCATGGAATCCTCAGGTTGTCTGATTTAAACCCCATTCTTAATCCGGTGTTCTCAGGTAATGACCTGGTCCATTCTCTTATGATCTTTTCCAGGACACAGTTAAATAATATGCATGATGTACCATCTCCTTGCCTCACCCCTGTTTTGATTGTGAAGCTCTCTGATAATTGACCTCTAAACTTAACTTTGGAAGTGGTGTTGTGCAGCGTGGCTTGCACCAACCTATTAATTTTTTCGTTTAGTCCCAGTTCTCTTAAGGTGTTGAAGAGTGTGATCCTATCCACGGAGTCGTATGCCTTCTGGAAGTCGACAAAGATAGCTACCCACTGTCGGCATCTTTTCTTGCTATATTGAAGGATGGTCTTCAGATTTTGTATCTGTTGAGCACAAGACCTTGCAGTTCTGAACCCTGCTTGATATTCTCCTAATTCTTTATCCAGTTGTCTTGTTATGTGCTGTTCCAGAATCTTGGAAAAGACTTTATACGATACTGAAAGGAGTGATATTCCTCTGTAGTTGCTGGGATCAGTTTTGCTTCCCTTCTTGTGGATTGGATGGATAACAGCTGATGTCCAATCATCTGGGAGCCTTTCCTTAGCCCATATGTCCAGGATTACTTTGTGTATGTGCCTGAATGTTTGCTCACCAGCTTGTTTCAACATTTCTGCCACTATTCCGTCTTCTCCAGGAGCTTTGTTGTTCTTGAGAAGTTGAATGGTCTCTCTTACTTCTTCATAGGTGGGAGGAGGGATGTCTTTGGTGTCCGGGTTAGCCGTCTCTAACTGGGAGGCGCTGCGCAGGTTCTTCAGCATTCAAAAGTCCTTGGAAATAATCAGTTAGGGTCTTGATGCAGTCATCATCATTGGGTCAGGTAGCTGTCAGCTTGTATTCTGCAGACAGTGGGTTCGAACCCCACTTTTGGCAGCCCTGATAATGGTTTTCCGTTGTTTCTCATTTTCACACCAAGCAAATGCTGGGGCTGTACCGTAATTTTTGCCATGGTCGGTTCCTTCCCACTCCTAGTCCTTTACTATCCCATCACCGCCATAAGACCTATCTGTGTCGGTGCGACGTAAAATAAACCGTAAAAAACTCTATGTTTATTTTATTAATGCCAACAGGCATTGTTACATAAAAATGTAACTTTCTTAAATAATCTATATAAATAAAATCGTAACGACCGTGTGTCTGTACATTGATTATTTTGGCGAAATTTCCGTACAGTTATCCGTTTCAGGTGTAATAATGACCATCTGCATAATTTTTAGCTTTGGTGTCTGTTTGTTTGTTTGTCTGTCCTTCTATAACTTGAAAACTACTAGATATATTTCCACCAAACTTCATATTTAGAATCCACCTGTCCTTGGATAGGTTTTAGCGCAAATACCGTTTCTAAATCCCTAAACGGAGTGGGGATTTTTACGAAACCGAAACCGTGATTTTGCACTCACTCAAAGTATACACAACCGAACTTAATGGAAATCTACCTGCCTTAATGCAAATTAATTTCTAAACCTTTTTTTCTCATGTGCATCATTTCGATAACAGGATTTAATAAGGGAGATATCATTAACGGACCGTTTTTCGGCACAAATCCCAGCCCACTTAACGCAAGAGCTGGTGCGTGTAAAGCGTATTTCTTACAACTTGAAAACTACTGAAGATATTTGAACCAAACTTTATATATAGCATCCATTTGTCCAAGGGTAGGTTTCCTTGGTGTTTGTTGGTTTGTTTGTTTGTCTGTCTGTTTGTCTTTCTATAACTTGAAAACTAATGGATATATTTCCACCAAACTTCATATTTAGAATCCACCTGTCCTTGGGTAGGTTTTAGGGCAAATATTGTTTCTAAATCCCTGAACTAATTGGGGGTTTATACGAAACCGAAACCGTGATTTTGCACTCCCTCAAAATATACACAACGAAACTTAATGGAAATCAATCCTCCCTTAATGGAAATTAATTTCTAAACCTTTTTTCTCATGTGCATCATTTCGATACCAGGATTAATAACGGAGATATCATTAACGGACCGTTTTTCGGTACATGTCCCACCGGACTTAACGCAAGAGCGGGTGCGCGTAAAGCGTATTTCTTACAACTTGAAAACTACTGAGATATTTGAACCAAACTTTATATTTAGCATCCACCCCTCCAAGGGTAGGTTTTAATGTTTATACCATTTCAAATTCCCGGAATGGACTGGGATTTTATAGGGGACCTAAATGGTGATCTTTACTCTCCCACAATATATAAAGTACAAGACCAACCTGACTGGAAATCGATCAAACTGTTTGGAAATCCAATTCTAATTTCTTTTTCCCATGTGCATTTTTCAACGGGAGGATTAATAAGGGAGATAACGTGAAAGGTCGGTTTTCAGGCTAAGTCTAGCGGACATAGCCCAAAAGGAGTTATACGTGGAGCAGATTCCTTATCTATCTAGATAAATCATATCGTAACGACCGTGTGTCTGTGCATTGACTATTTTGGCGAAATTTTCGTACAGCTCTCCGTTTAAGGGGTAATAATGACCACCTGCATATTTTTTAGCTATAGTTTCCTGGAAGTCCTAAATTTTAACCCCCCCCTCCCGCCCAAAATCAAGATTGCCTCACAATCTGCCACACGAGCTGAAAAATTGAAATTAAGCAAATTTATACGTTTTAGCCGGTAACCTACGGAAAACTTCCACGATCTTTAAATATTTCACTTTTTATGCCGAATAATATCGAAACATAGACAATTTAATGACGGCGCAGACCTTCGTTTCGAGGTATTTCGCGCCTAAACGGTAAGTCCTATCACAAAACGGATGGCACGATCTCCGTTCAATTTCGAGTAATCTACAACTTTGGTCCTGTGATATTTTGTCGTCTCTCTCTCTCTCTCTCCCCCCCCCCCTTATAGGGTAGATTTGGCTGTATATTTCGATGGTTCGTAAATTTTGTGCTTTTTACACGTGTATTACTTAGTTTGACACACTTATAGGAAAGGTAGGATCATCGAATTTGGCACGCACATTGACACGACCAATGGCTGTATGAGAACCCAATTTCATGATTCTAGCTTCCACATAAGTATGTGAAAAATAATTTAAAATGATGAAAATGTACCCAAATTTCACCCCATTCAAATATCGTAACTCAATCGAACCCATAAATATGTGAGATACGAGAAAATGTTTTAACACCAAACATGTAGAGCGATAAAAGGGACGTCTGAGGGTGCAAACCGTTTGTTGGTATGATGTACCGTTTAGGAGCAGTAAATCTCGAAATGAAGGTTTGCACTTTCAAACGTGCCCATGCTTATCTGTCATCTATATAAATATAATCGCAACGACCGTCTGTCTATACATTGGCTATTTTGGCGGAATTTCCGTACTGTTATCCGTTTCAGTTGTAATAATGACCATCTGCATATTTCGTAACTTTGGTGTCTGTTTGTCGGTTTGATTGTATGAGTTTTTATAACTTGAAAACTACTGAATATATTTCTACCAAACTTGATATTTAGAATCCACCTGTCCTTGTGTAGGTTTTAGGGCCAATATTATTTCTGAATACCTAAACTTACTGGGGGTTTATCCGAAAGCGGAACCATGATTTTGCACTTCCTCAAAATACGCACATCCGAAATTAATCGAAATCTACAATCCTTAATGGAAATCCATTTCTAAAACTTTTGTTCTCATGTGAATTTTTCGACAGGAGGATTAATAAGTGAGATATAATGAACGGTTGGTTTTGCAGGTTAAGTTCAGCGGACGTAGCCAAAATGTGTTGTACGTGGAGCAGATTCCTTATCTATCTATATAAATAAAATCGTAGCGACTGTGTGTGCCTGTACATTGACTATTTTGGTGAAATTTTCGTACACATACCCGTTTGAGGGGTAATAATGATCGTCTGCATATTCTTTGGTTTAATTTCCTGAAAGTCATAATTTTTACCCTCTCACCCAAATTCCAAATTGCAGCATAATCTGCCAGACAAGCAAGAAAATTGAAATTTGGCAAAATTATACGTTTCAGCCTGTAACGAACGAAAAACTTCACACATCTTTAATTTTTTCATTTTTTATCCCCGAAGAATATCGAAATATGGAAGAAATTTTAATGATGTGCAGACCTTCGTTTCGAGGTATTTCGTGGGATAAACGGGAAGTCCTATCACATAACGGATGGCACAATCTTCGTTGAATTAGGAGTTATCTTCAACCTTGGTCTTATGAATTTTTGTCGTATCTGTATCGCTTATACGTTAGATCCGTCTCTATTTCTCGATTTTAAGTAAATTTGGATTCTTTACCTATACAATTCATACTTTCAATCACTTACAGGAAAGATAGAGTGATCAAACTCTTCACGAACATTGGCCCACCCAGTACCCATGTGTGAGCCAAATGCTATGTCACATAATTATCCGAAAAGTAATGCAATGTAAGATAATCTTACACAAATTTCAACCTATTCAACGTTTCTGACTCAATCTGACTCATGAATAGATGAGATGCGAGAAAATATCCTAGGACCAGCCATTCAGATCGCTAAATACTGCGCCTTACGGTACAATCCTTTGTCAATATGACGTACCGTTTGGCAGCAGTTAATCTGTAAATGAAGGTCCGCAATATTGTAAACATGCATTTACTTTCGTATGTCCATCTATATATATTCATTGATGTCGATTTGTAGCGATCGAGAAAGGGTGTGTCTGCTATTGTAATCAGTACTCCCTACACCGACTTTGACTGCTGGCAGTAGGAATGGGGTTCTTCTCCAACTCCTATGTAACTGTCATTAGTAAGGAGGGCCTACCATTTTAATGAATAATTCGCTTCTCGATTTGTCTTGCAGAAGACAAGGGATCATGCAGTTTTGTTCGAAAGTCCCCTACCCTATTGTGTTTGGCTCTAGGCCAGGGTGCCCGCCATTATAAACAAATGTTCCAATCGAAAATTTGACTAGCATTAGCCATAGTGCCTGCTATTTTCATGGAAACTCACTAATTCCGTGTGACTGGCAGAATGTTGGCTAACAGCAGTAAAAAGGGCCTGTCATTATAAAGATAACTGCACAACTCAATTTTGACTGGTGGTAGGGAAGTTGCCTGCTATTATAATAAAAACTCCTCAACTGTAATCTGTCTGAAAGTAGGAAATGGGTCTGCCATTGTAACTAAAACTCCCCAAATCGATTGTGACCGTGCAGTAGGCAATGGGGCCTGCAATTATGTAAACTTGCCAACCCGATTGTGAATGGCAGTAGGCAAGTGAGCCTGCCGTTATCATCACAACTCCGCACCCCTCACTTTACATTGGAAACAACGTATGGGGACCTCCCCATGCTATTTTAAAACAATCTCATTTACTGCACGCACAGTCTTTACGTCGATATCCGTATACAATGTAGAATACCGTAGCGAAGCACGGGTACATTTGCTAGTAGTCATTAAAATCTGTGTATTAGCTACAATTATGAACCCTTGGTTACTCCCCATTTCTGCGAAAACAGCACATCAAGTGCGCCTTTCATTTCAGAAATATTTGGGGTGCAAGTTTTAGGTGATTCATGCTGTATACACACCTAATGAAAGATTTTAAAATATCATACCGTTGTTGCATTATAATTATCCTGTGACACATACAGTCCATTAGAAGCCTTGTTCTGCCAAAGTAGCACATGTTGAACGTGGTGACATCCTCAGTTTCCGTGGCCGAATCCGCTATCTCTCATATCAGACAGTTTCTCAGTTGATCTTACGAGGCTGAGTGAACCCTGCTCAAGCCTTCTGTCCAGGATTAGAAACCTCGAACTGATTCGGAATCTACCCAGGGCCTCAGGGCAAGAGGCAGGCACGCTACCAATACACAATAGGGATGAAATTAGCGTCATCAATTTAACGTAGAAAATTTTGCAAGAACGGTATTCGTCACCTTTCTTCCTCACGTTATTACCGTGTGCTAGAACTCTGCCTTCTATATACATTAGGTACAAATGGTGCCATGTTTTAAACGAGTTTCCATTGTCTTTGACTGGCGTTTCGTCTTGAACACAATCTTCACACGGTAACGTTGTCGAAGACATGGCCATAAATTATTGTTATTATTAAGGAAAGAGCGCACAAGCGTGCATAAAATTAATATACAATATTAATATTAATAAAAAATGATCAAATGGATACAAAATACATTATTCTTTGCTATTTTTAGAGTTTTTTTATATCTCTTTTCACAAATTGTAAAGTGATATCGCTCACACACTTTGTTGCATAGTTTGCAATAAGCAGTCTTCACTTGGGCCATGGAAGTATAGTTTTCTTCTTCTTCTTCTTCTTCTTCTTCTTCTTCTTCTTCCTCTTCCTCTTCTTGATGGTGTGGATTGGACTCTGTGAATTTCGTCCAGTCACTATATCTGTGGTGTAAACTCAAGTGTCTTGGATACGGAATTTTATTATATGCCTTTTATTTTGAATGTGAGATAGATAATATATGTTATGGGACCAATTATTGTAAAAAATTTCACACGCTTTGTTATGATTCGCTTGTATGTATCTGTAGAGGTTGGAATAAATTTTACAGAGGAAACAAGAAGCATATTTTGACTACATGAAGGAGGGAATAGCTCATCTTTTACAACTGCAATTTGGACTCATCAATAAATTTATTTAATGTATCAATTAAAGTGGGAGTGAGGGTTGACAATAAACAGGAAACACTTGTAGGAAGGGGGATGGATGGATGGAAGTATCGTTTTCATGCACAGTTTATAATGAAATCCGTGGACAGATAGTCTTGTGATGGCACTTCGCAAAACCTGGTTTGGTCCACTCCATTTTCGGTCTATCAGGGCCTCTGTTGTGAAAAATTCCGGCCATCTTTCTTCTTGTTTTTGTCTTCTTTTCCTAAGGACTTCTGCTTGTGGCGTAGATGGTAGCTGTAGAATGTACCTCAAATCTTCTATGAAAAAGTGTTCTTTTGCAAGCACATATGCTAATCTTGACGGGGCTGTTTTTGCTATCCCCAGTAATTATTTTTTCAGGAATCTGGCTTTTACGGTGGTCCCAAATGAGCTGAATACCGTAGGGAAGAATAGCGAGAATTCTGCTGCAGAAGAGATGCATTGCTGTTTCTAGCGAGATCATGGTGGGGTTTTCTATGTCGCAGATCCCTCGTATAGCTGCTGCCGTTCTTTCTGTGACGTGTATTCTGTAAGTGGTTCCATTAGATTGAAGAGTAATGCCGAGGTATCGGAAATTACAACCTCTTTTAAGGTCTGTACTGAAAACGTGATTGCGTCTTGTCATGGCAATAACATTGTGTGCTAAATCAGCGACCATTTTGTTGGACGTAGATTTTGATAGGTAGGGCTATCTTGTGACTTGGCATGGGAATGTTGTGTGCTGGATCAGCTGCCATATTGTTGGACGTACATCACGATGTTACATATTTCTTTCTATTTATAGGATCTCTTTATCTCCCCTTGGGTGGAGTATGTATAATAGCGCGTGGCCTCTGAAGAGGCCTGGTGCAGGTCTTTCGAGTTGACGCCGTATAGACGACCTGCGCGTCTGAGAGGACCTGTGAAGACTTATAATGATGAAGACGGCACAAACATCGAGCCCCCGAGCCATCGGAACTTACCAATGAAGTTTAAACTTCCCGACCAGGCTGGGAATCGAACCCGGGACCTTCTGGACCAAAGGCCAGCACACTAACCATTTAGCTACGGAGCATCACTGTGTGTGGAGTGAAATGATGCATTACTTGTACCCCCTGCATTTCGTAAGAGGCTACTAAGGACCTAAGAAGGGAACTACCGAATAATCTGTATTCTCTCTGTCTCTCTCTCGTCTTCTAAGCCAAAGAAGTATGTTATATCCACGATTCTATGCTTTTCCGTGTGGGGGAGAGATTGACTTACATCTTTTTTATTTCAAATTTTCCAACAAGTTGTCTTTCTTTTTATTTGATTTTACTCTCGTTCATCTATGAGTTTTAATTATTATGAGCAATAAGTGTCCAGTAAGTGAGCTAATAAAATTGACAAGTTGCTCTAGATATTTAAATTCAAACAAGGGGCATACTCATCTACCCGTTCATGCACAAGTGCTTTTCACTGGGCGAGTTGGCCGTGCGGTTAGGGTCGCGGAGCTGTGAGCTTGCATCTGGCAGATACAGTAGTGGGTTCGAACCCCACTGTCGGTAGCCCTGAAGATGGGTTTCCGCGGTTTCGGACGTCAAAACTAACTTAATTTGGAGGGACTGGTTTTATTTACTTCCTAATTTCGCAGTTCCTAAACTTGGAGTGAATCATGCACGTGGCACAACGTTAGGGAAATGTGAGAGCTATGCTTATAAGATCTATAAGTGAAGGTGATCATTGATGATGTAAGTGGCAGAGCAGCCTCCCGCATTAGGAAGATTTCATTTATAAATAGTGTCACAGAGTACGGGAAGACATCGAGACCTGGGAAGCTTTATCAGATTATTCTGCGACATGATTGTGTAAAGTTATACATAATATTTGACTTTTGTAGTCGTAGTTTCTGTACTGATTTCTCACATTTAAGTACTTGCTCACGTAGCACGGGAAGCAACGCCTAACCATCTACAAACTTTTAAAAATGTAACTACAACAGTCATCAAAATTAAATGTTTCGGTTATTTTCTTCTCTCAGAAATTTTGTTCCACTGAAATACACTAGAAGCCTACTTGGTGGGATATAACAATCTAAATGTTTCAATGTATTATTTCACGGACTAGAATAATATACTTATGTGCCTTTTGGGTTTATGCTACACTAGCAATTCGCGCGGTTCCACACGCGTTGAAGTTGTATTTGCAGAGATTTATGCCTGTTGATACCAGTATAGCGTGCAGCCCAATATCCCTATATCAATATATTAGCATCTCAATTCTCGTTGCCTGGGAACAATACTTGCACTTTACTTCAAACACATGATTTTTAACTGTTAGGTTTTCAGTCTGCCGAAACTAACACTCTTTTAATAGTCTTAGACGTATGTTTCCTTTGGCTTGCTGTGCATTTTCTTTTATTGCCCTTACCTTCCGCCTCAAATCATCTTTCACTGAGTGAAATATAACGATTGTTGGACTTGCATCACTAGTTGATGCAAATAACGACAATTTTTACCGGGCCGCATGCTCGCAGTGCGCCTTTCACATGGTACAAGTGTAATTTTCTGGCAAACCGTTAGAATTACAACGAAAATAAGTACTTTCTTTTATATGAAATTTTATTCCAAATCCTTATTTCACAGCAATAATGTATTCTTTATTGTGGTTTCTATCGGTTGAAGCATGTGCCAAAATACAGAAAAGCAATTCCTCCTGAAAAATTCTTAGTGTTAGGAAGATATGAATATGCTTGCTGTTGTGCAAAAGTGAATTCTAAGTTCAATTTGGTGAGCTAATAGTTCAGGCAGCGTATTCACTATTGAGGGTCCTAGACACACAATTCTTTCGACTTGCTCTACTTTTCTTCAACCTGTCTGCTCCCGAGATAAGATATATATAAACTTTCTTCAGCTTATCCTATATATTTCTAGAGCCTTTGAACCCACACAAGGTCATTTGGGATTTGACCGGGAGTTTAAGGCCTGGACGACCTTCCCGATGCCTCGTGAATTTTTAGGTGAAAATTCCTATCCGTGATCTACTGATATTCGAACATCAACTGCCCGGGTGGAAAGCAGTTAAGGGACCGCCCTAATCTCGCTATCTAATAAGTTCTAATGATGATAGAACTAGTGTGATACTCTCCATGTGCAAACTCAAAACTTTCTTCTTCTTCTTCTTCTTCTTCTTCTTCTTCTTCTTTTTCTTCCTCTTCCTCCTCTTCTTTGGTTCTACAGCCGGGTTCCAGCCTTGACCGCCTCAACAATATGCCTCCAGGTGTCCCGATCCTCTGCTTTCGTCCTCCGTCCTCTGACTCCAGCTCCCCTTAGATCCTTCTCCACTTCATCCAGCCATCTCAGTGGGGGTCGTCCCACTCTTCTGGTGCCATAAGGTTCTGTAAATGTTCTTGTATATCACTCACAAGATTTTGGAGGGCACCAGTTCTGTACAATGTTCGTACATTCCATGTTCCAAATCGTAGCCATTTATCCTTGCAGGGTCGTCTTTATTCAATCCGTCCGGCTTCTGTTTGTTGAGGATTCGTAACAATTTATTTTTTAAGGGGTGGGGCTGTTAACCCCACGACCAACCCCCAACCTGGAGGACGAGGGAACCTTCTGTTAGGGTCACCATACCTTAGCCAAGAAGGCCCCGTTTTAAGGCGTCGGGCATTCGCCTTCACCCATCCCTATACGGGGTAGGATTTTCTGGTTGCGTAGGCCGGTAAACCTGCCAACTAGAGCATTTCCCAGTATTTTCCAGAGGCACCTGCTTGGCACAGCCACCTCCACTGGGACTCAATAACCAGCCATTCCCCCTCACCATTGTTCCGGGCTTGGGACCGGCACAGAGTTGAGCTGGATTGCTCCCCCTATGGCTGGCACTCACAAACTTTATAATATTAGTTTGACACGAGTCAAACTGCCGTTTAACTTGATGTTTTCTGAAACATGAAGGTGGATTAATTACAATGAAATTTAATTCAAATTTTTCAGCTTTATTAAAAGCAGCCATGGTTTACTTCTGAGGAAGCGGAGTAAAGTTCTCGCGAGCCGTTCAATTAACCAGCACTACTGTACGTCTCGTTTCTCAAGACAGAAGCCTAGAAGACTATCATGTCTAATATAAACGGTATAGACTACTCTTTATGACGTAGAATACGTCAATGGTATCGAAACACTACTTGGTCCGGACATGGACATTTTAAAATCAAAATGATTTCTGGACAATACGTGTGGCGACAGTCCCCCCACCCTCCTTGGATGGGTCCGGTAGAATTTCTTCCTCTCTGGCTGCTGACTGTCCCCGAGCTGCTCCCGCACTCGCCTTTTATAGCCTGAGTTGGCGCGCGTGTACGGAGAACAGCACGGGGCGCAGCCCGCGAGCCAGCGAGGGAATAAGGCGACGAGGACAGTGAGGCCGTACCTCGCCCGTGCTTTATTTTGAAAACATAATACATACAAAAATGACATTAGGATTTCGGCCGAAAGGCATATATCAACATCACAAAGGATACAGTCACTGATATACAAAAGAATAATATAAAACAAGCAAAGTTCACATGCGTAAATGTCTCTTGTGCCGCCTGGTCAGACCAGACCGCTGCGTCACTGTTGGTAGATCCCGGAGCATCGTCGGCGGTGGGAGGCCAGTCAGGGACCGACGAAGGACTCCTGCAGGCGTCGGGGACGGGTGCCGTTGTCCGCTGCAGGGTGTCCACTCCTGGGATCTTCGGCTCATGTTGGTGCTGTGGTAGCCGGCTTGGCCCCCCGAGCGCCGCGGCCCCGTCCACGAGATCGACCGCGGCTGACCGGGGGCGGCCGAGCCACTGGCTGAAAGGTGAACCCCTCTATTCATCCACTGTATCTCCTGCCTGTTGAGGCGACTAAAAGAAGCCCCAGAGGCTCTTAACAGAGAGTGTGGGTTGGCGACCACGGGGCCCTTAGCTTGCTTCCACTTACTTGTGCAAGACTCCTCACTTTCATCTATGCTATCCGACCTCCCTTGGTCAACTCATGTTCTTTTCCGACCCCGACGGTGTTAGGTTTACGAGGCTTAGAGAGTCTTTCATTTTCACGCCCTTCATGGCCCTTGACTTCCTTTGGCCGATATCTTCATTTTTCGAAGTGTCGGACCTCTTCCATTTTTTCTCTCTAGTTAGCGTTAATAGAGGATGGTTGCCTAGTTGTATTTCCTCTTAAAACAGTAATCACCACCACCACCATCACCATGAATCTAACCTCCGTATGTCGTCAACTGGTGTTGCAATAGCGCCGCCATCTTGAGGTACTAACTCGCTATGGCACGCTGCTAACAGTTGGTGTAGCTCTGGACTCCGGGGGTGATAGCATGTCATATGAGGCGTCGTTTGATTTGTCTCAGTGAGTCTACAAGTATATGATAAAAAAATAGTGACATTAAAGAGAATTGTGGTGCGAAGAAGTGAGAAATGTGTACGTACTTCGCGAAACGTCGCGACATATGAACAGTAGATGGTTCCAAATTTATCGAAAACGTATTCCAAAGAATAGAACGGATTCTCAGAATTCCAAAAAAGAGTCCAAAATCACCCATGCTGAGTGTTTTCACGTTGAGAGAGCCTTTTATAGAGATTAATAACACTGTGACATTTTTTCTAGCTTCTTACCAAGTAAGCTATTGTTTAAATCCCGGTTCACAGTATAAACTTATGTAGGGCTTTTTAAGGACGTTTCGTCCCTGGGGTTTGAATACCACGTGAAACTGTAATCTTAATTTATGATTACAGAGAGAACTGTCAGCATCCGAATCCGCCATTATCTCGTCTATCATGGATCTTCCTTTCCATTATCGATACCGGTACTTTTATCATTTTAATGGTCTTAAACAATTCTGAATTTCCTCTTTCCGTTGATGTTACGTTGGTGGTGGTGGTGGTGGTGACTATTGCTTTAAGAGGAAGTACATTCGGAAAACCATCCTCTATTGACACTAATCAAAAAGAAAATTGGAAAGGTTCGACCCTTCAAACAATGAAATTATCGGCAAAAGAATGGGAACTACCACGAAGAAAGACTCTCTAACCAAGCAAGTTGCCCAAGGGTGTCTGGACAGGAAAGATGAAAGTGAGGAACCGAACACGAGTAAGTGGAAGCAATACCAGGCTCAGATAGGGAAACCCGTGGTTACCAACCCACTTCCTCAAGTTGAGAGCCCCTGGTTCCCCTTTTAGTCTCATTTTACAAGGTGCAGGGGTGTGGGTGGGTGGGGGCGGTAGAATAACACCCACGGTATCCCCTGCCTGTCGTAAGAGGCGACTAATAGGGGCCCCAGGGGCTCTGAACTTTGGAGCGTGGGTTGGCGACCACAGGGCCCTTAGCTGAGTCCTGGCATTGCTTCCACTTACTTGTGCCAGGCTCCTCACTTTCATCTATCCTATCCGGCCTCCCTTGGTCAACTCTTGTTCTCTTCCGACCCCGACGCTATTAGGTTTGCGAGGGCTAGGGAGTCTTTCATTTTTACGCCCTTCGTGGCCCTTGTCTTTCTCTGGCCGATATCTTCATTTTTCGAAGTGTCGGATCCCTTCCAATTTTCCTTCTGATTAGTGTTATGTAGAGGATGGTTGCCCAGTTGTACTTCCTCTTAAAACAATAATCACCACCACCACCACAGGGAGATACGTTGGTGTTAACTTCGCTGTTTTTAGCCTCTGAAACAAGTCATCAGCCCTTCTCTTCAGGCTACAACAGGCTGATAATATTGCGGTATTGCTCCTTAAAACAGCCTCGATCGTCAGCATCATCATCATTCATCATCACCCCTTCCATCACTACCAGAGAATTGTACTCTTTCTTGAGTGGCTCTACTGTGTTGGTTTAACTAGCTGTTCTAATATGTTTGACCTGACCACTATTTTTTTCAGTTTTGAGATTAGTTTTAATTTTGTCCATAGATGTCGTAGACCTTGTAGGTATCGATAAAAGCATCACGGGTACCCATAGATACGGCAACTGCGCAGTATGTGCCCTGCGTTGATCATGTTTAGGTTAGTTCACGATTTTGTAGGGTACATTCCAAGTAATTTTATGTAATGTCAGACGCTGTTGTAGTCCAACAGTTTTCTATGCATTTTGTAATCTACCGTGAGTTACCGTAAAGTAGGAATTACCGAATTACGAGTACAGAATCCCAATATGCTCACTGGAGCATATCTTTCGTATTAAGGTGACAAAATATGTTTCGCTGTAAATTTCTTTAGTGTACTTAGATTTCTATCTTCTGATTACCGTTTCCACTTTTCTTAAGAAAAATATTTTACGGAGCCCTTGAAAATGGATTTAAAACGTACAGTTAAGTTTAGGAATAAGACCTGGTCTAAATTCCTCTGCAAGACATTTCAGGTTTTGTGGCGGTGAGTAAAAGTGAAATATTATCTTATGTCTCATGGTTATCTGATCATTTTAAAAATACATGATAGAGGCCCGTGATGTAGGTGATCCATTACACATTATATTGTTATACGTTACCCATAGTTCTCTTCCAACACCAAACTTAAAGATACATTTCAATAACCTTGTATCTTTGTTTCATTTGTTGTGGTTAGAGATTATCGCGATTTTCAAGTCATCCATTCATCGTGTATAAGTTGTAGAAAATCGCTGAAGTATCTGTTCCAGTATACATACTGTACGATAATTACGGGACTAAAATGGTAATTATTAATCGATGGTCGGAATACGATATAATACCAATAGTTGGCCAAGTGTAATAAGATTCGGATAAACCACATAAAGGACAATTTATGAATATTAATGACGTCTAGTTTTGGGTTAAACTACTCGTCTCTGTGCTGTAAGAGGACGTGAAATCAGAGAATGCTGCATTTCGTGGGTAACATTTATGTTAATTAAAGAATGTTTTCACAAATCAGAATTAGCAATACGATTCCTTTTCCAGAAATCACCTGATGGTTTGAACTGTTGTTTGTCAGAGATCACCCTCAGTATAACGAATTAAGTACGGTACGGTACATTCTGTACAAACCTGAATAAACTATTTTATTATTCTATTACGAGACATTATTATGTCTATTATCATTTATGTCTCACTAGCAGCCATTATTTTAACATGTTATCTATATGTCCAGAATAGGTATAGCCTATAATTGCCTGCCTCTTACCCGGAGGCCCCGAGTTCGATTCCCGGTCAGGTCAAGGATTTTTACCTGGACCTGAGGGCTGGTTCGAGGTCCACTCAGCTTACGTGATTGGAATTGAGGAGCTATCTGACGGTGAGATAGCGGCCCCGGTCTAGAAAGCCAAGAATAACGGCCGAGAGGATTCGTCGTGCTGACCACACGACACCTCGTAATCTGCAGGCCTTCGGGCTGAGCAGCGGTCGCTTGGTGCGCCAAGGCCCTTCAAGGGCTGTAGTGCCATGGGGTTTGGTTTGGTTTGGTTTGGTTTTATAGCCTATAATTGTATATATAGCCTACTGTATGTAAAGAGAGAGTTTTAAAATACCAATTATTCAGAGAGTGATATTTTCATTTTTTTGGGAATACGATACTTAGGGAACAATGAGAATCCAGACAAAATATAATTAATGTGTGGCAAGTACCCTCCTGCCATTGTTACCATCTGTTTATACCTGAAATAATTCTCGTTACTTTCATGTCCTTTACTTAGGCTGAAAACAAGATATCCTGAATCCACCCAGATTTCACTCTCGTACAGTACAGTCGGTCTGAAAATAGATCGATGAAATTGAAGAAAACTGGAAAATGACTTATTTCTTACAAAATACCGGTGATCGCAACTGCTAGATTACGGCATTAGCATTAATGCACCTTGATTCAATTTCCGTTAATATACTAAAGACTTTAAATGGGCGGGGTGGCTTAGCTGCTGGCTTACCACCCGCAAGGCTGGGATTCGAATCCCGCTCGACACTGCGTTCAGATTTTCATCTCAAAAATCACGCGGCATCAGAAAGGGCATCCAACCTTAAACCCCCGACCAAAACAAACAATGAGAATAACTGGCATGAGCTGAATAAAGTTTTATCTAAACACTTGAAATGATTCACTTGTTCTAGTTTCGTATTTCGTACTTGCATCCTCGTAGGTTTCTTCCCTACTGACATCACTTTAGTTTTCGAAAGTAATTTTGATTTCGTGCTCGCCGTATCTCTTCTCAAATTCCAAAATTTGAGACTGCAGAGTTTCAGTACAATCTTCCATTAAGACCAAGTCGTCAGTATAGTTCAAACTGCTTACTACTTTCCCACAGAACTAAATCCCTCATTGACAATTTATAGCTTTCAGTAAATCATCCAACAAAGCAACAAAGGTTGTCTAACACTTGTAAGTATTTTGAACCAAGAGCTCATTTTTTCTACCATCAATTCTCACTGCACCTTTGATTGCCTGTAATGACCTACACCTACCCCTTCCCTCTCAGTATCGCTAACATGATGGTCCAACCAGTGGCGATTGGCCGGTTCGAATCCCGTTTGTGGTGATAGTGGTGATGGTATACAATTTCTAATCGCTAGATTGCATACCAAAAGCCTGGATTCAGATCCTAATCTCTCCAGTGTTCAGCGGAGTGAGGTCACAAGACGCTGTTGATGGTGATTTGTCCGTCGGATGGGAAAGTTAAGCCTTGAGCAGTTCCCTTGGTATTATATGACAGGAGTAGACTACCTGTCGACAGTGGGTTTCAGCCTCTCCCTCCCTCATTATCATAATAATTATTCAACACCCAGACGCACAGGATCGTGAAAGACTTTCACCAGGTCTCTCCAGAGGCCACACATCAATCAAACCGCTAATATATTTTTATTCAATACTCTGTCATACGCCTTCTCTAGATTTACGAAACATAAACTCAACTGTCTCATCCTCTCGTAGCATTTTTCTGTTATTTGATACATATCGAAAATCTGGTCCAGACAGCCCTTCCATGATCTGAAACTACATTGGTTTTCATCCATTGTAGTCTTGAATATTGATCGCATTCTTTACAAAATGCTTGTGCACACCTCGCTTGGTATACTGATCAATGAAACACCTCGATAGTTATTGCTATCCTTCCTGCTGCCTTGCTCATAGATAGGTGCAGTAACTGCTTGCAGAGAAACAAAACGTACCTTACATTCCACGCTCGTCCTATTACTCTATGAAAGCCATTTTATCCATGTCTTTCCACTAAATTTCACCATTTCAGGTCTATTTTCATCTATTATTGCTGCTTTGTGACAATGTAGTCGACCATCCTTCCCACTTCCTTCTATTCTAATCGCTAACACTTCCATCGTTGTTCTCCTCTCCATGAATTCCATTATTCACAACTTCAACAGCAATATTTCCTTTTACATAGATACGATTTTCAAAATTTTCCCTCAGTCTGTCCAGTGATTCCCCAGGATCTGTAATGAGTATATCTAGTACACTATTCATTTCCCTCTTCTTTCCTTTTCTAAAATTCTTTATTACAGACCAGAAAGGTTTCCCTGATGCTTGAGCAAGCCTATTGATATTATTACCAAAAGCTTTTGATGATCTATTTTTGGACTCTACAATGTTTGTTTCACTCTGTTTAATTAATTTACGCACAGTTCCCAATTTACATCAGTTCTTGTCTGGAGCCACTTTTGGTACGCCTTCCTTTTACGTTTACAAGCTGCTCTGACTTCGTCATTCCCGCCAAGATGTTCGATTTTCCCCACCTTTACACACCGTTGTTTCTAGGCATTCCCTTGCCATTTCAACTATACTATCCCTATATGCCAATCATTTTCTTTGTACATCGTGAAATTGCTGACTGTCTATTCTTCGGATCTTTTCACTGATCATATCCATGTAATTCAGTCTTCCTCGAGTGAAGATTTATACTATATTCCGTCTTCACTTTCCCTATCCTAGATCTAGTGTTGTTAAGGATAACGACTGCCAGCGGCCTGGTTATTCCAGCTCTGGAACTTTGGACTGTTAGATTGGCAACTTAGTACAATACTGTTCGTTAAAAGTGAGAAAATGTGTGGTTTTTCATTTGATCGAGTATTTCATGTGAAATCATTGCTTTTACTCGCGCCATTCTCACTGACGTCATTGTAATGACGTATGTTCATTTCAGTTGGGAAAACCACTAAGAAAAGTCTTTCTGAGGATGTAAACAGGCAGGTGGAGAGTGAGTGTCTGCCATTATAATGAAATTCCCCAACATGATTGTGACTGATGGTAGGCAAGTGGGCCTATTATTACAATGAAAATTTCCTAACGCAGTCTTTATATGAGAAAAGACATTTGGTGATTTCTCCGTCGTATTTCTAGGGTATCGTCAAGAGCTATGCAATATAATATAGTTTTGCTCTCAACGTGTACACTACCCAACCTAGAATTCTGTATACAGTGTAGAATTCCGTAGCGAAGCACGGGTACATCAGCTAGTCACTATTAAAATGCGAACCTTTTGTAGTCTACATTGCCCTACAGATGACCTACAAATATATACACATGCACACCCTCGTGACTTACCGTCTACAGTAAATAATATGAATGACGACCTAGAAAGAATATGTAAGTGGACCGATGACCATGCCCAAAAATCGCAGTGTATTCCTTTAGCTTCTCAAAAACCCACGTCCGCCTCACAGACGTTCATACTCATCCAGTAACATTAAGAGACACTCAGTTACAATTCAAAGACACAGTCAAAAACTTAGGGATGACAATGGACAAAAACCTTAGCGGGAAGTATCATTTAATAGGTATATGTGTATATGTCAGCGAGTGTTTTATTCCTTACATTACTTTAAGAAACTCAGATTTTCTCCCCCAAAATGTAAGGAAACTGCTTATCCAAAGTATGGTAATGCCAATATTCGACTACTGTGACGTATACAGTAACCCTGAACGCCTCACTTTCCATCAAGCTCCAAAAGGCACATAACGCATACGTTCGGTTTATTTCAGATATACCAAGGTTTAACCATATTTTTCCTGCATTTGATGAACTTTCATGGCTTCGCTTAAGAGAGCGACGAAGTTTACACACTGTTTCTCTGTTACATCGTATTCTGAAACTCAACACTCCTGAATACCTTGCCACACAATTCCAGCACCTAGCATCACCTTCTAGTATTCCTACCAGATCATCATCCACCTGAGTACTAAGCATTCCCATTCACCGCCCAACTGGTTACAGTAGATCAGTTGTAGTCGCCGCCAGTCGAATTTGAAATTCCCTACCTGCTGAAATTGGAGTGTGTCAAACCACCTCCGCTTTAAGAAACTCTGTCAAACCTGGTTAATAAATAACAATAATTTTTATAACATAGTAGGATTAGATAATAGCTAAGTTATTAGGTTAATTAAAACATTTAATTGATACCTTAAGATATTAAATCGTAGATAATTTAGTGTATATTTAACTCTTCATGTAGGTGTATGTATGGTCGGACAGAATAGCAGGCTTCATAGCCTGAGTCCCGCCACATGAAACAAGACAATAAATAAATAAATAAATAAATAAATAAATAAATAAATAAATAAATAAATAAATATCACTCAGGAAGTAGAATAGTCTATGTGCCTACACCGGGTTCCACCCTCTCCCCACCTAATCATCCTCTCCCCCTCATCATCATCATTATCATCACCGATCCTCAGACTGGTGGTATTTGAAGGTGCTCAAATACGTCAACCTCGAGTCGGTAGGTTTACGAGCACATAAAAGAACTCCTGCGGGAATAAATTACGGCACCTTATTATTATTATTGGTTCATGGATCGGGTTACTGCAGTCACGTCCTAGTTCGTGAACCATGGGCAACGGCTGAGTGGCCTAGCAAATGGTCCTGAGAGTCGGGATACCAGTTGATATGGAATGGGAGTAGGCATCTCGAACATATTCTGAGTCATGGCCTTCCTTGTGTTCAGGCGGCTAGGTCTATACAATCCACCGGTGGTCTCTAACCCGTTAGAGGGGAGATCCTCACTTGGACTATATGTAAGTCGGGTAGCATCCTCCTTCATGAATTTACCGAGCTCAGAACATTTTAAGCAAGCCTCGGACTTACGGGAGTAACGGAGTCCCACTTCCATTTGACAGGCGAGGGACTCCTTTAAAAAACTTGGCAAAGGAAATGGAATTCGGTGGGGAACTATCAATATTAATGGAGCTTATGGAACAGAGAAAGTAGAACTGGCTGAGGCTGCAACCAGGATGCATCTGGATGAGCTGGGAGTAAATGCTATTCGGGTAAGGGGAGATAACGAGGAAGAGACAGGAGATCATAAAGTGTACTTGACGGGTGTTAAAAAGGGAAGGGCAGAGCGTGGGGTAGGGCTGTTCATCAGGAATAGTATTGTATGCAATATTGTTTCTGTCAGGCACGTAAATGAGCGAATTGTTGTCGGTAGATTTGGCATTTGGAGGAATTAGGATGAGAATTGTCTCAGTGTATTCACCATGTGATGGTGCAGATGGGAATGAAGTGCACAAGTTTTATGATGCACTTAGTGACATCGTAGTCAGGGTCAACAGCAAGGATAGGATAGTGCTAAAGGGCGATTTCAATGCGAGAGTTGGAAATAGAACTGAAGGATACGAAAGGGTGATTGGTAAATTTGGGGAAGAAATGAAAGCTAATGGGAATGGAAAGCGTTTTCTGGACTTCTGTGCTAGTATGGGTTTAGCAGTTACGAATACATTCTTCAATCATAAGGCTATTCACCGCTACACATGGGTGGGTAGTGGTACCAGATCTCTAATAGACTGTGTCTTAACCGACTTCGAATTCAGGAAATCTGTTAGGAATGTACGGGTTTTCGCGGATTTTTCGATGATACAGACCACTATCTGATCTGTAGTGAACTAAGTATCTCTAGGCCTAGGATAGAGAAAGTGAAATCTGTCTGCAAACGAATAAGGGTAGAAAATCTCCAGGACGAAGAAATTAGACAGAACTTGGATATGATTAGTAAGAAGTTCCGAACAGTGGACAGTAAGCAGGATCAGGATATAGAAAGAGAACGGGTGGCATACAGGGATGCTGTGTAGTAGAAACAGCAAGGGAATGCCTAGGAACAACTGTGTGTAAAGATGGGCAAAAGCGAACATCTTGACGGAATGCTGAAGTGAGAGCAGGTTGTAAATGTAAAAAAGAAGGTTTATAAGAAATGGCTCCAAAAAGGGCTGATGCAGGTAGGGATTTGTACGTAGATGAAACAAACAGTTGTTGAATCCAAAATGAAGTCGTGGGAAGATTTTGGTGAGAACCTGGAAAGGCTAGGTCAAGCAGCAGGGAAACCTTTCGGGACAGTAATGAAGAATCTTAGGATGGGAGGGAAAAAGGAAATGAACAGTGTTTTGAGTAATTCAGGTGAACTCATAATAGGTATTTGTATTTATTCAATAAGTCTATGCAGAGTTTTCCTCTCTTTTTAGACTCTGAATCATATGAAACGAACAAATCAAAACCAGGTTAAGTATATAATACTATCACAACATGAAAAAAGGAACCGCTAACCTGGCCCTCAGCATAAAATAAATGAAACTATGAAATTACGACAATCGGCAACTTGGCAAATGATCCAAAGTAAATTAACTGTTAAGAAACCTGTCACTTTAGGTTGCGTAACAAAAGTAAAATAAAATAAGGCAACCTCATTAATAGTTGCAAGCTCTCCCCTGGTGTTGACCCACATCTTATCTGACTGATTCTACTTGTCTGGTATTACGATTTACCACTACAAGCTGACTCTGCCAAAACATTACATTTCGCTGAGTGCACTGTCTTTCTTCCTGTTGTCCTTAAACTGTCATCCTTTGCTGTTTAAATTCCGGACCGCCTAAGCACTTACATAATCACTTCTTGCACCATCAAAATATGTTAATCTACACATTGTCATAACCCTAGCCACTAGGCTATGAGACCCTTTCTTTCACTTTTTTTAACATATTTTTTTCACTCCACTTAAGAACTTGTTCAGGTTCCCCTCGTTGTTCTACTCTTTCGAAACCCACGCT
This sequence comes from Anabrus simplex, assembly GCF_040414725.1. Taxonomy (NCBI): domain Eukaryota; kingdom Metazoa; phylum Arthropoda; class Insecta; order Orthoptera; family Tettigoniidae; genus Anabrus; species Anabrus simplex. The sequence goes on along the minus strand of NC_090265.1, from coordinate 470,445,783 downwards.
AGTATTTTTTGTTCATCACTTTGTCTACACATCTCCTGCTGCTTAGCACTTAGAAACTTTTACCATTAACTTCTCTGTTTCCTTGCAATAACCTACTAAATGTAGGTCATCTACCTTGTTCCCGCACAAAATACAAAGTGAGTTTTCTTTACTACTAACCCATCCCTTGTTCTTATATAACCCAAAGAGCCACCATATTAAACCTCCTTTCAACCTTCTATTCCTATATCTTGGAGACTTGGAACACCTTATAAAATAAACTAAGCGAAGCTCTATTCCTGCATTCTTCTACCAGTCTTTGCATTTGTATATCCTTAATTCTTGCTATCAGAGCTCTCTGCCTTCTACTTCCTTTTCCCTTCCATATCTCAAACCAAATATAACACATTCCCACCCTCTCGACGTAGGTTTTAATTTTAGACAACCAACTCTCGGCATACATACCTTTCAATTGCTGTTTGTAAGCTTCTTGCAGCACTAAGCCACCTTCCCCTCGTTTCAGTATTCAGTAGTTCAGTAAACTTCTAACACATTCCACTTCTAAATACCCTCCGCATATTAATGACGCTCCCACATTCGCTGTACACTGTGGTAATGTCATAATTATCTTACTAAATTTGTATATATTTTGATTTAAGATATCGCTTTTCCTCTAGTCCCCATAATTCTGACCCATATAATACTCTGCTTAGTACTAACGTCTATAACACTAACCTCAGTATCTTATATTTTATACCCGGGAATTTTTCCTCTAAGATTTTAACCACAGATAGTGCTGCAATCCCTCTCTACTTTGCTCTCTTAATACGATCTTCCCATCCCCCTCTTCTATTTAGCAGCACTCCTAGATATTCTCTCTACTTTGCTATCTTAATACGATCTTCCCATCCCCCTCTCCTATTTAGCAGCACTCCTAGATATTCTAACTTATCCACTTCTATGCTCTCTCCCTGTATCATCTATTTCCTTTCATTTTCCTCCTCCTATTCTTACGTATAATTAGCACCTTCGATTTATTACTGTTAATTTTTAGTGCACATTTCCTTGCGAATTCCGACAACTCCATCAAATTTCTTTGTAATTCCCTCGTGTTAAATCCATTAGAATGGTATTGTCTGCGAGTATCAATCGTGGGATCTCTAGTTTGCTTACTACCGGCACTGCACAGTTCAACTTGAGCGAGCAACCAGTGTAGACGTGTGGAGTGGTGAGTGCGGAGAGACATGGTGGGCATTGAGCAATACGAGGCAGTGATTGGGAGCTGGCAGCGAAGGCTGAAGAAGACGGCGAGGCGGTCGGCGAGCAAGGGAGTGCAGGGGAAGTTGGGCGAGGTGTTACTGGTAGCAGCGGTGATAACCATGTTACTAGTTATAGGAGTAGTGTAGTTGAACCCCGGCCCAAAAATGAACTGGGAGGACTGGGAGAAGATTAGGGAGTTGATAGGAGAAGCTGTTAAAGAAAACGCCGGAGTCGAGCAGTGAAAGGAAATGAGAAAGGACCAAGCTAAGGGATTCGAAAATATGAAAGTATGATTCTAGGAGCAGTGGGGTGACACGGTAAAAGGTAGAAAGTAATGAGATTACAACTGGAGTATTAAGGGAGAAAGTTAATAACCTAGAAAAGGAGGTGGTATTTTTGAAGAAGGAAAGGGACAACATTAGTCAAGAAAGGATGAAGAAATATATATTCATATATGGGTTGCAGGAAGAAAGGGGTGAGAAGAAAGTGAACACTATATGCAAAGTGGTTGACGTCGTCCAAAATAAAATGAAAATCAATTTCAGCGAAGCGGACATTGACGATGTTGAAAGGGTAGGAAAAGCGAAAGGACGGAGACCAGTTAAAGGGAAGTTAATATCAACTCTGGTGGCAGACGTAGTGCTAAGAAACGCAAGGAACTTGCAAGGTGAAGAATCTGGGTCAAAAGAGACTTGGGAAGAGAAGGGAGTGAACTTGAAAATTCTGAAGAAACATCTAGGGAGAGCTAGGCACCATGGTCTTACGGCATATATAAAGGATCAAAAGCTGGTGGTATCTAATGTATTTGGTGGCGTGTCTGGTCTGTGGAGAAAATGAAAGTCATGGAGGAGGAGCTCAAACAAGAAGAGGACCTAACAACGCGGCAAAATGGCAGGCAGGATACCGTCCAAGAGGAGGGACGAAACGTGGTAAGGATTAATGAAGAGTCGAGTCAAGAAGACAGTTCAGTGCAGTGCAGTGAGAGTGCAAATTTAAGACCGCAGGTACAGGAAGTGTTGTTAGATAGTGTACCTAAAGAAAACAAAACAGTGATTGATGATTTGAGGGAGGAAAAGAAAAGGCGAGAAACTATGATGAAAGGGAGAAGCAGGAGCCTTAAGGACCTATGGGGAAAATAAAGACATAGAAGAAAAGGAAAGGAAAGATAGTAATGAAATGTCAAAGTACGATGGAATGGAGGTAGAAGGAGAGAAGATGATAGTGACGAGAAGCAAAAACAAAGATGGAAATGGAGAAGGCAGGCATAAAAGCTGTAACTAGACTGGAAGATAGGCTTTGTAAATATTGAATGTTTATTGGGCAAAATAGGTAATACAGAAGTGAAAAAATTATTAGAAAATCCTGACTATGTAGCACTCTTGGAAACATGGCTAGAGGTAGGCAAGGAGATAACTTGGGGGGATCACAGTCAGGCACAGGTAAAGGAAAATTTGAATAATACGGGGCGTTCGCTCGGAGGAATAGTTGTGCTGGTTAAAGAAGAGATCAACGAATTAATAGAGGATAGTGAGAGCGACCTGGAAGCAGCTATGTGAATAAGATTTAACATGGGTAGGGAGAAAGGGAGAGAAAAATCTGTTTGCTTGGCTGTTGCCTACTGTCACCCCAAGGGATGCGAATGATAAGTTTTTCGAGGAATTACTAATAGAAACCAGTATCATTAGAGGGAGGACGGAGTATTATTACTTGGGGATTGGAGTGCCAGAATAGGTGAGCGAAGTCCAATGTACAGCAAGGAAGACGAGATGACAATAGGGGCGGGAAGAAGCAATGATAAGGAAATTAATAGTTACCGTGGAAAACTGGAATTCTGCGAAGTAGGAAATTTTTTCATCTTAAATGGTTGTTGGGAGGGCGACAGAGAAGGTAAAATGACTTACATTAATAAAAAGTAGGGGAGATTGACTTAGTAATGAACTCGGTAGACATGGTAGAGAAAATAAAAAGTATAGGGGTAGGTGATTGAGTTGAGTCGCATCATGCACCGGTATGGGTGAGAATAGTGAGGAGAGAGGAATTAAAGGAGGGAGACAGATAAAGGTCCTCAAGTAGGGGTAGCGGCTATACTAAATATAAATGGACAGAGAACTCAAAACGGGAACTAGACGACCTTCTGGAAAATGAGATACAATTAGAAGTGTACGGGAAAGGGCTTTGGAGGAAAATAACGTAGATAGAGCATTGGAGTTAATATCCTATAAAGAGGGTGGCACGGGCAGTTCAAGGTAGTAGAAGGAAAAAAGGATGGAAGGAGGGGGGTGGTATAACAAGGAATGTGAGGCTCTTAGAAGAGTAGTAATGAGAGCGTTAAAAGATTATAGACTAAAAGGAGGGAGAAAAGAACGAGATGTCTTTTTTAGATTAAGGAAAGAGTACAAACTTAAAATTCTTTATTCTTTATTATTATTATTATTATTATTATTATTTTTCTCTAGATCACAGTAAACAGCGTTCAACTTTATCCACACACACAAACTTCTACTAACTTTAAAACAAACATAGTTAATATACATACAAAGAAAGAAAAGAACACCACAGATTATAGGCAAAGACAAAAAGAAAAGAACACCACATAAAAACCTACTGTCCGGCCGAGTCATTACCCCTGGTGAGAAGAAGGCCGCCTTCCCGATGATGACTCGACCGGCTCTGCCCGTGGAGACCTCCTGAGGCCCCAAGATCTAACCAGATGACAATGTTTTCCCTCTCACCATTCCATTTCTAAACGTACCCCTTGGACATGCCATGAAGTCCGTCGGATACTCCTGATATGTGACTCCCTCTGATAGGGTCACCCAGTAGTCAGTGACAAACTTAAAATTGCTGAGAGGAAGAAGTTATGTATGAAGGAACAATCAGAGTTAATAAATATGGAATGCAGGATGAATCAAACTGAAAGAATATGGGAAAGAATATAATTAATAAGGAAGGGAAGCGGTACAAAATAGCGAATATTGATTATGATCAGTGGGTGACATTTTAGTGAGTTATTAGAACGAAGAAATGAATTGGGGTATAAGGAAAGGAGGCAAGTCATATGGGGCAATATGGAAGTAAGTATATATGAACTAGATAAGAAATTTACAGTAGAAGAAGTCCAGGGGGTGATGGGTAAACTGAGGAGGAGGTCGGCGGTGGGGGGGGGGGAAATGGTATAAGCAATGAATTTTGGGAAAAAATAAGTAAATACAGTCAGATGGGGGAGGGAATTGTAAAATTATTTAACAGGATTTTTAATGGGGTAAAGTACCAAAAGAATGGGAATATGGGATTATTTGCCGAGTATATAAAAAGAAAGGGAATAAAACCTCCCGAATTACTATCGAGGGATAACTCTCTTAGACTCACTGAGCAAGATCTACACAGGAGTCTTGGCAAATAGGTTAAGAAATTGGTCTATAGAGAATGCTATATCATCCATATTCCAAGGAGGATTAAGGAAAGAGAGGCAAACGGTAGATAACATTATGACTGTGAAGATGATAATAGATAAATACATGGGTAGGGAAAGATGTAGTGTATTTCTAGCAGCTATTGACTTCGAAAAAGCTTTTGACAAGGTGAGTAGAAGAGCGTTGACAGAACAATTAGGGAGGTTGGAATTTTCTAGAAAGATGATTCGAGCAATTGAGGCCTTATACCGGAACGTATATTACAGTGTCAAATTAGAGGAAAATTTAATTAGCAGGCCGATAGAGTGCAAGGTTGGTCTAAAACAAGGCTACAAATTATCGCCAATATTTATAAATGATATACTGGATGGGCACGGAGGAACAAACTAGGCTGTACCGGTAGTGAACAATCTAGAGATTCCAGGTTTGATATTCGCGGATGATATATTATTAATGACTAACAAGGGGGTTTGCAGAGAAGTATGAATAAATTGGCGGAATATGCAAAGAAGTGGTCATTAAAAATTCATTGTAACAAATCAAAGGTGATGATTATACGTAAGAGGAAGAAGACGAAACAAGGAATGAAATGGATGACACAGGGGGAAAGAATTGAGGAAGTTGAGAGTTTAGAATATCTAGGAGTGCTGCTAAATAGCAGAGGAGGATGGGACTGTCACATTAAGAGGGAAAAATTGAGAGGGTTGGCAGCTCTCGCAGCGGTAGAAATTCTAGTGGCTAAATACCCAGGAATAAACAAATAAGGTACTGAGAATAGTGTTAAAGACATTGGTACTAAGTAGAGCTTTATATGTAGTAGAATTATCGGGGCTAGAAAAAAGGGGACATTTTGAACCAAATCATAGACAAATTTAGTAAGATAGTTATGATACTACCGCAATGTACAGCTAATGTGGTGGCGTTAATAATATGCGGGGAGTATTTAGAGGCGAAATGCGTGAAAAGACTAGTGAATTATTGCATGCGACTCAAGCGGGGAGGGGGAGGTACCATGTTACAGGAAGCATTCAAACAAGAATTGAAAGGTATGGCGATAGGTGGTTGGCAAAACTTAAAACCTATGTCGGGAACCTGGGTATGGGCTATATTTCGCGAGAGATAGGGAAGGGAAAAGGTAGTAGAAGCCAGAGGGCTGATAGCGAGAATCAAGGATATACAAATGCAAAAATGCCTAGAAGAATGTAAGATTAGACCTCGCTCAGTCTATTCTATAAGGTATTCCGAGTCTCTAAGTTAAGCATACGATTTGGGGATAGAAGGAGAAAAGGCGGTTTATTTTTTTGGCTTATGGGTTTGTACAGAAACAAAGGATGGACTAGGAGCAAAGAGAGCTCTCAGTGTATCCTATGTGGGGAAGAGGCTGATGACATGCATTTATTAGACTTTTGTAAAGAAACAGAGAAGTTGAGGGCATTGTTTCTAAGCTCGAAACAACAGGAATTGTAAAAGTAAAGTGATGAAAACATTTAGTGTGGATAGTGAAACAGTGGAACAGTGAAGGAAACTTGAATAAGTTTTTATGTGCAGTCAAAAGAACTATGTTTAAGAAAAGTGAAAGGTATTGTGTGTTAATATGGATGATCACGGATAGCAAGAAAGAATTACGTAGTCGCATAGGTGGTCTGGAATATAAACAGAAAAGAGGCCACCATATGTAGGAAAATAGTTGATTTTGCACTCAGCGATTTGTACTGTTTTGATAACGTCAGCGTGGAGTGGTAAGGAGTTATCACTACTGGAGGGAGCTATTATCCCAATTATTCTAATTTCTTATTATCTTGAGGATCCTCAAGATTCCATGGCAAACACCGAATATCTGGAAATCACCAGGTTCCACCGCACAGTAATCACTGCGTGGAGGGCCCACTATCGCTATTACAGTGTGTTTTATACTTATAATTTTATATTAGATTTGATTTGTTCATTACTAACATCACATAGTCTAAATTGGAGGAGAACTCTGTGTAGACTCTTTGGAAATTAATATTAAATAAATAAATACTACCGGCACTGCCCTTTCTTCTCCTCCACGCCCTTCCAGAATGTCATTAATGAATAATAAAAATAACATCGGCGATAGTTTACATCCTTGTTTTAACCCAACCTTGCAATCTATCGGCCTACTAATTAGATTCTATTCTAGTTTAATACAACAATATACATTTTGGTATATCGCCTTAATAGCCCGTATCATCTTCCTTAAGACTTCCAACCTACCTAGTTTTTCTATCAGCGCTTTTCTGCTCACCGTGTCAAACGTTTTTTCAAAATCAATGGCCGCTAGGTAAACACAGCCTCTTTCCCTGCTTAAGTATTTTTCTGTTATCATCTTTAATGTCATAATGTTATCTGTTGTCCTCCTTCCCTTTCTAAATCCACCCGGAAACATTGATATTATCGAATACTGCTGTGCAGATCTTACTCAGTGAGTCTAGTAGCGTTGTCCCTCGGTAATTGCACGGCAGGTTTTTATTCCCTTTCTTTTTGTAAACTGGGCAAATAATTCTTTAGGTATTTTACCACCACTGAAGATCCTCTTAAATAATTTTACTATTCCCTCCCCAATCTGTCTGTATTTCCTTGTTTCTTTCAAAAGGAAATTGTTTATACCATTTCTTCCCCCCGCCGATCTGCCCCTAAGTTTACCTATCACATCCCGTACTTCCTCTATTGAGATTTGTTTATCGAGTTCCTATATACTAACTTCCATATTTCTCCATGCACGCTCTTACCATCCCCAAACTCCCATTTGTCCTTCTCGCCTAATAATTTGCTGAAGTATATCACCCACTGGTCATAATCAATCCTTGGTTTGACATACATTTTTCCTCCTTTATTAATTTTGTTTGTTCTTTCCCAGACTCTCTCCACTTGGTTCAACCTGCATTCTCTATTAATTAGCTCCGTTTGTTCCATTGTCCATAGCTTCTTCCTCTCAATAATTTTAATTTTGTACTCTTTCCTGAATCTATAAAAAGCTTCTCTTTCTTCATTCCCTCCGTTTAATCTATATTATTTTAATGCAATCATCACTGAACTCCCTAATACCTCGCATTCCTTATTATACCATCCTCCCCATCTCTCATTTTTCTTCTCTTACTTTGCTCTATCCGTGCAACCCTCTTTATTGGGTATTCAATTAGGTCCAAGGCTCTTTCGATATTATTTTATTTTAAAACTACTTCCCATCCACATCTGATAACTGTAGCTCTTTTACCATCAGGTCATCTAGTTCTCGTTTTGTATTCTCCGACCATTTATATTTAATATAGCCATTGCCCTTCTCTAAAATCCTCTTTGTATCTCCCTCCCTTTCTTCCCCTACACTTCTTTCTATCCTCACCCCTACCGGTGCATGGTGCGATTCCACGCAATCTTCTATATCCTTTTGATTTTCTGTAACATATCTTCCGAACAGATTACTAAGTCAATAACACTTCCCCCTGTGCTGTAATATATGTCAGTTTACCTTCTAGGTCCCCTCCCAAGAACCATTTAAAATATAGAATTTTCCTTCGTCACACAATTCCAGGAGCTTTCCACCGTAGCTGTTTCTTTCCTTATCTTTACTTCTTCTTTATACCCTTAAGTCCACCTCAACTTCTTTACTAAACATTGGGTATTGTTCACCTATTCTGGCATTCCAATTTCCAAGTAACAATATTCCATCTTCTTCAAACTTCCCACTAATAATACTGATTTTTAATAATAACTCATCAAAAATTTATATTAGCATATGGAGATCCCTTGCGGTGACAGTAAGCATAAGCCAAACATACATTTTTTCCTCTTCCCTTCTCCTTACCCATGTTAAATCTTAACCAAATTACTCCACCAAATCGTTCTCAATATCCTCTCCTAATTCGCAAATCTCTTCTTTAATTAACACCAATATTCCTCCGGGCGTTCGCCCCTTATTACACTGTTTTTTGACTTATACTTGACTGTAACAACCCCCCCCACCACCCAAGTTATCTCTTTTCCTGTTTCTATCCAAGTCTCCAAGAGTGCCACAATGTCAAAACTTTCCAACACATTTATTACCTCTATATTACCCGTTTTACTTAATAAACCTTCAATATTTACAAAGCCTATCTTCCAATCTAGTTATAACTTGCCCTATCATACTTCTCCATTTCCTTCTTAATTTTTACTTCTCGTTACAATCGCTCTCTCTCCTTCTAACTCCATTCTTTCATATTTTGATATTTTATGGCGTTCTTTCCTATATTTTTCCTCTGTACCTTTATTTTTCTTACCCCACAAATCTTTTAGACTCCTACTTCTCCCTTTCGTCATAGTATCTTTCCCATTCTTATCATCTCTCGACCCACCACCTCCATTATTATGCTCATGTCCCCTGAACTCTGTATTTGAATTTTCCTGAGCATCACTCTCCACCCCACCTCCTGAATCCTTGTATTTAGCCCCACACTGCAATGATCACTTGTTCCTTCGTTGGATTCAGTTTTTACCTCATCACCTTGCTCTTGATCTGTGATCTGCCTTCCATCTTGCCTTGAACCCAGGTCTTCTTCCTTCTTGAGCTTCCCTTCCATATCTTTCAGTTCTGCCACCGTCCAGATTCACCTCCATTTTCCGTTGGATGCGATCAACTGTTGATCTCCCTTAAATACGCCTTCAGCCCCTGATATCTGGCTCTCCCTTGATGCCTCTTCAATATTCTCAAGTTCTCGCTCCCTTCTCTTCCCATGTCTCTCTTAACCCAGATTTTTTCTATTGTAAGTTGCTCTCATTTCTTATTACTATATCCGTCATTAGGGTAGATAATAACTCGACTTTTATTGGTCTGCGCCCTTTCAATTTCCCTACCCTTTCAGCGTCATCTATGTCCACTTCGCTAAAATTAATTTTCATTTTATTTTTGATAACGTCCACCACTTTGTATGTAATATCTACTTTTTTCTCTATCACTTCTTCCTACAACCCGTATATGTATAAACATTTCTTCATCCTTTCCTGGCTGTTGACTTCTGTCGCTCTTTTCAATTCAAACACCTCCTCTTCCAGACTTTTTACCTTCTCTATTAACGCCTGAATTTCTTTCTCATTACTCCCTACCTTTGTCTCTATCTCCACCTTAATTTTTAAAATCTATTCTCTCAGATCTCGGTGATCCTTGATCTGAGCTTGCATCGTCTCTATTAACTTCTCAAAGGGGCAGAGTTATTTTTACCACTTCTTTCACCACCTCCCAAATCTTCTCCATGTCTTCCCAACTAAGTTTTCCGCTGGCGTTCGGGCCTGGGTTCAATTCCATACTTCCGATTACCAGTAGCAAATTTATCACCGCGGCCACCAATAGTACCTCGCCCATCTTACCCTTCACATCCTTGCCTGTCGTCCGCGTCGTAATCTTCTTCCACCTCCTCTGCCAGCTCCCGATGGCCGCCCGGTAATGCTCCACTCCCACCATTACTCTCCGCATTCGCCACTCCATACGTCTGCACCTGTCGCTTGCTTAGACTAGACAGTAATGTGAACTCATAATAGATCCTAGGGAATCACTCGACAGGTGGACGGAATATTTCGAGAATCTTCTCAACGTAATAGGAAATCTTCCTGATGGTGTCGCGAACAACCAAGCTCATGGGGAGGAGGAAAATGATGTTGGTGAAATTACGCTTGAGGAAGTGGAAAAGGTGATAAATAAACTTTATTGTCATAAAGCAGCAGGAAAGATTAAATTATACCTGAAATGGTGAAGTATAGTGGGAAGGCAGGGATGAAATGGCTTCATAGAGTAATAAAATAAGTATTGGTGAGGTACCTTCAGATTGGACAAAAGCAGTAAATGAACCTATCTATAAACAAGGGAACAGGAAGGATTGCAACAACTATGGAGGTATGTCATTGATTAGTATACCAAGCAAAGTATTCACTGACATCTTGGAAGGGAGGGTGCGACCAGTGGTTGAGAAAAAGTTAGATGAAAACCAGTGTGGTTCAGACCACAGAGGGGCTGTCAGGGTCAGATTTTCAGTATGCGCCAGGTAATTGGAAAATGCTACGAGGGGAATAGACAGTTATGTATATGTTTTGTAGATCTAGAATGAAATGAAATGTCGTATGGCTTTTAGTGCCGGGATATCCCAGAACGGGTTCGGCTCGCCAGGTGCAGGTATTTCTCTTTGGCTCCCGTAGGCGACCTGCGCGTCATGATGAGGATGAAATGATAATGAAGACAACACATACATTCAGCCCCCGTGCCATTGGAATTAACCAATTAACGTTAAAATCCCCGACCCGGCCTGGAATCGAACCCGGGACCCTCTGAACCGTAGGCCAGTACGCTGACCGTTCAGCCAACGAGTCGGACGTAGATCTAGAGAAAGCATATGACAGGGTACCGAAGGAAAGGGTGTTTGCCACACTAGGAGACTACGGGATTAAGAGTAGATTATTAAAATTAATCAAAGGCATTTACGTTGACAATTGGGCTACAGTGAGAATTGATGGTAGAATGAGTACTTTGTTCAGAGTACTTACAGGGGTTAGACAAGGCTGTATTATTTCACCTTTGTCGTTCGTAGTTTACATGGATCATCTGCTGAAAGGTATAAAGTGACAGAGAGGGATTCAGTTAGGTGGAGATGTAGTAAGCAGTCTAACCTATGCTGGCGACTTGGTCTTAATGGCAGATTATGCCAAGTGCTTGCAGTCTAATATCTTGGAACTTGAAAATATGTGCATTGTGTATGGTATGAAAATTAGCCCTTTGAAGACTAAATTGATGTCAGTAGGTAAGAAATGCAAGGGAATTGAATGTCAGATTGGTGATACAAAGCTGGAACAGGTACATAATTTCAAGTATTTGGGATGTGTGTTCTTCCAGGATGGCAATAGAGTAAGTGAGATTGAATCACGGTGCAACAAAGCTAATATAGTGAGCTCCCAGTTGCGATAAACAGTATTATGTAAGAAGGAAGTCAGCTCTCGGTCGAAACTATCTTTACATCGGTCTGTTTTCAGACGAACATTGCTTTACGGGAGCGAAAGCTGGGTGGACTCAGGGTATCGTATTCATAAGTTAGAAGTAACAGACATGAAAGGAGCGAGATTTTTTTTGCTGGTACAAATAGGTGGGAACAATGACAGGAGGGTGCTCGGAATGAGGAGAGAAAGGCTAAGGTGGGAATGTACTCGATGGATGAAGCTGTACGCATTAACCGGCTTCGGTGGTAAGGTCATGTGAGGCGAATGGAGGACGATAGGTTACCTAGGAGAATAAAGGTTTCTGTTATGGAGGGTAAGAGAAGTACGCTGAGACCAAGACGACGATGGTTAGACTCGGTTTTTAACGATTTAAAGATAAGATGTATAGAACAAAATAAGGCCACAGCACTAGCTGCAAACAGAGGGTTGTGGCGACGTTTAATAAATTCACAGAGACTTGCAGGCTAAACGCTGAAAGGCATAACGGTCTATAATGATGATGTTATTATTATTACTATTATAATCCTCATCGTCATCTCACTCGAGATATGCAGGTCGTCACTGGGCGTCGAATAGAAAGATCTGCATCAGGCGAGTCGAACATGTCCTTGGACACTTCCGGCACTAAAAGCCATACGATTAAAGATCCGTGTATGCTAATTATTTTACTGCTATTCCGTTATTCTTAATTATTTTCATGTGATCTATTATTATACCAAAATTATAGTATGTATATTTAGTACACGTTTAAGCGCGCTGAGTGTAATTAGTGTGTTAGTTTATATGTTTTTATGTTCTTTCTATGTGTAAATTAGTTATTCGTTATTAATGAAATACCATCTCAAATTATGAATATTTTAATAGTATTTATGTACTAGCTGATGTACTGGTGTTTCGCTACGGAATTCTACATTGTATACAGAATTCTAGGTTAGGTACTGTACACGTTGTGAGTAAGATTGTAATAAATTGCATAGCTCTTAACATTACCCTAGAAGCGTAACGGGGAAATCACGAAACGTCTCTTTTCTTTATGTGAAGACTTGGTTTGGGCCCTCTTGTGTACTATCAGTCACAATCAAGTTGGATAATTTTCATTATAATGGCAGACTCTCACTCTCATCCTCAGGAAAGACTGCCTTAGTGGTTTTCCCAACTGAAATCAACATAGGTCATTACAATGACGCCAGTAGGAATTTCTTGCTTAAAAGCAATCCTATCATATGAAATACTCGATCAAATGAAAAAAATATCCCCACATATTTTTTAACTTTTAACGAACAGTAGTACGCTGCCGATCTAACAGTCCAAAGTTCCAGAGCTGGAATGACCATGCCGCAAACGGTCGTGTGCCATGAACACTCTTTTATTTTTGGCGGGGGGGGGGGGGGGAGGGAGGGAGGATGGGGGTGAAGAGTGGAGAGTCCCAGGGCAAATACTATGCCTTTTTACTCTCTGCTTCCTAGGAGTATCCGATGAGTTGGAAAATTTCAATTCACTACACTGGTGGAGGAGTATCTATCTGACTTGGAGGCAAATTTTTTCCTACAGGCCACAGGAGAAACCCCCTCTTGGCTGCTAATTTGCTATAAAATGAATGTAAATTTAATAGAAATGAAGAGTAAGGAGCTTTTCTTAAGAAGCGGCTCGTTTCAGGGTTGAATTTTGAGTTATTTAGTGAATTGTGGTGCTGTAATTTGGAATAGGCCAAAATTGTAATTCTAGGCCGAGTCATAAGTGAGCTCTGCCATTATTCCGTTAATTGTGCACACTGATCTGTCCAATCAGCGCGTCAGAGTAGGAATCGAATAGCTGGAATACTATGATGAGCCAGCGTGTTACGTACCAGCAGAATTAGGAAATGTATGAACCAGAGGAATGGTATGCTAGAGAAGAAAGTTATCTAACTCCCCTGCTATTTCTCGTCAGTATTCAGGCAGGCTGTTATATTCGGTACGCAGCAGTAATGCCATCTATCGGTGATGAGTGGCAGCGTAAGCGACAAAGAACATCACAACAAACATTGGTCAACGTATTGTTATTGTTGATCAATTTTATGAGGTTTCGATATTGTAGGCCTTCACATTTAGTTTTCTTCCGACACTCAAATACCACTCTTATCATAGTCGGCACGGTAAAACTGTATAAAACATAAATGATCTAAAATTGTATTCACTATGAAAATGAAAACCTACAACCTGTTTTCCAATCATTGACCGGGTCAGGAATGGAATGAATGAAACAGATATAGGCTATTAGTACGATGGGGTCGCCGCTCCCAAAGTGATTTAGTAATGACAGATAGATGCTATGAAATGAGAATGGAGAGTGTTGCTGGAATGAAAGATGACAGGGAAAACCGGAGTACCCGGAGAAAAATCTGTCCCGCCTCCGCTTTGTCCAGCACAAATCTCACATGGAGTGACCGAGATTTGAACCACGGTATCCAGCGGTGAGAGGCCGACGCGCTGCCCCAGTCACACCGAGTTGATGAGTTTCCATTATAATACCAGGCCACTATGCCTAACGTCAGTCACATTTTAGATGGGTACATTTGTTTATAATCTGGGGCACCCTTTCCTACTTACAAATAGAATCGGGTAAACGAGTTTAAAAAAATGGACGTTCTCTTGTCTTCTGCTAGTCGAATCGAGAAGGGAATTATTCATTACAATGGTGCACAGGCGTTGGAGGACGACCCCATTCTTACTGCCAGTCAAAGTAGATGTGCGGAGGACTGATTATAATAGCAGACGCCCTCCTTCTGACAGTCACTATCGATTTGCAAAGTATTTAATAACAATGGCAGACAAACACTTTCTAGATCGCTTCAAATCGACTTCAGTGAATAAATATAGATGGATGATTACCTTCATTTACAGAATAACTGCTGTTAAATGGTACATCATATCGAAAAACGGATTGTACGATAAGACGCCTCTGGGCACATTTAACGATCTAAATGGCTGGTCCTATGATATGTTCAAGTATCTCATCTATTTAAAGGTAACATGGTTTTAGAAAAGTTGGGTGAAATTGGTGTAAGCTTTTCACATATTGAATTACTTTTCAGATACTTATGTGACAGTTTAAAACATAGAATTTGGCAGTGATTCAGACCATCAATTATAAGTGTACAAGGTGCAAAATTTAGGTAAAATTCAGAAAAAGAGCCCAATTTAACGTATGAGGGAGAGATACGACAAAAAGTCATAGGACCAAAGCTGTAGATCACTTCAAATTGAACGGAGATTGTGCCATCCGTTTTATGATACGACTTACCGTTTAGCCAACAAATACCTCCAAAGGAATGTCTGCACAATCATTAAAATGCCTCAATATTTCGATATATATCGGGGTAAAAAAAAAAAAGGGAAAATTTTGAACATCTTGAAATTTTTCCGTCGGTTAGAGGCTAAAAACTATAATTTCGCCAAATTTCAATTTTCTACCTCGTCTGGCAGGTTGTACCACCATCTTGATTTGGGGAGACGGGGGATAAAAAAGGAAATTCCTGAAAAATTTTTAAGCCCAAGAAACGTACAGGTTGTCATATACGACTGCGTTTTTATGCTGAGCCCAAACTTCGAAGCCCCCCAGCGTGCCCCTTCAGGGAATTTTGAGAATTTTCGATTTTTCTAGGAATCCTGGTGTCATCAGATTCTCCGCTACCAAGTTTCAAATTTCTGAGATATCTGCAAGTGCCTTATTAATTCACGTCTATTTTCATTTTTATACCTTTATATATATATACTGTAGATCGCTCCAGACCGACTTGCTTTTATATATATAGATATAATACGTAGCCTTAATCTGATTAGATGTAAGAGAAAGCCATCTAGCCCTAATCTTGCCGGAATAAATAACTAACTAAATAAATAAATAGCCATTTGTATTAGTAAACACATAGGAAGTTATTTCGTGTTCACAGCCAAAGCCAGAAAGCATAATGTCAAGAAAGCGAAATCTTGTACCTAACTTTCTGAATGCACTTTCAAGGAATGAAGTATAATAATATGACAGTGAGTGATCTCCCTCTTCTATCACAAACGGAGAGAATTTCGAGTTGTCGTTGTTGAAGTTGATTAAAATTATAATTATGTTTGGAATATTGTTGTCACCTATGGCATATAATTACTGTCGTGTGAATCTTGTTTGTGTTTCGGTGAGATTAGTTCTAGAATATTCTGTGTATCCCTATAAATGTAGCCTACGATCTGAAAGAAAGCTTGAGAAAAGTTCCAAGTGGAACTATCATGGTCCACGGGAAAGGAATCCAGTCTATGGATATTCGCAACAGAGGGTTACACTCCATCGACACGAGTTGCCAAGGTGCTCCTTGCGCTGCATGTTAGTGGAAGGCCGTGATCTACAGATCCATTGCACGACAGGGCAAAGGATCTAGGCACTTCATTACCGGTTATATGATTGCCAGTTATACTGAATGTCCGGCTCCATGGCTAAATGGTTAGCGTGCTTGCCTTTGGTCACAGGGGTCCCGGGCTCGATTCCCGGCTGGGTGTATGTGTCGTCTTCATCATCATTTCATCCTCATCACGACGCGCAGGTCGCCTACGGGAGTCAAGTCAAAAGACCTGCAACTGGCGAGCCGAACTTGTCCTCGAACACTCCCGGCACTAAAAGCCATACGCCATTTCATTTCATTTTTTATCTGAATGATATATTATCAGTCTCCGAAAAGCAAAACATTAGTTAGTGAGACATACAGTAAAGCAATAGCGTTGTTGTTATTATTATATAGTATCTGGAAGGAATTCGAAAATTAGTGTGAATCTTTCGGCTATTCGTCGTTTCTACTATGCAGGGCCAAATCCACATGTTCGACAAAGTTCGCACCCGCAACCGCACAGGTGTGGGAAAAAGCGGTAGAAAAAGGAGGAGTTCTAATGCTCACTGAGGTATGGGAGATATGGCTCGTAGAATTGTTTTTTTTCCTTTTTCTGCATTCACCACCATGTCAAGTAAGAAGGGGTCTACTTCCAAAGGTCGGTCTCAAACTGAACAGTTGGATCCAAGACGTAGGTCTCACGCTGTTTCTGGTTTATTGCCATAATATCAGCTCTCTTGTTACAGTCACATGACGAAACGCAGTGTACTTCTTCAAAGACTTGTCATTTTCTAGATCGTAGCGAAGAGGCCAATGCTGCTCGAACACGATGACGCCTCCTGTTCCCCTGCAGCTCACTCTTGGTACAGAATCCTAGTACATGGCCAAGGATTTCAATCTCAATACATCCTTCATAGCGGCAGCGGTTTGTTCTGATTATTCTTCCCGGAACTGCTCGTACTGTGTAGAGATGAGAAGAATGCAAGAATGAGGAATGTGGCCTGCAAGCACGAACTTCTTGTTCTACCCAGACAGATCGGCTCTTATCTGCTACACGAGAACATTGACTCATAGTTTGCAGTTTGCTGGATTACAACTGACAAGAGCGAAGAACTGCCAGTAGAAGATAATATAAAGTCGCCTGGGTAGTAGCGCAGTTGCTATGGTAACCATTGCGTCACTGGCTCTGCTGGTGAAAACCCCTTCGCCCCGTGCCTCACCTGGCATATAAATTCTGCTGATCTCCCAACTATACAGCTGTTATATTTCAAGGCATCTTTCGAGCACTGAGGAAATACCTGTCGGTGAGCTCACCAACTTATTAAGTTTTGGACGTCCAGATTGTGGGAAATCTAGGTTTCAAACTCTCGATTTCTGAGTTTTTCTTACTTGACGACCAGTTACATTGTCTCCATCGTTTAGACAAAATATCCAAAGCTGATAATGCAATATCCCTCTCAACGACCTCGTACTTGATGAAAGTGTACGTCTTTCATCTGGGCAAAATTTTCTACATGTCATAGTGCTGGATATAAGGTTCCCACTCTGCTTTTACCAGCCCAAGCCCAAGAAATTTCTTAGGTTCATATAGCATGGTGTTGGGACAGTCATGGGCTAAAACTATTATTTCTTTAACTGCTCCTCGCAGTATTTTATCACATCGTGTAGCGGTGCTTTCCTTATTTTAGTCAATGTGGTGCACTGTAAGGGACAAACCAAAGTAGGTCATCTGTATTAACTGATTATTGGTAATTTTTGGTCAGATTTTAAAAGAGCTGAACTTGTTAAATTTGAAATATTCTTACGGACACTTGAAATAACTGATGTTGTATTAGAAGCTTACACAGAGATTTTGCAGATACTGTACGATCCGTAAGAGAGTAATACATGGAATTGTCTGCAGATCTTATAACTAGAGAGGTGAAGCTACCTTCTTTCACACAAAAGAAATAATGCTCTTTAATAGATTTACTTTAAGAACCATGGAGGCAACTTGATAACGAAATATTTAATAGAGAAACAAAAAAATGCAAAATATATACAGGTTTTTACCTACTTTTCAACATATGGACCAAGTTTCTCGAGATATTCACCCTGCCCCATTCCCAATCAAGACACCAAGTTGAATATGCTTCGTTCATAGAATTCTTTCCCCTGGGTATACAGATACCTGTACACGACCGATTTCACTTCTACCTTTCTCTGTAGATCAGTGGTTCACCTCTGTAGCGTAACGGTCAGTGCCATTTGATGCCTTTCTCCGAGGCCAGGGTTCGATTCAACATACTGTCAGTTTAAGAATGACAGGAGGGATGGTATATGGGTATATGCACCTCATCCCCATGGGGGCGTGTGCCCGAAGAGAGTCGCACCACCTCAAGGTTAAAAGGGCACTACTTTACTTTGTGGAGCAGTGATCGGGTAGTCGAATCTTTGAAGGGCAGAAGAAAGTCTATTCAGCACTCCATGTTGTACGATGTCGGCATATACTGAATCTCTGGTGACACATTAGGTCACCTGGCAGAATTAATTTAAAAAAAAAACATAGGTACCCATGGGAGATCCTGTTTATTCTGCCATATTGTAGAGTGAAATAGAACGTCGAAATTGGCGGTTAGGCAACCGAAGTGGCGCCAAACAAACGATGCGTTAGTCGAGTCCATATTATTATTACCTCTTCATATGAACCACAGAGTTGACCTCCTGGGAAAAAAATGTCGTATGGCTTTTTAGTGCCGGGAGATCCCAGGACGGGTTCGGCTCGCCAGGTGCAGGTCTTTCTATTTGACTCCCGTAGGCGATCTGCGCGTCGCAATGAGGATGAAATGATGATGAAGACAACACATACACCCAGACCCCGTGCCGTAGGAATTAGCCAATTAAGGTTAAAATCCCCGACCCGGCCGGGAATCGAACCCGGGACCCTCTGAACCGAAGGCCAGTACGCTGACCGTTCAGCCTACGAGTCGGACGACCTCCTGGTAATTTCTGAGAATGCCAACTTCTTTATGATAACGCTCGCTCGCCGCCACCCCCACTCCGCCCTACCGTTTGGTTTCTGTTCGTGCAGAAATTGAAAAGTGTGGGCTGAAGCTACTCAATCATCCACCATACAGCTCAACCCTTCGGCTCAGGTGGAAAGCAAATCGGTCATGCGCAGGTCACTGAGCTCCCAGGGAACGCAGGTCTATGGACGAGGCATATTCAACTTGGTGCCACGATGGGAGAAATGTCTCGAGAAGTCTGATTCATATGCTGAAGAACGTTTCGTTTTTGCGCATTTTTTTCCTCTGTTATAAGATATGTTATGAGCTACTTTTCGATGCCCCCTCACAGTAAGCGGGAAGTAACTTGACGACACTCTGTTTTAGAGCGAAGAGTGGTTTACAAGGAGATGGCGACAGTAACATCCTATATTCGAAGATCAAGGTGGACAGTGTTTCAAATGTCAGTATCTCCACCATGGAGGTGAGCAAAGATGAGACGGACAATGTTAGTGAAGAGCTCAGTGAATCGCATGAGATGGACAGTGTTAGTGACGAGGTTAGTGAATCAGCATTCTCACATCTCCAGGTCATTGAAATGTTGATGTTTTTGTTATCTCTTCATTCAAACACGAGGGATATTTTAGTCATCTGTCCCATTTATTTGTGTTCGTTAGTTTATGATTTATGGTAACCAGTCATGTAATTGTTCCGTGCTTCCTTGTTGCCGATGTTGACATAGTTCTAACAGGACTAACCAAAAGATACTATCTGACTGGATTGAAGGAGAAAATCTCGGGTAAATAAGTCGAGCGTTTGCCATGGTGTAGAATCGTATCCTCATCTTATCCCATCAGTCCTGTCAATTCCACCTCCTTAGTGCAACGGTTAACACTATTGGCTGCCTTCTTCAGGGTCCGGGTTCGATTTCTGGTATGCGGTCAGATAGGTACGCTCAATCGCACAGAAACTGGCCATCGCAGAAGATAACATTCTTTCAAAATTCTCGTGTTTGAAATAGGATGAACATATTGTGCAGGTGGTAGGACTCCACGTATTATCTCTTCGCCCAGAGGCTATCCACATTTGACGAATATCCTCGCGTTTCGAGAATGTACAAAATTACATTTCTTTGCCGGCCAATTTTTGTGCGTTTGAGTGTACTTGCAGCTCATCTTCATTGGATGTGTTCCTGAAAAAGATATACGAATATTAAGGTAGGTAGAGCAATAATGTAAATCCTCGCATGAAGTGTTGTTTGGGAACATAGACGTTTAAATCACAGTACTTACGTCATCCCGAGCGACACGAGAGCTAACACGATGTACACTTCTTTGGTGTCCATTCAAAGAAACGACAAACTGAAGGGTACTGGCATGGTTGGCATGCCCATGGAGGGCAGGCTTGCGTCACATTTTCTGCAGCTGCAAACAAAATCTTGAAGATCGTTTCCTACTAGTTGATGATAATTATTTTGATGCCATCGGCTTTCAGAGAGAGCGTAGTAAATAATTCCAAATTCTTAAAGTTAAATAACATATAATTTCAGCTTTAGTTCGAAATTTAATTTTGTATATCTAATTATTTTTGGATATATTTTAAATATACCGTTGTCATTGTCATCAGATTTGTTCGACCCTCGAGGTGATAACCTTGAATCTAACCTTGAGAACGCACCGGAACCATTCTGGGCACGAGGAAAGAATATGATAATGAAAACACGAACTATATAGTAAGACAAAACACACGTTCAAAGTAGCGAAATCAATTAATTGTTATGAAAAATGAGGCAGGGATGACCTTCGTCACATATCTTGGTTAAACGTCTGCGTTCCTGACGGATATGTCTCTGAAGGATGCATGTGCTCATTCTTTTCCATCGTGAATTCAATAATTTCAAATGCTAACAGATTACGCGGCTTGTCGCGAACCTGCTTGAAGTTACAAAACAATGTGTTGGTCATCATTCTTTGCTATCTAGAGTGCTACATTGTTGGGTATATTTTGTGAAGCTGAAGGGAAGTTTGAAATGGCTTATTTCTACATGCAAAAGTAGAATTTTTCGCCTGACTTCACCAAATCTTAACTAAGACACTTCAATTTATTAGAATAGAATAGAATTTTATTCAGTTATTATGTTACATTCAATAGACATTGCCAAAAAGAAGAAAAAAACCCAACATAATATACGCTACATAGACAGACTGAGAATAATGTATAATTTCAGCATATAACACATTAATTTCGAAGTGTTCATGCACGATGCATGAGAAATCATTTATTAAGATTATTTCAAGTGAGCGACGATATGGCTTAAACCAGTCTTTTGTAACCTATAACGAGGTACATCGTCTTGGTTAGCTGACCTGGTGTTATATTTATGAACATCACTTATGAGCTTCATTTAGTCTGTTTCTGCATATACAGAAGTGAATTTATAAACATATGTGTTCATAACAGTCATGACAGAGAGCTACATGCGCCGTCATAGACGATACTATGAACTATAGTGGCCTAGGACGTGGCACTCTACAGTTCTGCTGGCAATAGTGTAGCTCAGATACTTTCCAACAGATACCTAGCTCAATGGTAGAGCATCCGATGAGAAATTGAAAGGTTGTGGATTCAGATCCCAGTCGTGTCCGGTTAGCCATTTCTTTTCTGTTCGCAGTGTCTTTTGGATATGTGCTGAACTCATATATATATATAACTAGCTGTTACCCACGGATTCGCTCGCGAGGTTTTCGTAAATTGATAAAAATTAATTGTTCCTAGGTACTGCAATAAGACATTATATGAAAATCCCTAAAGTATAAAAACTCGCCGAAAAATTGCATTTCATTTACGCCAGAATCTCTTTGTAAACCACGTTTGTGGCATTGCTTTTTAGGTCTAAAATGACCAAGCTACTGGCAGAGCTAAATCTGGAACATGCGACGTGGAACTCTACATGTAAGACAAAAAAGGGGTTTCTTTATTTCTAAAG
The DNA here is from genome assembly GCF_040414725.1 of Anabrus simplex. Classification (NCBI taxonomy): domain Eukaryota; kingdom Metazoa; phylum Arthropoda; class Insecta; order Orthoptera; family Tettigoniidae; genus Anabrus; species Anabrus simplex. The sequence continues at coordinate 470,423,835 of NC_090265.1, read as the reverse complement.
GAGATTACAAACACCAATTTTCACGCCTGTAACATGTTAAGTTTATGAGATAAACTGTAGATATACTAATTTTACAAACTGCTCCACTCCTTGGCTGAGAGTTCATTGTTGAGGCCTTCGGATCACAGAGTTCCGGTTTCGATTCCGGGCTGGGTCGGATGTTTTAATCGCGAGTGTTAATTCTTCTGGCTCGAGGACAGGTTGTTTGTGTTTGTCCCAACACTCTCCTCTTCATATTTACTCAACACACCACATTACCAACCACAACAGGAATACGCAATAGTAATTACATCCCTACACATAGGGTTGGCGTCAGGAAGAGCATCCAGTCGTAAAACAATATCAAATCCACATGTGCGACACAGTTCGCACCCGCGACCCCACAGGTGTGGGAAAACCAGTAGAAGACAAGAAGATACTCATTTTCAATTATCACCCGATTTTTAAAAAAATTTCACCCTCTTAAGTGGATTTTCCAGAAATAGTGCGTTCATTTATTTTTAAAAGAGATTCCAAGTACAGCCTACCAATGTTAACGCCTGTGACATCTTCCGTTTCAGAGATTTATGTATCCTCATCTAAATAATTCAAGTTCTTCCTCACTTCTTTTCAACCCTCACACAAACATTTGTGTTCTTTTATTTTAAAGGAGATTCCAAATACCAAATTTTATGTCTGTAACATGCTAGGATTTTGTGATAGGGTAAACCATACAGTGATGGGCATTAACATAGTAATGGGCACTGGAATTACAAGGAGTGTAAAAATAAGCCTTCTGGCAGCGGTATGCATCCATTATTTGTACCTCTGTGTCAAAAGTACTCTTAGGTATATTCCTATGCAATCTCCATGGTCTGTGGCCACGCAATGAGCACAAGCATAGTTTGTTTGTTAGTGTTGTGGAATCCATGTTGGTTTGGTATTGAATCCTTATCAAATTGTTAAGAAGAGTGTATCCAGTTATTAAGGAGGTAAGAAAATATGCTACTATATATTCCGAATCTGCTGTTTAAATATGTTAGCCTGAGTTATAATTATGTTTTGATATACTTATTGAACTTCTACCAACTAACAATAACCTACAAATGGCTGTGCCCATAACTGTGACTGTTTGCAACTGAGAAAACAGTGATGGGCATTGGGTGCCCACCACTGTAATTTATGAAACTTTGAGCATTATACATTTTTATTTCATCGATGTTTTCACTATGCCCTCAGTGTATACATTTTAACAATAGAACACATGTAAAATGGTGTGGAGAATTATCTAACTGACTGTACCTGTTCGCTACACAGCTAAGGAGTTTGAGCCTCCATGGACGTTAACATACTCTTGCTATCTACTTAATATGGACTCCATGAAAGTAATAGTATAGTAGTCTTGGTGATGTTTGATGCTGTTGTAGCAGAGGATGATTCTTTGTAAGAATAAATCAGTAACCCTATGACATTTCAGTGTTCTTATGAAGTAAAACATTACATAATGGTGCCGAAACCCGTTTATGGAACGATTAGCGGCTAGAAAAACGCGGACAGACAACGGTAAGCAGCATCACGCAACATCGCCGTATCAACAAGAAACCAGCTAACCCAAGTAAGATCTCTACTTACATTCAATTTCTTAAGCAACGGATATACATTTGAAGGAATATACGTAATTATATACATTACGAACAGACTCATTTGAAGTGTTACGAAACATCAGTGTACGTTTCAAAGTGCGTCGCAAAAACAGTGAATATTACAAGTGTGTAAAGCCTCTGTTGACAGGATCAGTACTATAACCAACACTTAAGATTTAACCGTCGTAAAAACATAATACGGAAACCCGGACTGTTTACGAATACAGTGTAACTTCAGGTTGCAGTGAAATACCAATTACATTACAGATATAGGTTAAAGACAGGAATACGGTGATGTCCATGTACGTAGTGTGTGTTATTTTCGTTAACGGTATTCGTGCATAATTCAGTTCAGTGAAACATGGAAAATACGAATATTAACCCACCTACTGCTCAGTTTACAGTTTCAAATGCAAACATTTTACAAACTGAAAGACGCATTCGAACAGCAACCAGATCGTCGGAAACTAGACTCATTCAAAGACTACGAACAGCGATCGAAGATGGATATGATGACATCGAAATGGAAGTATTAGCGCAAAGATTACACGAACTACTACTAGATTCGAACGAAATTCAGAAACGGATACAGGCGTTGCAGGAAGACGATGCGAACGAACGGGATGCAGAAGAGTGTGAAAACCGTCAAATAGAAGGCCGAAAACCAATTGCAATAGCAAACAAGCACTTCATAAGAACACTGAAATGTCATAGGGTTACTGATTTATTCTTACAAAGAATCATCTTCTGCTACAACAGCATCAAACATCACCATGACTACTATACTATTACTTTCATGGAGTCCATATTAAGTAGATAGCAAGAGCATGTTAACGTCCATGGAGGCTCAAACTCCTTAGCTGTGTAGCGAACAGGTACGGTCAGTTAGATAATTCTCCACACTCCATTATGTAATGTTTTACTTCATAAGAACACTGAAATGTCATAGGGTTACTGATTTATTCTTACAAAGAATCATCTTCTGCTACAACAGCATCAAACATCACCAAGACTACTATACTATTACTTTCATGGAGTCCATATTAAGTAGATAGCAAGAGTATGTTAACGTCCATGGAGGCTCAAACTCCTTAGCTGTGTAGCGAACAGGTACGGTCAGTTAGATAATTCTCCACACTCCCCACCTTGAGCCGTATCACGGTTGCTCAACTCCAATGGATGTACCAGTTGAATGGGTCTTCGAAATACTCTCCCCTCTTTGTCAGTCAGCTCACAGGACCTGATCTTCCCATCTCGTCCCACGATGAGTTTGGAGATTCTAGCTATCTTCCAAATTTGCCTTGGTAGTTTATCGTCGCTTAGTAGCGCCAGATCTCCATGTTGAAGAAGTGGACGATTCTGGTTCCGTTGCTGAACTTCATGGAAACTATTTAGATCCAATAGATACTCGTTCCTCCACTGCTTCCAAAATGTGTTCAGTGCAGACTGTTTTTCTATCCACATCTGATTCATTTCTTCCTTTGTTTTGTTACTATCTTCAACATTGGTCTTTCTGTCTGGTAGCCTTGTTGTGTTATCACCAATAAGAAAATGTGCTGGTGTCAGCGCACGATGCTGAGGATCGTTTTCCACATACGTCAAGGGTCTACTGTTGATTGTTGCTTCAATTCCGACGAGAACTGTGTAAATTTCTTCATCATCGAACCGCCTGCTTCCTAAGGCTTTCTTCAAACAGCTTTTCACTGTCTGTACCATTCTCTCTACAGCTGTCCATACTGCAGAGACAAAGAATACACAATTGCATGAGATGTTTTTGAACACAGCTTTAGTATGGATTTCTGATCGCAACGGCAATCAGCATATGACAAAAATACTACTTGATGCCGGAAGTGAACGCAGTTATATCGTCAAAGATCTAACAGATAAACTAAACTTGGAAAACATTGGAAAAGAGTCCTTAATTATTTCAACGCTTGAACATCACGGTAAAGCAACAATACGCAACCGAGTACGATTTCAACTTACAGGAGCAGCCACGGGAACTGCAATCAACATAGAAGCTTTAGAAGCTACACATACTTTTCAAGCTCTGAGACCAGTTCCAATGGATATTAGGCAACAATTCAGCAGTTTAAAATTTGCAGATGCTGATGAAATATCGAAGAACATCTCTATTGGAATATTAGTTGGCGCTGATTACCATGAACGTATCTTCCAAGATGACATCATCCGCTTATCAGACTCACTCACCATTCGCAGAAGTATTTTTGGTTGGATTCTATTTGGAAGTCGCACTGGGATTTCGATAAAAGAAACAAATTCATACTTCATTCACTCAGAAACAGACAACCTATTGAGGAGATTCTGGGAGCTAGAGAGCATCGGAATCAGGGATGATGAAACTCGCAAATTCACAGCCAAGGAACAGAAGATCTTGACAACAACCAATGAACAATTTGCGATAACTGAAAGACGGTGCACAGTATTCCTACCTTGGAAAAAGGATGAACCTAATCTACATGACAACAGGAATATTGCATTAAAGCGTTTCGATAGTTTGAAGAAGCGATTTGCAAGAGATAAGAAATACGAAGAACGCTATGTACAAGCAATGCAGAAACACATTGAGAACGAACAAGTTGAATTCTGTAGTGAGGAATCACAAAGAGGAAAAACATTCTTCATGCCACATCATGCAGTAATTCGAGATGATCATGAAATAACAAAAGTGAGGATCGTATTTGACGCTTCTTCACATGAGAAAGGCGAATTGTCTTTGAACAGCAACTTAGAATCTGGCCCCAATCTGAATCCAGATTCAACAGCAACCTTACTTCGGTTACGAACGTTCAACAAATACATTGCAGCAGACGGGAATCAGAGCTTTTTACAGTTGATTCTGAATGAGAAAGACAGAGATTCCACTCGTTTTTTCTGGTTTAAAATGATTCGTTCAGAAGAAGGGTGGCTGAGAACCAATGAGACCACAATATACCGTTTCTGTCGACTCCCATTTGGGCTGACATGCAGCCCGTATTTGCTGGCAGCAACTTTCAGACAACTAGCAACGGTTATGAAAGACAAATATCCAAACGCATTAAGAATTCTAGAAGACAACGTGTATGTTGACGATCTAGCAGCAGGCGGAGACACGGATGAAGAATTGATAGACATTTATACAGAGATGAAAAATTGTTTCAATGAGATCAGCATTCCACTTTCCAAATGGTTATCAAACTCAATAACAATGAACCAGGTGTGGCGAGAAACGAAAGAAGTGGTCCGCCAAAATACATCTATTTTAGGCATTCCAACTGATACGGATACAGATGAATTCTACTTCTCGTTCGAGAATACCGTAAGTACAGCAGCACTCATGCCCTGTACTAAAAGAGTTGTTCTGAAGACTGTAGCAAGAATCTACGATCCATTAGGCCTCCTATCACCAGCAACAATTACAGGAAAGATTATTTTCCAAGAAACTTGGCTGAGAAACCTCGACTGGGATGAGCTTTTGCCACATGATTTAGTTCAGAAGTGGAACCACTGGCTAGAAGGTTTAAAAAGCTTACACACAGTTAAAATTCCACGATGGATAGGATCTTGGATCAAGCAAGACCAGACCAGAGAACTGCACATTTTCAGTGATGCCAGCGAACGAATATATGGCGCAGCAGTTTACATCAAGACGACCATAAACGAACATGTCAGGATCGAATTAATCACAGCCAAAAATCGACTCGCACCAGTTCAGAAAATATCCTTACCACGACTAGAACTCATGGGAGCTATCATAGCAGTTCGTCTTTCGGAGTATGTCAAACGTGAACTACACTTGGAACTACACCACGTCCAATTTTGGACCGATTCAACCATTGTATTACACTGGATAAGAGGAAACGCGTCGGAATGGAACGTGTTCGTCTCGAACAGAATACATGAAATTCATCGAAGGTCACACCCAACACAGTGGCGTCATTGCCCCGGCAAGGAAAACCCTGCAGATTATATAACACGAGGGCTAACAGCAAATCAACTGCGTGAAAGTAACTCATGGTGGCATGGTCCAGACTGGCTTATAAAACCAGAAGAGTATTGGCCGAAATCAGTTGAAATATCACAAACAGAACTTGATAAAACAGGAATAGAACGAAAGAAAACAGTTTCCCATGCTACCGCAGCTAAACAGACAGAAGCGATTTTCGATATTACAAGATATAGCAGATTAACCAAAGTTCTCAGGATTACAGCATGGATTTGGCGATTTACACGAAATACACGCTGTCAAGAAAAAACGTTAGGCCCACTACAATTAGACGAAATTCAAACTGCAAAGCTGTTTTGGATTAAACATTCACAGAGAGAATCGTTCCCAGAAGAAATAGAAGCACTACAGAAAAGGTCAGAACTACCCAAGCAGTCCAAAATTAGAAACTTTTCTCCATTCATCAAACATGGCATTCTTAGAGTTGGTGGACGTTTACAATTTGCCGGTTTAGATGAAAACGAGCAACATCCCATTATTTTAAATGGTGACCACCATTTCACAAAACTGTTAGTAGAAGAGGAACATAAAACCCAATTCCATGTAGGAACTCGAATTTTGTTGAGCATTTTAAGGACAGACTTTTGGATACTTCGAGGACGACAGATCATCAAGAAAATCATTAGACAGTGCTTACCGTGCAAAAAACTTAAAGCAAAGGCAGCTTCGGAAGTTGAACCCCCTCTTCCGGCAGAACGCGTAACTCCTAGCAGACCATTTGAGACCACTGGTGTGGACTTCGCAGGTCCGTTATATTCCAAGAATGGAGGCATATTACGGAAAAGATACATTGCATTGTTCACATGCGCTGTAACACGCGCTGTACACTTGGAGCTTGTGACAGATATGAGTACGGAGAAATTCATTCACGCCTTACAGCGATTTATTGGACGAAGAGGTTTATGTCGAACAATTTGGTCCGATAACGCACGAACATTTAAGAAAGCTGAAAGAGAACTTAGCACATTATGGGAAAATCTGAAAACAGAAGACATTGTGCATTTTTTGAATGGTAAAAATATTCATTGGCAATATATAGTCGAACGCGCTGCTTGGTGGGGAGGATTCTGGGAGAGAATGGTACAGACAGTGAAAAGCTGTTTGAAGAAAGCCTTAGGAAGCAGGCGGTTCGATGATGAAGAAATTTACACAGTTCTCGTCGGAATTGAAGCAACAATCAACAGTAGACCCTTGACGTATGTGGAAAACGATCCTCAGCATCGTGCGCTGACACCAGCACATTTTCTTATTGGTGATAACACAACAAGGCTACCAGACAGAAAGACCAATGTTGAAGATAGTAACAAAACAAAGGAAGAAATGAATCAGATGTGGATAGAAAAACAGTCTGCACTGAACACATTTTGGAAGCAGTGGAGGAACGAGTATCTATTGGATCTAAATAGTTTCCATGAAGTTCAGCAACGGAACCAGAATCGTCCACTTCTTCAACATGGAGATCTGGCGCTACTAAGCGACGATAAACTACCAAGGCAAATTTGGAAGATAGCTAGAATCTCCAAACTCATCGTGGGACGAGATGGGAAGATCAGGTCCTGTGAGCTGACTGACAAAGAGGGGAGAGTATTTCGAAGACCCATTCAACTGGTACATCCATTGGAGTTGAGCAACCGTGATACGGCTCAAGGTGGGGAGTGTGGAGAATTATCTAACTGACCGTACCTGTTCGCTACACAGCTAAGGAGTTTGAGCCTCCATGGACGTTAACATACTCTTGCTATCTACTTAATATGGACTCCATGAAAGTAATAGTATAGTAGTCTTGGTGATGTTTGATGCTGTTGTAGCAGAGGATGATTCTTTGTAAGAATAAATCAGTAACCCTATGACATTTCAGTGTTCTTATGAAGTAAAACATTACAAATGGTATTTGACACTGATGGGCACAGTGCCCATCACTGTGATTCTCCCTTATTTTTATATTTCGTTAAGTTTATCAAGAGAAATATCCTAACAGATAATTTAAGCAGATATTATTCCACTAAATACGTACTTTAAGGGCGTAAGCATCATAAATAAGGCTAAGTGAATGCAAAAGACGTAATATATTTTTATTCATAAAAGTTTTCATACAGTTGTTTACTTCGATTCCATAGGTTTGTTTGTTTTATTCCAGCTCCAAAATGCCAAATAAAGGAAAGGAGCCCTATAGAAAAGAAAGTCTAATGGCTGCAGTTGCTGCGGTACGCGATGGAGAGAAGATAAAAACTGCAGCAAGAAACTTCTGTGTTCCTAGGTCTACACTTCAGCGTTACCTTAAAGGACAACCTAAGTCTACATTTGGTCCCAATCCGATCCTTAGCGACAATGAAGAAGAAAGTTTGGTTAACTGGCTAATAGACTTGAGTAAGAAAGGTTTCCCTAGGCGAAGAGAAGATGTTCAACTCAGTGTGCAGGAATTCCTGAAATCAAACGAAAGGAAAACTCCTTTCAAGGATAACCTACCAGGAATTGGGTGGTACAAAGCTTTCCTTAGGAGATATCCGATCCTATCAGAAAGGACATCTGAGACTGTAACGAAGGCTAGTGCTAATATAAGTGAAGCAGATATTAGAAGATGGTTTAAAGAGATTGAAACATATCTGAAATCAGAAAATTTGTTTGATATACTCCAAGACCCATCAAGAGTGTTTAATGGAGATGAAACAAACTTTCAACTGTGCCCAAAGAATCAAAAAGTCATTGCTCCAAGAGGTTCAAAAAATGTTTATGAAGTTTCAATGGGAAATGAAAAGGAAACCTTGACAGTTATGTTCACATTTGGAGCCGATGGTTCAGTCTGCCCTCCAATGATAGTATACAACTATAAAAGACTGCCTAATGAGATTGTACAGTCTGTTCCAGATTCATGGGCATAGGCTGCAGTGACTCGGGCTGGATGAGATCCGAAGTATTCTTCGAATTTGTGGCAAATGTTCTTCATCCCCATTTAGTGAAAACACAAGTAAAATTTCCAGTGATACTGTTTGTGGATGGTCACAAGAGCCACCTTACATTTCAGCTTAGCGAGCTCTGTACTGAACTTCAGATAATTCTTATAGCATTATATCCGAACGCCACAAGAATTCTCCAACCAGCGGACGTTGCTGTATTTCAGCCAGTCAAGAGTGAGTGGAAAAAGGGAGTGCTAAATTGGCGTCGAGAACACCCTTCTGAAGCTCTCACGAGAAAGGACTTTGCTCCAGTGCTGGAAAAGATTGTGAATGAGAGAATAAAGCCAGAAACCTTGAAAAGTGGTTTCAGAGCCTGTGGTCTTGTTCCATGGAACCCAGACAACATAGACTTCACTAAATGTATTGGAAGAAAGTACAGAGTTGCCACTTCAACCGATATTAACAAAAATGTGAATAATTCGGATGAGAAGAACAAATTACTGACATTTCAAAAATTCTGCAGTATTGTTGGAGATGAGAGAATTGAGCAGTTCAAGAATATTGAGAAGGTAACTGAAGAAGAACACAGTGAAGAATTTTTTGTATTGTACAGACTGTATGAGGAATTTTTTGAGAGAAATGATCAAAATTCGGAGTTTGATGGACAGGATGTAGAACAGCAAACCAGAGAAACAAATTTGGAACAAACTGCTCTGGAGAATGTATATGTAGAACAAGAACAACCGACCCTCAGTACAGCTCCTCTACACATGAATGAATCGCCTCAGCCACGAACACCATCGTCAAGCAGTGTGTTGAAGCGTTCGGATGTTAAATCACTGGAAGACTGTCTTGTATGGCCTGAAACGCCCAAAGGGAAAAATCTACGGAATGTGCAACGCATGCCTTACGTGATAACGCCAAAGCAATGGAAAGACATCCATAAAGAAAAGGCAGACACGAAAGCAAATGAGGAGAGGAAGAAGGAAGACAGAAAGAGAAAAAGTTCCAAATAAACAAGAATGAAAGGGGTAACAAGAAAAGGAAGGATATTTTGCCTGTCATACGAGAGAGCAATGACCCCAAAATGACTGCAGCTACATCTGTAAAAAAAGTCTTGCTATTTGAGAATCGCAATGAACAATCTGGTGAGAGGAATCATGGTGACGAACACTTGAAGCAGAACACGGAAAGTCTGGCTGAGAGGAAAGGAGTAGCTGATTGTGAACAAGGCAGTACTTCTACGAACATCCTGAGTACAGGCGAAATGAAGATGGGAAGATGTTTCTTCGGGGCGTCAACAAGTAACTTCTTGCTGGAGAGCAAAACTAACAATTCCCTTCGAAAATCCGCCGAAATATTTTCTTCTGGACTTTGTTTCCAGTGTGGCGGTAGCCTTAATACTAAGATACAAGGAGTTTCCTGTCAAATATGTCAGAAGATATTCCACAAGAAATGCCTTCCCGTGGGAAACGATTTGCATCCAGCAGAAAATGAATCAGAGAATGAGAATACTTTCTTCTGCATAAATTGTTTGGATATAGTAGATTACAGTGGAAGTGATTAAACTAAGGAGATAATAGGTTTTGTGACTCCTTGGAAGGTATTTTCCTCTGTGCCCATCACTGTGTTTCAAAGTGCCCAAGTTAGTCTTCAAAGTGCCCATCACTGTCATTTTATGAATTTCTGAAATTAATATTTTATAGAAGGTCAGCAATTAATACTAAATATCTAACATATCATTCTTATAAAACTAGGAACACTTCACTATTCTCTTGCAATGAATGAAATATGTATCTCCATAATTATTCGGTGTATGTGAAATAAAACTATTTGAGCCCTCTTAAAGTGCCCATCACTGTATGGTTTACCCTATATTGTAGATAATCTCGCTGCTGGAAGCATACTGGAGCTGATGTTGCCATGGTTACGGCAGTTCATTTCTTTATCCGATGCCTAGAGCAGGGGTAGTGTGGTTACAATATCTCAATAACGGTTGGTTTATGGTTTTCGGGTCCGTAGGGCTTACCGAGTTTTGTTTTTTGCGTCAAGGGGCTTAAAATGATCTTTGCCTCGTCCTTGTATGACAAATTCGATATTTCGCATATATTAGCCTAGTATTTTTATATCTCCTCACGCCCCCCTCCCCCTCGAATAGTTTTGAAAATAAAATGTAGCCTATAGCACTTAGAGATAATGTATCTTTCTATTAGTGAAATAATTTTCAGAATCGGTCCAGTAGTTCCTGAGATTAGCCATTACATACAAACAAACATTACCTCTTTATATATTAGTATAGAAAAAACATGTCCTGACTGACTGACTGACTGACTGACTGACTGACTCATTCATCATCGCTGAGCCAAACCTAATGGACATAACGAAGTGAAATTTTGAGGACATATTTATATAAAAATGTAGGTGCTCGCTAAGGGAGGATTTTTGGATATTCCTTCGTTAAGGGGTGAAAAAGGGGATGAATTTTTAAAATGAGTGTATCTATATCTCAAAACTTTAAAAGTTTACGGATGTAAAAATTGGTATTTAGAATCTCCTGTGAAAGTAAAGAAACATAGGTAATTTGTTTTCGGACACTCCACTTAAGGGGAACTAAAAAGGGGTAAAATTTTAAAATGAGCATGTCTACAGTATATCTCATACCGAACATGTTACAGAAGTGAAAAATGGTATTTTTTATCTCTATTAAAATAAACATGTATTTTTGTTTTCGGAAAAAAACACTTGGTTGGGGGGTAAAAATGACTGAAAATAGGGTTGAATTATTTTTATTAGGATACTGATATCTCAAAAAATGAAGATGTTACACACGTGAAAATTTTATTTGGAATCTCCTTTAAAAATAAAGAAATACGTATTTTCTGTTTACGGAAAGCCACTTGAAAGGGGGGGGGGGTGGAAATTGAAAAATTAGTTGAATTATTTGTATGAAGATACTAATATCTCAAAAACGAAAGATGTTGCAGACGTGCAAATTCAGGAAAAACTTAAAAACTAACAAAATAACTGTAGAGACACCAGTTAACAACAAAACACGAAGGCAAAAGAAATAACGAGGAAAATTAAAGATTGAACGTAAAAGGAAGAGAAGAACCTATAGCTAGGCACACTAAGAAAAATACAGATATAACATATAAGTAACGGTATAGTAAGTAAAAAATAAATATTACATTATGTACAATGCGAAGAGAAAAAGGAATATGAAGAAAATGGACTAGGTTAAGTTAAGGAAGAATCGATTAAAGGAGGCATACTGTTGCTACTCCAACCACTACTCTTATACCTTCATATCTTCCACACAATATAAATAACATTTATTTGAGCGCCAGTTGCTTTTTTAAGAAAAACAACAAAATTCGGTAGAGCATACCTCTTATATCAATTATCTTAAGGCGTGAGGTGATAAACTCACATATCTGGCAATATACAGGGATATGGATCAGGACAATATTAAATTACTGTTGCATTTCCACAATTGAGGATTGTACATGGAGCTGGAATCACTTATTATAATTAAAATAAAACTGAGTTTATGACTATAATTTACGTCACAATGAACAATCATTGACGTCTTTTAATTTAACAAAATATATATATATATAGTGAGATTTGCGATACTAATAAAAGGAAAATTCAATCTAAACAAAAAAAATCTATTGGCATGAACTTGAAGTGAGATGTGATATCTCCGCTGATTACATTCTTCTTCATGTTATGAATGCATAACATGTCTGATGCTTTAATTACCTGATGTCTGCATACACTGCTGTTGAACTTGGACTTCTTGGGAAAACCTATGAGCTGAAGTCGGGAGCCGTCTGCTGTTATCTTCTTATATAACAAGGAGTTGGCCTACATACCATGTACGCGTGTAGGGAGCTCCAATGTAATTACGTCCACTCAATATATTATAAGTAATTGACAATATTATTGAAACATCTTGTGAAGTCCATCCTCACAAGAAGATGATGTTTCTTTATCAGCATAGTACCAGTCTCTGCTCGGATACAACCACCACTTGTAGACCTCCTCGATTATTACAAGACCTCTTGAAAAAACAACTCTTAGCTCTGACCATCACTCTAAGACCACTTCTTCCATTTGATACATCTGACTGTTACAAATGATCTGAATACCTCACGATGACGACTCATCTCGCTACTCTCTGTTCATCCCTTCCACTTCAACATACAGTAGCTGGCGAATACTGACACTTGGTCGCAATCACGTGCCCACGCACTGATGTCATCAGTCAAGTGTTGTCTAAGCGTGCCCAAGCGGATTGCAGATGACTAAGGGTGCGTCCAGACAGGATCCGTCTTGTCCGGCAATCCGTCTTTTCAGGCAACTGTGCTATGTGCGTCTTGAACAAACCTACCTGTGTTAATGGAGGTGGCCGCACAGAATGCGTGCGCGGCTTATCAGTCTTCTCCGCCGAGTCCGTCATCCGTCTTATTTCAAAACAGCTTGTTTCTAGACGCAGAACGGACAAGACGCAGTGATTATAATGAGTAGTGAGCCATCCAAAGAAGACATTATTTCACGGGTGTTCAAGTATCCGCCGCTGTGGGATTCATCCAACAAAGATCACAAGGACCGCAATGTAATCCAACGTATCTGGCGAGATTTAGCGACAGAATTAGGAGCAGACGAAGGTATGCAAATAATGTTATTAAAGTGCATTTAATTTAATATTGATACTGTATTTAATTAATATTAACTAATATTTCAAATTGTAATAATTCAGTATAGCAGAAGCAGAATGTATGTTTACAAAATGCAAGCACATGGAATGTGTTTATTGTTCTATTTCTATAACAAACGGTACTGCCATGGAACTTCTCCCTCGGGACTACAAAAGTACTGTGTGAATCTCTGCCTTATCAGTGAAGAGTGAAGATGCACTGGAGCCAGCGCAAGAAACTATTGAAAATGCTAGTAATGTCTCCGTTACGGAAATCGGTCAAAAAGCAGGACCCAGTCAAGACATCACACAAAACCCTAAGTCATTATCTATAGAAAGAAACACTCAAAGGCAAGACCTAAAGAAAAGAGGGACCGATCTGTACCGGCAGTCCATGTTGGAGTTTGGGGCTAAAAAATTTATGCTTCTTGAGAGGGACTTAACTGAGGATGAAGATGAAGATTTATTATTCTTTAAAAGCATGTTAAAAGATTTCAAATCCTTTCCGAGAGAGAGAAGAATGTTACTAAAGCTTAAATTTCAAGAGATGCTGTACAAGGAAATTACCGGTGGCTCAGTAGCTGACGGATTAAATCAACAACAATACTCCACGTCGCCAAGTACAACATTATCAACATGGAATGAACAGACTGACACTAGTATGGGTGACTACCAGGCACAGTTCTCTTTTATTAATAATGAATAACTCACAGTGATTTTCCATTATTTTGTATCTACCTGTACTTAATTTTTTAAAAATAAAAAGTCAATGATAGTGAAACTCTAAAGAAAAGTCTTACCTTAATGTAACTACTAGCCTTTCTTCCGTAGAAATTGGATCACGGTAATTTAATTTCACTTTTGACAGTCTGTCTCGAATGCTCTCATGAATAATGTGAAAGCAGTATTTCGACATCCTGAAGTACTCAGCAAATTTTTCATCGTGCTTCAAAAGTTTCGGAAATAATGTATAGTATTCGCCATAACTTCGTCTATCATTATTTCATGACACCAACTTCTCTCTTCACACAAACTTAATTTCAGTGCAACATTTTCACAGAGCAATAACCTCCGTCCTATCCTTCCCAGTGGCATGGTGAAGACTGACAAAACGGATGACTGATCCTGTGTGGCCACGCCGTATAAGACTGATAAGACGCTGTCGTATAAAACGCATCATGACGTGATGCACGCAGCGGAACGGATCCTGTCTGGACGCACCCTAAGTTTCCTGCGTCACCGGGAAATCTACTTTACATAACATTCTCAGTTAAACATAGATACTATGCCAGCTCATCTAGCCAGAGTTACAAGCCACAGCCTGACTATATGAAACCAACAAATCTCACTTACTACAATACAGAATAATTACAAACAAATTTCACTTAACCTATGATTAAATACAATAATATACGTGATACCTAATTATTACAGTCTAAATGATGAGAAACAGAATATATAAAATCTAATGAATCGGGTTAATAATAATAATAATAATAATAATAATAATAATAATAATAATAATAATAATAATAATACATACTGAATGGAATCTGTAACCCTGTTGTACGGTTACAATACAAAGGAAAAACGTCCAAGTTCCTGTCAGAAGATAAAGAGTTAGGAAGGGTCGGTATGCGGATAAATAAAGTTCTTTGAACGAGAGAGAGGAGGGAATACGAAATATGAAGGGGTGCATTAATCCTGGTTTTGCGAGTTGGAACATGTAGGGAAAAAAAGGATGCAGGTTCAGGAGAACGAAATAAACAGTTAACAGCGTTATATAGGAATCTAAGGTCAGCTACTTTCCCGCGACTAGATAACGGGCGAAGGTTTAACTTATCCAGTATTTGATTACTGCTCAAGTTTCGACAATCATAATACTCTTGTTCTAACAATAGCACAGAACAATGACTGCACGCGGTCAATGTGATTCAGATTAGTGTGAGAAGAGGTAGATCAAATGGGAGACGCGAATTCAATAAAAGGTAGGATGCAAGATACGTAGTAGGCTCTGAGGGCGTGGATATCGGTGATGTCAGAAAATCTATACAACAAACCGAGAAATAACATTGCTCGTGAGGTTATCTTTTGTATATGGTCGACAAATAACAATTTACTGTCAAACAACACTCGTAAGTCATTTTGTTCTGTTAGAGTTGGGGACGGGTTACCGAGGAGGGGGTATTTACTAAGACTAGGGTATTTACGAAGCGTGATCGAAATAGAGGAACACTTGGTAGGATTAGGCTTAAGACGCTATGTGGAGCACCATTCAGAGAGTGAGTTAAGCCGCTCTGTAAGGAGTTTACGTCTGATGAAGAATCGATTTGTTAGGATATTTTACAGACATTGCAAATAGTAGAATTTCACGCGAAACGGAGGATATAGTATTGATGAAATCGTCAATAAATAGGACAAAAAGAAGCGGACCTAGGCTGGGAAGTGGGCTCCGTAGGTTAAGTGACGCAGTAGCTCACATGGCTAGCGCGCGGTAGGATGTGTGATAGATGACAGTGCTCGTGGGTTAGAAGGTTCAAGTCCCATTCAAGTTTTTTTAAAGCCAATTACCTGGGATGTGGCAAGGTTGTATACTTACTACCAGTATTTTTCACAGACTGATTTGTTTATTTGGCCCTGAAAAGGGCCGTTGGTATGGAGCTGGGTTGATAGCGGCTAGGAAACATGTAACAAGATTTCAATTATCCATGTCGTTTAACTCAGCACCTGCTCGAACTGACGACCTCAATGGTCGATACAGAGCTGCGCGCGATTTTGTAAGGACCGTCTGGTTCGTTGCTGTCTAAGGTGACAAGGACTGGCTGGCTCTTGTGCATACACCAGTTGTTTTACATAGCCCCATAAAAAATCCAGAGGCGTAAGATCGGGCAATATGGCGCGCCAGGGCACAGGTCCTCTCCTTCCTATCCATTTATCAGGATACGTCGCATGGAGATGGTTCCGGACGACATCGCCCCCGCAAATCCAAATGGGGACTATTTACCTCCGAAAAATTTTACCCGAGAGGATGCCATCAACAGTACATCATCCATACAGAGAGAGGTGCATGTTCTCGGAAGTTAGTTACGGATGTAGCTTCCCGTTGCTTTCAGCCGTGTAGCTAAGCCGTGTTGAGAATTATTACAAGGCTATATCAGTCAATCATCTAGACTGCCGCCCTTGTAACTTCGGAAAGGCTGCTGCCCCCTTTTCGATGAACCATTCGTTAGTCTGGTCTCTCGACAGATATACATCCGATATGGTTGCACCTGTGACTCGGCTATCTGCTTTATTGGGACGCGCAAGTCTCCCCACCGCGGCAAGGTCAGATGGTTCGCAGGGGAGGAATGCGAAACATAAAGTTGTTGAATCTAAAAAGAAGTCATGAGAAGATTTTTGGTAAAAACCTGGAAAGGCTAGATCAAGCAGAAGGGAAACCTTTCTGCAAAGAAATAAAGAATCTTAGAAAGGGAGGGAGAAATGAAATGAACAGTGTTTTGGGTGATTCAGGTGAACTCATAATAAATCCCAGGGAATCACTGGACAGGTGGAGGTAATATTTTGAAAATCTTCTCAACGTAAAAGGAAATATTTCTGGTGGTGTCGCGAACAACCGAGCTCACAGGGAGGAGGAAAATATGTTGGTGAAATTACGATTGAGGAAGTGGCAAGGATGGAAAATAAACTCCATTGTCATAAAGCAGCAGGAATAGATGAAATTAGACCTGAAATGGTGAAGTACAGTGAGAAAGCAGGGATGAAATGGCTTCCTAGAGTAGTAAGATTAGCATTGAGTGTTGGTAAGGTACCTTCAGATTGGACAAAAGCAGTAATTGCACCTATCTATAAGCAAGGGAACAGGAAGGATTGCAACATCTATCGAGGTATCACATTGATTAGTTATACCAGGCAAAAATTTCACTGGCATCTTGGAAGGGAGGGTGCGATCAGTGGTTGAGAGGAAGTTGGATGAAAACTAGTGTGGTTTCAGACCACAGAGGGGCTGTCAGGATCAGATTATCAGCATGCGCCAGGTAATTGAAATATGCTACGGGAGGAATAGACAGTTATGTTTATGTTTTGTAGATCTAGAGAAAGCATATGACAGAGTACCGAGGGAATAGACGTTTGCTATACTAGGAGATTATGTGATTAAGGGAAGATTATTAAAATCAATCAAAGGCGTTTATGTTGACAATTAAGCTGCAGTGAGAATTATTGTTGGTAGAATGAGCTCTTGGCTCATGGTACTTACAGAGGTTAGATATAAAGTGGCAGGGAGGGATTCAGTTAGGTGGAAATGTAGTAAGCAGTCTGGCCTATGCTGACGACTTGGTCTTAATGGCAGATTGTGTCGAAAGCCTGCAGTCTAATATGTTGGAACTTGAAAATAGGTGCAATGAGTATGGTATGAAAATTAGCCGTTCGAAGACTAAATTGATGTCAGTAGGTAAGAAATTCAACAGAATTGAATTCAAAGCTTGAATAGGTAAATAATTTCAAGTATTTAGGACGTGTGTTCTCCCAGGATGGTAATATCATAAGTGAGATTGAATCGAGGTGCAGTAAAGCTAATGCAGTGAGCTCGCAGTTGCGATCGATAGTATTCTGCAAGAAGGAATTCAGCACCCGTACGAAACTATCTTTATATCGGTCTGTTTTCAGACCAACTTTTCTTTGCGGGAGCGAAAGCTGGGTGGACTCAGGATATCTTATTCATAAGTTAGAAGTAACAGACATGAAAGGAGTGGGAATGATTGCTGGTACAAATAGGTGGAAACAATGGCAGGAGGGTACTCGGAATGAGGTGATCAAGGCTAAGCTAAGAATGAACTCGATGGATGAAGCTGTACGCATAAACCGGCTTCGGTGGTAGGGTCATATGAGGCGAATTGAGTAGGATAGGTTACCTAGGAGAATAATGGACTCTGTTATGGAGGGTAAGAGAAGTAGAGGGAGACCAAGACGACGATGGTTAGACTCAGTTTTTAACGATTTAAAGATAAGATGTATAGAACAAAATGAGGCCACAGCACTAGCTGCAAACAGGGGATTGTGATGACGTTTAGTAAATTCACAGAGGTTTGCAGACTGAAAGGGATAACGGTCTATATTTTGATGTATATATGTATGTATGCATAGCCATATTATAGTTCAATAATGTACAAATTGTGTAACTTAAGAGCATGGGCAAGCCTCTATGCCAC
Source organism: Anabrus simplex (assembly GCF_040414725.1). Lineage (NCBI taxonomy): Eukaryota > Metazoa > Arthropoda > Insecta > Orthoptera > Tettigoniidae > Anabrus > Anabrus simplex. The sequence goes on along the minus strand of NC_090265.1, from coordinate 470,405,404 downwards.
AATAGCAATGGATTCTCTCGTAAAACAGTGCGCTTAGATACGGACTCTACTTATGTTTGGTGCCCCTTTAATGTCTTCAGTTGACAAGGGGAAAGTGTAGGATGCCTGGAAGGGAAGTGTGAAGAAGAGTTCACATAACGAAACTGGAATGGGGAATGGTTGCCACGAACATGTGCAATCTTATTAATTAAGAGCCCAGGAGGTAAATAAAGCTATTTGCTCATTAGAAAAGTATTAAGGTAAGTCGACGGTTGCTCGGGTTTCTAAATCACTCATTCATTTCCGTGTCCGGATTAAACACGATTATTCCTGAACTCAGCAGCTAGGACGGTATTGGCAGGCCATAGATCACCTTGGGAACACGACTAATTCATGTTTGGGCAGACTAGGAGATGTTCCTGATTCTGTGTCTCCGCACTCACAAGAGATTTCTTCGGATGCAACGACGAATCCTCACTTTATTAAGTTATCCTTACCTTTGGATGCACCAACATGTAAACAGTTGAAGCGACTTCCAATTGGTATATGGCAAGTCGGGTCTCTAAATCAAAGTTTAAGCTTCGCTTCGCTCCACAGTGAATTTCTACATGATCGTCGCTAAGAGCGGAGGCCTTGTATCTGCAACTTTTCCGAATATATCCAGTAGAATTGCTTAAAATGAACCAACATCACCATCTCGTATCTGAATATGGTATTCTTGTACTGAGGAGAACAGTTGGTGTCATTGGTCGCAGTGTGAGTGAAACTACGTTGTGCTTGTCTTATATAAGTACCATATTTTCCACATTTTCATTCTGACATTTTACTATAGTACACCGAGCGAGTGGCCGCGTGGTTTGGGGCACGTAGCTGCCAGCTTGCATTCGGGAGATAGTGGGTTCGAATTCCACTGTCGGTAGCCCTGAAAATGGTTTACCGGTTCCCCATTTTCGCCCAAGGAAAATGCTGGGGCTGTACCTTTTAAGAGCACGGCCACTTCCTTCCCGCTCCTAGCCCTTTCCTATCGCATCGTCGCCATAAGACATGTAACAAGCTTTAAGAGCATGATTTCAGATAATAGTCCCGTATTGACTATACATCAAATAGCGAATATTTAAGATTAACTTAAATATTATATATAAGTGGTCCGCCTATTCAGTACATATATAATTTATTACATTTAGTACATGTACATTTAGTACATCATCAGCTATAATAAACTACAATAATATATCAGAATATCGAATTTACATTTTTAAATTGGAAAGACACATTAAAAACATTGTTGTATGATAGCATATTTAATGTGAAATATTGCCACCCTTTGTTAAAGTTGCAAGTCATATAATCAATAAAACTGGTTGAACTGTTCGTCGCCATAAGACCTGTGTGTGTCGGTGCAACGTAATGCAAATTCTATAGTTCACAGTATTATAAAGTATTTTTTTGCTCTCCAGTAAAATCAGGTTTTTCTTATATATGAGGTCTCCATTCTTAAGCGACGCTGTTTACCCTTTTCTGTTTTTCTGCTAGCGATGTAATGTCTCACTAGCGAATACAGTTTTTCATTGACGCTGGGATGGGAAAAACTCTAGGACTGGGGCGAGAGTGGCCGTGGCTTTAATGTATAGCCCGGGCGTTTGCCTAATATGAAAATGGGAATCCAGAGAGAATTATCGGGCTCCGATGGTGAAGTTCGAACCTATCATCTTCAGAATGTAAGATTTCAGTTATACGACCAGTACTGCGTAGCGAACTCTATGTGTATACAGAGTGTTTCAAAAATAGGGGGCATCATTTCAGGTATGTATTTGTTACATGTAGACAATCAAAATAGTGCATTACAACATGTGTCCGGAAATGCTTCATTTCCGAGTTATGGTGTTCACAACACTGAACTTCACCGGAACGTTTTTCTTCCGCAGGTCATTGTCATTACAGAAGAAGTTCAAAATGTCCACCTCCTGCTTGAATACAGACCTCACATCGATGTCTCATTGATCTGCGAACACAATCCCAAACTCCAGGCGTATTGCGTATGTCCTCACACGATGCCACAATTTGATTCCGAAGGGTTTCCACATCAGAAACCGGAGACGAATACACCAGTGATTTTAAATGGCCCAGAAGTAGAAAACGAGAGGGTTCAGGTCAGGTGAGCGTAAAGACCAAGCAATCGGGCCACCTGTACCTATCCATCGATCAGGAAACATTCGATCAAAGTCAATGAGACATCGATGTGTGGTCTGTAATGAAGCAGGAGGTGGACATTTTGAACATCTTCTGTAATGACAATGACCTGCGGAAGAAAAACGTTCCGGTGAAGTTCAGTGTTGTGAACGCAATAACTCGGAAATGAAGCATTTCCGGACACATGTTGTAATGAACTATTTTGATTGTCTACATATAACAAATACATACCTGAAATTATGCCCCCCATTTTTGAAACACTCTGTATATAGCTACTAGCAGTTACCCACGGCTTCGCTCATGTATTTCGTAATTTGTTAAAAGTAATCGTTCCTCGGTACTGTACTGTTCTCTATCTGAAAATCCCTAAAGTATAAAAGCTCACCGAAAAATTGAATTTCATTTACCCCAGAAACTCTTTGTAAATCACGTTTGTGGTATTGCTTTGTGGGGCTTAAGATTACCATGCGACATAGACTGGACATATGAGAAACATTGTCATTACAGAAGATGTTCAAAATGTCCACCTCCTGCTTCATTACAGACCACACATCGATGTCTCATTGACTTTGATCGAATGTTTCCTGATCGATGAATAGGTACAGGTGGCCCGATTGCTTGGTCTTTACGCTCACCTGATCTGAAGAAAATGAAACCAATAAGTTATGTTTCTTTATTTTTAAAAGAGATTCCAAATACCTATTTCCACGTCTGTAATGCACCCTTTTGTCGTAATTCAATGGGTACAGTAACATCTTCAGTTTTTGAGATATAAGTATCCCCATAAAAATAATTCAACTAATTTTTCAATTCATTCACCCCCCCCCCCCCCTTTAAGTGCCTTTTCCGAAAAGAAAAAATGCATGTTCGTATATTTTTAAATGACTTTGCAAATACCATGTTTCACGTCTGTAACATGTTAAGTTTTTTGACATATACTGTAGATATACCGGTACTCATTTTAAAAAATCACCCGCTTATTCAAATCGTTTCACCTCCTTCAGTGGATTTTCCGAAAAACAAAACAAAAAAATGCATGTTTCTTTATTTTTAAAGGAGATTCAAAATACCAACTTTCAGTTTTGTAACATCTTCACTTTCTGATATTTAAGTATCCTCACAAACAGACTTCAACACCTTCTTCACTTATTTTCACCCCCTTAAGTCGATTTTCCGAAAACAAAAAATACGTGTTCCTTTAATTTTAAAGGAGCTTCCAAATACCAATTTTCACGTCTGTAACATATTTAGTTTTTTAGATACAAGCATCCTCATACAAATAGTTCAACTAATTTTTTAGCTTTTCAACCCCCTCCCCATAAGTAATTTTCCGAAAATTAAAGGATATGTGTACTTTATTTTTAAAGTAGATTCCAAATACCAATTTTCGCGTTTATAACATATTTAAGTTTTGAGATGTAAGTACCCACATACAAAGAATTCAACTAATTGTTTAGTTAATTCACCCTCGTTAAGTAGGTTTTACAAAAACAAAAGAATACGTGTTTCTTTACTTTGAAAGAAGATCCCAAATACAAATGATCATGACTGTAACATCTTTAGCTTTTGAGATATAAGTAACCTCATAAAAGGAATTCAACTCCTTTTTCACCCCCTCCAGCCCCCGTTAAGTTGATTTCCCACAAAAATGCATGTTTTTTTATTTATAAAGGAACTTCCAATGACCAATTATCAAAACTGTAACATTTTCAGTTTTTGAGATATATGTATCATAAAAATAATTCAACTCCTTTCTTTCATTCCACCCGGGTTGACCTTTCTCCGTCCACCAAAATGCGTGTTTCTTTATATTTAAAGGAGATTCCAAATAGCAATTTTCACGTTTGTAACATCTTTAGTTTTTATTAGATATAAGTATCCTTATACAAATAATTCAAATAACTTTTCATTTCCTTTATCTCCCCCCCCCCAATAGGGTTTTCGAAATTTTTTTTTAACAAGATTCAAAATACCAATTTTTACGTCTGCACAACCTTTAGGTTTTGAGATATAAGCATCCTCATACAAAGAATTTACTAATTTTACAATTCCTTCACCCCACTTAAGTGGATTTCCCGAAAGCAAAATGAATACGTATTTCATTATTTTTAAAGGAGACTCCAAATACCAATTTACACCTCTGTAACACCTTCAGTTTTTCAGATATCACTATCGTAAAAGAAAGATTTCAACTCCCTTTTCAGTCCTCTTTACTCCCCTCCCCCATAAGTTTTTTAAAAGAGATCAAAAATACAAATTTTGCGTCTGTAACATATTAGGTTTATCAGATGTTCTGTAGATATTCTCATTATAAAAATTCATCCTCTTTTTCAGTTCCCCTTAAGTAGATTTTCTGAAAATAAATTATCTACGTTTCTTTATTTTTATATAGGATATTCCAAATACCAATTTTCAAGTCTGTAACCATTTACGTTTCTGAGATATACTGTAGATATACTGTAGTCTTTTTTAAAACTCACCCATTTTGTCACTCCTGTTCACCCCCCCCCCTAATTGACTGGATTTTCCAAAAAAAAAAATACGTGTTTCATTATTTTTAAAGGAGATTCCAAATAGCAATTTTCATGACATCGTTTCTATATTCTTGTATAAGGTTCCTTTGTAAACTTTTCTGTCGGATATTCCTTGGTCAACTCTTGTTCTCTCCCGGCTTCAATGGTATTGTTTTCTTCGTCTATGGAGTTTGTAATATTCTTGCCTTTCATGGACCTTTACGGTAATTTAGGAATGAGGTTATTCGTGTTATTTTAACACAATACTGTGTTATAGAACAGGCACGATAAGAATCGGAGGTAGAAATGAACTACTAGCATGGCATGGATATCCACTAGTCCATAAGTTTTCGATATATATTATGAAAAACACCTCACATTATTAACAGTTAATTGAAACAGTCAATTTTATTTTTTTCAGACGATCTTCATCGGCGCACCAGTAAGGAGGTCTTTCAGCTGCCCGAGCCAGTTGCCTTTTCTGTCAACTATGGCTGAGGAGGTACTGTTGTAGACAAACGGTCGTCGCACTAATGTCTTGCAGAGAAAAGGAAGTAGTCAAATGTCAGACTGACCCTTTAGCTTTAGTTTGTTACTTAAAAAAATAATTGAGAGAAAAATATTTCATATATTACGTATTGGGAATGTTGCGTTTGCTTCTTAATACTATGATTTTAGAGATTTTACTTCTATTTGAACTGAAAGAAGCATATTTTCAATGTAACCTACTAATCCTGTCTTCCTAGCTATCACAGGAACAGATTCCGCTCGTCTCCATCTTCACTTCCTGCTCTGCGAAACATCAGAGTGACGATCACAGTAGCAGACACCAGGTATTAGTTCAGTGTTCGGTGTCTCACACGTTTGTGTATGTTTCTGACCTATTCATGTACTACTTGTTTTCTGGTTATTTACTTCACTGTCATCTCTCATTAATTTGAATTTCCTATATTACAAATTTTGTCCTCATTTATCATTTGCTACGAACCTCCTACGCTGGCGTAGCAGGGGGAGAGGTGATACTCTCACGTGGTGCGTCCCAGGTGGTGGATAGGGGGGTCTCAACGGCTCGCCGGCGGACTTGAGGGAAATAACTCTCGCGGACCAAACATACAACCCCCTGTGAGTGGGGGACGAAGACGAATACACCCACGGTATCCCCTGCCTGTCGTAAGAGGCGACTAAAAGGGGCGACTAAGGGATGATAAAATTAGAACCATGATACTACTTGTCATTAGTACCACCACGCGGGGAACACCATAGGTCGCTTATACTTGCGCGTAGTACCACTATGTTAGATACACAATAAGTTTGTGATTAATAGCAATAGAGTGCTTTGGCGGTTTCTACAGTACCTGTGATTCGTACCCCTATATGAGCAACACCATGGGATTAGCGACACTATGGTTTTGCCTTGCCTATGCTCAGTACCCACTCTGCGAGGAACACCACGGGATACTGCGGGTCCCAGTATTTTGTCCACTTATGCGAGGAACGCCATAGGTTTGCGTTGCCTGTAAGTAGCGCCGCAGTGTGCGAAACACCATAGGTCTGTGTTACATGTGCGAATTTCATTGCCTGTGCATAGTACCATACTGTGTGGAATACCGCGACAAGTACCATTATGACGGGCCGATGTCCTGGATTTTGGACCCGTTTCGACTACAAGCATCAACGAGTCAGTATTGTGCTTTAGAAGCAGTCCCTTGGTCAGTAATACTATAGTTTAACGCTAAGTTTCTGGGAATGTGGGACATAGCGGGTCGGATCCACTGATTGTTTTAAATTCATATCCATTCATTCTTCGTCCTCACGTTTTCAAAATCTGGTCCGTGGAGGATTATGGATTTTTAAATTGTCATACCATTTCGTCTAATTTCGTACCATTAGCGGCTGATGACCTAGATGTTAGGCCTCTTTAAACAACAATCATCATCATCATCATTTTCATTCGTTGTATTATTGTATAATAACCTAATTAGCTGCTCTTAAAACGGTATTCATTATCACAAGCATCACTCTATTTCCAAAATCGGCAATTTACTGACATACCTACACAGGTTAGTTACGAAAATAACTTGATTAGTGATGATGTGCTATGCAGAAGAATGAGTAAAAAGGGAAATAAAAAACACCTCCGTTATTTGCATACATGTCATGGCTAGTTACATAAATATATTATTCTACTCGGATTTCGTCTGCATTTTAATATAATATAATATAATATAATATAATATAATATAATATAATATAATATAATATAATATAATATAATATAATATAATATGATTTTGAACGGAGACTAATAAAAACTTGCCTTAAAAAGACTCCACTTAACTCATAGACCCCATTAAGTGCCTTGGCCTATCAATATGACTGCTGCCCATAAAAATGGCTTGAAAATATTGTAGTGTCACGAGGTCAGAGTGACGTGATCAGATCTGGTGCCTCTCATTTTACACCGCTCGTCGTCTGGTCTCATGAGGGTGAGTGAATCCCGTTTCAGCACTGCTTTCAGAATTACAATACTTGGACGAGCCGAACACGGGACCTCCAGGTAAAGGTCAGATATGGTACCCGTACACCATAATATTATATTTTTAGGAGTATTCATAAAACGATATGTAAATTATATAGAAATCCTATAGTATTATTCAAAATAAAACTATTTCAGGAGGATAAAGTCTTCTTCCTGGTCAATTCAGTGCGATGTTTGATTAATATTTAGATATACTGTCCTTACGATATGCTTTGCTAATTCCATAGCTAAATGGTTAGAGTGCTGGCTTTTGGTCAAAGAGGCTCCGGGTTCGATTCCCGACAGGGTCTGGAATTTTAACCATCATTGGTTAATTTCGCTAGCACGGGGGCTGGGTGTATGTGTCGTCTTCATCATCATTTCATCCTCATCACGACGCACAGGTCGCCTACGGGAGTCAAATCGAAGGACCTGCACCTGGCGAGCCGAACATGCCCTCGGACACTCCCGGCACTAAAAGTCATATGCCATTTCATTTCATTTCATTTGCCTTGCTAATAAGGCAATTTGATCCTGATTTTTAAAACTTCAATTCTGAACATATGTATGGTCATAAAGAAAAGAGGCAATGCAAAAGAAACAGTCATTGTCGGAAATAATCAGAATCCCTACACCGCTTTACAAACTTTGTCTCTCGTGTTTCTCCGTGAGTGATTAAAAAAAACTGAATTGTTTTCGAGAGTTGTCAGACTGTAACGGATCAAACACCAGAACAAACTAAATTCTGACAAGATAAATTGTCGTTAAGACCTTGCTCCTCAATGACGTTCGCAATTAACATGCTCACGAGTCACGATATAGATAATTAACAATTGCAAGCTGGGCGCCAGGCTTCGAAATTAATTGAATTTGAAACTGAATTTAGATTTTTTAAAATACTAAACTTAATTTAATAAGACTATCCCGGTCGTGAGGTATAAGAATACTAACCATTATATACTATATGGAAAAACGTAGGGAACCCACTAAAAAGTAAATTATTTAACGATGTACAAAGAAAAAAGTTTTATTCCATAAAAGGATGAAATTACGTAAAAACGAGTTATATCCAAAATTTAAAATTACTGACTGTGATTACAATTAAACACAACACGCGCGGACTTGCGATAACAGGGCTAACTAATGCTCACCGGAGGTTGATATTTTCGTCATCTGCTTCCGTGGTTGATAGTTGTCGTTCCTCTTCCAACAGCATCATCCTCGGCATCTGCTTCATGGAATGGATTTCACCCTGAATCTATTACTCCCTATTTTGCTGAGTACCAGCCTTACAATATGAAATTCCACATCGGAATTAATTGGATAGAGAGGACTAAAACATCCAGTCCTTCTATGTTATATGAACTTGGCTTTCAAAATAAACTGAGTAAGTCTCACAGAGCCGATAGGAAATATTGAGTGTAAGCACCTCATAAGCGATGCACTCAGATAGCAGAGTGACTCTAAAAAAACCGTGGACTACCTGAGAATGGAGACTCAAGAAAGATGGATGCAGAATTATCTTCACCGCGCAGTGTAGATATATATAAATCCTCTTCACATTCCCACTTCCTCCCTCGATGTCACATGGCATCTCGTTCCAATGAGAGCCGATGTACGTCGCCACCCTGTCGATATATAGATGTAGTGTCTGTCCTTGACAGAAAAAGCCCTTCTGATAGGAGCACGTGATACGGGGTGATTTAGCGTCCCTACAACAAAATTATGTCCTTCCCTCGTACTGTTGCGTACGTTTCCAAGAACCTTCCAAAATTAACCTGCCTGGACTATTGCGAGACACCAAGTAGCCTGTTAGCGCAAGACCTACTGACTTAACATTTCAACGGAATATTCTAATATATTACAATTAAAATTATTTCTCGTTCTTACGTACAAATTACATAAATGATGATGATGGACGTTAATAATGAATAAAATTACGTATGATACATGATACAGATATATATATACAATGAATTCGGATGGACAATTAAGTTATGTCAATGTCGTGGCGACCATGATATTGCAAGACTACCCTCTCGAGATTTGTACAGCTGTTAAAAAAATGCCCCGCTTCAACAGTGAATACATTCTATGTTCCATTTTGTATCCCGGTGCTGTTGTACGATTCATGCGCTTGTGGATGCGCAGTAAAAGCACTGTGAACTATGATTATGGTGTTTAAGGAGTCATTCGGTATCTGCTTCTTGTAAAACAACGGTTAAACGCACGCTTAGTGAATCGAAGGTGGCGAATTTTTGTGCCTTGTCGAATAATCATTTTTATTTAGTTTTCGTTCTTTAGTAATATAAATAACACAAATGTTATTTTTGAAACAATACTGGTGCATAATACCAGTGCTAGTTTTTCCTTCTTTTGCGTTATTAAGTACTATCATGTGACGGAATAAAATTAAAAGTAGTGACGATGATATAAAACTGAGACATTGCCGTCTAAATAACGACGTTCTTCCGACTGAGATATAAGGAATTTATTTCGTACAACTACTATTCAAAATGTGTATCTGAAAATAATAATATAGTAATCAAGAAGACTCCAAATGAACATACATACATCTCATTATAGACTCTTACGCCTTTCAGCTTTCTGTCTGCAAGCCTCTGTGAATGTACTAACCGCCGCCACAATTATCTATTTTTAACTAGTTTTGTGGCCTCGTAGAAACTGACGAGGAGAATCCGCCAAGTGTAACAACCCGATTTCTCCGAAACTTTGCTAAGTGAAAGAGGAGATGAAATAAGCGAATAGGCTTATCCATAGACGCTCGACCGTTTCCGACGGTGAGATGGCAGCCCGGTGTACAAAGCCAAGAATAAGGGCGGAGAAGATTCGTCGTGCTGACCACAGGACACCTCGTAATGTGCAGGCCTCTGGGTTGAACAGCGGTCGCTTGGTAGGCGATGGCCCTTCGGGGCTGTTACGCCATGGAGTTTGGTTTGGAAAAGTAAACGAGAAGGAAGCGACATCCCTGCAAGACTCCTTAGCTTCCAGCTAGTTCTTTCGTCCGGTCTCGTACATTTAGGACAGTTGGAAAACGCACGCATTAATAAATGCTCCTCATAAAACATTTGTAAAAATACTAACTGCATCTATTTATAACAATAATCACAAACGCCTCTTTTTCATGTGGCTCATTTAGTTGAGTCGCTGTCCTTCTGAGTCCGAGTTCGCAGGTTCAAATCCCAGCTTGGGTCAGTGGCCCTTAAAACGGTGTTGAAATGGCTACAGCTCCATGTCGTTGATTTCTGGTATGTTAATAGAAATGATGAATGTGAATACTAGCGTCACAATACTGTAACTTTATACTACTATATTCTGTATCCCAGGCTTGCGAAGGAAACTAATAGGACTAGGTAAACCCTACATAGCATATGTTGTGACATGTATTTTTCTTTACCAACTAACAAAAACATCTATACCCATACGTTTTACATTCTATATACATATTGAACCCTTTGGTCCATACTGAAGGATACCTACTTTTCTTACCTATCAGCAAAAGTTCATGAGATCTGTCTCTTGGGTCGTATCGGGTTCTTCGTCACTTGCTGAGGTAAAGGTAGGGTTCAAAAATGTTAATCTATCTACTCAAATGAAAGGTTTGTTTTTAAAAAATATATATTTATTCAAGTAATTCCTGAAGTATTCCTGAGTTATCAACGGTATTATTTAACTCAATCGTGTCCACTGGACAATCACTTTTCTACATAGAAGGTCAGAACACTGGTGTGAGCCTTTGACGTAACTGCCTGATGGGTATTCTTACTAGAAACCATTGTCTCAATTATTAATTAAAGAAAGAAAAGTCTGGAAATCCTTAAATTCGGCTTCCATGTGAGACTACATGTACCATAATAGTGATTCTTTATGGTCCAGACCTCGTAACACGAACTCTGGACTCTGGGTATAATTAAGGCAGTCCAATCGGTGTGTGCCACACAGTGGTTATACGGCATGGAGCCTTAATTGAATTGACGTGACCTGCGACTATGTCATGGACCGACATCTAAACTTCTAAGTTACTTTAAAGTAATTGTGGATGATGACCGCAAGGAAAATGATGCTACAGTGGCATATGGCCCTAGTGTAAGTCACTCAGGTTGGTGACCCCCTGACCATCCAATTTTCTAAGCTGAAGGCTAAACACAATTAAGTTACATCGGTTGATGACCAAAGTTTCCACTTTACTATCCCCAGCACATTTCTGCTCAATCAAACAAAGTCAAATCATGCAACAGCAACAATGCTCACTATACTTGGTGGCAGTAAAATCCATTACCTTTGGATATGTCCCCTTAATCGTTACGTTAACATTTACATATACCCCAGAAAATAAACTACGATTTCCAGAATGCATCTTCAAGTTATTCGCTTGATTGTAAAGTTATTTCAAATACGGGTTTCACTGAATTTAATAATTAAATAAATGTAAATGATTTAATGACATCTTAAAGAACAACAAATTCTATCTCCGCGGACTAATGGTTTCTTTCACATGTCCCTACACAAGTCTTGACATAATTTAATTTGATCATGTCGGATGTCTATTGTTGATTCCAGTAGCTGGAAAAGAACTATTACATCATTCATGTCCAGTTTATATCTTGTTTCATGACCTCACACTTTGAATATAATCTAACCCTAGCCATTATTAACACTTGGATAACCCTAATAATTACGTACAAACCAAAAGCAACTCGCCATATAATTACGATGTCATACCTCGTCATAACATTTTATAAAGTTTGCGCACCCCTCACAGACAAAACAATCATCACTACCACCGCTCTATATTTTGGACAACCCTGAATTTGGCTAACCTTGCTCATTATACTCTAAGTTCGTGGTCTCAAATGCACATTACGTTCTCAATTAAACAAATTTACAGTATCTAACGACACACACGTTATTCCCGGATGAAAATTTCAACTAAATCCAACATTTAACGTTATCCTCTGCCGAGAAATGCAATCTCGATTCAATGCGTAACACACTCTGCATGTTCTGTTATTCGAGTGGCGAACCCCTATCAGCTGACGGCATTTCGCCCCAACCCTCGCTTGGCAGTGATATGAGACATCTGTTCGTTCTACCTGACTGGCCTCTCAGAATGCAACCTTTAAACTCTACCGACATAATTACACAAATACGATATTCAAACCAACAAAATGTACATAGATTATACTTCAAAATGCCCAACTAATTGTACACGTCGCAAATTAATACCGGCATGGATTCCCTACTTCTACTTTCCATCCCCAAACATTATACAAAATCTTCCTCGGGCGTCCACAAGTCCCGGCTTCATTGACAGGTCTCCAACACCTGATTCACAAATCTCATCTCGACTCACACGACAGAACTAACCTCTGTTTCCCAAACTCACGACTATCACTGACAAAAGAACTGGAATAAAATCCATACTAGAACCCACGACCAACTGCGTCGTATATACCCCCTTCAAATACATATAATTTAGACATCATGAAACAAGATATAATAGGTGGTAAGATGGTAAGTCACATACCTTAAGTCACGCCAGCGTTCATCATAGGGCTCACCTGTGACCCTGGCATTTTTATTTAGCTATTTTTACATTTCTGGCTGGACAGATCATTTTATTCTTCCGGTTTCCTGGAAATAAAACATTAAAAAAAGAAAATGCCTTTCACTTGTTCTTGTTGAGCGCACACGATGGACTATAATTATTTCCGCACACGAATTACTTTCTTTATCAAATACAAATTTATTCGGTACCTTGACCGTCCTTTTTGGTACAATTATTTCCACTCAAGAAAAACTCTCCACATGGAGTCAAGACCCCAGCCACAACGGCTAAAATCTGTTGGTTGGACTTAGTCTACTTTTGTCGTTCGATTTTACAGAGCAGCTCAACCCTCTGTCTTCAGCCTCGTGATACAAAATGCAGGGGGCTTCATCATGGTGTCACTTCTTATTTATAGAAACTACCCCCTCTCTCCGGGCATCTCCCTTTGCCGCCAAGAAAATTTCCGTAACTTTTCTGACTTAACTGAACTGTAATTACAAGTGTTTTGAAGGTAACCACATACTTGCTACATTTCCGGCGGTAGTGTACATAGATATTTAAAATTTATACATATTCAATTAGCTGGATAAATGACCTCATTTGATAGGCACTGTATTTTGTCGACTTGGCTTGGTTACGCCATACACACGCGATCTTCTGAAATAGCCCACAAAATGACTTAGATTCTTCCGCCGTCGACACGTGCGAATGACGTCACGTATCCCAGAGCGTGGGACAGAAGGTAGCCATCCCCAGCCACGTGTCAACTCCGCGCTATCAAGAAATCGAACTCCTTATTCCAATTGACAACTTAATATATAATATTCTTAGGGCAGAAAAGTCATGGGTTCAATATATATGTTGTGTGTGTATTTCTTCACCGCATTATTTGTATAAAATGTCACTTCTTTATAGCTTATCACATGACCATCTACCGTATATATATATAATAAGACTTTTGTCTGTATATTGCTCAGAATTTGAAAAGAATGGTATTTCTGTATCGGTCATGTCCACTGTAACAAGGAAATGCACTTTTTACTTTTCCGTAATTTTGTCTGTCTGTCTGTCTGTCTGTCTGTCTGTCTGTCTGTCTGTCTGTCTGTCTGTCTGTCTGTCTGTCTGTCTGTCTGTCTGTCTGTCTGTCTGTCTGTCTGTCTGTCTGTCTGTCTGTCTGTCTGTACACTCATCACGAGAAAACGGCTGAAGAGAATTTAATAAAAATCGATATGTAAAGTCGGGGGATGAGCCGCTACAATCTAGGCTATAAATCATTTTACTCACACTGAGTGAAATGGTAGTTTAGGGGAAGGTCTAAAAATTAATTCTCGAATATTTATATTATTAGTGGTCCTATCGATAAATACTACATAACTGAAGCCATATAGAATTAAATTTCCGATCACTTATGTCCTATACATTTTTAACGTACCGGCTGTGAACACAGATATTCATTTATTTGTACTTTTGTTGCTAAGTCCAATTCAACGCCGAGACACGAGAAAATGGGCCAGCAGAGTATAATGAAAATCGGTATATAGAGTCGGGGAATAAGAAACTACAGTCTAAGCTACAAAAAAAATTATTCACCCTGGATGAAATAGTAGTTTAGGGGAAGGTAACTAAAATTTAATTTTTAAATACCTATGTTATTGCTCCTATCGAAGAGTACTACATAACAAAAGTTATAGAGAATACAATTTCTTATCATTTAAGCTTTATTCAGTTTTACCGTACCGACTATGATAAGAGTGGCATTTCAGAGTCGGAAGAAAACTAAATGTGAAGGCCTACAACATCGAAAGCGCATAAGATATATCAATATCAACAATAACATTATATTGACCATTGTTTGTTGTGATGTTGTTTGTCTCTTAAGCTGCCTCTGAACTACGATAGATAGGATTACTGTTGCGTACCGAGTATAGCAGTCTGACTGAATATTGACGGGAAAGAGCTGGGGAGTGACACAACTTTCTTCTTTAGCATGCCATTCCTCTGGTTCATACATTTTCTGATACTGCTGGTACGTAACACACTGGTTCATCATAGTATTCCAGCTATTCGATCCCTACTCTGACGCGCTTTTTTGAATGAGCAGTGTGCTCACTTAAGGCGGTGGCTGACTTAGTGGTAGTAGTATGACCCGGTCTGTAATTGCAATTTAGGCCTATTCCAAATTATAATACCACAATTCACTAATAAACTCAAAATTCAACTCTGAAAAGAGCCGTTTCTTAAGAAGGGCTTCTTCCTCTTCACTTTTATTAAATTCTACATTCATTTTATTCCAAATTAGCAGTGAAGAGGGGGGTTTCTCCTCTGGCTTGGAGGAAAAATTTGCTTCCAAGGCAGATAGATTTTTCCGCTGCCAGTGTAGTGAATTGAGATTTCACGACTCATCGGGTACTCCTAGGAAACAGATTAGTAAAAGGGCATAGGTTTTGCCCTGGGACTCTCCAGCCCCAACCCCCACCGAAAGAAGATGGAGAGTGTTAATGCATCACGGCTGTGTGTGGGTTGGAACTCTGGACAGCTCTGGAACTTTGGACTGTTTGATCGGCAGCGTAGTACTGTTCGTTAAAAGTAAGAAAATGTGTGGTTTTTCGTTTGATCGAGTATTTCATATGAAAGCATTGATTTTAATCGCGCCATTCCTACTGACGTCATTATAATGACCTATGTTCATTTCAGTTGGGAAAACCACTAAGACCGTCTTTCTGAGGATGTCAAAAGCAGTTGGACAATAAGTGTCTGCCATTATAATAAAAGCTCCCCAACCTGATTGTGACTGATGGTAGGCAAGCGGGCCTACCATTACAATGAAAATTCCCTAACCCAGTCTTCGTATGAGAAAAGGCGTTTGGTGACTTCCCCGTCGCGTTTCTAGGATAACGTTAAGAGCTATGGAACGTGTACACTACCTAACCTAGAATTCTATATACAATGTAGAATCCCGTAGCGAAGCACGGGTACATCAGCTAGTTATTATAATAAAATCACCGTATGTATTTTAAACCAGAATATTGTATCTTCACTCAAACTGTTTATTCTTGCACTCATTTCACTTGTACTCGGAAAATATGAAATTCTGTACCACCTAAACTCTGGATGTTTGGACACCTATCAAAATAACATTCTGGATGAAGAACTACCTTAATGCTCCCCTACCGTTCAAACTGAAATCCTGGCTACACTACTGCTTGGCGGGTTCCCTTCGTGAGTCTAACAATCACCGTCTTGGTCTCCCTCTACTTCTCTTACCCTCTATAATGGAGCCCATTATCCTCCTAGGTAACCTATCCTCCTCCACGACCCTACCACCGAAGCTGATTTAAGTGTAAAGGTGTTCGTAATAGCTTTGTTCGCGCAGCAAATCTGAGATAGTTTGTGATTTCTACAAGAGCGCATGCGCGGATTAGGAACAGTTGGAAACGGTTTCCGATTATCTCCTGCGCGAACGGTCACGTAGTAGTGAATATTGCAGCTAGATGTCAGCACCATTCCCAATTAGTTTATATTGCATTTGATTGATTGATTAATTGATTGATTGATTGATTGATTGATTGATTGATTGATTGATTGATTGATTGATTGATTGATTGATTGATTGATTGATTGATTGATTGATTGATTGATTGATTGATTGATTGATTGATTGATTGATTGATTGATTGATTGAGGTTGTGTTCTACTGTACATTATATTTTATCATAAATATTGCAAAGTACGAATAAAACAACTTATTTTGAAGTCTATATTATGTGATTTCTACGGATTTGTACAGGATAGTATTAATAACTCAATCAGTGACAATAATACGATGGTAGGATGAATGAATATTTATTTATGATACAATTATTTTCATTCTTCGGCCTTGCTATATTCAAATTAATATCATGAAATAAATCTAGGTCCACCTCTGTGGTGTAGTAGTTAGTGTGATTAGCTGCCTCCCCCGGAGGCCCGGGTTTGATTCCCGGCTCTGCCACGAAATTTGAAAAGTGGTACAAGGGCTGAAACGGGATCCACTCAGTCTCGGGAGGTCAGCTGAGTAGAGGGGATTAGATTTCCACCTCATCCATCTATCCCTTCCAATCTTCCAATCCCCTACAAGGCACCTGTTTATCATAGCAGGTGAGGCAGCCTAGGCAATGTACCGGTCCTCCTTCCAAGTTGTACCCCTCCGACCCAAAGTCTCAAGCTCCAGTACACTGCCTTTGCGGCGGTAGAGGTGGGCTCCCTCACTGAGTCCGAGGGCGAAATCAACCCTGGAGGTAAACTGATTAAGAAAGAAAGAAAGAAAGAAAGAAAGAAAGAAAGAAAGAAAGAAAGAAATCTAGATTGTCGTCATCAGTTGAAAATTCACTGGAGTCACTCGTAAAACTAATGTCTGACATCTGAAAATATACAAGTTTTTATATAGTGAATGATCAGTGATATTCGTGATTACTTACCACCCTATCAGTAAGCATAGGTAGGCTAACAGATCATTAAAATGTATCTCGTTTTTCTACAATACCTAGACTTAGTACATTGAAAGTTCACATGTGTTTTATCGTGATATTGTTTTTCATTAAGGATATGTACTAGGTGCAAATTAACCGTTCATGTATGTGTTCATTAAATAGAATGCACGATTGCTACATTTACATTAAGAATTTACTTAAGAATACCGCAGTCATGTTATTTGAAAAATAAAAACCGGAACAAATTTATTTACAAGGATCTTTGCTTTGTGAACCACGTGTGACGGGGGCTGATGCTCATGCCTCATTTAGAAATCCAAAAACAATCCCCAAATTCTGTTAACAGTTCTCAAGCTGTACGAAACTGGAATCCACGCCTGCAAGAGCAGCAGACTAGCATTTAGAATACAAAATTCTTGCGGGCACGAACGTTGCAAATACCAAGTACTAGCGCGTGCGCCTGGCTGTTTGAGATAGTTTGTTATTGTTGCACGAACAAAGCTATTATTAATTTCTACTTCTGAAGTTAATATTTGTATTATTGTGAATACTTTGCCGTTATTTTAATACCTATTGTAGGGGGAGGTTAACACTCTACGAGATAACCAACGACGTTATTTCTGCCTGAGACTTTGCAGTTGATTGTTTGAGATGGCTTTACAAAGTGTGAAGGAACGAAAGGATGTGTAATTTGGGCTGTGATTAAATTTGTTTCTCGGCATACGAAGCAGCTCTGGATAACCACGTTTTAGAAAGGACAGATCGGTGATGGGTGAAAAATTTTCGACTTTCGGGTATTTTTGTCCGAAAAGCTGGTAGTGGTAGAAGGAATATTTCAACACCACAACAAGACGCCAGATTAGTGGCACAGGCTGAAATGAATCCCTTTCGTACCGCTGCTACTTTGAAGTTAATTGTTAATTTTCCTGGCCACGATCACACTGTGAGAAATCGTGTAACAGCCACCAATTGGGATTTCGATGTAACATTCCTAGTAAAGTTTTTTAAGGAGGAGCATATAAACGAGCGTTTAGTTCTTTGCGGTTGGAAATTGTGATCAGAATTGGGAATGGATAATCTTGTTTGATGAAGCCACCTTTCCTACTACAATGGGAGGACCCACTTCGGTATATCATCTTCCTGGCACCCAATTCGACCACAGATACGCCACCATTCGTGCCCGCTATCGTCGAAATATCTGTGTCATGTTGGGTGTAGATTTCTCGTCGTGAAGTGGGCAAAAGCCATTGCATTCTCGGAAAATTGAACCAGCGTAAATATAAATGGTTGCTGGAACGTTATACGGTTCTTTATACTAGGCTGTTGTACCCTGATGGGGATTTATTCAATTTCAACAGGATATTCGTCCAGTCCACCGATCTCAATTGATTCGAGACTGATTTGCTTGCAGACTGGATATAGAATTGAGAGCCTGGCCTCGTCACTCTCCGGAATCGATCCCAGTTGAGAACAAGTGGGCATATGGGAAAAAATGGCCCACTCACCCTCCAAGACGTCCTGATGATTTGTGGAAGCTCGTCCAGGATGCCTGGGATGCCGTGGCTTAGAACAGTCGTTATTTGAAGAGACTAGTTGACTCGATGCCAACTCGACTGCAAGATGTAATCGAGTTTGGAGGAAGACGAACTAAATATTGAATCTGACTTTGTCCTTTTATCAATTGTTTGAACTTTCTTTTTTTTTTTTTTTTGCTAGGGGCTTTACGTCGCACCGACACAGATAGGTCTTATGGCGACGAAGGGATAGGAAAGGCCTAGGAGTTGGAAGGAAGCGGCCGTGGCCTTAATTAAGGTGTGAAAATGGGAAACCACGGAAAACCATCTTCACGGCTGCGGATAGTGGGATTCGAACCTACTATCTCCCGGATGCAAGCTCACAGCCGCGCGCCTCTACGCGCACGGCCAACTCGCCCGGTGTTTGAACTTTCTAAGACAGACACCACTATTGTTTTGTTTATGCCACAAAATATATATCTGTTTGCTGGGTTGAATGGTTCAGACGGTTAAGATGCTGGTTTTCTGAGCCCAAGTTGGCAGGTTCGATCCTGGCTTAGGCCAGTGGTATTTTGAAGGTTCTCAAACACGTCAGCTCCGGATCGATAGATTGACCGGCACGTAAAAGAATTCCCACGGGACAAAATTCCGGTACCTCGGACGTAAAACTAATAACATTATTATATAATAGCTGAGTAAAAAAGTTCATAATTTTTACTTGAACCCAAAATGCATAGTAAATAGACCTAATGTTAAAAGTCATGGCATTATAAATTCATGAACCTGGTCTTCCTTACTAAAATAGTCATAGAAGAGACAGAAGCATTTATAATTTCTCTCTTTAAAAATGACAAGCAGTAGGTTGTGTTCGAACGTACTTTACGACCTCATGAATCCCAGCATATCTCGTTACCACTACAGCACAATAGTAGCATGTAGGTCAGGCCCATTATAACAATAGGTTACAGCCAAACTTTCAGGTACATTCCTCACACGTAGAAGAAAATATATTATATGGACATGGGTGCGGAAACGCTTTGTTTTCATGATAGAACTCATTTTCGTCCGCCTCTGTGGTGTAGTGGTTAGCGTGATTAGCTGCCACCCCGGAGGCTCGGGTTCGATTCACGGCTCTGCCACGAAATTTGAAAAGTGGTACGAGGGCTGGAACGGACTTCACTCAGCCTCAGGAGGTCAACTGAGTAGAGATGGATTCTATTCCTACCTTAGCCATCCTCGAAGTGGTTTTCCGCGGTTTCCCACTTCTCCTCCAGCCAAATGCCGGGATGGTACCTAACTTAAGGCCACGGTCGCTTCCTTCCCTCTTCCTTGTCTATCGCTTCCAATCATCCCACCCCCTCGCAAGGCTCCTATTCAGCATAGCAGGCGAGGCCGCCTGGGCGGTGTACTGGTCATCCTCCCCAGTTGTATCCCCAGACCCAGAGTCTGAAGCTCCAGGACAATGCCCTTGAGGCGGTAGAGGTGGGATCCCTCGCTGAGTCCGAGGGAAAGACCGACCCCGGAGGGTAAACAGATAGAGAAGAAGAAGAAGACGAATTCATTTTTCACAACTCTACATGGTCGGCTATATTAATCATGGGAAACTCACAGGAACAGACCGTACCAGCATACCACCTCGTTCTTAAATGAAATGTTCAAAATGCCTTCCGTTAGCACTGATACATGCATCAACCCGCCGTGACTGCACCCAGGATTCATTGCGACGGTGGGCGAAACATTTTTCCAAATTTGGGACTCGAACCGGCTAATCACGGTGTCACACCATTGGCTGCCAGGTGGGGTTGTCCTTCGATACTATGAGATTGTAAAATTGAAATAAAACTAAGAATAATAAAAATGTAGACCATGCACATAATATTAATAATTATTATTTAAGAAAAATTAGGATTTAAAGCAACATTTTTAAATATGGAACGCAAAGAAGTTTCTCGGAAATCTTGTGAAATAAGTAGAATAAATGTTTTATTGTTAGGTTTTGGCAATTTCTTCTTCTTTTTCTTCTTCTTCTTCGTATATCCTGGAGGGATCACGGGTGCGAACTGGGTCGCATATGTTGGACCTGGTTCCGTTTTACGGCCGAACTTTCCTGACATCAACCCTATATGGAGGGATGTGTTCACTATTGTGTGTTTGATAATGTAATGTAGTGTAGTGTAGTGCATTGTATGTATATGAAGAGTAGTGCGTTGGGGTAAAGAGAGTCAGGGGAATTAACCAAACGCTATTAAAATTTCCAACCCGGCCGGCATCGAACCTGGTACCCCTTGAACCGAAGACCTCGTCACTGATTATTGAGCCAAAGAAGCTGCTCTGGTTTTGGTAATTTCTTTTTTAATTCCTGTCATTAATAAAATAAGGCCAGCTACAACACCTGAGTTACAGTAATCTATGACGCGTTTCTAGCTTTTTGACATTTGAATTGTTGTACTTTGCTTAGATGGCAACGCTGTCTTGCTTGTTACGAGTCAGATTAGTAAGAATAATAAAAGACATGTTTGAACAAGTCCAATGAGATAACCACACATGTAATTCGATGTGACCGGCTTAGTGTGTATTTAAGTCCTACTCTCTGAATAAACTTCATGTGTAAATATTTCATCGGAGTGAGAGATTAGTACAGGTATGTTTACACAATATTTTGTTGTTTGCGCTGATCCTTGTAGAAGTCGATATCTAGTTCAAGTGTGATTTTCACTCACACCAGGCGTTATTCTAAAGAATGAAACTGGAGATTACCTCGAAACCTTGTTTCATCATCGACGAACAAGGATGTATATGCAAAATCATGTCTTAAACTGCTCTAAATATTCAAAGCAGAAATAATTTATTTAGGGCTAGTGACAACTCAGTCATCCGGGCTGAGTGGCTCAGACTGTTGAGATGCTTACCTTATAAGTCCAACTTCGGAGGTTCGATCCCGACTCAGACGGACGGTATTTGAAGGTGCTCAAATACGTCAACCTTGTGTCAGTAGATTTACTGGCATGTATAAGAACTCCCGTGAGACTAAATTCCGGCACCTTGGCTTATCCGGAAACCGTAAAAATACAGTTAGTGGGACGTAAAGCCAATGACATTATTAACTCAGTCATCTTCTCTTTGTACAAGTGTGTGAACGCTGCCTGGTAATCTATTTATTGTGTATATTTCTTTCACTGAAATAAGTTACCAGTCTGTATTTTCCTGGAGTTAGGGAGAATTCAGGAAAACATAGACATGAATGCCAGTATCACCACCGGTATTTGAACCTTGGATTTCCGAACGGTGCAGCTTCCTGCTTCTTAGTGTCCGACCAACAGGATGTTACGTGTAATCGTCATACTGTGTTAAGGAAGATCGAAAAAGCTGAGCTGAATAGCGCACACGGTAGAACACTGGCTTTCTGAACCCAAAGTTGGTGGGTTTGATCCCGGCTCAGTCCAGTAGTATACAGTGCTCAAATACTCCAGCCTCGTGTTGATACACTTACTGTCATGTAAAAGAACTCCTGCCAGACAAAATTTCGGCACTTCGGATTCTCAGTAAATCATAAAAGTATTAAGTGGAACGTAAAACTAATAACATTATTTTAGGAAGATCGAAACGGTAATACTGTAGTTTTTTTGTTTTTTAAACACGGAAGGTAGGAAGGACAGGAACATGACAAAGTTGGTAAATAGCAAATCCATCCTCTTCAGTTAAACGGGAGAAGAGGACTAAAGTTCTCCAGAATTATTTGTCTAGTACTTAGATGAAATAGATGCTTAATTTTTTCAGTTGGTAGTGCTGGAGATGGTAATTGCTGTCTTAAGATATCAAAGAGGCCGGGTCTGTTGCTGATATATTTCTACTGTCTTTTAACTAAGCGATAGAAAGAATAAAGATTCAGTTCGCTAGGCACAGAAAGTGAAGGACCCCCAAAGACAGGAAAAGGAATCATTCTTGCTTTTCGAATTTAATGTCGTTGGGTTCAGAAAGGAACAAGACTTTGACCAAAGGAAGTCAAGCAGGAACGTTCAGAAAGAAAAGCTTGGCTTAAGAAAATGGAAAGCAATCTTAGTTAGGACCCCATGTAATTGTGTTCCATTGAACACTGGTTATTCGCTCTACAACACCGTGTTCACCATGCAGGTCTCACAAGTTGTGAGCTTATAGAGCTTATAGACCAAATTGATATTGACGACTTGCATTTGCATGTACCCAGGCTGAGTGGTTCAGGTGATAGAGCGCTGGCATCTTGAGCTCATGATCGTTGATTCGCTTCTAATGCAGTCCGGTGGTATTTGAAGATGCTCAAATGCGCCAGCCTCGTGTCGGTAGATTTAAAAGCACGTGAAAGATCTGCTGGACAAAAACATCCGGCATCTCGGAGTCTCTGAGAACCGTAGAAGTAATTAGTGGAAAGTCAAACCAATAATATTAATATTGTTTTCATCATCATCATCATCATCAACAACAACAACAACAACAACAGCATTGGCGAGTATAATGATTATGTACCGAGTGCATCAATGTTTGCCTATTATGGGTTCTTAGATGGCTAGAGATACCAGTTCTATATAGACAAGCTCAGCCACAATGCTAGCACGTCAAAAGTACCAAAGCTTCTTGTTGTTTTAGAACTTGATGGTCAGTTCTCGAATTTTCTCTCTCTTTTCTACGATCTCTTTTATCAGGCTCATACCTTCGTCGCTGTTGTTAAAAGGAAGTTGTGGATCCCCGTGCACAATAGGCCGCTACGTCGGCTGATTAGATACTACAGTCTCCCATTTCACATGTGATAGGTCCGAAAACAATCACAGCGAGTGGTATGTTTACTTCCGCTGACGATAACTATCCCTACCTACAAGGCTAACACGTTTCCACGCTGCCTCTCACATCATTCGAAGAAAGATAGTGTTAAAATAATGATCCTCACTTTTTCAGTAATTACGAATATTTTCTTAGAAACGTGTATTTTTACTTATAATTTTCTTGTTGTCCGCCTCTGTGGTGTAGTGGTTAGCGTGATTAGCTGCCACCTCCGGAGGCCCGGGTTCGATTCCCGGCTCGGCCACGAAATTTGAAAAGTGGTGCGAGGGCTGGAACGGGGTTCACTCAGGCTCGGGAGGTCAACTGAGTAGAGGTGGGTTCGATTCCCACCTCAGCCATCCTCGAAGTGGTCTTCCGTGGTTTTCCACTTCTCCTCCAGGTGAATGCCGGGATGGTACCTAACTTAAGGCCACGGCCGCTTCCTCCCCTCTTCCTTGCCTATCCCTTCCAATCTTCCCATCCCTCCACAAGGCCCCTGTTCAGCATAGCAGGTAAGGCCGCCTGGGCGAGGTACTGGTCATTCTCCCCAGTTGTATCCCCCAACCAAGAGTCTGAAGCTCCAGGACACTGCCCTTGAGGCGGTAGAGGTGGGATCCCTCGCTGAGCCCGAGGGAAAAGCCGACCCTGGAGGGTAAACAGATGATGATGATGATGATGATTATCTTGTTTGGCATTTTTATCACTTTTTCGCTACGGATAAACGCCACCAAAACACCTTCTGCTTTACTATTCCTTCTACTAAATAGTCCACACAATAAATCACCAAGTGGTGACAGGACCAGAACTCAATTCTCATACTTCGTACAGCTACGCGAAAGTAAGATGCACGTGACGAAGGAAATCATGGTAAGGAACTAATGAAGGATTTGCTGAGAGAAGTGCGCCTTCATGATGCCAAGATGATACCTGAGAGTTTCATAAAAAGAACAAACAGTCTATAATACTTAATTAGGAAGCTATTTCAATAGCTTCCCTAAAATAAAGTTTCGCATGGATTTTCAAAATATATAATCGTTTCCTGACAAGAAAATTTACCTTAAGAAGCGCTCTCTTTCAATGAACTTATGCGGTAAACTCATTCTGAGATGAATTTGATATTGCTTAATGAATCCGTTAAGCGTTCGTTAGTGGGGGTGGTAGAATAACACCCACGGTAACCTCTGCCTGTCGTTAGAAGCGACTGAAGGGGGCTTCAGTGGCCCATAACTTGGCAGCGTGGGTTGCTGAACACGGGGCCCTTAGCCGAGTTCTGGCATTGCTTCCATTTACTTGCGCCAGGCTCCTCACTTTCATTTATACTATCCGACTTCCCTTGGTCAACTATTGTTCTTCTCCGACCTCGACGGTATAAGTTTGTGAATCCTAGGGAGGCTTTCATTTTCCCGCCCTCCGTGGACTTCGTGTTTCTTTGGTCGGCCCCTGTGGGTGACGGTGATAGAATAACACCCACGGTAGCCCTTGCTTGTCGTAAGAGGCGACTGAAAGGATCCCCTGAGGGCTCTTAACTTGGGAGCGTGGATTGGCAACCACGGGGCCTTAAGCGTAGTCCTGGCATTGCTTCCAATTACTTGTGCCAAGCTCCTCACTTTCATCTATCTTATCCGACCTCCCTTGGTCAACTCTGGTTCTTTTTCCGTCCCCGACGGTATTAGGTTGCAAGGCCTAGGGAGTCTTTCATTTTCACGCCCTTCGGGGCTTTGCTTTCCTTTGGCCGATACTTCCATTCGAGGTGTCGGAACCCTTCAATTTTTCTCTCTGATCATTACTAGTGTTAATAGAGGATGGTTGCCGAGTTGTACTTCCTCTAAACATAATAATCACCACCACCTTTCTTTGGCCGATACCTCCAATTTTCGAAATGTCGGACTCCTTCTATTTTCCCCCCTGATTAGTGTTAATAGAGGATGATTGCCAAGTTTTACTTTCTCTGAAAACAATAATCAGCGTCACTATCACCACCACCACGACCTTAGTTGGGATATTTATTAATTGTTAATATATAATAAAGTATTTCCGGTTATTTTACTTTATGTAGCCTATATCTCTTAAATACTTAGCATTTGAAGTACGTTTTAAAAAAACTGTTGTTGATATAAGAGTTTCAGATCGATTTGTAAAGGTAATACCTCCTGCAGTTCTGAGTGTTGGGAGTGTTCATTCCCCGGGTTCGATTTCCGGATATTTCAGAGATGTTAATTCTGAACTGAGGTCTGGAATGGGGTTCACTCATCCTCGTGAGACGTACTGAGGAGTTGTCTGACATGAGAGACAGAGGAGCCCGTCATAAAAGCGAAGCAGTACGGCTGAGGATGTCATCAAGCTGGTCATGTGACACTCCGACATCTGCAGGCCACCAGGCTGGGCAGTAGTCGTTTTGGAAAACCAAGGCCCAGAAATAGGCTGCATGTGCCACATATTTTTAATACTTCAAAAAAAAACGAGGTGAAGTTGTGACCTCAGGGCCCTGAACTAAGTCATAATTTACTTCCACTTACTTGACCTTAAGAAATATTAATTAATCATGCTTCGCCAAAAAGCGGCTAATAAACGCTATTTTTATTTGTTTGCCATTACAAATCGATGACATTATTGTTTGTCTGTAAATTATCAATAATTCTTTGACCTTAAAGCCCTCTCATTGCATATAAGAAACTTCGAGATCACCAGTTTAAGTTCTCTCTCTGTATGACCGCTGTGGGTGCGGGCGATAGAATAACACCCACGGTAGCCCCTGCCTGTCTAAAAAGGCGACTGAAAGGGCCCCTAGGGGCTCTGAACTTTGGAGCTTGGGTTGGTGACCACGGGGCCCTAGCTGAGTCTGGCCTTGCTTCCACTTACTTGTGCCAGGCTCCTCAGTTTCATATATCCTAACTCTTGTTATTTTTCGATCCCGACGCTTTTAGATTGCGAGGGCTAGGTAGTCTTTCATTTTCACGGACTTCCTTGCCATTGTCTTCCTTTGGCCAATACCTTCATTTTTCGAATTGTCAGATCCCTTCCGTTTTCCTCCGACACCTCGAAAAATGAAGGCATCGGCCAAAGAAAGACGAGGACCACGAAGGGCGAGAAAATGGAAGGCTCCCCAGGCTTCGATACCTAATACCGCTGGGGTCGGAAAAGAACAGGAGTTGACCTAGGAAGGTCGAATAAGATAGATGGAAGGGAGGAGCCTAGCACGTGTAAGTGGAAGCAGTGCCAGGACTCAGCTAAGGGCCCCGTTGTCGCCATTCCACTCTCCCAAGTTAAAAACCCCTGAGGCCTCTTACGACAGGCAGGAGATACCATGGTGAACCCTGCCTCACATTGTTTGGCGCCAATATACACCCTACGGTAACTTTGGTTGGGAGACCCAAGCATTATAATGCATCAGCGTATCCTGACAAACAACCACGGACGAGACTATCTCGAAGGGCGGCCCGAACTGCCAACACGGGCTTCGAACCGCCCTCCTCCTTGTGCTAACCTCAGCAACTCAAGCACTTGGGGCGTGGTTACGTTCGAAAAGAAAAAATAAGAAAAATACTTACGATTGAGTCTTGTCTAATGCGATTTCTGGGTTCAACTATTTACTGGATACTGGTTAGCGCTGTAGAAATGACAAGAATTATGTAAAGGGTCACGAATATCAATTTATTCCTGAATAGTGACACAGGAAAAAAGAACACTATTACAATAAACTCTCCGCACACGAAGGGAAGAAGAAAAGAAATACGAACATTAAATTGACTCGCCTGAAGGACGTTCACTGATCTCACTCAGCACAGGCTTCATTTAGCAATGAGGTATAATCGAAGTCTGGCGATTAACATCATCTATCTTTCCGTCGTTAATTTAATTGCTTGGGTCGGTCGCCACGTGTAATTTGAGAAGATGTCGCCTACAGAATACATTCTATTCTTAGCACGTAATTAACCTGTCCTTACGCTACATAGTTAATTCATGAGAAAAATATTTACATAAAAAATCACACAACACTGAGCAAACCTCCCCGGACTATCCGTGGCCCTAACACCAAGACACACAACGATGAACATCGGTTCTGTTTGAACTCAAAGACATACACACTATACGCTGAACACAATCATGTGTACACTTTATGTATAAATGGGGCCATTGCTGTAAGAAAAACATGGATATCACTTTCTTTTGCCCCACGCGAAAGCTTAATGCAAGCTTGCGCAGGCCGGCTCATTCTGACCTGGGTTCGAACCGGGCTCCTTCTGACTGAAAGATACATATCTGATAATCCATAGATATCCGTTGCCTCATACTACGGAACTTTGGGGTAATATATAATTATTTATTAACTACTATCTAAATTATCGTGATATTGTCATTTAACGCAAGTATTCTTAAACCGAACCATTGAAAACAAAAGACAGTTTGAAATCCAAGGGTCCATAGCTTCCATCTTCAATACATAGCAGTCTACGCAAAGGAGGACGTTCCTTTGTCACGCCGGGAGAATGATCATCGTCGCTCTGTCCAATCATGAGCCAAGGCGGACCGTGACCTCCTAATTACAGTCACGATTTCACTTCCCAGGATACAGTTATTATTGCCCAATTCATTTTATTCCATTTATTTCATATTACCGCAGACTTCCCAAGAAATATTATTCATTTATTCTCTATTCTCTCATTCTTCATGTCGATTATCTTGGGGCAATGTAACGTTCGAATTCCTCATTTCACATCTTATCGAAGACTATTTTGGACGTTCGGCACTCTCATTACTTCCCATACCGCTTTTCCTAGTTCCTTGGGCATAGGGATATCATTATTCCTTTCTCAGCCCTTCATATTTCTCTTTGCTCATCGTAAAAAAATCTGACCACTCTTTCAAGCATCCGGCACCACCGCACTTCACACTGGTTACGCATAAAAATAACACTCCAGACAGATTCTGGTAAAACAATCAACAATAAAAGGAAACTTGCATATTGCCTCTAACATAATTGACGTAAATAACACATTTTTGTATCTCTCTCAGTCAAGACTCATCTCTCTTCATGTTCATGCCTTAATAGTACGTATCAGCTAAGCATGCATTGTCTAAACGACCCGTGAGCTCCCCACCTATTGTCTATGACAACCACATTGAACATTAATAGCAACTTCGTGGACATGCTATCCCTCATTCATCACTCACTATTGTTACCAACCGACCTTAGGTGAACTCAAAATACTACTCTATCCTTTTTTCTCATACTTGCTAGGATATGATTAATTCTTGACAATAAACTACTCGTCAAGAAAGACTTACCAAAAAGAAAGAAATGGTTTGCCGGAGAGCTAGCTCTCTTAATTTTACGTTAACGTGACAAAAGAAAAATCAAATTCCTACATTACATCACTCCGGTTGTGCTTTATCGTGCTAAGAAATAAAATGACATCAACTCATCTGTACAGTGATCGTTTTTCCTTCCACGGTAAACCCATGGTAGAGTTCTACTTGTCCATCCTCTTAACGCTGTAGACGAGAGTATCAGCCTTCGAACCTGGTCTGAGACAGTGCATCATCCTGGTTGGGTCGTTCAAGTGCTACAAATCTTGAAGTAATCCAATTGGTATCAGCTCCACAACTCGCCACACGTTCCCTTTGTCTACAACGACACACTCACAGAATTTACACAAGGTTTACCCTTATGTAGGCAGGTCACTCTAATCAAGGGCGGCACGCATTAACACAGCGAGTCGGGTGACTCATAAGGCTTGAGGGACCTGGAATCTGAATAGTGGAGTGTCTCTGTCGATGCTATTGTACCACCGAGTGTTACTGCTCCGAATTCGATACCCCTAATTTTCTGATAGGGCGTACTAATTTATGCCGGCATTGTTCATAGCTGACTCCCGCTATTCATTTATACAAATGTTTCTAGCGGTCTACCTAATTTATGCACAGCACTGAGACATTTGCATAGGCTCGATTGGCTATTTTTCGAGTTCCTAACACACAGTTCACAAGGTTATAAAGTTTACGGTCACGACGGCCACTCACTTCGTCTTTTTAAGTAGTCAATAGACTGTCCTCATCGAGGGCCAGGGTTGGCCTTATACTGTCAACTCGCCGATCCTTGAGGTTGGAGGCTCCTTCACGCTTAATTAAGTAAATCTGCTCCGTTAATAATTGGAGTTCAAGGCATTTAAAGGGTGCGTATTGTAGACCTCGATTCCCTCTTTTACTCGAGTTAAGTGTGATCGCAGTCCGATCGGCAGTTCTTAAGTAATCAAGCTCCCGCCATTAATTAGCTCACTCGCGTCCTTTCGAGGGAGGGGCTAACTTTGGGCGCAATTCTTGGCTTGGGAGCGCACTCCATTCACACGTGTTAGCAATGCAATACAGTTGGACATCTGGTGACCTCCATTTGCCCCGTGAATAAATTATACCATATTTTCAGTATGGGATACACAGAAAATTCAGCTCTATTATTTGCGTCACATATTTCACCTATGTCTGGACCAAATTATCACATAATTTTGCGCTCCAAAATTCAACGTTGGCACCCGTGAAACATGCAGAAAAATATGAAGTTTCTTCTGGTAGTGTGGAACCCTGTAAAATAGGCCGCACCTCTGGGCGTATTAGACCGCCGTTGCGTCGCGTCTTATCTCCAACACTGTCTCACACTGGAGGGCGCCTTTTCTCGCGGGCTTGGCTTCAGCCACACCTTTCCATTGTTTGTCGGGCTATCTTTCGCGGGTCCGGTTCTGACCACCCGCCGATCGAGTCCCGGGGGTGTTCCTTTTGCCCATCATGCTACAAATAACGCGATTTCTGAAGTGATTTTATTAGGATGGAAAGATGCAGATGCTGTCAGTGAGCTGTACAGGACACTGTTCGGTTTCAGTGGGTGTTATTCTAGCGCCTCCATCCACAGGGATAGAACTTCAAGAGCAACCAACCCCGTATGTAGACAGTGAGGCTGCGATACAGCTTGTGAAGAACCCAGAGTATCATCGCAGAACGAAACACATTCCTGTGATACATTTTTACATACGAGAGGTGGTCATCGAGGGAATCCTCGAGATCCAGGACATTTCAACGGAATGCCAGCTTGCTGACATTTTCTTTTTGCTATTTGCTTTACGTCGCACCGACACAGATAGGTCTTATGGCGACGATGGGATAGGAAAGGCCTAGGAATTGGAAGGAAGCGGCCGTGGCCTTAATTAAGGTACAGCCACGGCATTAGCCTGATGTGAAAATGGGAAACCACGGAAAACCATCTTCAGGGCTGCCGACAGTGGGGCTCGAACCCACTATCTCCCGATTACTGGATACTGGCCGCACTTAAGCGACTGCAGCTATCGAGCTCGGTGCTGACATTTTTACCGAGGCTATAAACTTATTGGTGATTTAGGGCTTAACGAAAGGATTTAACACATATTCAGTGAGGGAGAGTGTTCAAGTTAAGTGTTTATTTCAGTATTATTTAATTAATCATTGAAATATGTTTTAATTGCTTTTATACTTTGATATCTATTATTGTCTAATGACATCAATGCAGACTGGCGGTGTGTAGACAGAGTTTTGTTTTCCCTTGTTCTTACTAAGCTTCAAATAAATAGTTAAAATAATTTTAATAATTCAAACATTATTGAATCCACATTTCACACAGTTCATTTGTGAGCAATCGTTTGCACAATTCACTGTTCACACTGGGACATAAACTATGGAAAACTTCCCTAATACTTTTTAGTTGAAATATTTTAAGAATTGGCGACTGCTAGATTTGGAAGTGGAATTCAAGGTATTTTGTTAGCAAAACTCATCAAATTTGTTGACAAATTTAACGCGATTTTTACATTTTATTTTTAATAATTAACATTAGTTGTTAACTTCAATTTGAATATGACCCCCATCTCCTGTTACACATTTACACCCGCTTGGCGTCATGGGATGATGCACATCAATTCAAACCGGCCGAATGTGAGCTATCCATAAGTTAATCACGTTGGAGTGTTTTAAAACTCATTAGTTCCCAATCCATGGAAAATCTTATAATTTTAGAAATATTTTATTTTTCCACATATTTGTATCTTAATAAATTAAGATATATAATCGGTTTCAAAAAGGACAGAACTTTACAACCATAGAAATGGCATGTTCCCAAATGATGAAAATGGGACAATGCCCCTGTATGTTCGTATACTTCACTTGTGGTACTCTGGTGAGCAATGAATGTGCTGCAAGGCTTCACACTGGACACAATGCATTATGATATTCCACTTTCACACGTTTCATCGTCTCTGACGTCCTGGATGATGTGCAGGCCCATGTTTAGGCGTGAAGGAACGAAATCACTAGGCCCATATCTTAGGCCAATTTCACTGTAAGTGAACATGCCATTAACGACGTGTTTTGTGAATTGAAATTGATCCTTCTTCATGTTGGTTGATAGGTTGATATCTCAATGCAAGCCAGTAATTACTTCTAAAGAATGGTACTGGCCTATTCTAATGAGCATGCGTAGCAGAGTAGCGGCTTGGAGAATCTATAGCAAGGTGGAGAACCTAGACCGCTCTTCAAACATTCCACCCATGTGCTTCTACTCGTTTATTGGCGAGGCTATTCATCCTGAATGTACTTTTGGCTTGATTAGTAGGGTATACTGTATCACAGTTTGTCACTAGACAAACCACCTTGTTGTCTTTCCACTTTACCACTAGGATTTTATCATCACCCTTATAATGGAATGTACATGGCTGCTAATTGTCGTTTTGTTTTATGCCTTCTAGTGGACACTTCCTGAGCAACACTTCCATTACTCCCAATGGTTATAAAATCAAGCATACGAAGTTCCGTTAGCAAGTTATAATAGAGAAAGTTATCCATGAACACTTGATGACAAGATGGGTCTTGAACGCTGCTGGGCATTTGATTTGCGACTTCCTTTCCTAAAGTTGTAGATGTTTCAGCTTCAGCATTTGATTTTCCGCTGTAGATACGAATTTCGAAAGGATATCCAGTAGATGAACAAAATATCCATTGCTTGAAGCTTGAAGCCGAATCTGATAGATCTTCCTCTAATAAACATCTTACAACTGACGTTCAAAATAGGAAATCACCTGTTCATCAATACTAAGTTAATCTTGAAAAATAAAATTGCTCCAACGCTTTATTTGAAGCAGATAAAAGTGGCCTGGCCTTAGACATGTTAACCCTGGAGTACATTAAGATTTTCATTAACTTGTTGGCAGCATGTATGTTTTTCTTTATATTCTGGAATCTATTGCGACTCATTTGTTCGGCAACAAGAGGCTCACACCTATCGTCAGCCTTCGACAGGTATAATTGTCTCTAGGAATAGAATGGTAGCCTGACAAGAACATTAGTTCGAAAACTTTCATAATATCGCCCTCATCACAAGGGAAAATCATTATGCCGCTTTGTCTACCTCAAAGATCCCTCATGTAAGTTCATTGAAAATGTAACGAAATAATTGATTGCGCTCTAATCCAATAAGCTCTGGATGCGGCTCAACAATGTTAGCAAATTATCATCGTACTTCTCCGTCTTGTTCCATTTCAAAGCCAGTCTTACCACAAGCGTCTATCCCTAGGTTTAGAAGCTTCTGGAGTTTTATCCAGTAGATGAACAAGATATCCCTTGATTGAAGCTTGAAGCCGAATCTAATAGATCTTCCCTTGATAAACACTCCTCTCAGTTTTAATTATTGCGTTGATGGGGTGAAAGTTCCTTATGGGGACCACTGTAAGTACCTATGTCTTAATATAAGGAAATATCTATCTTCATTGGGGTAATCACATAAATGAGATTGTAAGCAAAGGTACAGATATCTGCACATGGTTATGAGGGTGTTTAAGGGTTGTAGTAAGGATGTAAAAGAGAGCGAATGTAAGTCTCTGGTAAGACCCCAACTAGAGTATGGTTTCATTGTATGGGACCCTCACCAGGATTACTTGATTCGAGAACGGGAAAAAATCCAAAGACAAGCAGCTCGATTTGTTCTGGGTGATTTTCGACAAAAGAGTAGCGTAACAAAAATGTTGTAAAGTTTGGGCTGGGAAGACCTGGGAGAAAGAAGACGAGCTGCTCCACTAAGTGGTATGTTCCGAGCTGTCAACGGAGAGATGGCGAGAAATGACATTAGTAGACGAATAAGTTTGAGTGGTGTCTTTAAAAGTAGGAAAGATCGCAGTATGAAGATAAATTAGGAATTCAAGAGGACAAATTGAGGCAAATATTAGTTTATAGGAAGGCGAGTTAGGGATTGGAATAACTTACCAAGGGAGATGTTCAATAAATTTCCAATTTCTTTGAAATAAGGCTAGGAAAACAACAAATAAGGAATCTACCACCTGGGCGACTGCCCTAAATGCAGATCAGTATTGACTGATTGATCTCTCTTTCTATATGGAACATGCATTTCTACTTTCCCATAGATATCGAAAAGTAGGTTACTGGATTCAGAGGCAGTTTTATCATTATCTCCGCATTTTTCAAGTATAACTATCACTGCCTTCGAGAGGTCACAATACGTCAGTGTCACTTCCAGTATCAACACTTCCGATATCAATATAATTTAGCTCTTTCTCAATTTCATCGAGTGCGAGACATCTAACAAAGCGCTCATATTACATCTGAAACAATTAGTGCAGTCAGAATATTATTGTTTACAAGGTGCGCCTTGATGTGCAAACACTGCATGATAATTTATAAGCGGTATTTCCACAACAATGACAATGACCATGATTATGATGGTGATGATGATTACTACTTACTATGAGAATTTTTAGTGTTCATACGTCTAGTGTTCATACGTCAGGCAGAGCTCATAGGGAGCGTGCACGGTACTAGTAACAGAGCGCTCTGGCGGAGTTCCGAGAATTAGTACGGTGAGAGTGCATTCCGCTGAACTGAAGACTCAGGTCATAGTTGCGGCAAAAAATATCGTTGCATCTTGTCGTCAAGATATGAAGTAGTGCTATGAAAGTTGTAGTACAATATGGGTTTGAGTACATACACTTCCAAAATAGTCGCAAGTCAACAGTGAATGAAGCGCAGAAACTAGTTGACAGTGGCCATGCGTTACAAGTTGAAGAAAGAGGAACTGTTACCACTTGTACACTTACTGGCTTCGTCATAAGACATACGAGTGTTAGCAAAAGCCCGTACAAGGATACAATTGAGGTAATTATGTTATCTCATTGTTAAACATACAGTATTATATTTTACATTTTAATTTTATGTGATTCAGTGAAGTCTGTAATACTTCAAATTTCTATTACAGCTTGACAGTCAACGAAACTGTATTGGATCAAACTGTGACTGTGTGGCTGGTGCCGGAGGGTGCTGTAAACATGTATGTGCCATTATACAGTACTGCAATTCTGATTCAGGATTTAGTAAGACAAATTTACCGCAAGAATGGGGGAAACCAAATTTGAAAACAGCTGTGCTGTTAATTATGTTATAAATTTAAGTGCTCACAATATGATTAATACAGTGTAGATTTTATATCTTCTAGGGTCCGTAAAATATGCAAAAGGGAAGAAGGCTGAAGATCTATTTTCCAAGAAGAGGGCGAGAACTGACAAGGGTGTTGTTATTACCATCCATGAACTAGGAAAAACAGATCTAGATAATTCGCCTTGGACTGAAATGATTAGAGCGGAGCTGAAAACAGAGTCTGAATCGGTAGCTAAAAGTTTGTGTGAAGAGTTGTGCAACAATAGCGTCAGTATTATTATAAGAACAAATTTGCTAGGCCAGAAAATACAATTAGAAGTGCGTTTCTTGACTACTCCGAGAGCAGTAAAAAATATTCGCGCAGCAGTAGTCCGATGTGCACCAAATATGACTGCCAAGGCAGCAAAGGTTATACCTAATTTCATTTTCATTAAAAAGAGTAAACAAACATCGTTATTACTTATATTTATAGACACTTTAGAAACAAAGAAAGAAAGTAAAAAAAATGAATGTTTTAAATGAAACACTCGTTAAATTGTTCAACTGTGCCACACTTTTTATAATCTGGTATCCATGAAATCCTCTGCCTATGTCCAAGAGGGTGTTGGGACCACAACTTTTATTCACCTTCTCCGTAATACTTGGAGGTAGGCCTACTGTGCTTGAATTGCACTGTGTGCCTACATCATTCCCACTAAAAACACACGTGAATTCGAAAGTCGTTGCTTCAATCTGAAAATTAATGCTGCTTGCAACGACTTATGTAGTTTTTCACTCTTTTTTTACAATAAATTTGTGAGTTTTCTGATTAGAAGACGTATGTATATTTGAGCATTTCATTCGTTTACTCGTTCTTTCAAACCGGGATACATCACATTATCTTTTCGGTTTCTTCTTATAGCTCTCATGAAACACAGTTGGTATATACTGTATGATGAATGATTTTCAATATTACTTGGCTTTCTTCCAACAAAATGTTCACTGCAAATGACGGATAATTTGGTGGGTTCCCATGGAATTCCATCTGCACTGAAATGCAGGAAAACATTTATTATTATTATTATTATTATTATTATTATTATTATTATTATTATTATTATTATTATTATTATTATTATTATTATTATTATTATTATTATTATAAATGGAGGTACATGAATGTAAACATACGAATCTACTGCAATGCATACTTGAAGTGAAAGTACTACTTCAAAGTATACTTAAATGAACGTGTTCTTGACTTAACATACCTGGTATGATTGAAATGTGTGATATGAAATGTGTGATTTACGTCACAAACGAAATAAGATACTGTACTTACTTTATTCTTCCCACAGCCGAAATCCACTTCCTGCGTCTGTCCGATTCCCATGGACGACCAGGAAATGTGTGAAATGTAATTCCTTTTCCATGCGTGTTTCTATTGTATGTTGTGGAAGTTCACTGCACAACCGTTTCGATTTGATTTAGGCATTTTGATACACTACTACTACCACCACAATTTCGCACCCACAGTTACACAACCTGGACTGACCGCTCAAGACAAGATCACCTAAATGTTACAGATTTCTTCCGCTAGAGGCGCTAAGAACGGCTGTGCACGCTCCCTATATGAAGGAATGCCGTTAAAAATAATTATTGTCCTGATCTAACTAATTGCATAATGGCATTCACAATATCCCTTGTTTCCATTGTTCCCGGTGTCCGGCTCCATGGCTAAGTGGTTAGCGTGCTGGCCTTTGGTCCAGAGGGTCCCGGCTTCTATTCCAGGCCGGGTCGGAGATTTTAACCTTAAATGGTTAATTCCCTTGGCTCGGGGACTACCGGGTGAGTTGGCCGTGCGGTTAGGAGCGCGCAGCTGTGAGCTCGCATCCGGGAGATAGTGGGTTCGAACCCCACTGTCGGCAGCCCGGAAGATGATTTTCTGTGGTTTCCCATTTTCACACCAGGCAAATGCTGGGGCTGTACCTTAATTAAGGCCACGGCCGCTTCCTTCCCATTCCTAGGTCTTTCCTCTCCCATCGTCACCATAAGTCCTATCTGTGTCGGTGCGACGTAAAGTGACTAGGGAAAAAGGCTCGGGGACTGAGTGTTTGTGCTGCCCCCAACATCCCTGCAACTCACACACACCACACACAATACTATCCTCCCCCACAATAACACGCAGTTACCTGCACATGGCAGATGCCGCCCACCCTCATCGGAGGGTCTGCTTTACAAGGGCTGCACCCAGCTAGCAATAGCCATACGAAATTATTATTGTTATTATTATTATTATTATTATTATTATTATTATTATTATTATTATTACTATTATTATTATTACTGTTCCCGGTTGTGAACAATTAAAATTTTGCCGTTCACACTCATCAATGGACAACTTTTTAGCAATTTCCAAGGAAGACTCTGTAAGACTAAACTAGCGCTATATCAACTACAGAAACTGTTTTAAAATAACCTTTAGCTCTAAAATGAGGCAGAACGACATAGTGGAGAAACATTATTAACATTTGAGATTATGTTTCACTACTTTCGGTTGTCAGGAAAACGGGAATAATCACACCCACCAGTTGACCAGAACCTTTTCTCCTTTCGCTTTTTGAATTTTCTGTAAAAATATGATGTTCCTAAATAGGAACAATGAAAATGAATGGGAATAGAGAAAGAAAGAAATGAAGATTGAATGAATGAATGAATGAATGAATGAATGAATGAATGAATGAATGAATGAATGAATGAATGAATGAATGAATGAATGAATGAAAGAAAGAACGAAAAAACCACAAATACTCCCCTATACAAAGCAAAGCCATCTTCATGCTGGCCATGATTGCCCTTGGAGATGTGGAAGGTAAAGTTTCGAAGTGAAATAGAGTGGTTAGTTCTATGCTCGGCAGCTTTTACCCGCAAGAACTAACCTGGTATTCGTTTTTGATGTAGGCTGAGTAAACCTCAGGATCATGTTCCTCTTCAGAAGTGGAACTATCGGTGCTAAATTTTTGGATTTCTTGACGGAGAATTTAATCCACGACAGTTCCCTGCAGGCGAACAAAGCTTGCCCTTACTGCCTTGGCTAGGGAGCCTCCTGATATGCAATGGGCCAACATCACTTTTCTAGGTGTCTTGGAAACCAGGTATCCGGAATTTGTTCGATTTACGTTCAAAAATTTGTTAGCGGTAGTAGCACTGTGTGTTCATGTTCAGGCCCATAAGAGAGTGTTTAAGATATCTGTACTTCTCAACGGTAGATATATAATTGTTTCAGGCTCAGTCTTTGTTCTTCCCTCTCTCCTCTCTGTTTGCGTCGTGGCTGATACCTTGATGTGTTTGTTTCAGGGGTGTGGCCGATAACCATGCAGGTTTCCTCGTTATACCTTTGTTCATACCTAATTGCAGTCGCCGTCGTGGTCTTCATCGTAGTATCCATCATGTTCATAAAACTCATGGCATCACGTACTTCCTGTGCTGAGCGTAAGAAATTGCGCCTCTTATCTGTAAGTTTGACATGACGTTTCTTTGATGACAGTTATCTCTACACTTCTGAATGCTCAAGTTGATTCTTACCATGGTATAAATTAGCTGAATGATAGTCCTGGGATTTTAGAGAAGAAAGATGGCTATTTGCTCTACGTCGCACCGATACAGATAGGTCTTATGGTGACGATGGGACAGGAGGCCTAGGAATGGGAAAGAAGCGGCAATTAAGGTACAGACCCAGCATTTGGCTCGTGTGAAAATGGGAAACCACGGAAAATTATCTTCAAGGCTGCCGACAGTGGGATTCGAACCCACTATCTCCCGGATGCGAGCTCACAGCTGCGCGCCCCTAACCGCACAGGCAACTCGCCCGGCAAGAGATGAAAGAGAGACCGGCACACCCTTACTGAAATAATAAACATTTGATCAGTTTTAGTACATCACTACTTAGGTACTGAAATTCAAATTGATAGGTATTATAGTTTATCAGATATTAAACAAGCAAAGAAATATCTCAACATGAATTAAAATGGAAAGACACCACATTTTAAATGTAGTTAAAGGAGATATTCAGCAACTTATACAGCTGTTATTTAGTTACTTATCATCTTTCAAAATGTGGTGATTGTTAAGTCATTATAGATAAATAGAGGTTCTAAACTACCAATTATTTGGGGGATGTAATAGTAGTGTTTATTGTTTTAAGCGGGCAAATAGGATTGTCATAACCCTCTTAAATTAATCGGGGGCTTCCTTTTATTTTCTTAATCCAGTAATTATTCAAAATAACTCTTTCATTTCTTTTGAATAAATTGCTCTTTTATTAAAACCGCTCCATTTACCCCCTTGGTTTGTTTCACTAGGATATGTCCTTTATTGTTCTGTTTCTTTGGTTAGCAATCCTATAGATCTCCTTTTTCCCTTCCTTTATGTTCAGATTCGGGTAAATTTCATTATAAGCTTGGGATTTTGCTTGAGATACCGTTTTTCTTGCAACACTCTCTTGTCATTCCTGTGCTGTTCATGATCTTCATCTAAAAGAGTTTCATCCCACTTTTCTTGGCTTTCTTTTCCTCGAGGACTGCTTCCTGCATATCTGAATTCCATCATCAGCTTTCTTGATTTTTTTTACAATTTTCTGGACGCTTCCCCAAATGTATCCACAGCATGGAATCGACTAACCTTTTTATTATTCCCATCATAGCCAAATGTTTTGAAACTCAAAACGCTTACGAGAACTTGCTACTTAAATCTGGACCTTAATTTTGATCTTTTAGTTTAAAACACTTTATTCGCTTCTTCATGTTTTTCACCTTGGTGTTCTTCCTTTAATTTCTTTTCGCATCTCAAGACATAATAAATGGTGTTGTCGTGCCCGTTGTCTCCAGATATAACAGTGCAGTTCCGTATCCTCTTAATCCGAGCTCGTCTGTGCAGGATATAATAAATCTGGGATTATTTCCTCCATTTTTATATGTTATAAGATGTTCCGGTGGTTTAATGAAAAATGAATGAAATATGGAGGAGTAAATGAAACAAGTAGAGGACAGAACTGTCAATCCGTGGAGGCTGTATTCCATCTCTGGGTTGGTACCTTCAGTGTATAAAATACATTTCTCATTATGGTCAATAGCCCGGAGTAGTTAGTGAATCTGAGGCCTATCTGATAACCTAAGTGACTGCATTGTCTGTTACGAGTGAGTTAACTTCAATTAAATAGAGACCAGGCTTGGGATGGAAGCGACTATTATCTGCATGTTACAAACCAACCCGGTATTCCTCTGAAGTTTGTGAACCAAAGAAAACCATTTCTCGAATGCCCAAAATTGAACTTCTCAGCCTACTTCTCCTCTTAGAAGTATTAAGATATGGATATAATTCTTTTCAGTTCTGTTGGTAATGAAAAGTATCAAGGATAAGATTTTAAATGTTATAACATAAGAAAGTTGTAGAGTATTTTTGTTCTGGCTAGTATCAGAGATTAAGGATATTTTGATGTAGCGAATGTCTAACGGGTGAATTTCTAAAACTTTCTTGTATAAAATAATTTCTGTACCAAAACTGGCCAAAATATACATTAAAGCTACTTCATCGTAAAACTATTTATTACGGCTTTGTTGCCAACAGCTTCTCACTGTAATTTACCATGGTAGTTTGATGTGTAGATAAGCTTGTTATTCGATTTCTGAAGTTCACACTGTCTTAAGAGCTTTCTTATTCTTGTTATTATGCAGAGTATGATAATATTATTCGGGAGCACACGTACTTTCATTTTCAGGGGGAGGGGAGTAATTACCACTTCCAACTCATCTTCTTCTTTCCTGGCCGTATATGTATGTAGCCATAAAACGGACACTCCCGAGCTCACTCAAGGTCGGCTCGTCTGACTCGAAGAGAGTATGTCCACGTTCTTGCAAGATATCTAGTGGCATTTCATTTTTCCTTAAACAGCACTCAGCAGTTCGTTTCCATGTTGCCTTAGGGACGCCCTCTGCCTCTCTTCGCTCTTCGATGGCCAAGTGCTTTCTGTACTGTATGGAGATCATCAGATCGTCTGACGTGGACCAATGGAACTGATTTTACTCCATCTTTTCACTGATATGCACAACTTTAAACGTTTCTCGCACGTGCTCATTGAGCACATTGCTACATAGAGTGATGCCCGCCGACCATCGTAGCATCCACTTCTCTGTGATATGCATTCGATGATCGTGCTTTTCCTGTCTATGTCCTGTACATGAGGGCAGGCCGGATAGTGGTTGTGTACATATTGCCCTTTACTTTGACTGAGATCCGCTTATCATACAGAACACCAGTAAGGGACCGCCATTTCGTTGAAGCAACACCGGTGCGGTGCTTAACATCTGCGTTAGTTTTATCACAAGTCGTGATCACTGATCCGAGATACTTGAACTTGTCGGTCATCATCATTGGTGAAGACAGTGTTGCGTAGGCCTGCTTGCCCGGGCTGCGCGAAGTTGAAGAACATGTACTCTCTCACTTAATTACCACTTCGCACTCATTTTCCGAATATTGTAAAAATAGGCGAACTTTCATTTGGGATGATATATCTCCATGATGTAGTGTTTGGGTGATCCTGGGTTTAATTTCCAACTATGGAAAGGATTTAAAACACCTGATACGAATTTTAAAGTATTTCGAGCCTCGAGAAAACAACTGAGAACCTTTAAAATGCTGTGACAGATGGAGGAACGTAAAGAAACCGGTTATACTACTGTTTGTGAACTCAGGGTCCCGATATCCATGTAGTGATCTTGAAAGACCGTAGTCATCGCCACCGCTTAAATAACTTACAGCTCTTGAATAATGTCTGGGTTACGTCAATTGGTATCCGTCACTGCGACCATCATAGTCTGTCTGCAGGAATCTCGTCTGAAACCTGGGCACGACACGACTATTAGAGGATTCCTCATTTATTCCAAGGACAGAGTACTATGGATCGCTGGGTGACCCTAGTCCTTTCCGACATTTTCAGTAAAGAAGCGCCGCCACTAATTCAGCTGGACGCAGCTTCAGTTCACGCTCCATTGCCAGTAATAATAATAGTTTGCGACGTATGCTTTCCAATAGACTACGATTTTCACATGCATGATTGAGCTATTGATCAACATGTTCGATTATTGTGTGCTCAATACAGGGGAATCTACACACTTCAGCAGCATAAATGGGAGATTTTCGACCTGGATATCAACTTGTGTAGCCATGCTAGTTCTCTTGTTGCTGTGGCAAGTTCACGATGACCTCTGTAATAGTGACCACTTCCAGAGAGTTCTCATCGACGAAGTGACGACCAAGCTTGTTCCATTACAACCGGAATTCTGGCTGCTGCAGGGAGAACAATACCTTCCTCATCTGGTATCCCTCGCCGGAAACAGATCCCATGGTGGACCAATAAAACTGCAGCAGCCATACATGATCACCGACGGACGTTTAAGCATTATTATCGGAATCCTAAGATGGCCAACCATATTACGTTTACGCCCACCCGCGCTAAATCCCGTTTCTTGACTCAAGATATTAAGAAAGCTACTTAGTTAAAATATGTGTCTTCCATGACGGCACACACTCCATCGTCACAAGTGTGGACAAAACTTCGCCATATTATCGAAATCCAGAACCTTCCCTTAGCGCCCGGAATCTCCAATAATGGAAATATAGTTACGATTCCTTCAGTCATTGCAGATCCCATCGCATCAAAATACACATTAAAACTATTTCATCCTAGCACTACTTTTTATGGATTTGTTGCCATTTTGTATGATAATACATGTTCATTTCAACTCCTTCTCAATGTAATTTTCCGTGATAGAGTGATGTGTAGATACGCTTGTTATTCGAATTCTAAAGTTTGCACTGTCTTAAGTGCCCAGATCTGCGAGTTACGACCCTGCATTTCCGTCCGTTAAACGCAAGTCAGAGGCTCATCACTTCTCATTTGCCTATAGTACTTCGTTTTTTGTAACGCGCCTTTCACGGAATAGGAATTGCGGAGTGCACTTGTGCTGTGAAGGAACGTGGCTCCTGAGCCGAATAAAATCCTTAATCAAGTGCTTAAACTTTTGAGTGATCGTTGTCTCAGTGGAATCCTCACACTGTTCATCACAATATGGAGTGAAAGACATTAATCATCTCAGTAGCGTGAGGGAGTTATAATAGCAGGATCCAAAGCTTCTGGATAGCTACAGGCCAATATACTTAACAAATGGCCTCTGTAAGCTATTTGAAGGGATGGCGAACCGACGACTTGGAGGAGAGAGGTCTCCTGAATAATTACCAATATAATTTTCGCTCTCATCGGACTGCCGCCCATCATCTGGTTGGAATGGAAAGCACCATCCAGGAGGATTTTGATTTTGATTCGGGGAGAGCGTATAGACACGCGTTCTTTCATCTAGAATAGGCTTAAGATTCTACCTAGGGGCATGGGATTATCTCCACCCTACACAGGTGGGGATCCCAGGGAAATTTACCAACATTTATTGAGAAGTTCATGTTCCTCAGGTTCTTTCGAGTCCGTGTAGAGAATGTATAGTCTCAGTATTACATTCAAGAAAATGGAGTACCACAGGGATCTGTACTGCGTATCACGCGATTCGCAATCGCCATCAACGGCATAGTTGTCAATCGCTGTATGTAGACGATTCAGCTCTACATTACAGCTCCGGAAAGGTTGGCATTTGCTGAGAGACAGCTACAGCAAGCTATTAATGGAGTTGACAGTCGACAGATGGGCCCTGCAACATGATTGTACACTTCTATCGACGTCGGCTTGTGCATCCTGAACCACAGCTCCGCTTGCGAAACAGTGCTTACCATTGGTAGACACCTGCAGATTCCTGGGTCTCCATTTTGATAAGAGACTAACGTGGCAGTCCGACATCCACTGGCTGAAGGTTTCTGCATGAAGAGACTTAATATGCTTAATTTTCTCAGCGGCACTTCGTGGGGGCTGACCATGCGGTGCTGCTACGTTTCTAC
Organism: Anabrus simplex; assembly: GCF_040414725.1. NCBI lineage: Eukaryota > Metazoa > Arthropoda > Insecta > Orthoptera > Tettigoniidae > Anabrus > Anabrus simplex. Next base: position 470,361,428 of record NC_090265.1, on the reverse strand, counting down.
ACGGCAACGATCCTCTCCCGAATGGACTATGGTAGTGCGGCATATGGCTCAGCATCAAGATCTACGCTGAGCCTTTTAGACGTCGTTCACCATAGTGGAGTTAGGCTGACAACGGGAGATTTCAGTACTAGCCCCATTCCCAGCCTACTCGATGAAGCGGGAGTTCTATCTTTACGGATAAGGAGACAACAGTTACTGACGTACGCTGCCAAAATTCGTGTGAAGTGCTGCTACATCCAAGCTACCAATGCATGTTTAATACCCAATATCACCAGAGGTACCAAGACCATTCGACTGCCATACGGCCGGTCGGGTTTCGAATTGATAGCTTTTGTCAGGAGTTAAATATAGATATCGGTGGTTGTCTTGAGCAGACGTTTAACGAGTTACCTGCGTGGTTAGTTCCGCGACCGGATATACGGCTAAATCTACTCCGTGGACCCAAGAAGAACACGGATTCCTCCGTTTATCGGAGGTATTTCCAGTACTTTGTTCATCAGTATGCGGCCGCGAAACATACCTTGACGGATGGTTCTAAGATCGGAGAAAATGTTGGTCGCTCTTTCGTCACTGATTATATAAGGATGAAGATTTCACTTCCTAGTGTATGTATCGTGTATACTGCGGAGCTTTACGCCATCTTACAAGCTCTGCAGTTTGCATTGGGTGACGGAAGAAACCACTTTCTTATGTGTACTGACTCGTTAAGCTCTCTGCAGTCTACTGAAACCTGTTTCTCGCAACACCCACTGGTGCAGCTGATTCACGACCTTCTAGCCAGGTTAAGTAATGCTTGTACCAGAATCACTTTCGCGTGGCTTCAAAGCCACGTTACGATTGCGAGAAACGAACATGCGGATGAAGCTGCAAAGGAAGCGGTACTTTTACTTCGAAGACCTATGAATGTAACTGGTAGAGATGTTTGTTCTCAGCTATATCGAACCATCTTGGCGTCCTGGGAATCGGAGTGCCTAGCTATCCGAACTCCCAACAAGCTGAGAGCAATTAAGAAGACAACTACCGCGTGGCGGTCCTCTTTCCGCTCTTCACGGAGAGAACCGATAGTATTGTGTAGGCTGAGGATAGGTCATGGGCGATCTACGCACTCTTATCTCCTAAAGAGGGAAGACACCCCATTGTGTTCTTGTGGTGCCGACTTCACCATGGCCCACATCCTCACAGACTGCACCGATCTGTCTGGCCTCCACCTGCAGGGAACACTCGAACGCATACTAACCGTTGACGCGACTATTGCTGATCTTGTCATCCACTTTATGTGTGACAGTGGATTAATGAAGGGTATGTAAAATGCAAGTGCTCGGTTACTCAGGGTGTAATCATATTTAATACTAAAATACTAACAGGGTGTGGGATAATAAGCTTACTTTTGACAACATACCATATAAGTTCTGGGAAAAGGAGATTGGCGTTCGGTTTCCCCATTAATTTTGAGGTTAAGATATTTTACTGCCATTGAAATTCAACTATGAATTCGTTTCGTAGAACAAAATATATTATTTAAATAATGTATAAAAATAGTGGGTCTTGTTGCGATAAAACAGATGTGAATATGAAATTATGACATTGCAACTGAAAGAAACTAGGCATGAATTTGAATTCTTCTTGACCGGACATTTAACAGTTTATACGAAATATTTCCCTCACTGATTCACTTGATTGTACCTTCAACACTTTGAGTGTAATTACGACGTGTGCGGCGCCGGCTCCCATACACCTTAAAACCCATGTTCCTACGGATTGTCCACTGGGAGACGTCATCGGGCACAACGACGCGCATTTGTCGCCACTCACCAGGGATGGACACTGGAACAATGGCGTAAAGAGGTATGGTCGGACGAATCACGATTTCAACTGCACCATGCCGATGGGAGGCACTGTGTATGGCGCAGACCACATGATGCGATGGATCCCGCCTGCCTCGAAGGTGTGGTCCAGGGCGCTGGTGTCTCTGTTATGGTCTGGGGTGCATTTTGCTGGAATGGAATGGGCCCCCTAGTTGTTCTGGAAGAGACTTTGAATGGTATGCGGTATGTTGAGCTGCTCGGAGACCATCTCCACCCATTTTTGGCCTTCCAGCGCCCAGACGGTTTTGCGGTGTTTCAAGATGATAACGCGCCGCCACATCGCTCCCACGTCGCCCGGAAATGGTTCCAGGAACATGAAGCGGAGGTCCAACGTCTGCCATGGCCACTCAGGACCCCCGATATGAACCCTTTCGGGCATATCTGGGATGTCCTGGAACGCAGGCTCCGTGCCATGGATCCTGCACCCACGAACAGACCAGCATTGGCGGCCGCTCTGCAAACGATTTGGTGTCAGCTGCGTCCAGAGGACTACCAGGGACTTGTCGACTCACTTCCACGGCGTCTCACTGCAGTTCGCAGGGCCAGAGGAGGCCCCACACGCTATTAGGTGACTATCCCATGACATTCGCTAAGTCAGTGTAAAAATGAAATGGCGTATGGCTTTTAGTACCGGGAGTGTCCGAGGACAAGTTGGCTCGCCAGATGTAGGTCTTTTGATTTGACTCCCGTATGCAACCTGCGCGTTGTGATGAGGATGAAATGATGATGAAGACGACGACACATACACCCAGCCCCCGTGCCAGCGGAATTAACCAATTATGGTTAAAATTCCCGACCCTGTCGGGAATCGAACCCGGGACCCCTGTGACCAAAGGCCAGCACGCTAACCATTTAGCCATGGAGCTGGACATTGAGGAAGTGTTACTATGCATTAAATACATATATTTTTTTTTCTGGATATTTTATGCCATTTATCTTACATTACAAAAATATTAACATAATTTAAAGGATTCATAATTTGAATGATTGCGTTCATTTCATTATTATAACAAAATGTAAAGTTGGATTTCAGAAAGGAAACGCACGGCATTAAAAGTAGTGCATAGAAACGTGTGGCCAATTCACTTATGATCAGTAATAAACTAGACAACCTTCCTAGTCACTAACATTGGTATTCCTCAGACATTCCCGACACAGAATTGATATCTGCTCCAAGAATAGGAATTTTTAATACTTCCGAAGGTACTAGGTTTCTCTGTCCTTCCCATGCCATTAGCCTACTTGACTTCTTCCACGTTTTCCTTTACCAAGCGGCTCCTTTAAGGAGCTGTAATGTTTTTTTTTTTTTCAGTTAACAAAACTTTCGAAGGCAGTCCCATAAATAAATTAAATAAATAAATAAATAAATAAATAAATAAATAAATAAATAAATAAATAAATAAATAAATATTTTATTCCCTTCAATGTACAGAGGTTATTTACTAGAACATACACGCAAAGGCAGATACTTTACTCTTGCAACTGTTATAATGTGAAATTCAATGGCTTCTTTACTTTTTTTTTTTTTGCTAGGGGCTTTACGTCGCACCGACACAGATAGGTCTTATGGCGACGATGGGATAGGAAAGGCCTAGGAGTTGGAGGGAAGCGGCCGTGGCCTTAATTAAGGTACAGCCCCAGCATTTGCCCGGTGTGAAAATGGGAAACCACGGAAAACCACTTTCAGGGCTGCCGATAGTGGGATTCGAACCTACTATCTCCCGGATGCAAGCTCACAGCCGCGCGCCTCTACGCGCACGGCCAACTCGCCCGGTGGCTTCTTTACTATGCCCCGTCAAAACTCTAGTCTGCTGCATGCCACCACTTCAAGAGGCAGTCTGTTTTAGGAAGGCACTAAAATAGGGCAGGCCCGTAACATGAGGCAGTTTACAGTAACGCTATATATATATATTGCTATTAGCTTTACGTCGCACCGACACAGATAGGTTTTATGGCGACGATGGGATAGGAAAGGGCTAGGAGTGGGAGGGAAGTGGGCGTTGCCTTAATTAAGGTACAGTCTCAGCATTTGTCTGTGCGAAAATGGTAAACAACGGAAAAGCATCTTCAGGGCTGCCGACAGTGAGGTTCGAACCCACTATCTCCCGAATGCAAGCTCTTAGCTACGCGACCACAGCATTTGCCTAGTGCGAAAATGGTAAACCACGGAGAACCATCTTCAGGGCTGCTGACAGTAGGGTTCGAACCCCTATCTCTCGAATGCAAGCTCACGGCTGCGTGACCCTAACCGCACGGCCACTTGCTCGGTTTTACAGTAACGAATGTAAACAAATTTGTCTGGGCCTCCGAGACCAAGCACAAGCTCTGCAAGGTTAAGTGCGAGAAGTCTATTTCAGTAGTTTTACAGGCATGTTAAAAGAAAAGTTTAATGGTAAAATTCCAGAATTCTGGCTTATCTAGGGTGGGGGTGGAAAAATACATCCACAGTGTTGTTTTTGTTTGCCTTTCGCGAAAGGCATTTTAAAGGAGACCTCAGAGTAGAGAGCGGGAGCGTGAGTTGATAACCATGAGCAGTAGTTGAATGTGGTACTGTTCCCACTTACTTATGTCAGGCTCCCCACTTTCCTATCCGACCTCCCTTGGTGTTGTGCCCCAATAAGATCAAATTTAGGACTAGACAACATGTATGTATTCATTACAAGAATGACTAGTCTATCTGCACTTGTGTTACAAATATAGTCTCTGATGACACTAAAAGAAACTGTTTATACATAACGTCTGAACCAAAAGCAAATACACTCTATAATGATCTTGATATTTACAATATGTACATAGAAACTTGGAATATTGTGTCGAGAAATTTTAAGTCCGTCTTGACACTACTCTGCTGTGTGTGATGAGAGTTTAAGTTCGTTTCTACTAACTTTAAACGAGAAAAATGAAATCTTGAGAGGCATGAAAGATTCTCTGATAATGTCCTAGCATTGCCCTATCAGAGTCTTGTGAACATCCCACATCCTACATCCCATGGTGCTCACAGCCTGGCTGTCAACTACGCTCACTTAGTCATGTCACATGCGCTTAGGTAGACGGAGTTTTTATGGCACAATGTTGTACCGGTACGTAATTACATGAACTTCGAATATAACACCTGCAATGAAATATGCACTAATCTTCAAATGTAATAATAATAATAATAATAATAATAATAATAATAATAATAATAATAATAATAATAATAATAATAATAACCTGGCAAGTTGGCCGTGCGGTTAGGGAAGCGCAGTTGTGAGCTTGCATTCGGGAAATTGTGGATTTGAACCCAACTGTCAGCAACCCTGAAGATGGTTTTCCGTGGTTTCCCAGTTTCACACTGGGCAAATGCTGGGGCTGTAGCTCATTTAAGGTCACGACCGCTTCCTTCCTACTCCTAATACCTTTCCTACCCCATCGTCGCCATATGGCCTATTTGTGTTCGTGCGACGTAAAGCAGATAATAAAACAAAAAACTGGCAAAAGTGCACATAATAACTGCTTGGTCAATTTCTTTGGTATTCTTTTAAAATCCTTCTCTGTGTTCTTCAGCTCCATACCATATTTCGAGCGGTGTAATATTCCTTACATTCATTGTTACTGCAAATCAGTCGCTACTCAGGAAGTTAATACTTTTACACTGATTTTTAGTGGGATCCTTTGTGGTGTAATGAAGTGGTGAAGATTTTCCCACTGTACGATTAAGCACGGTGCCCGGATACATTCATATCCGGCCTTGTCGCATGTTCTTGCACAGAGATTGAGTTTCCTTATTGCCACTGCACTGACCTAACCTGCCCAGGGGCGCACAGCTCCGCTAACTACCTCTGAAGACTTCCTGTCCCCAGGTCTTAGAAGAAACCTAGTCACTTTTTCGGCACTATTTCAGAGATGTCCCTGAACGTTTTAGAGACCGAATTAGATTCGAGAGTGTATACGATATTTACATTTACATTTGATATTGCATACATTTATTATTGTACAGTACCACAGCCTGACAAATTTGTCTCCACTCATCCCGGGAAGAAACCAGATAAGTCAGTTTTCATTTTTTATTTTAACAGTAACTTATTAAGTTTAATACTCCCTATCCTTTGATACTAACAAAATAAGTTATTTTATAATAATATTGAGGAACGAAGAGCCTTCGTGGCTCAGGCTGCAGCGTGCCGGCCTCACACCGCCGGATTCCGTGGTTCAAATCTCGGTCACTACGTACTTGCACTTCAGGTTTCACCAGCTGGTGGCGGTCTGGTTTCTCTCTCTTGTTTTCTTTGTTTCGGGAGGCCCCATGAAGCTCGCTCCCCACCCCGTGGCGTTCGACTCCAACCTACATCGCCTTCGACAATCCTTTAGTTCTAAGAAGAAATATACAGCAGGCAGGATTGTATAGTGATACTTATAGGAGTATCGCTCTGTTTCCATGTCAGGCATGCTACCAGTCAGACTGGTATTAGGTTCGTGGTATTAGAGGTAATGTTTACGACAAGCAGAAATTAAAAAAGAAGGCTATATGTAAAGCCTGACATATCGTAAATAGCACATGCAAGGATGTGGTTCTGGAAAGGTCCAAGTATTAGTGTTAGTCATTACCCCGTTCTACGCATGTCCAGCTATTCAGGGATCAGTCCTTCTGGGCGCTGTTGTGCCTAGCGCGGGCCTTGCCGGTTACTGAACCATACGGCGAGAAATCCTGCCGCACCGCAAGACCCCCTTGGGGTCCCTGGTAACCAGTCTGCGATCCCGGAGAATGAGGCCACGCCCACTGAGGCGGGGACCTGATGGATGTTTGTGGGACATGGCGCCGGGCCTCTTTCGTCTCTGCCCAGATCATGGCCCTGTACACCGAGCAACTGCGATGAGAGACCGGACGACCCCCTCGATCAGTTGCCGAACACGGGCATCTCCATAAGTGCTGCGCAGGCCGTGTGGTGGTGATCACCACCACAGCGGTTGCACCATACATGGAGCGTACACCTAACCTGACGGTGGTCCCACCTCATACAGCGGAAATAGTGCAAGAGCTGTAGAGGGGGACATTCCGATCTCACCTGACTGCCGTTTCCAGTTGATGTCCTCTCCTCACACAACTGCCCTCCTCGGAGCAGTCCTGGGCTGCGGCTGTGTGGCCCTCTCCTGATGTGCCGGCGTCTTTATCTTCCTGGTACTGGGGTGGCTTCTACTTCCTGCCAGCGGTCTCTTCTCGGTGGGAGAGGTGGCCTCGTCTTAGTGGTGGCCGTCCTCCCGGCCTGGGGACAGTGGTGTAGCGCGTGGCCCCGCTGCGGTACCGGCTTCTTCTTCCTGGCCGGCAGCGGCGTCAGTCGTTGCGCACATTCTAAGGTACATTGCCGGTACTGTGGACGCACATCTATGTCTGCATTGTGAAAAAGGGCTAAGATTCTAGAATTTGTGAAAATGGACAAGGGCAAATAAGACCAAATAACTATAGGCTAATCAGCCTCCTCGATGCCCCCAGCAAAATATTTAAGAAAATACTGCTGGAGAGGCTAATCGCACATATCAAGGAAAAATAAATTATCATAGACGCAGCCAGGCCGGGAGGCCTGCGTAGCAGCCGCTGTACGCCCGGGGGCGTCTGTCTCAGCACTGCCTTCCTCCGTCCGGTACGCCTTCCTGGTCTGCGCATAAACCACCGAGCTGGCTTAACTATATAAACAAGTAATCTCATATACGTTTGCGCCAAGCAATAGGCCCATAACATCTTTCATATGTCTGAGGAGCATATACTGGATATCGAGCCTATCGAGTTCGGATTTATTTTTGTCTGTTTGTTATAGAATAATGGAAAAATAGATGGGGGGGGGGGGATTTGCACGAAACTTGGTATTCAAGTTCAAGATAACGGCAAGTAGGATTTTAGCTATAGCCTATCCTGTTAAAAATCAACAGAAAGGGGAGCTTCAGAGGGAGGGAGGGAGGGAGGGAGGTTGGTTGGTTGGTTGGCTGGCTGGCTGGCTGGCTGGCTGGTTGGTTGGTTGGTTGGTTGGCTGGTTGGTTGGTTGGTTGGTTGGTTTTACAGGAACATTACTGTGACAATTTCTTTCATACCTGCTCTCTATCTAGTGAAAAATCCGGGAAATATCTGTAACTGTCGTTTGAAAAGTCCAAGAACCTCTAATTAGCAGTATAGAGAGCTTGTATTAAGATCATCCCGACAACGTTTCGAAGGATTTGTACATCTGTATGAATATTAATTTGATACTGGCATTTTCTATACTGGAATTTTAGGATCCGTTTGAAAGGAAACGTGTACAAAGAGAACGAAATGCGCTAATATCCCCGATTATATCACTACGTTATATTTGGTGCCGAAACTCCAAAAAAATGCACAAATACACATTTCTAAAAACATTAACACTTACAGTGAATTTGATGCCGAGGAGCATTCTGTGGTCGTCAGAAGGAAACATTACTGCGCACTTGGAAGATATCACGAGCTGTGTAACAATCAGAAATGCTACATAAGTGCCGTTAAAATAAGTAGATACGTGTCATAAAGACTGCTTTTGTTGTTAACTGATTTGATTGCATTCTGTGTAGAATGCTCTATAAGTGGTCGAAGAAATGTAAACATACGCATGTTAAGTGTTAGTCCCATCAACGATGCATACAACAGCTAGTTTTATATAAACAATTTCTTTTGATAATTGTTGTTTGAGGATCTCTTTGAAACAATAATCACCACCACCTCCTCCCGATGATGTCCTTTGCACTGACCGAACGAGCTAGCAATGCAGTACAGGTCGTGTGGTTGAAAAGTTACACTCAACATACGTTGGGTTCGAACAACAGTCCTATGTCGGCACTACATTGTGCTTGCAGTGGTGTCGCTACCGGTGTGCTAGCCAGTCAGCGTACTGGGTAGGCGCGGTATCCAACTGATGAGCCCATACTGGCGCGAAACACTGGTAGTTTTTGACGATAGAGTTTCCTGAATTTTATTTAGGTATCTCAATCGGAAGATATGTATTTTGGTCAACAGTCCTGAAGGTGGTTTTAATTGGTTTTCCATTTTCACACAAGCAAATACGGGATATTACCGTAATTAGGGCCATGACTGCTACTTCCCAGTCCTAGGCCTTTCCTATCCTAGAGTCGCCAAAAATGTACCTGTGTTACATCGACGTAAATCTGCTAGAAAATATGTCTGTACCAGCCACTCTTAAACAGTGTAGCTTTTATTTTACAAAATGATGTGCATTTGTATGATATATATAGATCGCTCAGAATTATGATTTTAGAATAAGGACAGATTAACTATCCTGGATCATTCAGAATTTAAGCTTTACTTATCCTTATGAAACATTATTTTCAAATATAGAGAACTTGCAATATTTGTGTTGAATATATATGTCTTTTGTTAGAATTTCTGCTCTAAATAATTGTTTTCAATGTAGGAGGAGCTAGATTCTGACCAGGATTTCCTACCGGACCGGACTGACAAACACTGGGATTGGGATTACACTTCCGGAGGTCAGTATACCATAAAAAGTCCTGAAAATTACTTTCCATTTCTGGATAACATTCAGTTAATCGTAAAATATTTATTCACAGATGAATCGATCAATGAAGAAGACATTTTTCCGTGTAGAAATGACCAACACTGGGATATTGGGTATACGTCCGGAGGTAAGCACATTAACATCCTCACAACTTCCTGCTAGGTATGAAAAATGGACTACGTTCCAAGTGACCCAGGCTCACTCTCACATTTGTTCTTTAATCTCACTACCGAGAGTCTTGCTAGACAGGAAATAGACCGTGGTCCAAGTGACTCAGGTTCACTCTCATGCTTTTTCTTTATTCTCACTACCGAGAGTCTTGATAGACAGGAAACAGACCGTGGTCCAAGTGACTCAGGCTCACTCTCACATTTGTACTTTATTCTCACTACCGAGAGCCTTGATAGACAGGAAATAGACCGTGGTCCAAGTGACTCGGGTTCATTCTCATGCCTTCTCTTTATTCTCACTACCGAGAGTCTTGATAGATAGGAAATAGACCGTGGTCCAAGTGACTCAGGCTCACTCTCACATTTGTACTTTATTCTCACTACCGAGAGCCTTGATAGATAGGAAATAGACCGTGGTCCATGTGACCAGGCTCACTCTCATGCTTTCTCTTTATTCTCACTACCGAGAGTCTTGATAGATAGGAAATAGACCGTGGTCCAAGTGACTCGGGTTCACTCTCATGCTTTCTCTTTATTCTCACTACCGAGAGTCTTGATAGATAGGAAATAGACCGTGGTCCAAGTGACTCGGGTTCATTCTCATGCCTTCTCTTTATTCTCACTACCGAGAGTCTTGATAGATAGGAAATAGACCGTGGTCCAAGTGACTCAGGTTCACTCTCATGCTTTCTCTTTATTCTCACTACCGAGAGCCTTGATAGACAGGAAATAGACCGTGGTCCAAGTGACTCGGGTTCATTCTCATGCCTTCTCTTTATTCTCACTACCGAGAGTCTTGATAGATAGGAAATAGACCGTGGTCCAAGTGACTCGGGTTCACTCTCACGCTAGTTCTTTATTCTCACTACCAAGAGTCTTGATAGATAGGAAATAGACCGTGGTCCAAGTGACTCAGGTTCACTCTCATGCTTTCTCTTTATTCTCACTACCGAGAGTCTTGATATACAGGAAATAGACCATGGTCCAAGTGACTCGGGTTCACTCTCATGCTTTCTCTTTATTCTCACTACCGAGAGTCTTGATAGACAGGAAATAGACCATGGTCCAAGTGACTCAGGTTCACTCTCATGCTTTCTCTTTATTCTCATTATCGAGCGTCTTGATAGACAGGAAATAGACCATGGTCCAAGTGACTCGGGTTCACTCTCATGCTTTCTCTTTATTCTCACTACCGAGAGTCTTGATAGGTAGGAAATAGACCGTGGTCCAAGTGACCCAGGCTCGCTCTCACACCTGTGCTTTATTCTTAACCGAGAGTCTTGCTAAAGACGAAATGGATCGTGGTCCAAGTGACTCACTAACTCTAACACTTGTTCCTTATTCTCAAAAGAGAATCTTGCTAGACAGGAAATGGACCGTGGTCCAAGTGATTCAGGCTCACTCTCACGCTAGTTCTTTATTCTCACTACCAGCAGTTTTGAGAGACAGGAAATAGACCGTGGTCCAGGTGACCCAGGCTCACTCTCATGCTTTCTCTTTATTCTCACTACAGAGAGTCTTGATAGATAGGAAATAGACCGTGGTCCAAGTGACTCGGGTTCACTCTCATGCTTTCTCTTTATTCTCACTACCGAGAATCATGATAGATAGGAAATAGACCGTGGTCCATGCGACCCAGGCTCACTCTCATGCTTTCTCTTTATTCTCACTACCGAGAGTCTTGATAGATGACCCAGGCTCACTCTCACATCTGTGCTTTATTCTCAACCGAGAATCTTGCTAAAGAGGAAATGGATCGTGGTCCAAGTGACTCAGGCTCACTCTCACCCTTGTTCTTTATTCTCACAACCGAGTCTTGATAGATAGGAAATGGACCGTGGTCCAAGTGACTCAGGCTCACTCTCACGCTAGTTCTTTATTCTCACTATCAAGAGTCTTAATAGATAGGAAATAGACCGTGGTCCAAGTGACTCAGGCTCACTCTCACGCTTGTTCTGTATTCTCACTTCTGAGAGTCTTGATAGGTAGGAAATAGACCGTGTTCTTGGGGAACCAGGACCACTCACACACTTACTCTTTATATTCACTCAAGGTTTGTCCTGGGGAAGGTGGATGCTGCATACAGGAAAATCAAGGAAACCTTTGGAGAAAATAAATCTAGGTGTATGAATATTAAGAGCTCAGATGGAAAGCCACTTCTAGGGAAAGAAGACAAAGCAGAAAGATGGCAGGAACATATCCAACAGTTGTATCAAGATAAAAATGTAGATGATTTGGTTCTGGAACAAGAAGAGGCTGTTGATGCTGATGAAATGGGAGATCCAATTTTGAGGTCAGAGTTTGACAGAACTGTGAGAGACTTAAATAGGAACAAGGTATCTGGAATTGATGACATTCCCTCTGAATTTCTGACTGCCTTACGAGAAACCAGCATGGCAAGGTTATTCCATTTAGTGTGTAAGATGAATGGGACAGAGAAATGCCATCCGTTTTTCGGCAGAATGTTGTTATACCTATTCCCAAGAAAGCCGGTGCTGACAAGTGTGAAAACTACCGCGCCATTAGTTTAGTATTTCATGCCTGCAAAGTTTAACACGTATTGTTTACAGAAGAATGGAAAGACAAGTTGAAGCTGAGTTGGGTGAAGATCAATTTGACTTCGGAAGAAATGTAGGAACACGTGAAGCAATCCCAGACTTTACGTTTGATATTAGAGGATCCAATTAAGAAGGACAAGCCCACGTACACGGCGTTCGCAGATCTAGAAAAAGCATTCGATAATGTTGATTGGACCAAGCTATTTAAGATTCTGAAGGTGATTGGGATCAGATACTGAGAACGAAGAATTATATACAATCTGTATGAAAATCAGTCTGCAGTGTTAAGAATTGAGGGTATTAAAAAGAAAGAAAGAAGTGAGGCAAGGGTACAGTTTGTATCCCCTCCTTTTCAATGTTTATATAGAACAGGCAGTAAAGGAAATCAAAGAATAATTTGGGAAGGGAATCACAATCCAAAGAGAGGAAATCAAAACCTTGAGATTTTCCGATTATATTGTCATCTTATCTGAGACTGCAGAAGATCTCGAGAAGCTGCTGAATGGTATGGACGAAATCTTGGGTAAGGAGTACAAGATGAAAAAAAATCCTTGGGTAAGGAGTACAAGATGAAAAAAAATAAGTCCAAAACAAAAGTAATGACCGAGCTCGATAGCTGCAGTCGCTTAAGTGCGGTCAGTATCCAGTATTCGGGAGATAGTAGGTTCGAACCCCACTATCGGCAGCCCTGAAGATGGTTTTCCGTGGTTTCCCATTTTTACACCAGGCGAATGCTGGGGCTGTACCTTAATTAAGGCCACGGCCGCTTCCTTTCCACTCCTAGCCCTTTCCTGTCCCATCGTCGCCGTAAGACCTATCTGTGTCGGTGCGACGTAAAGCAACTAGGAAAAAAAAAGTAATGGAGTGCAGTCGAACGAAGGCAGGTGCTGCAGGAAATGAAGTCATAAAGGAAGTAGATGAATATTGTTACTTGGGTAGTAAAATAACTAACGATGGCAGAAGTAAGGAGGACATAAAATGCAAACAAGCAAAAGCAAGGAAGAGCTTTCTTAAGAAAACTTTGCTCACTTCAAACATTGATATAAGGAATTAGAAAGATATTTCTGAAGACTTTCGTCTTGAGCGTAGCATTGTATGGAAGTGAATCGTGGACGATAACTAGCTCAGAAAGAAAGAGAATAGAAGCTTTTGAATTGTGGTGTTACAGGAGAATGCTGAAGGTGAGATGGATAGATCGAATCACAAATGAAGAGATAATGAATCGAATTGGTGAGAGGAGATCGATGTGGCTAAATTTGACGAGAAGAAGTGATAGAATGATAGGACGCATCTTAAGACACCCAGGACTTATTCAGTTGGTTTCTGAAGGAAGTGTAGGCGGTAAGAACAGAAGGGGTAGACCAAGGTATGAATATGATAAGCAGATTAGAGCAGATGTAGGATGCAATAGTTACATAGAAATAAAAAGGTTAGCACAGGATAGGGTGGCATGGAGGGCTGCATCAAACTAATCTATGGACTGATGACTCAAACAACAACAACAACAACAAACTTGGAGCGCATCCAGGATTTTTTTCCTAGATGAAGGGCGGGCGCTGTCCAATGAAGAATGTCAACTTCTAAGGACAAACTCTAAAGAACAGCTTTCTTTTGTATTTCTGGATGTTTAAAGTCAACATGTAGTGCGATAATGCAATACTGAGATATCCTGCAAATTTCTTTCTTTCTTTTTCTTTCTTTCTTTCTTTCACTTTTATTACGCATAGGATCACTTTAGCCAGTTCATTATTCAAGTCTCTCCGAAGGGACTGTTCGGGTGTTGCGGTCCTCCTTGTTTGCGGCCCCCCTAGAGCTTTTAAATATATTCCGATCTTCGTGCCCTATCGGGAGTTTATTTCTTGTGAGTCTGACGCGAATGTATATGTCCTGGACATTTTTTTAAATTTTATCCTATCTGTGATGTTCTCTGGTGTAAGGCTATTTTCTCCCGTTTTGTAACTGTGTTGTAGTAATGTAGTTTGCGTTAATGGATAGGCCCTTTTTTGTATATCGCCCAGGCTCATTTTTGTGTTTTGGCTAGCTTGTTTATTCTTATTTGAATTGAGTTCTTCTATAAGGTGTTTGTTATTATTTCTCCGAGGTATTTATAATCATTTATGCTTATTTATTTTAATGATGTTGTTTTCTGGGGTGTAATATCGAATGATAATTTGGGGCCATTTTAAGTTACAATACTTTGAAGGTCTGATTTCTGTGGTTTAGCTTCGCCAAGTCAGCTGATAGTAATGCCAAGTCGTCGGCGAAACCAAGGCAGTTTGTTTTGATTTTCAGCCTATTTTTATTTATGGGGGCATTTCCTAAACCATTCCGTCATTACCATTTCTAGAGCGTGGTTGAACAGAAGTGGTGATAGTCCATTCTCCTGGCGTAGTACTATTTTGATCTCGAATGGTTCCGATAATTCGTCCTTGACCTATTTACTTGGTGTTTGCGAGGGCCAATTTGATCATATTTATTAATTTGGAGTGTCTGAGAATTGTTAGTAGAGATCCCTCTGGATTCAATCGTGTACTTTTTTGAAGTCTATAAATGTTATCACTATATCTCTGTTTCTTCTGTTGTGAACCATTACTACCTCGAGATTTATGATCATGCAAGTATAGATAGTTTACAACCAGACTAATTCTGGTCTTTTCAATGATACTTCGCATACGATGCTTAATCGAGTGGCTGCGTGGTTTGAGTCATGTAGGTGTCAGCATGCATTCGGGAGATAATGGGTTCGAACCCCCATTTTCGGCAGCCCTGAAGATGGTTTTCCGTGGTTTCTCATTTTCACACCATGCAATTAATTAAGGCCACGGCTGCTTCTTTCCACTCCTGACCCTTTCCCATCCCATCGTCGGTTCGAAGTAAAACAAAAATCAAATCAAATCAGTAAATAGCTTCCAAGTCTGCATCCATATTATCTTCTTTTCCTTGTTTACTCATAATAAAAATACAAAAAAATGTCTTAAAATATTTGGGTCCTGACAGGTGGTGGGGTCTAAACCCAGTAGACTTCATACGCATCTGGATACAAAATACAAAATATTGCAAGGAAGTGGACGGATGATAACGACCTTACTACAACATTTTGAAATATATTTCGACCTCAGCTTGGCTATCGAGTGAATGAAGATTATGAGCCGAACTCAGCGGTGAGCATACATTGACACTTCATGTGCAGTCCTCGAGTGTGTAACTGACCATAGAACTTTTTTGCTGAAATCACGTCAATGATCGCCAATGTTAAGTCTTAGATCTTGTGTTCATATCTATAAATAAAATTGTAATTTCGTCTGTACACATCAGAGTTAAGTCTCATACTTCGTTTCTTTCTCGGATTAGGTGCGCAAAGGTCGAAGTAAGTTCAGATAAATTTGTGTGTGTCTGTTTATTTATTTGTGTCGACATTACGAGGAAATGGTTCAAAAGAATTTCTCGAAACTCTGTCTGAAAGTTCAAGGTTAGTGGGGTGTGCGCTAGGCTGAATATTGTTACGAATAAAAAGTCTATCTGTTTCATTGCTCTAATTTATTTCAGGATGACCGAATAAATGCACACACACATATACACACACAATTCTAATCAGCTCTGAATGGCCGCACTTACTAATTACTGTCAATTTACAAACTGCTCTTCCTTATGGCGCAGCCGGTGGTCCACCCCGTTACATTACCTGGGGACTGGGGGCACTTAATCCTTACTTTCACTTCCGCAAGTCCAGTCACCTCATACAGCAGCTATGTGTAGACCGCTGGATCTGAACACAGGGCTACGAGTCACTCGACACACGACGACTGTTCGTTGGTTCGACATCACAGACAGTCCAGTAATACACACTGTCACATGCAGTGAACAACTAAACAGCTTAACAGTATTCAACAGCAGAACGATACTCACAACCTTCACACTCGCGATAGCGGTTTCCCTCTCTGAGCCTTAGTCCACAAACATACACGAACACGCAGTACATTCTTCCGTTCTGTTGTCTCCACCTACTCACCGGTCTCTCCGACACCACAACACTAGCTCCTCGTTCAGACCTCGGTGGGACATTGGTGACAGCCAATACCTCTGTCGCCCTCAGCCCAGCCACCAAACTCCAGCTCACTGAGTGTCACACTGACTCCACCACGGAGTCCAACTCTGACGCCGAGTCCAGCACTGACTGACTGTCCGCGACTAGCCTCCCTTTTTATATCTCGGGTGATTTCAGATAGAATTTTCGCGAGGTGGCTAGAGACAGAACATTCCCATTGAATCTCCGAGAAACTCACAGGTAAGCCGGCCGACGAGAACAATACGCGGAAAGACCGGGCCCATCCCGCAAGCCGGCTGGGAGATCCCAGGTCGTCTGAGTCAGCAGCCTCTTCCTGTATGTACCTGAAGGGGCTACAACGGGGCTGGCACCTAACATTGCCCCCCTTCGGGAGCTGATCGTTCTGATCAGTAACCTTCTCAGATGTTCTTTGGTATGGCACCCGTCGGTCTAGATGTACCACCTTCATCTTGCACATTGGCCTCCATCGATCTCGGTACCTGACGTTATTTTAATCCCTCAGAACAGAGTAAGTGTCTTTCCATGTCCGCTGGTACTTGAGAGACAAACCTTTCTTCCTTACAGGGTTATGTAGCCACCCTAGACCGATCTCATGATTTCGGATGGTA
The DNA here is from genome assembly GCF_040414725.1 of Anabrus simplex. NCBI lineage: Eukaryota > Metazoa > Arthropoda > Insecta > Orthoptera > Tettigoniidae > Anabrus > Anabrus simplex. Next base: position 470,344,644 of record NC_090265.1, on the reverse strand, counting down.
CCCACTCGTCGCCTTTACTCGGTGGCTCTTTGTGCGCGTACTCTCCGGGACAGCGACGTGTACATCCTCTGCTCTCCTTGTCAGATCCAGGCAATACTTATCGCTCGGGACAGGATGGTCCTCAGATTGGCCAAACCCTGGATCTGTCGGAAGGCGATGCTCCCTTAAACACGGCGTTCTCGCTGGAGTAGATGTCGTAGCCTCGTGTACGTTGGACTGGTAAGCCAGGGGGACCAGGGGAGGGTGACGATCCCCGTCCTTCTGCATTTCCATTCAGGTATCACGGCTCCATTTTCCTTCGAACCCCACGGTGCTCACTCGGCAGGAAATTCCGTGCTCGGCCTCCCTCTTGGAACAGAGCTCGCAGTCTTCTGGACAACGTCTACGGGACAGAGCGTCGACCTGCGGAAAATGTTTTATCTCCCATGGACCCTCGTCGACATTTCTCTGCCCGTCACGCATCTTCTTCTGGCCGTACCCTGTCTTCTTCTGGTCGTCCTCCATCTTCTTCTGGCCATCTTCCGCCTTATCCTGGCCGTCCTCCATCTTATTCGGGTCATCTTCAGTCTTCCTTCGGCCGTCTTTCAGCATCTTCTGGCCGTCTTATGTCCTTTTCTGGTCGTCTTCTATCTTCTTCTGATCGTCTTACGTCTTCTTCTGGTGGTTTTCCGACTTCTTCCGGCCATCCTCCTTCTTAGTCTGGTCGTCTTCAGTCTTCTTTCGGCCGTCTTTCATTATCATATGAGCGTCTTCCGTCTCCTTCTGACCATCTTCTGTCTTCTCTTGGTCGTCGTCTTTCAACTTCTTGTGACCGTCTTTTATTTCCTTTATCATCATCTTCTGGCTTTCAACTATCGTCCTCTGACTCTCTTCCAACTTCTTACAGCCTTCTTCCAACTTAAATATCGTCATTTTCTGACCTTCTTCCATCTTCCTTTCCCCATCTTTTATCTTCTTTCGATAGTCTTTCATCTCCTTTTGATTTTCTTCCATCTTCTCCTTCTTCTTCTTCATCATCATCACATCGAAGAGCGCATTTAACTGTGCCTCCATTTTCGTGTGGCGTCGGATCTCAACTAGCATGCAGTAATTAACACAAGATAAAAAATGATTTATACGAGTGTACATTCACTATACACCAATGTCCTGGAATGTTCCCGATGGCGGTCGAAACCTACAGTATCTGGTCCAAGGATTCACGCTGATCACAATGATTTATCACACATGGGATCTATTGTAACTTCTGACACAATTTTTATACGAATAAAACTTCATCTGTTTCATTACTCTAACTTATTTCAGTATGACCTAATAAATGTACACACACACACACACACACACACATATATATATATATATATATATATATATATATATATATATATATATATATATATTTAAACACACACAATTGTAACCAGTTACGAATGGCCACACTTACTAATTACTAGTCTATTTACAAGTCCCTCTTCCTTATGGCACCGTAGGCAGTGCGGCCCGTTGTTAACTGGGGATGGCTAATCCTTACTTTCACTTCCCCAAGTCCAGTCAACTCATACAGCAGCTGTGCGTAAACCACTGGATTTGAACACAGTGCCACTGGCTACACAACACACTATGGCTGTTCGTTGGTTCGACTTCACAGATAGTCCAGTAATTCACACAGTCACATGCAATGAACAACTAAACAGCTCAACAGTATTGAACAGCGGGACGATACTCACAACAGCGAACATTAACACACGCCCATTTACCTTCACACTCGCGATAGCGGTTTCCCTCGCTGAGCCTCAGTCCACAGAAATACACGTACACACAGTACAGTCTTCCGTTCTGTTGTCTCCACCTACTCACCGATCTCTCCGACACCACAACACTAGCTCCTCGTTCAGATCTCGGTGGGACATTGGCGACAGCCAATACCTCTGTCGCCCTCAGCCCAGCCACCGAACTCCAACTCACTGAGTGTCACACTGACTCCACCACGGAGTCCAACTCTGACTCCATGTCCAGCACTGACTCCGAGTCCAACACTGACTGACTGTCCGCGGCTTGCCTCCCTTTTTTATAGCTCGGGTGATTTCATCGAGAATTTTCGCGAGGTGGCTAGAGGCAGAACATTCCCGTTGAATCTCCAAGAAAATCCAGGTAGCCAGCCGACGAGAACAATACACGGAACGCCGGCCCCACCCCACAAGCCGGCTGGGAGATTCCAGGTCGTCTGAGTCACCAGCCCCTACCTGGAAGTACCGAAAGAGGCTACCACGGGGCTGGCACGTAACAATATTATTTGATTACTATACAGTGTCTTAGCTATATTCAAGGGACCAAAACAGGAAATGTCAAATTTCCACGTTAATGCTGTATCGTACCGAGCGATTTGGCCGTGCGGTTAGGGCGCTCAGCTGTGAGCTTGCATTTCGGGGATAGTGGGTTCGAACCCCACTGTTCGTAGCCCTGAAGATGATTTTCCGTGGTTTCCCAGTTTAACACCAGGCAAATGTTGGGGCTCTCCCTTAATTAAGGCCACGGCCGCTCTTTCCCACTCCTAGCCCTTTCCTATAACACTGTCACCATAAGACCTATCTGTGTCAGTGCGACCTAAAGCAAAATGTAAAAATAATAAATATATATCCTGTATCGTACCGTACTGAATGTTATTTAGACTGATAAAACGTAACCCCAGGACGCAACAGCCCCGACGGGCCATGGCCTACCAGGAGACCGCTGCTCAGCCCGAAGGCCTGCAGATTATGAGGTGTCATGTGGTCAGCACGACGAATCCTCTCGGTCGTTATTCTTGCCTTCCTAGACCGGGGCCGTGATCTCACTGTCAGATAGTTCCTCAACTGTTATAACGTAGGCTGAGTGGACCATGAACCAGCCAGATCCACGTAAAAATCCCTGACCTGGACGACCATCGAAACCGGGGCCTTCGGGTAAGAGGCAAGCACACTACCCATACACCTCTGAACCGGCAGACTGATAAAACCAAACCAAACCAAATCCCATGGCACTACATCCCTTGGAGGGCCTTGGCTTACCAAGCGACCGCTGCTCAGCCCGAAGGCCTGCAGATTACGAGGGGTCGCGTGGTCAGCACGACGAATCCTCTCGGCCGTTATTATTGGCTTTCTAGACCGGGGCCGCTATCTCAACGTCAGATAGTTTTTTATATGTACAGCATTACAACTTCCATAGCATGACTTCATATTTAACTTGACGACAAGATGCAACGATACTTTTGCCGTAACTATGAAGCAAGTCTTCCAGCGGAACGCACTCTCACCGTATTAATTCTCGGAACTCCACCAGAGCGCTCTCTTACTAGTACCGTGCCCGCTCCCTATAGCCATGTTTCTCTCACTTTCACTCTTTCATAACAGCATTCATGCAAGTTATACATAGAGAGAGTAAAGTTCACATTCTCGTCTAACGCCCACTGCTAATTGAATTAAGTTCTGTCTGTTCCCAATTCTAACTAATATTAAATTGTTTTGATATATCTTAGATAACTACATTTAAACCTGATATTGTTGTCACAGGACGAAATGAATAACAATATTGTAACTACCTCATATCTATGAATCTGTGAAAATTTAAATTTCGCGAGTGAGATTTCCGGTGAAATTGACTGTGCTTTTGACAAGCTATTGACAGGCAGCATCCGGTAAGCAAATAAACAGGAATTCAGCTGGAATAAGTAGATAACACGTCATGTTGCTAAGCGAAGTTCTGATAAGAAAGATTTATACGAGTGGATTATGTGCAGGGGTTACAGTTCTACGTTCTTCATTATTGGTGGCAAGAAAATTTGCTAGCACACAAGCTACGTAAACAATGTCGCTGATATACGGAAACAGATCTTGAGGAATATTTTTCAAGATTTTGAAAACGGTCACCCTGTGTATGCGTCTGTCAACATGAATTCGCACACTTGCCACACTCTGAATTTGTAACACTTCATCTTCTGTAAATCTCCCATTGTGAAGAAAAGGCGGCATAACAAGAATGAGGTGATTGTGTTTTAAAACCTGGGAATCCCTTGTCGGCTAATATAACGTCCCCTTCACTCAAAAGATTTAGGAAGCCTGAATTGTTAACAATAAAAGTATCATTAGTTCTTCCACCATAACAAGGGGAAATAAAAACAATAGTTCCGTTTGGGGCCACAGCTAATAAAAATTTAAATGTATAACATGACTTGTACGAAGAATGCATGTAACATCTCTCATCTATTCTTGCTGGCATTTCTGATTTCATTTCTGTGCAATCTATTATAACTCGTGCGTCAGGATAAAATGTTTTAAAAGCGCTAGGCAAAGTATTTTGCACGGTTAGTTTGCTAGGCCAGAAAATAAAATTAGAAGTGCCTTTCTTGACTTCTCCGAGAGCAGTAAAAAATATTCGCGCAGCAGTCCGATGTACACCAAATATGATTGCCAAGGCAGCAAAGGTTATACCCAATTTCATTTTCATTAAAAAGAGTAAACAAACATCGTTATTACTTATATTTATAGACACTTTAGAAACAAAGAAAGAAAGTAAAAAACTGAATGTTTCAAATGAACACTTGTTAAATCCTTCAACTGTGCCTAATTTTTATGCACTGGTATCCACGAAATCCTCTGCATATGTCCAAGGGGGTGTTGGGACCAAAACTTTTATCCACCTTTTCCGAAATACTAGGAGGTACTGTGATTGACTAGCACTGTGTGCCTACATCATTCCCACTAAACACACAAGTGAATTCGAATGTCGTTGCTTCAATCTCAAATGCTGCTTGCACCGACTCATTTTTCACAATAAATTCATTAGTTTCCTGATTAGAAGACGTATGTATATTTGAGCATTTCATTCGTTTACTCGCTCTTAAAACCGGGATACATTACATTTTCTTTTCGGTTTCTTCTTATAGCTCTCATGAAACATATGATATATATAATATATGATGGATGATATTCAAAATTACTAGGCTTTCCTCCAACAAAATGTTCACCGCAAATGACAGAGCATTTGGTGGGTTCCGATGGGGTTCCATCTGCACTGAAATGCAGGAAAACATTATTATTATTATTATTATTATTATTATTATTATTATTATTATTATTATTATTATTATTATTATTATTATTATTATTATTATTATTATTATTATTCGGCGTAGTCAAGACACGTTCGCATGGAAGGACATAAATGTAAACATACGAACCTGCTGCAATGCATAATTGAAATGAAATGTACTATTTCAAAGTGTACTTAAATGAACGTGTTCTTGACTTGGCAACATGTTTGAAATGTGTGATATGAAATGTGTGATTTACGTCACAAATGAAATAAGGTAGCATACTGTACTTACTTTATCCTTCCAACAGCCGAAATCCACTTCTTGCATCTGTCCGATTCCTATGGACGACCAGGAAATGTGTGAAATGTAATTCCTTTTCCATGCGTGTTTCTCTGTGTGTTGTGGCAGTTCACTGCACAACAGTTTCTATTTGATTTAGGCGTTTTGATACACTACTACTACTACTACTACTACTACTACTACTACTACTACTACCACCACCACCACCACCACCACCACAATTTCACACCCACAGTTACACAGCCTGGACTGAGCGCTCAAGACAAGATCACCAAAATGTTACAGATTTCCTCCGCTAGAGGCGCTAAGAGCGGCCGTGCACGCTCCCTATATGCATGTTAATAAAAACTTGAAGTTACATGCTATGTTATTCACAGATGACGTTGCTCTAATAGCCCTTACAGAAGATGACCTGCAATAATCGGTCCACAATGTGAAAAAAAAAAAAACCGCATCCAAGAATGATATGAGTATATTGAAACACAAAACTAATATTGTGGCTTTTAAAGGGAAAGGACACATTCTAAACAAAGTTTGTTTAAACAATGAATAACTGCAAATGGGAAATTAATGTACTTCTCTGGTCTATAAATGATCTTATAGAGAAGAAGTTGATTTACCAAATTAAATCACGAAATATACAAATGCTTTGGGAGTTTTAAATTAGGTTATGAAGCCTTCCTTAATTCAAAGAACTACTCGCATATGTGTATATAAAACCTTAGCAAGAGCATCTCTATGCTATGGAAGTGAAGCATGGACAATAAGAAAACGATGTTAATAGAATTACCACTAATGAGATGAAGCACTTTCTAAAGGCAATTAATTAAGTAATCTGTCTATCTATCCGTATATCAAGCCTTATCTGCTTGTTCACGATTACATCGTATTTAAGAATAGTATTATTGAATGTTCAAATGAGATAACAAACGAAAACATGCTAAAACAGCTTATTAGGACCTCAGCCTCTCAAACCGACTGCTGCCCATCTACATGGCCTATAGATACTGGGATTTCACGTGGTCAGTGTGACGACATACACGGTCTACTGCTTGGCTTTCTTGGTCGGGTTCACTGCCTCTCGTATCAGACAGTTTGCCAGTTGATCTCACGAGACTCAAAATTAAAATCCCTGTACTGGCCGGGAATCGAACCCGGGGTCTTCGGGTTAGAGGCAGGCGTGCTACTCCTTCACCACGGGATTGGCAAATCAACTCGAAGCCGATGATCTTATCAAATATAAGAATTGTACGTGATATTCTTGTATAATGACATTGATTTTTTTACGTCCCACTAACTGCTTTTACGGTTTTCGGAGGAGCCGACGTGCCGGACTTTAGTCCCGCAGGTGTTCTTTTACGTGCCAGTGAATCTACCGACAAGAGGCTGACGTATTTCAGCACCTTCAAATACCACCAGACTGAACCAGGATCGAACCTGATATTCTTGTATCATCAGTCACCATCATCATCAATAAGGCACTGGCTTCTGACCCCAACTTGAAGAGATGCTCCGGGTGAAAATGTACAAGAATTCTTTCCCAGGCCTGCTCTAGACCCTTCCTTTACCGTCAGGTGGTAGGAGGCCAAATCGCGACTCATCAGTGAATATCATTTGCTCCCATTGTTGTACCGTCCAGCTGCGGTGTTCCCTTGAGAAACGCAGTCAAGTTGCGCGATGCTGCTTGTTGAGTTTTGGGCATAAAGCGGGTCTTCTCGATTGAAGACTGGCTTCTTCCAATCTTCTTCGAACAGTTTTCTCACTAACATCGACCTCTCAAATTCGGTGGAATCAATTTCGTGTTGAACGGTGGCGGTGTGGTGGTTGCGGGGAAGTTGAAGCCGTTGTTGCCGATGTTGCTGTTCTCGCGCCCGATCCTGTTCTCCTTGAATAGTGTCCAGTTTCCCTGTACCCTAGGATTTAACATGTTTACCCCAGAAAAGCGAGTACGTTAATTACAGAAACATCTAACAAACATATGTGCTTAAAGAGCGAGAAAACATTATTTACTGTCTTCACAACCAGTAATGTGTTTTTCAGATTGCACGAGAGAAACAATAAACAATCCACACTTCATTATTTGCTCATAAAACCTCTCTCAGCTAAAAATCTATATATATATATATATATAAAATAAGAGTTTTGTCTGTACATTGCTCAGAATTTGAAAAGAATGGTATTTCTGTATCGGTCATGTCCACAGTAACAAGAAAATGCATTTTTTACTTTTCCGTAATTTCTGTCTGTCTGTCTGTCTGTCTGTCTGTCTGTCTGTCTGTCTGTCTGTCTGTCTGTCTGTCTGTCTGTCTGTCTGTCTGTCTGTCTGTCTGTATACATGTATGTATGTACACGCATCAATAGAAAACGGCTGAAGAGAATTTAATGAAAATCGGAATGTAAAGTCGGGTGATGAACCGCTACAATCTAGGCTATAAATTATTTTAATCACGCTGAGTGAAATGGTAGTTTAGGGGAAGGCCTAAAATTGAATTCTCAAATATTTATATTATTAGCAGACCTATCGATAAATATTACATAACACGTTATACAGAATTAAATTTCCGATCACTTACTTCATACATTGTTACTGTACCGGCTTTGATAACACAGATATTCATGAATTTGTATTTTTGTTGCCAAGTCCATATCAACGCCGAGCCACGAGAAAATGGGTTAACATAATTTAGTGAAAGTCAGTATATAGAGTCGGGGAATAAGAAACTACAGTCTAAGTTATAAACATTTTTATTCGCCCTGTATGAAATTGTAGTTTAGGGGAAGGCGCCTAATTTTAAATACCTATGTTATTGGTCCTATCGAAAAGTACTACATAACAAAAGTTATAGAGAATACAATTTCCGACCATTTATGTTTTATTCAATTTTACCGTACCGACTATGATAAGAGTGGTATTTCAGAGTCGGAAGAAAACTAAATGTGAAGGCCTACAATATTGAAAGCGCTTAACATCGATCAACAATAACATTACATTGACCATTGTTTGTGGTGACGTTCTTTGTCTCTTATGCTGCCGCTCAACTCCGATAGATGGGATTACTGCTGCGTATCGAGTATAACCAACACCTCCTAGATAATAAGGCCTAACAACAGCGTAGTGACGTCACGCTACGGAGGCGATGGCAATGCAGAGAAACGCGGAACATAGTTAAACACAGACATGAATTTAATATTTTTTGCCAATGGAATAATTTATTTACTAACAAATAGCGTTTCAAATTTGAAGGATATTGAATTATACTGTCGTTATTACCGTATTTTAGTGACTCTGCCATTAAAGGTAAACAGCAGACAGTTGTAAAACACGACAGCATTTTGCAATGTTAACTCACTTAGGCCGAATTGCTAACATCACAACAGAATGTTACAAACATGTTTCAATTTAAATAGGTATTACGTGATCTTAAAAGAAAACTAGCACGTATAATATTAGCATAGGCCTAACATCTAAGCTGATGTAGCATCACTGGCAGTATTTGCACATGAGCCTACAATGTTTACTCTCTTGAAGTTCATGTATGGTTTAATGAGAATTTCACCTGCCATCGATGTTACTAATTTGTAATTCTGTTCGAAACCTTTATGTATTCCAGAAAGTATGTAAGTTTCTAACCTAATATTGGACTACCATTCGGACTGGAGCCTACTCTTTTAAAAGTATTGACATATTGTGGCAACATTAAATTGCTACTGTCTCATAAATTTGTAAAAATCGCACGGCGCAACAGCCCTGAAGGGCTTGGCCTTGATCCTGCTCAGCCCGAAGGCCTGCAGATTACGAGGTGTCTTGGGTTCCGCATGACGAATCCTTTCAGCCGTTATTCTTGGCTTTCTAGACCTGGGCCGCTATCTCACCGTCAGATAGCTCGCAAATGTAAACACGCAGGCTGAGTGGACCTCAAACCAGCCCTCATATCTAGGTAAAAATCCCTGACTTGGCCTGGAATCGAACCGGGGCCTCCGGGTAAGAGGCAGGTATTATATCCCCTCACCACGGGGTCGGCCATAAATTTGTAAACATGAGGAGATATCAGACAGAAGGTTGAACAAATAACAAGAAAATCATGCACATACTCCTTTATGAACTAACAAATGTTTTAACTATGGCTATTAAATTAACTGTGGGGACATCATCCTCGGTGTCCAATTCACCAACTAGGACTAGAATTAACTTATTTATTGAATCTTTCTACACATTGTTACACTCATTCCTTGTGATGCAGCTATGATGTTTTGTAACTAAAGAATATACCGCATTTATATTAGTAATTTTGTCCACATATACATTAGAAATATTTTTACTTTAATAAAACCCGTTTAGAATAAAGGCCATGTCTTATAAGATGATTACATATGCCATGCAGTATGGTTGCCTTGATGTATCGACGTACAGAAAAATTACTTACGTTCCCTTCATCACAGTACAACAACCATCAGGTAACAACGTGTTTATTGTACTTTTCAGCTGTGTTGAAATTCTGTGTATGAGATATGTACTATCTTCAATGGCTCTGTTTATTGCTCCTTTCTATTCTACATTTTTGCCTGGTTCTTTTAACTATTCCTCTTCCAAGACCATGATTGTCAGAGACAGCAGTGGCTTATATCTTTTCCAACTGCCCATCATATTTATAGTCACATTCTGGCAGGATCAGTACCAGTTACTTCCCATAAAATATCACAGACTTTGAAATGTCTGTGGCATACCTGTAAAATAATGTATCACCGTGAGCGAAATTCGTGCATTTACAGAGTGAATCGGCCTACACCAGCAGCTCCTGTAGGTGGTATGTTTTAATGCGTATAATAATAATAATAATAATAATAATAATAATAATAATAATAATAATAATAATAATAATAATAATAATAATAATAATAATAATAATAATAATACCGTTGAAATAATGTATCCCATGATTGTGATCTAACATAACCTTATATCATTAAAGAGTAAATATGCCTACATATCACCAGCTGTTGTGTGTAGTTAAATACGTCAAAGACCTATACTCATTATGATTGTGTGAGAATGTAATAATAATAGTTACTCACCATTGAGTTATTAGTAAATCTGTAGTCTTGTCTTGGAATTGCACGTAAACATATCTGCCGCATAACCTCGTCTTTCGTAAACTTAATGCATGCACTTCGTTATCACTGCCGGAATTCTCCTTAAAGTTGAGTACGCAACACATCAGTACCATTACGTACAACGGTATTAACAATTGGCACCATTAAACGAATTAAAACTCTTCTAATTTCAGCGTTACATGGCCAAACTCATTGCTGTGTTATTACTGAAAAGGTTCAAGCTTGCCTCCCGATTTTGACGTCACAGTATATTCCCAGAACAGTTGTGAGGCCTTATATATCTAGGAGGTGTTGGTATAACAGCCTGACTGAATATTGGCGGGAAATAGCTGGGGAGTTAGAAAACTTTCTTCTTTAGCATGTAATTCCTCTTGTTCATACATTTTCTGATACCGTACTGCTGGTACGTAACTCACTGGTTCATCATAGTATTCCAGCTATTCGATCCTTACTCCGACGCGCTGTTTTGAATGAGCAGTGTGCACTCTTAAGGCAGAGACTCAGTAGTAGTAGTAGTAGTAGTATGACCTGATCTAGAATTACAATTTAAGCATATTCCAAATTATAGCACCACAATTCACTAAATAACTTAAAATGTAACCCTGAAAGGAGCCGTTTTTTAAAAAGAGCTTCTTCCTCTTCACTTTTATTAAATTCTACATTCATTTTATTCAAAATTAGCAGTGAGGAAGGGGTTTCTCTTGTGGCTTGGAGGAAAAAATTGCCTCCAAGTCAGATAGATTCTTCCGCCGCCAGTGTAGTGAACTGAGATTTTCCGACACATCGGGTACTCCTAGGAAACTGATTAGCAAAAGGGCATAGTTTTTGCCCTGGTACTCTCCACTATTCGACCTCACCCTTTCCGGAAAAAGACTAATAGTGTTCACGGATCACGGCTGTCTACAGCCTGGTCATTCCAGCTCTGGAACTTTGGACTCTTAGATCGGCAGCGTAGTACTGTTCATTAAAAGTGAGAAACTGTGTGGTTTTTCATTTGATTATTTCATGTGAAATCATTGCTTTTACTCGCGCCATTCCCACTGACGTCATTGTAATGATCTATGTTCATTTCAGTTGGGAAAACTACTAAGACAGTCCTTCTGAGGATGTAAAAAGGCAGATTGAGAGTGACTGTCTGCCATTATAAAGCAATTTCCCAACCTGATTGTGAAAGATGGTAGGCAAGCAGGCCCACCATTACAATGAAAATTCCCTAACGCAGTCTTCATTTATGAGAAAAAAGACGTTTGGTGATTTCACCGTCGTGTTTCCAGGGTAATGTTAAGAGCTATGCAATTTAATACAGTCTTGCTCACAACGTGTACACTACCTAACCTAGAATTTTGTATACAATGTAGAATTCCGTAGCGAAGCACGGGTACATCAGCTAGTATAGAATAAAGTAATCTTTAATTAGATAGATAATTACACATCATTTCTTCAGCACTTATTACGTGTTGCGTTTGTCGTGCCGATGAGTGTATAACACAGTATTGATTATTAGAAAAGTACGTTGTCCGACTCCTTGGCTGAACGGTCAGCGTTGATGCCTTCAGTTCAGTTCGATTCCCGGCTGGGTCGGGGATTTTTATCTTCTGATTATTCTTCTGGCTTGGGGGCTGGCCGTCTGTGTTTGTCCCAACATTCTCCTGAGCATATAAGATAACACACCACACTACCAAGCACCACATAAACACGAGTAGTGATTACGTCCCTCCACACAGGGTATAAGGAAGGAAGGAACGGCATCCGGACGTACAATAGGGCCAAATCCACATGTGCAACACAGTTTGTATCCGAGACACCCACAGTAAGTGTGGGAAAATGGGAATAACCTGATTATTAGAATAGCGTACTAAATTAATGAGAACATTGTTAGCCTATGGAATGATAATAATACCAAAAAATATATTCAGTTTACGATTTAGCTGATGATATGAACAGCTATGACGTAGATTATACGATTACTATTTACACGACACGCGGCATTGTGGGAGGCATCCCGGTTTACTGCCTGAGAAATTTGGAAGTCTTACATTATCAGCATGTGAAGTTCCTTCTATTCCCTTTCTCTATAAACTTTAGTTTTTACTGTAGCGCTAAAAATGTGACTGAAAATGAAACGTTCTTATTTCAGATGAATCCTACCGTGATATTCGTGCCTTCTTTCCTTCATCGGACGTAAATTTGTTGGACTGGGAGAGTTCTGACGACGGTGAGTATTTTCCTGCTCAAAGACCAATGCTTACGTGTGGAGTATAACTTGTTCATGATATGGGTAGTGGTAAAAATCTCTCTCTCTCTCTCTCTCTCGCTCTATATATATATATGTGTGTGTGTGTGTGTATCATTGTATGTATGCATGTATGCATATATTGTAACCGTTTATCCTTATACTAATAGGCATGTCATGAGGCCCAACAAATAATATATTACTTTTTCCGCGTCATTCTGCGACATGTTTGGTCGCAATGAGCATTTTTCGCCCAGCCCGGGATACGAGCGGCGCTGCACCATCTCAGAGGGCGAAGGTCTAGTTACGTGTACAGAGAGAAAGAGAGCTCAGTACAGCGGAACCTTGAGAAATCATGTTCTCTATTTGCCGAGAGAGAAATAAACAGCCACGCCAAGCGCAGAGAACATTTAGGTCAGAAGGAAAACCCATTTCATTAATGTAAAAGAGGAAATATGGTAAGTCTGGTATGATTTGAGGCTCTTATTTTGGTTTCAGAACAGCTATTTGAAGCTATCTCCGCGTTGGAAGATTTGCATGAACCTTGTGGCGGCTTAAAGCAAGACGAAGACAGTGGTGGAGAATGATAACTTCTCGGGACTGTAAATTTCACTCAGAGGAGATCAGCAATAATAAAATTTCATGGGCATAATGTTAATTAATTTTATATCGAAATTTTTATGTAATATACTATAATATTTATCCCTACACTAGTATTATTCAATTTACTGTTACATGGAACATTATTAGGGAAGTCTTGCTCGTGAACAGACGAAATTTTCGGAGAAAAGTTCTCTACAAAACGTAAAGGATTTCTGACACGGCAAATGCCGAAAGCTTATTATCATGTCTACAATTACGGGCCGTGAACTAAATTCTATACCGGCCTGGTATCCAGTATTTACACCTTTGCAATTTTCTTTCCATTTCTAGCCCCCATGTGAATCGCTAACACACCCACTAACATAATAAAGTTGTTACACAAATTTCACACATTAGAACACCAGGGCGTTCATTACGACGTCTGAAACATCTGGTGGGAATCCGCAGCTACAGTATGTACGTTCGTAAGTTACTTGAAGCGAAAACACGCCATATAAAACTAGCTTGTTTTACTGTACCTCATATTTTCAGTTGTGTTTTGAATACTCCTCTGTGTATAGAGGGATTGTGGGTAAGATCACAGTACACTCTGATGGCGATCTCTGTCCAATCACGGACAGTAGTATTCACACGACGGCGAGTAGGGCACCGCTGATTCTCTACGACAGAGCAATATTATTGTGATTGCGCTGGATGGCAGGGAAGAAGAAAAAATAAAAAATGTGAAAATATGTATTAAAAAAAGAGGACATGTTGGATACATTCAGGTTTAATTAATAAGTTATGAAGAATGTTATACCCTGTTTCCTCATTTGATGTATGATGAAAGTAAATTTTACAACACTTTAATACTTGGTACTTTTGAAATCATTATGACAATAATTTTTTCCGAACTTCAGAAAGAAAACTCGACGTTTGCAGAAAGCATAACTCTAAAGCATGTGTACGTGGTAACAGAATATTTCACATTTAATCCTAAACGATTGATTTGTTTTATTTCGTTTACATTTTCTATATTTAACTTTCACCGGAAACAAACTTATAATTGCAATTTAACTGTGTAAGTTGGGTGGGCTCGTGTGGGGGCTGAAAAGCACGATGCTTGCAGGCTGGTTGTGGGCGAGTTGGCCGTGCGGTTAGGGTCGTGCAGCTGTGAGCTCGCGTCCGGGAGATAGTGGATTCGAACTCCACTGTAGGCAGCCCTGAAGATGGTTTTCCGTGGTTTCCCATTTTCACACCAGGCAAATGCTAGGGCTGTACCTTAATTAATGCCACGGCCACTTCCTTCCTACTCCTAGTCCATTCCTATCCCATCGTAGCCATAAGACCTATCTGTGTCGGTGCGGCGTAAAGCAAATAGAAAAAAAGCTGGTGAATTCAGTCATGGATCATGCTCCGGTTAAATGTTATTTGAATAGATTGCTGATGACCTTAACGGACGACATAAAAGTGTTGGTACAGTACTTTAAATTGTGGAGACTTACACTTAATGCCAATAAAACAGAAGTATGCTGCTTCCATCTAAACAGCAAGATGGCTAACAAACAATTGTAGGTGTACATTGGAAATCAGTATTGAGACATAATAGATTCCCTAAATACCTAGGAGTTACCTTAGATAGAGCACTCTCCTTTAGACAACACCTTTTTTTTACCTAAATAATTTATTTTGAACTTTTCAATATTACAGCTGGTTACATTTAGTTCAGAAGTACCGTTATACCAATTTTTCTGAAACGTTCATACAACTTTAGAGTTTTTTTATATAATTGGATTTGATATGTATAAACATAAGTTCATCCAAATAGTTTGGCAACAAACACTTATAAACGTAACTAAAACACTCATAAGTACAAGTATGCCATACAGTTCTGTGGCAAAGGACACTTTGTCTGAGGAAGTTGGTCACCTGATAGCTGGAATGTTCCCTCACTGATGTGACTTTCTAAGTCGCTAGCATCCTAGTTAGCCAACTGAAACATGTGTACCAAATGAACCAAGACCGAAGGACATCCATTGTGTTGATCAAAGATCAAAAGTGATATAGATGGCGACCAAAGACTGCATCAAGCTGTTGATGTCGGGAGAGTCTCCATCGTTCCTTCCTCAGATGATCCAGAAAGCCGGTGAGTGTGAGGAACATTGGTTGCTTATAGCCAGAAAGGTTGTAATGAACGGCAGCGGCTAGAAACCATAAGACTGCGTTCTTCTTCTTGCTCGATCGTTGAGGAAAGTCAAATTGCAGAAGCGCTTGTTGGAGAGAATTATCAGACTCTGCACCCTGTATTTTTTTGATAACTTTCAACGTCCATTTCCATATGACAGTAGCATTTAGGCACGTAGTAATCCGGTGAACCAAGGTGTCTATAGAATCACAGAGAGAGCATCTGTCATCCACCAGCTGCTCATGTCTTTTCAGTTTTTCACCTGTAGGGATGATTTCATTTAGATAACTGTATACCGACACTCTCCATTCTAAGGGTAGCCACTGATTGCAGGTATTTTGCCAGATTAGTTGCCAGTTCCTAGTGGGGTGTTTTAGTTGAATGTTCGGCTGGAAGTGTCTATTTTGAAGCAGAAAGTTGTAGAGCTGTTTCACGTGATCAAAGGAGCCGTCTAAGACTTGGTTATGCGGAAGCTGTTCAATAATTGCTAGCGCTCTCTTGTAACAATATTTGAATTCACGGGTTCTTCGGAAATTGGGATCTTCTCTTAGCTAACTGAAGTGACAATCGAAGGATTCTCCCCTCATATGCATTGCCTTGATGATGTGTTTGACGAAGAGGGAACTACATTTCAGTTCCACTGCATACAGTCCTAATCCGCCAAGATGTTCCTTTAAGTTGAGCTGTTCTCGTCGCACTCTGTACCGAAAGCCTTTCCAAAGATAGTAGCCAATTGACATTTCTATGCGTTGACAGATAACATGCGGAGCAGGTAGTATTTGTGCGATGTACCATATTTTAGATAAGGCGTAAGTGTTAATAAACCAAGTTTTTTGAAATAAATTTAGCCTTCGTGCGAGATTTTCGGCAAACTGGAAGCGAATCTCGTTCAAGAGAGCATTCCAATTTAGTTCTGTTGTCTCGAGGATGTTCTTGCAGAAGGTGATACCCAAGATTTTTCACTTGTTGGTCGGAGGAATACCGATCTCGTCTGCACAAATAGGGCGTCGCTCCGATCCTAGTAGGAGCAGGGAGGACTTTTCAAAGTTTACCTTTGCCCCTGATGCGGTTGAAAATTCCACCAGCACACGACGCACGTCTGATAGGTCATCGCCATCGGTAAGGAGTAACGTCAAATCATCAGCATAAGCACGCAACGTAAAGTGTTCATTGTTTAAACGAAGGCCATTTAGAGTGCTGTCCAGTCTCCGGATAAGTGGTTCCATGGTTAAGATAAAGAGCAACATTGACAGTGGACATCCTTGGCGTACATACCTATTAATTGGAATTCGACGGGACAAATGGCCGTTGATCAGCAGCCGTGATGTAGTCGTAAGGTACATGCGCTTCAAGGCCGTTACAAGTTGTGCAGGAAACCGAAGATGACTTAGTATTCTCCAAAGATAATTATGCGAAATCCTGTCAAAGGCTTTGCTGAAATTTATGTTGGCAATTGCAGCAGGCTCTTCAGGAAAAGCAGAATAATAAAGAATTAAGTCTCGGACTGCCAACAAATTATGCATAATAGTCCTACCTGGAACCCCACACGTTTGCCCAGTACCAATCAGTGTAGGAATAATCTGTTTTATTCTATTAGCTACCACTTTAGCAAATAATTTATAATCAGTATTTAGGATAGTTATTGGTCTATAATCCGACACATATCGGCAGCTTACTTTCTTCGGAATCATTATAATAATGCCTTCCGTAAATGCGGGCGGAAATCCTGCACGGAATGCGTAGTTAAGAACTTGGGTAAGATCTCCAATCATAGACCAGAAGCGTTTGTACCATTCATAAGGGAAGCCATCTATTCGGGCGTCTTGTTTGGAGCAGCTTTCTTGAGAATTTCTTCTAATTCCTCTTTGGTGATAGGTCTCATGAGGAAGGAGCAATCTTCTTCATCGACGTATGTTTCTACAAGGGAAAGCATATTGTCCACACCTACGCCAGACTCGTCATCGTCTGCAAACATTTCTTGGAAGTATCGTTCACCCTCGCGTAGCAACTCATTTTTGGAGGTAAGAATGTTCCCCTGAGAGTCTATCCACGGGTTTATAAATTGGCGATTAGCAGATTTACGCATCTTTGCTACGTGGTGTAAAGATATCCTTTCCTTGTCCAAGAGGGAAGATCTTTTAACGTGTTGCTGAAAACGTTGTAAGTTTTGCTCTTTGAGCCGTAAGATGGTCTGTTTAATCGTTTTCATTTCATTGAACACATTTTCTCCACATTTTTCTTTGGAATGTAAATCGCACATTACCCGCTCATAGAATTCTAGACTAGAATGAAGTTCCCGCCGGTGTTTATAATCTATGTTCCTTGCCACTGATTTCATAGCCGGTTTCAATTTCTGCATCCACCAGTCCATAATATTCCTATAACGCGAAAGACTGCTTTTGCACTGATGATACGTAACACTAAATCGCTGAACATCTTCCTCAGCCCTAAAAACATGTTTATTCATTTTCCAAATCCCCCTGCCTGGCTGAGAAATGGGTAATCTGGCAAAGTTTAGCGTGAATATTACGCTATGATGATCGCTGAATGCAACTGGTACGACTCTGCAGTATTCTAGAATATTTGCCTTTGTTGCAGAGATATACGCCCTGTCTATCCTAGATTTTGTATCGCCGCGGCAAAATGTATATTCAACACGAGGAGCATAAAGTGTCTCCCAAACATCAGCCAACTGCATTCTTTGTACTAGCATTTGCAGTCCTGGGCAGAAGTTAAAAACACCTGTCGAGTCACGTGGTTGTAAAATGCAATTGAAGTCGCCCATCAGAAGAACAGTATTCGGTGTCGCTATATGTGGTAGAATGTCCTGAGTGAAAAATGAATTCCGTTCCTGTTTAAACAGGGAACCAGAGGGACTGTACACGTTAATGATCGTGATATTATTAAAGGAGGCTGATAATATTCTTCCCGTGTGGTCCATTGTAATGTCCGTTAGGTTAACTCCTTTCCTATACACAATAGCAGTTCCTCGAGCACTATCACCAATGTTTACTACATAATCATAATTAAATAAATAGCCTAAATGACTGCTGTTCACTTCTTGTAACAAAAGAACATCAACATCATACTCCTTTAAGAAACGTCCCAACAGACCCAACGTTATGTCACTTCTCACTCCGTTTACATTAAGAGTGGCGAAAGTCGTTAGAACTGAAGGCATAACAAGAAGACAGAGTAACGATAGAAACATGAGGTTGATAAACATTTTGGTCGACTGCAAAAATCACCTTTGCCTAAACTATTTTTTATGTAACTTAGGGTGGTCGTCCATCCGCTCAACACTTTTCCGAGGCGTACGCAAGCGAGGATCTCTAGTAGCAGTAGTACTTTTCACTGTCAAATCTGGTCGCTCCTCGTGGGAGACCGCCTCACGTTGCACCTGTTGTGAAGTCAAGTTATGCTGGTTTTGGTGGGGCTGTGCTATATTACTGTCTCGCTGTTCTACTACTTGATCAGTGTCCATCAGGTCCGAAGGACGTATATTATTCCCTTGGACGGTAGGTACAGGAGGAGTGCATACAGGAAGGTTGGTGCTGTGAGTGATATCATCACCAGAGTGAAGAGGGTCAGAAGTTGAATCCGTATCTACAGGTAATTGAGACATTCCCATATCTCGATTAGAGGATGGGATGGAAATATCAGTAGCCTGGGAAGAAGGTACATGGTCGCCAGTGAGTTCAGTTGTCGATGACAGAAAGGAATTATGGGAATGGGATACACTACTGTCGATTTTCATCCGTTTAGATGTTGTTTCTTGAAGAGTAGGAAACTCTGTGGGGTCAGCCACACGAACTTGTGTGTTGTTTACGTTCCGCACTTCGCCGGACTGAGTTGGGGTCGCTATGTTGTCAGTCAAGGTTACTGGAGCAGGGTCCGGTTGACTAGTCGCTAACCCACTTGAGTCACCTGTATTAGCTGCAGTGTTGACAAGCCTCCTTTCGGCTAACCTAGTCTGACGTAAGGGACATTCTGGTCGCAAATGAGTACTGGAATTACAGGCTAGACATGTACGCACTTGCCCATCATAAATAATTTGCGCACGGTACCCTTCAATATAAATGAAAGATGGAATAGATGTTTTAATTTCCATTCGAAAAGCACGTATACCATTATGCACTCTGAAGGCATATTGCTGAGACCATTCTTCTTTCCTGTGCTCGATAATTTTGCCGTATTTACTAAGCACCGAGTTAAAAGATTCTATCGGGACTTCTGGTGGTACATTTAACACTCGAACCGTTTTCTGTACTGTTTCCGCATCACTGATTTTAACCTTCCCTATCCGACCATCCTGTAATGCCATATTGTGTGTACCCTGATAGTTACAAACCAGTCTTTCAAAAATAGTAGTAGATATTACCTTGATGAAGGCGGCATTTTCTAGGTTGTCCAGCTGAATCATTTCGATTTGGTCCTCATTGAGTTTCAAGAAGTGTTGGATCCATTCATGAGTTTCCCATGCCGAAGGTCGGTTGTCGCGTTCGAAGGTACATTTCAAGGTATTTTTACGTGTGAATCTTGTTGCCATGTTTGTTTTCTGCGTAGTTACACAATGAACTCACTTGAATTACAGTTAACTATCACAGTTATTAGACTCGTTTACAGTACTGTTATACTGTTCAATACAACACGCTGAGAACACTACACACACACACATACGAAGCGCAGGCACGTTACCTTCCTCTCACCGCGTGTAGCGGCCAACTGACACCTTCGTAACGTCCAATCCAAAGTAAGAACTCGCAACAACGTAATCCAAAAATTATGTGGTACAACTTGGGGTTCAACAGCAGCTTTACTTCGATGCACCGCTTTGGGACTTGTGTTCTCGGCTGCTGAGTACTGCGCTCCTGTTTGGCTGAATAGCCCCCACACCAACTTCATAGATACGCAGCTCAACACCACGATGCGTCTCGTCACTGACACAATAAGATCTACACCCACATATTGTCTACATATTCTCAGCCATATCTCCTCACCAGATCTTCGACGTAAAAACGCTCTCCTCAGGGAATTTAGGAAATGAATAAATAATCCCCAAGTACCAATACATGACGACATCGCCGATGTTCATCTGAATCGTCTAAGGTCCCGAAATCCACCAATAAGAACTGCAATAGAGCTGAAGAATACCAACTTCAATATTACTAAGGAATGGCAGGGAAGACAAGATACTAGGCCTGAGTCAACTTTGTCACACATAGGACCGTCACTGCCACCTGGATTTGAGCTTCCTCGGAAAACCTGGTCTACTCTTAACAAGATACGATCAGGCCATGGTAACTGCGCAGATTTCCACTACAAGAGGAAAAGAATTCCTACGCCTAACTGCGACTGTGGTGCCTCTAAACAGACCATCCTGCACATTATCAGCGAATGTCCCAAAAAAAAAAAAGAAAAGTACAGAGGAGGTATCAGTGACTTTGCTCATGCGCTTCCAGAGACAGTTAGCTATATAAATAACCTGGATATAAATATATAGTTTGTTCTTCAAAATCATTGTGTGTTGTATCTGTAAAGCCATACGCTAAATAAATGAATGGATTGTTGCTTGCACGTGCACTGCTGGTACGAACAGTTCTCATGAAGTCAATTTAATAATACCTGACTGGGCCGTGACTGTAACGATACCGCATCGTGACCGTACCCATAGTGTAAATCAACCCCAAACAGTGGACTCTTGCAGATTTATCTTTACTTCTCAGGTACTGTTTGCTTTTCTTTCTTTTTATTGGTTTTATGCCTCGATAACTAGGTTTAAAGTTTTCGGAGACGCCTAGGTGCCAGAATTTTGTCCCAGATGATCCTTTTACGTGCTGGTATATCTACCGGCACAGGCTAGCGTTTTTGATCACCTTGAAATACCATCGGACTGAGCCAAGATCAAACCGTCCACCTTTGGCTCTACCGTCTGAGTCACTCAGCCTTGTTACTTATGGGATACATTGTATTCTAACGTGGTATAATTCGGAGCCTATTTTCTAACAGTTGGAATTCTCCGATAATGTGAGAGAGCCAAGCAGTTCTTCTTCTTCTTCTTCTCCTTGTTCTGCTTCCTCTCGCTGATATTTTCCCAATATTTTTGGGTCGGCTTACACGGATTTGGTCCAATTGTACGACTAGATGCCCTACCTCATGACAACGCTGTATGGATGGATGTATTGAGTATTTCTGTGATGGTTGATAGTGTGTGCGTGTATGAAGAGATGTGCATGGATTCGAACACCAGCACACAGCCTCCGAGCCAGAGGAATTAAACAGACGCGGCTAACATCCCCGGCCCCGTCAGGAATCAAGAATCGAACCAAGGGTCCTATGAACCGAAGACCACTACGTTGACCATTTAGCCATGGAGCTGGACTGAGAGAAACGAGCAATAGTTTAGAAACATAGAAGAAATATATTGTTCAGTATGTAGCTAAAGATCTTAGAGTCGACGCTAATTAGGAACTAATATTTAGAGGTCCTATGAAGAAAAAATGTTGTTCATTATTGTACAGTAAGATGATACATTTCCCTCCATTCCTACCTGCAATGGGTAACAGACTATTAGGGAAGTAAAATATTTCCATATATCATCTGTATTCTCCCAAGTTACATTCACCTAACGTCACAATGGGACGAACATCTTGGAAGGAGCTGTCACATTAATTTTCAGGACATGCATACATGACAGATAGTGGTCCGATAAACAGTCCTGCTCATTTTTTTTTTTTTGCAAAAACTTATTAATATTTTACGCTCCAGTTTATTTTAGACTGATGATGGCAATAGCACAGTTGATTATTTGCAGCCTTCTGTTCTCAGTTTATAAGGGTTAACAACAAATATTTTGCTTTAGTTCAGTCGAGGACGAAGATAATTCCTTCCCACGCATCGTGTAAATGTGACTCTGGCAGATACAACCTACACAACGGGTTCTTCTTTTGAAAATAATGTACTTTCCCTGCTACACATAGACAGAATAGAAACGATGAGGGTTGCGAAATTGTTGTTCTAGATTGTGTATATAGGGTGGAAAGTAACTGATGCACCAAATTAACATAAATATTAGACCTTGGGAAGAGGATCACAATGTGACAAGTTTCAGGTCTGTAGCTTGCACCGTTCTCGAGGAAAGTCGTATTTTGGTAACTGCAAGAATTTCAACGCAGCGGCTGGCGATAAACGGATAATTAAGCTGCATTCAAATTACATCTGCATTAAACTGTTAAGGAGGCTGCCGGGGTACATCCACAAGTGTTTAAACCGGTTGTGGCGTGCTGTTGCATCTTCAAAGTCGAGCATTCGTCGTCATGAAAAACAATAACAACATGCATATCCTTCTTCCAGAGGAACGATTAGCGCTAGTGCATTAACCGAGTTTTGTGACAGTACAGGGCTGAACTTCACGCTTTAAACTTAACAGACGTAATGGACGTTCGGTAACTATTCAACAATATGACATTAAGCGTAACTTGACCTATTCCAGTGATGATTCCTGTCGCTTATTTGTATCTTGAAGACGGCCGGCAGTGACGTTCAGATAGCTCACCGTCTAACTGCAGCACACTCACCGGAATTGCCTGCCGTTGGCAACTGCTCCATAATGCTCGGGTTTGCCAGTCCGTGAATAAATAATACCATAATGAGAAAACAACTGCCCGACTGAATAGCGTAATAGCCTTCCGTCATTTAGGCCCCGGGTTCGATTCCCGCCCGGACCAGGGTTTATTACATTAACAAGTGCATTCCTGTGGCTCGGAAACTGGAATTTCTATCGTCTTCAACACTTGTACGTAGCACACTAGACATGAAACTCACCACCACCACCACCACCACCACCATCACCACCATCAGCACCACCACCACATATTTTCTCTGATGGTTGGCGTCAAGAAGAGAATTCGGCCGTAAGCCTGTGCCAAATCTCCTACAACCCTGACCCCGCAAGAAAAATGGAATAAAATAGTGTGGTGTACTATAGAAACAATCCCAGTGGCATCGCTGATCGCTCCTCACCGAGTCCTGGCATTGTTTCCACATACTTGTAGCGCGCTCCTCACTTTCATCTATCATACCCGACCTTCTTGGTCAACTCTTGTTCTTTTCCGACCCCTACAATATCAGATCATTCGGGACCTGAGGAGTCTTCCATCTTCACTCCCTTCGTGGCCCTTATTTTTCATTGGCCGATACCTTCACTTTTCCAAGTATCGGACCCCTTCCGTTTGTTCCCTCTGGTGAATGTTAATAGAGGTTGGTTGCAGAGTTGTACTTCCACTTAAGGCAATCATCACCACCACCACCACCACCACCACCACGAGCTTCTCATCAAGAGAGTCCGGTTTTCTTGCTATTTGTTTTACGTCGCACCGACAGATAGGTCTTATGGCGACAATAGGATAGGAAAGGCCTAGGAATGGGAAGGAAGCGGCCGTGGCTTTAATTAAGGTACACCCCCAGCATTTGCCTGGGGTGAAAATGGCAAACCTCGGAAAACCTTCTTCAGGGCTGTCGACAGTGGGGTGAGAACCCACTATCTCCCGGATGCAAGCTCACAGCTGCGCGCCCCTAACCGCACGGCCAACTCTCCCGGTCAGTTCGGGTTTGATTGCCGGCCAACGCACATGGGATCTACAAAAGTCGAAAGGAATTATCACGTCCTATGGGTCGGATTCCACATAAAAATTGAGGTCACGTGGCTTATGATCACAGAAGTGAAGGTCTCGCAAAACTCTAAGTGTAGAACACAACGGCAAAATGTTTGTGTACCTTTTAGAGAAATTGGTCGTGGGAAACCGAGCACACTGTTATAGCAGTTGTTCGAAGTGTCCACCTTTTGCGATAAAACGTGATCGGCAACTTCAGAGAAAATTCTCTTGAACTCGCCTCAGTACCTCGTTGTTTTGACTGATGTCCTGGGCAGCTTCCAAGACGCGTTCCCGGAGCTCTTGTAGGGTTTCCATTTCTCTCTGATATACCTTATATTTCCTGTACCCCTAAAAGAAATAATCAAAGGAGTTTAGATGGAGGCTTATTGCCGGCAGTCGATATGGCTCAAACGCCCAATCTATCGCTGCTGAAATGTACCGTCCAGGTGGTGGAGCACTGCGTTGGTAAGGTGCGGGGGTTAACCATCATGTTGGAACCACATGTGCCGTTAGGTATGGAGTGGAATATTCTTTAGTAGAGTGCCTTCCAGAAACTTGGGTTTGTATCAAAACTTCAGATTAAAGTTTAATTTATACAAAAATGTCCAGAGTCTTTCTTTAATAAATACTTTCCCCACCCTATTAAATCCGCGCTCACATTTTTCGCGCTTTGGTTTACTTTCCGTGAAAGCATTAAATATTCGTTATACGCAATAGTAACCATAGTGTACAAGGAAAGAATGATAAACGTAAAGTGGGTAATTAAATGCCAGTCAGTTTGAGACGTGTTGCTCGTCTGCACTGGGAAAGCATTCTTTCTGATCATGTTAGACATGTTTGCGAAATTACTAACTGGTTTGATACAAGGCAGTTCGGTTTTCTGAAAGGTTATTCCAGAGAAGGTCAACTGATAGGATTCCAACAAAATGTGACAGATATTTTAGATTCAGGAGGTCAAATGGTCTGTATCACTATTGATTTATCCAAAGCTTTCGACAGAGTCCATGAAAATGAAGGCTGTTGGATTAGACAAAATAGTGGTTGAATGGGTGGCTAAATTTCTAGAACTCAAATAATTAAGAGTACCGGTAAGTGAAGCATTATTTGATCTTGTAGATATTAAGAGGGAGAGGGGGTTCCCCGAAGGCAGTATTAGTAGACATTTATATTTTCCTGTATATACATATATAAATGATACAAGTAAATCACTGGAATCACAGATAAGGCATTTTTGCGGATATTGTTTTACCGTATTGCACCCATAAAGCAAATAGGCTCACGGATAAACTAATCAATTTACCAGATTTGGATATGTGCATACTGCATACAACGAATTCAGTAGAGATATTTTCCTGGACAGCAACAAAGAGACATTCCATGGCCTAAGCATATCCCCTGCGTTTGGTTATAGCCACGTTTCGATAAGACTCAAAACCAAAAATGCCTCCAATAAAATTTAAAGAGCCGATTGTGGACAACTACATCTGAAATCTTTCCACGTGAAAGCGGAAGTACGAACAATAGGGCCACTCCTAGAAGAAAGACGTGGAAAGAGAGGCTCCCTACACCCCTTGAACAAGTGCTTTGGTCCTAGTTGCATGACGTTATAAGGGCCATAGGCATTATTCCACCCATCACAAAATCGAAAATTTCAAACGTCCTACGGAAGAAATAGTATCAGTTAGTTCGTTTTCGCCACTGAGAGGTGAATTAAGGACGAAACACAGTGCTGTTGTCTTTATATAGCCTAATTAGGAATACGTTTTGTGATGATTTAAGCGCTAAACTGTAACACGGATAATTAATTATGTGCAACTACGTCGTAAAAATGTGTGAAGTGGATTCGTCCAAGGGAAGGTGCTGGATGGCGGTAAGTCGTTACAAATCCACTAGGAGAAATAACACCAGTGACGCTTTTCACTTTATTTAAATGTGCACGAACGATATTTATAATTCTTTGGAGCAGTGCAGTGGCATCAATTTTTGGAGCCATAGACAATATTTGGTTGATTAATTAAGGTACAGAAATCAGAGATATCAACGTGAATTAACCGTATAATTCCGCCATCCCCTCTCCAAAAATAATTCAAGGGCGTGGTTTGAGAATTTTTAAAAATGAACCGAGGACGCCGTGAGAAATTCAGTGTTGTTGATCAGTCTACACCAGTCATTGTTTTCACCAGTCTACACCAGTCAATGTTTTTGATCAGTCTACAGTGAGTGGGTGTTTGACAGTCCTGGAGAGAATCTTACAGTTAGTTGTACACTCATTCTTACAGGCAGTCATCACTGTGTTAGCATTCAGATATGATTTTTCTATTAGCGGGATTTGCCCGTTGTTCGGTATCAGTCGCTTCGCAGCGATATTAACTTTATGTAGAAACAGAGTTGGAAATATGCCAATATTTCCGCGGAGCAATGCCTTTCGACGAGTTCGACCGGACGAACATTTGTAAATGGTACTTCATAAACTTTAATCAGACTTGCATTGTTGAAAAACTAATGTGGGATGAAGCAGTATAATTAATTCAACAAACTCAAAAAATTCTGAACATTGAAGGTAGCTTATTGTCAAAGAAGCGGCCACAATAATCTAGCGATCGATAAATTTAAATAAAGAAGGAAGCAGTTGAAAGACAGTAGGCCTACGGGTAAACTTATTAACGTCACCGTTGGTACAAGATAAGGGGAGCCAGCAGCCAGCCATGCACATAGTGGCAAGTGGACACGGTCAAGGACACATTCCAAAGCTTGAGAGAAAGGGGTAACTGACCACTACTCTTGTTCACAAACAGACGACAAGAGTCGGAAGCTGCAGAAGGGAGGAGAAGTCTGTACAGCTGATCGGTAAAGAATAATGTTGGTTAGGTGAATCGTTTTATTCCAGATACAAACTTGGATCATAATCTAATTGTATACATTTTTATTATTTATGTAAGTAGTCTGTACCATAGAGTAAGCGTCAAGATAACGTATGAAAGGAATTATTGCGTGTGATCTGTGAATTAAAAGTGCATTGCATCCGTGTGAGCTACTGGTCATATAACGTGATCACGATCTCCGTCATGGAATAACTTTGCCATGGAAGCGAGGACCTACAGAATACAGTAGCAGTCAATGGTCCTGTAATAAGGCAAAGAAAATGTTGAATTTATTATTTTTGTAATTAATATGACGGTGAGCAAAGCGTTGTCCGTGTAAGTTGGAATGATATAGAATCCCCACGGGGAGGATTATGTGATTAGTTATAGGGTAGAATTTGAATTCACATACCTAATAATAATAATAATAATAATAATAATAATAATAATAATAATAATAATAATAATAATATAAGGATGTTCGTGCGATTCGAATTATTTTGAAAGTATCAATTTAAAATTTGATGAATTCGTATAGGTTTGGCCATTAAAATTTTTGTCGCAAAGGACCTTGAAAGATGTTTGTAATTTTTACAATTTACTTTAGTTGGTTCCTTCAATCGTACTTTTTTACCCCTCATATTAACCTTTACTGGAATTTCAACATTATTATATATATATATATTATTATTATTATTATTATTATTATTATTATTATTAATGATTATACTCCATTTGAGAGATTGGGGCAGTCAGGTTTTACGATCAGGATTTCAATTTTTTAATCTAGCATCGTGGATGAGAAGAATTTTGAGTGTTTCGGTGTCAATTTTTATGTTTGTTTTTATGTTTTTATGTTTGTGGTTATAACCTGAGATATCCGACTCTGTCAGAAACAATATAACTGTCATTGGTTCGAAGGAGAGTTACCACAATAATAATAATATTAATAATAGCAATAATAAATCTATTTTAACGTATAATGAATTCAGCTGAGGTAGCGTATGATCGTCAAGCAATAAAGATATAACTATGTATTTTGAATATAATGATAATAATAATAATAATCCTATATCAGAATTTAAAAGGATAGATTTGTAATTTATCCGCGAGTTTGAGTTGTAGAACGAGAAATCTATTGTGTAGGCAATCATATTTGAGTACAGAAATAGTAATGCCATATTGGTAAAAAAGGACTCCATTGC
The DNA here is from genome assembly GCF_040414725.1 of Anabrus simplex. NCBI lineage: Eukaryota > Metazoa > Arthropoda > Insecta > Orthoptera > Tettigoniidae > Anabrus > Anabrus simplex. The sequence continues at coordinate 470,316,444 of NC_090265.1, read as the reverse complement.
TAACTTGCAGGAGATGATAATAATTGAGATGTATACGATTAAGAGGTCCAAATGAGAGCTGGAAAATACGATCACGAGCATAAGAATGATATCCCTGGTGTAGTCGATAGGTGAAATAAGAAAATAGAGGCTGGAATGGCCACGTCGTGAAGAAAATAAGTGATAATTGACTTTAACGTATAGAAGACGACATGTTAATATAATATAACTAGCTCCATGAATCAGAGCTCAAATCTACGTGGATAATGGCGTAATAAAAATAATAAGAGATGTTGAATGTTGAAAAAAGTATGAAAGATCAAGTCATTATTTCGGAGACGACTGTGCTCGTAGATAATATAGTGAAAACAAAAATTGACAAATGAGGATACGAGATCAAAGCAAGATAGCAATGAGATAGGAATTATGTGATGTTGATCAAATGATTAAATTATGAGATGAATAAAGTGAAATGATAGGAGTATAATAATTTATGGATTGATTTCTGACAGTAGAACCTCAGCGTCTGTAAATAATAGTAAATGTTGTAACCGTGTGAGGGAATATGTTATAAACTGTGTTCTAATTTGTGTTGGATTTGACGTGGTAACTTGTGCAAATTTGACCATGAAGTAAAGACTTATAATAAGCGAGCTAGATTAACATACTCGTATGTAGGAAGGTGCGTGAATGTCAAATTATGTTAAAATAATTCAATGTGGATATTGTAGGTCGGGATTATGTGCTTTCGTTATGCTATATTTTTGATGAACACTATGTTGACAGTTTTGTGTAGATTTGTATATGAATTTCAAGGGCGTTTTGATCCCTCAAATTTTAGTAATATCAGGGAAGAACAGCTCGGTGGTCGTCATCAATAAATTGCAACTTTTCTCTTTATCTTAGCAAAAGACATCGCAAATAAACAAATAAGTTATCACAGCCAGAAATGTAGCTAAAGGAATCACGTCAATGAACCGACCTTAATAAGTTAATCATTGTAAAAATAATGCCGCAAAATGTTGATTAAGCGTGCGGAAACCTACCGCCACTGTACATTTAACGTAAAATGCTGTATACTAGTAGGATTGCTAAGAGTGGCCAGCGGTATAATTTCCATATGTGTAGAAAGGCGAGTTCAACTGATCAATGGCAGAACAAAAATGCATTTATTACGTTAAAGTGTCCAATGACTCTCGCAGTGAGCGAGTTTATATTTTTATGGGTGATACATTGTTTTTACTTCTCATTGTATTAAATTTAAATACAGCCATGAAAGAAAACAACCAGCCATTTGATAGTAGTGTGTTTACAATAGCAACAAAATAAATTGTTTTAGAGATAAGAGTGATTTCACAGTTTAACATTCTGAAATGCAAGGGTACCTAACTGTTTCGTATTAGTTGGTTTATCACTGTAATGATCTCAGTATATTGATCATGTTGGCCTTAGTAGTTAATTGTGTCTATCCCCTTAACAGTTTAATTATTCCTATTAGTATTTTCTTTGAGTGTAACTAATTATTTAATTTAAGTTGATGTTGAGTCATTCCTGAGTTCATTTAGATGGCGGTTTTTGTTGTTGTTTGTGTTTGGCCTACGTTTCAGGAGAGTGTTATTTATTCTGTAGCATTTGCGCTCCTTTTAGTGGTAGAAAAGTTATTCCATTTTTATTTCAGTTAACTTTAAAATTTAGTTTAAATTCCAGTTTTTGTCAATAAATTGTATTCATTTGGTTTTAAATGTCTGGGCTACGTGATTGTAGATTAGCTTGACCCGTAGTAGTAGTTTGTACCTTCATTGGCCCTAAGTTCGAGGAAATATGGACGGTCCACACTTGAGGTAAGTTTCTCCGTGTGCGGTGAGTATTTCTCTTTTTAGCTGCCGTGGCAAATATCTACAAGAGGATTGTCGCCCCACATTGCATCAAAAGGGCACAGTATAAAGTAGTAAATGAGTCCCAGGATTATAAGCAACTACAAAAAGACCTAGACAATGTTCTGAGTTGGAAAGCAGATAATGGTATACTGATAAACGGGATGAAAATTTGCCATTTGTTGCTTGTTGTTTAAAGGGGCCTAACCTCTGGGTCATCGGCCCCGATGAAAAGTCAAATTTTAGGTTTCACCAAGAGGAGAAGTACTTTCAGATTTGATTCCAATGTTAATGGGAAGGCAAATGGTGTTGGTGAATAATTACGCTGAGGAAGTGGAAAGGATGGTAAATAAACTCCATTGTCATAAAGCAGCAGGAATGGATGAAATTAGAAATGGTCAAGTATAGTGGGAAGGCAGGGATGAAATGGCTTCATAGAGTAGTAAGATTAGCATGGAGTGTTGATAAGGTGCCTTCAGATTGGACAAAAGCAGTAATTGCACCTATCTATAAGCAAGGGAACAGGAAGGATTGCAACAACCGTCGAGGTATCTCATTGATTAGTGTACTAGGCAAAGTATTCACTGGCATCTTGGAAAGGAGGGTGCGATCAGTAGTTGTGAGGAAGTTGGATGAAAACCGGTGTGGTTTCAGACCACAGAGGGGTTGTCAGGATCAGATTTTCAGTATGCGCCAGATAATTGAAAAATGCTACGGGAAGAATAGGCAGTTGTGTTTAGGTTTCGTAGATCTAGAGAAAGCATATGATAGGGTACCGAGGGAAAAGATGTTCGCCATACTGGGGGACTATGGAATTAAAGGTAGTAAACCCGACAGGGGCATGATCCAAGGACCTTAGGTTGATATCGATCTCCGTAATTACGCACGCAATGCTATTAAAGGGAAAGAACGCTGAAAATGATTAATATTCATATTATTAATAGAGGTCATACCAAAACTAATTAATATTCATACCATTGTGATAGATAAATTGTGTATTTTAAAATTATTCTACAAGATTTCTTTGTCTGCGACTTATTGCGCAGTATTATCCTTTGTGTAGCGGGGACCCCGCAGAGGAAGCCAAGCTAACTTAGACCCGGGAGGGGTTATGAATGGGGATTCCCTGTGACATCACTCGAGAGAAGACATCCCTCCTCAAGACTCACAGAATGAGGGGAAACTAACTTTTTCGAAACGGAATATAGGAGCCATCTTGGAATCGGACTGGCCAACTTAATTACCTACGAGGTAGAAAATTAATAAAACTCGAATTAGGGGCGCATCTCCCGATTTAAAAGGGATAAATGTCATTGGGACATTTATTTAGAGTGTTTAATGTCTGCTTCCGTGATAACTTTCAGCCGAAGAAAGAATACTGTGTTGTTTCTGCGTGGAAAAGTACTGAGGCCATCTGGTTAGTCTCATGATACGTCCTCGACGGAGGGACTTCACCCCGTGTGGTAGGGGAAGCAGAACATATTTTAATTAATTTAAAGAGATTCACCGAAGGATAATTGAGTGGTTATGTCTCAATCGCACCAACTAGATATTGGTCACCGGTCACCCGTACTATTTTACCTCGAGTACGCCGGGAATAGGCGCTACGCAAATTAGTGGAAGGGGTATCGCTCCCTAGTAAAAACTACTGCAGGAAGGGACGAGAGTCAGTCGGGATTTGTGGCTTACAGACGGCGAAGCTATGTGCCGTCGAGCTTCCAGCGATCTTTTGTTTGAGTGAATTTAAATTTAATTTACAAGTGAAATCGCGTACTGTGCGTAAATATTGCAGAGATTGGATAGACGCGATGCTAGTGTCTAAACTTTAAAGATCAGGGACGTGTCGCGAACATTTAATATAATTTGTAATAATATTATTATTATTACTACGGCGCTACTGTGTCGAGTAGTAACAAAGGTACGCGGAATCCGGTGCTGGACCGCGGATTGCGGAGTGAGGGCCGATATCGCGGCTGAACGTTCACACTGAATGTAACTAAACAAATCTTGGAATAAATAGTGACGTATTGTGTGCCTCAGGAATACTGCCAGCGGTTTCGTCAACCTAGAACAATGGACTCCCGGTTGGAAAGAAGAATGGTGCCTCCAGTAACTGCTTTGGTGCCTATGGGTCAGCACTAAACCAGCAATGGACTTCCTGAGCTGACAACGGGTCATCAAGTGATGGAGATGAGTATTAATCATATTTAATATGACGTGATCAGATTGGGCGGGGAACAGTTGTCATTACCTGACGCTATAATGTTAGAGATTGTAACTTCAGTAATGTAGATGTGCTACCATGATACACGTAGCTTCTATTTACTTTATTTAATTAGTAACACGTCTGAGCAATCAATTGTAAATAAAGGTGTAATACGATAAGTTTGCATGCAGTAGTAGATTGACTTAATCATTTTATTTGGGGAAACTTGTGATTATTGATGCGTCAGGAAACCAATTTTAGTAATTCAGAGTAATTCAAGTTAGGCTGTAGTTAGTCCAGCGTTGATAATGCATGGCTGGTAAATAGTGTAATTTTATTTCGTGAGCACCCAGAACTACGAGATATGACTTCGGAACTGACACCACAGGCCTCCACTGACATATATTTAGATAGGAATTGTACAATTTTAATTGGCAGGCTTATCATAATTTAAGTGCAAATTGAGGAATATTTAATTCATAATTGTATTATCGTGTGACGATTTTATCAGAAATCACAATTTAGATATGGATTAATTACACCGTTATTACGAGGAAGTTAATTATGATCACGCAGTATGGTCTAATTTCCAGGTAAGTCGTGTAGGGAGATAGTGTAATGATGAACCCGATAATAATAATAATAATAATAATAATAATAATAATAATAATAATAATAATAAATTGTAGTTATGGTAATCATGCAAGTATTGGTATCATAGAAACCGGTGTCGCGTCACGGGATCATGATGTTGTAAACGAATGTGTGTGTTGAATTGAAGTGAAGTATTGAGAGCCGATGTAATTTTGCTTAATGAACAATGAAGCTCAGTTTATTAGTGAACGATCCCCGAGATGGGATGTTTTGTTAAGAAAGGGCGTTATGACTGTGAAGGCCGAGGCCATTGACCACCCGCCGTGCAGGGGATGGGGCAGTTGACCTAGTGAGGAGAAGTGTTGTTTTTTTGTATGCTCGTCCGCTCGTAGAAGGGGGAGCCTTGAGTTAAAGAGAACGCGGCCCGGAAGAGTCGCCTAATAATGGAGATATTCAACACGCCAGAATGATGTAGTCGCTAATAAATGACACGGCGATTGTTACCAGTACTTGTTAGTTTACTGTCATTACTCAGTTGAGGATAATGTAGCTTAGGGTTTTCAGAGTCCCACTTCCATCCAAAGGGGTGTCAGTTCAGTTCCCGACAGCGGCATTGGTACCCCAATGCTCAACCGAAGGCTGGATGTCTCACGTGTTTACTGTATATAATTTGTGTTCTCTAAGTGTTTATGTATCTTGTTGTGATTATAATTGAGTTGCCGATGGTGCTGACCATCGGGGTGGTGAATTGTATACAAGTGAGGGTCGGTTCAAACCCGGGCGTGTGTTCCACATTTTTATGAGTTCCTTCTTGGTACTTCGTTGGGGAATAGTTGTGTGTTTAGTATAGGGATTGCTCAGACTCGTTGCATGCATGTTAATCCTATTGGTCAATGATATCACATAGCCTCAGTGTCTATGATAAGTGTTTTTCCGTTCGAATCTCGTCATAATGGATCGCTCAGCGATAGATAATACTCGGATCCATCACATACGACTAAAAGTCGATAACAAACCACAACAATTGATAATAATCCATGTAATTCATTTGTATATAAATGCGTCATTACCATCATCATCATTAAGGCCTAATAAACCACTTGTATTAATCTAAACTTTAACCCGAATGTGTTCTCATTGTAATTAGGTATGATCCGTCTCCTATCCTGTATGCCTTTAAGCTAAGTCTAGTTAAGCGCCTATTTTGTTTTATTCCAACCCGTTAACGCCCTGTAGATATCATGCCGGGTGCATACTAAAATGTCGGCCCAACGTGGGACGTGTTCTAATGTTAAATAGGCGCGTATATTTATATTACCTGACATTTACACGTTGCGCACCATACTAAAATGTCAGTCCAACGTGCTGCGAGATAAAAGGGCGTAAGTGAACTGTGGGGGCTCGATACGTCCGTAAATAAGGGCTACCCAGATTTAGGAAATTTAGCGCCATATAGAATGACATCCTATGTCTGGCTATATAAATACGACCCAAGGTGGGACATATTCTACGGTTTAATAGATGTATTTTCATGTTTAATAGACGCATAATTATCCCACCTATTGCATACCATTAATGCGAAGATAGGGGCGTGTTGTGTATTAGGCAAGGCATACTTGTGCGGCTTCCAGGAGTGGGCACGATTATTTTGGTAACCCATGTCTGCTTCTGACATTTCCACGCGAAGCCCAGTTCATTATAGTTGAATATGTGACACCTTGATGTCCATCTTAAATCGTTTTATGAATGAGAACACAGTCATGGTCCAATGATATGGGCAGAGCCATGACATTCGCGTCAGCAGGGGCGTATCCAAAATTCAAGGGGATTAGTTCGAATCCCGGGAAACAATAAAATGAATTTCCCATAAGTGAGGTTCGAGGTGAATAGTGGCTCTTTCTTAGTGCATATCTATTCACGGATATTAGCCAGTGGTGGGTGTTTCTTCACCAAACAACCTGCTATTAGGAAAAATATTTACGTTAGTATAACCGTGGATGAGAAGAGGTAACCTCGCGCCTACTTTTCTTTTTCGAGTGGCAGTAGGTTGATTTCATGGGTTCAGTTTGAGATTCTGATGACTTTGTGTGTTTGAAGGACCTCAATGCTGAGGGCATGGGTTGATTTACTGGCACTACACCACATGTGTTGGTATTTAAAATCGAGCCCAATTTTAGAATCACAGGTCAACCGGCAACTTTATTAACTGAATTTGAGGGCTAATATTATAATCATTTTCGGAAATTTCCCGTTGCCTTCTTATATAAATTTCATGAACCTTAATGATGTTAGGCAGTTAGGCAGCTTCAATGATAGCCGTTTTGAGGCTTAATTTGCAATGATGATTAAAGTAAAAATTATTTGAAGCCGAAAAAAAAATAAAGTTTGGATAGAGGAATCTTGTCCTTTAAAATAAATAATAATTATATATTGTTGTGGTTTGTTGACGCCGACGTTAGCGAGGGGGGTCCTGTCATCTCAAAGGATAGCGACATGGATAGTGAAGCCATGCGGGCTTTGATGGACCAGATTAGGGAGTTGAAGGACGATTTAAAGAAAAGTAGTGAAGAGAACATTGCGCAGAGTAGGGCACTTGAAAATAGGATGGAAGATAACAGTGCGCAGATTAGGGAGATGAAGGACAGTGTGAAGGACGATTTAAAGGCAAATCGGGAGGAAATGAAGGACGATATTAAGACACTTGAAAATAAGATGGAGGAGAATAGTGCGCAGATTAGGGACAGCGTGAAGGACGATATCAAGACGCTTGAAAATGAATGCAAACAGGGGCGCGCAGAGGTCAGAGATCAATTAGAGAACTTTGACGGCAAATTAACACATTTTGAGGTTAAATTGGAAGAAAACCGAACCGAGACCAGTAGGGTGATCGAGGAGAAATGCAGTAGTTTAATGAACAAAATTCAGGAGGTTCAACAACAATGCGAAAAGGGGGCTAAGGAACTAAGCGATAAATTAGACGCGGTTTCTCAGCTCAATGCCGTTGTTGAAATAAAGGTCGAGGGAATAGTTGAGCGGCTTGATCAGGTTGAGACCAGTATCGAGAGAGACATAACTCGCGTGAATGGCGAAATCGTGGATGTCAAAGGGAAAATCGATCAGCTGAATGGTGAAATGGAACAGGTCAGGTCCAAAGCGAATGACCGCGACACGAAGATCGAAGAGATAAGGGAGCAGGTCGAGGATAATCAGACAAATATCAGGATCGTTGAAGAAAGGACGGAGAAAGCCTTGGCGGTAATTGAAGCCCTGGACGAAAAGATTACGTCGGTATCGCAAGCAGCGCAGTCCGATACGAAACTGACTTTTGCCAGGTTACGGAAGGAAGTGTCAGGACAAATAGTAGGAGAGACTGCTAAACAGATCCACGAATGGAGCGAAGATAAAGGCTCAAAAATGATGGTGAAATTGGAGATCCACGAAGAACAAATTAACGCGCTTCGCGAAGAAATAGAAGGAATGAAGAAATTAGACATTCGGGATGAACCACATTTCAAAATGGAAACGGCCGGAATGAAGAAAATGGAATTAGGTAGCGGATCACATCAGTTGGGCTACAGTCTGTTCAAGGAGCAACTACCTGGCAATGAAGAATATAAATTACCGACGATGGACGAGAGAACGTCGACTTTGCTTGGCCAAAATTCAATACCGATGTATAGCCTCTTACGCTCGGCGGATGATAAGCCAAAGAAATTCAAACCAGGCACCAGGACCACACCAAAATGTTTCCTCCGCGAGGTAGATGATTACATGGCGGATCATCGGGTACCGGCGGATAGGAAGTTACGAGTAGTTGAAAAATTTTTGGAAGACCAGGCTCTTGAATGGTTTAAAGCGTTCCGCTACTGTTTTGATAGCTATGAAGGCTTTAAGAAGCTATTTTTGGAAAAATACTGGGGTTTGGACACGCAGCAAGGGCTTAGGTTAGAGCTTTACTCGAGGAGGTACGCTTCGGGAGGACCCACAAGGTTCTGCGATTATTTCACGTCCCAGCTGGTGAAGATGCGCGAACTGGACAGCCCACCGACTGAAAATGAATTAATAACCGCCATCACAAAGCAGTTCCCAGCTGACGTCCAGCGCATGTTGATTGCGGCAAACATTCGTACGGCAGTGGAAGCCGAGCACGTGTTAAGACAGTTGGATCAGACATCTCATGTCGGGCACGGTCGAGCTAGAAACGTAGAAGCCATCAACACGTTAAATGTTCGAGATGGAGATCAGTCGGTAAACCGGGGTACTCAGGGGACAAGTACTCAGACTGACGCTCAGATAGGCAACCAGAACAGGAATAATAGGGATTGGAGATCTCCGAAGTGGGAAAACCACCAATGGAAGTATCGAAATGACCAGGGTAGGAGCCAATGGTATCAGTCAGGGAGGTACAACCACGGACAGAGCGGCGCACGAGGGCGACGACCTTACGAGAGAACACCCAATTCCTACTGGGGTAACCGTGGCCGACAGAACAACAGACCGCGAGAATACTATCGGGGTGACCTCAACGACAGAAGGAATGAGTCACGCCGTTACGTCAGAGATCTGCAAGATACCCAGGCCGGAAACGATCGGTGGAAAGATTCGATGCAGCAGATGAGTGTCGAGGGGCAGAGAGCCTCGAACTACAGGCACATAATGCTGCAAACCGTGCCAGTAATCTTGATCCCCGCGCACCACCATATTCAAGTGGAGGCGGAGGTCAGCTAAAAAAAAATTAGGAAAACCGAGTGAGGAGATAGTCGGATTTTCGAGGACTACCGACGCGAAGGGGGAACCGTGGACGTCCGTGACCATCGCATCTTGGATAGTTCAGCCCGATGACCTCGTTGAAGATCCCGTTCAGGCATGTCCAAAACCAATCAGAGCGTTACCCGTCATTTATGTCCGTGTCAACCAGTTGCTGGTTCGTTGCCTCGTAGACACAGGCGCGAGCGTCAGCGTGGTATCTAAAGTATTAGTTAAAGAACTAGAATCGAAGCAACGCATTCCAATCATTCCGATTTCCAATATTAAGGTTCGAGGAATAATTCCGGACCGCACAACTACGTGCAATAGCCAGGCCTATCTAGATTTGGAAATTGGGAACAACCTCATATCACATCCATTTATAATTTTGACTAGAATGGAATATAATATCATCATTGGAGCTGATTTTCTTCGGGAATTCAAAGCGGTCATTGACATGGACAAGAATGAAATTAGATTCAGGAACGATTCAATTCAGGGAGATGTAAGGTTAAACGACTTCGAGGGACAACACGGGGAGGAGAAGATTTGGACTATGGAGGTAGAACAATTGAAACATGAAGGAGGAGATTGCTTCCCAAACTGGGATGCCTATCGGGACGAGATGATCAAGGAGTTTGAAGGGATGATTTTCAAGTTAGAAGCGGAGAATGAAGGACCATCATTGGCGGAGGTAGTCCAAGAAAAGATCGACGAAGCGAAGATAGGGGAGGAAGACAAAGGCACATTACAGAAAGTCATAGAGAGACACGAAAATGTATTTGGTTCACGTCCAGGGAAAATTCCAAATTTCAAATATTCCTTAGTCGTCAACAATTGGGAGCCATTTCGGCAACGACCATACCCGATACCTGAAAAGTTTCACGCTGGAGTGAGGAAAATTATACAGGAGATGGAAGATAACGGAATTATATCAAAATCACCCACACCATTTTTGAATCCGTTGGTCGTGGTGGAGAAGGGCAACGGTTCGTTGCGGGTTTGCCTCGACGCGCGAGCAATAAACCAGCGATTAATCCCAGAGTATGACCAGGCCCCGTGTATAAAAGAGGTCCTTAAGAAGTTCCGGGGCATGAAACTATTTAGTGGAGTTGATCTGACATCATCATTTCATCACGTTGAACTTGACCCAGCCACCAAAATTTTGACCGGGTTTCTGTTTGATGGGCAAACCTACGTTTTTAACCGGTTACCCTTTGGATTGAAAACAGCAGGGTCAGCGCTCATTAGGGCACTAGATCGTAACCTCAGTGACGAAGTTAAACAATTTACGGTGAGGTACGTGGATGACATCCTTATTGCATCTGAAACTTTGCCAGAGCACCTGGAGAAACTTGATAAACTATTAGCTGATTTAGAAAGGAACAACTTCAAGGTAAACCTACCCAAGTCTAATTTCTGCCAAAGGAGTATCCTATTCTTAGGTCATGTGATCGACTCAGAAGGAATCATGCCCAATCCTGTTAAATTAAAGGCAATTCCAAATTTTCCAAAGCCGACGAAGGTGAAACATGTCAGGCAATTTTTAGGAGTTTGTAACTTTTTCGCGGATCATTGTCCGAACTACACCAGTATAGTTGCACCATTACAAGATCTCAAGAAAAACAATAGGTGGAAATGGGACCTTGCATGCGATGAAGCATTTGCTAAAGCAAAGGATCTGTTGGCCCATAGTGTGAAATTAGGATACCCGGACTATACACAAAAGTTTATTGTGCAAACTGATGCGTCGATTATAGGAGTCGGGGCAGTACTGTATCAAGAGACGCCCGAACCCAAACAGAGGATCACCTATTTGGCTTTCATGAGTCGCAAATTAAGGTCGCATGAGTTGAAATACACCGTGACCGAACTAGAGATGCTCGCGATCGTGACCACTCTTAACCATTGGAAGAAATACATTTATGGGTACCCAATTGTGTTGAGAACGGATCACAAAGCTCTGACGTTCATGATGAAGTCTGCATTAACAAGCGAGAGAGTCAGCCGGTGGTGTTTGTTTGTGCAGCAATTCGACATTACAGTTGAGCACTGCGCCGGAAAGGCAAATGTAATTGCGGACGCCCTCAGTAGAAATCCAGATCCGGAACCTATCGTGGTTAACCAAATACAGTTGATAGAATAAGGGGCCCGCGAAATCATAGAAAGGCTGCGGACTATTGGTGAAGAACAGCAGAAATGTCCGGAAATGAAGAAGTTGATCGATTTCCTCCAACGTAGAATACAGCCAGGGACCGATGAGTACCGTGAACTTCAGAAAAGATCCGAGAAGTACCAATTTTTAATGGCATGCTGCATAAATTCGTGGACGAGGACCACACGCAATTCAGGATCGTGGTTCCAACGACGTTGCAGGTTGATTTAGTTTGGCTCGCTCATCACGTTACAGGTCACGCAGGGAGAGATAAAGTGATTGCTACACTTCGGGAAACTTTCATCTGGAAAAATTTGAGGAAAACTGTTCAGCAGATACTCCTTACTTGCGACATTTGCCAACGGGTAAAACCCAATCCGTACCTACTTAAGCAAAAACCGAAGCCGTTGTTGCCAAGTAAACCTCGGGAACTGTTCGCTTTAGACTTTTACGGACCACTTCCCAAGGGAAAGAGAGGGCTTCAATACATTTTGGTATGCGTGGATGTGTTTTCAAAATTCGTCACTCTCTGTCCAATCCAGAAGGCAAATACTAGAGCCGTTATAAATCAGTTGAAGACTAAAATCATACCACGTATGGGCAAGCCCGAATGTGTTCTCACGGATCATTTGTCGCAGTTCACATCGGGAAACTTCAAGCGAGACATCGACAACTTAAACATCAAACATCATCTAAGCTCTATTAGGCATCCGGAGTCGAATCCCGCAGAACGGATAATGCGAGAAATCGCAAAATTTTGCCGTATTTACTGTCCTAGACAACATTGGCGTTGGGTGGACGTGATTCCTGTTATCACAGAAAGTATCAACGGCACTATCCACGAATCCACCGGCCAAATTCCGTCAGTGATTCATTTCGACAGTTTTCCGAAGAGACCATGGCACGAGGTCTTAAAATGTCCGCAGGATCCTAAACTATCGGTTGAGCTATGCATACAGGAGACAGCAAAACATTTGAAGGCCCAAGCAGAACGAAGATTACGTCGTCTCCGTAACAAGAGGTACCATCGACCACTGCGCGTAGGGGAACTTGTTCTCGTTAAACGACCAACAGTATCCGATCCACCTAACAAGTTCTACCACAAGTTCGCTGAACTGTACATCGGTCCTTACCGAGTCATCCAAAACCTCGACAACAACGCATACAAGGTGCAAAGCATGGACGGCGTGACCGAAACCATCTACAACGCGGCAAATCTGAAGTTGTACCATACGTCCGGAGGCAATGGAGAAGACGCGGACAACGCTGAAGAACTTGGGGCAACGGAAGAAGAAGACGATGAGGAAGACGGAGAAGAAGATCGACGTGACGTGTCAGATGAAGAGTTGGGACCAAATGAGGAAGCCGAAGAAGTCAATTATTTGGAGAATTTGTTTTCACAGAGAGATCTTGGGGATGAAGAATGTCCAGAATGTCAGTACCTGGAGAACTACAGAGAAGCATTGCGTCAGATAGCATATTATTTGGAAAGAGAGAACCAGGAACTTCGCCAGAAAGCAAAGGTTTGGAAACAGTTGTGAATCGATATTGCCAATTGAATATTTAGCGACGAAATGTGTCCAGTGCCTGTACCATTTCTTCTCGGGGAGAGGGTAATATGAATCCGACAGGGGCATGATCCAAGGACCTTAGGTTGATATCGATCTCCGTAATTACGCACGCAATGCTATTAAAGGGAAAGAACGCTGAAAATGATTAATATTCATATTATTAATAGAGGTCATACCAAAACTAATTAATATTCATACCATTGTGATAGATAAATTGTGTATTTTAAAATTATTCTACAAGATTTCTTTGTCTGCGACTTATTGCGCAGTATTATCCTTTGTGTAGCGGGGACCCCGCAGAGGAAGCCAAGCTAACTTAGACCCGGGAGGGGTTATGAATGGGGATTCCCTGTGACATCACTCGAGAGAAGACATCCCTCCTCAAGACTCACAGAATGAGGGGAACTAACTTTTTCGAAACGGAATATAGGAGCCATCTTGGAATCGGACTGGCCAACTTAATTACCTACGAGGTAGAAAATTAATAAAACTCGAATTAGGGGCGCATCTCCCGATTTAAAAGGGATAAATGTCATTGGGACATTTATTTAGAGTGTTTAATGTCTTCTTCCGTGATAACTTTCAGCCGAAGAAAGAATACTGTGTTGTTTCTGCGTGGAAAAGTACTGAGGCCATCTGGTTAGTCTCATGACACGTCCTCGACGGAGGGACTTCACCCCGTGTGGTAGGGGAAGCAGAACATATTTTAATTAATTTAAAGAGATTCACCGAAGGATAATTGAGTGGTTATGTATCAATCGCACCAACTACATATTGGTCACCGGTCACCCGTACTATTTTACCTCGAGTACGCCGGGAATAGGCGCTACGCAAATTAGTGGAAGGGGTATCGCTCCCTAGTAAAAACTACTGCAGGAAGGGACGAGAGTCAGTCGGGATTTGTGGCTTACAGACGGCGAAGCTATGTGCCGTCGAGCTTCCAGCGATCTTTTGTTTGAGTGAATTTAAATTTAATTTACAAGTGAAATCGCGTACTGTGCGTAAATATTGCAGAGATTGGATAGACGCGATGCTAGTGTCTAAACTTTAAAGATCAGGGACGTGTCGCGAACATTTAATATAATTTGTAATAATATTATTATTATTACTACGGCGCTACTGTGTCGAGTAGTAACAAAGGTACGCGGAATCCGGTGCTGGACCGCGGATTGCGGAGTGAGGGCCGATATCGCGGCTGAACGTTCACACTGAATGTAACTAAACAAATCTTGGAATAAATAGTGACGTATTGTGTGCCTCAGGAATACTGCCAGCGGTTTCGTCAACCTAGAACAATGGACTCCCGGTTGGAAAGAAGAATGGTGCCTCCAGTAACTGCTTTGGTGCCTATGGGTCAGCACTAAACCAGCAATGGACTTCCTGAGCTGACAACGGGTCATCAAGTGATGGAGATGAGTATTAATCATATTTAATATGACGTGATCAGATTGGGCGGGGAACAGTTGTCATTACCTGACGCTATAATGTTAGAGATTGTAACTTCAGTAATGTAGATGTGCTACCATGATACACGTAGCTTCTATTTACTTTATTTAATTAGTAACACGTCTGAGCAATCAATTGTAAATAAAGGTGTAATACGATAAGTTTGCATGCAGTAGTAGATTGACTTAATCATTTTATTTGGGGAAACTTGTGATTATTGATGCGTCAGGAAACCAATTTTAGTAATTCAGAGTAATTCAAGTTAGGCTGTAGTTAGTCCAGCGTTGATAATGCATGGCTGGTAAATAGTGTAATTTTATTTCGTGAGCACCCAGAACTACGAGATATGACTTCGGAACTGACACCACAGGCCTCCACTGACATATATTTAGATAGGAATTGTACAATTTTAATTGGCAGGCTTATCATAATTTAAGTGCAAATTGAGGAATATTTAATTCATAATTGTATTATCGTGTGACGATTTTATCAGAAATCACAATTTAGATATGGATTAATTACACCGTTATTACGAGGAAGTTAATTATGATCACGCAGTATGGTCTAATTTCCAGGTAAGTCGTGTAGGGAGATAGTGTAATGATGAACCCGATAATAATAATAATAATAATAATAATAATAATAATAATAATAATAATAATAAATTGTAGTTATGGTAATCATGCAAGTATTGGTATCATAGAAACCGGTGTCGCGTCACGGGATCATGATGTTGTAAACGAATGTGTGTGTTGAATTGAAGTGAAGTATTGAGAGCCGATGTAATTTTGCTTAATGAACAATGAAGCTCAGTTTATTAGTGAACGATCCCCGAGATGGGATGTTTTGTTAAGAAAGGGCGTTATGACTGTGAAGGCCGAGGCCATTGACCACCCGCCGTGCAGGGGATGGGGCAGTTGACCTAGTGAGGAGAAGTGTTGTTTTTTTGTATGCTCGTCCGCTCGTAGAAGGGGGAGCCTTGAGTTAAAGAGAACGCGGCCCGGAAGAGTCGCCTAATAATGGAGATATTCAACACGCCAGAATGATGTAGTCGCTAATAAATGACACGGCGATTGTTACCAGTACTTGTTAGTTTACTGTCATTACTCAGTTGAGGATAATGTAGCTTAGGGTTTTCAGAGTCCCACTTCCATCCAAAGGGGTGTCAGTTCAGTTCCCGACAGCGGCATTGGTACCCCAATGCTCAACCGAAGGCTGGATGTCTCACGTGTTTACTGTATATAATTTGTGTTCTCTAAGTGTTTATGTATCTTGTTGTGATTATAATTGAGTTGCCGATGGTGCTGACCATCGGGGTGGTGAATTGTATACAAGTGAGGGTCGGTTCAAACCCGGGCGTGTGTTCCACATTTTTATGAGTTCCTTCTTGGTACTTCGTTGGGGAATAGTTGTGTGTTTAGTATAGGGATTGCTCAGACTCGTTGCATGCATGTTAATCCTATTGGTCAATGATATCACATAGCCTCAGTGTCTATGATAAGTGTTTTTCCGTTCGAATCTCGTCATAATGGATCGCTCTGCGATAGATAATACTCGGATCCATCACATACGACTAAAAGTCGATAACAAACCACAACAATTGATAATAATCCATGTAATTCATTTGTATATAAATGCGTCATTACCATCATCATCATTAAGGCCTAATAAACCACTTGTATTAATCTAAACTTTAACCCGAATGTGTTCTCATTGTAATTAGGTATGATCCGTCTCCTACCCTGTATGCCTTTAAGCTAAGTCTAGTTAAGCGCCTATTTTGTTTTATTCCAACCCGTTAACGCCCTGTAGATATCATGCCGGAGCCATTATGTGTAGGGACGGGTGCAGTAGATTATTAAAATCAATCAAAGGCATTTATGTTGATAATTGGGCTTCAGTGAGAATTGATGGTAGAATGAGTTCTTGGTTCAGGGTACTTTTAGGGGTTAGACAAGCTGTAATCTTTCACCTTTGCTGTTCGTAGTTTACATGGATCATCTGCTGAAAGGTATAAAATGGCAAGGAGCGATTCAGTTTGGTGGAAATGTAGTAAGCACTCTGGCCTATGTTGACGACATTGCCTTAATGGCAGATTGTTCCGAAAGCCTGCAGTCTAATATCTTGGAACTTGAAAATAGGTGCAAATGAGTATGGTATGAAAATTAGCCTTTCGAAGACTAAATTGATGTCAGTAGGTAAGAAATTAAACAGAATTGAATGTCAGATTGGTGATACAATACAGGTCCATAATTTCAAGTATTTAGGTTGTGTTATCTCCCAGGATGTTAATATAGTTAGATTGAATCAAGGTGTAGTAAAGCTAATGCAGTGACCTCGCAGTTGCGATCAACAGTATTCAGTAAGGAGGAAGTGAGCTCCCAGACGAAACTATCTTTACATCGGTCTTTAATGATAATGTGTGTATGTTAATGGGGTGATAGTATCTCATGGGGATCGCTGTAAGGACTTCGGTATTAATATAAGGAAAGTTATACATTGGGATAATCACGTTAGTTAGGTTTTAAAATAAAGTTGCAGATTTCTTCAAATGGTAATGATGGTATTTTGGGGGTTGTAGTAAGGATGTAAAGGAGAGGGCGTGTAAGTCTCTGGCAAGACCTGATTATCATCTCTGTGGTAAACTTGAGGATTTACCACGTTGAAAGAGGTTTTGAAGATAACGACTCTCTCGCGACAGCTGCTACACAGTGAGATGTACTGGACCAGCCTTTTACTGGTCAGGTATACATATGCTAGTTCTAGATAGGCCTAAGGTTGTTGAAAGGAGTGCAGGTTATGTATATTTTGCATAGGCAGGGAAATGACGTCGTTTGTCTAAAAGGTGTTGCAATATACTGTAAGAATAAAACTTGTGGAGAATTGTGCCTCATATCTTGGGGTGACTTCCATTCATTCTGTGAATTGGAATGAGAAACAGTAAGGTTACTACAGAATTGAGCCGATTTAGCCAAGATGGTAAACGTTTCAGCTCATCCCGTCGAGAAGGTGAAATATTTTGAAACCACACTTCCACTTCTGCAGAGGTGCAAGATCCTGGCGTTCGTCCAGCTTACATCAGAAAAGAGTACCGGGTTAATTCAAGGGGACAAACGGGGTCGGATATTACTTGGTGCGGGGTTATGAGAGCAAAGTGACATCGTTTCTTGCTTCTCACCATGGCGGCCGCTGTTCGAATCCCGCCATATGCACTTGGGTATTTTAAAGTGGAAAATAGGATCCTTGTGTTTGGGATCCACGGATAAATGGAGGTCTCGTGAATGTGAACACAATATCAACAGCCACGAACAATTACAAGCTTGCTTTCGTTTTGTTACTTAGTGCCCAGATGGTGGTTATGGTGATCAGTCTTAAGAGGCAGTACAACTGGCCAACCATCCTCTATTAAAATAATCAGGGAGAAAAAAGGGAAGTAGTCCGACATTTCGAAAAATGAAGGTATAGGCCCCAGAGAGACAAGGGCTATGAAGGGCTTGAAAATGAAAGACTTCCTGGGCCTTGACACCTAATAACGTTGGGGTCGGAAAAGAAGAAGAATTGACCAAGGGAGGTCGGATAGTTTAGATGAAAGGGCGGAGCCTGGTTCAAGTAAGTGGAAACAATGGCAGGACGCACGAAAGGACCCCGTGGTCAGCAACCCATGCTCCCAAGTTAAGATGCCCTGGGTAACCTTTTAGTTGCCTCTTACGATAGGCAGAGGATACCTTATGTATATTCTAACAGACCCACCCACAGGGGGGAGGTAAACAATAAACAGGTATTTTGAGCTCTTCGTGAACTTCATTGCAATTAGCAGCATGTTTCGATGAGATTCATGAATAGGCGCAACGTATCTCACAGGCACCTTTGATAATGAAACAAAAACAATCGGCAAGTATCCAATAATGAATCACGATTGAAGCAAAAAGTGCTACAATCGCTTTCAAGAAGCTGCTGTGGGTTGGAGCCATTTCACGTGAACAGTCACATCAGTATGTTGAAAAACGCGGGGAAGATATCCCTCAGTCACTACCCGGAACCTTAGTACTGCGTGGGACAGAGTCGTTGCCCGGTCGACTTTGCTCCCAGCAATTAACCTGGAACTCATTCTTGGTGTAGGCTGAGTTGACCTGAGGGTCCTTATGCCACTCGAGAGATAAAAGTTTCGTTTCTAAACGTTTCTACCACTGGGCGAGTTGGCCGTGCGCGTAGAGGCTTGAGCTTGCATCCGGAAGACGGTGGGTTCGAATCCCACTGTCGGCAGCCCTGAAGATGGTTTCCCGTGTTTTTCCACTTTCACACCAGGGAAATGCTGGGGCTGTACCTTAATTAAGGTCACGGCCGCTTCCTTCCAACTCCTAGGCCTTTCCTCTCCTATCGTCGCCATAGGACCTATCTGTGTCGGTGCGACGTAAAGCCCCTAGCAAAAAAAAAAGTTTCTACTCTCGGACAGGGAACTGAACCACGTCCTTCCTTGGGAAACGAATACAGCTTTACCATTTCAGCCAGGCAGCCATCAAATGTTGGGAATACCTATCGCTCTTTGGAATACCTATCGCTCTTTCCGGATGGATGCTGTGTTTTGTACTTGTCTCTCCACACATTGCAGAGGGAAATGTAATATACGGTACCCTGAGGTGTCTGTGACGGTACGGAATCTGCTGGGG
Source organism: Anabrus simplex (assembly GCF_040414725.1). Lineage (NCBI taxonomy): Eukaryota > Metazoa > Arthropoda > Insecta > Orthoptera > Tettigoniidae > Anabrus > Anabrus simplex. Next base: position 470,297,206 of record NC_090265.1, on the reverse strand, counting down.
TATGAGCGGTTCTATAGTGACATTCTGTGTACGAGTACTGCGTCTGGATGCTGTGAAAATGATTGTTTCTAATGGGATGAGAAAAGCTTATTTCGTTGTTTGGTTGTAATGAAATGGCGTATGGCTTTCAGTGCCGGGAGTGTCCGAGGATATGTTCGGTTCGCCAGGTGCAGGTCTTTTGATTTGAGTCCCGTAGGCGACCTGCGCGTCGTGATGAGGATGAAATGATGATGAAGACGACACATATACCCAGTCCCCGTGCCAGCGAAATTAAACAATGATGGTTAAAATTCCCGACCCTGCCGGGAATCGAACCCGAGATCCCTGTGACCAAAGGCCAGCACGCTAACCATTTAGCCATGGAGCCGGACAGTTTGGTTGTAATGATGGCTAAACACGGGAACGTTTGGTCACATCAATAAGATGCGAAGAATTGGAGTAATATCTTTAAAACCTTCTGCGAGATTGCAAAAAAGTAGCTTTTTTTAGAATACTGATGGCAGCAAGTCGGCATGTCGAATCATCAACAAAATTCATGTACAGCGTCCATTCCAGAAAGACAACGGTTAAGATTTTTCATAGTTCTTTAAAAAATATACTTCATTTTCATGGAAACTTCATTATGAGTTCGCGGGTGGTTGTGCGTGGAACCCCGAATGAGAATCCTCTAAAATACCGAGTCTTTCCACTTACGCAAAGCTTATATGTTGGAATACTCAGGTCATTTTCACGATGGGATAATATATTGAACCCTTTAGGTCCATATTGAGGGATACCTACCTTCCTTACCTATCAGCAAAGTTCATGAGATCTGTCTCTTGGGTCGTTTCGGGTTCTTCGTCACTTGCTGAGGTAAAGGTAGGGTTCATTAATTCTAATCTATCTACTGGAATGAAAGGTCTGTTTAAAAGATTCCTATTTATTCAGGAAATACTGAAGCAATCTGTCACTGGTCTCATAGAAGTCAACTGTATCCACTGGACACCACAATCATTTTTACATAATGGTCAGAACACTGGTGTGAGACTTTAACGTAACTGCCTGATGGGCATTCTTACTAGAAACCATTATCTCAATTATTAATCATTTAAGAAAGGAAAGTCTGGAAATCCTTAAATTCGGCTTCCATGTGAGACCACATGTACCATCATAGTGATTCGTTATGGTCCAGCCCTCATAACACGAACTCTGGACTCTGAGTATAATTAAGGCCGTCCAATCGGTGTGTGCCACACAGTGGTTCTACGGCATGGACCCTTAATTGAATCGATGTGACCTGCGTCTATGTCATGGACCGACATCTAATCTTCTAAGTTACTTTAAAGTCATTGTGGATGATGACCGCAAGGAAATGATGCTACAATGGCATATGGCCCTAATCTAAGTCACTGAGGTTGATGACCCCCTGACCATCCAAGTTTCTAAGCTGAAGGCTAAACACAATTAAGTTACATCGGTTGATGACCAAAGTTCCACTTTACTATCCCCAGCACATTCACTGCTCAATCAATCAAAGTTCAATAATTACAACAACAGCAATGCTCACAAAGTTTGTGGCAGAAAAATCCATTTCCTTCGGATATGTCCCTTTTATCTTTACTTTATTTTTTAATATTCCCCAGACAACAAATTAAAATTTCCAGAATGCATCTCCAAGTTATTCGCTTGATTAAAGTTATTTCAAAATGCGGTTTCACTGAATTTAATAATTTAATAAATTTAAATGATTTATCGAAATGTTAAAGAACAGTAAATTTTATCTCCGCGGACTCTGGTTTCTTCACAACTTTCTACGCAGCTGTGATGTGAATTCAATATTGCGATGTTTATCTGGCTGGAAAAGAATTTGTTACATCATTCATGTCCAGCTATATATATATCTCGTATCGTGATATCACACTTTAAAATCTAATCTAATCCTAACAGTTATTAACACTTGGATATCCTAATAATCTACGTACAAACCAAACAACTCTCCATATAATTACGATGTCATATCTCGTCATCACTGAATTTTGCACACCCCTCACAGACAAACCGATCGTCACGACCATCGCCTTATATTTTGGACAACCCTGAAATTGGGTTACTCTGTTCCTTATACTCAAAGTTCATGGTTTCAAATGTTCATTACGTCCCCAATTACAGTACTTCACAATACTTAGATCATTACCGGCTATGAAATTTCAACTAAATCCAGCATTTTAACGTTTCCCTGGCCGAGAATACAGTCTCAATACCAAGCCTGTCCCGTTAGATAGCTGAGGTGTCTCACCCCCCTCGCTCGCTTGGCAGTTACAAGAACCACCTGGTTTATTCACAGTTGACTGACTTCTCAAAATGTTCCCTTTAAACTCTGCCAACATAATTAAACAAATACGATATTCTAACCAACAAAATGCACAGATTATGCTTCAAGATGCCCACACTAAATATACGCGTCGCCAATTGATACCGCTATAGATTTCTATGAATTTCTTTCCATTCCCAACATTATAAATATTCCTCGGGCTATCATATCCCGGCTTCAATGACAGGACTCTAACCTGATTCGCACATCTCATCTCAACTCATATAAAACATTCCTCGGGCTCTGTGTCCCGGCTTCAATGACAGGTCCAACCTGATTCACAAAACTAGCCTCTGTTTCCCAGCTCCACAATTATCATCGACAAAGAACTGGAATAAAATCCTAACTAGAAATACTGACGTCTAATATCGCACAATGCATTAATCATGAATAACTTCGCATAAATGATATCGTATTTAATAATTTGATTTTTACGAGAAATGACTGAAACATTCTACTAGATCTTTTTATTGTCAGACAGACACAGTTTAAAATGGGCATCAAAAAAAGAACGTTTCTCTCCGTGACCAAATTCATCACCCTTGGCTCTCACCCGACAGCGCGCTTCCACTCGATTGAAAATGAGTGACCATGGATTATTATTATTAACGTCAAATTGGAGACAGAAGAATTTTACATCTGAATGAACATCTTACATTGACATCACAAAATACAGGCAGTACACTCACACGGATGACGATCTACATTGGACGTGATATCACTTCGGAATCCTATTCAATAACTTTTTACAACATTATATGGCACTCGCAAGACTTCAAAATTTTATCCAAGTGGAAAATAAAACAAATGACTCTTTTAGTCGTACTCTCACACTTACAAAACTTAGTAGGGCGACCACTGCGTCGTATATCCCCATTCAAATACACTTTTAGAAATCACGATACGAGATATAAGAGGTAATAAGATGGGAAGTCACCTACCTCATGTCGTCACGCCAGTATTCGTCTTAGGGCTCACCTGTGACCCTGGCATTTTATTTAGCCATCTTTACATTCATGGCTGTACATCTCATTATGTTTCTTCAGGTTTCCTGGAATAAAGCATAAAAAAAAGAAATACCCTTCACTTGTTTGCGGATCGCACACGATGGATTGTAATTATTCCCGCACACGAATTACTTAATCACATTAGAATATTTCAGTACTTTGACCGTCCTATCTGGTATAGTTATTTCACTCAAGAAAACTATCTCCTCATGGAGTCAAGACTTAGCCGCAATGGCTAAAATCTGCAGTTGAACTCAGTCTACTTTCGTTGGTGTGATTTCGCAGAGCAGCTCAACAATTTTTCGTCCGCTTTGTATCACAAATGCCGGAGAAGGAAGCTTCGTCATGGCGTCCCTTCATATTTATAGCAGTTACCCCCTCTCTTCGGATCTCTCCCTTTGCCGCCAAGAAAATTTTTATAAATTTTCTGACTTACCTAAACTGTAATTTCAAGAGTTTTGAAAGTGACTACATGCTTGCTACATTTCTGGCGGTAGTGTTCATGGACATTTAAAATTTTACGGGTTCGATTTGTGAGATGATTGACCTCCTTTGATAGGCACTATATTTTTTTGACTTGGCGTGGTCACGCCGTGTACCCGCGCTTTGAAATAGTTCATAAAAATGACTTGAGATTCTTCCGCCGTCGACACGTGTGGTTGACGTCACATACCCCAGAGCGTGGGACCGAAGGTAATCACCCCCTCGTCACGTGTCAAATCCATGCTATCAAGAACCCAACTTTTAGTTTAATTGTTACACTATGCATAATGTTCTTAGGGCACAAAGGTCATGGGTTCAATATTGCACCCAGATTGTTACTAGACCACATACTTAGTTAAATTTATGTATGCGTGTTTTTTTAAATGTTTTAGACAAGGATTGAAAGAGTACCCTGAGACAACGCGGAGTGCAAATTGTGTTGTGTTCTGATATCTTGTGTCTAATGCTTTCTGTAGATATTAGGATACTAAATATCAGCTACAGAATACCCTGCAATACGAATCGAGACCCATGCAGAATAACTGTCTAAATTCCATTACGACAAGTGTAGCATCTACAACGCTATGATTTCCTACTAAAAAAAAAGTACCAGCTGTCAGATATCTCAGTAAATGGCCTCATGGTAAGGTGTAGAATACAGAGGAACTACCACCTATCATTTTATCCAGTTCGTCCGACAGTTTCGCATAGATAAGAGCCTAATAAAGATCGATGCAATCAGAACACTGATGGGTTCCATAACCACCAACAGGCACCCCTTGTATGGATTGGGACAAGTATTCATGAATGATTCGGTTATCATATAACCATTTTGATATATATATTTTAATGGGGATTACTTTTATTATGAGGCTATATGTTTGATTAATTTTAAAACTGCTTTATTTTATGTACCAGTGTTTTCTTAGGTATACTCTGTCCATCAGGCCAAAATCAGTCGTTTGGAGAGAAATTTCAGTGTATACCTGCAAGTAATTTGTTCGAAGTACCTTGCTATATCTGTATTTTTCAACCTCAAATATCTTCTGACAAGCTCAAGAAAGTGAAAGGCGGTTCTTCCCTTGGTTAAAAAGAGTCACTTTAATGAACGAACAGTATGAATGTGTTCTATGGATTATTAAGTACCGAGACAGCGATACCAATTTACTTTTTACATGGAAAAGCAGTATATCAATTTCTGTAGCATACAGGATTGGTCGTAGTCAGCCACATCCAGGGATCCAAATATTCCGAATGCTGAAGTTGTGAGATTGATACTTCAGATGGTGTTTGCATGTTCACTGTCCTCGGTGACACCAACAAGAGGTACGTAGCCCTTCTCTTCTTGACTTAAGTTAATACCTTCTAACGGAGCGGTTGTGGTGGAGATTTTTGTTTTAAGAGGAAGTACAACTAGGTAACCACACTCTCTGAACAAATTAAGTGGAAAAGAAATTTAAAATAAGTAAATTATTCAACGGAGGATTTTGAAAATTATATGAAAGATAAAACAAAAATATTGTAGCTACTAAGCCGGAAACGCATCAAGAGGGAACGTAAGTTTCCTAAGTAATAGAACAGTTGAAATTTACATATCCTTAATTAATCCACTCTCGCACGTAAAGCGAATGGCCAGATCAGCTGTAGTAGCGTCATCGGCTAGTACGAGTTCTCGAGTGTCTCCTGCAGGCCAACGTTCTGTCTTAGGCCAGAGAGAAAGGCGCACTCTGTGAGGATGTGGGCCACGGTGAAGTCGGCGCCACAAGAACACACTAGGGAGGGGTTTCCATCTTAATGGGGTAAGAGTGCGTAGATATTCCATGACCTATCCTCAGCCTACACAAAACTACGGTCTCTCTCCGCGAAGGCCGCAAAGAGGACCGCCACACGGTAGTTGTCTTCTTAATTGCTTTCAGCTTGTTTGGAGTACGGGTAGCTAGCCACTCCGACTCCCAGGACACCAAGATGGTTCGACAGAGTTAAGAACAAATATCCCTAGCAGGTGCATTCGTAGGTCCAAGAGGTAAAAGTACCGCTTCTTTTGCACCTCCATCCGTAAGTTTATTTCCTGCAATTCCAATCTGTCTTGGGAGCCACGCCAAAGTGATTCCGGTGCCAACATCACAAACCTGGCTAGCAGGTCATGAATCTGCTGCACCAGTGAGTGTTGCGAGAAACAGGTGACAACACACTGCAGAGAACGAGTCAGTACACACGAAAAAGTGGTTTCTTTCCTCACCCAGTGCAAACTGCAGAGCTTCTAGATGGCGAAACGCTCCGCAGTATATCCGGTACAGACACAGGGAAGCGAGATCTTAATGCTATTATGCTAACATTATCGGTGGAAAAAAAACCCACATTTGCTCCGATATTAGAACCTTCCGTGAAGACATGTCGCACGGCTGGATGCTGGTGGACGAAGTCCTGGAAAGGCCTCCAATGAACAGAGGCAGCCATGTTCGTCTACGGTCCACGGAGTAGATTTAGCCATATATCCGGTCGTGGAACTAACCACGGAAGTATCTCACTAGAAGTCCGCTCAAGACAACAACTGACAGCCACATCTAACTCATGACACACGACATAAGTTCGAATCCTAACCGGCCGTGTGGCATTCGACCGGTTTTGGTACCTCTGGGGGTATTGGGTATTAAAGATGCATTAATACATTGGATGTAACCAGCACATCACGAATGTTGGCAGCATACGTGAGGAGTAACTGCTGCCTCCTTAATCCTAAAGGTGGAAATTACACTTCAGCGAGTAGGCTGGGAATGGGGCTAGTACGGGAAGCTCCCGTTGCTAGCCTAACTCCACTATGGTGAACACTGTTCAATAGTTTCGGCGAAGATCTTGATGCTGACCTATATGCTGCACTACCATAGTAAGTTTGAGAGAGGACTGTTGCCGTGTAAAAACGCAGCAGCACCGCACAGTCAGCCCCCACGAGGAGCCGCTGAGAAACTTAACATGGTAAGTTTCTTTATGCAGGCAACCTTCAGCTGGCTAATGTGCGGCTGTCGCGTTAATCAAATTGGAGACCCAGATTCCTGAAGGTGTCTACCACTGGAAAAACGCTGTTTCGTAAGCGGAGCTCTGGTTCAGGGAGCACAACCCGAAATCAACAAAAGAGTACAACTGAGTTTTCGCCACTGGAAATCGAAAACCATGTTGCAGAGCCTCATCTGTCGACTCGGTTAGTAACTTGCTGTAGCTGTCTATCAGTAAACGCCATCCTTTCGGAGTTGTAATATAGATCTAAATAGTCTACATACAGATATGGAACGACTACGGGCCCAGAAGCAGCAACTATGCCGTTGATGGCGGTCGCGAACAGCGTGCCACTCAACACAGATCCATGTGGTACTCCATTTTCTTGATGTAATATTGAGAAAAAGCGTTCCCTACGAGGACTCGGAAGAGCCAGAGAGATATGAAGTTCTCAATAAATACTAGTAAACTTCGCCAAAATCCTCACTGGTGTAGGTGGAGATTATCCCATATCACCAGGTAGTGTCATAAGCTGTTTCCAAGTAAAAAAAAACACGACGACTTGTTGTTCCTTCCGGAGAAAGGCCTGCTGAATGGCCATCTCCAGTCAGACCAGATGATCGGTGACAGACCGATGAGTTTAGTCAGGTGACCGCTCTCTTCCATGGTCCACACAAGTCGCCGGTTCACTATCCTTTCAAATAGCTTACACATGCTATGTGTAAGAGGTATTGATTCATAACTATCGAGGATCTTTATATCATTACCTGGCCTGAGATGTGGTATTATAATTTTCTCATGTCATTGAGATGTAAACACTCCCTCAAACCATGTTCTGTTGAATAGGGTGAGGATATCCTTGAGACATCCGTCACTCAATTATTTAAGCAATTACTTAAAATGGATTTTGACCGGTACAGGAGCTGTGTCCCTGCACAGCGCAAGTGCACTACGCAATTCCCACTCTGTGAAAGGAACGTTATAGGAATGCGAAGCACTAGAGGTAGGTGTGTGCCGTCATGGAAGACACATACTTTTCCCACGTAGCTTTCTTATTTTCTCTAATAAAAACGGGGCTCAGCGCGCAGACAGTTAAATGTAATGTGATTGGCTGTCGTAGGATTTTGACGATAATGCGTAAAAGCCGATCGGCGATCACGTATGGCTGTGGCAATTTTGTCGGTCTACCATGGCACCTACTTCCCGCGAGGGATACCGGACGAGGAAGGAACTGTTTCATCTGCTCCAGCTAAAATTCCAGCTGTAATGTAACATACGTGGTCGTCAACACACACCAGCATATCATCGTTTTAAAAATTTTCGCCAATTTGCCCGCTGAAGAAACGAGCGGTTGAATACTTCGGGCTGACTTTGATTCAGAGCGTTAAAACTATCGGGAAGTGGTCACTGACACAGATATCATGGTATACTTCTCACCGTAACAGGGGAACTAGCGTACGTCTGCACAGGGTGACACCCAAGTGTTCCCCTGTGTAAAGCACGTAAAGATCGAACTAGTTGATCAATCGATCAAGAATCCCACTAGCGCAGGAAGACGGAGAATCCCATTGGGTGTTGCGGGTGTTCACGTCTCCCAGCAAGAAAAACTGGAGGAGATAACTGAGCGATCACATTTTTGAGTTCGGGCATTTTAAGATCATAATCAGGTGGTATGTACACGTTGCAAATCATTGTCATTACTGGCAACGGAGCGCGAACTGCAACTGCATCTAGCTGAGTACGGAGCGGTACTTTGTCACTGAGGATATCGGAGGGGACTAGGGTACGAACACCCCATCCTACCTGCCATCCACAGCTACTCTGCCTTTGGAATAAAGATATCTTCTCATATTCGTGTCGTGTCCTGGTCTCAAACGAGATTCCTGTAGACAGACTATGGAGGCCGTAGAGATGGATATCAATTGAAATAACTCAGCTAGTTGATGAGTATAACTTGAACTGCATTAGTGTCATTGTGTGGATGGGTAGTGCAATGAAATTAGGACAATTTCTTGTCCTTCTTTCAGTCAACTGCCTGCTAATTTCTGCCTTCTTTGTCGGTGTCCTTTGAGTTGCCATCACCATCCGCGATGATGAGTGGTTCAGTCTCCATAGTCTCACAGAGCACTCCTCGTACGGTGATCTCACTGAGCGGGAACTGTGGACCTTCTTCACGCGAGAACTAGGTTCCCCAGTATGTGATCGAGCGAAGGTTCGTCGATATCCCTCGCTCTTGTCCACTGTTTTCGTACTTTTTGGAAGAGAGCTGGCAGCCAGGCTCTTTTTTTTCGGGGATGCGATGACCGCCGATCGAGTTGGAGGAGGCTTCTTCTCCGACTTCTTAGAGGAGCGCTGGGGCTTCCCCTTCTCCTCCTTCCTGTTCTGGGATTTGGTAGGAGGGCTGGACGACTTTCTAGCCCTAGTTGAGGAAATCTTTCCCCCACCCTGGTGGGGGAGGATTTCCTAGCCGAATGTTCCTGGAAAGGGCCCCTTTCCAGGTATCAGCGGCAATAAGACACTTGCTGATATCCCAGTTGGTGTGAACACCTTCTTGGGATCTCCACTTTCTATGATGAATGTTTCCTGTAGGTGGCTGCTATAACTTAACGGTGCTAGTGCTGTACTGCTAAGTGGTACAAAACTCTGTGGAGAGATCCGTACTTAATTGAACTTTTCTTCAAAGGAGACGGAGGACTCCAGAGCAGCCATAGTTTTACACCTCCGGGCGTCTAGATAACTTATCCATTTTCTTCTTCTGCCGGAATGCGGGACACTCCTTAGAGATTGGACCATGCACACATGTGAATAGACGACCACAGGTAGTGGTGTGCAATCGACACCAGCATGCTCACATTTCCCACAAAATTTGCAGGTTACACCCCGACGGGAAAGGTTACGGATCATACTGTCATTGGAAGCCTTTACCAAATATCTGTGAAATATTACTCCCTTGCAGAATTTCAGAGATTAGTGATTCTCGAAGGAACAATATTTCCGAAGGATTTCGGTTTAATTAACGGTCTTGCCTGCTCAGCTGGAGATGCCTTTATAAGCACGGATCCATCACGAAGTTTCCGCATCTCGTCGACTTTACCACCAACAATTTCTTGCATTGAATTAGTATGAAAAATAGACTTTCGTCTAGAAAGTTCTTTCCATCGATCCTGGAAACTACCAGGAATCGCGGTAGACGTTCGGCACCTAATCAACTAGTATTTTAGTATACCACATTCTTTTCTGTCCTTTTAAGGGTGCTGTTTTTTGAAGGATACTACCCTAATTAAATAGAGGAAAAGAGGGTTCCGGTTTCCGATTCCACAAGTAGATAGGGAAGTAAGAGTACTACCTTCAGCAGAACCCCGCATGCCGAGGTAGGGCTGGAAACTCCAGAAAGCGCCTGGTACCTGGAAGTGGGCCGCTAGCGATTACACTCCCAATAGCCATGCGTCACCCCGTCACGACCCGAAACTTGCGATTGAAGGAGGTATAAACCTCCATACAACCTTATTTCCCGGGGCCAGAGGCTGGCTGGACAGTAAGAGAAATTAAATGTAACTTGGTTCAGGTAGAAGGAAAGAAATAGAAATGATGATAAAAGAGCACAGACACCTCTCAGGCAACTCGGGGGACACCTTGTTAGTCTGGCCCTATTCCGAGGTCAATCAACATGGGTAACCCTGAGCTGGCACAACCCTCGGGATCAAGCAAGCTCACAAGCCCCCCACACCGACGTCAAGGTCATGGTGTCCTAAAGGGGGAACTTATGACGGAACCATATCTCACTTCAATATTCCTTTTCGTTAGTATCACGTGTGACTATGAAAATAATTGCCTCAGTGAATCTAGCTGCCAGCGATCAACTATGAACGTGGTGGAAATGAGTCTAGTTCCATTTAGAAAAAAGCAACGTTGTATCGCTGCTTATTAAAGCACGTGACACATTCGATACTCCTTTGAAAAACTGAGCTCGTTAGCTGCAGTCGCTTAAGTGCGGCCAGTATCCAGTATTCGGGAGATAGTGGGTTCGAACCCCACTGTCGGCAGCCCTGAAGATGGTTTTCCGTGATTTCCCATTTTCACACCACGCAAATGCTGGGGCTGTTCCTTAATTAAGGCCACGGTCGCTTCCTTCCCACTTCTAGGCCTTTCCTGCCCCATCGTCGCCGTAAGACCTATCTGTGTCGGTGCGAAGTAAAACAGCTTGAAAAAAAAAACCTTATGAAAACCTTATGTCGTTATCTTCATCTAGTTAGAAGATTTTTGAAGTGGAAAACTTAAGCAGTCTACCCTGTATATATTTAATCGATAATCTAAAGTAGCACAGAGAAATGCTTGTCCACGTGAATTATATAAATAATTCTCTGTTTGAATTGCTTGACAAGCAATGTTTGTTGATCCATTAACTTATTAACCAATAAACATAATGTCTTTGTAAGGCGCCTTCATTTTCTGAGAGGGAATAGTCTCAGGTACAAAGACGGTGATAATATGACGCGTTTCTTGAAGCCGTGTGATGTCTACCAGTCGGTATCTCTATTAGTGCTTATTTCGAGGATTTTTGGTCTAGCACCAGTGAACAGACGTACAAAGAGGAGTAACCAAGAACTCGGCTATTCTGTATTTGTATTATGTCCGTATATCTTGGGTCTGATACTTGCCGTAGAAAATATGGATTCTGAATATCCGTTATAAATTACAAATTTAGTGAAGAACATTATAATTTTTTTCCTTGTATTATTCGCCGGGCTTGTATCTCTCGGTTGGTACGTAACAAACGGAAGGAGACGTCAAGTTGATATCTATCAGTTAATTTATCTAACAGACAAGCATCTTCCTATTGATGTAGGAATAGAAAATAGGAAAATTCAATTATATCTAAATCTTGCACTAACACTTTATTCGATTTCTAACATTTATGGAATATACACCAATATTGAGATTTGGCGTTGGAACAAATGTATAGAATTTGTTATACGTATTATGGGCATGTTTTTTGAATTAACATTCTTACAATTTATTGTTATTGTATTACATATAAAGAGTAGGGTTGAAAAAATAAATATTTGTCTCATACAAGAAATTGATGAGTGGCAAACCGGCAGGTATAAAACAAAAAAACATGCATTTCTCTTCTGGTTAGAAACTCAAATTCCACCTACTTACAAGCTGCCACAATGTTTGGTACGATCAGAAGAACAAGAATTGTTGTTTCTCCTCGTACATCTATTTCGGTAATTAGTAAGTGGAACCCTGTCATGTTTCACTCAAGTAACTTGTTAGAGATAAAGAATGTCGGTCAGTTACCTCCACATAAAACCCGCCTTCTTAGAGAAATACATTCTTTAGTGTTTTCCATTGTAGAAACTACAAACACTGCTTATGGATTCCCTATGTTGTGCATTCTAGTTAGCCTTTTTGTTGTAAGTGTTTCTTTCGCGTACATGCTTTTGTTCTCTCTACTGAATACAGAGTTATTTCCTAATACAAATGTATCACGTTCGCAGACGTCACTATCAATCGGTTTTTTGGTTTTGTTTTGTATTTTACATATTGTTTCCATAACTGTTGTTTGTCAAAAAGTCAAACGTAATGGAAAGATAACTACAGCTCTTGTACACAAACTCCTTTTGCTACCGAATTTGAATGATATTACTGCACATGAGTTGCAATTATTCTCTCAGCAGCTCCTCCAGTGTTCATTGAATTTTAATGTTTGTGGGTTATTTTCCATTGACGGGAATCTACTGTATTCATTCATCGGAGCCATAACGACGTATCTGGTAATCCTATTACAGTTTCAGTCTTCAAATAGTAATTGAAATCCTATGTCAAGATACAGAGATCAGTGATATATGAATAGCCACTCTATAGAATCGTTGCTGTCATTTTAACGAAAGCATCACCCTACTTACCATTTGGATTTTAATTTATAATGTTCAGGTCAATGGATTGAAGACATAATCTGTGGACTATGTGAGACTCTTGGACATCGTTCATAAAAGTATTAGGCGCAGGTATCCCCTCCACTAATACGAAAATCAATGTACGTTTGCCTCTCGATAAAACTGAGTAGATATACTTTCTAAAGTGACCAGAAAATAGCGTATATGTACATGTTTTTCTCTCATACCTACCATCATATAGAAGTGTCAGCGTCTGAGTTGCAGTCGTTTATTCGTATATTTATTCCAAGTTTTGTGAGGCTCGATCCCTTTAGTGGCCCGGGGTGTTTAAGAATGCTTATGTAGAAATGTAATTGTAATTAAGTTAAGATGTTCATTCTAAAACACGTAAGAGAGTGTGACCCTTTTGAAATCTGTTTTTATGTACACAACGTAAATAAACATTTTAGCATATGTATATGGCCATTAAATGAAATCCAATATCAATAAGTTCATAACAAATACAATTTGATTTCAATTTTACATGAATCTCAGAAGTATATTGACACGGAAGGTAAAGAAAATTATTTGAGATTTCTAATATATTAGGGAAACATTGGAATACATTCCTTGGACGGGTTCTTCTTCTTCTTCTTCTCCTTCTTCTTCTTCTTGTGCTTCACAGTGATGACAGCGAAGGAGAACACAACACCTATCATCTAAATAACAGTCTACTCTTTTATTTGGACCAAATAAGTGAACATCTGGGAGAATTAACACGCAAAGTAATTAGGAAGTGGGGGAACATGATAGTCGAGTGATATCGTCACCCTCTTCCCACCAGGGTGGCTGTGGTTTGAAACCCCGTGAATTTTTAATGAACATTTACGTAACTTGAGTTTAAATTCTGCGTAAAACTCAAGGTCCGATGGCTAAATATAATATCAAGAGCCATGTGAAACTACAAGCTTGCTTTAATTAATGAAACAAAATGTTATAACTTACTGTCGATCAAATCATGGTGCCAAGTAGGTGCAATTCATCACAGAGCACCACTTCTGTGGGTATTGACGTCATACCTTTACCTTTCCTTCGTTCGTTAGAAATAGAATACATCGAAATAATAGATTTCCTTGAAATCTTTGTATTAGCGGAGTTGTGCCAACAGAATGTTTGATTTCAATTATAATTTGCTTTATGTCGCACCGCCACAGATAGGTCTTACGGCGACGATGGGATACGAAAGGCCTAGGAGTGGGAACGAAGCGGCCGTGGCCTTAATGAAGGTACAGCCCCAGCATTTGCCTGGTGTGAAAATGGGAAACCACGGTGAAAAATATTCAGGGCTACCGACACTATCTCCTGGATGCAAGCTTACAGCTGCGTGCCCCTAACCGCACGGCCAACTCGCCCGGTGTTTGATTTCATGGCTGTGGATATAATTCTTCTTCTTTCATTATGTCCATTGTTTAGGTAAAATATTACAGCAGTGTTAATGTGAAATAGAAATGCATAGTCAGCAGTACCGAGCTAAGGGAGAGAGGCAGAAAAAATAGATGTGGTGGTGGTGGTGATTATTGTTAAAGGTAGTACAACTGGGCAACCATCCTTTATTAACACTAATTCAGAGAGAAGAACGGGAAGGGGTCTGAAGGTGTAGGCCAAAGAGACAAGAGCCACGAAGGGCGTGGAAATGAATGACTCCCTGGACCTCGACACTCAATACTTTCGGAGTCGAAAAAGAAGAAGAGTTGACCAAGGGAGGTCGTATAGTATAGGTGAAAAAGAAGAACCTTGAACAAGTAAACTGGAGCAATGCCAGGACTTAGATAAGTGCCCCGTGGACGTCAACCTACGCTCCCAAGTTAAGGGTCCTCGGGCCCCTTTAGTCGCCTCTTACGACCGGCAGGAGATAGCGTGTATCGTACGTTATTCTACCATGCCCGCCTTCAGGGGAAATTCATGTTGAGTCTTTACCTTCCATTCCGTATAAAGATTGCTTTGCTTTGTTTTGCTTTGACTACAGAGTTATGATTACATCCCGTGTGGATGGAGGTGGTAGGACAGATCTCCTCCACAGATCCTGCCTCTCGTAAGAGTTACCTAATAGGGTAGCCCCCAGGGACTCTCAGCTTGGGAACGTAGGCTTCCTAGCTGAGTCTCGCATTGCTTCCACTTACTTTCATGCTCTTCGTTGCCCTTTACTTTCTTTTGCCGGCACCCTTATTCTTTGATGGATCAGACGGCTTTCATTTGTCCTCTTATTATTATTATTATTATTATTGAGAGAAAGTACTTTGTAAAACAATAATCACCACCACTTCCCTTGAAATTAAGTGCGGCGAGTTGGCCGTGCGCGTAGAGGCGCGCGGCTGTGAGCTTGCATCCGGGAGATAGTAGGTTCGAATCCCACTATCGGCAGCCCTGAAAATGGTTTTCCGTGGTTTCCTATTTTCACACCAGGCAAATGCTGGGGCTGTACCTTAATTAAGGCCACGGCCGCTTCCTTCCAACTCCTAGGCCTTTCCTATCCCATCGTCGCCATAAGACCTATCTGTGTGGGTGCGACGTAAAGCCCGTAGAAATTAAGTGCAACTGTTAGTTTACTCGTGCATCAGAAAAGAAGGTAGTGGATAGTATTAATAAAATAAAAGGATTTCATTCGAATTAAAAAGTTGAAGTACGAAGTGGTTTTTGTATGTATCTTTTTTCTAAGAATCAGAATATATTTTTAAAACATATTCTTTTCTTTGGATTCTACACACCTTAAACTACATCTGCACATACGCACCGTTATTATTAATGCACTTGTCATAACGAGGTAAATTTTTGAATGCCTTTGTCATAGAACGACACCGCCTGTGATGAAAGCCTCCCAAAGCAGTCGGAATGATGAAATTGTGTATCATCAGTCTTCACGAAAGTTTGCTTCAACCGCAGACACCAAATCATCTGTAACGGCAGACGGTGGGTCGCTCCGCTGGACGTCATGCACATGTTGGTGACCTTTATTGAACATTCGAAACCCACTTTGTCACCGTTCCATTTCCGCACCTCACACCGTTGGCAGTGAATGCCCGACTGCTTAATATTTTTTGCATTCAAGAAATGAATCACGGTCCTTATCTCACAGTCGGGGGGATTATCTGTTGCCGCTACAAAATGGCTGCAGTACCATGTCTCCAACGCTGCATCTGGAGTGTCAATAGATGAAGGTATCCGTCAAAAAAAAAGAAAAAAAAGAATTCTAGCTCGTTAATATTGCAGCACGGTACCGGAAATATGCTGAAATGGTATTTGTTAAAAATCGCCCCTTGTATACGCATATTATACCCATATGGTACGATATAGATAGCAAACGGCGGTCTTCTTTCTCCTTAAACATGCCTCGGCTGTAGCTCTTCAGATAGACGCTCAGTCGCCTGTCTCTTCTCCGACCATCGTCATCATAGGCCATTCACTTTCTTTTTAATTACCTCAGGACGGTATATTTCTAAAATAACTAGGTAGGCCTACGGATATGCAGAAATGGACTTGAGATAGACGCACGGATATCATATTTTTGTCGGGTAGAATGGCGTACAGTAAGAAATAATATTAATGTGGTTATGGTAGGATATCGACATACTTTATATGACAACTCCTGAGGATAATACTTTAAATCAGGGCCTCTCAAACGCCCAAAATCTCACGCTTGCAAACTGCGGCGCAGAGTTGCTGAGCACAGTGCATCGGTCTCACTAGACTCGGCTCGGACCAACGCTTCGTCTCTCGTCTACTCGGCTAAGATCGGCTCAACTCGGTTCAACTCGGTTCGGATTTGGAGCGCTGCGGAGCAAGTGTGGAAGAGGGAAACAAGGGGAGCGAGCGAGACAGGCGTGGGGAAAGAGAGAGACAGCGCTACTGCTCCAAATCCAGGAGTGGGGGTCTGCACTGTGGTCAACCAAGCGAAGTCGTCTTTTGTACCGTGCACAGTGCATGCACCTTGAGAGGCCCTGCTTTAGAGATATTTCCCTCAGCTGTTCATAAAGCAAAGAAGTGTCAGTGGGCAATGACGTCGGTTAATCATACGAGTATGTGAAGGGCTTGTTGTAAATCAAGATTGACCTATCTGTTCAAACAATTACAAGATCCTATCAAATAATAATGGTCCAGTTAACAATAATCATAAACGAATTCCATCATCGACCCGTTCAGTAACATGATACCTTCAAATAATATTCAATAAGGTTTAGACGATGTTTTCATCACAAACATGACATTAAATACAATAAATCTTAAATTAACATAACATGGCTAGCTGATGTACTCGTGCTTCGCTACGGAATTCTCAGAAATACTGTATGTGGTTTTCCCAACTGAAGTCAGCATAAATCATTACAATGACGTCAGTAGGAATGTAGCGATTAAAAGCAACGTTGTTGTATAAAATACTCGATCAAATGAAAAACCACACATTTTCTCACTTTTAACGAACAGTACTACGCTTCCGATCTAACAGTTCAAAGTTCCAGTGTTGGAATGACAAGGCCGCAGACAGCCGTGAACATTCCTCTGCCATTATTCCGTTAAATGTGCACACTGCTCATTCTCATCAGTGCCTCAGAATAGGAATTGAATGGCTGGAATACTATGATGAAGCAGTGTGTTACGTTCCAGTAGTATCAGAAAATGTATGAACCAGAGGAAAGGAATGGCATGCTGAAGAAGAGAGAGATATAACTCCCCAGCTACTTCCCGCCACTATTCAGGCAGGCTGTTATACTCGATACGCAGCAGTAATCCTATCTATCGGAGATGAGTGGCAGGAGAAGACACATAGCACATCAAAACAAACAATGGTAAATATAATGTTATTGTTGATCAATTTTATGAGGTTTCTATATTGTAGAACTCCACATTTAGTTTTATTTCGACTCTATGATATTAGTACATCTTACAAAATTATAGCGTAGACTGTAGTTCCTTATTCCCCGATTTTACATACCGATTTTCATTAAAATCTGTTTACCCATTTTCTCGTGACTCGGCGTTGATATGGACTTAACAACAAAAATCCAAATTCATGAATATCTCTGTTATCATTGCCGGTGCGATTAAAATGTATAAGACATAATGATCGGAAATGCAATACTATATAACTTTAGTAATGTAGTATTTATCGATAGGACCAGTAATAACATACATATTTGAGGATTAAATTTTAGGCCTTCCCTTAAACTACCATTTCACTCAGAGTGAATAAAATTATGTATGGCCTAGATTGTAGGGATTTATTCCCCGACTTTACATACCGATTTTCATTAAATTCTCTTCAGTCGTTTTCTGGGGATGCGCGTACATGCATACAGACAGACAGACAGACAGGCAGATATACAGATAGACAGATATTACCGAAAATTAAAAAAGTTCACTTCCTTGTTACTGTGGTCGCGACCGGTACAGAAATACCACTTTTTTTAAATTCTGAGCAATGTATAGACAAAACTCTTATCTATATATATAAAATAACTTGTCCTGACTGACTGACTGACTGACTGACTGACTGATTCATCATCGCCGAGCCAAAACTACTGGACATAAAGAAATGAAATTTAGGGGATATATTCATATTAAGATGTAGGTGCTCGCTAAGAGAGGATTTTTGGATATTCTGTCGCTAAGGGGGTGAAAAGGGGGGTGAAAATTTAAAAATAGTGTATCTATATCTCAAAACTTTAAAAGTTTACAGATGTAAAAATTGGTATTTAGAATCTTCTTTTAAAATAAGGATACACGTATTTTTTTGTTTTCTGAAAACCCCAATAGGAGGGGTGAAAAGGGCGAAAATGGGGAAAAATGGGTTGAACGCCTTCAATCAGGATACCGGTACTTACAGTATATCTCAGAAACTGAAGATATTACAGACCTGAAAATTGGTACTTTTGGTCTCTTTTAAAAATAAAGAAACACGTATTTTTTGTTTTTGGAAAATCCAATTAATGGGAGGGTGAAAAGGGGGTGAAATTTTAAAATGAGTGAATCTATATCTCCAAACTTTTAAAGTTTGCAGATGTAAAAACTGCTATTTAGAATCTTCATTAAAAATAAAGAAATACGTATTTTTTTTGTTTTCGGAAAATCGCAATAGGAGGAGTGAAAAGGGGTGGAAAAAGGGTTGAATGCCTTTAATGAGGCTACTTATATCTCAGAAACTGAAGATATTACAGACCTGAAAATCGGTGTTTGGGATCTCCTTTAAAAATAAAGAAACACGTATTTTTTGTTTCTGGAAAATCCAATTAAGGGAGGGGGTGAAAAGGGGGTAATATTTTAAAATGAGTGGATCTATATCTCAAAACTTTTAAAGGTTATAGATGTGAAAATTGGTATTTAGAATCTCCTTTAAAAATAAAGAAACACGTATATTTTGTTTTGGGAAAATCCTAATAGGAAAAGTGGAAAAGGTTGAAGAAGGGGTCGAATGCCTTTCATGAGTCTACTTATATTTCAGAACCTGAAGATATTACAGACCTGAAAATTGGTGTTTGGGATCTCCTTTAAAAAAGAAACACGTATTTTTTGTTTTTGGAAAATCCAATTAATCGGGGGGGGGGTGAAAATGGGGTGATTTTTTAAAATTTGTGTATCTATATCTCAAAACTTTTAAAGTTTATAGATGTAAAAATTGGTATTTAGAATCTCCTTTAAAAATAAAGTAACACGTATTCTTTTGTTTTCGGAAAATCCCAATAGGAAGGGTGTAAAAGGGTGAATAATGGGTTGAATGCCTTTAACGAGGCTACTTATATTTCAGAACCTGAAGATATTACAGAACTGAAAATTGGTATTTGGGATCTACTTTAAAAGTAAAGAAACACGTATTTTTTCGTTTTTGGAAAATCCAAATATTGGGGGGGGGAAAGGGGGGTGAATTTTTTAAAATGAGCGTGTCTACATCTTAAAACATTAAAATTTACAGATGTAAAAATTGGTAGTTAGAATCTCCTCTAAAAATAATGGAACACGTATTTATTTTGTTCCTGTAAATCCCAATAGGAGGGGTGTAAAAGGGTGAAAAATGGGTTGAATGCCTTTAATGAGGATACATTTATGTCAGAAACGAAAGATATTACAGAACTGAAAATTTGTATATGGGATCTCCTTTAAAAATAAAGAAACAAGTATTTTTTAGTTTTTGGAAAAGCCAATTAATGGCGGTTAAACAGGAGTGACAAATTGGGGTGAATTTTTGAAAGACTATATCTACAGAATATCTTGGAAACGTAAATTGTTACAGACGTAAAAAGTGGGTGTTTGGAATCTCCTGTAAATGTAAAGAAACATAGGTGATTTGTTTTTGGAAACTCCACTTAAGGGGAACTCAAAAGGGGTGAAATTTTAAAACGAGAATTTTTACAGGGGGGGTGAAAGAATTGAAAAATTAATTGGCTTAATTGTATGAGAATACATACATCTAATAAAAACTAAAGTTGTTACAGACGTGAAAATTCGTATTTGGATCTCCTTTAAAAACAAAGAAAAACGCGTTTTTGGCGGGAAACCATCTTGGAGGGCGGGAGTGTAAAGGAGTTGAATTCCTTTCATGAGGACACATAAATAAAAACTGAAGAAGTTAGAGTCGTGATAATTGGTATTTAGAAGATCCTTTACTATTAAAGAAACAAGTATTATTTGCGGGAAAGTTCACTTAGGGGGTGGGGGGAGAATAGTGTGAAATGAAGTGAAAAAAGTAAATTACTTTTATGGGGATACTTATATCTCAAAACTGAAGGTAATAGACGTGAACATTGGTGTTTGGAATCTCCCTTAAACATAAAGAGACAAGCCTTCTTTTAACTTTTTTTTTTTGGGGGGGGGGGGTAAATAAACTTAACGGCGGTGGGGTGTAGAAGGAGGTGAGACCAATTGATTTTACTGTTATTGATGTATTTATAAGGATCCTCCGTTGCTCAGGCGGCAGCCCGCCGGCCTCTCACAGCTGGGTTCCGTGGTTCAAATCCCGGTCACTCCATGTGACATTCGTGCTGGACAAAACGGTGGCGGGACAGGTTTTTCTCCAGATACTCCGGTTGTCCCTGTCATCAGCCATTCCAGCAACACATAATAGTAATAATAGTAATAATAATAATAATAATAATAATAATAATAATAATGTTCCGGACCGTCGTCAAATGTGCGGACCGCGCTGGTAACGGCTCCTGGACGGGTAATGACTATGAATGCAGTCCGGCCGCGGGTTCAGTGCCGCCAAGGCACCCAATATAACACCACGCCGGATCTCCTGAAGGATTTTATCCGTATTAAAAATGATTAAAGGAAAAGATGGCGAAGATTTACGGACCCAACTGACCAGGAGGAATACCTGAGCCTAGCCCGGGAAATACGAAATCGATTGCTGGAAAGGAAGATTGAAAAATGGGAGGAAACGTGCTGTAAAATAATAGAAAACGAGTCAGATCGGGAATTTTGGTTAATTCTCGCAGAAAACGAATTAGATCGCGAATATCGGCGGATTATATATCTAAAACAATAAGCATTCAATTATAAATTTCAGTATAATACCGTAGCGAAGCACGGGTATCTTGCTAGTTTTACATATGTAGATTCTGGAATTCGTATTCGCTTAGTTTGTTCAACCCTTTTAAGAGATGTTATAAATGCAATTTCCTTTATTTTCCTTTTGTCAGAGAATCTTCCTCATAAATCAGAAATAAAACAACGCTTTAAAATCATATGATCAAAATAATGTAACAAAAATCTCGTTTAATCCGAAAGAGATTGTTGAATCAAAAGTAAACAAATGTACCACCATGTTTGTTTAGGAAGATCAGTAACATTGGTACATACAAACACAAATATTTTAACGCTGTCTCGTCGACCAAGGATTGCGATATGCACGTCACAAGTTAATAAGTACATGTCAGCCACGTAAAATGCTGGAAAGAATAGATACAAAATAGCAAAAATTATGCATTAGAAAAAATACAACCGCTATGAGATATATTTCGGCTTTGAACTCTGATCAGAAAGGTTCAGTATTGCATGAACTCTATCAACAATTCTAAGTGATACATGTGCTGCTGCTGAATATTCGTCAGCTTTCAGCCACGTGGAGTAAATATCGGACTCTCTCCTGACGAATCCAGCTCCATGGCTAAATGGTTAGCGTGCTGGCCTTTGGTCACAGGGGTCCCGGGTTCGATTCCCGACAGGTTCGGGAATTTTAACCATCATTGGTTAATTTCTCTGGCACGGTGGCCGGGTGTATGTGTTGTCTTCATCATCATTTCATCCTCATCACGACGCGCAGATCGCCTACGGGAGTCAACTTGAAAGACTTGCACCTGGCGAGCCGGACATGTCCTCGGACACTTCCGGCACTAAAAGCCATACGCCATTTCATTTTTTCTCTTGCCGAGTGGAGCAAGAACGTGAGACTCAGCGGAGTATTATTGTTTATGTGAATAAAAACAGTGTAATATTTCAAGTTTTAAACATCAGGAAAAACACTCTGAAATGCACCTTTACGTAAAAAATGAACAAACCAGGACCTGCCGAAATTCACGAGGGGATCTCAGACACCTTACATCTAAACGTCGACCAGATAGAAGCCATCCAGCCGGACAACATGGAGAATGTAGTCTACATCAAACTTATCAATAAACTCCTCGTGGAAAAACATCTCTGCAACGAATTGGATTTCACAGGTATGAAAATGTAATGGTTCCTTATCACAAGTTCATATTACGTCCGCAGATGTAGATAATAAACTTATCCGGATAATGAACCTTCCGATTGAACTTCCTAACGAAAGAATATCTTTGTTCTTCTCGAGATATGGCAAAGTAAGGGACATTAGGAATGAACGTTGGTCAGTTACATGCAAATTTTATGTTTACAGTGGTATCAGGGCACTCCGCGTAGATCTTAAAACTCCTGTCCCACCAGTGATCAGTATTGACGGATATAGGGCACAGGTAGGTTACGACGGACGACCGAAGCCCTACTTTTATTGCAACTTTTCTGATCATTTTAAACAGGCCTGCCCCGTCCGACACAGTGAGAGCAATATCAGACCGGCCTCAAGGCAAATGAGCGATGTTGTGGCGGGTCACAGGCACAATACGTAGACTCGTGCGTCAGCTGACCAAAACAATGGCGAAGAGCGGAGACAACTAGATAATGCAGATTTCCCTTCGTTGTAAAAAAAACGTCATTTTCTACTTTCTATTTTAACACTATTTTATTACCGTACTAACCTTTTACAATAAACATGTATAATGTGTACGAAAATTGATGATATACACTCTCTGAAGTTCATCGTCCCGGTTCCTTAATGTTAAACAAATATATGACAAACACTGATCACATTTTAACTTCGGTTTTTTTCTTTTGTTGTATTGTCAGTTCATTGAGTAGTCCGTGTCACATACTGATCTAATAATTACAATACTCAAACACTGATACGCCATGAATTCAAACTGATCTAATAATGAACCAAGACCTGTTGACATCTTCTGATTGCACTTGTATGTCCATGTATGTATTGCTGAAATGATCGTAAGTTCAATTGTCTTGGTTTCTATCGGTGTTCCATAATGAAGTGAATGGTTGCTGCAGTTAGCCAGAGAACTGCGTTCTTGATCGTGGCCAGGAGGAATGCATATTCTATGTTGATGGGTCGATATTCTAAGATGGGATGTGGAGTCATGTGAAGTATTTTACATATTTTTGCGAAAGACCACGCCCATAGGTCCGAACTTACACAAGACTTAACACGACGTATTAATGCATTTCTTTGTTGACAATGTTCACCGTCTAACTCGGAATAACTTATCCTTTGTTGGCATAGTTTCATTTATTGTTAAGTATAAAGTTGTTTTCAACTGAAGAGGAATCTATTTATTAGCAATATTATTCCATATTAGTTTCCAGTGTCCCGAAGTATACTTTGCCTGTATTGTAGGTGGTTTAGTATTTCGGTTCATTATGTGGTTATATGCCCGCCTCTGTGGTGTAGTGGTTAGCGTGATTAGCTGCCACCCCCGGAGGCCCGGGTTCGATTCCCGGTTCTGCCACGAAATTTGAAAAGTGGTACGAGGGCTGGAACGGGGTCCACTCAGCCTCGGGAGGTCAACTGAGTAGAGGTGGGTTCGATTCCCACCTCAGCCATCCTGGAAGTGGTTTTCCGTGGTTTCCCACTTCTCCTCCAGGTGTATGCCGGGATGGTACCTAACTTAAGGCCACGGCCGCTTCCTTCCCTCTTCCTTGCCTATCACTTCCAATCTTCCTATTCCTCCACAAGGCCCCTGCTCAGCATAGCAGGTGAGGCCGCCTGGGCGAGGTACTGGTCATACTCCCCAGTTGTATCCCCCGACCAAGAGTCTGAAGCTCCAGGACACTGCCCTTGAGGCGGTAGAGGTGGGATCCCTCGCTAAGTCCGAGGGAAAAACCGAACCTGGAGGGTAAACAGATGATGATGATGATGATGATGATGATGATGATGATGATATGGTTATATGCCAACGGCCGTAGCCGTGTTGAAACGCCGGGTCCCGTGAGATCTCCGAAGTTAAGCAACATTGGGCGTGGCCAGGAGTTGGATGGGTTGCCACGCGCTGTTTGTTGGGGTAAGGGAATGGAGGAGCGGAAAGGAACTGGCCACCCTACCGCACGTAAACTCCGGCTCAGGAACACCTCTGCGGAGGTTCGGACCTGCCTTCGGGCAGAATAACCCCCCTCCCCCCCTATATGGTTATATATTCGTTTTGTTGTTACACTGAAGTTGGATCTATTAAAGTTCTTGAAATGTTATCTATAAAGCTCAAAACTCGTTTGCCATAAGACCTATCGGTGTCGGTGCGCCGTAAAGCCAGCTAAAACTCGTTTGAAATGCAGTGCAAACTATGATGGGAAGTGAAAACGGCCACACTTCGGATAATATTATGCAGAACCGCTTTAGCATAATCATCATCAGGTCTGCGCTCACATTAATTATGTTTCGTGCGACGAGTGCAGTGCATTTAGCTTCTCTAGAAACTAGTCCTAACCCTTCACACTTAATGCTTTGGTAAATTGTGTTCTGGCGATAAGGAAAGCTCTTACTTGTCCGAAGAAAAGTAAGTGCCTCGGGAAATATGCCAGTAAATTAGCTGGTCTATGTTAACCAAATGCAAGTGCAGTTTCGCAAAATGCGTGCTCCAGTATTACAGTGTGAACGTGGAAAGAAAATGGAAGAAAGGAACAATGACGCTATTGAATGTGCTTAATTCATTTGAACCTTTAAAAGAAAGTTTTGATTTTTTTCTGGTTGTAATGGTTATTGTTCAAGTCATAATTTGTTGTTTGTCAGTTTAAAAGTATAAATAATTTTAAAAAAGTATTTATCCAACAACATTGTCACATAACGGTATTTAGAGGCGCAACGACGAAACCTCCCTTTCACGTCTCATCTGGATAGCTCAAGTCTAAAATGATTCTGAAAATCATCTGGATGATCTTAGCTCTTTATCTACAAATGCGTATACATCATAAATTTATTTTGGAAGGATTTTCTCTATTCGATCCTTGATTGCAATGACATCTGTCTGAAGACACTCTAAACAAAGTAATCGTGCATTCATTTAAAAAAGAGTAGGTTAAAGTATCATGGCATATATTATGATGATATCCTCTC
Source organism: Anabrus simplex (assembly GCF_040414725.1). Taxonomy (NCBI): domain Eukaryota; kingdom Metazoa; phylum Arthropoda; class Insecta; order Orthoptera; family Tettigoniidae; genus Anabrus; species Anabrus simplex. Next base: position 470,271,814 of record NC_090265.1, on the reverse strand, counting down.
TTATGTCATAGCTGAGGACACAGTAAGTACCTAAATCCATCGGGGTACATAACACGTGGTATTACATTTATAGACCTGTGTATAATTATCGAAGAGTCTGTGTCACTATAACCTCTCATATAGTACTGAATTAATTGACCACAAAGACCCTAATTTCCTTTACTAGTACACACGAAGATCCTATCCCAGATTCCCCTTTAATATTGATATCGTCGTAGACTCTCACTGGGCTTATAGCATAAATAATTATATTCACATCAAAACCGTAGCAATAAATACTAATTCCAGATTTTAATATACAGAATAATGTATCCTATTCTATGCAATGATATGTCTTCATAGTACCGAAAATGTAACCTATCATAGTCTCAACTCATCATAGTCTCATACAATTAAGACCATCTCAGTATTAGCATCTTCTACTTCACTAGAGGATACTTGAAAACATTATTTACCACATTATCATTCCCATAATTAATAATTCTTACTCTTCATAATAAACATAATTTACTTAGATTTTCAATACCCATTTGACCATAAATGATATCAGTTGAAAACTACGCTGATTTTACGATCTTAGAAGATCTGCTACTTCTTAAAACCATTGCCCTAAAGCAGTATTTGCGATGAAACTGCAACCAACACTCTTTGTAACATTTAATTTTACTTAACCAGATGATATTTCAAATTATTTTATAATCCATTACCTCGCCTAAACTAACCTTAAGTTACTCGCAAATCATAAAAGAAAATTTCGAAAAGGAAACTGAAATTCTAAATACAATCAAAGACAAACAAAACAAAAATAAAATAATGGATATTACTTATCATTTAATGGTCTCATCTATTTCTTGCATGATGTAGATCGTCAGTGGGCACTTCTCGCGACTCCTATTTCCTCTAGGCATTTCGTAATCCATGGTCACCTCTTCCATTATGTTGTGCATGTTATTTCTTGCCTCGTTGATGTCCTGAAACTTTGAAGCACTAGTTGAAATTATGTCGTGCACACTTCCTATCCTCACTGTCAAAATTGTTAATGCCCTTCAAACGTGCGTTCGCACAATCGGTTACCATCCATTGGTATTTAAAAGTACGCTATAGCACCTGAAATGGCACAGTTTACCCCAGGCTCAACACACAGCGTAGGCAGTGACATTTGCTACATTGTAAACAAGCAGTTGAATTACTTGTACCCGGGCTGAGTGGCTCAGACGGTTAAGGCGCTGGCCTTCTGACCCCAATGTGGCAGGTTCGATCCTGGCTCAGTCCGGTGGTATTTGAAGGTGCTCAAATACGTCAGCCTCGTGTCGGTAGATTTACTGGCATGTAAAAGAACTCCTGCGGGACTAAATTCCGGCATCTCGGCGTCTCCGAAGACCGAAATAGTAGTTAGTGGGACGTAAAGCAAATAACATTAACATTAACATTATGAATTACTTGTATATATACAGCGTTGTCTACCTCTTGTACTCCATACCATGTAAGCGTAGTCACTACGGGAACAACCTTACTTTATCTCCCCTATTAATACTGAGTGCAGTAGTTTATAGTTACTTTCTAACTCTTGGGTTGGATTCAGTGTCGCTAACCATACCGTTTAGGGACCCTACTTAACGATACGGCATCTTACAGTTACCGTTCATCTCGCATGTTGGCACAATTTAGTCATAATTTTGTCGTGACTTGAGAGATTATAAGTACTGCCACTGCAGTGTTGTGAAAAGTCACTACCGGTATTTTCTTTTTCTACAATATTGTAAAGCAATTTGAAAAATACTAAGTAGGGCTTAAGCAGAATTGTGGCATGTTCTAAAAATGCATTTATTAAAGCAGTCGGTGTGAAATGAAGAAAGCGGAATTTTATCAACACGGTCTTATTTCGTCCACGTCTTACGTATAGAATTCAATTAGGATGTCCAAGAAGTAAGAAAAATCTGCAAGAGCTGCTCCAGAAAGGAAAGGAACGTTACCTCCTCTATTCGATGATAAGTTTTTGAGATAATTAAAGAGTTCAAATGGAAGGAAATTTCGTTATCATCCTAACCTAATTTTGTCTTGTCACGACTTTCGTACGGTTTGCAGACTTAGCCTTTGTGTATTCTTATTGACGTACGGAATATGTGCATGTAATATATTTGCTTGTGTGTATTATTGCAACGCGGTTGCACTTCACTCCGAAAAGTTATAGCAAATTTCAAGAAGGGACCTGTATTATTTACACCAGGCAAACGGCGAAGAATAGTGTTCTATTAATGCGCATATCAAAATAAAGGCAGAAATATAATATGACATTAAAATGAGTGAGGGTGAAAGGAAACGTTCATTTTCTTAGGCTACCAGCAAGCTGCGAACTGTAACTATACTGACCAATGTCACCTACAGGTGACACCCCTATATTTTCTTTGTGGACCACGTTTCCTGCAGATTTTTAGTTTTGCATTGTTTTTGGTGTCCGCCTCTGTGGTGTAGTGGTTAGCGTGATTAGCTGCCACCCCCGGAGGCCCGGGTTCGATTCCCGGCTCTGCCACGAAATTTGAAAAGTGGTACGAGGGCTGGAACGGGGTCCACTCAGCCTCGGGAGGTCAACTGAGTAGAGTTGGGTTCGATTCCCACCTCAGCCATCCTGGAAGTGGTTTTCCGTGGTTTCCCACTTCTCCTCCAGGCAAATGCCGGGATGGTACCTAACTTAAGGCCACGGCCGCTTCCTTCCCTCTTCCTTGCCTATCCCTTCCAATCTTCCCATCCCTCCACAAGGCCCCTGTTCAGCATAGCAGGTGAGGCCGCCCGGGCGAGGTACTGGTCATACTCCCCAGTTGTATCCCCCGACCAAGAGTCTGAAGCTCCAGGACACTGCCCTTGAGGCGGTAGAGGTGGGATCCCTCGCTAAGTCCGAGGGAAAAGCGAACCTGGAGGTTAAACAGATGATGATGATGATGATGATGATTGTTTTGGTAGTGTAGCTAACACAATCTGAAAGGATATACATAGATTTATTTCCTGCACTGTGTTTGGGCTTTAACGGGTTAATTCCTCATTGAGTTTGGAAACCGACTTAATTATGAATATCTTGATTGATTATTTACTTGGACAAGGGAACCTCCATTATTGATACATTGAAGTTAATTTGTTGATGGTTATGGCTCGTGATTTCAATATGTAACTAGTCAAGTTGCCAACAGTGATGAGCCGTTAAAAAACTAGAGTAGGGTGGTGATATTTGATTTTTAGTGTTTAGCCTTACGTGACGAGTACTATACACTCCCTCCCACATAACGTGCCCAAGTCCACAATATTCCAAACATTTTTTGAAGTGTAGCCTATATATTATTACTAATATTTATGCTTTTATTTGTTGTCTCCCACTTATACCAAACCTGTTGAACAATATGTCACTAGTTATCATATTTTAAAATATTAAAAAAAAGGTTTTAGAAAAGTATTTCATTGGATAAAATCAATAATCATTAATTTTCTGCAATTATAAAATGAATATTTGGGCACTTATATAAGAGTCATGACTATAAATATGGGCACGTTCATTATTTTGTGGGGCCAGTAGGGCCAGTATCCAGTAATCGGGAGATTGTGGGTTCGAGCCCCACTGTCGGCAGCCCTGAAGATGGTTTTCCTTGGTTTCCCATTTTCACACCAGGCAAATGCCGGGGCTGTACCTTACTTAAGGCCACGGCCGCTTCCTTCCAATTCCTAGGCCTTTCCTATCCCATCGTCGCCGTAAGACATATCTGTGTCGGTGCGACGTAAAGCAAATAGCAAAAAAAAAAAAAATTGTGTAATTTAACCAGAATGAAAATAACCATTAGATGCACAGAAAACACGTTTTGTGCATTTTTTCAAACACAACTTAAAAAATGGACTGAATACTTTTTGTTCTCATAGCTTGAATTTTAGCGTAGAAAATGGTCATGTAAATCTCCTTGAACACAGAGTAGCCTAAATATCCAAGTAGTACCCTGGAACCAATAGACGGTTGCTGACTGTACATACACAGATTTCACGTGAATTTCAGTAATACTGTCGATGGAACGAATTAAGTTTTGATTCGGGATGAAAACGAAAGTGTAATAGGATAACTTTTAAGGAAGAAAAGCTTGTCTCGAGGGCTTTCAGCCACTAACGTTATTAATAATAGTCTGCTACTTGCAATATTTATTCAGAAAATTCTGTACCTTAATCCAAAACACGATAAAATTTTAATTGTTTCGTCTCACGAGGATCATGAATCTGGAACACCGGTATCACCGGAATGCGGAGTCGCTTGAAATTAAGAAGTTTCTAGTCACTGTGCTGTCGGTTTTCTTATGGGTTCCCCCTTAATTTCCCAAATTCCCTCCACGTAGATGTTGGAAACAAAAGGAAAGCAAAGCTAAGCATTTCATCTCCGAAGGCAGAAGCAGAGTGAAAAGTAACAGTTTCTACCATCTCCAACTTGAGCACTAAGTGGGAAATGGTGGTCAGCTTTATGTCCGGCCACCTTTGCTCCAGAAATTATCCTAGAACTCATTTTTGGCGTAGATTCAGTTACTTCAGTGTCCATCTGCCAGTACAGTAGTGAAAGTCAAGCTTCTAAATTTTTCGATTTTCCGACGGGGAATCGAAAGCACTTCTTTCCGAGTGAACGGGAAACGACTGTATCACTTTGGTTTGGGAATGTGATGGATGCTGAAATTTTACATCTCTCTTACACTGAAGTCTTTCTCATTTACGACTGCTGGTGTATGGCTGGTAGTGTTATGTCATTTTGTGGGGTACGATTGGTGCGTCTGCATGCTATGAACGGTGTAACTCGAATGGTGAGTACTGCAACAACACTTTCTGACTGAGTAAGGGAAGTAATAACAAACTACCTCACTCATCATCTTGCTTAGTACGCCACAAGATGGCGCATCTATGCGTTTTAGTAGTTTCCTTACAATCGCATAACTTTCAGTAGTGTTATTTGAGGACCCAACCAGTATCTGGACATGGACAGACAGAAAGTTTGGGAGACTGCTTAGTCTGACCTCTAACTCGTGCCTGAGTTTTTCCAAATGTTCAGTGCGTAGATGCGTCGGCATTTCCAGGTCAGTTATGATGAAATCAATGCACCCGATTTCAACCGTGACGTATTGGCTTTTCTTCGAAATGATATTTACTTGAAAGTGTTTATTTATTCCCTGGAACCCAATTTTCCAATTTTACGACTACTGTATATATGAATGATTAATACGAACATGTTTGTCTACGTGAATTATAAAATGACTCCTCTGTTTGAATTGCCTGACAAGCAACGTCTTTTGATCCATTAACATATTAACCTATAAAATCAATGTGTTTTTAAGACGTCTTCATTTTCTGAGAGAGCACAGTCCTAGTTACAAAGACGGTAAGAACATGAACCGTTGGTTGAAGCCATGTGATGTTTACCAGTCGGTATCTCTATTAATGCTGGTCTCGAGGATTTTCGGCTTAGCACCAATGAACAGACGGACAGAAAGGAGTAACCTAGAACTCGGTTATTCTGTATTTGTGTTGTGTTCTTATATCCTGTGTCTGATTGTTGCTATAGAAACTTTTGATATTACATATCCGTTGCAAATCACATATTTAGTGAAGGACGTTATGAATTATTTCTGTCTATCCTTGGCCGGGCTTGTATCGCTCTGTTGGTATATGACAAATGCCAGGAGATATCAAATTGATATATATCAGTTAATTTATTTAGTGGATAAGCATCTTCCTGTTGATATTGGGATAGAAAATAGCAAAACTCAATTGTATATAAACCTTGCACTAACGCTTTTTTTATTAGTAAACGTTTTTGGAACATACGCCAGTATTAGGATTTGGCAGTCGGATTTGTGGGGAATAATTATTAGATGTCTTTTGAGTGTATTTGTGGAACTTACGTTAGTAAAATTCATTGCAATTGTATTACATATCAGGAGAAGGACCGAAGCAATAAATATTTGTCTCATACAAGAAATTGGTGAGTGGCAAACCGAAAAGTGTATAACATACACACGTAGTTCTATTACGGGTAGAAAATCAACTTTCACTGCCTTACAAGGTGTCACAATATTTGGTACGATCAGTAGAACAAGAAACATTGTTTACCCTCGTACAGTTCCTCCAGTAATTAACAAGTGGAACCCTGTCATGTTTCACTCGAGGAATTTGGCAGAAGCTAGAAATAATTGTGGACAATTTTATCCTCACAAAATTCGCCTTCTCAGAGAAATACATTCCCTGCTGTTCTCCGCTGTAGAAACTACAAACGCTGCTTATGGATTTTCCATGTTGTTTATTCTAGTTAAGGTTTTCCTACAAACTGTAATTTGCATGTACATGTTCTTTACCTCTCTTTTGAATACAGAGAATCGTTTGGACATTTTACTGATCAGCAGTTATTGGTTTTTGTTTTGTGCTTCTCATGTCGTTTTTACAATTGTTTCTTGTCAAATAGTGAAGGGTCGTGAAAAGACCACTATAGCTCTGGTACACAAACTCCTTTTACTACCCAATTTGGATAATATTACTGTTCATGAATTACAATTGTTCTCTCAGCAGGTGCAAAATTGTTCATTGAATTTTAATCTTTGTGGATTATTTTCTATGGACGGGAACCTTCTGTATTCAATCATTGGAGCCACAACGACGTATCTTGTTATTCTATTACAATTTCAGTCTTGAAATAAAAATGATGTGCCATCATTTTAACAAAAACATCACCTGACTTACTGACTGGATTGTAATTTACGATAACTTATTAAATTGCATGGCTTGAAGACATAATTTGTAATGTATGTCAAACTTTTGAACATCGCTGATGTTAAATTACTCTCTCATAAAAGTATTGGGCACCTGAATCCCTTCCACTAACACGAAAAGCAATGTATGTTTGACTCTCGATAGAAATGAATAGATATATGTTGTTATGTGTTCTGAATGTGTCATCTAGACACGTCGTGAAACATTTCCTTCATCCCTGCCAACCTGTGTAAGTAAAACCTCTGTAACGCAATCGTTCAGTCGTTGTATTTCTGTTCCCAAGGTAGTATGCTGAGGTCAGTGTTTTTAAGTGACATGGAAATACAATTTCAGTTACGTTAATATGACATTAATTTTTAAATGGCTACCGATGTCGTGACTGTTTTGAATCACTTTTAGTGTGTACTACGTATATACATATTTGTACGTCATTTCACCTGTAAGTTACCTTATAGATGACCAATAAATTCAATTCAAATAGTTTTATTTAAATTTTGACATCAATTTTAGAAGTATGTAGCCTACTGTACGTATATGTATAAGAAACATATAGAAAATTGAGATTACTAGCTGTAATATGTAATGATTGGGACATAATTCTCCAAATTATTAATAGTGATGATGATGATGAACAAGAAGAATCATCAGGAGAAAAATCGCCTACTCTTATAAATCATATTCTACCCTCTTAATTACGACAGCTAAACTGAAGTTGGATCTGAGCATTAACACACAATATGATTTGTGAAGTGAAATGTTATGCAGTCGGTCAGAATGGATATAGCACGAAGTAACGAAAAAGGGAGGGGAATTAATCACAGCACACTACTGCCGGAGAGTATTGACGTCATACCTCTACCTCTGTCTGTTCGTTTAGAACTCAGGATACGTCTATAGAAACTGATTCCTTTGAACTCGCCGTATATGCAAACTGGTTTTGTCACATCTGGATTCGCACACCTGAAAGCTAGAGTGAAAATACGTACTATCGATGTTTCGCGTGCTGTTACTTCCTTCGGCGCCTAATTCGCGGGTCCACTGCAGTGCTTTTGTACAAAAATGTGAATTTAACCGTAAAGTACCTGTCAGACAAACTACAGTAAACATTTCTTCTTGAAATGGAATTTTAATGCTTGGGACGAGAATATCACGACTCAGCGTTTTATGCTCAGCGTGGTATTATTGGCGTTCTGTCCTCATTAGCGAATCCCCTAAAATGGGGGAGAGTAACATCTGCCTGTTATTAAAAGGCGACCCAGGGGCTCTCATCTTGGAAATATGGGTTGGCGACCACGGGTCACTTAGCTGAGTCTGGCATTACTTCCACTTACTTGTGTCAAGCTCCCCGCCTTCATATTTCTTACGCGACTTCCTTGGTCAACTCTTGTTCTTTGTAAACGAGTTGGTAGTTGTTTAGGTGTTCAATGAATATTTGGTTGTCGGTAGGGTGTTGGGAATCATATGTATGAAATGGTTTGATGATTCTGATGTACTATGGATGAGGTGAATTATTGGGGATAAGGCTAGAGCAATAAGCTGTCTGTACTTGGTTAGGCTTTGCATAGAGGAATCACGTAGTGCAGCGATGGTGAAATAGTTGCTGTCGTTACGGGGGCAGGTATGGTTGAAGGTGATTTTAAGGGATAGTAAGAAATCAGAATATGGGGCCCAGCTACTCGGCCCACCGGGGTTATCCATATTTCTTGGCGGGGGACGGGGTGAATAGGATGCGTATGAGATGTGGGTTAGAGTGGGGTTGGGATGAAAGCACTGGAAAGTGGTCAAACTCCTAGGAGGACCGCGTTCAAATTTTTGGTGCTACCGGTATTCAGAGGGCTACCGTCGGGCCATGTATAGTTTTCGGATTTCGCCGTGACAAGACCCGAACGATCGCTTCACTAAGAGCCTGACAGACAAATTGCTTTCTTCTGGTTTGAGCTGGTGTACTGCCCCGATTCTTGACTGGCAGTTGGCGATTGTTCATTTGAAGTGTGCTTGGCGGGTGGCCTGAGTGGTTGCTGGCCAGGGGCAAGCTTCTGACGGGATCTTGGTCTGGTGGAGCGGTGCTGGGTTCGGTACTGTGTACCATGAGCTGCAATGTCACATTTTCATGCATTTTCGTAGCAAGTCTGTATTCATATGTGGTCGTACCGAATTGAATAGGGCGATTGTGTGCACTCTCGCCGAGAAATACAGAAACCTACTATGTTGTTGAACATGGTCCTACTCGATATATATTATACCTGCAATTATGTAACTTTTCAATGCAGCTTACCATTTTCTTGTTTTAATTTTAGTATTGTGTGTTCCTAATATACCCCATTTTTAATCCATTCTTTTATTCATGGGGGTTATGGTTTCTTGCCTTTCTGTTTCTCTCCCCTTTTTGTCTACGGGCGGGTCCAGCTCCGAATTGTCTTAGTTCGTTCCAGTCCATCCACGGCAATTTATGAAGAGAGGTAAGTGAGGTAGGTATTTGTGATTATGTCGTGTATCTTGATGTGTTATTGTAGCGGGTGGGGATGTGTGACCGGCCAACCGAGCAGAGGAAGAGTGGTCATGGCTCTACTGTGACTCTACGCCAGACGGAGAGGGGCTGGCCCCCACCGTCGGCTGCTCTGAGAATGGTCTTCCGTGGTTTTTCATTTTCTTTTACTAATGTGAGTGCCAGGACAGTTCCTAGTATAGGCCACATCCCTCTCACCTTCGCCGCACACCTCCTTCTCCGATACAAATTTCTTGACGTGAGAGACGGCGTCACCGTCTAGGAGGCCCGCCTCCTCCTTCAGGGGAAGAATGAAAACATTTACGTAGTAGTAGCATTAGGTACAGGCACGTTGGAATGGGATGCAGAGTGGGCTTTGGATTAAAAGTGGCAATGGCTAGTCCTTGGCCCGACAGCACTGCACTCCACCCGAGTGGAGGACTGGTGGCCACGGCTCTACCGTGCTTCTTCACCTCTGCATTCGGGAGACGTAGACGAGCTGGTCCCCGCCATCGGCTGTCCTAAGAATGGTTATCCGTGGTTTTCCATTCTCCTCTACTAAGGCAGATGCCGGGACAGATCCTTTCATAGGCCACGGCTGCCAGCCCCCTCACCTTCTCCGAACATCTCCTTCATTTGAGAGACGGCGTTATCGTCTAGGGGGCGCGCCGCCACCTTCAAGGACGGAATGAGAACTCATGTAGTAGTAGTAGTAGTAGGTAGGTAGGTATGTTGGAAATGTTTCCAGGAGACTGAAAGTGTTGCCAGATGCCCTGACATGGGCCACGAAAGGAAAACGACACTAGAGCAGGGTGCTACAACCTCTTCGAAACCTCCATGTTATACTATGAGCACTGGAGGTGGACCTACAATAGACTTCTGGAGTAGGACAGTCAGGAACAGGCATCGAGAAGCCAATTTAAGATCCCGACCCGCTCATTGGACAGACGACATCGTGGCAGGAAATTGCTGTTTGCCAGAAATAATCTGTTCTGGCAGCTGAAACACTCATGTCTTGTGCTGTTCTCGGAAGAACCCCGTTTCGCATTATATCGTTCAGGTGGTCGTCTAGAGAGGACGAGGGGAGCGATTTCATCCGACAGCTATACAAACTACCGTTACTTATGCAGGTGGATCTGTTATGGTGTGCGCTGTCATAAGTCGTGACACGAAAACCGATCTCCTGATCATCCACGATGGATCCTTAACTGCTCAACGGTATATTGACGAGATATTTTCTCCAAGTTGCCGCACGTAAGGAATCACGCAGTGTTTATGCTAGAATGCATGATACCAAGATCGTTCGGTGATTACTGCAAGAACACCACGTGCGACGATTGGAGAGGCCATCCCGGAGTCCCGACTTGAATTCTGCCGAACTTATTCTCAGATTAAGTGTGACCAACGCATCCAACTAGAAATCCACCATCCAAACACTACAAGCTCTTCCGGTAGAGTGGGCACGTCTCCCCTAACTGAATGTGCGGCGCCTTCTCGGATGCATGAAAAGGAGTTGTGTAGCTGTTATCCATGACGAGAGTGGCAACACTTCTTACTGAAAATCCACAGCGTGTTTCCAGTCATTCGACGGGTCAGGAATGGAATGAATGAAGCCCCATCTAGCGGCGAGGATGGGAATCGTACCGGCTACCAAAGCCTGTCGCACTCTTCTGGTGGTGGTGATTATTGTTTTAAGAGGAAGTACAACTAGGCAATCATCCTCGCACTCTTCTGGGGCAATGATTAATGAATGACAAATGAAATGATATTAGAGAGTGTTGCTGGAAAGAAAGATGACAAAGGAAACCGGAGTACCCGGGGAAAAATCTGCCCCGCCTCAGCTTTGTCCAGCACAAATCTCACATGGAGTGACCGGGATTTGAACCACCGAACCCAGTGGTGAGAGGCCGGCGTGCTGCCGCCTGAGCCACGGAGGCTCCACAACACTCCTACTAAGACGTATAATTACCATGTAGCCAGCCAGTTTTGTGTATTATCAAGGACCAATTGTTTATGGCACGTTGTATAATGACGTCGTGTATTGAGTGTCCAAAGAGTGCTTTTCATTTCAGTTCTTAATTTTTTGCAAAAAAGGTAACCGGCTCCATGGATGAATGGTTAGCGTGCTGACCTTTGGTCACAGGAGTCCCTAATTAGTTAACTTCGCTGGCACGGGGGCTGGGTGTACGTCTGTGTCATCTTCATCATCAATTCATCCTCATCACGACGTGCAGGTCGATTATGGGCGTCAAATGAAAGGACCTGCATCTGGCTAGCCGAACATGTCCCCGGACACTCCCGGCACTAAAAGCGATACGCCATTTTTTGGGGGGTGGGGGTGGGCAAAGAATGTTCGTTTTCATTGCTTGTCTGTTTTCATTTCAATATTTATGTATTGTGACCGTATCGGTCATGTGCATATTTATTTAATAATGATTTTAGGCGGTGAAAACTTTTGTTAAGCTCCCTTGTACATATTACAGAATGTTGCATTAGGTTGCATCTGTTTGTATAACGCCTCTAACTTGGTAAACACGAATCCGTCATAGCAGGAGGAATCCCCAGATAGAGAGAGAGCTATGAAAAATGACAAGGAAAGAAAATCAATACTAATAACTCCGCACACTAAAAATGGCCGAAACGCGGCAATGCTAACGTGCAAGCTTGATTTTTATGGTAAGATTTCGAGATATGCATAAAAATTAGTAAGGGAAACCTCGGCATGTCATATGTTTTCATAATAGACCTCTACCGAAATTCGAGTTGTTAACATGTGGAAAAATACACTACCATCTGATTATATAACCACTAGTAGCGTACCCACGCTAACTAAGTACGCAGACTCCTCACAGGGGATCCCCGTAAAGGCATCATTTCGATAATAAATTTTAAATAAACCGCCGATCGATGCGTGTTTCGCACATAACAAGAGTCTGAGTCACACATTTGAGCGCATTACCGATGTCATACAACACGTAGAAACACTGATTTAAAAAAATGTGGTGGGGACTGACCGCTGTATATTGTGTGTGTAGGGGTAATGTTATAAAAGGGGCAGCCATGATGACACAATATTCCACTTGACGCGAAAGATTGAAGGCAGACCCACGGTCCGCTGGTGTTCTGACCTTACCTGTATTTGGGAGTGATAATATACATTTTGCAAATACGCGGTGTGAGAAACCTTGTCCAAGTGATACTATTGAAAGTATTTAAATAACGTGACCGCGAGAACTGTCTTACAGTTTCGAAAAATTGTGTTTTGAGTGACGCAACTTATTTCAACGTCATTAGAGTTGTTACAGTGAAGAAGAGGACCCTGGGATTATGTACGTGCTCAGCAGGAATAGAAGTGGATTCGAACCTGTGATCTACGTCAGTGCCATGAGAGGCTAAGCGACGATAAGGGCCTTTTCCCTGGCCCGAACCATGGATTTCACGACATGATGATAAGTACAGAAAATATAGATTTTTATCTAAATAAATGCACATAAATTAGGTTAGTAATGTAAATTGCATGTATTCTTGAATTAAAGAGAGAGAACTTGTGAGTGGTCTTCATATTGTTTATATACTCATCTAGATGGGGACTGAAATTCTATTATGGGCTAAAATTTCGGACCTGAAAAATATTTAATGTAATGCATGTACGTAATTTAATGGAAAAACATCAGTAAGTCTGAGAGTGCTTTAGATTAGGTGGGAAAAATGTAGATTTGTATTATTGATGATTTCAAACGGTGATATGTATCTTATATTTTATGGAATATTCAAGCCTATTTTGGTAATGCATTGTGACAGTGTCTTCAAAATACACTATCGGCATAATAATCATGAAGATAGGAAGGCACTCTTGTTTTAATGTAATTTTGCATGATAAGAATATGTAGATGGCTGTATTAATTATATGCGCAATTTGTGACAAGCCTGGACAACGAACAAACGCCCCGCCCCTCATTTTAGATAATTTTCCTTTTTTGTCAAGTATTTGCTTTTCTGTAATATGAGAATAATATTATGGATACGTTTAAATCCATATTTCATTTTTGTCTGAGTTCAAACTGTAGGAAAACATAGGCTGAGATACTCTATGTAGTCGGATTGATGTGAACCTGGACATTCTAAGTCCATGGATGTGAAATTGAAAAGAATAGTGGCTTGATATTGAATTAAAGAATTGTAACAGGGCAGTGAATTAATAAGCCAGTGAAGCTTTGGAATATGATATGAGTATATCAGTTGAAATGACATTATTTACCATGACGTATTTTAAGGGAGACGATTGGACTCGCCTTGAGTTGTTGACAAGAAGTATTCTGCGGCCGACCATTACTTGGTGTGGTTAGACGTTGTATGATTTATGATTTTAGAGAGGGTGCGTTAGCTCTTCCCTTGTGAGTAGGGTTACTGCCAATATTATTGTTCAAGCCTGTCCACTAAGACTGAATGCAGGGAGTTTCGCATAAACCCGATTACATTTAAAGGATTCTTTTAACTCGTTCATGTTTATTTCTATAAAAAATTAAATAACTGGAACGCCAGTATTATTATTGATTTGTTGATCTTATGAATAATTGGGAAAGGGAGTTTTTAAAGACCCGTTTGTCGATGCCATCCTGGTGATCATCGGTTCGAACTCCAAGACAGACCATTGATTTTCTTTGTCACACAATATTTCTTTTACGTTATACAGCCAGTTGCATGCGTATATTGTTTATAGTTTGTTTTAAAATATGTGTACATAATTTTTTGAATATGCTCCTTGAGTTGTGTTTAATTTTTTTTGTTTGGATTCCAAAAATGGTTCTGTCTCGTTATTTGTCTTCGGATTCATTGTGATATGGGTTCGATCTCTGGACCCGACATCAGTCAAATTTGATTTTGATGATTATGATTTTATCCACTAGTGTTCGCTTATTCTTTTGTTTATTTATTTATTTAGTAGTATAATTAATTAGTTAGGTAACCGCTCCAAGTTGTCTCCAATTTTTCGCATAGATAATTGTTTCTTCTAACAGTGAAGAAGGATTGTAATGAGAACCGACGCATTTATAAGGATATTTCTGTTCTTAAAAAAAGATTTTTTACCGATTATTTAATGTAATACTTATTGTTATGTCAAAAAGTGAATGGAACAAACAATTTCGACATTTAATCGATAAATATTAACAATTATGAATTATAAAATGTTTTTAATGAAAGGAGTGACATCTCCAAATTTGATCGGACATTGTATATTTTATGTTCATTATATTAGAATTATTCAGGGTTAATTTCAATTAATCGTGATTTTATCAAGGAGTAATAAATAGGTTTTTAAACTTTTCTTTGATTGTCATTTTAGAGGAAAAACATTGCATCCTAAGTTTCCTTTCGTTCATTTATGCCTTTAAGTTAGTTAAGAGTTATATTTTGATCTTTTGTCGCGAACGCACCATGGCCCTGGGAGGCCGTTGGTTTGATTCTTTGAAACGGAGGAGTGTAGTTGATCCTTGCACGGTCGAAAGAGCTTTTGCTCACCCATCATTTGAAGTTTTTTTTTTTTTTTTTTTTTGGATGAGGTGGCATTTGACTCTGGACTAAAAAGGTCCCATACCATCGAACGCCTTGGCGTATGGTGCTATATGTTGGTAGCCCGAAATTATGGGGAAAATGATGCTGTCATGTGGTTCTAAGGGGCAATGGCGTGGGTGGTACGGTTGCAGTATGTATTGACATATAAAAAGTGTACATATTTCTTTTTATCTCTTTTGAGCAGTACACATTGTGAAGCGATATATTATATCAACATTCTAGCTTTTTAAGTCTTTTCAATCGTGAAATTACCAGCTTTTCACCTCAGTGTAGCAGTGGGCTCATCAGTTGGATTACTACATTTTTCCAAGACGCTGGCGGCTAGTGAGCCATTGAGACACCACTACAAGTCTCCTATGTAGGACTACGCAGTGACTGTGCTCTAGGAGAATGACACAGTTTGGTACCTCGGCGTTTCCGAAAACCATACAAGTAGTTAGTAGGACATAAAATCAATAACATTATTGTTTTCATAATCTTTAATTATACATAGATAATGAAGAGCATGTGGCCAGATATTTAATGTCAACATGTTTCGAGTCAGAGTTAACATATTCTCTTTTTAGTTCCTTTAAATATAATTAATAAATTTAGTACATTTTACATATTTTTTCTCTTTCTTTACGTCGTGCGCTAACTGATGTTCTACAGTTTTTCAGTTTGTTTAACGTCGCACCGACACAGATAGGTCATACGGCGACGATGGGATAGGAGTGGGAAGGAAGCGGCCGTAGCCTTAATTACATTTTACTGGTGTGAAACCACACAAAACCGTCTTCAGGGCTGCTGACGGTGGGGTTCGAACACACTATCACCCGGATACAAGCTCAGAGCTACGCGCCCTAACCGCACGGCCAACTCGCCCGGTAACTGATGTTCTAAAATACTCATTGCGACAACTCTGTACAGCATATTTTGAGACATACCCTTCTCTGTTATTACTTCTATCGTCTATTAGCATCCTCTTGCACCCTCCACAACACCAAATTCTCTTTTTATTATACTACAGATCTACATGACTTATAAGAAGCATTTCTTCATTCGGAAACTGTAGAACAGAATGAAGTCGACATTTCAAGTGGATCTTATACTTGCGGCGACGTGCTTCTGGAGGCACTAAAATAAGCAGCATGTTGGCAAATCATGGGCATAAATTAAATACGTCAAAAGATCTGATTACTTTGTTTTAGCCTGCAGGTTGCTCACTTTCACTTGCAAAGCATTCGTGGGTGGCACAGAAGTAAAGCCTTCTCCACTTAGCGAATGCCTTCAACATTCCTGTTTTTCTTTGCACTCCGATTTAGCAGTGGGCGATGCGTGGTCTGAGTTGGCACGAAGCAGATATTAATCAAAACTTATTTCATGCCTAGTTTTATTACCATTTCGATACCCTGTCGTCCGAGTAGGTGAAGGCTTCTTCATCACCCAGTCGCCTACTTATTTGGGAAGGAAACGGCAGAGTGCTCTAAATGGGTAGAACACCATCCTCGAAATAGCGGGTTGTGTAAAACATCTTTGTTTTGAGTGTTTAACTGCAGTGTTGGATCTATGGAGGGGACTCTCTCCGTCATCGTACTAGGTACACCCTGGTGAATGTGTGTGGTAATCGTGTTACCTCATTTGAATCTTGTATTACCTCTTCGGCTAGATCCCAACTCGTCCCACTCTCTACTTACCGTCTACTTACAAGGGAACTGTTTGGGTTGGACCAGACCGATTTCAATAAAAGTAGAGTGAATGGTCATTTTTACATGTTCTAATTTTAATGGTAACAATCATTTAAGCGTAAAACAAACGGTACTTCTTCTTCTTCTTTTTCTACCGCTTTTCCCACACCTGTGGGGTCGCGGGTGCGAACTACGTTGCACATGTGGTTTTGGCCCTGTTTTACGGCCGGATGCCCTTCCTGACGCCAACCCTATATGGAGGGATGTAATCACTATTGCGTGTTTCTGTGGTGATTGGTAGTCTAGTGTGTTGTGTGAATATGAAGAGGGGAGTGTGGGGACGGACACAAACAACCAGTCCCCGAGCCAGGAGAATTAATCAAAAGCGATTACAATCCCCGACCCGGCTGGGAATCGAACCCGGGAACCTCTGAACCGAAGGCCAGTACGCTGACCATTCAGCCAACGAGTCGGACGTAAAATAAACGATACTGTCTTAATTAGTTGCTGTAAAAAGCTGGGCGGCTCGGAGAAGTCAGCTGCTGATGACATAGAATTGACCTGCTACTACATTCGATGGTTCTGATTAAAAGTTACAAAAATCACTTCATAGTTACTCAAAATGAGCTCTTAACACTACGAACATAACTTCATGTTCTACAAACATATTTTACTAACGCGTATCGTTTATAATGGAAGCTAAAAATTACCTGGTATGAAATCTTAGCCATCTATAAATAAAAATGCTAATAATAGTGTTCCGGGGTATTCTGTGGAACGCAGAAGGTGCTGGTGCGAATGGATCTATCTACGATAGTCGAAGATTAATTTAAAACTTTAAAATGAAGATTATATTTCTTTTCAGATATTAAATTTTAACAAAACAGCAAGATTTCAGGTACAAATGTAGTTTTATACAAAATAGAAAAGCAGAAAAACCAAGAATTGGTAAGTTACGTTTTGAGCTTCAAGCTCATAATTTACAAAGGTCCCACATCACTAATCTTGCGTTTAGTTAGATAGACAAGGAGAGAAATCTCCCTAAACACAATTTTCAAGAGCACTTTACAAGTTACGGCCTTCCAAAGGCACCACTCAATATTACACAAATACAGATTACATTACATGAAACAAGCCTCTATGCTCTATAATTCAACCAGGGGGCTGCCCTCCCTAAACCCTAAACGCCTACCTTTTACACTACAGATTAGAGTGTCTTCCCTCAATAAAATTACACTTCGAGGCCTCTCTAGGCACGAAATTAACCAATGATGGTTAAAATTCCCGACCCTACCGGGAATCGAACCCGGGACCCCTGTGGCCAAAAGCCAGCACGCTAACCATTTAGCCATGGAGCCGGTCACTATGAGATTAAGGGTAGATTATTAAAAGCAATCAAAGGCATTTATGTTGACAATTGGACTGCAATGAAAATTGATGGTAGAATGAGTTCTTAATTCAAGGTACTTATGGGGACAAGGCTCTAATCTTTCACCTTTATTGTTCGTAGTTTACAATGATCATCTACTGAAAGGTACAAAGGTACAGTACACTTAGTTGGAAATGCAGTAAGCAGTTTGGCCTATGCCAACGACTTGGTCTTAATGGCAGATTGCCCTGAAAGCCGGTAGTCTAATATCTTTGAACTTGGAAATAGCTGCAATGAGTATGATGTGAAAATTAGCCGTTCCAAGACCAAAGTGATGTCAATTGGAAGAAACCTAAGAAAATTGGATATCAGGTTAGGAATACAAAGCTGGAACAGGCAGATCATTTCATGTATTTAGGATATGTGTTCTCCCAGGATGGTAATATAATAAGGGAGATTAAATATGGATGCAGCAAGGCTAATGCTATGAGCTCGCAGTTGCGATCAACGGTAGTCTGTAAGAAAGAAGTCACTTTCCGGACGAAACTCTCTGTTTACGGACCAACTTTGCTTTACGGCAATGAAAGCTGGGTGGACTCAGGATACCTTATTCATTAGTTAATTTACGGACATGGAAGTATCGAGAATGATCTCCGGTATAAACAGATGGGATCAGTGGCGTGAGCGTACTCGGAATGAGGAGATAAAGACTTAAGTTAGGAAAACTCGATTGATGAAGCCGTATGCATTAACCGGCTTCGGTGGTGGGTCATGTGAAGCGAATGGAGGAGAATAGGTTACTTAGGAGAACAATGGACTATGCCATCGAGGGAAAGAAGAGGAGAGGTAAACCAAGACGATGATGGTTAGGCTAATTTTCTAATTATTTAAGCATAAGATATATAGAAGTAAACGAGGCCACAGAGCTAGTTGCAAATAGAGGATTTTGGCAGCATTCATTAAATTCACAGTGGCTTGCAAACTGAACGCTGGGAGGCATAACAGTCTATAATGATGATATATGTTGTTATTATTATTATTATTATTATTATTATTATTATTATTATTATAGCGAATGTTTTCCGTTATATTCATTCTAAAAGTACAGAAGTATGTATACACTAGCCAAGAAAACTATCTGATAAGATCCATCATTTCAGTCACGCTTACACTCGAGGACTTAAAAACTTCCAGCTGTTCATCTTTGGTGTCAGGATACCAGAATTCGGACTTGAAGTGATACGGAGGTTTATATATACGAGTTATTACATACAGGAATACAGTGATCTGATAACAGCGATGACATCAATGTGCCATGCTCATAAAATGCCATATAGTAACACTCAGCACGAAGGACTGATGTGACGAGTGAAATGAAGGCAAAAGAAACCTCTTCCCTGTCTCGGAATACGCAACAAAAATGTGACAAGTTCTTCCTGTTACCAAATGTATACTCTCCTATTTAGAACAACTTTAACCATTTCTGTTTCCTATGAAGAAAAGGTAACGCCCTTTGTTGTGAATACAATGCAAACAACTCCCTGACCGGGAACACTTGTCATGGCAGGGGAGTCAAACAATTACGGAAATGAAGTCCTGTAACACAACACACCCACATCCTGTGCAATTCTAACGTGTCTACTAATTTTCGAATAATAATAATAATAATAATAATAATAATAATAATAATAATAATAAAGTTGTAGATGACTTATAAACTTACAAACACAGTTACAACAAACGATCGATATCGTTCCAGGCAAAAATCAGGCACTACACAAATGTGATAGGTGATAAGATTTTTGAAGAGGAAAAATGATGAGCTCCACCACAATATAGAGAAAATTACAGACACAATTAAAAGACGAAGACTAAAATGTTATGATCGCCTTCACAGAACGAATAATGACAGACTAACTAGGAAGATTTGATTACATCACCAAACTAAAGCACACCACCGATTGGCTGGAAGAGATACAATGGGATCTACAAAGACTGAAGATCACAGGTGACATCATAACTAGCAGGGTGGCCTTCCCGCGACGTATCACTTCTGCGAATTTATCGCTTTTACAGTTTCGACGACAACCTCGGAGAGTGTTATCGCAGAAACAGAGGCTGACGATTAGCCGACGTATGAAGAAGTTCTGGGAAGGAAAGAAAAATACTATACCATAGACTTAGGTTCTAAGTGGTCTATAATTGGTCAAATTCGTTAATTAATAATAATAATTCTCACCATATTATAGCCTAAGTCACAATATTACAATAGATACATGCTACACGTACATTATTGCTATGAATTAATGAAAGACTAGATATCGTGCAGGGTGGTCATAAACAACGTTAGCCGGGCATATGTGCGTTAGAGGACTGGTCATACTGATAAATAATTTGAAAAAATTAATTTGATATCTCACCTGCTGAATTTAGCCAATCAGATCCCTTCGCGGGCGAATTCAAATGGGCTTAGCGAGGCGATGTTGCTAAATATGCATGTGTGTAGATGAAGATAAATTTAAAACGAACACAAAATCTAGTCCCCGAGCCAGAGGAATTAACCATACGCAGTTAATATCCTTCGCCCGGCCGGGGATCGAACCCAGGGCACTTGAACTGAAGGCCGGTAGGCTGACTATTCAGCTTAGGAGTCGGAATACGTTAGGAAAAATAATAATAAGAAGAAAAAATAAGGAGAAAAAGAAAGTAAGGTCCTTAGTTACTGTCAAGTAAGATATGCCGGATTGTCCAGGTTCATCCCGTGCTAGTTTCTTAATGCGCCAGAAGTAAATGGCACTGCGTTGCCACATTCAAATACTGTCAAATTACACTGACCGCTGCTGCGATTGAATAACGTGATGGTGAAGTTTCACCTTAATTAATCTAATTACAACACGTATAGACTCGCAGTTCGTAAAACTGCGTGCCTAAAGACTTAGATTTTAACATAGATTATGGAAGTATCTTAATTTAATTAGACCGCACCCCATGCCACTATCTTCTAAATCACTTTCACTAACACCTCTCTTCACCTCATTCCGGAGAGACTCGGGACTGGTCATAAATAGCGATAGCCATTTTACAACGTTTTATTTATGTAATCGTGTCAGAAGTCACCAGCTGTTAGGCAGAAAATAAATATAAATCTGAAACTGGTACCATAACACCTTGAAAATTAATAAACTGAAGTAAACTTATTTTAATGGCATGTGGCCCCCGAAGAGGCCTGGCGCAGGTCTTTCGAGATGTCGCCGTTTAGGCGACCTGCGCGTCTATGAAGAAGGGACCCTAACTGCGATCAATTCTAATGATGAAGACGGCACACACCCAGTCCCAAGCATTTGAAATTAATCAATGAAGGTTACAATCCCCGATCCGGCCGGGAATCGAACCCGAGACCGCTTGTACCAAAGGCCAGCACGTTAGGCATGGAGCCGGACAAAAAACTTATTAATGTTAAATGTTTAACATTCCATTGACTACTTTTAACGTTTTCGGAGACGCAAGATACCAGAATTTAGTTTCGCAGAAGTTCTTTGACGTGCCGATATTTCGGTTTTATGTCGCACCGACTCAGACAGGTCTTATGGCGATGAGAAAGAAGCACCAGTGACCTCAAGTAAGGTACAGCCCCAGAATGCCGGTAAATATACAGACACAAGGCTGACGCATTTGAGTTGTTGCTGTTGGAGACATTTTCATTCCCCACCCTGAAGGGGTGGGGCAGGCCACCTGAAGGGTTACGCCCTCCCTCTGGCTGGGAGCTTGGGCGGGATTGGGGAGATTTGTGAAAAGTAGGAGATGGGAAAAGGCGATGTGAAGAATGGGGGATGGAAAAGGAAAGGGCTCTTGGCTAAGGGGAGGCTTAGTGATATGGAGAGTTTTGTTTTTATTCGCATTTGAGCACTTACAAATACCAACAGACTCAGCTGGGATGTTACTCGCCACCTTGAGCTGAGAAGGCTAGCGTTTTACCGTCTGAGCTACTCAGTCCGAGTGAAGAAAACCATACTGTATATGTACAAATTAAATACAATATCATTGTGGCCAGTATTGTACGCGCACTTTTTAGTGATAGATGGACACCCTAGTGCTGAATCGGTCGACCTCGGTTATCTTCGAGATTCGTATTGACAACCTTTGAAACACAAACTAAGAATCGCTTATCATCGCTGTGCGACATCTGGCGTACACTTTACGTACTCGTACTGCTGTTGTTTACACAGCAAAGCCAAACTATAGAATTCATACTAGGAACAAGTTTCGCATCGAGAAATGTTATATAATATTATATATTGTGTGTGTGACACAGTTGTTAGCGTAAGATAATAAAGGTTTAGAAAATTCATATCGATCGATCATATTATCGATTCAATTCAGATTTCATTTCCATTCAGTTGGCAGTATTACCGGAACCGGCAGTACTCCCTCCTTACTCCTCAACCAGTACAAAAATCTATCACTAAAATGCGCGCTTACAATAGTTTGATATAATACAATCTTCAGGCAATGTATGAATCAGTTCCCCTGAGGTACACACCAGACTAAACTACTGTTTTCGTGAGGTACGTGAAATATGGCATTGCCAACTTAGCCTATTAGGAAGAATATTGTCCTTAATCGCTGGTGATTAATATTATTGATAGATGGTCGTGAACAAAGCCGTTTAACATTTGAAACTAGCAGTACCAAATATATAATCAAAAACCCTTTCATTCCGTACTGTCGTACTTTCAAAGATATGACTGTTTTTACTACGGTGTAGATCTACCTTGATCGCGTTTATGTCTCATCTTCAACATTTCACTAACATATTCATAAGACTTTCAGAAACTGAGAATAACATAATTGATTATATATATAAGGCATATAGTCATGTAAATATTGGACAAAAATGAAAACTAACCTATTAGTAATAAAATTACGTCCTACACCATTGCATAATGGGAAAATAGCCTACTGTGTGTAAGGCAAGTCCCTCCGCAATGAAGTGAGGGCAGCTTTAATTTGACAACGCAACGCGCCTTTCTTCGAAAGGTACCGTGCAGTTAGTAAGAATCTTATACATTATCTAAATGACATCACTGACGACAAGCAATAACTATGTGTAAAATAATAAATAAAATACACAATCAGTGACAATGAATGTGTTATAACTCACGCTAAATACAGCAGGTGCCAGAATTGCTGTCGTCAGTGTTCAATCGCATGCGTATAAGTGGAGTTTCTCACTACGGTCGTATTTACGATCCACATAGACATGGAGGCCTGTTGCATTAATTTCCGTAATGATTTACTGCGGGTTCTGAACATTGCATCGCAGTATTCATCGACTTTTTCCTCTATAAAACTCACAGTTCCAGTATTGGATAATAGGGTTTGGTAAAGATATTAAAGAGTTTGAGAATTAAATAAGGCACATAGTCTTAGGAGTCAAATAACACAAGCTGCTAAATCCTGGGTCGTAAAAGTTCTACATCCATACGACAAAGGGTAATGATCGTTTCTCAAAGAGCGCAAAGCATTTTCACCTCGGTTAGTTTGGTCAACGGCATTAGGATGCAGAAGGCAACGGGAAACCACTGCATTAAAGATCCTGAGAGATATTCCAATAAATCCACATGGCATGACTGCAACGTCAAGATCGGAGCTGGTCGTGTGGATCGTCTACCTCCGTTTGGAGACGACGTCTTAAGAAGAAGTTTAATCTCTACCGTTATGATAAACGTACATAGTACTCCTCGTACTTTGTAATTATTTTCGCTACACTCCATTCATGGAACTCCTGTGGCTAGAGTTTCAGTATATTGGTACAGTGGAAATTCCTGCCCCTCATGCCATCAGCCCTGAGGCTGGCTGGATCCTCAAACAGCACAATCAAAGGTTATGCGATTAGAAATCGCAAAAGCCGATGTTTTGCGTTTTAGGCAAGATGAACAGTGAGGTAGTTAGACATTGCTTTCCTCACTGAACCAGAAAGTGATATTGCAGCACGACTGATCCTATGGCATCCAGGTGTACTAATAGTGCTCTAAACGTTAACACTTAGTTCCACTCATGCTTATGAAGGTGTCACACTGTCACAGAGACTGTAGGCTACATTTACTCTGGCTTGAGACAGGAGCCAGATGCAAAAATGCTGCATCCATTAAAAAATATCAACAGATGGAACAGTGGAAATACCTAGATTTGAAGTAATCTCACGTGTAGTTTGTTTTAGTGTTGTCACACGGTTATCGTGACTCACTTTATTTTTATTTTTTAAATTATTTTATAAAGTCACTTCACATCATTCTCTGAAAGGCACACAGATCTTCCATTCGACAACGCTCGAATATTTATCATTCAAGCTAACGTCAA
This sequence comes from Anabrus simplex, assembly GCF_040414725.1. Lineage (NCBI taxonomy): Eukaryota > Metazoa > Arthropoda > Insecta > Orthoptera > Tettigoniidae > Anabrus > Anabrus simplex. Next base: position 470,247,588 of record NC_090265.1, on the reverse strand, counting down.
CTGTCGTACTTTCAAAGATATGATTTTTTTTACTACGGTGTAGACTTACCTTGATCGCGTTTATGTCTCATCTTCAACATTATTGATGGAACAATTTCGCTTGCCTTGATTTACTGGAAAAGTGTTTTTTTCAAAAATTATTATTATTATTATTATTATTATTATTATTATTATTATTATTATTATCATCATTATCATTATCCATTCACATCACCCATGTCATTGCTTCTTTGCCACCGACTTCTCTGCTAATTATTGGAACACACAAAAGGGTCAGGTGATGGATTTAATCTGAGTAATGTGGCCAGGGTGTGGCTGCTAATACGCTGAGAATACACCTTCATTGAGGGAAGGGAAAGTTATATAATGTGATGTTCATCCTAGCGTGTAAGAGGAAGGATCGCTTGTACGGAACATAGGTAGAATACTGGGTGGGCAGGATATATTACTGAACAGAGACAGGATATAGGTTTTTCGTCTCCTGTCTTTGAAGTTATTCTAGCGGAAAGATACATACTCTCAGCCATAATTATTTGAATTATTATTGCTGTTTATTTTTGAAACCAAGTGCAATTTCGATAATGTATGCATGTGGGTCAAATGTGTCTGATATCCTGCACTATTGTGAAGACTTTAGTTGCGTGAATAACTATAATTATTTATGGATAGGTGTCCTAGGAGATGAAATAAGCTATTCTATACCTTCCGAAAGTGAAATAGATGACAAGGAAATTCACTCTTAGTATCACCGCCGGAGATCACTGCGGCCCGGGGTCGAAACTATCAAGTCGATTTCTCGTTTTAGTCATGGAGTGTGTCTTAAAGTCTTAAATCGTTCCGACTTAAACGATGGGCAGCGGTGTACAAATGGATTCGGATGTAATTATTATTTCTTATTTTTGTATCAAATTATTATTCTTAGGCCTATCATCTTTCTTCTCTGCTGGAGAACTAGCGAACTTTTGTTTTATTCCGATACTGCCGGCTTTGAGACATCCAAAGCCTGGCGAGTTGTCCTAGTTTGGCCTTTGCTTTTCATGGCCCTCTTCCTTGAACTCTAAGGTGTCCTCAGTATTTGATACGGTACTTCAGTCCACCTTTCTTGGAATCTTTGGCTTAGGATAATATGTAATTCAAGTATCTTCATCAAGTACACTGACTGACAGAGCAAATGCAACACCAAGGAGTGGTCAGAACTTTATGCCAATTGCAGGGTAGACTGACGTCACTGAGGTATGCTCATGATGTGAAATGCGCCGCTGTGCTGCGCACGTAGCGAACGATAAATGGGACACGGCGTTGGCGAATGGCCCACTTCATACCGTGATTTCTCAGCCGACAGTCATTGTAGAACGTGTTGTCGTGTGCCACAGGACATGTGTATAGCTAAGAATGCCAGGCCGCCGTCAACGGAGGCATTTCCAGCAGACAGACGACTTTACGAGGGGTATGGTGATCGGGCTGAGAAGGGCAGCTTGGTCGCTTCGTCAAATCGCAGCCGATACCCATAGGGATGTGTCCACGGTGCAGCGCCTGTGGCGAAGATGGTTGGCGCAGGGACATGTGGCACGTGCGAGGGGTCCAGGCGCAGCCCGAGTGACGTCAGCACGCGAGGATCGGCGCATCCGCCGCCAAGCGGTGGCAGCCCCGCACGCCACGTCAACCGCCATTCTTCAGCATGTGCAAGACACCCTGGCTGTTCCAATATCGACCAGAACAATTTCCCGTCGATTGGTTGAAGGAGACCTGCACTCCCGGCGTCCGCTCAGAAGACTACCATTGACTCCACAGCATAGACGTGCACGCCTGGCATGGTGCCGGGCTAGAGCGACTTGGATGAGGGAATGGCGGAACGTCGTGTTCTCCGATGAGTCACGCTTCTGTTCTGTCAGTGATAGTCACCGCAGACGAGTGTGGCGTCGACGTGGAGAAAGGTCAAATCCGGCAGTAACTGTGGAGCGCCCTACCGCTAGACAACGCGGCATCATGGTTTGGGGCGCTATTGCGTATGATTCCACGTCACCTCTAGTGCGTATTCAAGGCACGTTAAATGCCCACCGCTACGTGCAGCATGTGCTGCGGCCGGTGGCACTCCTGTACCTTCAGGGGCTGCCCAATGCTCTGTTTCAGCAGGATAATGCCCGCCCACACACTGCTCGCATCTCCCAACAGGCTCTACGAGGTGTGCAGATGCTTCCGTGGCCAGCGTACTCTCCGGATCTCTCACCAATCGAACACGTGTGGGATCTCATTGGACGCCGTTTGCAAACTCTGCCCCAGCCTCGTACGGACGACCAACTGTGGCAAATGGTTGACAGAGAATGGAGAACCATTCCTCAGGACACCATCCGCACTCTTATTGACTCTGTACCTCGACGTGTTTCTGCGTGCATCGCCGCTCGCGGTGGTCCTACATCCTATTGAGTCGATGCCGTGCGCATTGTGTAACCTGCATATCGGTTTGAAATAAACATCAATTATTCGTCCGTGCCGTCTCTGTTTTTTCCCCAACTTTCATCCCTTTCGAACCACTCCTTCTTGGTGTTGCATTTGCTCTGTCAGTCAGTGTACATGTGATATAATAATAATAATAATAATAATAATAATAATAATAATAATAATAATAATAATGTCTTATGTCCCAATAACTACTTTTATGGTTTTTGGAGACGCCAAGGTGCCGGAATTTCGTCCCTCGGGAGTTCTACATGCCAGTAAATCTACCAACACGAGGCTGGCGTATATGAGCACCGGCCACATAACTTTCATTACGTGTATATGTTTGGAGTCATCAGCCTAGAGGCTGGATGGATCCGTGGCATACCACCGCAGGTAATCTGATAATAAGAACCCAACACTGAAAGAAAATTCTGAAGAAGGGAGTTCGCGCAAATTGCAGTCGCGCTTGCAGGAAGGTTGTGGTACATGTGAGCCTGCATGATGTGTAGATAACATAATATGGTTGGAGCGACATAGTAAACAGATACGGTGTGAACTGAAGATTGTTTATGAAAATGTGATAGGCCTATTTCATCCGCTTCAGCATGGACTTGAACTGACAAAAATATAGTACATCGAGTGGATGAAGGTACGGTATGCATCCAGGAGGGACAATCTTGAACGTATACACCATGTCGTTAGGTTTGATGACCTATTTTCATTCCGTACTGATATGAGCCGAACGAATCAACCAGACATCAACTAGTCATCTTGAAAAGCTATCTGAACCAGATTTAAGGATTTCAGCATGTGTTGTGATACTCGCGCTTCAAAATGATCTTTTGGTTCTTGATAATCACCAGCTAGAGTTGTGCAAAACGACGTGGAGACTTGTTCAAACCCATTTATAACAGACTAGCTGATGTACCCGTAGTTCGCTACGGAATTCTACATTGTACACAGAATTTTAGGTTAGGTAGTGTATACGCTGTGAGCAAGATTGCATTAAATTGCATATCTCTTAACATTACCCTAGAAACGCGACGAGGAAACCACCAAAAGTCTTTACTCGTTTGAAGGCCGGGTTAGGGAATTTTCATTGTAATGGCAGGCCCGCTTGCATACCGTCAGTCACAAACAGGTTGGGGAGTTTTCATTACAATGGCAGACATTCACCCTCCACCTGCCGTTTTACATCCTCAGAAAGACTGTCTTAGTGGTTTTCCCAACTGAAATGAACATAGGCCATACAATGACGTCAGTATGAATGGCGCGATTAAAAGCAATGAAATACTCGGTCAAATGAAAAACTACACATTTTCCCACTTTTAACGAACAGTACTACGCTGCCGATCTAACAGTACAAAGTTCCAGAGCTGGAATGACCAAGCCGCAGACAGCGGTGATCCGTGAACACTCTTTGCCTTTTTTCGAAGGGGGTTGGGGGTCGAATAGTGGAGAGTCCCAAGGCATAAACTATGCCCTTTTACTAATCTGTTTCCTAGGAGTACCCGATGAGTCGGAAAATCACAATTCACTACACTGGCAGCAGAAAAATCTATCTGACTTAGAGGCAAATTCTTCCCTCTTCACTGCTAATTTGGAATAAAATGAATGTAGAATTTAATAAAAGTTAAGAGGAAAAAGCTTTTCTTAAGAAACGGATCTTTTCAGGGTTGAATTTTGAGTTATTTAGTGAATTGTGGTGCTATAATTTGGAATAGGCCTAAAGAGTAATTCTAGACCAAGCCATACTACTACTACTACTACTACTACTACTACTACTACTACTACTACTACTACTACTACTACTAAGTGAGCTCTGCCTTTGGCCTTTGCTCATTCAAAACAGCACGAATAGCTGGAGTACTATGATGAACCAGTGTGTTACGTACCAGTAGTATCAGAAAATGTATGAACCAGAGGAATGACATACTAAAGAAGTTTTCTAACTCCTCAGTTATTTCTCGCCAGTATTCAGCCAGGCTGTTATACTCGGTACGCAGCAGTAATCCCATCTATCGGAGTTGAGTGGCAGCATAAAAGACAAAGAACATCACAACAAACAATGGTCAATGTAATGTTATTGTTGAGCAATGTTATACGCTTCCGATATTGTACGCCTTCATACTTAGTTTTCTTCCGACTCTCAAATACCACTCTAATCATAGTCGGTACGGTAAAATTGAATAAAACATAAATGATTGGAAATTGTATTCTCTATAACTTTTGTTATGTAGTACTTATCGACAGGACCACTAATAATATAAATATTTGAGAATGGTATTAGTCCTTCCCCTAAACAACTATTCACTCATCGTGAATAAAATTATTTATAGCCTAAATTGTACAGTAGTCGCTCATCCCCCGACTTTACATACCGATTTTCATTAAATTCTCTTCAGCCGTTTTCTTGTGATGCGTGTACATACATGCTAACAGACAGACAGACAGACAGACAGACAGACAGACAGACAGACAGACAGACAGACAGACATTACGGAAAAGTAAAAAGTGCATTTCCTTGTTACTGTGGACACGACTGATAGAGAAATATAATTCTTTTCAAATTCTGAGCAATGTACGAACAAAACTCCTATCCATATATATAAAATGAGAGTTTTGTCTGTACATTGCTCAGAATTTGAAAATTATATTTCTGTATCGATCATGTCCACAATAACAAGGAAATGCACGTTTTACTTTTCCGTAATTTCTGTCTGCCTGTATGTATGTACACGCACCACGAGAAAACGGGTGAAGAGAATTTAATAAAAATCGGTACGTAAAGTCGGGGGATGAGCCACTAAAATTTACACATATAAAATAAGAGTTTTGTCTGTACATTTCTCAGAATTTAAAAAGAATGGTATTTCTATATAGGTCGTGTCCACAGTAACAAGGAAATGCACTTTTTACTTTTCCGTAGTTTCTGTCTGTCTGTCTGTCTGTCTGTCTGTCTGTACACGCATCACGAGAAAACGGCTGAGGTGAATTTAATGAAAATCGTTATGTAAAGTCGGGGAATGAACCACTACAATCTAGGCTATAAATCATTTTATTCACGCTGAGGGAAATGGTAGTTTAGGGGAAGGCCTAAAATTTAATTCTTAAATAGTTGTGTTATTCGTGGTCCTATGGATAAATACTGCATAACGAAAGTTATATAGAATTAAGTTTCCGATCATTTATGTTGGATACATTTTTACCGTAGCGGCTGTGATAACAGAGATATTCATGAATTTGTATTTTTGTTGCCAAGTCCATATCAACGTCGAGCCACGAGAAAATGGGTAAACAGAATTTAATGAAAATCGGTATACAGAGTCGGGGAATAAGAAACTACAGTGTTAGCTATAAATAATCGTGTTCACCCCGGATAAAATGGTAGTTTAGGGAAAGGCGCCTAAAATTTAATTCTTAAATACCTATGTTATTGGACCTATTGAAAAGTACTACATAACACAATTTATAGAGGATACAATTTCCGATCATTTATGCTTTATACAGTTTTACCGTACTGACTATGATAAGAGAATCGGAAGAAAGCTAAATATGAAGGCCTACAATATCGAAAGCTCATAAAATTGATCAACAATAACATTACGTTAACCATTGTTTGTTGTGGTGTTCTTTGTCTCTTATGCTGACACTCATCTATCGCCGATAAATGGGATTACTGTTGCGTACCGAGTATAACAACCTGCCTGAATACTGTCGGGAAACAGCAGGAGAGTTAGATAGCTTCCGTCTCTAGCATACCATTCCTCTGGTTCATATATTTTCTGATACTGCTGGTATGTAACACGCTGGTTCATCATAGTATTCCAGCTATTCGATCCCTACTCTGTCCGCCCCATGGCTAAATGGTTAACGTGCTGGACTTCAGTCACAGGGGTCCCGGTTTTGATTCCCGGCAGGGTCGGGAATTTTAACCAACATTGGTTAAATTCGCTGGCACGGGGGCTGGGTGTATGTGTAGTCTTCATCAGAATTGCATCCTCATCACGACGCGCAGGTCGCCTACGGTTGTCAAATCAAAAGACCTGCATCTGGTGAGCCGAACATGTCCTCGGTCACTCCCGGCACTAAAAGCCATACGTCATTTCATTTTTTCATCCCTACTCTGACGCGCTGATTGGATTGATCAGTGTGCACAATGAATGGAGTAATGGCAGAGACTAACTTATGACCTGGTCTAGAATTACAATTTCGGCTGATTCCAAATTATACCTACACAATTCACTAAGTAACTCAAAATTCAACCCTGAAATGAGATGTTTTCTTAAGTAAAGCTTCTTTCTCTTCACTTTTATTAAATTCTACATTCATTTTATTTCAAATTAGCAGCCACGAGGGGATTTCTCCTCTGGTTTGGAGGAAAAATTTACCTCCAAGTCAGATAGATTTTCCCCTGCCCGTGTAGTGAACTGAGATTTTCCAACTCATCAGGTACTCCTAGGAAACATAGAGTAAAAGGGCATAGTTTTAGCCCTGAGACTTTCCACTATTCGCCCTCCCCCCCTTCGCCCCTCCCGAAAATAAAAGAGAGTTCACGGCTGTCTGCGACCAGGTCATTCCAGCCCTGGAACTTGGACTGTTAGATCGGCAGTGTACTACTGTTCGTTAAAAGTGAGAAAATGTTTGGCTTTTCCTTTGACCGAGTATTTCATATGATAGCATTGCTTTTAATCGCGACATTCCTACTGAATTCATTGCAAGGACCTATGTTGATTTCTGTTGGAAAATCCAGTGAGGCAGTCTTTCTGAGGATGTAAAGAGGAAGGTGGAGGTATGTAGTTTATTACAATCTTACTCACAACGTGTACACTACGTAACCTAGGATTCTGTATACAATGTAGAATTCCGTAGCGAAGCACGGGTACATCAGCTAGTCTAGGATGTAAACCATTCAATTTTACGCTGAGTGAAATTGTAGTTTTGGGGAAGCCTAAAATGTAATTCTCAAATATTTTATTAGTGGCCCTATCGATAAATGGTACATGACTAAAGTTATATACAATTAAATTTCCGATCACTTTTGTCATATATTTTAGCTTACCAGCTGTGATAACACAGATATTCATGAATTAGCACTTTTGTTGCGAAGTCCATATAAACGCCGAGCCACGAGAAAATGGGTAAACAGAATTTAATAAAAATCGGTATGTAGAGTCGGGGAATAAGAAACTGCAGTCTAAGCTATAAACAATCTTATTTACCCGGTATGAAATGGTAGTTCAGAGAAAGGTGCCTTAAATTTAATTTTTAAATACTGTATCTGTGTTATTGGTCCTATCGGAAAGTACTATATAGCAAAAGTTATAGAGAATACAATTTCCGATCATATATGTTTTATTCAGTTTTACCTTACTGACTATGATAAACGTGGCATAACGGAGTTGGAAGAAAACTAAATGTGAAGGCCTACAATATCAAAAGCGCATAACATTGTTCAACAGTAACATTAAACAATCCTCACACGCCCTGCATGCCTTTATTAATACAGAGGAAAGTGGTTATACTATTAGCGAGAAACCGTCAGTTGTTCTTTATCATCCTGTGTCGGTAAAACACATCAGTATCATCACTCTTAGGCTTGTAAATAAACATAATCAGCTCATTAATTTAGATCGGCACACGTACATAGCTTACAAACATAATCTTAAACCTTTAAATATTAAAACACGGTGTACATTCCGGAGACATATTACATGTTTGCAAACACTCAACGAGTTAAGAGATACCCATAAGTAGATACTCCAAGAATTAGGTTATACTCTGCTACAAAAAATGGAAGAAATGCTAGACATTATGAACACAGTAGAAACTCATGAAAGTGCAGTACGAAGTTAGCTTCATTCTTAACAGCCTTTTTACGTTTAGACTGAATAACAATGATGAAATTCGCTTTATCATTAATCAGAAAGATGTATACACCCTACCACACGAAAGATGAGTGTTGTCCAGGACCTTATGCCAAGATCACTCAACCTTGTGGAGAACTGGTGTCGGGAAGAACAACTATCAATCAACACAAACAAGATATCTCTGGTCCCTTTTACAAGAAGGAGAAAATTAGATGGAAAGAGATCACTGAAGCTCTTGGGGCAAGATATATATGTATATGGAAGAATAGGCACTGCACCTAGGTGTAGTGTTAGATAAAAATCTAACCTGGAATCTACATATAGAAAGGAACATAACCCGGACCAAGAACTTGCTGTATGCATGTAAAAAAGCCGTTGGTAAGACATGAGGCCGAAGACCATCAATGATAATGTGATAATGGGGATATACCGTTAATGGCCTATGCTGAAATCATCTGGTGGCAGAAAGTAAGTCAAGGAAAAGTCGGCGGTAGATTGGATAGCCTACAGAGAATGGCATGCATAGCCATAACTGGGGCTATGAGAACTACGTCGACAGAAGCCTTGAATACTTTACTAGACCTCCCATCACTATGCAATTTCATAAATGGAAAGGCTAGAATGAGTTCATATAGCTTGGCACAATCAGAGTGCTGGAATGCACAAAGACCCAATCTAGGACACTGTAAAATTAACAGAGTAATAACAGAAGAAGTTCTACACATGCCTTCTGATCATATGATATCGTTTGAGACCCAGATAATAAAAAAGAAGACTGGGATATCAACAAATGGAATACTGAAAAGGAAGATATAGTGTGGTGGACTGATGTCTCAAAGACTGTAGATGGCACAGGAGGAGGGATCAACGGGGGAAGACCTCAGAGATCAATCCAGATGAGCCTGGGCAGACAAACTACAGTCTTTCAAGCTGAAATAACCTGTCTTGGAGAAAATCTGAAAATGAACTATAGGAATAAGAACATTTTCATTTTTACGGACAGCCAAGCGACCATTAAGGCACTAGAGGTAGTCCGGATAATATCCAGAATTGTCTGGTATTGCCACTCACTTCACGAAGCTCTCAAAGTACAACATTGTCAAAGTAATATGTGTACCATGGTATGCAGGTATAGAAGGAAATGAAAAGACAGATAAACTGGCCAGGAAAGTGAAAGAAACACATTTTGCAGGCCCAGAACCTGTATGCGGGATTTCCTATGGATAAGCCCGATACTACATAGGAAAATGGGTACAAAAGAAACAAATGGAAAACTGGAAAAATACTCCAGGATGCAGGCTTGCAAAGGAACTGATAAAAGGACCAAACAAGAAGCATACTAAAGAACTGTTGAAACTCAGCAGAGAAAATATAAGATGGGTAGTAAGACTGTTGACAGGACACTACCATCTGTAAAAACACCTACATAGAATTGGAGTAATAAGAGACAACATATGTAGGAAATGCCATGAAGCAGAGGAATCAGCTGAACACATACTTTTTGAATGTGAGGCGCTAAGTAGAATCAGACTCTCCACTCTAGGACTACCAGGTGAAGAGAGCGAAAGAATCCAAGAAGACCCAGTAAAAATAACCTGCTGCTTTTTGAAGGGAGCAGGTATATCTAGGTGGAAATGAAGGAAAAACATGGTAGCAAAAGATCATAGAGGTCAACGCTAATTAGGAACTAATATTTAGAGGCCGATGAAGAAAAGAAGAAGAAGGAGAAAAGTCAGGTGGAAGTTGACCTAGCACTTCTCAACTAAACAACCATGGTCTAGCTTTTCTCTTTTCTGAAGCGCGATATGAAGTAAATAATGTGGAAATTTATAGATCGAAAAATGTTGGTATTACAAGTGCAATGAAACACTAACCTTCTTTTAGTGTTGAAGAAAGTAATCTTTTACGGATGGCAGGGTGGTGTCCAAAAGCTACTAACAACTGGACGATTAATAAGGACGGAACTTTTACAGGTATGTTATCATTGAAACATATTATTGGCTTCGCAGAAGACTTTAGACGAATTATAATCAACGCAAAACAAGAGCTAATTCTGATCCGTGATCGAAGTGATTACAATTCTCTTAAATCATCAGAAACACCAGTAGACTCGAAAATTACACTTCATCGTATATTGTGAAGGGTTCCACATGTAACATTATCTGTACGAGAAAAACTTCGATTGCTCAAGTTTGTAGAAAATGATACACCATTACCTATACGTTTTCAAAGTTGCGAGCTGCATGAATATCCAGTGTTACGACCTACAAACAGGCATAGCTGGGCTGTTAAAACGTCTCGTTAAAAAAAAGCATTTGTATATTATTTTTGGATTTCAAACCCATCGTAAATTCAACCATGAAAAAGCTCACAGTTTGATCACTATAATTAAGAATTATTAGACTATATCTCAACGGAATTACGTATCGCTACGAAAACATGGATATTAATTTGGAGAAAAATAAATTTAGGTTGCTCTATGACATGTTTTGTAAATTCCAATCATCGTATTATCAGAACGAAGATCGTCCGCTATTTTCGGCTGAAGAATTTAATAATAAAGCACCAGTTGTACTTAAAGACTGCTCTTATCATGAAGAATCCATAAAAGAATGTGTTGACATTCGTTTAGAATTTGAAACATCTGAAAACATTCTTACTAACACAAAGACCTATTGTCTTATTATTCATATGAGTGATGTTCCTTACCATCCGCTTACGAATATTGTTACGAGACTATAAATAAGGATAATATTATTGAAATTTATTTCCAATTAAAGAAATGTGTTGATCAAATTAAAGCTGCTAACTTTTTATTTTAATGGTTTAATTCCATTAACATTTCTCCATTTATATAGTTTAAAATAAAACAATACATTTTCATTGTATATCATAAACGTTAGTGTGTGCTTCTACATCGTACACTATGGAACAGAAAGAAGAAAAAGGCTACACGGTTACAGACAATCTTCTAGATAACAAACAAAACTGTGAATGTGCATGCTGTTCGCCTGCTAATACGCAACATCTTATTTATCTCACACAAGTAAGTGAGGCTATAAACATAGAACTACGTTGTATATCAGATGCCAAAATATCTGATTCAATGTTTACCACCAGGTTTCTTATCTACGTACGCTGCTCCTTTCATAGATGCTTTTTGGAACATCCTTCCTCTCCACAATAAGATGTCAATCGATGTAGCTTTATGCAGACCCCCGTCAACGTCATTACAAGCATCGAGGTTAAAATGGTTCGGATGATTGGGATGGACTTCATCCGAAGAATGAAAACTGTACACAGTGTATGGATGAACTTTTTCCCTTCATTACAGTACATGATAATGATTCAGAAAGGAAGAAAACACATGAATAACAACAAGGTAAGAAATGCGTTAACTTCTTTGTAAAAGCATAACATACATAGTACAATATACTTTAAAAACTTTCACAAACAATACATGTTTTCTTTAATTTGAATGTTGCAGGGGGCATTACAATTTCGCAAGTATGCTACCTCTACGCAGTAAGCTGTTAAGGAGTACATCAACCTTGTCGGCAGCATAACCAAGACTGTTGTATAACCGGTAGTAGTTTGTTTAATTTTGTAAATAATTATACAATAAATATTTCATTGAATTCAAAATGTTCTACTTATTGCATTTCCTTTGTCAACTTACACCTATCGAAAATAATCACACTCATACCATCTATAAAGGCTTGAGTTTACTAGAGAGTAACCTTGATAATGAACAAGTCTAAACATGCATAACCATGTCGACGTGATCCCTGCATGTTAAAACAGAATGATGTTAGTATGGCACATGCTCAGTCCCGTCGGAGACAGTCTGTCGGACGGGGGAGGTGGGTAAAGCCTTAAGCATAAGATCACGTCGTCATGGTTATGCATGTTTAGACTTGTTCGTCACTGTCGGATGGAGACATAATGCCATAAGCTGACCTCTTTTAAAATCACTCACGCTCTAACGTCACGTTATTTGTCCGGCGGATGGAGACGTTAAGCCTTAAGCAGAGTAAAACTGGGCTAGACCCCACACCAAAATAGTGTCTGCGAAGATAGGCCCCCTTCAAAATTGCGTCTGTATCTGTCGGATGGAAACATAAAGCCTTAAGCTAAAATCACAAACGGCGACTGTGTAGTTATGCCCCTCTAAAATGGCAACGGGAAGGACATCTGTCCGTAAAACTGATCCCTGTGTAGTTAGGCTCCTCCAAAATGGCGACGAGAAGGGCATCTGACGGTAAAACAGCGCCAAGATGGCGACGATGTAGTTAGGCTCCTCCAAAATGACGAGAAGGGCATCTGTCCGTAAAAACTAGACCCAAGATGGCGACGGTGTAGTTAGGCCCCTCCAAAATGGGAATGGGAAGGGCATCTAACCGTAAAACTGGGTTCTATGTAGTTAGGCCCTCCAAGTTGGCGACGAGAAGGGCATCTAGCTGTAAAACTAGGTTAGACCATATGTGCCCCCTCTGGTGGGACAATGAAAATGGCGATGGGAGGGTCATCTTACCGTGAAACTGTGCCCTGTGTAGTTAGGCCCTCCAAAATTGCGACGGGAAGGGCATCTAACCGTAAAACTGGGCCCTGTGTAGTTAAGCCCTCCAAGATGGTGACGAGAAAGACATCCTGCCGTAAAACTAGGTTAGGCCATATGTGCCCCTCTGGTGGGAGAATCAGAATGGCGACGGGAAGGTCATCTGACCGTAAAACTGTGCCCTGTGTTGTTAGGCCCCTCCAAAATGGCGACGACAAGGGCATCTGACCGTAAAATTATGCCCTGTATAGTTAAGCCCTTCCACGATGTTCGGCTTGCTCTCTTACGCGAATCCGCATTGTCCTACGACTCAAAATGGCGTCATGAGAATCCTCATTGCCCTACTACTCAACATGGCGTCGGGAAGGGCATCTGGCTGTAAAAGTGAGGTTAGGCCCCTCCATTAGGGTAGGCTTGCTCTCTTACGCGAATCCGCATTGCCCTACTACTCAGATGGCGCCGCGAATATCCCCATTGCCCTACTACTCAAGATTGCGTCGGAAAGGGCATCTGGCCGTAAAAGTAAGGTTAGGCCCCTCTATGAAGCTAGGCTTGCTCTCTTACGCGAATCCACATTGCCCAACTACTTAAGATGGCGTCGCGAAAATCCCCATTGCGCTACTACTCAAGATGGCGTCTGGAAGGGCATCTAACCGTAAAAGTGAGGTTAGGCCCCTCCATTAATTTAGGCTTGCTCTCTTACGCGAATCCACATTGTCCAACTACTTAAGATGGCGTCGCGAAAATTCCCATTGCCCTACTACTCAAGATGGCGCCGGGAAGGGCATCTAGCTATAAGTGAGGTTTGGCCCTCCAAGATGGCGTCTGTGAGGTTAGGCTTGCTCTCTTATGCAAAATCCGCGAATCAACATTGCACAACTACTATACTAGGGGTCAAGGACCTCGGTTCACAGCCGACATAGTTACACTACTAGGGTCAATGATTTCGTGGGAAAATGATGATTCAGCTCCCATTGTTTTAGAACCCGCCTTGCTCTACTAATCTCGCTGCTGCCATGTATGTTACTTTTAACTTGTGATTACGATATTCTGAGTCCGCCCAGCTTTCACTCCCGTACAGAAAAAGTCGGTCTGAAAACAGAGAGATGTAAAGATAATTTCGTATGATAATCTGGCAGCCGCTTGTTTGCTGATTGACGCTGATTCTTCCGTACAGAACTCCGCTCTGTTTTAGTGCCAACAAGAGTACATCATTTCATGCATGTTTTTAAGGATTCAGTTATTAGAGGTGTAGAACTAAACATCGGGTACATTCTGCTGTGATATGTTTCAAGATATTGACCTGAAAATATAATATTTTGGAAATCATTTTAAAATGATGTAATAGTTTAAAATGAGATGGTGCCTCTTCACTTCTCGCTCAATCGCGGCAAAATCTGGAACATTTTATGCAACATTATTTCTCAACTACTTGAACTGGGATTATTTCAATTCCTACAAGTACAGCATGTGCTTAGTATAATTATTTTTCAGATTGTCCCGAGTGCAATGTATTATGGTTCGAATGTTAAATTATGCCCCACTATTGCTTTTCAAAATAATAAGCTATGAAATGATTGGTCTGGTACAACATTTACCTTATGTTTGCTGATCGGTCCAAGTCGAACCGAGTCTAAACCATTTTATGCAGACCTCTAGTTTGAACCCACGATCTTCGTATTCAGAGACCAACACGCTACCACTTGTTACTAGCCCAAGTCAAGGCTTGGAAGTGGAAGCCTCGCCCACACATGCTAGAGAGGCATCCAAGGGTGATACGGTGGTTCAGGTGAAGTGGGGCTGGTGATTGAGGTGAAGGCTCACTGCGGGGTGCTGGAACCAACACATCACTTTGATCTAAGTCGCCTAGACGAGTCACGGGTTGGGAAAGGGGCGATCCCAACCTAGAGGGAAAGTCATGGCTGTGAACTCAGTCATGATGCCAAGTGGAGACCACGTGAGTAGGCCTACTGAAGCGGGAACAAACCTGTCTAGGTTCGGGCCAGGGGCGGACCGCTGGATGGACGGCTGAGGGGCGTGGTCTCTGCTACGGAGAGCCTGAGTTGCGGGAGGACAATGTCTGGCTGTATGCCTCAACACCGATGGTGAGAATGACGCTCAGGACCCTAGAAGGGGCAAACACCCTATGATTGGTTGAAATATGGATGCTTATAAAGAACTAGTTTCAAAAACTTCGACATCAAGGGAAGCCATGGTAGCTCCAGTAGAGGAGATCCCGGAGCAAGCCAAAGATGATAAAATGGAGACAGAAGTCCCAATTGGACGGGCTGTCGCCGACTCAAAACAAGAAATGGCAGCAGAAGCTCCAGTGGAGGAGACTACTACCACAAGCAAACCAGGAACGTCCCTAGAGACAGAACTGAAGATTTCTGCATCGAAAATCAACAGATTTCATATCTACAGACCACCTCACAACAGTGCATATTGCAAGGAAACAAAAAGAGAGCGAGGAAGAAAGCCAAAATAGCGGCTGGAACTTGGACAGAGAAGAAGCCAAGGAACATGGATCGACGAGAGGCTATACCTCCGAAAACGTCCAAAAGGCCAAGGGCGGGGGATAGTACGCCATCAAGTTGGGCTACAAAACCGCCCGCCAAAAAACAGAAAGAAGAGATGGTCATGTCCTTTTCGGAAAGACTAACTTTAATCAAGATAGCAATAATACCTAAAACCTTTCCAGGCGGGAAACTGAAGGAGGAAGACGTGAAGGAACTTTCATCTGCTCTGATAGCGCAAATTAAACCGCTGTCGGACGGATGCCTTCCAGGCTTCCTCGAGTCTCCATGGCTGGAAAGTGGAACATTGGTACTGATCTGTGCAAATCCAGAAACTAAAAGCTGGGTGGAACAGACAGTGGCCAATTGCAACCCTTTGAAAGGGGAGAATTTGGAGGTGGCAGAAGCCAATAAGGTGCTGAATACTACAAAAGTCATCACCAAGTTTCATCCTCCATTTGACAAGTTGAAGGTTGATGATGTGCTTGTCAGCATTCATCAGCATGACACCGATGAAAGAGTGGAGAGTGCTGAATGCAACAACTACTGATGACACAGGAAGGACACTTGTTTTGGCCCTTAATGAAAGAGATTTTGAAGAGCTCAAGAAGCGAGGCCTTAAGGCCAAGCTTGGACTTGGGCAGATCAGATTTAAAGTAATTGATGAAAAAACAAAACCTAGTATTGGCAAGGATGGTACTGAAAGTTCTACAGGCCAAACTACAACATAAAAATCAGCTGTTGCCAAGTTCTTCAGAAAGTTCAAGTCCGAGTCTATCGATGTGGCTCTTATACAAGAGCTATGGTTAGTTAAGGGCAGAGTGGCAGGGCTGGCGGAATGTGGAGGTAAGCTAATCTACGATACTACATCTAATATGCCTAGAACCTGTTTACTTGTGAGCAGAAAGCTAAAATGCCTTCTGTTGCAGGAACATTGTACAAAGGACTTAGTGGCGGCCAAGATAACACTTGGAAATTGGGAAGGTCCCAAAGAAATAACCATAGGCTCTGCACACTTTCCATATGACTCAACTAATCTGCCCCTATCAGGAGAAATTGAGAACCTAATTTACAACGCAAAGAGGAAAGAGGAAATCTTGGAGCAGATGCGAATTCACACCACACGGCATGGGGCAGCACGAACTGCAATGCAAGAGGTGAGTCTTTACTAGAGTTTGTTACTGGAACTGTGTTGACGATACTAAACCTAGGAATCAATCCTACATTTATAAATAAAAATCTTAGGGAGGTAATAGACGTTACATTAAGCACTACGAATATTGCAAACTTTATTAAAGACTGGAAAATGCTGGATGAACCATAATTGGCAGACCACCAGAACATCCAATATGCAATAGATGCGAGACTATGTGGGACTGAGATATACAGAGACCCAACAAGAACTAACTGGGATGGATACAGAGAAGTTCTAGGGAAGGCTGTACAAAAAATTCCAACTAACGTGAGAGGACGGAAAGAATTGGATGAGGTTGTGGAACTACTAGAAGAGGCCATTATAGAATCATTCCATGCCAACTGTCCTCTCAAAGAAAAGAAAAACACCAAAAAGGTAAGGTGGTGGAACAACAAACTAGCCAAAATGAAAAAGAGGTTAGGATGTTGTACAGAATTTCCTCTAGAAATGGTATATCGTAGGAAACACTTTGAGCATAACCTAGAGATACGGGAATCAAAAAGAAAATCTTGGAGGCTGTTCTGTGGGAAAGTGGAAACGCACACTGAATCAGCAAGGCTCCAGAAATCAGGTGGTGACACTGGAGAAACCAGATGGGTGGGTAATTTACTCAGGTGGGGAAGGACACGCTGGAGATGCTAATGGCGTGTCACTTTCCTCAGGCTGAGGAGATGGCAGAAGAAGAAACGGTTGGAACAGAGACCGGAACTCGAAGAGCAGACTGGAACTGTGCCAACAGAATAATAAAACACAACCATAAAACTGGGCAATCGACACGTTTCACCCTATAACGGCTCCGGGGCTAGATGAGATACCTCCGATACAATCTATGACTCTATGATCAAAACATTGGAAAAGAGCAAGGTGAGTAAAACCGTCGTCAAATAGATTAAATCCATGTTAGACGGAAGGAAGATAAAAGCAACCCTGTTTGAAGAAACGCTGACGGTTAGGGCCACCCGAGACTGTGCTCAGGGAGGAGTTCCTTCGCCTCTGCTGTGGAACCTCGTGGTGAACAAAATCATAGCTATGCTCAACGAACGGGGTTTCTATACACAAGGATACGCAGATGACCTAGTGATTGTGGTACGAGGTAAGGTGATAAGTGTTATCCAGGACCTCATGCAAAGATCACTTAACCTTGTGGAGAACTGGTGCCGGGAAGAACAACTATCAGTCAACCCGAACAAGATATCTCTGGTCCTTTTACAAGAAGGAGAAAATTAGACGGAAAGAGATCACTGAAGCTCTTTGGACAATATATATATATGGAAGAACAGGCACTGTACCTAGGTGTTGTGTTAGATAAAAATCTAACCTGGAGTCCACATATAGAAAGGAACATAACCCGGGCCAAGAACTTGCTGTATGCATGTAAAAGAGCCGTTGGTAAGATATGAGGCCTAAGACTATCAATGGTAATGTGGTAATGGTGATATACCGTTGATGGCCTACGCTGCAATAATCTGGTGGCAGAAAGTAAGTCAAGGAAAAGTCGGCGGTAGATTGGATAGCCTACAGAGAATGGCATGCATAGCCATAACTGGGGCTATGAGAACTACGTCGACAGAAGCCTTGAATACTTTACTAGACCTCCCATCACTATGCAATTTCATAAATGGAAAGGCTAGAATGAGTTCATATAGCTTGGCACAATCAGAGTGCGGGAATGCACAAAGACCCAATCTAGGACACTGTAAAATTAACAGAGTAATAACAGAAGAAGTTCTACACATGCCTTCTGATCATATGATATCGTTTGAGACCCAGATAATAAAAAAGAAGACTGGGATATCAACAAATGGAATACTGAAAAGGAATATATAGTGTGGTGGACTGATGTCTCAAAGACTGTAGATGGCACAGGAGGAGGGATCAACGGGGGAAGACCTGAGAGATCAATCCAGATGAGCCTGGGCAGACACACTACAGTCTTTCAAGCTGAAATAACCTGTCTTGAAGAAAATCTGCAAATGAACTATAGGAATGAGAACATTTTCATTTTTACGGACAGCCAAGCGGCTATTAAGACACTAGAGTTAGTCCGGATAATATCCAGAATTGTCTGGTATTGCAACTCACTTCTCCTGAAGCTCTCAAAGTACAACATTGTCAAAGTAATATGTGTACCATGGTATGCAGGTATAGAAGGAAATGAAAAGGCAGATAAACTGGCCAGGAAAGGGGAAGAAACACATTTTGCAGGCCCAGAACCTGTATGCGGGACTTCCTATGGACAAGCCCGATACTACATAGGAAAATGGGTACAAAAGAAACAAATGGAAAACTGGAAAAGTACTCCAGGATGCAGGCTTGCAAAGGAACTGATAAAAGGACCAAACAAGAAGCATACTAAAGAACTGTTGAAACTCAGCAGAGAAAATATAACATGGGTAGTAAGATAGTTGACAGGAAACTACCATCTGAAAAAACACCTACATAGAATTGGAGTAATAAGAGACAACATATGTAGGAAATGCAATGAAGCAGAGGAATCAGCTGAACACATACTTTTCGAATGTGAGGCGCTGGGTAGAATCAGACTCTCCACTCTAGGACTACCAGGTGAAGAGAGAAAAAAAATCCAAGAAGACCCAATAATAACCTGCAGCTTTGTGAAGGGAGCAGGTATATCTAGGTAGAAATGAAGGAAAAACATGGTAGCAAAAGATCATAGAGGCCGACGCTAATTAGAAACTAATGTTTAGAGGCCCCATGAAGAAAAGAAGAAGAAAAAACACGACTACTGTTCCATAGGGAGAGCTTGGTAACAAATGAAAGTGAATGAATCGGTTTTTCAGCCATTCGATGTCTTAAAAATGACCAAATTTCAGTTAAAAATATCACGTAAAAGGATTATCTGCAACCACTGCTTCTAACAACTGAAAATCTCTGTCCAGACATGAAATGATGTACTCTTGCTCGCACTAAAATATGCGGATTATTATACGGAAGAATTGGCGTCAAATATTGCATACCTCGTCTCGTAGTATGGTCTTTCATAATAAAACATTTCTTGTGTTACTCTTTAATTTAAACAAAACACATTTTGTCAAAAAATGTAGTGTTATTATATTAAGAAAGTTTCAAACAGCATTCAGGGCAATTAACAGCGAATGTCACCATTAACTCGTTTGAAAGCGTAGATGCGTTCGAATTTATTGGCAAAGTGCAGATAAAACTGGGCAAGGAATCTCTATAATAATGTGCTCTTTCCTTTTTTTCTAGCAGAGTGCAGCCCTTGCAAGCCCCACTCCGATGAGGGTGGGCGGCATCTGCAATGTGTAGGCAACTGCGTGTTATTGTGGTGGAGGATAGTGATGTGTGTGGTGTGTGAATTGCAGGGATGTTGCTGACAGCACAAACACCCAGCCCCCGAGCCATTGGAATTAACCAATGAAGGTTAAAATCCCCGACCCCGCCGGGAATCGAACCCGGAACCCTATGAACTGAAGGCCAGTACGCTGATCATTCAGCCAACGAGTCGGACATGTTGGGACTGAAAGGCAACAAGAGTTGACCGAGCAAGTTAGTTTCGGAAGGTGGTGGGTCTGAACCCCACCGTGAAAAACCTGAAGACGGCTTTCCGTGATTTCCTACTTTTACACCAGACAAATAACACAGCTTTATCTTAACCAAGGCCACTAACTACGTTTCCTAGCCGTTTCTAGCCCTTTCCCATTCTAGACTCGCAGAGGACCTTTGTTATCAGAACGACCTTAACCCTCAAGCACACGCGCCAGATCTTAGGACGCAGACACACGCGTAGGGGTGCTTTCCACCCCGCATATCATTGTATTGTAAAATATGAATTACTGTATTAATTGGAGATTTTAAGATCTCTTTCTGCAGGGATCCAGCCAGAAAGGTACAAGAGCGGGGAGAGCACAGAAAAGTTGTTTGTACATTTCATTAGAAAATAAAATGACCTGGGGTGGATTGCACCCCAAACGCGTCTGTTTGAGGGTTAAACAGCTAGACTACGGCGGCAACACAAAACAAGTATGCACAGAGTTCGAATCAATAAAGACGTCTGAGACACCCATTGTGGTGCGGAATGGTGTTCTACTTAACTGCGAATCTTCATCAAATAAGGCACCTGATATAGAATGATGAAATCCTTTACCAGGTTTCACTCAGCTGCGAGTCCTGCTCAGATAAGTACATCTGAGGTACTTAGTACGGAATGATGAAATAATTTGCATGGCTGTGAGTCTTTCTAATATGGAATGATGAAATCCTTTATAAGCTTCCACTCAGCTACGAGTTAACCCTTATCTACTGACGTGCCATTTCTGTTATGTCAATACTGCCCTGCGGTCCGACTAGCGCAGTTAATAAAAAAATTACATTTTGAAATTTAGAGCAAAATCGATTATTTTATATTTCTAAATCTTGAACAAACCAGAAATAGAACTTAACTCTTTTTTATGTATGGCATAAAATAAGCTGTTTTAAGATTCAAACGTTTTAAGATTCAACATTTCAAACATGCATTCAGTCTTTACAGAGGCAAGTACATGTATGTTCAGTCCCCAGCCCTAAGGCTGGTTGGATCCTCAACAGCTCTGCCATCAGCTGTCATAGATGGCCTAGGCACCACTGAAGAGGCGTATTAGGGAAATGAGGAGTGAGGTAGTTTCCCGTTGCTTTCCTCACCGAGCCAGAAGTTGCTATTACATATCAGTCTGCCAAGCCCACTGAAATGCATGCATCAACCGACTCTATGAGCAACATTCTCACACCATTCAAAGCAGGGACTGGCTGCATAAGGAATGGCATTACTAGCATTGCTCATGCCTCAGTCACCTTCATATTGTCAAAGCCAAGGATGAGACTGAGACAGGTCAATGAAAGTAAAAACAATGCTCTAGCCTATACCAGAAGACATAGTGCACTGTAAACACTAGGTCCTGCGAGCAAAGGCATAGGTAAGTACATAACAAATTAAATGCTGTTTTTAAGTTTCTATAATATTGAATGTAGAGCACTAGCTAAAAGATACAGGCATATCATCGCCGAAGAAACACTAAAAAACCTGCAAGTTATCAAATTTTCTTTTCCTTAAGTCAGCAATACTTCTTCCTCTTCTCAAACCACTTTGCACAAAATTTCTTCGAACACTCCAAACATACAGCTTTCTTACATTCGTGGCACAGGTAATTTCCTTTTCTTCCCTTCTTTGGGGATGACAAATGCTCCTGTTATTGCCTTTTTAACCTGTTTTTACTGAAATCTTCCTGGGGCAAATCTACTTTGCTATGGAATTTTTGTGTCAGCAGCAGGTCCAAGGAGGGTCACTAGGATACTATAGCTGTAGACGGTGTCCAAAATGCATCCTATTCTCTCCATAATCAGAACAGTTTCTCTCAAGAACAATGAAACCGCGATTCAGGTAGGTATGTTCTATTGTTAGTCATGTTTGTGCTGCGAAATAAGAAAAATCATTTTCAAGAGCATCAATAAAACACATTTTGTCAGCGTTTGGGAAAAATAGCCTTCAGAAGCTTTCACAACTACAGAGTGCGATGACTCTACCGACCCAGCGAAAAGCCATAAAAATCAAACGGGTGTTATGAATTCCTAAAATGGGCATACGTTTCATGCCATGAAAGTACCTGCGGATGAATATGTGAATTGCCACAAAGTTATACTCATGCATATGTCGAGGTGGTGTTGTAACGGCAGAAGGATAGCTGTCTGAGATAGCATTATTGTACATCGCTCAAGGCGTCTGCCTTCTTCTACTTCGTGATGAATGAATTATGCAGTGAAAAAGATAAACAACCTTTAGTAGTCATCATCATCATCATCATCATCTGTTTACCCTCCAGGTTCGGCTTTTCCCTCGGACTCAGCGAGGGATCCCACCTCTACCGCCTCAAGGGCAGTGTCCTGGAGCTTCAGACTCTTGGTCGGGGGATACAACTGGGGAGTATGACCAGTACCTCGCCCAGGCGGCCTCACCTGCTATGATGAACAGGGGCCTTGTAGGGGGATGGGAAGATTGGATGGGACAGGCAAGGAAGAGGGAAGGAAGCGGCCGTGGCCTTAAGTTAGGTACCATCCCGGCATTTGCCTGGAGGAGAAGTGGGAAACCACGGAAAACCACTTCCAGGATGGCTGAGGTGGGAATCGAACCCACCTCTACTCAGTTGACCTCCCGAGGCTGAGTGGACCCCGTTCCAGCCCTCGTACCACTTTTCAAATTTCGTGCCAGAGCCGGGAATCGAACCCGGACCTCCGGGGGTGGCAGCTAATCACGCTAACCACTACACCACAGAGGCGGCCTTTAGTAGTCAATCACTTTAAATTTAATGTTCATTATTTTATGTGTATACAAGTAACAAGTGTACAGTCGCCCAAAGGAAGAATGAGCCCCTACTTGCACCATATGTGAGGAACCTGCGTGCATTTTGTAAATGGTGGAAGTGTAAAGTGTTGAATGTGAGGAAAGGAACTTTAATGACGATCACAAACACCCAGTCCCCAGCCCAGGGATATTACTCATTTACAAATAAAAAACCCTGACCCGGTCGGGAATCGAACCCGGGGCCGCCGGGTGACAGGCGGACGCGTTGCCCTCTACACCGTGGGGCCGTACATGCTGTTAAAGCCTATTATGTTCCTCGCATTTAATATTTTATCAGAATTTTAAAATTATTATCAAAATGTAACTGAACGTCCATGTAAACACAATCCCAAAGTGTGTGGAAAACATTTTCATCGAAAGAATGTTGACCGGCAGGGTAGGAGAGGTGATGGTATATAATTCAAAATCACTAGATTGCGTGCCACAAGCCTGGATTTAATTCCAAACCTCTCCGCAGTGTTCATATGGAGTGAATGCATATGACGCTGTTGATGGTAATTCATCGGTCGGATGTACCCGTTAAGCCTTGAGCAAACCCGTTGGTGCTATTTAACAGGAGTAGGCTTTGTGCCGGCACCGGGTTTCACCCTCTCCCTTCCTACATCACGTCATTCATCATCATCATCATCATCATCTGTTTACCCTCCAGGTTCGGTTTTTCCATCGGACTTAGCGAGGGATCCCACCTCTACCGCCTCAAGGGCAGTGTCCTGGAGCTTCAGACTCTTGGTCGGGGGATACAACTGGGGAGTATGACCAGTACCTCGCCCAGGCGGCCTTACCTGCTATGCTGAACAGGGGCCTTGTGGAGGGATGGGAAGATTGGAAGGGATAGGCAAGGAAGAGGGAAGGAAGCGGTCGTGGCCTTAAGTTGGGTACCATCCCGGCATTCGCCTGGAGGAGAAGTGGGAAACCACGGAAAACCACTTCGAGGATGGCTGAGGTGGGAATCGAACCCACCTCTACTCAGTTGACCTCCCGAGGCTGAGTGGACCCCGTTCCAGCCCTCGTGCCACTTTTTCAAATTTCGTGGCAGAGCCGGGAATCGAACCCGGGCCTCCGGGGGTGGCAGCTAATCACGCTAACCACTACACCACAGACGTCATTTATTTTATATCATTAACTCCTCTGATGAGGTTGACGTCAGGAAGGGCATCCGGTCTTAAATACTCGCTACGAAGATTTATCTCGCTTCATACCCTACCACGTAGAGAAACGGGGCAAGAGTTGGACACACACAGTAATTTAGAATATTTGTGTTAATATAATGTAATTATGTAAACTAAGAGTGACACACTGTAAGTGAGGTAAAGAAACCCTGTAATATGCAATAAAAATTATTAATCATTTCATTTCATTTAATTATCCATTTACTTCCAGGGTTGGCTTTTCCCTCGGACTTAACGAGGGATCCCACATCTACCGCCTCAAGGGCAGTGTCCTGAGACGTTGGGTCGGGGATACAATTGGTACAGAGGACCAGTACCTCACCCAGACGACGTCACCTGATATGCTTGTCTTGTGGTGGGGAGGGGGGGGAGATTGCAAGGGATAAACAAGGAAGAAGGAAGGAAGGAAGGAAGGAAGGAAGGAAGGAAGGAAGGAAGGAAGGAAGGAAGGAAGGAAGGAAGGAAGGAAGGAAGCGGCCGTCTCCGTAAGTTAGGTACCATCCTGGCATTTGGCTGGAGAAGAAGTGGGAAACCACGCAATACCACTTCGAGGAGGGATGAGGTGAAAATAGAAACCCCCTCTACTCAGTGGACCTCCGAAGGATGAGCGAGCCCCGTTCCAGTCCTCTTACCACTTTTCATATTTCGTGGCAGAGCCGGGAATCGAACCTGGGCCTCCGGGAGTGGCACCTAATCACACCAACCACTACACCACTACACCACAGAGGCGGAATAAATGAATGAATAAAATATAAAATAAATGTATTGGCGCTTGAAATACCGCCGAGATTTCATTACCAATGATAAACGCTCTAATAGGCGTGTGATTGCTCAGCAGCACATAACGGTAAAATCATCAATTGTGCGCCACAATGTGTTTGCCATAACCATCATGAAACCGTTGTGGACATCGCTAACACTAGTTTTAAGCGCCTAAAATAGGCTTTTAAAACAGGTAAATAGGTTTTTAAAAGATAGGCACTTAAAAAATGCTTTAAAATGCTTGAATAGATATAAAATAGGCTTTAAAATATTACCTACATTGTACACTTAAACAATAACGTGATCTTTTTTTTTTTTTTACTTTAAGAAACGTGTTATACCTATTCTAGACATAAATAACTGCAAATTTAAGACAAAATTAAAAAGTCATTTATGAAAAACAGTTATGGATCGTGTGAACAATCATAAACAGTACCCTACTGAACTAAAACGTGGGCACCTTTACAGGACTGTAGTTATCCTATAACGGTGTAAACGCGAACGCAGTATGTGTTTATTTATTTATGAAGAATATTCCTACAGCACTTTCCTTCGTAGATTGCTTTAAAATACATAACAATAATTTTCTAGGAATTTTCCACAGTCAGGCTGTGTCTTTTGTCTGTTAAAATCATTTTGAAAGCAGGAACAAAGCACTCCACACTCACAGTGCTTAGAGGGGCATAGGAAAATTTACCTACATTTTTCAGTTCAATTTCACTGAGAAAGTCTAACTTTTCCCCATCCTTTACCTGATGTACTCTTTTCAGCTCCGAATAACCTGGATTCTTCTGCATTACACTAGCCCACTTGTTTCTGATTTTATTCCCTGCCTTGCCCCTAGCACTTTGTATATTATTCTCAGTTTCACCAATTACAGAAAATTGCTGTTCGAGATTGTTTCCTTTTTCCTCCATTTTTGTAATGGTGATTGGAAGAAATGAAATATTTGCCTGAATATAAGTAATGTCTCTCTGAACACTGGAATAATCATTTAGCAGCTCTTTGACAGAAGACATACATGCAGAGTTGCCCATTGAAGCAGTAGCTTAGCCAGGATCGGTCGATTGGAGGGTATAGTTACAAAATGACGGTAGAACACAATGAACGTGCATGAATGACTTATCATTACAAGGGCACTGATATAAGTGAATTGCAGATCTGTTGGTTCTACAATTGTGTCTCCGAATGTTTATTTAGTTTATTGTTTATTGTCAGTTTCTATGTATTATATTTCTGTAAAAATTCCACGTGATGCGGAGGCGGGGGGGGGGTGTTCTAACTCCCAGTAATCCCCACCACACTGGCTATGCCCCTGATTTAAAGGCACATTGTCTATCAAGTCATGATTTCTTCAAGATGTTCCGCATAATACAGGGCAGTTTCCATCCAGGAACCCCAACAGGTGGTGAATGGCTGTAATGGAAGGGGAACAGAAGGGAGTTTCTCTCGAAAAAGCTTTACAGAACACGTTTTCATTATTGAAATGAGAGTACTTACTGCTGGAAACTTGGTCCTAACTGTTTCTGCGAATCTGTGCGAGTAAGATGAATTTAAGAGGTAGAAGGTTTTGAGGAGAGGTTCACGAGAAATCATGTTGAAAACAGCATCGGAGACAAGGGGGACTTAAAAATCAACACTCCCAGGATACAATTGCAACTCCTTTTTGATGAAGTATGCAATGCTTTGACTCTTGACTTTCTCAAGCTGCTAGGAGCAAAGAAGGTGAGCAATAGATGTCTGACTGGTTTCAAGTTTTTCTGCTATAAGATTAGCATGTACCTGCCCACAGAGTCGGTGGTTTCGTCCACACACAACCATATGCAGAACTCTCCCATATCCTCCCTGATTGACAAAATGACCTCATTGTAACAAATATCTAAGTAGTTTTTCTTTAATGTAGGTACTGATGGCATGTGGTGCTTTGTGTATTTCTGTAAAACAATCTCTGAAAACCGCGTTATGCACGAAATTCCATTGGATATTCACTGCAAATGGGGCTCTACATATTCAGCATAGAAACCATTATAGGTTGTGGGAGGTGTAGGCTACTTTGTGTGGGCATTGTCTGTCTAATGTTACTTTTCATCGCTGCTTTCGCTTTGTGACTGGCACTATCTGCATGCTGCTGAAGGTGGCAATTTTCTTCTTGTGAGATTCAAAACACAATAAAGTGATGAAAATTAGAGACTAAGATGAGGAATAGAAAAGGTGAATTTTTATTGAAAAAAATTTGTAATTTTAAATTATTCCATTTAATCCACTATTACTCTGAAGTTAATTAAGAACAAGAACACTATAGGCCTTGAAGGACCTTCGCTTTCAATAACGGCTGCTGCCCAGCTCATGGCCTGCAGATATCCCAATTGTCCTCATGATGCTGGATTAACGTTGTTCCAGACCTCGTGCCTTTGTAAATTACTGCCGGTACTGGAAATCCAACCCAGACCGCCTGGACGAGGTCTCTAAAATTGATTAGAGGAGCGAATATTAAAACCTTAGTTTATTGCAGTACTGACAGAAAATAATCTTGCCATCAAAAGTCATCCCTGCGAGTTATATAGGCCATTGTTGTATAAGAGCACTCTTAGATGATTTCGTTTTAGACATGACGAGCTATAATAACGTAAACAGATGATCTTTCACTAGCAGCTTGACATAGTATGTCGCTATGTCTCTTCTTACTACATGCCCCTTGTTCTTCTGAGCTACTCCGCCCCCCCCCCCCCAACGGCACTCAGAATTCCTTTGGCGACAGTTGTCTGGAAAGATCAAGTTTCTTATGAAAAACCCACCCTCTGCTGATTTCCTCTTCATTCAGGGATATCCATTATATTTGTAGATATTACAGAAGTTGATTGTCATTTTAGATGTACGAAATATGCCTTTTAGGTACTAAAATAGTGAAATAGACTTTAAAGGTCAAAATAGGCATTTTAGGGCTCTATTAAAGTCTATAAATGTAAGGGATTTATCATGAAATTTCAACATACTGAAAAAATTCATGTTATTTCTTAAGGAACAAAATAGGCATTTGCCTTAAAATCTCAGGTCTAGCAATCAAGTACGAGCCTATTTTGTCCTGACGTGTCTGCACATTGGTCGTTACCAGTCTCAGAGCTTCCCGCTAATTGTAAAACTTCGTGCTTCATCTTCCGGGTTATTACCCGACTTTGCCGCGTGCGACTTTTACACCACACCAAGGACGAAATTTTTTAATACAGTCTTCATGAAAATATCATTCGTACAATACGTTTTTATAACAATGAAACGACACAAACAGGTGAATGATAAATGTTATATATGATATGTTATCATCCAGCTTTACTCCCTCCTTTTTAAGAGACCATCAACTACCAAGGAATTAAGCTCGGACGTTATCGTTTTATTAAATATTGCATAAATATTTACAATGTGTTTACAATTATTAGGATACTATTATTACTATTTTATTCAAGCAAACAATTAATATTTATCATGCCAGTGTTTAAAATGCACATATATGTAGACAAAACATGTCAACATGTAATATAGATTACACCAGGGATCGGCAGCGCGGTGATTGCGGGCGCCATGGTGCCCTTTGGCAAGGCATTTGTTACCCGCCTTATATTTTGTAATTCTGTGCTTTTTTAAAAAAAATTGAAACTTCTTTATAGCACTCTCTCTTGTGTTCTATCAAAACGATCAGGAATGCCATGATTCTGCTCTACAGTGATGGGTTAGAGACGGGGTTGACAAGACTTTCTTACGACAGCATATTGGCCGGCACGCAACTGTCAGTATTTTATGTTGTGACGGACAGTGCAGTCTATAGAATGCAGAAAACCAGGAGATCCAGAACACAGGGAACTTAATATTTTAATAATGAATGGGAGCAGCAGTTCTGTTTTGCAGATGTAAAAGGTAAACGCGTGTGTTTACTTTATAACGCCAGCGTATCTATCCCCAAAGAAAGCAACTCTGAGAGGCACTTTAATACAGTTCACCGATCTTTTAACGATAGTTTGTCTGCGTATTCAGGAATAAGGAAACGATAAGTTAGTGAGTTGAAAACCAAGTTGAAATCTCAACAGTTTTTAGCACACGAAACAAGCTATAATCAAATGCAACAATTGCCTCCTTTAAAGTTTCTCACATATTACTGAAAAGGAAGAACGCATTTTAGTGAGTTTTGATATTTATGCTACTTTCAAATTCATTAAGTGAGACCATCATAGTAAATACGTTTTTAGGCTTTTAAAAATGGCATTTTCCTCGGCGCCCCCTTAGTGAACCTCATTGACGATCCCTGGACTACACACTCTGAAGTTATACTAAACATGGTAACCATGGCAACGGCAGAGTACATTGGTGATGGTGATTATTGTTTTAAGAGGAAGTACAACTAGGCAACCATCCTCTATATAACACTAATCAGAGGGAAAAATGGAAGGGATCCGACACTTCTAAAAATGAAGATATCGGCCAAAGGAAAACCAGGGCCATGAAGGGCGTGAGAATTAAAGACTCCCTAGCCTTCGCAAACCTAATAGCGTCGGGGTCGGAAAAGAACAAGAGTTGACCAAGAGAGGTCGGATAGAATAGATGAAAGTGAGGAGCCTGGCATAAGTAAGTTAAAGCAATGCCAGGACTCAGCTAAGGGCCCCGTGGTCGCCAAATCACGCTCCAAAATTAATAACCCTAGTGCCCCTTTTAGTCGCCTCTTACGACAGGCAGGCGATACTGTGGGTGTTATTCTACCGCCCCCACCCACAGGGGGACAGAGTCCATTAATGCGCTATACGACTGTTGATAAGGCAGTCCGTGTATCGCTCTTTACCAACTAGGTACTCCGGAAGAGCGTATTCTACGTTAAAATATCTGAGTGCCATTTTGCATCAGTTAATTAGATAAACGCACCATTGCAGCGGCATAGTGGGAATTGCAAGAGACAGCTTCGACCAGTGCTCTCTAGAAGCTTCACCAACACTGGTCTTCAGAAGCATAGCTTTGTAGTTGCGCTTCGGTGTTCGGAGTGTTCACGATAAGGTACAGAAGTATACAGAACGTCAAGTCTCCAAACTTTACGATCCAACCCTGTACTTTACTAGGTTGGGCTTGAAAATCATTGCATGTAAAAGTCGATTAGCTCCACGACAGCTTACTATATTCTCATATACTATTTCAGATAATTTCTCATTCTAAAGTCCTTCGTCATTTATTCAAACATACGGGTAGTTCTCAGCTCCGAATTTCAAGCTCAACAATACTTTTTTTTTTTTTTTTTTGGATGAGGCCTCTGTGGAAGATCTGATCGTAATATTTCAGTCTTCCACGGCGTTATTATGTATCTTTCTACCTAACCGTTCCACATTTTTATGGGGATTTCTTCACTCTGAAACCAGTTAACAACCAACTAAGAGAATTGCTGAAGGGAATTACAGTATATTCATCGAAGACAACGTACCTTAGGTTCCCAAAAGGTCATAGCTGCTCACAAAGTATGTTAATCTTATGTTTCTACACAGTCGAAATACATTTCATAAACCCTGGATGCTTCGCATCGTTAGTATGATGAAAATGCAAATGCCGGGCTGGTAGGTCTATGAAATCTTTTTTTTTTTTTGCTAGGGGCTTTACGTCGCGCAGACACAGATGGGTCTTATGGCGACGATGGGATAGGATAGGTCTAGGAGTTGGAAGGAAGCGGCCGTGGCCTTAATTAAGGTACAGCCCCAGCATTTGCCTGGTGTGAAAATGGGAAACCACGGAAACCATCTTCAGGGCTGCCGACAGTGGGATTCGAACCCACCTGTCTCCCGGATGCAAGCTTACAGCCGCGCGCCTCTACGCGCACGGCCAACTCGCCCGGTGGTCTATGAAATCAATATGTACAGTAGGGCTATATGGAAAATGGAGTCATTGGTGTCAATGTAACGAATGAAGATAAAACGTATCAAAAGGACCATATTAATATCATAGTAAACAGGGCACAACGTAATTTAAATGCTTTACATGCGTCCTAACTTAGGACTAGATCAAAAGAAAGCTCGTGGTTTGATTGGATTCTGTAACTCTGTTACCATGACACATTTACAATAACGTTACTAGACTGCCAAAAGGAAAATGTAGACAATACAACACATAATTTGTCTTCCACGTTCAAAATCGTCCGTTTAATCATGTTCGAAGTTTTCATTAGTCGTCTCCTTCTGACTCAGGGGATACCAGAAAAGAACTATATGGCGCGAACTCTCCACTCTCCACTAAAGCTTGATACAGACAACTTTTCAAATGAGTCATAATTTCGTCTTCTTGTCCGGGGCCTTGGCTGATTTATAAGAAACTGGTCTTCAGGTCAGAGGCCCTCACGTCAATTCCCAACCGGGTCGGAGCTTTTGACAGTGTACGGTGAATTTCCCTGGTTCAGGGACTGGTTGTTTGTGTTCATCTTAAGTACATACAACACACTTAAGGCTACAGACGCTTCCTTCCCACTCCTAGCCCTTTCCTCTTTGTGTCGGTGCAACGTAAAATGAATTGTAAAAAAATGCAACACACCACACTATCAACCACCACAAAAACACAGTGAATACATACCACCACATATGTTGGCGCCAGGATGGGTGTCCAACCGTAAAACTGGGACATATCTTCGCTGGAAAAAATTGACAATTCATTATCTTCTTGTACAAAGAATCCCCTGCTCCCCCCCCCCCCCTGGACCACCAGGATCTGCACACACACACACACACACACACACACACACCTGCAAATAGCATGCTGCCGGCGTCTCTGGTTATTGTAGTAACCGTTACACTGAAATGATAAAATAAGCATTACAATTATTTATTTAAGTAGAGTATAATATCAAACCGTAACTCATGGTCCTATATCAGAGTTATTTTAATCTAAATTTTCTTATTTAATACCAGAAAAATATGCTGGGAATATTTCAAAAGTGTCTTTTTCGTTTCACGTAGAAGTCAAATGACATTTAGGTAATCAGCCTCATGAACTCGTAGTGGGTGAATTTTTGTGTAAAATATTGAGTAAGGCCAGGATTAGGAAGGAAGCGGCAGTGGACTATATCCTAGAGTAAGCCGTATGGGTAGATTGGTTGTTTCCTGAACTGTTTAATGGATTATGTCATAGTCTGGAAAAGATTTGCATTTCTGTATGCCCATCACTCTGCCATCCTCCTCCCTCTCACCCCATCCCCAAACCATATGGCACAAAATACCTGATGTGCCTTAGCCTACGAAGCTCCTCAGCCCGAAGGCCTGCAGATTACGAGGCAAGACGTTGTCAGCGCCACGAATCTATCGGGAGTTATTCTTGCCTCTCTAGATTGGGGCTGTTATCTCACCGTCAGAAAGCACTTCAGTAATTAATCTCACATAGGTTGAGTGGACCTCGAACTAGTCTTCAGATCCAGGTAAAATCTTTGGACTTCCCGGGAATCGAACCCAGATCCTGCCGGTGAGAGACAGGCACGCTACCCTTAGTCTAGGGACTGGTCCTCCCATCTTCCACTGGTCACTAAATGAAATGAGTTATTTTGATAAATACGTCAGTTGGAAAGAAGACATAAGTCTTGGAATAGGTGAAAGTCCTTCAGCCAAAGTGTTACTATCGTAACTGATCCTTTAAACGAGGAAAGTAGTATCGCGGTCTTTGGAATTTAATGCCCTAAAATTGTACAAGAAGATGTTTATTGGGTCGTAGTCGAATTTACGTCAGTGGTGCTTCTTTACGATGTGCGCGAGCAGATTTTGGAGCACCCATAGCACTCTTCTAGGCAAATGATCCTTGGCAATGAAGCTGCATTACCAGATGAGTTCTGATAACCAGTGTAATACATTGTCAAGGGCGAGACCGTTATATAAAATGAGGACTTAAGTGTTTCAATTGCGGCAGTTGACTGGAGACATTCGTGGTGAGAACACACTACCAGTCGTAAGGTAATCTGCATATTCCCCTTTTCAGTTTGAGTTCACTGTCTGTCAAATTAAGAACTTATGATAATGCATTCTCTATTGCGTGTTTCTGTGGTGGTTGAGAATCATAACATTTCTTTTCAAATTATTTCACCGGAAGAAATCAAATCTCTCAAACGGATAATACAATGATCTTGGAACTATATAGAGATTCATGCAACATAATGTATTGCGCTATGTACCGAACATAACATATCAATATGTCCTACATTTGTCCGGCTACTTGGCTGAATGGGCAGTATAGTGATCATCGGTTCAGAGGGCCTCGGGCTCAAATACCAGTGGGACCGGGGATTTTAGCAACGTCTGGTTAATTTCTCTAGCTCGGGGACTGGATGTTTGTGTTCGCAATACGCATCAATATACAACACATCACATTACAACCACAACAGAAATACGCAATAGGGAGTGCCTCTTGTTCATTATTGGTCCACGTTTCGGCAATAGCGAGAGCGTAGGCATAGGAATTTTTTTTTTTTTTGCTAGTGGCTTTACGTCACTCCGACACAGATAGGTCTTATGGTGACGATGGGATAGGAAAGGCTTAGGAGTTGGAAGGAAGCGGCCGTGGCCTTAATTAAGGTACAGCCCCAGCATTTGCCTGGTGTGAAAATGGGAAACCACGGAAACCATTTTCAGGGCTGCCGATAGTGGGATTCGAACCTACTATCTCCCGGATGCAAGCTCACAGCCGCGCGCCTCTACGCGCACGGCCAACTCGCCCGGTGCATAGGAAAAAAAAAACACAACGATATTCTCGAGTTTCATATACGATCGAATGTGTCAGCTTCAGGACGTAGAAGATAGTGAAGAACCGATCCTCCCGTAATTTGTGAAACTAAACGTGAAGAGATCACAGACACACTATTTTTATTGGGAATATCAATCAATCAATCGATCAACCAATCAATCAATCAATCAATCAATCACAACTGATCTGCATTTAGGGCAGATTCCCTATCGATTTTTACCTCATGCATGTCTACCCCTTAGACCTGTTTTTTGATACAGGGTCGGTGATGTGGTGAGATGAATTTACTCAGCATGGTTTTACGGCCGGATGTCTTTCCCGGTATCCCCTGCCTGTTGTAAGAAGCGACTAAAAGGGAGCCCCAGGAGCTCCAAACTTGGAAGCGTGGATTGAGACTATGGGGCCCTTTGCTGAATCCTGGCATTGCTTCCACTTGCTTGCGGCAGGCTCCTCAATTTTATCTATCCGTACCGACCTCCCTTGGTCAACTCTTGTTTTTTCGACCCTGAAGCTATTAGGTTTCCGAGGGCTAGGGAGTCTATGTATTCACGCCCTTCGTGGCCCTTGTCTTTCTTTGGCCGATATCTTCATTTTTAGAAGTGTCCGACACCTTCCATTTTTTCTCTCTGATTAGTGTTAATACAGGATAGTTGGCTAGTTGTACTTCCTTTTAAAACAATAATCACCACCACCGCTAACACCCAGGGAGCGGAATTTCATATCTCATATAGCTACCCTATCTCATATTTCTACCTACTCCCATAATAATAATAATAATAATAATAATAATAATAATAATAATAATAATAATAATAATAATAATAATAATAATAATAATAATAATAATAATTGTATGACCCCAGCTACACACGGTAGATCTTTTGAAATGGTGCTATTTAGGTGGTTTGTGTTCAAATATCGATGTTTGGATTGCACTGTCAGCTAGTGTGGAAGTGGAACTCTATTGTACACTTCCTAAGGGTGAGTTAATTTCGTCACTTGGCCGTAATAGGTTCGCTCACTACTTCTGATGAGATCGAATCCACGACCTTGAGATCACAAGTCGGACGCTATCTCTGTTCTGATCTAATATAGTCACAAAATTTCTGCCGATATCATAAATATAGGAAGGAGAATCCTCTTTTACCTTGTAGTATGTTTCAATTTGTGAATACTTCTACAGTTATATTACTATTTTCGATGAAGTCGAGACGGCTTTTAATCATTCAAATCTGCGTACGTATCACGCAGTTAAGTTTTCTTGGGATAGCAGATAATACGTATGGAGCGTCATGACGTGTTTGATGAAATTTCTTTCAAACTAATAATTTTAGACTGTCTTATGGGAAGAAATTTGTAACGATACTGCCAAGAAAATAATATATTTTCAACCATGGAGAGATAGCGAGGCAAACTGGGATACCCTATAAACGTGTAATTGTAGTTTCTCTTTTCTTATAAGGATGTTGCTGAGTTGGATGTCGGTAGAGGTGGCGGCTGCCATTACTAGCATTATCGTCATTATCTACGTCTATTTTACATGGAATTATAACTACTGGAAAAAGCGTGGAGTTCATCATGAGAAGCCTAAATTGTTCTTCGGAAACTACAAGCCGGTATTTATGGTGCAGAAGACGGTGGGTAATTTGATGGAGGATATATATTGGTAAGTACTTACGAATTTTCATAATTTAATGTAGGAGCTTATGTCGTTCTAAAAATATCATTCTTATGTGTAGGAAAATTAATTTTATAATATCAGTGATAAATCATTCATAATCAGAAATAATTTTCTCTACTATTACAATAGAAACCAGGCATTTTCTAGACAGTTTTGCGTTGGAAAAGTCGGCCTTCTCTGGACACTGTCAAATAAAGTTACTTAACCGCACATTTCACGGACTAGTGTATTACATCACCACATTCACAATGTACCTAAAGATACTTCATTACCTTCATTATATACTTTGTATACAACCTAATCCAGTTTTCTTTTTTAAGTGACAGCCGATGACCTAAATGTTAGACCCTTTTAAACAACAAGCAAGCATTTTAAAGAGACCTATGTACTGAAGCCGCCTACTGCCATGTCTTGATGGATGAAGTAATTTTGCATTTGTCTCTTGGCGCAGGCCAGAGCTAAATGTAGCTCCCACCGAAGTCCCAGTCTCATCCATGGCTGTAACAATATGGAAGCTGCTGAGGTTAGAGCTGAGTAATGAAATTCATAGCACGACCTGTGTGTCTGATTGTTATGAAAAAGTGTTGCTCATAGGGTCATTCGTGCTGCAGTAGTACTTTCTGACCCAGAGAAGAAAGCAATGGTAAACTATCTCACTCCTCATCTTGCCTAGTCCGCCTCATTTTGGTGCTACCAATAGGGAACATGCATGATCCGGGGTTTTAATTAAAAATATGCTAATCTGATTCAAAATTGCATGCAGAATTCAAAAATGTGATCAGAATGTACAAATAATAACTCCAAATATGATAAAAATCTACGAAAATGTCACGTCACGCAAGTACGCGATCTCATTGGCCTGACGTCATCGTACAGGTTGACTGAATTAGCAGACGAAATAACACATAGTGTGCTGTGAGAAGCAGGATACACTTCGCGTATTTCTACTTTACGTTAGTGTCTAGTATGGTTAAATTCGAGGTCTATACATCGGATAATAATCTCAGTGGTGTATTTTAGACTTAAAATGAATCCTGCGCAGACAGTGAGGCAGAAAACTTATAAATGGTGTAGAGTTCCGATGTGCAATAGCACATCGCATACCATACCAAACAAATTGTTTATAAACGTTCCAAAGACGCTAAAACTAGGGAGAAATGGACTTTGGCGAGCTGGAGAAATGCTGGTGATATATCGGAAAAGTCTACAGTTTATTTTTTTGAAGATTTTAACGTAAGATGAATTTGTTTGAATTTTCAAATCACTTTTCCATGTCAGCTGTTCTAGTGGTAAAACTTTAAATTTTAATGTATGATGCTTTATTTAAATGCTTCAATTACATCTTGGAATATGAAAGTAATAAACAGTGCATTAAATAATGCTGATTATTAAAGTATTCTCCAAACCTGACCTATGTTTTGGATGATCCATGTCAAGATAATAAATTAAAGGGGTTATGAACCATTTTGACAGCTCTAATTCTACCAATATATCTTGGCATGGGACAGTTATGTATGTCTTTATTGAAGAGCTTAATTGGTAAAAAAATTTAGGCTATGTCTAAATACTCTATAATGTAACAAAGAATAGGCGTGTACATCATGAAAGGAAACAAATGTATAACTCTACACAAAACCAATGCTTGTCTGTTGGGGTCTTATAAGTTAACAATGCTCAGTTATAATAATTATCATAATATTAATGAAATAAATAACATAATTGCACACAGGTGAAAATAGTGATGTAGGTGTTTAAAATATTATCCAACTTAGCCTAAGTTTTAGGTTATACAAGCCAAGTCAATAAACCGAAGGGTAAAAATACCGCGCGAGTTGGCCGTGCGGTTAGGAGCGCGCAGCTGTGAGCTCGCATCCGGGAGATAGTGCGTTTTGAACCCCACTGCCGGCAGCCCTGAAGATGGTTTTCCGTGGTTTCCCATTTTCACACCAGGCAAATGCTGAGGCTGTACCTAAGGCCACGGCCGCTTTGTTCCAATTCCTAGGCCTTTCCTGTCCCATCGTCGCCATAAGACCTATATGTGACGGTGTGACGTAAAGCAAACAGCAAAAAAAAAAAAAAAAAAAAGTAAAAGTCACAGCACCCAAAGACATTCCTGTATTGAGCGACTAAAATGTCACCAGGACACTTTTCTTTTCTGATATGCTCAGCTTGTTAAAAGCCAAATGCAATTAATGTTATTGGCTTCACGCCCCGTTAACTACTTCTACGATTTTCGGAGACGCCGATGTGCAGGAATGTAGTCCTGCAGGAGTTATTTTACGTGCCAGTAAATCTACCGACACGAGGCTGACGTATTTGAGCACCTTCAACTACCACCGGACTGAACCAGGATCGAACCTGCCAAGTTGGGGTCAAAAGGCCAGCACCTCAACAGTCTGAACCACTCAGCCCGACTTGTGAAAACTAGATGAAGTCATATTTATCTTTATCATGTTTAAATTTTTCCCTCCACAAAGATATTTAATTCTCTTTCATGGGCCCCGGAAGTGGGTAGGCCAGTTGTCCCAACCATACATATATATTTCTTTGGGAATGATAGATTATAGCCCTATAGTACTCTGATCTTTCTTTCTTTCCTTCTTTCTTTCTTTCTTTCTTTCTTTCTTAATCAGTTTATCCTTCAGGGTTGGTTTTCTCTCGGACTCAGCGAGGGATTTCACCTCTACCACTTCAAGGGCAGTGTCCTGGAACGTGAGACTTTGAGTATGGTGATGAAACTGGTGAGGAGGGCCATTACCTCGCCCAGGCGGCCTCACCTGTTATGCTCAACAGGGGCCTTGTTGGAGGATGGGAGGATCGGAAGGGATAGACAAGGAAGAGGGAAGGAAACGGCCGTGGCCTTAGGTGCCTGGAGGAGAAGTAGGAAAATACGAAAAGCCACTTCGAGGATGGCTGAGGTGGGATTCGAAACCCTTCTACTCAGTTGACCTCCCGAGGCTGAGTAGACCCCGTTCCAGCCCTCGTATTATTTGTTTTCAACTTTCATGGCAGAGCCGGGAATCGAAACCGGGCCTCCGGGAGTGGCACACATTAACCACTACACCACGGAAGCGGACTAGTACTATAATTCTACCTATATGTTTATGTTAGTGCTGAAATCCGATTTCTTAATTTACTAATGCTGAAAGCCCGAAAATGTAATATTATTCTTTAATAGGGGAATCAGTCTAGAAGGAAATGTTGAAAGTTGTGTGATTTCTATCCAGGTTCGTTGTTATCCTAATACTATGGGTTACAGTACATTGCACGTATATAAAAGACGCCACTTACAAACTTGCTTGTTATCCGCGAATTTCTGCGGCCACAAAAGTCACTATTTTTCAAGAATGATGACATTTACACATGATAGATTGTCTGATTGTGCTGTTTGGAACCTTTTTTCTGTCATTTTGAAGTTATTCACGATCATGAATAATAAACAATCGGCTTTTAGCAACGGCTGATGCACAACGGCTGGTAGAGCTCCATGCGGTACTGGATCGTGACGTCACAGCGCGCCGCTTACGTCAGAGGCCGTTTCACTCGCCTTGCGGAAAGGCACTATTAAATATTTTTTTAATGGTAGAAAACAAGGCAACATACCACAATGTAATACGTTTACGTACTATTTCATTGGTGTACTTTTCAAAAAAAATATTTTTGAAAATGATGCATGTTCCCAATTGTTATTGCGGTTTTCTCGTAATCGCATAACCTTGGGTGGTGCTATTTGAGGATCCAACCATCCTCTGGGCTGATGGCCTAACAGATAGATTATATTGAAGGAGAAATGAACAGTTCATTGCAATATTTCTCTTTCCCTAGACATTCATAGCCTACTAAGAATCACAGCCTTCTTCACGTGCTTCAAATGAGGCACAACTATAATGTGTAATACCACACTTACTACAACAATGTTAACGATAAATCCAAACAGTTTTAACCTTACTTCTTTTTAATATGTTTCTTCCCATAAAATTGAGATTTTTGTTAAGTATACAACTTGTGCGGCGTGAACCTTTCAGCAGTCGTATATGTAATTTAAGCACTCGGCTAACACCCTATGCTTAAATCTTTCCACTCATGCAAAAATGAAGTCCATTTTACGCATGATGGCATAAATGACTATAGTTCGTTTAGTCGTATCCCCTCTTACCGTAATTGATTCTAAAATTTTGAACCAGGTTTCCATTCCGACTATAAGTAAAATTAATATTTAGGCAGTGGCTGTAAAGAGTCCTTTATAAGTAGTTTATAGAGCCATTATTATTATTATTATTATTATTATTATTATTATTATTATTATTATTATTATTATTATTATTATTATAATCCGGAAGAGGAATTAAAAATTGTACTGTTCTATTTATTTCATAGCGACTTCATGCGAGTGAAAGTCATTTGGACTCTGCATATCTTATTCACATGAAAGTAGCAGGAATGTTGTCCGACTCGTTGGCTGAATGGTCAGCGTACTGGCCTTCAGTTCAGAGGGTCCCGGGTTCGATTCCCGGCCGTGTCGGGGATTTTAACCTTCATTTGTTAATTCCAATGGCTCGGGGGCTGGGTGTTTGTGCAGTGAACACTTGATCATTAAACAGTGAAATCCTGATTATACGCGCTCGCTTGATACACTATCTCCCATACTACGCATTTTTCTCAGGTCCTTGTACATCTCATATATAAAGCTTTTAAAATGTATCCCATATATTGTGTTCGAATCCCGCCTATAATACTTGTCACCTGTTTTATGTCCGACTCGTTGGCTGAATGGTCGGCGTATTGGCCTTCGGTTCAGAGGGTCTCGGGTTCGATTCCTAGCCTGGTCGGGGATTTTAACCTTCATTGGTTAATTCCAATGATTCGGGGGCTGAGTGCTTGTGCTGTCCCCAACATTCCTGCAACTCACACACCACACATAACACTATCCTCCACCACAATAACGCGCAGTTACCTACACATGACAGATGCCGCCCACCCTCATCGGAGGGTCTGCCGTACATTGGCTGCACCTGGCTAGAAATAGCCACACGAACTTTATTATTATTATTATTATTATTATTATTATGATGATTATTATTATTATTATTATTATGCACGGTCCCGGCTAATAGGTGATCCTTTGAAGTGCGTTATACCGGTGTTTTACTGTATTATCATTTAAACTCTTCCTGGAACATAGAAGTGGACTCTTGTATTGGCAGACTGTGGATAGACCTTTAAATATTAAAAACCAAGAAATTTGTATAAGAATGTGCTCCTTCCTTATGACCACGCGTGTACCCAGTGGACTTCAGCCAATTACTTTTTCTGTCAGGAAGTAGTAGGCCTATTGATACTAAGTTTATTAACACTTGTTATCATGTCTCTATCATGCTATAACCAGTGAACACACTGTGACAATAATTGTACTCTTATTTTAGGAAGAATGAGGATCAACCATATGTTGGCATATTTCGATTCCGATCTCCAGCCTTATTGTTGCGGGATCCAGATCTGATCAAGAAGATCCTCGTCAACGACTTCGCCAGCTTTCATGAGAACGCTCTTCTGATCACAAAAGAGCTGGATCCCCTTCTTGCCAAGAGCCCCTTCTTTTCTAAAGGGGAACAGTAGGTATCTTTAGAATAGCTATTACAGTACACACAATATGATCTAATTTCCCTCCGCATTATAAACACAACAACAAAGATATCACGCTTGTTTGAAGATCGATCCTCAGAAGTTCGAAATCCATCGTAATAACTGTGACTTTATGAGCTAGAGAAAGATAACTACAAAAACCATATCGAATTTTATTAGCACAACACTACACAACACAACACATAACAACGCAACACATTACAACACAACACAATGCAACACAACACAACACAACACAACACAACACAACACAACACATAACAACGCAACACATTACAACACAACACAACGCAACACAACATACTTTCAAGCTTCTATTGGTTTAACGCCATACTAACACGTATCTTTCCTATCTTTACGAGCTCCACTCAAACTCAATAGTCTGCAAATGTCATTCCACACCATCTCTCCACTGACAGTTTGGAACACATGATTTAGTCAAGAAACCCGTCTCCTTAGTCTCAATTCGTCCCAGTCCAAAGATTGTAACATTTTCGTAACACTACCCTCTTGTCGAAAATCATCCTGAACAAGTCGTGTTGCTTTCCGTTGGATGTTTTCCATTTCTCGAATGAAGTAATCCTGGCGAGGCCCCACACACT
This sequence comes from Anabrus simplex, assembly GCF_040414725.1. Taxonomy (NCBI): domain Eukaryota; kingdom Metazoa; phylum Arthropoda; class Insecta; order Orthoptera; family Tettigoniidae; genus Anabrus; species Anabrus simplex. The sequence goes on along the minus strand of NC_090265.1, from coordinate 470,206,047 downwards.
GTACGCATACTCCAATTGGTAGAGCCCTGCACGGATGTGGATAACCGCGAACTTCCTCTCTTGGCAGATGCAAACTGTATGGCAGTGCGGATAATTCTGCTGATAATATTTACAATATCCGCGGATAACAATTCGCGGATGCGGATATCGAACTTAATTAATGTTCACTCAAGTATACTCTTATTTTAGGGGCTGCCTGGCCGAGGCGGTAAAGGCGTGCTCGGTTCGCCCGGAAGGACGTGGGTTCGAATCCCCGTCAGGAAGTCGTAAACTTTAAGGAACGAGATTTCCCCTTCCGGAGGTGCATATGGCCCTGAGGTTCATTCAGCCTACGCCAAACATGAGTACCAGGCTAATTCCTGGGGGCAAAGGCGGCCGGGCGTAGAGCGAATCACTCTACCCCATCACGTGCCGAGGTTAACAATGGTGGAAGCCTTTACCTTCCACTCCTCCAAGGGCCTTCATGGCCTGTACGGAGGTGACTTTGCTTTGCTTTGCTATACTCTTATTTTTGCTTGTCGTCAGGTGACCCTTGACAGTGGTATGGGACCGAGCCCGATTGCTACAGTCACTTAGCTACAGTGCGGCCAGTATCCAGTATTCGGTAGATAGTAGGTTTGAACCCCACTGTCGGCAGCCCTGAAAATGGTTTTCCGTGGTTTTCCATTTTCACACCAGGAAAATGCTGGGGCTGTACCTTGGTTAAGGCCACGGCCGCTTCCTTTCCACTCCTAGCCCTTTCCTATCCCATAAGACCTATCTGTGTCGGTGCGACGTAAAGCAACTAGCAAAAAAAAAAAAAAAAAAACAGTGGTATGGGAGAATTGTGATATACTGTATACACAGTTAAAAAAAAAGGGGGAACATGTTTTTGAACGTATGCCATGCTCCACAAAACAATACCTCACACCCAGATATATTACCAACTAAACCTTCATTCTTTACCGTTGAAGTATACAAAAGAACATCGATGGATTCACGTTCATTTTCAGAACACAAACGGAAATGTCCAAATACTGTAGGAGCGAAAACAAAGTGATAACAGTTCTCCAGGGTGGATTTTTATCACGGTTGGAGAGCATCAGTATGGTGTATGTCCTCCACGATCATTTATCTCACCTTGGCACCTACGTTGCATGTTCCGTATAAGTCGACGGAGGTCACGTTGCGGTATCAGGTCCCATTCTTCAATGAGAGCCTGTTCGAGGTCTTGGAGAGTCTATGGTGGAACAGGACGCTCACGAACACTTGCCAAGCCTATCCCACACAAAATCGATGGGATTAAGGTCGAGACTCACTGCTGGCCATTCCATCTCTTGAATGTCCAGTTCTCGCGAGACAGATCTGGTGATGCGTGCTACCTGGCATTATCGTGCATGAGTACGAATTCAGGGCAAACACCGTATGCAGCAACCAACACATGCTGTAGCAGTATCTTCGATGTACCCCGCAGCGGTGAGATTACAACAAGATCCGTACGGCCATCAATATTGATGTCACCTCACACCATCACAGAACTTTGTCCGAACCGGTCGCCTTCCTGGACAAAATTTGGTACAGTCACTCCCATAAATATTCGGCCACTGATAAAATCCGCGAAAAAGTGATGACACTAACGCACCCATGAGCCGAATGTGAAACCAAATGTGTCCAAGTTATGAAACTACATTTGGTTGCTTAGGCCGAAGAGGAATCACGGACATTGATGTACAGTATGCTGTAAAAGAAAGGACATAGTGGACATGGGTGAAATGACACGCCTCAAATATATTCGGTCACCCGAAAAGGCCGGAATTGCCGTTGTGTTCATTGACAGAGACGGGGCAGATAGCGTTGCAAAACGTTCAGTTCAGGAGTGCGGTGCCGCGAGACACGTCGTGCAGTGTTGCGGAATGGTATCAAATGGGGTGCAAAAGACAACACAATACCACTTTTGAAGAACACCAGCTCTGATATTCCATCGTGCTCGAGGTATATCGCATAGAAAGATTTCGCAGATGCTTAACATAACCAGAACAACAATTGGAGATATAATAAGACGATGCAAAAATGAAGACAGAATTGATTCAATTCCCCAGACAGGCAGACCAAGAAGGCTGACACAACGAAAGGAGCGGTTGTGCTTCAGAATGGAAAACGAAATCCGAAAATTAGTGCTCCGAAACTGGCAGCAGCTGTTTTAGAGGAGTGTGGAAAGAAAGTGGGTACTGATACCGTGCGAAGAGCACTGCGAAGGAATGAGTTCTTTCGGAGAAGAGCTAGGAGGAAACCATACATTAGTGCAGTAAATAAAAACAACCGGCTAGCGTTCGCAAAAATCTTCGTACGCAAACCCAGTGCTTGGTGGGAGGATGTGTTATTTGTTGATGAGTCAAAGTTCAAAGTCTTCGGGTGAATGGAAAGCAATTTGTGTGGCGGAAACGTCACGAGGAACTGAGAACAAGCAATTTACAAGCAACGGCGAAAAAATCGTGGAGGAAGAGCAATCGTGTAGGGATGTGTAGCATCGAACGGGGTTGGTGCACTGAGTTTCATTGAAGATACTTTGACAAAAAAGGGGGTATTTGGCTATCCTCAAAAACAATTTGTGACAATTTGCGGAAGAACTTGGTATACAGTATACTTTCAAGTTCTACCAAGACATCGACCTCAAACACAAGTCGTAACTTGCCAGGGAGTGGCTGTTGTACAACTGCCCGAAGGTCTTGAAACTCCACCACAATCACCCGACCTGAATCCCATCGAGAAGGTATGGGGTCGAATGAAGGCAGCTCTGCAATTGCGGCGGCCAATTTCCTTCAGATACTTGAAGAGGAGACTGCTACAAGAATGGGCGGCATTAAGCCCTGATTATTACAAGAAAGTTATCGCCAGTACTCCGAATCGACTGGAATAGGTCCTAAAACATCAAGGTGGACATACAAAGTACTGAATGTGTAACATTGTTCAGAATTATGCGTGTTTATGTTGCTTTTTGTATAGTGGCCGAATATATTTGAGGTGGCACTGGAATTGTTGCTTTTATTTAATGTACGACAGAGGGCGTACTGATGACTGTCAGAAGATTTTGAATTATATCACAATGTTTGTAGAACGTGTTACTATGTTTCCCTACATTTTTTTAATGTAGTATTTAATCGTTCAGCATAAATACATGCTATATCAGATTACTGTTGACAAGAGATAAAATTAAAAACCAAACAAACAACAACAAAAATCTTAGTACAAAACAAGGTAAAAATAATCACTTTCTAAGGACGAGATTTGAAGTCGACCTCCTGTAGGCCCTTCTGTAACTAGAATAAGTGAGGAGAGTTTGTAATAAAGTGCTGGAAAATATACACACACAGATAATAAAATAAAAAAATAAAAAAAGCATTTGGTCACTAACACAAAGGGATGTTCCAGTTTTTCTAGTCAAGTTAACTCTTATTTTCTTGGGAATGCTTGTTATACTGATATTGCATTGAAAAGTAAATTGGCAGTTGAATAAAAGAAGCACTGAGCAACAATAGCACTCGATTGGAAAGTCGTACACGTTGATTTATTTTATTTTTGATATACACAAACACTCACTGTTCATCTTCAGATTCTTCTCTTGGCGAAAGTAAAAGATCTTGAGGAAGTCTACTTTTAATCCGGCGTGGAAGTGTGGATCGTTTTCCAAGGGCGAAGAACACAGCACCAGGCACATTTTGGAGTTTCTTGAAGAACGTCTTGGCGTGCATTGAAATCACGTGTTCCAAAGTGTCTAACTGAAGTTCACGATGTAACTGTTTGTTTCGGACGTACCAAGGAGCGTTGGTGATGATACGGAGAACTTTGTTTTGAAATGATTGCAGACGTCTGATAGTGGTTCGAGCCGCCCCTCCCCAGACTGGACAGGCGTAGGTGAATAAAGGACGGAGCAGTGTTTTGTAGAGAAGTAATCCACATTCAAATCTGAGGGAAGATTTTCTGTTTAGGAGAGGATATAGTCTTCTTAGTCGCGCATAACTTAGATTTAATTTCTGATTTATATGGTATTTCCATGATAAGCGACGGTCAAGGAATACTCCCAGGTACTTCACGGCCTTGTCGTTAGGCGTCCATTGGATGGCTGTTCCATTTAGGAAGATTGATGGTGGGAGAGGTGGACGTCGAAGAGTAAAGATCATGGTTTCACATTTTGGTACATTCAGTGAAATTCTCCAGTCATCTAACCACGTTGATATGGTTTGCAGAGAGGCTTGCAGTCGACGAGTGGCAGTTAAAATGTCATGGTGGGATGTGAAGACAGCAGTATCGTCTGCATACATTGCGACGTTGACGAATGGAGGCGATGGAATGTCATGGGTATAAATGTTGAAGAGGGTTGGACCAAGAATAGAACCTTGTGGGACTCCGGCGTTAATGAGCCGAGGTGTTGAATACGTGGAATTGATACGTACGCGAAAGATACGCTGACTCAAGAAGCTGTAGATGATGCTGTATATATAACGTGGAATTCCGATTGTGTGCAATTTGTATAATAGGCCTTTATGCCAAACTTTATCAAATGCCTTTGTAAAATCTAAGAATGCTGCAAGAGTGTGATGTTTGAGCTCGAAACCTTGCGCAATGTGTTCCGCAAGACGTAGTAGCTGATGGGTTGTCGAATGCCGTTGACGGAAGCTAAACTGGTGATGTGGAAGGAGGGATGTGTCCTCTAAGAAATTATTTAGACGTTTAAAGATGATTTTCTCAAATAATTTGGATAATGTTGGTAATAAACTTATTGGTCGGTAACTCGTGGGTAGTGTCGACGGTTTCCCAGGTTTGTGAATTGCAATTATTTCTGCATGCTTCCATGTGTCGGGAAAGTACCCAAGACGAAGAAGAGCATTGAATATAGATGCAAGGAATGATAGTGCTTTTCGAGTGAAGTGCTTCAAGGCTATGTTAGGGATGAGATCATGTCCAGCGGCTTTCTTGTAGGGCAGGTTCTTGATCAGATTTCGTATTTCTCCCGGTGAGGTAAATTTGATTCTTTCTGGAACTGTAGGGCAGAATGTTGGAAACGCTTCTATTTCACTGTTATACTCGTGATTGACTGGTGGGTTTGGAGTGAAGGAAGCTTCAAAAACAGCTGCAAGTATATCACATTTTTCAGAATCACTCAAATAATGGGTATCAGATGCTTTCAGAGGAGGAATAAGGCTTGGTTCATGCAGTATTCGTTTGGTTTCCTTCCAGAGTGTACAATCATCAGGCGACAGATCAGAGAGATGATGCTGGTACGAAGCATAACGGTGATTATCAAAAGTTGTGCGTACTAATCTGATAAGCTGGTTTAATCTATGATGTTGCCAAGGTAGGCGCTGAGCCTGCCACAGACGTCGCATTTTATGTTTAGCCTTGATGAGTCTTACAGTTCTGAGGGGAAATGTTGAGTGAAGAGGTGGCTGTTGCGGCCTCCTTTGGGACACAGTAGCTGCTTTGAGTGAAGTAGTTATAATGGTGGTGAAGTGGCAAATGGCATTGTCAAGATCTTCTCTAGTCTTGAGGGGCATATTTGGTTGAAGACAGGAGTCAAGCTGGTGGTGAAAAATGTCCCAATTAATATAACCATGAGTAAGAGTACGTGGTTGTTGAACGAAAGTTTCAGCAGAAAAGGATGTAATTACTGGACAATGATTCGAATCCATTTCAGCCACTGGTCTCATATAAATGGGGAAGGCGACATTTTTAATTAGGGCTATGTCGAGAATATCCGGCTGGTGATTGAAGTTAGATGGGTAATGAGTCGGTTCGTCTGGAGCAGCGACGTGGATGGCATGAAGTTCAGTTGCTGCTAACAGCTGTCTACCATTAGGAGTTGTTACACGACAGCCCCAAATTTCGTCCTTGCTGTTAAGATCTCCCATTAAGATGGTTGGTAACTGGTCTTGAAACAATAATCTTATATCTTCAACGTGGAGTCGAGCTGATGGGGGTTTATAGGCTGCTATGACTGTCAAAGGGGTTCGATTGCTTAATTCAATTTTAACAGCACAAGCTTCGATAGTGGTTAACTGTGGTAAGAATATCGGATAATGTTTAAGTCTGTTCTTTATGATGATTGCCACTCCACCAGAGGCAACAGGAGCTTGGCGATCACATCGGTAGATGTTGAAACCAGGTGCTATAAAACGTTCATGTTCAACGAGATGAGTTTCAGAAATGCATGCTACATCTATATTATGGCGGGACATGAACTCCAAGAAGGAGGCACGTTTGACCTTCAAACCGTTAGCATTCCAGTTGAGAAATGTGAGATGGGAAAACAGAGGATTGGCACTAACAACCATTGTTAAGGAGTTCTGAGAGTAATTTCATGAGAAATGATTTGATTTGGGGGATGAAAGGCGTAAGAAAGGCTATAATCTGTTGGACAAGGCTGGAAGACGATGCAGGTTGAGAAGAATTTTGCGGTGGATTCTGAGCTGAATATACTGGGTTTTGCGGAGAAGGTTGAGAAAGCGGGCGTTGCCATGCTGAGGGGTTAGGGGTTCGAACGAGCGAAGGTCGAGATGGTAGCGGAGGAAAGTTCGTAGCATTATTAGCTGGTGGTGTGGGGGCGATAATGTTGGGCTGGGTGCTGGTGAACATCGGTGTTGGAGAAGAAGTACTTGCACGCCTGAGCTTGTTCTTCATATTGAGATAATATGGGCAGCCTTTGTAATTTGCAGCGTGATCTTGGCCGCAGTTAACACACGTTGGAGGTACTTGTCGTGGTTTATTGCATGCTGAATAGTGATGATTATTAGGGCATTTGACGCAGCGTGGACTTAAGTTGCAGAAGTTTTTAGTGTGACCGAACCGTTGACATCGGGTACACTGTGAGATGTCTGTGGTTTGCGACGAAGTTCGACCGAAATAATGGCACGCTGAATGTGTGTCAAGTCAAAAATTCTTTTTGCATCTTCCGTGTTGTCCAATTCAACGGCGCAGAGGGGCATGGGCTGCTTATCTTTGAAAAGGAGCCGAGTAACTTTGCGTACCGGGAAGTTAAGCTCTTGTAACTCTGAGTGGAGTTCCGAGTCAGTAACAGAATATGGGACATCACGAATGATAACTTCAAGTTTTTTGGTGGTAGGGTCCTGGAAGGTATGAAATTGAAGTTCGGATTCTTCTAGAAATTTGGTGACGGAACGATAATCGTTGATAGTGGTAGTATTTATCTTGAGAACTTTGCCACGCTGTTGTGTAGTGTAATCACTGCTGATTACAGTATTCAAGTCTCTAATAATTTGCTGATAATTATTTACTTCGTGGAGAAAGATTGGTGGCACATTAACTTTAGGTGTTAATGGGGCAACATTGTCGCCTGCAGTGTTATCATCCATGCGTTCAAGAGGAGCATACTTATTATGAACGGCTGTGAGATCTACAATGTACTTATTGTTTAATCTTGCAGCGGATACAGTTAACTTCTTACTGGGAGTCTGAAAACCATCGTCCTGTTGTAACGGGGGATCGGGAGAAGCAAGTGCTTCGTGCGCACGTTTAAGTTCCGCAAGTTTACTTGGTTGTAAAATAGGTCGTGTTGAGGTTGAAGACATAGAACGTTGATTAAGAATTTCTGGACTTACATGGTTTCCCTACATGTTTCGTTGTATTATACGTTATCATTATAGTGTAAGAATAACTACCCAGTAAAAGGGTGTGAAAAATCAGACTGACCGAATATTTATGGGAGTAACTGTATGTACTGCTCACCACAGCGTCTCCATACACGTTGACGTCCATCACGCTGTGTCAGGGGAAATCTGGACTCGTCTGTGAACAACACAGGTCTCCATTGCCGAAGTTGCCAGTTGACGTGGGTACGGGCAAACAGAAGGCAAGCCGCGCGATGTTGCTGCGTTAAATGGGGCACTCGAACAGGACGTCTGGGTCGTAAGGATACTTCTCTTAAACTGTTCCTTACTGTCTAGTCAGACACCGTGCCTCCAGTGACCCTCCTGGGGTCTTGTTACAGTTCTCTGGTAGTTGCTGAACGACGCCGCAACGCACAGATGGTCAGATATCGGTCATTCTGTGGGGTTGTCATGCGTCCACGACCTTGTCCAACCCTCCTTATGAACTGACCTGTCTCATTATAGCGATTCCACAAGCGTTGAATAACTGACGGAGAGACATTGAGATCCATAGCAACACGACGTAAAGTCCATCCTTCCTGGATCAAAGTGACGGCCCTTGCGAACTGATCCTCGTTAAGATGTCTCATGGGATGTGCTGGTTTACGTACAACGTGCTCAAATTATCGCAGTAGTCTGTCTACCTCACAACGACACACGGACGCACCGCTATTCACTTTGTTTTGAGGGGTCACCTGACAGTTTAATGCATGGCTAAGACTATAGATGGAGTATAAATTCGATTTGACATACCCTGAGTAGCAAACCCCATCTACCAAATTAACTTTCACATACCAGACGTTACAAAACATGTTCTCCTAATGTTTTTGAACTTCGTCGCCATAAGACCTATCTGTGTCGGTGCGACGTAAAGCCCCTAGCAAAAAAAAAAACAAAGTTTTTGAACTGTGTATGAAGAGCCTTGAGACCATAAATCCGTATATCTGACGTAAGCCCATCTGGCTCCTGCCCGCAATTAATGGAAAGAAGTAACGTCGGTAGTTGTCACAAGAGCAAATATCTCATAAACCTGTGACTGTCGGGTTAAGGTGCCAGGTATCAGGCCTATTGTACTATCTGCGCACCTTTTCTGGATAGATTTACACCCTAGTGCTGAATTGGTCGACCTCGGCAATCTTCTAGTTTCGTATTGGCAACCTTTGAAACACAAACTATGAATCGCTTATGCATCGGTGTGCGACATCTGGCGTACACTTTACGTACTAGTACTGTTGATATTTACACAGCAAAGCCAAACTATAGAATTCACTCTAGGAATAAGATTCGCATCGAGAAATGTTATATAATGTTATATAATGTGTGTGTGACACAGTTGTTGGCTTAAGATAACAAAGGTTTAGCAAAATTCATATCGATCGATCATATTATCGATTCAATTCAGATTTCATTTCCATTCAGTTGGCAGTACTACCGGAAATGGAATTGCTCCCTCCTTACTCCTCAAACCCATACACAAATCTATCGATAGAAAGTGCGCAGATAATATTATATTAACAGATCTATCCATTTCAATACTTTGGGTGTTATATACGGTAGTTAGTATGTACAGTATCTGCGGATGCGGATGACCATTTGCGGATGCGGAGGGGATGCGGAGCGGATGCAGATAATATTTTCTATATCCGCGCAGGGCTCTACAAATTGGTGACGTGCTAGTGGCATACGCCCTCTCCTTCACATCCTTACTACAACCACTAAATACCTTCATAACCATTTGAAAAATGACTTACATTAGGCCATCTTGGTCTCATACGACAATCACATTCGGTTGCAAATATCACATTTTATTTAAGTGTGTTGAGACACTATTTAACCTTAGAATTTATCGTATATCTTAAAACTTAGCAAATAAAAGAAACCTTTTAATTAATCGAGACCTTCCTCTTTCGCAGATGGAGAGAAACGCGCACTATCTTATCACCTTCCTTCACAAGCGGCAGGTTGAAGCCTCTCTTCCCACTGATGAAAGAAGTTGCTGAAGAAATGGTCGATTACATAAAAAATAATGCTGCCTTTGGCAGACCAGGTAATGTTAACAGGGTGATGAATCACTGCTTGTTGATTATTTGTCGTTTTAATGATACAAATACCTACAGTCTGTATGCACATATTTTTTCTATTCGATTTACGCCGCACCGACACATAGGTCTTATGGCGACGATGGGATATGAAAGGCTTAGGAGTGGGAAGGAAGCGGCCGAGGCCTTAATTAAGGTACAGCCCTAGCATTTTCCTGATGTGAAACTGCGAAACCACGGAAAACCATCTTCAAGGCTGCGGACCGTGGGGCTCAACCCACTATCTCCCGGATGCAAGCTAACAGCTGCGCGCCCTTAACTCGCCCGGTGCATACAGTGTAATAAATAGCATTCACTGCCAAGAAATAAACGATCATATTAATAGATTGTCATTTTACCCTGATATTCGGTGTGTACACTCATAACACCAAAGGCAGGAATTCCAGAATACAATAGTCTGTTCTGCAAGTTTTATTTTAGTAACTAGCAAATGTACCCGTGCTTCGCTACGGTATTCTACATTGTATACGGATATCGACGTAAATACTGTGCGTGCAGCAAATGAGATTGTTTTAAAATTGCATGTCTCTTAGCCTTATCCGAGAAATAGCATGGGGAGGTCCACATACGTTGTTTCCAATGTAAAGTGAGGGTTGCGGAGTTGTGATGATAACGCCAGGCTCACTTGCCTACTGCCATTCACAATCGAGTTGGCAAGTTTACATTATAATTGCAGGCCCCAATGCCTACTGCGCGGTCACAATCGATTTGGGGAGTTTTAGTTACAATGGCAGACCCATTTCCTACTTTCAGACAGGTTACAGTTGAGGAGTTTTTATTATAATACCAGGCAACTTCCCTACCACCAGTCAAAATTGAGTTGTGCAGTTATCATTATAATGACAGTCCCTTTTTACTGCTGCTAGCCAGCTTACTGCCAGTCACACAGAATTAGTGAGTTTCCATGAAAATAGCAGGCCACAATGCCTAATGCTAGTCAAATTTTAGATTGGAACATTTGTTTATAATGGCGGGCACCCTGGCCTAGAGCCAAAAACAATAGAGTAGGGGACTTTCGAACAAAACTGCATGATCCCTTGCCTTCTGCAAGACAAATCGAAAAGTGAATTATTCATTAAAATGGTAGGCCCTCCTTACTAATGCCAGTTACACAGGAGTTGGAGAAGGACCCCATTCCTACTGCCAGCAGTCAAAGTCGGTGTAGGGAGTACTGATTACAATAGCAGACACATCCTTTCTCGATCTCTACAAATCGACATCAATGAATATATATACAGATGGACATACGAAAGTATATGAATGTTTACAATATTGCAGACCTTCATTTACAGATTAACTGCTGCTAAACGGTACGTCATATCGACAAAGGATTGTACCGTAAGGCGCAGTATTTAGCGATCTAAATGGCTGGTCCTATGATATTTTCTCGCATCTAATCTATTCATGGGTCAGATTGAATCAAAAACGTTGAATAGGTTGAAATTTGTGTAAGAATATCTTACATTTCCATTACTTTTCGGATAATTATGTGGCATAGCATTTGGCTCACATATGGGTACTGGGTGGGCCAATGTTCGTGTAGAGTTTGATCATACTATCTTTCCTGTAAGTGATTGAAATTATGCACATGAGAAGAAAAGGTTTAGAAATTAATTTCCATTAAGGCAGGTAGATTTCCATAAAGTTTGGTTGTGTGTATTTAGAGGGAGTGCAAAATCACGGTTTCGGTTTCGTATAAACCCCCAATTAGTTCAGGGATTTAGAAACAATATTTGCCCTAAAACCTCCCCAAAGGACAGGTGGATTCTAAATATGAAGTTTGGTGGAAATATATCCAGTAGTTTTCAAGTTAGAGAAAGACAAACAGACCAACAAACAAAGAAACAAACAAACAAACTAACTAACTAACTAACAGACACCAAGGAAACCTACCCCTGGACAGATGGATGCTATATATAAAATTTGGTTCAAATATCTTGTTAGTTTTCAAGTTGTAAGAAGTACGCTTTACACGCACCCGCTGGGATTTGTACCGAAAAACGGTCCGTTAATGATATATCCCTTACTAAATCCTGTTATCGAAATGATGCACATGAGAAAAAAAGGTTTAGAAATTCATTTTCATTAAGGCAGGTTGATTTCCATTAAGTTCGGTTGTGTATACTTTGAGGGAGTGCAAAATCACGGTTTCGGTTTCGTAAAAATCCCCACTCAGTTCAGGGATTTAGAAACGATATTTGAGCTAAAACCTACCCAAGGAGAGGTGGATTCTAAATATGAAGTTTGGTGGAAACATATCCAGTAGTTTTCAAGTTATAGAAGGACAGACAAACAGACAAACAGACAAACAGACACCAAAGATAAAAATGATGCAGATGGTCATTATTACACCTGAAACGGATAACTGTACGGAAATTTCGCCAAAATCAATGTGCAGACACACGGTCGTTACGCTTTTATTTTTTGCGCTAAAACCTACCCAAGGACAGGTGGATTCTAAATATGAAGTTTGGTGGAAATATATCCAGTAGTTTTCAAGTTATAGAAGGACAGACAAACAGACAAACAGACAAACAAACAGACAAACGGACACCAAAGCTAAAAATGATGCAGATGGTCATAATTACAGGTCAAACGGATAACTGTACGGAAATTTCGCCAAAATAATCAATGTACAGACACACGGTCGTTACGATTTAATTTATATAGATGACGGATAAGCATGAGCACGTTGAAAAGTGCAGACTTCCACTTCGAGATTCATATCTCCTAAACGGTTTATGATATTAAGAAACGGTTTGCGCCATCAGACGCCCCATTTATCGCTCTACATGTTTGTTTCTAAACCATTTCCTCGTATCTCCAATATCAAGGGGGTAAATTGAGATCAAATTTTGAATAGGGTGAAATTTGGGTGCATTTTTAACATTTTACATTACTTTTTGCCTACTTATGTATAAGCTAGAATCATGAAATTTCGTACACATATGTCCCTTAATCGTGCCAATGTGCGCACACAACGTGATGATCCTATCATTCTTATAAGTGTGTCAAACAATGAAATATACTTGTAAAAATCACCAAATTTACGAACAATCCAGAAATACGGCCAAATTTAACGTATTAGGGAGAGAGATACGACAAAATGTCACAGGACCAAAGTTGTAGATCACTCCGAATTGAAGGGACATTGTGCCATCCGTTTTGTGATACGACTTACCGTTTAGCCAAAAAATAGCTCAAAAGGAATGTCTGCACAGTCATTAAAATTGCCTCCATATTTCGATATCTTTGGGGGGTAAAAAGTGAAAAATTTGAACATCTTGGAATTTTCCCGTCGGTTAGGGACCAAAAGCTATAATTTCACCAAATTTCCATTGTCTACTTCGTCTGGCAGGTTGTGCCGCCATTTTGATTTGGGGGGATAGGGGATAAAAATGAGGAAATTCTCGAAAATTTTTAAGCCCACGAAACCTATAGGTTATCGTTTTGGATATACTATACGACTGTGTTCTTATGCTGAGCCCAAAATTTGAGCCCCCCCCCGCGTGCCCCCTTCAGGGAATTTTGAGAATTTCCGATTTTTCTAGGGATCCTGGGGTCATCAGTTTCCTCCGTACAAAGTTTCAAATTTCTGAGATTTCTGGAAGTGCCTCATTAATTCACGTCTTTTTTCATTTTTAAATATTTATATATACATCGCTCCAGCCCGACTTGCTTTTATATATATAGATGACGGATAAGCATGAGCACGTTGAAAAGTGCAGACTTCCACTTCGAGATTCATATCTCCTAAACGGTTTATGATATTAAGAAACGGTTTGCGCCATCAGACGCCTCATTTATCGCTCTACATATTTGTTTCTAAACCACTTCCCCGTATCTCCCATATTAAGGGGGTAAATTGAGATCAAATTTTGAATAGGGTGAAATTTGGGTGCATTTTTAACATTTTACATTACGTTTTGCCTACTTATGTATAAGCTAGAATCATGAAATTTGGTACACACATGTCCCTTAATCGTGCCAATGTGCGCACACAACGTGATGATCCTATCATTCTTATAAGTGTGTCAAACAATGAAATATACTTGTAAAAATCACCAAATTTACGAACAATCCAGAAATACGGCCAAATTTAACGTATAAGGGAGAGAGAGATACGACAAAATGTCACAGGACCAAAGTTGTTGATCACTCCGAATTGAAGGGACATTGTGCCATCCGTTTTGTGATACGACTTACCGTTTAGCCAAAAAATAGCTCAAAAGGAATGTCTGCACAGTCATTAAAATTGCCTCCATATTTCGATATCTTTGGGGGGTAAAAAGTGAAAAATTTGAACATCTTGGAATTTTCCCGTCGGTTAGGGACCAAAAGCTATAATTTCACCAAATTTCCATTGTCTACTTCGTCTGGCAGGTTGTGCCGCCATTTTGATTTGGGGGGATAGGGGATAAAAATGAGGAAATTCTCGAAAATTTTTAAGCCCACGAAACCTATAGGTTATCGTTTTGGATATACTATACGACTGTGTTCTTATGCTGAGCCCAAAATTTGAGCCCCCCCCGCGTGCCCCCTTCAGGGAATTTTGAGAATTTCCGATTTTTCTAGGGATCCTGGGGTCATCAGTTTCCTCCGTACAAAGTTTCAAATTTCTGAGATTTCTGGAAGTGCCTCATTAATTCACGTCTTTTTTCATTTTTAAATATTTATATATACATCGCTCCAGCCCGACTTGCTTTTATATATATAGATGACGGATAAGCATGAGCACGTTGAAAAGTGCAGACTTCCACTTCGAGATTCATATCTCCTAAACGGTTTATGATATTAAGAAACGGTTTGCGCCATCAGACGCCTCATTTATCGCTCTACATATTTGTTTCTAAACCACTTCCCCGTATCTCCCATATTAAGGGGGTAAATTGAGATCAAATTTTGAATAGGGTGAAATTTGGGTGCATTTTTAACATTTTACATTACGTTTTGCCTACTTATGTATAAGCTAGAATCATGAAATTTGGTACACACATGTCCCTTAATCGTGCCAATGTGCGCACACAACGTGATGATCCTATCATTCTTATAAGTGTGTCAAACAATGAAATATACTTGTAAAAATCACCAAATTTACGAACAATCCAGAAATACGGCCAAATTTAACGTATAAGGGAGAGAGATACGACAAAATGTCACAGGACCAAAGTTGTAGATCACTCCGAATTGAAGGGACATTGTGCCATCCGTTTTGTGATACGACTTACCGTTTAGCCAAAAAATAGCTCAAAAGGAATGTCTGCACAGTCATTAAAATTGCCTCCATATTTCGATATCTTTGGGGGGTAAAAAGTGAAAAATTTGAACATCTTGGAATTTTCCCGTCGGTTAGGGACCAAAAGCTATAATTTCACCAAATTTCCATTGTCTACTTCGTCTGGCAGGTTGTGCCGCCATTTTGATTTGGGGGGATAGGGGATAAAAATGAGGAAATTCTCGAAAATTTTTAAGCCCACGAAACCTATAGGTTATCGTTTTGGATATACTATACGACTGTGTTCTTATGCTGAGCCCAAAATTTGAGCCCCCCCGCGTGCCCCCTTCAGGGAATTTTGAGAATTTCCGATTTTTCTAGGGATCCTGGGGTCATCAGTTTCCTCCGTACAAAGTTTCAAATTTCTGAGATTTCTGGAAGTGCCTCATTAATTCACGTCTTTTTTCATTTTTAAATATTTATCTCCAGCCCGACTTGCTTTTATATATATAGATGACGGATAAGCATGAGCACGTTGAAAAGTGCAGACTTCCACTTCGAGATTCATATCTCCTAAACGGTTTATGATATTAAGAAACGGTTTGCGCCATCAGACGCCTCATTTATCGCTCTACATATTTGTTTCTAAACCACTTCCCCGTATCTCCCATATTAAGGGGGTATTGAGATCAAATTTTGAATAGGGTGAAATTTGGGTGCATTTTTAACATTTTACATTACGTTTTGCCTACTTATGTATAAGCTAGAATCATGAAATTTGGTACACACATGTCCCTTAATCGTGCCAATGTGCGCACACAACGTGATGATCCTATCATTCTTATAAGTGTGTCAAACAATGAAATATACTTGTAAAAATCACCAAATTTACGAACAATCCAGAAATACGGCCAAATTTAACGTATAAGGGAGAGAGATACGACAAAATGTCACAGGACCAAAGTTGTAGATCACTCCGAATGGAAGGGACATTGTGCCATCCGTTTTGTGATACGACTTACCGTTTAGCCAAAAAATAGCTCAAAAGGAATGTCTGCACAGTCATTAAAATTGCCTCCATATTTCGATATCTTTGGGGGGTAAAAAGTGAAAAATTTGAACATCTTGGAATTTTCCCGTCGGTTAGGGACCAAAAGCTATAATTTCACCAAATTTCAATTGTCTACTTCGTCTGGCAGGTTGTGCCGCCATTTTGATTTGGGGGGATAGGGGATAAAAATGAGGAAATTCTCGAAAATTTTTAAGCCCACGAAACCTATAGGTTATCGTTTTGGATATACTATACGACTGTGTTCTTATGCTGAGCCCAAAACTTGAGCCCCCCCCGCGTGCCCCCTTCAGGGAATTTTGAGAATTTCCGATTTTTCTAGGGATCCTGGGGTCATCAGTTTCCTCCGTACAAAGTTTCAAATTTCTGAGATTTCTGGAAGTGCCTCATTAATTCACGTCTTTTTTCATTTTTAAATATTTATATATACATCGCTCCAGCCCGACTTGCTTTTATATATATAGATGACGGATAAGCATGAGCACGTTGAAAAGTGCAGACTTCCACTTCGAGATTCATATCTCCTAAACGGTTTATGATATTAAGAAACGGTTTGCGCCATCAGACGCCTCATTTATCGCTCTACATATTTGTTTCTAAACCACTTCCCCGTATCTCCCATATTAAGGGGGTAAATTGAGATCAAATTTTGAATAGGGTGAAATTTGGGTGCATTTTTAACATTTTACATTACGTTTTGCCTACTTATGTATAAGCTAGAATCATGAAATTTGGTACACACATGTCCCTTAATCGTGCCAATGTGCGCACACAACGTGATGATCCTATCATTCTTATAAGTGTGTCAAACAATGAAATATACTTGTAAAAATCACCAAATTTACGAACAATCCAGAAATACGGCCAAATTTAACGTATAAGGGAGAGAGATACGACAAAATGTCACAGGACCAAAGTTGTAGATCACTCCGAATTGAAGGGACATTGTGCCATCCGTTTTGTGATACGACTTACCGTTTAGCCAAAAAACAGCTCAAAAGGAATGTCTGCACAGTCATTAAAATTGCCTCCATATTTCGATATCTTTGGGGGGTAAAAAGTGAAAAATTTGAACATCTTGGAATTTTCCCGTCGGTTAGGGACCAAAAGCTATAATTTCACCAAATTTCCATTGTCTACTTCGTCTGGCAGGTTGTGCCGCCATTTTGATTTGGGGGGATAGGGGATAAAAATGAGGAAATTCTCGAAAATTTTTAAGCCCACGAAACCTATAGGTTATCGTTTTGGATATACTATACGACTGTGTTCTTATGCTGAGCCCAAAATTTGAGCCCCCCCCGCGTGCCCCCTTCAGGGAATTTTGAGAATTTCCGATTTTTCTAGGGATCCTGGGGTCATCAGTTTCCTCCGTACAAAGTTTCAAATTTCTGAGATTTCTGGAAGTGCCTCATTAATTCACGTCTTTTTTCATTTTTAAATATTTATATATACATCGCTCCAGCCCGACTTGCTTTTATATATATAGATGACGGATAAGCATGAGCACGTTGAAAAGTGCAGACTTCCACTTCGAGATTCATATCTCCTAAACGGTTTATGATATTAAGAAACGGTTTGCGCCATCAGACGCCTCATTTATCGCTCTACATATTTGTTTCTAAACCACTTCCCCGTATCTCCCATATTAAGGGGGTAAATTGAGATCAAATTTTGAATAGGGTGAAATTTGGGTGCATTTTTAACATTTTACATTACGTTTTGCCTACTTATGTATAAGCTAGAATCATGAAATTTGGTACACACATGTCCCTTAATCGTGCCAATGTGCGCACACAACGTGATGATCCTATCATTCTTATAAGTGTGTCAAACAATGAAATATACTTGTAAAAATCACCAAATTTACGAACAATCCAGAAATACGGCCAAATTTAACGTATAAGGGAGAGAGATACGACAAAATGTCACAGGACCAAAGTTGTAGATCACTCCGAATTGAAGGGACATTGTGCCATCCGTTTTGTGATACGACTTACCGTTTAGCCAAAAAATAGCTCAAAAGGAATGTCTGCACAGTCATTAAAATTGCCTCCATATTTCGATATCTTTGGGGGGTAAAAAGTGAAAAATTTGAACATCTTGGAATTTTCCCGTCGGTTAGGGACCAAAAGCTATAATTTCACCAAATTTCCATTGTCTACTTCGTCTGGCAGGTTGTGCCGCCATTTTGATTTGGGGGGATAGGGGATAAAAATGAGGAAATTCTCGAAAATTTTTAAGCCCACGAAACCTATAGGTTATCGTTTTGGATATACTATACGACTGTGTTCTTATGCTGAGCCCAAAATTTGAGCCCCCCCGCGTGCCCCCTTCAGGGAATTTTGAGAATTTCCGATTTTTCTAGGGATCCTGGGGTCATCAGTTTCCTCCGTACAAAGTTTCAAATTTCTGAGATTTCTGGAAGTGCCTCATTAATTCACGTCTTTTTTCATTTTTAAATATTTATCTCCAGCCCGACTTGCTTTTATATATATAGATGACGGATAAGCATGAGCACGTTGAAAAGTGCAGACTTCCACTTCGAGATTCATATCTCCTAAACGGTTTATGATATTAAGAAACGGTTTGCGCCATCAGACGCCTCATTTATCGCTCTACATATTTGTTTCTAAACCACTTCCCCGTATCTCCCATATTAAGGGGGTAAATTGAGATCAAATTTTGAATAGGGTGAAATTTGGGTGCATTTTTAACATTTTACATTACGTTTTGCCTACTTATGTATAAGCTAGAATCATGAAATTTGGTACACACATGTCCCTTAATCGTGCCAATGTGCGCACACAACGTGATGATCCTATCATTCTTATAAGTGTGTCAAACAATGAAATATACTTGTAAAAATCACCAAATTTACGAACAATCCAGAAATACGGCCAAATTTAACGTATAAGGGAGAGAGATACGACAAAATGTCACAGGACCAAAGTTGTAGATCACTCCGAATTGAAGGGACATTGTGCCATCCGTGTTGTGATACGACTTACCGTTTAGCCAAAAAATAGCTCAAAAGGAATGTCTGCACAGTCATTAAAATTGCCTCCATATTTCGATATCTTTGGGGGGTAAAAAGTGAAAAATTTGAACATCTTGGAATTTTCCCGTCGGTTAGGGACCAAAAGCTATAATTTCACCAAATTTCCATTGTCTACTTCGTCTGGCAGGTTGTGCCGCCATTTTGATTTGGGGGGATAGGGGATAAAAATGAGGAAATTCTCGAAAATTTTTAAGCCCACGAAACCTATAGGTTATCGTTTTGGATATACTATACGACTGTGTTCTTATGCTGAGCCCAAAATTTGAGCCCCCCCCGCGTGCCCCCTTCAGGGAATTTTGAGAATTTCCGATTTTTCTAGGGATCCTGGGGTCATCAGTTTCCTCCGTACAAAGTTTCAAATTTCTGAGATTTCTGGAAGTGCCTCATTAATTCACGTCTTTTTTCATTTTTAAATATTTATATATACATCGCTCCAGCCCGACTTGCTTTTATATATATAGATGGCAATTAATAAATTGATTACATACGGCTCCTTGGTGAATGTTCAGCGTACTGACCTTTGGTTTACAAGTGCCTGGATTCAATTCCAAGCCAGGCCGGGGATTTTAACTCCGTATGGTTGATTCCTCTGGCTCAGGTGCTTCGTCTTAATACAATTTTCTTCACCTACGTAGAACATACCATACTACCAACACCCACGGAAACACGCAATAGCCACGTAGAGGTGGCAACAGGAAGGGCATCTGGCCATTAAACTAGGGCCAGGTTCACATCCATTGCCGACGGCAGTAAAAAAGTGAAAAAGGAAAGGAAAAAATTAGTTTGAAGCACAGTATGCAGTTCAATCTTTAGTTAGGAAGTCCAAGAAAGCAACCAGAGAATTTATACATTGTGACTGTACAAAAATATGAAATGAATGGTGATGTTGGAAAGATATGATTCTGAATAAATATAAGCTAAATACGTCACAAATGAAGATAATAGATCTCAGGTCATATCTGAAAATCCAATTCCAGTGGTATCGTTACCTCCAGGGTTGCAGTGGTAACAGAAACAGGTTTCATACTCACTCGTGGAATGACAAAATTAAATATGAATATGCGTATAATGGGTTAGGGGCTGCCTGGCCGAGGCGGTAAAGGCGTTCTCGGTTCGCCCGGAAGGACGTGGGTTCGAATCCCCGTCAGTAAGTCGTAAAATTTAAGAACCGAGATTTCCACTTCCGGAGGTGCATATGGCCATAAGGTTCACTCAGTCTACACCAAAAATGACTACCAGGTTAATTCCTGGAGGCAAAGGCGGCCAGGCGTAGAGCTAACCAATGGTGGAAGCCTTTACCTTCCACTCCTCCAAGGGCCTTCATGGCCTGTACGGATATGACTTTGCTTTGCTTTGTATAATGGGTTGCTTAGAAGAGTTAAAACAGGAAAATAATTGTATTACTGTTTTAAAATAAAGTATAATTATTTCTTATTGGCACTTATTGTGTAATTAATCACTTTACACAATTTCGTGGTCATATGTCTTGCGGTATATAAGAAATTTGATGTCCATTTTTGTGGACATATTTCAGAAGTCCTTTTTTGGTGGGTATATATTTAAAGTTCGAAAAAAACAGTAGTTTTAAGATCATAATCTTCATATTTGTTCCAATATGGTAACACAAAACTCTGTACCACTGCCAAATTACAAGAAGTGCAACAGTATTTATCAGCCACATGTGAACAGGAATTCTCCATCTTGTCTTCCGCACAGTTCAGTTCAGTGTTCACGCCTAGCCGTAACACCTCGCACCAATTCTTGTTCAAAAGGAATCAGGATAGGCGACTCAGAACGGAATGTAAACATCTGCATGACCGATATGTTTAGCTAAAATCTATGTCCATAAACATGAGCACCGTGGCTCAAAGAGCAAAATTAGTTGCATTAAACAGTGGTATACACTTCCTAAATTAAAATTAATTTTTTTAAAGAAAATACAAAATCAAAAGGGTAAGAAAACTTCACAGCACAGCTACAGTAAATTTTAGATGAAGTAATTATTGTGCTTTGTTAGCTTAACTCAAGTGTTGATAAGTTATATAAAATAGTTTTGTACCAAATCATTAATGGAGATACTCTTCAGATTCACATAAAAGTTCAGTACCAACTTAACTAACCTATAATGGAGTTCTGCATAACCTAGCCCAACACAACATAAAAGACGCACAGTCTTTGTCATAAACATTTAATATGAAAAATTATTTCGAAGCAGCCATAATATTCAAACACTCACATTGAAAAAATAACTTCCAAAAAGCCTTGTGTCTTTCATTTTCTTGAAGCTGACGCTGTCTGATTCAAGTGTCATCAGCAGTCCTATGTTTCAGCAACCATTCTTGTAAATAAGGTGTTGAATTCCAAAGGTGAACTGGTAGCCCTAATGCGTTGATGAACATCATACAAAATATATTTTCAACCAAAGGACGGTTCCTGCATGGTGTCATTGTGACATTCACAGTCAGCACTAGTTTTGGCAATTCGATTAAGCCAGTTTCACTTAATTAAAATTGTCTTTCACACATTTACTTTTACTGTCCAAGAAATCCCTAAGTCTTCACGAACCGTGTCAAATGGTATGCAAAACCGTACACATAGTTGTACACATTTGTACTCTTCTTCAAGCAGTGCAGTACCTACATCTACTGGCCACGTAGAGGGTTCCACTACTTGGATTAGTTCAATCAGTGATTTCAACTCTGATGTATTGGCAGCAACACTTTGAGGATTACAGTTGGAGGAAATTCTTGTCAGCAATCTAGATTTTATATTCTCAGACAGACTCTGGAGAAATGTACCCTGATTTATTTTCACCACCGAAATAGATCTTTCTTAAGTGGAACATCACGATTAATTTCCATTCTGTATACCACTTTCAGAGTCCCTCAAATATTCTCCAGGATATTCTCCCATTATTTCAATAGCACGAATGCTTCCATTAATTTTTCTGTAGACACCAGTTTGACTAGTAGAATCTTTCTGCAAAAACTCTGAAATTATTCGTACTTCATCAAAAACATGAGTTCGTAGTGCTAGATTAAATACAAACTCTTGTGAACAAATAAAAGAACAGGGATCTTTATACACTGAACATTTTTTGGAACTGCGATTCTGAATATCTGACATTGTTCATACAGAGCTTTGTAACTCTTAACAATTGCTTCAAAAGCTCCGTGAGATGAAGCTACCTAGCCCACAGATAAAATTCTCCCTACTTCTTCTATTTACAGCGCTAGCTCATTTGCAAAGGCCTATAGTTGATACTGATTATTTGGGGGCTCTGTTGTACGATGAATAGACTTTATGCATGAACGTCTCAAATGCATTCATTTCAGACACTGAGTTTTCGAGATACTTCAGACTCCATAATTTCAGCGCACCAGATTATCTACCCATCCTAGAGCTAGCCCCATCATTACATACACCAACCGAATGTTTTGCTAAAATTCATGCGAGAAACCGCTAGAATATAAGCAGTTAAGGAGGGTATTCACTTTACTCTCAAAAGAAGCAGACTCCATTATTCCAACAGTTTAAAGATAAATGTTATTGGTTCATAACCACTGAGAGATGCACGGATACATACATACATACATACATACATACATACATACATACATACATACATACATACATACATACACACATACATACATACATACATACATCTTCATTATCGACCGTTATGCCTTTCAGCGTTCAGTCTGTAAGCCTCTGTGAATTTACTAAACGTTGACACAATTCTCATTTAGTTCTATATATCTTATCTTTAAATCGTTAGAAACGGAATCAGATCATCGTTGTCTGGTTTCCTTCTACTTCTCTTCCCTCCATAACAGAGTCCATTACTCTCCCAGGTAATGTATTTTCCTCCATTCGCCTCACAAGACCCCAACACCAAAGCCAGTTTATTCGCACAGCTTCATCCATCGAGTTCATTCCTATATTAGCCTTTATCTCCTCATTCCGAGTACCCTTCTGCCATTGTTCCTACCCGTTTGTACCAACAATCATTTTCACTACATTCATGTCTGTCACTTCCAACTTATGAATAAGATATCCTGAGTCCATCCAGCTTTCGCTCCCGTAAAGCAAAGTTGGTCTGAAAACATACCGAAGTAAAGATAGTTTCGTCCGGGAGCTGACTTCCTTCTTGCAGAATACTGTTGATCGCAACTGCGAGCTCACTGTATTAGCTTTACTGCACCTTGATTCAATCACACTTCCCATATTACCATCCTGGGAGAACACACAACCTAAATACTTGAAATTATCTACCTGTTCCAGTTTTGTATCATCAATCTGACATTCTGTTGAATTTCTTACCTACTGACTTCGAAAGGCTAATTTTCATACCATACTCATTGCACCTGTTTTCAAGTTCCAAGATAGTAGACTGCAGGCTTTCGGCACAATTTGTCATTAATGCCTTTGGTTTATTTTAATAATCTACCCTTAATCCCATAGTCTCCCGGTATGGCGAACACCTTTTCCCTCTGTACCCTTTCATATGCTTTCTCTAGATCTACGAAACATAAACACAAGTGGCTATTCCTCTCGTAGCATTTTCAATTACCTGACGGATACTGAAAATCTGATCCTGACAGCCCCTCTGTGGTCTGACACCACGCTGGTTTTCATCCAACTTCCTCTCAACCACTGATCGCACCCTTCCTTCCAAGATGCCAGTGAATACTTTGCCTGATATACTAATCAATGAGAAACCTCGATAGTTGTTGCAATCCTTCCTGTTCCCTTGCTTATGGATAGGTGCAATTACTACTTTTGTCCAATCTGAAGATACCTTACCAACACTCCAAGCTAATCTTACTACTCTATGGAGCCATTTGATCCCTGCCTTCCCACTATACTTCACCATTTCAGGTCTAAGGCATTCCCTTTCTGTTTCCACTACAGCATCCCTTTATGCCACCCATTCTCTTTTTATAACCTGAACCTGCTTACTGTCTACTGTTCGGAACTTCTCACTAATCATATCGATGTATTTCTGTCCAATTTCCTCGTCCTGGAGATTTTCTACCCTTATAGTTGTTGCAATCCTTCCTGTTCCCTTGCTTATGGATAGGTGCAATTACTACTTTTGTCCAATTTGAAGATACCTTACCAACACTCCATGCTAATCTTACTATTCTATGGAGCCATTTAATCCCTGCCTTCCCACTATACTTCACCATTTCAGGTCTAAGGCATAAAGCATCCCTTTATGCCACCCATTCTCTTTTTATATCCTGAACCTGCTTACTGTCTACTGTTCGGAACTTCTCACTAATCATATCCATGTATTTCTGTCCAATTTCCTCGTCCTGGAGATTTTCTACCCTTATAGTTGTTGCAATCCTTCTTGTTCCCTTGCTAATAGATAGGTGCAATTACTACTTTTGTCCAATCTGAAGGTACCTTACCTACACTCCATGCTAATCTTACTATTCTATGAAGCCATTTCATCCCTGCCTTCCCACTATACTTCACCATTTCAGGTCTAATTTCATCTATTCCTGCTGCTTTATGACAATGGAGTTTATTTACCATCCTTTCCACTTCCTCAAGCGTAATTTCACCAGATATCACCAGACAGATTTCACTTTCTCTATCCTAGGCCTAGAGATACTTAGTTCACTACAGATCAGATAGTGGCTTGTATCATTGAAAAATCCCTGAAAAACCCGCACATTCCTAACAGATTTCCTGAATTCGAAGTCGGTTAAGATAGAGTCTTCTATGGATCCAGTACCCCTACCCTCCCATTTGTAGCGGTGAGTAGCCTTATGCTTGAAGAATGTATTCGTAACTGCTAAACCCATACTAGCAAGAAGTCCAGCAAACGCTTCCCATTCGTATTAGCCTCCATATCTTCCCCACCAATCACCATTTCGTATCCTTCACTTCTGTTTCCAATCCTCGCATTGAAATCGCTCATTAGCACTATCCTATCCTTGCTGTTCACCATGACTACAATGTCACTCAATGATTCATAAAACTTGTCAACTTCATTCTCATTTGCACCCTCACGTGGTGAATATACTGAGACAACTTTCGTCCTAATTCCTCCAACTGTCAAATCTACACACATCATTCGCTTATTTATATTCCCATCAGAAACTATGTTGCGTGCAATAGTATTCCTGATGAACAGTCCTCCACCATACTCTGCCTTCATTTCTTAACACCCGTCAAGTACACTTTATAATCTCCTATCTCTTCCTCGTTATCTCCCCTTACCCGAATATCACTTACTCCTAGCCCATCCGTATCTCCCTCTCTGCTGACTCAGCAAGTTCTACTTTCTCTCTCCCATAAGCCCTATTAATATTGATAGCTCCCCATCGAATTCCATTTTATTCGCCAGGTTGTTTCCAAGGAGTCCTTCGCCTGTCAAATGGGAATTGGACTCCGTTACTCCCATAGTTCCGAGGCTTGCTTAAAATGTTCTCAGCTTGGTAAATTCATGAAGCAGGATGCTACCCTACGTACACATAGTCCAAGTGAGGATCTCTCCTCTAACGGGTTATGGACCACAGGTGAATTGTATAGTCCTAGCCGCCTGAGCACAAGGAGGGCCATGACTCAGAATATGTCCGAGATGCCCACTCCCATTCAATAGCAACTGGTATCCCGACTCTCAGGAGCACTTACTAGGCCACTTAGCCGTTGTCCATGGCTCACGAACTGGGACGTGACTACAGTAACCCACACCATGAACCAGTCCAGGGATATATGCTGTTAAAAATGTTTTTGGGGATATTGTTTTGGATTCATCTATAAACACCAACAGTTTAGAATAGGCTGCAACTATTTCCTTGAACAGCATCTGTTTGCAGTTCTGAACTGATACGATTAATTATACTGGCGGCTTATGAATGACTCACAGGAGTCCTATACCCATATCCAGTTCATTGACTATCCGTTGATCTATTAACTCAGTGTATTTGTTAAATGAAATGCAATTTTTGGTGCACTGTATGCTTATTTGTGTTTGCGTGCTGTTTACTAAGTTGTTGACAAATTAGATGTGGTAATTGTTGCTTCTCCGCAAGGATAACTTTTTCTGTGATTGTTCTGTGTGATTTTGACTTTTTATGATAACATATATTCTTTCTCAGTGATGTTTGCTGATCCGCTTTGTGCTTCCATTATACGTAACTTCATTGTTCGCACATTCTTTTGAAATATAGGCCCCTGATTCTTTTTCGACGCCCAAACCAATTTCTAATCCCTTCAAGCATATCTTATAACCAATTTTCTGAGCTTCTAAAACTAGCTAAGGATATGCATTCAAGATATTTTCTGATTGCTGGGATGTCCAGCATTTTGGATATGAAGACAAATATTCACTTACAGATGCAGAATAATTAAACTTACAGTTAGTACCGGCATCTGAAATTAAATCACTTACATTAACCACGTGACCATCATCACTAACCTTTCGTTTGTGAGTAGATTCTCCAGATTTTATCCAGCTTTTCCGTTTGTTAAAATAACTGAATAAGACCCTCTTCATCTACGTATAATGTATATTCACTGTTTATGAAACTTAACTTTATATATACTTGATAAACACTCAAACTTGTAGAGGAAAATACTGATCCAGGCATGACTAATGTATATCACAAGAAGAAGGAAGAGAATGTAATAATACCTTCTTAATCAGTTAGTATAATATTCTTAGATTTTCATAGGTGATAGATATCACCAATGCGGTGCTCTATTTAGCGTGATGTTGTTAATTAAATCTAAATCTTCCTTACTATTTATTTTTATAATTTATATTCTGCCTTTGCTGGTGAGACTTAGTGTTTACAGTGCACTATGTCTTCTTGTGTGAGCATGAACAAATTTATTACTTTCATTGATCTCTCTCAGTCTCATCCTTGACTTCGACGATATGAAAATGACTGAGGTATGAGCGATGCTAGTAATGCCATTCCTTAGGCAACCAGTCCCTGTTATAAATGGCGTGAAAATGTCGCTCGTAGGGTCGGTTGGTGCATGCATTTCAGTGGGCTTGGCAGACCGATGTGTAACAGCAACTTCTGGCTCAGCGAGGAAAGCAACGGGAAACTACACCACTCGTCATTTCCCTAGTATGCCTCTTCAGTGAGGTCTAGACCACTGATGGTGGAGCTGTTGAGAATCAAACCAGCCGTCGGGCTGAATACTCAACATACAATTATGTTAGGCCTATGTGTAAAAAAGGGGTTGCCTGGCCGAGGCGGTAGAGGCGTGCGCGTTTCGCCCGGAAGGACGTGGGTTCGAATCCCCGTCAAGAAGTCGTAAAATTTAAGAAACGAGATTTCCACTTCCGGAGGTGCATATGGCCCTGAGGTTCACTCAGTCTACACCAAAAATGAGTACCAGGTTAATTCCTGGGGGCAAAGGCGCCCGAACGTAGAGCTAACCACTCTACCCCATCACATGCCGCGGTTAACAATGGTGGAAGCCTTTACCTTCCACTCCTTCAACGGCCTTCATTGCCTGTACGGAGGTGTCTTTGTCTTTGTCTATGTGTAAAAAAAACTTTGGTTCGTTTGATATAAATCTGATTCTTTTCGCACTGCTGAAAATGGCTAGTAATTGTTTTGCCGTTAACTTAAAAGTAGAAAGTTCTGTCACACTTGGAAATTTCAAGTAATAATCAATGTCGTACATTGCCGAGATTTATGAAGCGGTGAAAGTCTAAATACATTTGCCAGTACTGATTACGTACGAAAGCTCTTCACTATGGGCTTTGCAGTAATGCGGGACTTTTCAAACATTAACATATTATAAAATAAAGAGACTTCAGCTAATTAAAACGGAAATAGGTTTCAGACTGCGTTTCGCCTTTCCAGATAGTTTTCAGACGCCGTTCCGGCACCACTGCATCCCTGCTTAGCTCACTCACACCTGAAAATGTACTTTCTAAGGAACTGGTTACTAAGCAAGTAAAAACAATGGAATATACAATGTACAGTTTATACAAGAAACATTAAATAAAAATACAGTATTCAAGATGGAATAATTAATATGTCACGAGGATAATTTGTGGGATGATAGTAACATTTACAAAATAATGACCGAGAAGGAAATGAGTCCCTGATAGAGCACCCTGGTTACTTAATATTGCACTACCGGAAAATCCCCTCTTGAATATTTAAAGATGTTATTGAAAATTACAGTTACGCAGTAGACAGACTCGCAGGTTGATTGTCGTTTCTCCACTTGACGATTGCGTGTTCTTGGAGATAAACACACGCACAACTTGCAAGTGGGCGAACTTGTATACCCTGTAAACACAGCACGAGAAGTTTAAATAATCTACACTTGCCTGCGTATTTCCGATAATAACAGAACTGGTTGTTCTCAATGGACCAGATCGGGATGACCCACTTATTCAGATTTTTCCAGATACGATAATACATTCGGTTACAGGACTTCACTCTACTCCATTATCGATGGTGATATTCTTCAAAATACTCTGCCTATAGAGTCTGACAAACAGTCGGCGTGCTTGCGGAAGAACGTACTCACGACAGCTCTTTATATAATCAGTATCCTCCAAATGCAGAAGATTTGCACACACCGTCTACTGTACGTTTCATTAGTTATTTCCAACACTAGCACACTGATAACATGAGAGATTACTCTTACTCAACACGTCCTTCCCCAGTCCTGTAGTTCACACCAGCCTACTGAACATCACTATCATATAAGTTTGCAATATTACAATATAT
This sequence comes from Anabrus simplex, assembly GCF_040414725.1. Classification (NCBI taxonomy): domain Eukaryota; kingdom Metazoa; phylum Arthropoda; class Insecta; order Orthoptera; family Tettigoniidae; genus Anabrus; species Anabrus simplex. Next base: position 470,177,235 of record NC_090265.1, on the reverse strand, counting down.
AAATATCGTGTCTAAATTACGATATCCAGTATATATCAAACATATTAATGGTTACTTCGAATTAATACAATCTTGGTATTACATGCCGGCTCCACGGTCTAGGAATAACCTGCCTGTCTCTCACACGAAGGCCCGGGGTTCGATTCCTTGCCAGGTCAGGGATTTTCAGTTGGAACTCCGTGTTGGCTTGAGGTTCGTACAGCCTGCGTCATTACAACTGAGGAGCTATCTGACGGTGAGATGGCGACTCTGGTCTAAAAAAAACAAGAATAACGATCGAGAGGATTCGTCGCACTGACCATGCGTCACCCCGTAATTTCTTGGTAGGCCAAAGCCCATCAGGGCTGTAGCGTCATGGGGTTTGTTTCTTTGCTTTTTTGTTTGTTTTTGTTTTTTGTTTGTTTATTTGTTTGTTTGTTTGTTTGCTTGTTTGTTTGTGGATTACATATTTGTGAAGCATATTAATGACTATATTAAATATCGGGTTGTTGAACTTGCACGTGTATGAATATCCGGCTCCATAGCTAAATGGTTAGCGTGCTGGCCTTAGGTCACAGGGATCCCGGGTTCGATTCCCGGCAGGGTCGGGAATTTTAACCATGATTGGTTAATTTCACTGGCACTGGGGCTGGGTGTATGTGTCGTCTTCATCATCATTTCATCATCACGACGCGCAGGTCACCTACGGGTGTCAAATCAAAAGACCTGCACCTGGCGAGCCGAACATGTCCTCGGACACTCCCGGCACTAAAAGCCATACGCCATTTCATTTTTTTACGTGTATGAATGTATGTTCGTTCAGTTCTCAGGCCGAAGGCTGGTTGGATCCTCAACAGCTCCACCATTAGCTGCCATAGATGGCCTAGACATCACTGAAGAGGCGTACTAGGGAAATGAGTGAGATAGTTTCTCGTTGCTTACCTCACCATGCCAGAAGTTGCTTTTACATTCAAGTCTGCCAAGTCCACTGAAATGCATGCTCCAGCTGACCCAATGAGCAACATTTTCACACAATTCATAGCAGCATCTGGCTGCATTAGGAATGGTAATACTTTTTTTTTTAGTTGCTTTACGTCGCACCGACACAGATAGGTCTTATGGCGACGATGGGACAGTGAAGGGCTGGGAGTGGGAAAGAAGCGGCCGTGGCCTTAATTATGGTACAGCCCCAGCATTTGCCTGGTGTGAAAATGGGAAACCACGGAAAACCATCTTCAGGGCTGCCGACAGTGGAGTTCGAACCTACTATCTCCCGAATACTGGATACTGGCCGCACTTAAGCGACTGCAGCTATCGAGCTCTGTGAATGGTATTACTAGCATCGCTCATACCTCAGTCACTTTCATATTGTCAAAGCCAAGGACAAGACTGAGACAGATCAATTAAAGTAACAAAATTGCTCTGGCCCATATGAGAAGACACAGTGTGGTGTAAACACTAGGTCTACCGAGCTCGATAGCTGCAGTCGCATATGTGTGGCCAGTATCCAGTATTCGGGAGATTGTAGGTTCGAACCCCACTGTAGGTAGCCCTGAAAATAGTTTTCCGTGGTTTCCCATTTTCACACCAGGCAAATGCTGGGGCTGTACCCTAATTAAGGCCACGGCCGCTTCCTTCACACTCCTAGCCCTTCCCTCTCCCATCGTCGCCATAAGACCTATCTGTGTCGGTGCGACGTAAAGCAACTAGCAAAAAAAAAAAAAAAAACACTAGGTTTCGCCAGCAAAGGCATTTATTGAACTTATAAAATGCTATCTATTGTTATTTAAGGGGCAACATAAGAGGATCATCTGTAGCAATACAACAATAGTTCCAGAATTTATCGAGAGAGAATCTGCAGCTCGAGTTGTATTTATTTTGACTATTTAGCGATAACTACAAAATTAAATCTACATACATAAAATCGCAATGACCATGCGTCTCTATATTGATTATTTTGACGAAATTTTCTTATAGTTGTCCGTTTTAGGTTTAATAATGCCCATCTACCGGTATTTTAGCTTTGGTGTTTGTTTGTTTGTTTGTTTGTTTGTTTGTTTGTTTGTTTGTTTGTTTGTTTGTTTGTTTGTTTGTTTGTTTGTTTGTTTGTTTGTTTGTTTGTTTGATTTCTTATAACTGAAAAACTACTGTACATATTTCAACCAAACTTCATACTGTATTTAAAATCCTCCTTTCCAAAGGTAGGTTTTAGAGTCAATGCCAACTCAAAATCCCTGAATTGACTGGAGGTTTATAGGAATACCGAAACAGTGACTTTACTCTCCCACAAAATATCCATGATCGAACTTAATGCACATCTATTTCTAAAGCATTATTTCTTATGTACACTTTTCCGATAGGATGATTAATAAGAGAGATAACGGAGGCGTTTTACAGTCTAAGTCCTAGGGAACATATCACAAAAGTGGGTGCGCTTAGAGCTGGTTTCTTATAACCGAGAAACTACTGGAAATATTTAAACCAAATTTTTAGAATCCACCTACCCAAAGGCATATTTTCGATTTATGTGATTTCAAAACCCCTATATTGAGGAGGGATATATAGGAAGACCGAAACAGTGGATTTACACTTCCACAAAATATCCAAGATCAAAGTTAATGAAATCTACCAACATTAATGGAAATTTATTTCTAAAACTTTTTCTCGTGAACATTTCTTCGGTAGGAGAAATAACAAGGGAGATATTATTAAGAGATGCTTTTCAGTCTAGGTCCTAGCGGACATAGTTGAGGAGCGGTTGCGCGTAGTGCTGATTTCTTATAACTGGAAAACTACTGCGCATATTCCCTTGCTTCTGTAGTTAAGGCCTTTATTTAACGTACTCTTCGGTGGTCTAGAATTCGAATCTAGACGCCTACACCGGTCGTTGTTAGTGTTGTAATTCCACGTGGTTTCCTCCAAATTCCAGAGAAATGTTTAGGAAGTACCAAAGCAACTATCCTAACCCTACACACATGCAATAACAGCAGCACACACCTCCACATATCTATATAAATAAAATTGTAGGGGGTCCGCTGTCTGTAATTTCTTTTGTTTTGCCAATTTTTCAGATATTTATCCGTTTTAGGTCAACTCAAGACCGAATCGGTGGTTTTTACGTTTCGTCTCTGTTTGTTTGTCTGTTTGTCTGTCTGTTTGTCTGTTCCACCATCACGTCGAAACGGCTTGATATATCTCAACCAAACTTCATATTTAGAGTATACTCATCCTGGGGAAGGTTTCGATATGCATATCATTTTAAAATCTTTGAATACTCGGGGGGTTTATAGGAAAACCAGAATGGTTTTTCCACCATCACGTCGAAACGGCTGGATAGATCACAACCAAACTTCATATTCAGAGTATACTCATCCCGGGGAAGGTTTCGATATGCATGTCATTTTAAAATCTTTGAATAGACGGGGGGTTTATAGGAAAACCTGAATGGTTTTTCCACCATCACGTCGAAACAGCTGGATAGATCGCAACCAAACTTCATATTTAGAGTATACTCATCCCGAGGAAGGTTTCGATATGCATGTCATTTTAAAATCTTTGAATAGACGGGGGGTTTATAGGAAAACCTGAATGGTTTTTCCACCATCACGTCGAAACAGCTGAATAGATCTCAACCAGACTTCATATTTAGAGTATAATCATCCCAGGGAAGGTTTCGATATGCATATTATTTTAAAATCTTTGAATAGAGCGGAGGTTTATAGGAAAACTAGAATGATTTTTCCACCATCACTTCGAAACGGCTGGATAGATCTCAACCAAACTTCATATTTAGAGTACACTCATCCAGGGGAAGGTTCCGATATGCATATCATTTTAAAATCTTTGAACAGACGGGGGGTTTATAGGATCCATTTTCTCTTATACTATTGATTTTATGTAAACTTCGTTTACCGTACGTGAAACGTCTCTTTATTATAAACAACTTTCGTTATTTTCATAATTTACCTTACTCTTCACATGACGGAGAAATTTACAATTTTCCGCTGGTATCATGCTCTGCATTGAGTGACCGATATTTGAGGATGGTTGCCTAGTTGTACTTCCTCTTAAAACAATAATCACCACCACCATCATGAGTGACCGATAGACCGACAACGAACCTACAGGTTACCATGGCAACGTCTCTGACTGCATGCCAGCAGGGAAGTAACGTATTGCCATTTTCCTCATCATGCTTTTAAATTCGTGGTTGTTCCTTGGGTAGAAGGCAAAAGAGGCGTCAATCGGCCTATCTGCGGGATATTGGCGGAATATCGTTGGATGTTATAACTGCCCTCAAATAGATTAAGTAATAACACCATTAGTCATCTTCTTATTATTTGTTTACCTAAGAATCACTGGACCTAAATTTCTCCTCTGTTACCGCTTTATTATATCCATAACTCACACTAGCATAATTTATTGAGGGGCATTTGATTTTCCAATACATTCACTTGGCATTTACATATTTGTCGTTATCCGGCTGTCCTCAGTTATAATCCATATTATATTACTTTCAACTTTCTTAACTGTATTACTTTCTTCCTTAATTACGCCGTATGTACGCGAGTGCTACAAACTACTGGATGTATTTCCACCACGACTCATATATATTCTTTTTTTTGCTATGGGCTTTACGTCGCACCGACACAGACAGGTTTTATGGCGACGATGGGATAGGGAAGGCCTAGGAGTTGGAAGGAAGCGGCCGTGGCCTTAATTAATGTACAGCCCCAGCATTTGCCTGGTGTGAAAATGGGAGACTCATATTTAGAATACACCTGTCCTTGATAGGTTTAAGGGAAAATATTGTTTCTAAATCCCTGAACTGACTGAGGGTTTATACGAAACCGAAACAGTGATTTTGCACTTCCACAAAATATACACAACCAAACTTAATGGAAATCTACCTACCTTGGTAGAAATTAATTTCTAAACCTTTTTTCTCATGTGCATCATTTCGATACGAGGATTAATAAGGGAGATATCATTAACGGACCGTTTTTCTGTACAAGTCCCATCGGACTTGACTCACGAGCGGGTGCGTGTAAAGCGTATTCCTTACAACTTGAAAACTACTGAAGACATTCGAACCAAAATTTATATTTAGCATCCACCTGTCCAGAGGTAGGTTTTAAAGGTCAATAACATTTCATGTTCCGGAATGGACTGGTGGTTTATAAGGAACAGAAATGGTGATTTTACTCTTCCACAATATATACAGAACAAGACCAACCTGACTGGAAATCGACCAAACGAGATGGAATTCCAACTCTAAACCTTTTTTTTCAGGTGCATTTTTTCGTCAGGAGGATTAATAAGGGAGATATCATGAATGGTCACTTTTGCAGGTTAAGTCCAGCGGACATAGCCCAAAAGGTGTTTTACATGGAGCAGATTCCTTATCTATATAAATCAAATCGTAACGACTGTGTGCCTCTACACTGACTATTTTGGCGAAATTTTCGTACAGCTTTCCGTTTAAGGGGTAATAATGACCATCTCCATAATTTTTGGTTTAGTTTCCTGAATGTCCTAATTTTTACCCGCCTCGCCCAAAATCCAGATTGCGGCATAATCTGCCAGAAGAAAAAGAAGATGATTGAAATTTGACAAAATTATACGTTTTAGCCTGTAACGAACAGAAAACATCCTAGATCATTAAATTTTTCACTTTTTATCCCCGAAGAATATCGAAATATGCAGGCAATTTTAATGATGGTGCAGACCTTCGGAAATTCCTATCACATAACGGATTGCACAATCTCCGTTCAATTTGGAATGATATACAACCTTGGTCTTATGACTTTTTGCCGTATTTGTATCCCTTTTACGTTTGATTTTTCTCTATTAATCGATGTTAAGTCAATTTAGAATTTTCACATGCATAATTCATACTTTCAATTACTTATATGAAATACAGAATCGTCATACTCTTCACGAAAATTGGCCCACCCAGTAGGCATATGTGAGCCAAATGCTAGGTATGTAGCTGTCACATAATTATCCGAAAAGTAATGTAATGTGAGATAATCTTACAAAACCTTTACCCTGTTCCACGTTTCTAACTCAATCTGACCCAAGAATAGATGACATATCATAGGACCAGCCATTTAGGCCACTAAATCCGGCGTGTCTTATGGTATAATCCTTTGTCGATATGACGTACGTTTAGTAGCAGTTAATCTGTAAATGAAGGTCTTCAATATTGTAAACACGCATATACTTTCGTATGTCGATCTATATATATTCACTGATGTCGATTTTTAGCGATCGAGAAAGGGTGTGTCTGCTATTGTAATCAGTACTCCCCACAACGACTTTGACTGGCAGTAGGAAAGGGTTCCTTCTCCAACTCCTGTGTAACTGTCATTAGTAAGGAAGGCCGACAATTGTAATGAATAGTTCCCTTCTCCATTTGACTTGCAGAAGGCAAGTGAGCATGCAGTTTTGTTTAAAACTCCCCTACCCGATTGTGTTTGGCAGTAGGCAAGGGTGCCCGCCATTATAAAGAAATGTCCTCATCTAAAATGTGACTGGCATTAGGCATAGTGGCCTGCTATTTTGATGGAAACTCACCAACTTGGTGTGACTGGCAGTAAGCTGGCTGGCAGTAGGAAAATGGGCCTGGCGTTATAATGATAACTGCACAACTCAATTTCGAGTGATAGTAGGGTAATTGCCTACTATTATAATAGAAACTCCTCAACTGTAATCTGTCTGGAAGTAGCAAAGGGGGGCTGCCATTTTAACGAAAACTCCCCAAATCGATTCTGTCCGCGTAGTAGGCAATGGGGCCTGCAATTATAATGTAAACTTCCCAGCTCGATTGTGCAGTCGTCTGTGAGACAGTGAGCTGAGCGGATGTGCTGAGTGGAGCGCGGAGCAATGGGTATCACGTTGACACAATATAGGATAGCGATCGGCAGATGGAACTGTAAAAAGGGAAGCAGAATGGAAACAAGAATGGAGTTAAAGGGTGAAAAAAGGAAGATGGTGGCTACGCTACTGGTGGCGGCGGTGGTGATGGTGTTGCTGATAATAGGAGGAGTAGAGATTAATCCCGGCCCAGGTCCAGTAGGTTCCATTGGATGGGAAGAGTACGAGGCGATTAGAGAGATGATAAGAGAGGCTTGTCAGACGGAGCAAATAAAAGAAATGTTCCGAGAGTTATCCAGGGAATTTATGGACCTAAAATTGAGTGTCAAGGAAGATGTAAAGAAGATTTTGGAAGAGGAAGGGTGTAATAAAGATGAATTAGACCTATTGAAGCAGAAGGTAAGAAGCCTGGAGTGGGACCTAAGAGAAACGAAGAGAGCAGTCGAGAAGAGTTTACAAGACAACGTAAGCAAAAATATCTTCATATACGGTGTCCAAGAAGAAGAAAGAGAGTCTAAAGTTGAATTAGTGTACAAAGTGGTAGAGGTGATCCAGAACAGGATGAAGATCAACTTCAGTGAAGTTGATATTGACGATGTACAACGTGTGGGGAGAGTGAAAGGTAAGAGACCAATTAGAGTGAAATTACTATCGACACTGATGGCGGACATTGTAATAAGAAATTCGAGTAATCTGAAAGGAGAGAAAGTGTGGATAAAACGGGAGATGGACAGGGAAGCCATAGAGAAGAACAGAATTCTGAATAGACATTTAAGAGAGGCAAGAAAACAAGGTCTTAAGGCATATATTAGAGAGCAGCAGCTGGTGGTTGGAAACGGAAGGTGGAATCGAGTGTGGGGGGCGGGAAGGCTGAAAAAACTTGATGAAGAACACCAACAGCAGCAGAACGTGTCCTTGGTAACAGTGGAAGTAGCAAGGAAGGTCAGTGACGTAGAAAGGAGTGATATTACGGAAGTGAGCGAAGTCCACTTCACATCAGGTGCGGGAAGTAGGGATGTGCTGAACAGCAGTGCCAGCAACCAGGTGGGCGGAAATGGAGAGTCCTTGAAGAGTCATCACAACACAGAGATGGAGGAAGCAAGTAATGTGCCACAACTGGTGAGGAGTACAGTGAAAATTGTGAATGAAGGTAACAGTAGGCAGGGTAAGAATGCATCCTCTCCGAGTAAAAGGAACACAGAAAATAAAATGGAAAAAAGACAGGCGCTAAATAAGGAAAGATCATTAAGTTTGAAAGATCTGTGGGGAAAGAAAAAAGGCGTAGGTATGGAGAAAGGGAAGGATGACGGGAGAAAAGAGGACGAGGAGAGATCTGGAGAGGACTCACAGGGAAGAGTGACAAGGAGTAGAGGTGGAAATGGAGAAGCACAGGTGCAAAGAGTGGGAGCGAATAAATAACTAGAGATGGCGATAGGGTTGTGGAATATTGAGGGGTTGATGGGGAAGATAGGGAATAAAGAATTGGAGAAAACAGTAAAGGAGTATGAGATTATTGCCCTAGTAGAGACGTGGTTAGGAAAAGGGATAGAAATTGAATGGGATGGGTATAGAGTAGTCAACGTGATAAAAGAAAAAAGGGGGAGAATGGGAAGAAACCCGGGTGGGATAACAGTTTTAATAAAAAATGAGATAGTAGAGAGAGTAGAGAGAATACAGAATGAGGTAGAAGGGGTGGTATGGCTGAGAATTAAAATGGGAAATGATGCGAAGGAGGCAATTTGCCTGGCTCTATTATACAACCATCCTAAAGACTCAACTTATGCGAATAAAACATCTTTTGAAGAACTGATTGAAGAAATAAACAAAATGAAAGGATTATATGTGGAAGATGGAATGATATTGTTAGGGGATTGGAATGCAAGAGTGAGTAATAGGGTACCCGATTATGGGAGAGAGGATAAGGAAGTGAGTGAGAACAGGAGAAATAGTAAAGACAAAGATATAAATAGCTATGGGGTAAGATTATTAGAGTTATGTGCTATAGAAAAATTATATATTTTAAATGGATGGATGAAGGGAGATAGTAATGGTGAACTGACATTCATCACACCGAAGGGCGGGAGTGTAGTAGATATAGGAGTTAGCACGGAAATAGCTCTAAAGAAGATAATAAGTTTTGAGGTGACAGAATGTGTGATAACAGAACATATGCCCATCAAGATAAAATTAAGAGGGGAGTATGATGGAGTGAAGAGAAGGGCAGGAAAAAGAGACAGGTATAAGGAGGGATGGAAGTACATTTGGAATGATGCCACGATCGAGAGATTGAGAACAGAGTTAAAAGAGAGTGAGGAAAATATAAGGGTTGAAAGTGAAAGGATGTTGGCAGGAGGAGATGTGGATGAAGTTTTAAAACTAATAGAACGCCCTGTTTGGAAGGTGGGTAAGAAAGTGAGAATAAGGGAAGAGATAGACAGAAACATAGGCGCGGGGTGGTTTGATGAAGAGTGTAAGAGGAAACGAATGGTTGTAATGACAGCTCTAGCGGACTTCAAGAAAGGAGGGGAACAAGGGAAAAGAGAGGAATATTGTAAATTAAGAAGAGATTACAAGAAGTTACTAAATGAGAAAAAAAAGTGCTGGAAAGAGGCGGAAGCTGAGAGAGTGAACAGGTATTGCAAAGAGAAAAGATTTGATAGGGTTTGGGAAACTATAAATAAGATAAAGAGAACTAGATCGACAGGGGGAGGAACAATGATAACAGAAGATGAGTGGATAGGATATTTTGCAGAGCTTTTGGGTGGGAGGGGAGAAGGTCAGGGGGGTATGGAAAAGACGTATATTGTAAAGGAAGTACAAACAGGAGTACAGTTACTAGATGAGGAGATAACAAGTCAGGAAATAGTTAGGGTGTTAAGTAAAGTAAAAACCAAAACAGCGGGTGGGGCAAATGGTATTACTAACAGGATATGGAAGGAAGTAGGAGCAAATGAAGTAATGTTGAAAGTGATGGTGAAATTTTTTAACAAGATATGGGAAACGAATAAATTCCCTAGCGAGTGGAGAAAAGGAGTACTTTGTCCTATATATAAGAACAAAGGAAGTCGAAGTGATCCAAACAACTATAGAGGAATAACACTCCTGGACTCGCTGTCGAAGGTATATACAGGAATTTTAGCTAATAGGATTATAAATTGGGCAGAGAAATATGGAAGGATTTCGGACTATCAAAATGGATTTCGAAAAGAGAAAAATACTGTGGATAATATATGGATTTTGGATACTTTAATTACGAAGTATGTGAAAATAGCAGGGAAGAGATTATATGTAGCAGCAGTAGATTTAGAGAAAGCCTTCGATGCAGTGAATAGAGAGGCGTTATTTACTAGATTAAGAGAGGTTGGGTTATCGGAAAAAATGAGGCTGGCAATAGAAGGAATATATGAGAAAGTATTGGTGATGATTAAACTAAAAGGGGGTGGGTTGAGTAAGTGTATGGAATCGAAAAGGGGTGTGAGGCAGGGTTGTAAACTATCACCCATATTATTTCTACTGTTTATAAATAATATATTGGATAGACATGGAGGCGAGAGATGGCAATGCCCTTGGATTGGGAAGAGGGAGATACCGGGGCTGCTATTTGCAGACGATTTATTGATCTTGGCATTAACAGCAAAGGGATTGCAAGAAGGACTAAATGAGGTAGTGGAATATACTAGAAGATGGGCACTCAAGATAAATGTACGGAAGACGCAGATAATGATATGTAGGAAGAGGAAAGCCAAGAAAGAAAAGAAATTCTGGACAGTCGAGCAGCAAGAAATCAGACCAGAAAAAAATGGAGTATTTAGGAGTTATAATTAGCAGTAACGGCACGTGGGAAAATCAGATTAGAAGAGCCAGATATAAAGGGAGGGGAGCACTGGCAGTAGCGGGGATATTAGAAAATAAATTTCCGGATATAAAGTACAAAATACAGAGATTGGTGTTCCAATCAATGGTCAAAGGAAAAATGTTATATGGGGTAGAAATATGGGGATTAGAGGAAAATAGAAAAGAACTAAACCAGGTGGTGGCGAAATTTAGTAAGATTATTATGGGAGTCCCAAACTGTAGCCTACTGCAAATGTGGGGGCTAGATTAGTATGTAAAGAATCGATAGACACTACTATAGCCAAGAGGGTGATGAAGTATTGGATGAGATTGGAAGAAGGGAAGGGAGGGGATTTAATACAAGACATATATAGGTTCCAGAAAAATATGGAGAACGAGAGGTATTGGGTAAATAAGTGCAAAAATAAATTACGGAAACTGGGGTTAGGAGATATAGGATATGAGAGGTGGAGAGAGAAGAAAGAATGGGTATGGAGAAGGGTTATAAGGAGAGTTGCCGATATAGAGAGACAGAGTTTAATAATGGAATGTAGAGAAAGAGCCTCACTATCAGTATTATATAAATTGTTAGAAATCATGAACCCGAAAATCGAAGTGGAGGACCGGAAGGGCAAGAGAGGTTTATACTGGTGGATTTTTGGAACTCCTAGAAACAGAGGGTGGATAGGTACAGAAAATGCAGGTAGATGTATTCTGTGTGGAGAAAAATGGTCGGACCTACATATATTCATCGAATGTAGGGAATTAGAAGAGTTGAAAAAGAAAGCGTTGAGTAAAAAAGAGATAGAAAAAGTAGAAAAAATTGAAAAGATGACGGTTTGGCTGGCCAGAGAATGGGGAAGAGGAACAAATATTTCGAAATATTTAAATATGGTTAGAATGAGATTTATAAAGAAATTAAGAGAATAAGGGGTAAAAGAGGGTTACAGAGGAAGGAGAGGAAGGAGGTAGACGAAACTGCTAGGTTATATAAAAATTTAAGACAATAAGAGGAGTTCGAAGTACAATCTGATTGTATGATGAAAAGAAGATTTGTATATATTTGGAGAGGATTGCATGTGTGAGAGAACGGAGGTGGTAGTTAATGTTATAAAAAAAATAAAAAAATAGAGAGTAGTTTTTAGTTTTAGTCTAAGAGTTGTAGGAGCTAGAGAATTGGCAACAAATACATTTGTAAACAGTGTTTGAATATGAATGATAGGGTTAGTGGACAAGAAAAGGTGTTTGGATAACATAATAGTAGATAATTTTAAACTTTGGCTTAAAAATTTTAATAAGGAATGAGTGGCCGTGAGGAAGAGGAACTGTTGGACTGTTTAGTGATGGAAAGGATTGATAAGTGATGTGAGGAAACAAGAGGAAAAGACAGATTTGATTTGTGGCAATTCGGTGGTTTAATATGTAAGTTAAACTATTTAAAAAAATGCAATTAGGAAGTAGCTTTAGTCTAAGAGTCTGTTTAGTGGACTGTTTAGTGATGGAAAGGATTGATAAGTGATGTGAGGAAACAAAAGGAAAAGACAGATTTGATTTGTGGCAATTCGGTGGTTTAATATGTAAGTTAAACTATTAAAAAAATGCAATTAGGAAGTAGCTTTAGTCTAAGAGTCGCAAGAATAAGAAAGAAAAGCGATGAGCAAGGAACTGGAAATTGTCATCAAGTGCGTTTGTATATAGTGTATAAATATTATGATTATCTGTAAAAGTTAGCAAATAAGTATTATAAGAGAGATGGGCAGAGGCAAGGAAGAGTAAGAGGGGAAGATTGGGGATGGAAGGGGGAGGGGTATAAGAGACAGACGGGTGGGATGGTGCAGTCCCATCCCTAGGTGAAAGAGGAAACATGTCCGCTCACAGAATAACAAGTGAATCAAGATGGTGGCAGGAAAGTAAGACGACACGATTATAGGCGGAGCAGTAGATAAATGCGTGACGGATCGTATGATGGACCGGAAACCGCCTCTACGATTCGCCACGTAAAATGAGGAGAGAAGTACGAGTTACAGGTGGGGGTAATATCTAACCCGGGAGGAGTGGCTGATAGCGGCCAGGGTGGGATGGCTCTCTCCTCACAGGGAATGCCGCATGCAGCCAAGGTTTCTTTCTCTTTATGTTTAGTTAGTTGTAGAGAGTAGATATGGGTTAGTACATTAGAAGGTAGGGGATGCCCTTACATGCGGAGGAGTTCCTCGCATACCAGAGGCATCTCAATAGTTTTAGTCAAGTTGGTGCAGTGTTAGGCTGGATTCCGCCGACATGGACACCACTAAATAAGTAGAGTAGATAGTAATTGTTTTGTTTGGTTTATATTATTTTGTGCGGTTTTTTTGGGTTCTTAGTTAATAGTTTTAGTGTAGATAGTTAGAGCTTTATATTATATATAATAGTATGTTAGTTTATATTGTTTTGTTTGGTTTATATTGTTTGGTTTGGTTTTTTGGGTTCATGTGTATTTTATGCTCTTTATTGTCTGTAACCGATGGTGCAAACTAGGGTGGCAATAAAGAGTTATCTATCTAACTCGATTGTGAATGCCAGTAGGCAAGTGAGCCTGCCATTATATCACAAACCCGTAACAAACACTTTACACTGGAAACAACGTACGGGGACCTCCCCATGCTCTTTCTCGGATAACGCTAAGAGACATGCAATTTTAAAACAATCTTATTTACTGCATGTACACTATTTACTTCGATATTCGAATACAATGTAGAATACCGTAGCGAAGCACGGGTACAATCGCTAGTACGACAATAACATAGGTTGCATCTGTGTCGGTGCGACGTAAATACAATGTTTAAAAAGATAAAAATAAAAACAAGACACAGGTTGCCTACCAGTTTCCGTTTGCTGTTCCCAGTCAGTCCATGCTTTGCGAGGATTATCAATAAGTCACAGGATCAGATTCTGTGAGTTGCAGGACATGACCTCAGGTCGAGCTGCTTCCCGCGTCAGTAAAAGTAAATTACTCTTCGTCCGTGCTCATGGTAATAGTTGAATAGCCACAGCTACCGCGTGCAGACATTTTAATTCGACACCATCTGGCTGCCTGCTCGTCAATTTCGACGTTCCGTTTTGCTCTAGGCCTACTAAATGGCAGAGTAAACTGAATCTCTCTCGTTGAGTTTTAATGAATTTTGTCGGGTAAACACCAAATGTGTCACCAGAGATCTTTTACATGCCGACATCGTACGACATGGAGTGTCGAATGGGATTTTTCGCCCTTCAAAAATCCGACTAAATTTGACGGATTTGATCCCGCTATCTCGGGATCCGGAGGCCGTCACTAGGGAACTAGTGCAAAGAACAATGGGTCGAAAACATGTTGCCTTTAGCCTCTACAGCAGGCAACACAAAGTTACCATTCTTTTGTCTTCGAATATTCATTTTAGTGTAACTGTTAATAACTCCTCAAGACGGCTTGGTACCGCTAGTAAGTAAGGATAATTCGTTAATGGTGTGTGGCCTCCGGAGAGGCGTGTTGCAGGTCTTTTGAGTGACGCCCTGTAGGCGACCTGCGCGTATTTGAGGGTTAACCCTCACCTAAGGTGAATTCTAACACTGAAGGCGACGAAAACACCCACCCTCCGAACTACATGAATTAACCAATGGACGTTAAAATCTTCGGCCCGGCCGAGAATCGAACTCACAACTCCTTGGACCAGAATGCAAACCATTTAGTCAGGGAGCCGGACTGTAATGAAAATAAAAGTGCATAAATCAAATCCATACTATATGTATCCATATATTTTCGGCACGGATTATACTGTTACGAATATGACACTGTCTGGTTTTTAGGCTAATTCAGTTTAGGATTACCCAACCGATACACACACAATTATACTTGAATATAAATTACGACACTTCACTAATTAGTGGCTATTTACAAAAGTCTCTTGTATTCACAGCAGTTTTCCAGATTGCTGGTATTTACCTGGAATGGGTGACCCTTACGTAATCTTGAGTGACAGTCATTTTACACAGTGAATACATGCACACAGGTTCGAACATAAGTCTGTTGACTATCGTAACACACGACTGCTATAAACAAGACCGATAACTCACACTATCACTATGAAATCACCGCTGGACAACAACGACAACTGCTATCACTAAAGCAACAGCTCTTCAACACTCAACACTTTAACATTACTCTCGCTCGGTTCGAATCCCACCATCGGCAGCCCATTTTCATACCAAGTAAAAGCTGGGGCTGCAACTGAATTAAGGCCACGACCGCTTCCTTCCCAACCCTAGCCCTTTCCCATCCTTGCGTTGATGAAAACCTGAAAACCTGCAGTATGTTACTGTGACGTTAAAACCAAAACCAAACCCCATGGCACAACAGCCCCGAAGGGTCTTGGCCTACCAAGCAACCGCTGCTCAGTCCCAAGGCCTGCAGATTACGAGGTGTCCTGTGGTCTCTAGACCGGGGCCGCCATCTTACCGTACGATAGCTTCTCAATTTTAATCACATAGGCTGAGTGGACCTCGACCAGCCCTCAGATCCAGGTAAGAATCCCTGACCTGGCCGAGAATCGAACCCGACCCTCCAGGTAAGAGGCAGGAATGCTACCCCTATACCGCGGGGCCGGTGATAGTGTGACGTTAAATCACTAATCCGGCTCCATGGCTAAATGGTTAGCGCGCTGGCCTTTGGTTCAACGGGTCCCGAGTTCGATTGCTGGTCCGGTTGGGGATTTTAACTTTCATTAGTTAATTCCTATGACTCGGAGGCTGGGTTTTTGTGACTCTTTCAGCATTAGATTTCATCTTAGGCATTGCCCCATCCTCACAGACATGCAGGTCGCCTATATATGGCGTCAAATCGAAAGACTTGCACCAGGCCTCTCTGAAGGCCACACGCCATTAGTCCGCCTCCGTAGCGTAACGGTTATTAGCTGCCGTCCTCGGGGGCCAGGGTTCGATTCCCGGTACTGCCAGAAATTTAAGAATGACAGGAGGGCTGGTAAGTGGTTGAAACGGTACATGCAACTCGCCTCCATTGGGGGTCTGTCTGAAAAGAGCTGAAACACCTCGGTATGAGGACACGAGTTTACTTTACTTTCTTACTGTACTTTACTAGCAAAAAAAAAAAAAAAAAAAAAAAGAAAGAGGAAAAAAAGGAACACATTACTCTCCGACGCACTACTCCAATGCACTCAACGACAATATTTTATCACGAGAACTTTCTCTGAACCCTCACTGCTCTGTTCCATCAACACTCTGCAGTTTGCGGCGGGCCTCCTTCTATATCCCTGGTGATTAAGAATTAGAATGTTCGGCGTGCGGCTGGAATACGAACTTTCTAGTTTCGCCTTCCGAACGTCCACGGAGACACACACCAATACAATACAAGGAGAGGCCGTCACATGCCTCACGTCAGCTGGAAGTTTCAAGCCTGACTCACTCATCCCATGCAGGAAATACCGAAGATACTACAGGGAGCTGCATTTCCATGTGCCGAAAGTCGACTTCATCAGAATAACACAGTAACGTTCTGTTGATTGTGAGGTCTACGGTCAAATGTATTTTTCAAGATGTTTTATGTACGCTATTAGGAGCCATGAGCTAAATAGTCAGCATAAGTTCCAAATGCCATAGCACGCGGTATTATTACATTTCCTGAAGAGTAATTTCTAATGAATTTTTATTCATTTATCTTTGAATTACTAGGCCACCACATTTTGTTCTCGGTGCTATTAATGATACCTACTGTTCGCTTAGTACCTCGCAATGTGCAGGCCTTCGGGCTGAGCAGTGGTCGCTTGGTAGGTCATGGCCTTTTGGGGCTGTTGCGCCATGGGGTTTAGTTTGGTTTGCTTAGTTGTTATTCTGATAAAGTACTAGAATTGAAAAGATTAGTCAACTAACCCACTACGTGTATTTAAACTGGAGATAAATAACAATAATTATTTGTTAAGGGTTTTCTATGAGCAAAAAATATTTACATAAAACATAACATAAATATCGGAAGTGTAAGCCGAGAATATAAACGGTCTTTCTGAGACTGTAAGTATGCTTACAATTGTAATTGTGTCAGATTGTGTGTATCAATAGAACTGAAATGTAAACTGATATACGTTCATATAAATTACGGAAATATACTGACTGGGGAAGGTATTTGTTACGCACGATGCTGTATGAACAGCACGGTACGCTTCAGAGCTACTTGTCCGGTAACTCAAATCGAAGAGTGAAATTGTTTCATATTTATAAGAGATATAAATTAGCTTTTCGTAGTTCGTAAATAAAAAACAGACTGAATAACCAATTTCGTAGATTATATTACCTATATCTACTTGCAAGTCTTCTTGTTCTTCTACCGCTTTTCTCATACGATGGTGGCAGGAAAGTTTCTCATAAATCCTAACATAGGTAAATATCAGGAAGTGTAATCTCAAAGTATAAATATAAGCGATTCAATTCTGTCAGATTATTTGTACCAATAGAATTGAAATGTAAATTGGCATTATGTCTTATATATTATGAAATATGGAATAAACTGAGAAAATTATTTGTCACGGAAGAAGCAGTGTAAACAATAAGGTCCATTACACGCCTCGTCATTCAAGGAACTATCTTCGGTAAGAGAGGTCGAGGACGCTACCTGAGCTCCCGTTTAACCATTGTTCCCGTGTCAGAATCATCTTGTATACAGCCAAATATTACTTTTAAACACCAAAGTTATGTTTAATTGGTTAAAGAAAATATTCCAAAATTTCCTGATTGGTTAATAACTGAAGGAAGAAGGAAGCCGTAGGAGTGTTGACAACATTCATACATTAAAAAACCAATCTAAAAAAACTCAAGGTTTGCCACCCTTAAAAAATTGAAACACCCTTCAGACATAATTATCTCTAATCCCGCCAGAGGGGACACATAGGCCGATGATATAGACATCTAATGGTTAAAGGACCAAGTATCGTTTCTTACATAAGTTCAAGATTCATAGCACAGATGGCCCTCTAGAAGGCGCGCAGTCCAACGGGATGGAGAAGGTGTAGCCCCAGTAAAATTTGTTCTATTGGCGCTCTCAAGCCGTTCATAAGCCACGTGTATATTTAGCAACACCGCCTCGAAAAGCCCTTCTGAAGTCGCCCGTGAAGTGATCTGATTGGCTAACTTCAGCGGCTGATAAGATGACAACGGCGCGAGATATCGACGTAATATTATTTCACATTACCTATCAGTATATGACCAACGCTCTAACGCTCATAATACCCGGTTCACGTAGGTTCCGACCACCCCGTATACTTTAGGAAAACTTTGTCTCGCAACGCAACGCAACGGTGGAATCAAGGAAGCAGTGAAATAACGAATTAACAGTGAAATTATTTAAACTCAGTCACACTAGTCTGATGATATCGTTCAGTCCAATGAAGAAGGGCACCCTTACAATCCTGCCATAGAAATCAACTGAAACCTTGCTGTTGGTATAAATACAATATTATTTCTTTCTCTAGATGGGATAGAGGTGAAAGAATTGGCTACAAAATTTACTACAGACGTCGTAGCAAGCTGTGCATTTGGCATCAAAGGAGGCTCTTTCAAGAATCCAAATGCAGAAATGCTGAAAATGGGAAAATCTATATTGGAAGCTGACTTTATCAAAAATATTAAATTCCTCATCACTTTCATCTGTCCTTCACTGGGGGCTCTCTTGCGAATCAGGTAAGATATATATTAAGTAATTAAAATTAATAGTAATCATTCAATTTTAATACACTCTTCGAAAATCTTCGGAAACTTGTACGCATAAATGTATGTATTTGTGTGATGATGATGATGATCATGCTTATTGTTCAAAGGGTCTAACATCTAGGTCGTCGGCCCCATGTATTTGTGTGGTGTATGTGTGTGTGTGTGTACATATTAATGTTCATATCATTAATGCCCAGCTTCTATGGTCAGTGTAGTGGTCTTCGGTTCAGAGGGCTCTGGTTTCATTTCCCGGCCGAATCGGGGATTTTAATTTTAAATGGTTAATTAATTTCCTTAGTTCGGAGAGTGGGTGTTTGTAACGTCGCTAATATTCTTGCAACTCATACACCACACATAACACTGTCCTCCACCGCAATAACACGCAGTTTTCCTCACACGGCAGATGCCGCCCACCCTTCCCACAAGAGCTAGTCCAGACTAGCAGTGGTCACTAGAATCATTTTACTAAATTATTAATAAAGTTTACCCGACTCATTTGGTGAATTTTCAGCGTTGTGGCCTTCAGTGCATAGTGCCCCGGGTCTGATTCCCGGTATGGCCTAGAATTTTAGTCACTTTTAGTTAATTTCTTATAGGACCACCATTAATAGACTTTTATCAGATCGGTCGGCTACGTCCACATTAAGTCAGACTAAATTAGAAGTCAGATTCTAACACTGTTGGTAACACACGTTAGTGAATAAGTCAACGATAACTTATGTCTGATCAACTTCTCCGCCATGTTTCATTTTAACCACTTCATCAATTATGGTTTCAGTTCCCATACCCAGGAAAAATTACTTGTACGCCTAGCGCATTGTCTTTTAAGTGTACCAGACGTGCATTTCCTTTGGTTTGTTTAATATTGTATTTTATTAGCAAAGTTTGTTTCACAGAATGAAAAGCATAACGATTGTTGGACTTGTACCGACTTGCACCACTACTGGACATTACAAACGATTTCAACTCGAAATCCGAGCTTTACCTTTCTCGACGTACAAGCTCTCTAGTCCTTATGCTTAAAATGTTTCTTTAACACATAATAGTACAATTGTCTGCAAATATTTTAGAAAATGCGTATGAACATGTTTGTAGGAAACTAAATTCTAAATAATGTACTGTACCCTTTGAATCCTGTATTTTTTTTTTTTTTTTTTTTTTTTTTTTGCAAGGCGAGATGTTTGCCGGTTATTTTGAATGTTATTGCTGGGATGAGTAATTAACTCAGGCTGTAGAGCGTTGGCCTTCTGAGTTCAAGTTGGCGGGTTCAATGCCGCCTCAGTCCGGTGCTATTTGAAGATGCTCAAATACGTCAGCCTCGTTTCAGTAGATTTATTGACACCTAAAAGAACTTCTGCGGAACTAAATTCCGGTACTTCGGCGTCTCGGAGAACCGTAAAAATAGTTAGTGTGACATAAACGCAGTAACATTGTTATTGAATTTTATCGGATAAAGCATACACACAGAAATGTAGATTTTTCTAGAAAAAAGGAGTTAAGAAGAAAGCACATACGGATTCTTCTTGTAGAAAATTGAGTTCTAAGTACACTTGGTGTGATTTATTCTTCAACAGAACCAAATATTCAGGCAGCTTATACACTTTTAAAGCTTCCAGATGCCCAATTTTCCGATTTGCTCTGGTTTATTTTTTAAATAAACTGTCTATTAGTCTGTTAAGGTGGTGGTGATGACTGTTTTAAGAGGAAATACAACTGGACAGCCATCCCCCATAAACACTAATCAGAGGAAGACACTTCGAAGAATGGGGATATAGGCAATAGAAAGGGAAAGACCACGAAGTGTGTGAAAATGAAATACTCCCTAGGTTTCCCAAATATAATACCGTCAAGGTACGAAGAGAACAAGATTTGACCAAAGGGAGGTCAGACAGGAAAGATGGAAGTAAGTGGAGGCAATGCCAGACTCAATTAAGGGAATCGTCGTCACTAATCCACGCTCCGAAATTGAGAACCTCTGGTCCCCATTTAGTCACCCCTTTCCACAGGGGAGGTGTTATTGTGATAAGCTAGCACGAAGTAATCTGGAAGAAATACGTTTACTAATGTTAATAGAATTACTGAATTAGCTGAGTGGTTCCCAAGATTTCCCTCCATATAAAAGCAAACTCACAAACTTTCTCTCTTTGTAATATTGAAGTATGGATAACTGGTGAACAAGGAATGCATGCTGAAGAACTGTGCATATGTTCCGTAGGCTAAACGATCGTTTACATACCTTCACTTAGCTTCTAGAGCGTTATTATGTTTCCAAGGTCCGTAATACATTATGGGATCGCCAGGTATGCAGGCAACAAGCTGAACACACCGGTAACTAAGGTTGCATCGTATCACCTCGCCTATCGGTCTCTTTCAGAGCTGTAGCAAGTGAGAAGTGACGCTTATATCTTAACTTGCAGAGCTTAGCCCGGCATATAAAACTTAAAGAACGGTGGTTACGATGTGCTTGTGTATAAATTAAAATAAATTGGTAAGAATAATATTTGCGAAGTGGTCCGTAAGAAGATTAATATGCTTAGAACAGCTTACCACCAGTTTTTTGAAGTGTTTGAGCTACAACTGCAGTTTCGAACTTCAGATTTTCAAAGGAAAACCCAAATGAAAGAAAATTCAAATTGGAAACAGTCTGAGTGACATGAGATCTTTCATCACTACGGTTCCGTTTTCGATTTAAAGGGTTATCATATTGATCGTTTATGAGTCGCTTTATACTCAGAATCATATTCTATTACCCCGGCATCCACCTGGCTGACGTAGACATCATCAACTAACGCCGACAGTTTGAACCAATATTTACACTACAGAAAAAGTTAAGCGTGTAATGCTGAATTGCTAGAATTGAGTAAACTGTACGCACACTTGATAAATGTCAGAAACTCTTGCTTATGCTTATGAATGTTTTGAGCTCAGTTCATTTGGAATTCAAGTACGTTATAAAAACCTTTTGGGGGGAACTTCTTAGTCTTTTGTTTTATTTCAGACTGATGCCTGTTGATACTGCAAAATTCTACTATCGTATCATTCGCGAGGTGGTAGAATTTCGAGAGAAGAACAAAATCAACCGAAATGATTACCTACATCAACTTATATCATTGAAACATTCTACTGGTGGAAATGGTAAGAACATAGGAAATGTTAATGTACATGGGGTATTGTTTCCTTTTGCATGTTTGAAAAGTATTTTAGTTCCTTTTAAAGTTATATAAATACATATGGTGGAAGTTCAAACATCTGTGTCAGCCCCGTGATGTAGGAGTGGCGTGTCTGGTCTTTCTCACTACAGAATATCTACGTGACCCACTTATTTGGGTTATCCAGATAAAGTAATAAATTATGTTACAGATCTGAACTTCAGTCAAGTAATTACAACGAAAGCCTAAGTTCCCTTCGTTAAAGAAAGTGGTGGTCTTCACAATAGTATGACGGTGGCGTGATTTTGGATGAGTGTACTCACGACAGCTCTTTATAAAGTAGGGATATATTGCCACCCTTATTACAAGTCATCTATCTCGAGGACACGCTACACGTATTCACAGTTCCATAAAATACCCATATAGTATAGTTCCCCTCGTTATTTCAAACACTAGAAAGCTATCAATACTACTGTACGTGTCCTAGTCCTCTGCAAAGTACCAAGATCTTGAGCATCACTATCTAATAAGTTACTGTACTACAATATATAAATGCTACATATACGCTATAACTATTGACTGCTATCAATTAAGACCGCCTAGATATTATACAGCGTAACTTTCGTAACTCGAATGTTCTCGAAGAAATTTTCGTTTCCAGACGAAATCTTATATATGTTATATATTATTTTCTTTAACTCGTTCTGTAACTGGAATGTTTCGATATCTCGAAGGATATTTTAAGTTCTGATGAAAAATATTTTCTCTAACTCGAAGCTATGCAGAATATTATGCTTATGAACACTCGATTATCCCCACACATAACTAATTCCTGTAATAGGAACCCTGGACTTAAGTCTACAAGAATAAGCATTCTCTACATTTTAGTCAGTGTATTATTTGACTATCAAAGGAAAATGACAAACTTCTTTTCAAAAATATTAATTTTGTAAGTATCCTAAATTAGAACTTTCCTTATTAAGGCATAATAAAACTGGTTTTAAAAACAACGACTTTTATTGACACACTTAATGTATTAGAATTGCATACATATAAAACATAGTGGCGATGTTAATAAAAATTAAGAAGTACATCTGCTATTAACTTTGTAAATAGTATGAATGTTTTTTGTACTTCAAATTTCCTATAATTCGAAGTATTTGCAGCCTTCGCAAGCACTTCGAAATATCGAAGTTGGACTGTACACATATGATATATTTTAATGACAAATCACTACATAATCATTCCCCCATATGCCTAGTGAATATAAATAATACTATCTGAGTGACTAGAGCTCTATATCCAGTATTTTATATTTGAAAATATTTCTCCTCCAGTTCTACGAATTTCTTGCTAAAAATTATCAACTATTCCAAAAATAATCTGAAATAAGGCCTTTATTTAAAAAAATTTAAATTTCAGATAATTTCAAAATTGTTACTAATCTTTATCAACTAAATCTATTTTAATTATTTTTTATCAACCTCAAATTTTCCAAAAATCGTTGATTACCAAAAATGCAAAAATTGTGCACTTTTTCAAAAAATAATTCCCCAAGAAAATTTCCTCCTTTTTAATTAATCATTGTAACCCTAACAGTCACCCTGCACCAATCCTTACTATTCATACATTAAAGTTTTTAACAATGAAGTGCCTGATAAAAAGGATTACTGTGATAGAGTAAATCATGTAATTATTTACCTTCATTATATCTAATAGATTTAAACTATTTCCTAACGTATCAAACACTTTTGTGCTTCATACGCCTAGATATACTTATAGACTTCAACAAAAAGGTAAGCTAAATATAAGCTAAAAAGACGGAGAGATTAAAAGTGAAACTAAATACTTCCCGCTTAAAACGTATCCCTTTGTACAAATGACATGCGTCTTCTCTCTCTTTCAGCGTTCACGGACGAGGATGTTACAGCACACGCTGTCACTTTCATGACTGAAGGTTTCGAAACCTCTTCTATTACACTCAGTTTCCTTCTTTATGAACTTGCCATGAATCCTGATATCCAGGAGAGGTTACGGGAGGAACTGGAGACGTCAGTGAAGGAGAACGGTGGTACACTGAATCCAGATGGTATACTTGCTCTTCCATATCTCAGCATGGTGCTCCAAGGCTAGTATGGACTTTGCTGTAATTCCTCATATTAAGATGAAATAGTGCAGTGAAACAAATCTTACATTTGTCTAAACACTATAAAATGCATAATAATACTTTACATATTGTTACTGACATACAAATGTGTTTTAAATTAAATTGATGGAAGTAGAAATAAACGTTAAAATCAAGCATGTCTCTCTATGAGTGAAGTAAAGCGGAATTCCATTCCATTCACGGCAACATTTCTTCTTTGTTGTGTGCTTAATATATTTTAATTGTGAAATTAGACCCATTTCAGCTGCTCTAAGTTTCATCGTGGAAAATTCTTCCAAGTTTCATCCAGTGTACGGTAGAATAGATATAAGAGACTAATTCATAAATTCGTTTGTAGCTATGGTACTGAATTTAATTCCCTCAGTGTACAATGATGTCTCTATAGCCCTTCAGTTATTTCTTCTGGTATGGATACATTTCGGATTTCAACATGCATTCTGTGCATAACGTTTATTTTTTCAGAAAACGTGATATCTCAACCCTTCTTTACGAAGTACATCCTTTTACCTTGTTAAATTTTGCTCATCAATTACTGTATGTTGGCAGAGAAATACAATATAAACCGATGCCATTTGTCTCTCTCTTACAGAAACTCTTCGCATGCATCCACCTGTTCTTACTCTTGAGAAGTTCTGTACTCAGCCCTATCGTATGCAGAATTCCTCAGGAAGAAGCTTCACGTTGGATCCCGGCACATTGGTGCTTATACCGGCCCAAGCTCTGCACAGAGATCCTAAGTACTTCCCGGATCCCCACATATTTGATCCAGACCGTTTTTCAGAAGAAAGGAAAGACTACATCAATCGCTTTGCGTATCTGCCGTTCGGAGAAGGACCTCGGATTTGCATTGGTAACGTATTAATTTTAACTTATTTATAAAAACTATACTGCCGGGCTGAGTGGCTCAGACGGTTGAGGCGCTGGTCTTCGGACCCCAACTTGGCAGGTTCAATCCTGGCTCAGTCCGGTGGTATTTGAAGATGCTCAAATACGTCAGCCTCGTGTCGGTAGATTTACTGGCACGTAAAAGAACTCCTGCGGGACAAAATTCCGGCACCTCGGCGTCGCCGAAAACCGTAAAAGAGTAGTTAGTGGAACGTAAAACAAATAACATTATTATTATTATTATTATTATTATTATTATTATTATTATTATTATTATTATTATTATTATTATTATTATTATTATTATTATTATTATTATTATTAAAAACTATACTAGGCTTTACGCACGGCTCTTGCCACGTCGGCCACGTTTTGGAATTCTAAGCGATTGTGTCGTTTGAATTAGATAAAAGTTAGCGAAGTGGAACATGTTGCATGTAAGCTTTTATAATTATACTAGACCAAAACCAAACCCAAACCAAACCCCATGGCACTACAACCCTTGAAGGGCTTTGGCCTACCAAGTGACCGCTGCTCAGTCCGAAGGCCTGCAGATTACGAGGTGTCGTGTGGTCAGCACGACGAATCCTCTCGGCCGTTATTCTTGGCTTTCGAGACCGGGGCCGCTATCTCGCTGTCAGATAGCTCCTAAATTCTAATCACGTAGGCTGAGTGGACCTCGAACTAGCCCTCAGGTCCAGGTAAAAATCCCTGACCTGGCCGGGAATCGAACCCGGGGCCTCCAGGTAACAGGCAGGCACGCTACCTCCACACGACGGGGCCGGCACTCGATAATGTTGTGAGATGGACGGCAGGCAATGGTATGAAGGCAAACAGGGTGAAAAGTCAGCTTGTACGTTTCGCTAAGAGGAAAATTCCTCTCAGTTTTAATTACAGAGTTGATGGAGTGGAAGTATAACATGCACATAACTGTATGTATCTAGGTGTTAAAATAAGGATAGATCTTCATAGGAGTAATCAGGTTAACGGGATTGTAAAGAGAGGGTGGCGGGGTCACATCTTAATATTTTAATGAGAATTGCGTATTTGCGAAGCATTGCGTTACAAAGCACTGTTTTACATTTTCAAAAGTGAAACTCTATCTTTTGTATCTTAGAATTGCTTTGTACTTACTAAAGCTCCACTCAACATCACAAGAAGTTACAGAGACCATTCTAAACCCTGAAACATCTTCAAGAGATAAATCCAGTTCTAGTTCCACAATTGATTCACCACTTAAAATTGCACTAATTTTGCACATATCACTATATCCTGGATTCCTGGCTAGCAATGTGTTTAACTTCACTTTAGCGACTCCTCCAACCTTTCTACTTCAGTAGTTGAAACGTTGTTGTTTCCTTGCTTTTGGTGAGCATTTAATACTGTTGAGATGATGCATCAGAAGTTTGCTTGGATGTAAGTTATGTCATTTTTCACTGTTTCGTCACCAACAAATGACTTTGCGGATGCAATGAAAGCAGCGCTGTCAGAGTCTAAAACGCTGAACACATTCTCTTTTTTCTGTGAATAACTATACATAGGAATTGGTTCCGCAGAATGCGTTGATGTTTGTTAATTAGTACATTATCCTGTTGAATTTCTTAACTCTCTTCACCTTTCAGGCATGCCACCCCACAAGTTAGACATAAACGTTGGATGTGTCGTAATATTCTTCTTCACAATCTAAATACTAATGTTTGTTTGTGCAAAGGAACGAGATTGACTGAAGTAAAGCTAGACAAAAATATTATTAATGCAGATATTTTGATGGGCCCAGCTTCAGGAAGAATGTGTTTTGTTCGAAGAATAGATTTAATAATTCTGACATATCATTGATTCTTACACGGAAGTAATTTCCTCAAAATTCAGCCTTTTCTGCCACAAACAACTTACAGGAACAAACTTTGCATAAAACCGGTATATATCTCTCTCCACTCCAGTGTTTAGCCATTGACAACTATATTATGCAGCTTTCTCAAGTATCAGGTCCATAAATGCCAAGGTACAACTCTCTTCTACAACTACATTCAGTGTGGTTTAAAAGGACATATCATCATGTGTGTAATATGGAAAGTACAACGTTTTTGTGTGATTCAAACATTAATAAGACGTTCATATCAATTTTCCAATTACATTTTACATACTAATTTTGACTCTGAATGACAGGCTTACAGTTGAAGGCCTACATAGTAGTAGGCAAATAATAACACAAGAGGAGGAATATTATAAACTGACCAAAATATTTTAGAGAGCATAGAAAAATCCTGAAATTTTGTGCAAACTGTTTTCAATTGTTGATAGCTGGTAGTGTAAAGAAGATTTAATGCGCTAGAAGAATCTATACAAAAGAGACTTTGGTTATATAGTTACAGCTGAATTTTTAAATGCTTTTGGAATGGAGTGGTAAGGCTGAATGGAAAAAGATGAAAAATCCTTCTTCTTTGTCTATCATTCAATTCGAGTATCGTCAAATCTGGACTATTTTTTAATCCTACTTGTAATGTTGTGCCATGTTGCGCCATTTAGTGCATTGTTGTAGCACAGCATTTACGGTGTGTTTAATTTGGTCGATGTATCTTGTTGAAAGTCTTCCACGGTACGGTATATCAAGCCTTCATCCATCCCTCTTTCAAATCCATCCTTCCTAACAATATGCCCGAAATATCTCGCAATCATTTGTTTCACTATGGAAATCAGGGGCATTTTGATCTGCAGCTCATCAAGAATCGACTGAATGGCTTTTTTGGCATCCATGGAATTCTCAGCATCCACCGCAACGGAACATTTCGAAGGCATTAATGAAGATCGATCTTTATCAGCTATGAACATTCAGGCGCATCGTGGAGACGATGGTATTAACATCGCTCTTCCATATTCGTGTAAGCTGCGCAATAACAGTTTTGGCAATAGCTACTCTTCTCTTCATTTTGGCATATATTTTATTTGCCTTTTGATGAAGGGATATTTATAAGACGGTTATTCCAAGAACACAAAGTGGAGGCGGAACAGGGTTGTCTCCAGTTTTCCCTAACATATTTCATTCCAACTACAATCTCCAGTGTCATTTCATTTCATCTGTCATTCATTAATCATTGCCCCAGAGGAGTGGGACAGGCTTCAGCAGCCGGCACAATTCATTTCCTCGCCGCTAGATGGGGGCTTCGTTCATTCCATTCCTGACCCGGTCTAACGACTGGAAACAGGATGTGGATTTTCATATTCATATTCCAAGAACACCTAGATTTAATGTACGTACGTTCGTTCGCTCATTCGTTCTCGTCGATCAGACGATCGGTTGGTCGGTCGAATGAAGAAGGTACATTATTGTAAAGCGTAGATCTAAACCTCTCACAACTGCATATAAAAACCGGCTTTCAATAAAGATATTACCATCCGCTCGTTTTTTATTAGGCTAATCCACTCCTTCAGTTTCATACTGTCCCCATATGCCACCAAAATCTGGTTTTGCTCCGACTTTTGCTCAGTATCTCGGGGGTGACCGGTTCACGCCCTCTCGCGAACGTCTAACGAATTGTCCTAGGCTGAGATTTCGGGGAACATATACTTCCATTGACAGACATGAATAAGGTTTGAGCTATGCTAAAATAATGGCAACATTTGGTAAATTTACTGTAATTTATTCAAAAGAAAATCAAAGCAATTAATTTGACAAAACATACTATAATTACGACCAAAACTCATGACATGAAACGAATAGAATTGCACTCAAATTCATCTCCCAAATGTCTGAAATTCAATATATATGTGCACTCAAAACTACGAACATAATTAACCGTCGAATATTTGATCACTTAGCCGAAGGATTTGCTTATTTCTCATCACGATGTGCCTATCCTCGATGAGTCCCCATCCACCTCGCGCAGATGTTTTAGGAGAATTTAACCTAATCTTCAATACTGTACATCCTGAGTGAGTTGTTATCTTATCAAGTACACACGCAACATCAAATAAACATGGATTTTTAACCCTCGCGTGGATTTCATATACCACACACAATTATTCACAAAGCAATGAATCACAACACAAATTAAAACACATCAACACACACACAGACCCTTAAGATTATAATGTCACTCCGTTATCGCGAATACACTCTCACGTACACTCTCATTCAACATTAAGCAGATCTCCATTCGTGCCGATAAAAACTGATAATCATGGCAGAAACTAAACAAACCTACTCCATTCTAACGTTCTTGCAGTTATTTCCTGGTCTAAAATACTCGGTTATGGAATTCGATAATCTATACTCGTGAGTAGTGCGATGCTAATATTATCATCACATAGGCCTCTGCAAATCTGACACTCCTTGGGATCTATATAAAGACCTTCGCGGTCCAGCTGGCATATAACAGAGAACAGGAACACACTCCAGGCTTAGCACTCTGCCTGGACGGAGCCACACCACCTCGGCTCCGTTTTTCCTCTGCTCCTGCGGGGGGGGGGGGGGTGCATGTGAAGGAAGCAGACATACCAGCCGGGCTAGCAGCCAAGAGAGCTAGCCCCTCGCCAAGACTCAAGACAAGATGGCCGCCAAGTCGCTGCCCCCACTGCTGGCCCAGCAGCCAAGTACGCTGGCCCCGGCACACCACGACATCCAATCAGAACTCACCTCACCGGCCAGATGACAAATCAGCACATACCGTTTACCAGCACCAAGAACCCAGCCAAGCTCACACCAAGGCTCTGTACTGCTACCACGTCCCACCAAGCCAAGAACTAGCAGTGCGGGGACAACCAAAAATGAGCCTATTGACATATCAACTGGTAGACATCCATCAAGTACCAGCACTTCTAGTGCCAAAAGCAATTTGTCAGGGCGGCACGGTGTCCTGTGTTCGTGACTTGTCTATGGCGTTAACCACTTAAAAAACTACCCCTGTCACGACTCAGGCAACGTGTTGCCACTTAGGTCGGTCCGCCAAGTGCGTTTGACCCCATCTGGTGTTTCAAATGCACCCCTCCCTTCCCTTCCACGACCCATGGAGAAATACCCAGTATCCATGGGACCTCATCCCAGGTCCCCATCTAACGGCTTGCCCCGTGAACGTGGATCCTCCCTCTCCATAGGTCAAGGGGAAACACCCACGTACCTGCGACCTATATTCCCCTCACGACTCCAGTGTAGAATTCCTCTAATAACGCTAACCACTTATACATACATTCCTCCACGAACGTCGTGAATCTCATGGTTCCCCGGGTGTGGGGGCAGTCCGCTGTTTCCACGGTGTGCCTCCCCCCCCCGGCGGCCGTGCCCTCTCAGTCCCGACCCCAAACCCTCCCCTTCAACAACACTAATAACTACCTTCCTACCCTGTACAGGACCAACTCGGTGGATTGAGTAGCCGAGACCCTGTACACCAAGTACTATCTTCTACCCTATCAAAATATTTCTATCGCAACAATTCAAGTCCCACCATCGAGCTACTTCCTTAACCAATAATACCCCCTCTTAGCCAACAAACTCCTCTCTTCTCATAACACCAGAAACACCAGAAACCGGACCCCGCGGCGGGTGCACTTGATAACTGCTGCAGTAACCACATGCTGCCCACTAATAATGCTGTTTTTCTAAATTACCCCTGCAAACTCACATTAAATGCAAGCGCAACAGTTTGCAAAATGTATAGTCACTGCATTATTATTATCAGATACATGCCCATTACCTCACTAAAAGATAAATTCCGGGCGTGGCTGGTGTTTGGATGGGTGACCATCCAACACTGGCCGCGTATCTGAAACATTTACTACCGTGTCAGCCATACTCTAACCGCCTTACTAATAAACGGTGTATAACTTTTATACAAGATTTATACACCGTTTATGTGAAATTCGTTACTAATAAACCGTGTATAAGCCTCCTGTGTATACATCTATTATAGTTATTAATTGAATTGCTTATGCAGACCAGGACCCATGTATAAGCGTTGTATAGCAGCGAGTAGCGGAAAAAGAAACGAGTGAGCAGTTTATTTTCGTGGTATTTATTGTCTACAGTAATATAATCGAGGTGAAATATTCGACTTATTCATTTAACATTGAAAGAATGGACGATAACGTTGATGATCTTCACGATATAAACATAGAAGACACACCGTTCAGAGGTTATGGACGCTAGACATCTTCGTAAAGTAAAACACTTTAAAGAGACGGAATGGCAATGAATAACTATAAAATAAATTATAGTTGGGCGTATTTTTGTGTAATAATGTGTTACTGCTTAATATACTTTTGATATTGCGAGTTTATTATACATTATCTGCCCCTGCAAAGATCTTTCTCAAAATTGAGTACCTATAAAATGGGACATATTCCTCGAGATAAAAAATGGCATAACTTGAAAACCATACGTAATATGATTTCCATACTTTTTAGTAGAATACACAGAAATATGGTGTATAAATGCCTAATAGAAACTTTTTTTGATCAAACCTTTCTTTTAAGCTACAAAACAGTTTTTCCTTTCTCCTGAAAAGTAAGGATTTTGGAATGTGTACCCTTTTCCACTCGCCGATTCAATTACAATTGCTTACGTTTTCCGTACTACCCCAGTTAGGAGCTTTTGATCTTAGCTTTTCCATTTCTTTTTTGGCGTTCATTACACAAGCAAGCTGAAGAAATGTTGATATCAATATAAGTCAATTTCCAGCTGTCTCATGGAATGACAATGAATAATTAGGTAAGTTATAAAAGAAATGATGGTTGGGCGTATGTTTGTGTAATAATGTATTACTGCTTAATGGACTTTTGAAATTTGCGAGTTTATTATACATTATCTGCCCCTGCAAAGATCTTTCTCAGATTTAAATACCTATAAAATGGGACATATTCCTCGAGATAAAAAATGGCATAACTTGAAAACCTACGTAATATGATTTCCATACTTTGTAGTTGAATACGCAGAAATATGATGTATAAATGCCTAATAGCAACTTTTTTGATCAAACCTTTCGTTTAGCTACAAAACAGGTTTTCCTTTCTCCTGAAAAGTAAGGATTTTGGAATATGTACCCTTTTCAACTCGCCGATTCAATTACAATTGCTTGCGTTTTCCGTACTATCCCAGTTAGGAGCTATTGATCTTTTCTTTAGCCTTTCCATTTCTTTTTTTGGCGTTCATTACACAAGCAAGCTGAAGAAATGTTGATATCAGTATAAGCCAATTTCCAGCTGTCTCGCTTAGTGTTGCAACTGCCTTTTCGATATGCCGTGCTACTGTGCGACTTTCCGTAAAGTTTTGCTCGTAGATAACCAGCAGAAGCGATCATAAAGGCGGTGAACGTGCGAAATACGTCAGTGAACTGCAGGAAGAGATTCCTACGCCTTGGAACGAGTGTATACGTGCTGTATAGTAATACAATGTGTATACCAAGTTTATTAGTAAAAAAAATGTAAAACGCTTATACAGGGTTTATTCAATGTTTAACTAAACGAGAGTTAAACAACTGTATAAGGACTTTTTATTAGTAAGACGGTAAGTGAATAGTCCGATGGGCTTCTCAACGACCATTAAACCCTACAGTAGTAGAATATTCACTAGTCACAGTTAAGCAACATTGAGCTTGGTCAATCCTTGGATGGGTGACCAGTGACCGTAAGCTCTTCAAACTACTTCTTTAATAACTTAAGTTTTCACTAAGACAATCATTCACTACATTTTCCCTAATACCAAACTAAACCAAACCCCATGGCACTACAGCCCTTGAAGGGCCTTGGCCTACCAAGCGACCGATGCTCAGCCCGAAGGCCTGCAGATTACGAGGTGCCGTGTGGTCAGCACGACGGATCCTCTCGGCCGTTATTCTTGGCTTTCTAGACCGGCATTTTCCCTAATACTATTACTAAATTCAAATGATTGGATCAATTTTACTTTACAAATATTTCCACTAAACTGCTAGGCGAGGAGCGTAAAAACGCACCGATACTAGCACAAACTAACCAAACTCCTTCTCCCGGCGGGAGGAGGGGGCTTTAATTCAGAGATGGCGTTGGCATATAACATCAGCTGACAGCGATTACCAATACCACACATCTCCCGGGACGGGAATTTAAATACGTTCACTTCGCAGGGCGCTCGCCTGCACACACACCTGGAGAACGACGCTCCGTAATAACACACCTGTGGTCCCAAGGCTTGTCAACATATCATACCATCTTACCTCAATGGCCTCTCTGAAAATACCTATCTTATTATTTAATTATCAAATGCGCACTCTCAATATCATTGCCTAACTGCAGATGACGTTGATTTAACTAACAAACAAAAACTCTATGCATTTTTTAGTCATCATGCTAACTTCAACCACGCTCAACACCCACAATGATACTAATTTCCATCTCATATCAACTGCGCAATCGTTACATTTCCTATCCGTGATTAATAAACTAACTAGATTATTATAGCCATGATATACTGTAATGCATTATTAATAAATTTCTCTAAACAACGTTGACTCTGAAATACTAATCACATAATAATCACTTCTATATGTGAGTCGATCCTTTCATACTAACACAAATTCATTCGTGCGTACTACCCTGTATGCATGCATTACAATCAACCTTCTCTACGGCTTGACATTGTATTCCGTCCCATGTACGGTACGTCTCTGCTTTTATCCCTTGACTCCCATGACATTTAAATATTTACTTCCCTGTATTTACATGTATAATTTATCTCAAGTGGTCCCCATGCATTTTAACTAAACCACCCGTCATAACACAAGATGAAATGAAATGAAATGAAATGAAATGAAATGAAATGAAACCACTCAGTTTACCTTTCTTTACAAATTCCTATCATTTACTGTACCGTAAACTACGGTTTTCAAATCTTTATAATAACAAAATCCTAGTGTCTAATATTTACAAAATAAAACGTTCCCTCTAAAACATGTACGTGAGATTTTACATGCTAAAAATTTGTTCCTCTCATCCTTCGGCTGTCATCTCTCCTCCTGCGTAGGGTATCACTCCCTACTGCTTCTACTCCATCATGATGCCATCGCTGGATCCCATTGGATCAACTGCTCCGTGGATGCTGGGCTGGATCATGACGTCTCCTGTTTTGGATACGACACTGCTACTGTTGCTGTCCCTCGCTGATTTGACCGTATTAGTACTTGTTCCACTGATACGAACTGAATCTCTCTACCAATACGAACTGAAAAGTCTCTTCTCATACGAACACGAATGAATGACTGTCCCCCATACTTAGGTTCTGTCCTTGTTAAGAAAAACTCTCTCAGTCGTCGTTTTCATAAATTCCCCTCTATCTGGCTTCTATGCGTCCTCCAATCACATCCATACTCGTTCTTTTTATCCCATCTTATTGGTTGATTACTCTGGTGATGGTATCCCCATCCATCTCGAGCTCAACTATCCACATCGTTCCGCTTGTACCATATATTCTCCATCCTCGTTGTTGATTTACCACCTCCATTCTGTCGTGGGTTGTGTGTGTCAAATAGCTTAATTTTCCTCATAGTGCAGTTTTACAATCTTTATCCGGCCCGTCTAAAATTTCTTAAAGAAACCCTTCCTTATACAACACTCCTTTCAAGAACTCCCTCTTTTCTTTGGAATTCTAAAACATTGTCTTCTCTGCTCGAGTGAACCCTGTATTTCTATTGTCTCGACGTTTTCTAAAGAAATCTTGCACTAACCCTCAAGTTTTATAGCGACATTTCAATGTCCGAGAAAGCTTCAACTTTCTACTGTTAATCCTCACTAGCCTGGCCCTTCTAAGTCATTGGGTCTCATTACTCTCAATTACAGCACGTATCTTTTACAATTATTCTCCTCAAATTCCTCAATATCTATACATTTATCTTTTCATGAGCGCGCCAGCATGGGCTCAGTACCTTGATGTGGTATTGGCTACCTCTGATTGTTTTCGAAGTCTTGTGAATAATATGCAGAGATATTAATTCTGTCAAGAACTTCACCATTCTTTGCTTGTTGCTTGCAATTCAATGATCTGATTAATATATTTGACTTCATATTGTTTCAGGAATGAGATTCGCTCAAGCTCAAGTTAAAATGGGAACAGCACTGCTAGTTCTCAATTATGACATCCAGAGAACTTATAAAACACCGGCAACCATCGTCCAAGATCCCAACTACTTCATGGCAGCGGCCAAAGGAGGGCTTTGGCTGAATTTTGTTAAAAGAACTTGAAAGTTCATTTTGAATCTTCCCTCTGAACTTCATTCCTCGTATAGATGTAGTTCAGCTAAAGAATATGTTAAGTATTGTTTAAGTGTATAGAAACATAGCATACATTTGTCGTGCATACGTAATGTAAAGTTTTTTGCACATACCATTCAAGCAGTAACATGGTTAGCTATGATCACCACAATCAGTTCCATGTTTCTGTGAACAACGGTCATTTCGTCTCAATTTTATTCGGAATATGTATTGAGGAAGATGTTTGGAGGCTGAGTGTGATTATATCATGAGGTGGAGTATTTGTTATAACATTTATAATTACTTTGGAGATTTAATAAAATATTTCTACTCATCCTCAGTTGTCATCATAACCGAGGTTTGATATTAAATGCAGAAGTCCCATTAGTGCCCGTAGGGGATTGCTGAAGTAAGATATCCTTATAATATGAAGTACCCAAACAGAATCCTATGGACGAATGAATACAAGAAAAAGAATGAACGAATGAATTAATGCAAGATAACTCACTATGTAGATAGTCTGTCTCTGTAGTGCAGTAGTGAATGTGATTAGCTGTCACCCCGCAGGCCCGGGTTCGATTCCCGACTCTGCCGCGAAATTTGAAAAATGGTGCGAGGACTGGAACGGGGTCCACTCAACCTCAGGAGGTCAACTGAATAGAGGGGGTTCGAGTCCGACCTCAGCCATCCTCAAAGTGGTTTTCCATATTTTCTTCTTCTCCAGGCAAAGGTCGGGATGGTACCTAACTTCAAACCACGGCCGCTTCCTTCTCTCTTCCTTGCATGTTCCTTCCAATCTTCCCATCCCCTACAAGGCCCATGTTCAGCACAGCAGGTGAGGCATCCTGGGAGAGCTACTGGTCCTTTTTCCCGGTTGTATCTCCGACCAAATGTCTCACACTTCATGTCACTGCCCTTGAGGAGGTTGGGTCCCTTGCTTAGCCCGGGGGAGATATGAAACCTGGATGGTAAACTGGCTAAATAATAATATATATTGTTGTCTCGCTCTATCTAAGATTTATAGGACGAACATCGATATGCGATGTATTGAGACAGGATCCTCATGCAAATATATCTTTCGTGCATATATATATTTCCTTGTCAAATGTTTAAAAATTAAACGAATTTAACTCACACTACCCCATAGAGTCTAGGATACCTCATCAGCATATGATCACTACTTACTGTGTTATATAATATATATATCGTCTTTGATTTAACTTTCTTTCGATTTCCTTTCCCCACATACTTCTGAAAATACAGCATTAGCTTTTATGTTCTTCCTGAGTCCTTTCATTCTCTGTTATGAAACAAAAATATTCTACCATATCTGTTCAGATGAATTAGTTGTTTCTTTCTTGAAGTACATAATATTACGATTGTTCGCTACGAAGCCCATGCAGACATTGTTTAAATGAAATCCAGATTAGTATCCCGTGGTCCTTTTAAATAAGTACTAGCTGTTAGTACCCGCCGTTGCCCGGGTAGTTTTTGAATGTTTTGTTTTAGTATTTGTATTACCAGTTAGCTAAGTGTGAAGTGAATGCTTATAGAATAGATGTTTACTTTACGACCTATTAGGTAGTTTTAGAGTTATTTAGATGTATCTGATTTCAAGTTTTAGGTTTTTTAATTTTCGAGTAAGACTTTGTCCTTGTGGAAGCTAGAATTGACTGGGAAGTATTTGATTCTTTCAAAAAAATAATAAGTGATAACTATATGTATTTACCCGTCGCACTATACATATGATGTACACGATTTTAGCTGTCATTGAGACTGTCACAATCAGCCTACTGACCCCAAAAGCAGTGTATTCAACACTAATCTTTGTCATTTTACACTATATACTTTTAAGCCCTTCTCAGCTTCTGTCTCAATGGAGACTGAACGTGGACTTAAACGGTATCATGAGCGTCACAATACGTATCAGAGACACATAAACAATGGATTTCGACATTAATATCGGTTATTTTCCATTACTTTTACACGTCAGCCCCTCTCATTGCCCACCCTCAGCGGAAGCTGTGATTTTTCACCCCCATAGTATTGTTTCTAACATGGTAAGTCACATGTGTACCAAGTTTCGTTGAGTTATTCTGGAACATACCCACATACATCCATAATCTCTGTTATATTTGTGACTGAACCATCCAGAATGTCACAGTTCAACTCTGTGGCCTCATAAAGAATGTATTCGACATTAATATCAGTCATTTTCATTTATTTTTATATTTCACCATCTCCCCCTAGGAGTGCTAGGGGTGTTTTACCCCAACAGTGTATTTTTTGTTTTTCAGATAATCATACGTGTACCATTTTTATATGAGGGCTATGCTGGAAGAAAAATACATACATCCGTAATTTCGGTCATTTTGAACATTTTCCTTTCTATCCCTTCTAATATCCGGAGTGTCATTATTTACCTCAGCAACCTCGAAAACTATGGACTGTACATGCATATTTGTCGTTATCTGTTATTTTTTATATTTCACCCGTCTTTCTGTGTTTTTATAATTCACCCTCGCCCCTATTGGAGCTAGGTGTATCTGACCCCCACAGTAATATTTTCGATATAGTAAGTCATGTGTATACCAAGTTTGGTTGAGAGGTATACTAGAACATACACAAATACGTCTTTAAAGTCTGTCCCTTTGGACATTTTCCTTTCTTTGCCTGTTCTCACACGCCTACCTATTAAGACTGAACTTTATATTAAACGGCATCCAGAGTGTCACTATTCATATCAGTTACCCCGAAAAGTATGCATTTACCTAGCTCGATAGCTGCAGTCGCTTAAGTGCGCCCGGTATCCAGTATTCGGAAGATAGTAGGTTCGAACCCCACAGTCGGCAGCCCTGAAAATGGTTTACCGTGGTTTCCCATCTTCACACCAGGAAAATGCTGGGGCTGTACCTTAATTAAGGCCGCGGCCGCTTCCTTCCCACTCCTAGCCCTTCCCTGTCCCATCGTCACCATAAGACCTATCTATGTCGGTGCGACGTAAAGCAACTAGCAAAAAAAGAGTATGGATTCGACAATACTTTCGATCATTTGTATATCTCACACCCACTACACACCCACTCCTAAAGGTTCCTGGGGTGTCTTACTTCACGTGGTTCGTCTCATGATACTAAAAATCCGGAGTGCCGCTAGTCATCTCAGCGACCCCGAAAACTGTGGATTCGACACTATTTTCGATTTTTGAGACCGCCCCTTGTCAAAGCCATTAATATGACGTCATCTGCCAAAATCAAGCCCGGTATCTCTAGATTATTCATAACGGCACTGCCCATTTTTCTCTACCATGTCCTTCCAAAATGTCATTAATAAACAGTAAAAATAGCAGCTGCGAAAGTTTACAGTCTTGTTTTAGTCCCGTCTTACAGTCTATGGGCTGACTGATGAAATTCTCTTTTACCTTGACGCAGCAATGGACCTTCTCATATAACGCTTCTGTCGCTCGTATCATTTTTCTTGAGACCCCTAACCTGCCTACTTTTTCTACCAGTGCTTTTCTGCTAACCGTATCGAAGGCTTTTTTAAAGAATGGTCGCTAGGTACACGCAACCTCTTTCTCTACTTTATTTATGCAGTATCATCCTGACTGTCATAATATTGTCTACGGTTTGTCTCCCTTTTCGGAATCCTCCTTGAAATATTGATATCATTGGTTGGGTTTCGGCCCAGCTCGATAACCTGTTAGCCAAAACCCCTGCATAAGTCTTACTCAGCGAGTCCAGTAACGTTAATCCTCCATAGTTGCTTGGTGTGTTCTTGCTTCCTTGCCGCTCTCAAAGATCCTGTTGAATAATTTAACTATTCTCTCCCTAATTTGCCTGTAATTCCACACTTTTTTCCAGCATAAATTATTTATTCCGCTTCTACCTCCCGCCGATTTGTTCTTAAGTTTACCTAATACCTCTTGTATTTCTTCTATAGAGATCTCTTTGTCTAGTTCGTTTATACTAATTTCTAGATTACTCCAAGTGTTCGTCGTCCCGTCCTCACATTTCCACCTATCCCTGGCGCCTAGCAAGCCCTTGAAGTAGGTTACCCATTGGCCATAGCCGATTACATCTTTCTCAACCTTTTCCCTCCTCTGTTAATTCTGTTTATTCTTTCCCATACTCTCTCTGCTTGGTTTTCCATTCTCTGTTGATCACCTCTGTTTGTTCTGTAATCCATGATTTCTTTCTCTCATCTATTTTCATTTTGTATTATTACCTTAACCTACACAAAGCTTCTCTATCCTCCCTATCCTCACTTAGTCTATATTTTTCTAAAACCTTTTAGGGATTGGCCCCTTAGTATCTTACAATCTTTATCGTACCACCCATCCATTCCATTCTTCCTCCCACCCCTTCCTTTCTCAATTCGTGCCGCCCTCCTAATAGGATATTCAATTAGGTATAATGCCCTATCTATATTATTTTTCTCTAATGCCGCTTCCCACCCACATTTTATTAGCTGCACCTCCTGCTTTATAAAGTCCTCTAAGTTTCTAGGCCACTTCTCGGTCAAATACATACTTAGAATAGCTTCTGCCCCTCTCTTCCCCTCTATTTTAAGCCCTGTCTTTCCCTCCCCTATATTCCTTTCTAGCCATACTTCTATCGGTACGTGGTATGACTCTACCCAGTCTGCAATTTCAATCCTTCTAATTTTCCTTAGTATATCTCCCGAACACAACACTAAGTCAATCACACTACCCCCTTTAGGAGTTATATATGTCTATTTCCCTTCTTTGTCCCCTCCCAAAAGCCATTTAAAATATAGAATTTCCCTGCCTCACAGAACTCAAGTAACAACCCTCCATATCTGTTTCTTTCCTTATCTTTGCTTCTTCTTTCTACCCTTACATCTGCTTCCTCTTCTTTGTAGAACATTGGTAATAGCTCCCCTATCCTGGCGTTCCAGTCACCCATCAGTAATATCCCATCTTCTTCGAACTTCTCCCTGATCATACTGACTTCCAAGAGTAGCTCCTCCAGCAGTTTGTCATTCGCGTACGGAGATCCCTTGGGGTGGAAATATGCACATTCTATGCATATCTTTCTTTCTTTTCCCTCCTCTCTTCCTATATTACATCTTAACCATAACACTTCATCTAAATCATTCTCATTTTCATCCACCAACTCATTAATGTCTTCCTTAACTAACACTACTATTCCCCCCAGGCGCTAGTCCCTTCTCCTTATGTTTTTCTTTGCTTTACTTTTAACTGTGAACCCCCCCCCCCCCAAGTTATATCCGTACCCAGTTGTATCCATGCTACAGTGTCATAGCTTTCAACTACCTTTATCACCTCTTTATTGTTTCTTTATCTTAGTAGGCCTTGTATATTTATGAATCCTACTTTCCATTCTAGTTATAGCTTACTCCCACTTCCTCCTCCATTACTTTCCTTGTTCTTACTTCTCGCCCTCTGCCTCTCCCCCTTCATATCTTGACGGTTTGGGTCGCTCTTTCGTATCTATATCATCTGTGCCCTTGTTTTTCTTACCCCACAAATCTTTTAAGCTCCTGCTTCTTCCCTTCGACAGAATGTCTCTCCCATTTCTACCTTCCTTTGATCCGCTTCCTTCATTCATATGCCTCAGCCCCCTTTGTTCTGAAGTAGGAGTTTTTTATTAGTGTCCTCTGCCGCTCCTACCACCTGTGAACATGTCATTCGTTTTCTGCTGCACTGCACACTTACCCCTTCATTCGATTCTCTTCTTGTCTCGCTCCCTTGCTCCTTTTGATCAGCTGTCTGTCTTCTGTTCTGTCTTGAACCCAGGTCCTCTTCTTTCAGGTTCTCTTCCATAACTTTCAGCTCTGGAAAGTGCCAGGAACGCCTCCAATTTCTGTCGGACACCCATAGCCGTTTTCCACTAATATACGCTTTCAATCCCTGCGTTCTTGCCCTTCCTTGGTGTCTCCTCAAAATTCTTAGGATTTCACTGCCCTCTCTCCCCATGTCTCTCTTAATCCAAATTTTCTTCCCTTGCTTATTACTCGCATTTCTTACTATTATGTCCGCTATTGTGGTAGATATCAATTGCACTTATATTGGTCTCCTTCCCTTCACTCTCCCTACTCTTCCCACGTCGTCGATATCCACCTCACTGAAGGTAATTTTCATAACGTTTTATATAATGTCCACAACTTTGTATATTGTCTTTACCTTCGCCTCTGACTTTTCTTCTTGCACTTCGTATATGAAAACACATTTCTTACTCCTCTCCTGATTTATGCCCGCTACCTCTTCTTCAAGACTTGTGATTTTCTCTTTTGACCCCTGGATTTCTTTCTCGTTTCTTCCTGCCCTCGCCCCCTCTTCTGCATTGGTGCTTTTCATCCACTCTCTAACTTCCTGTTGTCCCTTACTCATAACCCTAACTTCTCCATTACCTTTACTATGTCACCTTACATCACCTCCCGAATCTTCTCTATATCTTCCCGATTCAGACTGCCATTCGGTCCGGGATTCAATTCCACCCCCACTCCCACATATCACCAGCAGCACTGCTATCACCGCCGCTAATATTAGTGCCTCTCCAAACTTTCCTTTTCCAACCTTACTTGCCGTCTTCCTCGTAGTTGTCTTCCATCTTCCCAGCCAGCTCTCTATCACCGCTCGGTATTGCTCTACTCCCACCATGACTCACCACACTCATCTATCCACACGTCTGCACTCGTTGCTGGTTGACATAAGACTCAGTATTTTTCCTTCGTTCATCTTTCTGTATAATTTGAGAAGTGCTCTCGTTGTTTGATCCGGAGATATATTAATTGGTTCCTAAGATCTTCCCTACAATTGTAGATGACGTAAACCCTTATAAAAGAATTAAGATATTTTTATTTGCCGAGTAAACTCAGCATTAAACCGTTTCATGAATTTGATTACATTAAAATAACCATCACTCAAGTCTCGTTTTAGGAGTATGTTTGCTCCATCATTTTCACTGCACAGAAAACTGTACCTTCAGTTTTTGCCTGTCGACAATATTCGTATTTTGTTTCCATACACCCCTCCCTCGAGCGACTCCCAGCTCTGGTTGCTTTATTTTGTAGTATGTTTGCTGCATGATCCAAAGATTCGACGGTGCATACGTCAGCATTCCTAACATTGCGGTACTCCTGTAGACTTTGGCTTGGCAAACATTACGCATATTTCGATGCACCAGTAGCGCAAAAATATGTGTAACCTGTATCGGATGATGATTATTGTTCCCACGTATCTACCAGTTTGAGCCTTTTCACTAGAGTCGATAACACTATACAATTCGGAGAACTCCCGCTCTGATCTCCGGCGTTGATGACTGCGTTAAAATCCCCGCCGATAATCATTTGATATCTTATGATTTTTTTATTAGTTGTATGAGACAACATTGATATAAAACTGCAGTTCAGCTTTGGCCACGGTCGAGCGCGGACGTATTGCGTGGAGGGTCCCGGGAGTGGGAGTAGAGAGAGAGAGTGTGGAGTGCTGGAAGGTTGTGTGGAGTTGTAACGACAATGATTGGTGTTGAACAGTACAGAGCAACTATAGGAAGATGACAGGGGAGAAAGAAGAAAGAAGAAGCGAAATCAGGTGGGTGTAAAAGGGAAATGGAGATTAAAGGAGAATTATTGCTTGCAGCGGCGGTGGTTATGATGTTGCTATGGATTGGGGGGTCGAGCTGAACCCAGGTCCGACATCTAGTAGAAATGAGGAATGGCCAGACTTTGAAGAATTCAGAAGCCTTGTAAAAGAAGTGGCTGAAGAAGCCTGCCCCTTTGAGCAACTGAAAAATTTGATTCAAGAACAAACCAGGGAGTTCAAGAAAATGAAGGCATGGCTACGGGAAAGGACTGACGATATAACATCTCAAGTGAGGAGTAATGCCGAAGAAGTGGCAACACTGAAAAAGAAAATAGGACGATTAGAAGAGGAGACGCAGAAACTGAAAGCAGAAGTGGAAGCTAACACTTTAAATCGCAGGAAGAAGGGCCTATTTATATATGGTGTGCCGGAGGAGCGGAGAGAAGACGGAGTGATTACAACCTATAAAGTAGTGGACTTAATACAGGGTAAAATGAAAGTTAATTTTAGTGAAGTGGACATAGACGATGTGCAGAGAGTGGGAAGAATTAGGGGCAACAGGCCTATCAAAGTTCAACTGCTTTCTACGCTGATGGCTGATGCTGTGATAGGCAATGCGGTTAATGTGCAGAGGGAAAAAATATGGATTAAGAGAGACGGGGGAGGAGAGGCGATTAGAAATGAAAAAATACTTAGAAAGCACAGGATTGTAGCTATAAATCAGGGGCTGAGAGCAATTATCAAAGGTCAAGAACAAGTGGTGTCAGGCAGCAACTAGACGGGAATATGGACTGTGAATAGTTTGATGGACTTAGAAAGGAAGATAAAACATGATGAAGAAAAAGAGAGAAGTGCTGCGAGCAGTGGGGAAGATAGGCAAAATACCAAAAGTAACAGTGTACTGTGTGATCAGAAGCAGGGAGAGGTACCAAGTGAAAATGTTACTAGAAACAGTGAAGAGGAAAGACAGGAAAGTCAAATGTAGTGGAAGCGCAGGGAAAAAGGCAAGGTCAGAGGCAACCTTGGGGAGTCTTGATCTGAGTAAGAGCAGAGAGGGGAGCAGAAGCTTAAGGGACCTGAAGGGAGCTGAAGTTGGTGGCAAAGGGAGTCAACTAAGTGAAGATAGCGATGAAACGGCGGCCAAGAGAGGTGGTAAACAAGCAGGAAGGAATAAAAAATTGACAGAAATGTGCGGTACAGGTGGAAATGAAGGGGGTGTGATTACTCGCAGTAAAAAACATTAGAGTATTGAATAGTGATGACAGAAGTTGTAATTGGATGTATAAAGTGTAGTTGGCGGAGGGATATTTTTTGATGAAATATGTGAGTGTTGAGAGGGAATAGAGTTAGGATGGTGGAGGTTGAAATGTGGTGATGGAGATGTATAATGGGTAGTTGGTGGATGGTTAGTTGTTGATGAAATGTGTGAATGTGGAGAGGGAGTAGAGTTATGATTGTGGAGGTTGAAATGTGGTGATGGAGAAGTGATGGTATAGGGTTGTAGTATTAGATATTGATGAATATTAGGTATCGATGTATTATTCATTACAGGATGGACGTGGCATGAAGGCAGTGGGGATGGCTACTGGGTGACCCTGTGTGGGTCATATATCCGGAGTATCCGATCAACTTCATGGCATGTCCAAAGATTATGAATATGTATGGATATTGAATAATGGAGAAGCGATATTGTAATTGGATGTATAATGCGTAGTCGGTGGATGGTTATATATTGATGAAATGCGTGAATGTGGAGGGAGAACAGAGTTATGATTGTAGAGATTGAAATGTGGTGATGGAGAAGTGATGGTAGAAGGTTGTAGTTGGATGTATAATGAGAAGTTGGTGGAGGGTTATTTATTGGAATGTGGTACTGGAGAAGTAATTAAGAAGTGGTGGTGTTTTTATTGTTGTATTAAATTATTAGAGAGGGAAGTTAAAGTATTGGCTGAGAGGTGATGATAGAGGT
This sequence comes from Anabrus simplex, assembly GCF_040414725.1. Classification (NCBI taxonomy): domain Eukaryota; kingdom Metazoa; phylum Arthropoda; class Insecta; order Orthoptera; family Tettigoniidae; genus Anabrus; species Anabrus simplex. The sequence goes on along the minus strand of NC_090265.1, from coordinate 470,132,872 downwards.
AAATAATGAAGTGTGTGTGGTAGGATGAAATGGGGTGTTAGAGAAGTAGGGTGAGGTGATGGTGTATGTATTGTGTATTATGTAAATTTAATTGTGGTGGAATTGAGGAGATGGAGGGATGTGTGGTGTATTCATTGCTGTAAGGTGGAGGTGGAGAAAAGATGGTAATGAGAAGGCAAATTTAATGTAGAGTACGGTGTGGTATTTGAATTAGATCAAGTATGGTTAAGCAAGGATGAAGTTGCAACAAGAGAGGAATAAAGTCTGTGTGAGATGTTGAAATGCGGTACTGAAGTAGTATAGAAGAGTGATGGTGTATTTATTGTTGTAATAAATTATTAAAGAGTGAAGTTAAAGTATTGGCTGAGAGGTGATGGTAGAGGTAAATAATGAAGTGTGTGTGGTATGATGTAATGGGGTGTTTGAAAAGTAGGGTGAGGTGATAGTGTAGGTATTGTGTATTATGTAAATCTATTTGTGGCGGAAGTGAGGAGATGGAGGGGTGTGTGGTGTATGTCTTTTAACTATATGATATTTTAGAGAAGTAGCACATAGGAGTCTATATGTATTTGTGAGAGTTGGCAAATTGTGGTTTTGTGGACGAGATGGCAAATTTAATGTAGAGTATGGCTTGGTATTTGAATTAGATCTAGCATGATTAAGCAAGGATGAAGCAAGGATGAAGTTGCAACAGGAGATGGAGAATGTAAACACAGACACGGCTGGTGAGGTAAGGTTGTCTGGGCTCAGCAATCCTGAGTAGGTCAAGCAGAAGAACGATGGCGGTGATGGAATGTGCCGTGTCGACAAGAACAGTGGGTAGAAGGTGTAGTCTTGCTCCGGGATTGCATATGTGGTATGCTATGTTTATATTTAAGTATGTGCTGGCCTTTCTTTGTGTATTTTTTCTTCTTCTTTCTATGGCCAACGGTTCATTGAGGGAAATGACCGTGGGCCATTTGTTTGTTTATATGTAGTTTAGTAAGTATAGAGAAATGATGGTGTAGATGGCAAGGAAAGAAGGGCAAGGGTGCAAGGAAAGAGGGACAAGGGCGAGGAGGACTCACCCGTAAGAAGTTGAGGTGGGGGAAGGCCCAAGACAAATATATTTAGGCTGGACATGACATGAAAACACTGAGGATGACTACTGGGTGACCCTATCAGAGGGAGTCACATATCCGGAGTATCCGAAGGTCTTCATGGCATGTCCAAGGGGTACGTTTAGAAATGGAATGGTGAGAGGGAAAACATGTAAGGGTGGTCGTAATGGTAAGGGCTGGGAATTTTTGAAGTTATTATTTAAGGCTGAATTTTATGCTGGAAGGTGGTGCAGGAGAAGTATAGAGAAATGATGGTGTAGATGGCAAGTAAAGAGGGACAAGGGTGAGGAGGACTCACCCGTAAGAAGTCGGGGGGGGGGGGGGAATGGCCCAAGACAAATATACTTAGGCAGGACATGACATGAAAACACTGAGGATGATTACTGGGTGACCCTATCAGAGGGAGTCACATATACGGAGTATCCGACGGACTTCATGGCATGTCCAAGGGGTACGTTTAGAAATGGAATGGTGAGAAGGATAACATTGTCATCTGGTTAGATCTTGGGGCCTTCAGGAGGTCTCCATGGGCAGGGCCAGTTGGGTCATCATCGGGAGGGCGGCCTTCTTCTCGCCAGGGGTGATGACTCGGCCGGACAGTAGGTTTTTATGTGGTGTTCTTTTCTTTTTGTCTTTGCCTAAAATCTGTGGTGTTCTTTTCTTTCTTTGTATGTATATTAACTATGTCTGTTTGTTTTAAATTTACTGGAAGTTGTGTGTGTGGCTAAAGTTGAACGCTGTTATTTTTCTCATTCAACGGATCAATTTGGTATTTGTTTACTGTGATCTAGAGAAAAATAATAATAAAGAATAAATAAATAAATATAAAACTGATTACGTTAGGCTCTCGCCTGGGAACCAGAAGCTGCATAAATACTTATTCGTTTCGAGAAATTGAGGTTAGTTTTTTTCAATTCAAATTGTCGAACTCGCCGTATTTGCACTGTCAGAGCGCAAATCGCTGCCCGCTGCTGTGCTTCAGAGGAGAGAAGGGGAGGGAAGGGAAGGGATGGGAAGTGGCGTGCATGATAAACAGAGACAAGATATAATCCTACCAAGCTCGATAGCTGCAGTCGCTTACAATTATAATTCCTTTTACATTAAAATTATACCACGGGAACTAGGAAGAAATGTGTGATCTGTATCCTTTATACTTATAGCTGTCCATCTTCTCTTAAATTCATATTCACTATTCTTTCATACCGAAATATATAGGATATATCTTAATTATGCCGTTGAAATATCAGGGGTGCTCTTCGTGTTATGTAAAAAACGACGGTGCGATGGGATTGGCGGAGAAAATTATTCTTTTCGAGAAATTGAAGCTACTTTGTTGCGATTCAAATTGTCGAACTCGTAATATTTGCAATGTCAGAGTGCAAATCGCTGCCCGCTGCTATGCTTCAGAGGAGAGAAGGGGTGGGAAGGGAAGGGATGGGAAGTGGCGTGCATGATAGACAGAGACAAGAGATAATCCTACCGAGCTCGATAGCTGCAGTCGCTTAAGTGCGTCCGGTATCGGGGGATAGTGGGAGATAGTGGGTTCAAACCCAACTGTCAGCAGCCCTGAAGATGGTTTTCCGTGGTTTTCCATTTTCATACCAGGCAATTGCTTTGGTTGTACCTTAATTAAGGCCACGGCCGCTTCATTCCGACCCCTAGCCCGTCCCTGGCTCATCTTCGCCATAAGACCTATTTGTGTCGGTGCGACGTAAAGCAAATTTGTAAATAAAAAAGTGAATAATCCTAGGTGCACACATTTCTCGTTCGTTTAGCGGAGTCACTCCACAGCCCTAGTAGGTAGTATGCAGCTTTTTGTCCATATTAGTTACTAGATTTTGCGCTATATATTGGCTCCGTTTCGGTAGACGAAAGAGTAATGGCTGATATACACATAACCTATGGCGCAGCAAATGGCGACGGGAGAGAAACCACACTGATTTGTGGCGTCCGGCACCCACGGTGTCCCCTGCCTGTCTAAGAAGTGACTGAAAGGGGCCCCAGGGGCTCTGAAATTTGAAGCGTGGGTTGGCGATCACGGGGCTCTTAGGCGAGTCCTGGCATTGCTTCCACTTCCCGACACTATTAGGTTTCCGAGGGCTAAGGAGTCTTTCACTTTCACGCCCTTCGTGGCCCTTGTCTCCCTTTGACCGATATCTTCGTTTTTCGAAGTGTCGGGTCCCTTGCATTTTTTCCGTCTGATTAGTGTTATATAGAGTATGGTTGCCTAGTCGTACTTCCTCTTAAAACAATAATCACTACCACCACCACCTCATCATTCAACATTCATGACCAATGGTAGGCAACTGCATGAAGGAGGGGCGGAAAAAATCCTCATGTGACAGTATTTCGCGCATTTCAGCATCGGTTTAGTGTCAATAATTTTGCCGGCATTGTTTGTGACTACTTATTTGGGCCGTATGTGAGGAATGCGACCGTTTCTCAGTAGAATCACGGCCTCGGTTATTGAAAGGTGCTGGGTATTCGGCAGCGAATATGGCCTCACCGAATTTCACTCGCCGTGCCACACAGCACTTAATGATCATTATCCACTGAGATGGGTAGGCCGTGGTGGACCAGTTAAATGGCCTCCGCGCTTGGCCGATTTAACTCCCATGAATTTCACTTGTTACAACAAGGTCGAAGTAGGAGGCAATATTGAAGATTTACTTTAGTCGAACAATTGGACGTATTGTTTCTTCCGTTCAGTACGTCATTCTTTTTACAATGTTGTGATTAAAGGAATGCATGATCATGTGGCGGCAGCGATGCATCTTCGCGCACATTAAATAATAAAGAACTGTACTAAGACTCAACAGACTAGTGGTTTTTTTTTTTTTTTTTTTTTTTTTTTTTTGCAAGTTGCTTAACGTCGCACCGACACAGATAGGTCTTATGGCGACGATGCGAGAGGAAAGGGCTAAGAATGGGAAGGAAACGGCCGTGGCCTTAATTAGGGTGCAGCCCCGGCATTTTCCTGTTGTGAAAGTGGAAAACCACGGAAAACCATCTTCAGGGCTGCCGACAGTGGGGTTCGAACCCACTATCTCCCGAATACTGGATACTGGCCGCACTTAAGCGACTGCAGCTATCGACCTCGGTCACAAACAAGTGTAGAAATGATCGGGTACATTCCTTGACTGATAAGTGTGTCTTAATTACTGTGTGTTCTTGTACTGCATGCTCAATTACGGCTGCTTACTGAGCAAACGTTGGATATTGCCTGTAAGAGACAATTATTCTGCGCGAGTTGAACGAAGAAACTTATACATTCTCGCAGAGCATTATCTCTGTTTCCGTCTATTATTCACACCACTTTCCTACCTTTTCCTAAAGCACAGCGGCGGGTGGGCGATTTGCACTCTGGCGCAGCAAATTTGGCGAGTTCGTCAATTTGAATCGCGCGCCCGGAAGTAACGAAGGAACGTCATTTCTTCGAAAAGTAAAATTTTCTCCGCAATCCGATTGCGCCATCGTTCTTCATACAACACGAGGAACATCCCTAATTTTTGTCGTATAATTTAGATACACTTTGTATTAATGATACCATCTGTAGCAATTTCCTGTAACAATGCTATATCAACGTCTTGGTCGCGAATTAATTTCCTAATTAGCTGCTGCCTACTGGCTATCTGTACATAGTTAATGTTTAAAGTTATTATAGTATACGTTAAAAGCATGAGGAATGCTTAACTGTCGATCTCTTTGACCTGATAGCCTTTACCATGCTACATTTCTTGAACTACCCTCGCTCCTTGCCTTCGAGGATCCTTTGGGTTGATACACGGTTGTGCTGACTTACGGATGCCATATTCTGTGGAATGCTTAGCTTTTAGCTTTTTAACGTTCTTCGCTGACGGAGGGCGGATCACAGCTGTGTAGGAGCCTGTCTATGACCTGTAAAAATTTCACTGGTGTTACTGTCATCGGTATCTAATTCCATATCTCTAGGATTGCTAGTGTTGGAGTTAATAGGATTACTTAACTTCTCTGCCAACAAACTGGTTACACTTAAGTCTGTATTTGCTAGTTCAGAATTAACCATTCCGTTTCCTGATGTAAGTTCACTGGCATTTATTTTAGGGCGGGGTAGTGTTCTTCAACTTGAATGCGGTCTATAGATTCCTCCAGTCGTACAGTTTCGGAACTATTCCTAGTCCGTTGACATTGACTAGTTTGCCTTGGCCATGTGTTACAAAGATATTCGGTAGTGGATGTATCTGCAACTGCATTGTGATAACGTGAACTGCCTTTAGTGCGTGCTTTTTATGAATCGGGGTGGTCTGTTTACGATATGTAGTGACTCAAGGTATGTTCTTTGTTATGAATCCGGCTAGTCAGCCCTGCATGTGTTTACATACGTAGCATTCTACAGAACCTATTACAATTACTTCCAAAAGTGAACCAGTGAATTTCTTTACCTGTGATTTTCCTGCTGTTGAACTCAGAATCCGTTCCGTTAGAAGCTCGCTGGTTTAATTTTTGTATACCGCGGTTCCAAATTATCGAAGTGTATTGTTTCCGTTTGATCCACGTTTGATTTTAAAACTGTTTCTAACACTTGCAGAAAGGGATTTTCATCGTCCAGAGTGGCACTGTGTTTTCCGTGTAGTATATTCCTGTCAACTCCATGAAAAGCTTTGACATAGTCCACAAAGTTTGAGTACATGTATCCTTCTTCTGCATTCGATGCCACGACTCTACCAGCCAGGCAACTCGACATCGGGAAGCCGCCTCAGAATACCGCTGAACACATTTTTCGAAACCAGGCTGATAGTATTCTGGTCAACCAGCACTTCCGCAACAGCTACAAATCGGTTAAGGCTTACCCTGGAGCAGACATCGGATCTGACCATGACCCTGTAATGGTATCCATCTCACTGTTCTTCAAGGCAGTTTGTTAAGATTCTGTGACCTGCGAGGATAGACGTCAGAAAGATCAAGAACGAAACGATTCAAAGGAGGATTCCGATATTTTAGACAAAATGAATAACTTCTTGTGAACAGAAGCAAAGCAGATTCTGACAGGTGCAGGAAAAAAGCAATTAATCCTCAAAATAAAGGTCAAGAAGCAACCGTGGATGACCGATGAGGTACTGGAACTCATGGATAAGAGGCGGAAGTAGATAAAAATAGCCGCATAAATACAACCAACTGCAGAAAGAAATTAAGAGCAAGATTATGACTACCACAGAACAGTGGATGGCAGAAAGATGCCACTCCTGTACCAACAGAATGACACTTTTAGTCCACATAAAAACGATTAAAAAGTGCCTTGGGTTAAATTGGAAGAGAGACCAGTATGTTTTGGTGGACAAGAACAACCGCATCGTGAGTGATATCATGAACAAACTCAGGGACTGGAAGTCATATTGAACCTGTCGCGAGATCGACAGAGTGCTGAATATAAAATTTAACTTCACAAATATCTCGTTGGATTGAAATCTTCTGGATGAGGAACATCGGAAGATCAAACCCGGGCATCGAAGTCCTATCTCCCTACTTTGAACTGGCACAACGGCTATGCTCAAGAGCATACAGGTCAATGGTTCCGTTCGTTAAATAAAGTGGGCACTCATCTAAATGTATTGCAAGTAGGGTGCTATAGTCAGAGGAATATGATCATCTACTAAATGATAAGAATGGATTGTTCCCAATTCAAAAACACAATTTCAATTACTGAGAGAGTCACATGAAAACATTTACATACACGATAAATGCCATATTTTTGCCTGAGCGGCAATTTTAAACACTGAAATTTATCATATGGGTAATGCCGTTAAATATCTTTTGTCAGTTTTGGTCACTTCTGAAACTCACTTTGGTATTCCAAAATAAACTCGTTAACACTGCGTTTATACACTTTAATTATTAATCACGAGTGATCTGTCCCTCTACCTTAATATTGATACCCGTAGGTATCCACTATATTATTGCATAACAACACAAAATGATATAAAAGGGAGGGCATTCTCGTGAGGAAACAATAAATTTTTACATATCGTTGTGTTCCGACATTTATGAAAGTAAATTCCCACATATGTATCCAATCATAAAAAACACGTCGTCGCTTGTCGCTAATAAAGTCTACATTATCACATTAATTATTCATCAAACTATCGAATATACGCAATTCTCCGGGATAATAACTTATTCTAATACTTACAAAGCGAACACACGACGTTGGTTAGCCCGTAACTCCACAGACATCAACATACACTGATACAATACATAAAATATAAGCACATATATAAATGAAGCATTAACCTATAAATACATAAATACAATATATAATCCACACACTTTAATGCTTTCTGAGAATTTGTGACTCCTTTCAGGTCTCCTGGTGTCGATCCAAGGACGTCGTTACCAATCAGGTATGGAACCACGCTAGCTTGACTTCGAGGTGCTATCTGAAAATCCCTACGACGGTCTTATTTAAATATATAAATTGGAGGAATGTAGACCACCTATTTGCTCAATGGAAATCATACAGCTTGGTGACAACAAATTATTGATACATGAACATTCAGTACAGTGTGAAATGGGAAATATTTTAGACAGTTGGTGCAGGCGGTCGACAGACAGACAGCAGGACAAGCTGCCGAGAGTTTGGCACTCGCCCATCTTGCCATTCCTTCGGCTGTCATAAATCTCTCACTGCAACGACAGCCTTTTCAACAACCCCAGATGATCAGACACACACAGTCTCAACCGGGTATAAACAACGTAATTCTTAATTCAATTATCTCGTGTTCGCTGGGCAAATGACCATTTATGGATATTCTTCAAACATCATTTCATCTCAATATCTCAACACTATTCAGTATTGGTTCACTTCATTATTATTATTATTATTATTATTATTATTATTATTATTATTATTATTATTATTATTATTATTATTATTATTATTATGAAATCTGTCGCCTCGCACATTTCCACATATATGATTTCACCCTTCATTTTCACAAATGTGTACCTAGTCTCCACGTTATTCACACATTGAGATGATCCTAATCGACAGGGATTTAATTTAACATGTTACTCACTCGCGTAGCTATCCAAGGTCAAGGTTCGCACCTCGAGTCAACTAAAAGAGAAAGTAATTGTATGTATGCATTACAGTCGCGAAGGCTCTGAATAATCTGTATTTGAAAATTGAGAAGATCCATATCAGCTGATTGAAATTGGAATGGATTATGAAGTCCGCTGAATTATATAAATCTACACTTACGAATGCTTCACTCAAACATGTCAAACTATATGGCCTTATGTACTACTTCATGCAAAATCTACGGAAAAACTTTGTGATTATCCAACAATCACAGAAGAAAAATTAAAATTAATAAAAAAACTTTACCCCATTGAATCACCCATATTGCATCACCTATACATTATGATAAACATCAAAGTGCATGCTGATAGATTCTATTTACAAAGTTTACAAATTAATTCGACACGGCTGATTTTCATGCAAAGAATATCATGGAATATACTTATCATTTACTGTGTGTAACATACTGTCATCTTGGTGTACCCATATGGACTTAGTTATCCATAACTGGTGTCTCGTTAACAGGAAGTCCTATGTTCATCTCCTTCGATGTTGAACCCATGGTGTCTTGATCTGCTATCTCCTACTGTTGGAAATTATGCGTTGTCTTCAAAACAGGAATTTCGCAGGCACACAGGCACGTTTTTGTAGTGTTGAATACTGGGTTTGACAAGCACTCACATACATGCGAACAAATTAGGAATCGGTTATTTGAAGCACTGTTTATATGTCTTCGAATAATATGACATTGATAGATCCACTCATAGACTCGAATGGACTACCCAAATAGCGGTTAATGTCCTTGAAGATCGCTACTCGATTCCCTTTTTTATAGAGAAAAAATATGTATTGTTTATATTTGTTCCTACGTGAGCGTCACCGTTCATTTATGGAGCACATCCTGGCCAATCTAAAAATGTTCATTTGTTAGGCTGATTGTCTTCTACAACTGCACATACCTTCATCACAGTACAATAACTACTGGATCTCTATAATCAATAACTCACTACGTCATGACGATTTTTGTAATGTTACCCGTTCTTTCTAAACACATTCATTTTAGCCTGAAATAATACTGCTTGTCTGCATTCCCTTAATGTATACTGGGATTCGTATTTCATATATCTACACACCACATCTATCACTTCACACAAGGAAAATGTAACTGCACTATGAATGCGTATCGGACTGACGTGGAGTAGACCTCTGTCTAACACAGTATAGAAAACACTGAGTAACTGAGGGTTTTCCTGGCTGTCCTTCTATAGAAGACACGGGTCGTCAGTGATGGTGAAGGTAAACTCTACCCCCATGGGAAAAATCGCTCCGCAAATAATTGTCTCTCAGAGTTGTATAGATATTCATCTTGTAAATCTTGACGTCCTCTATTTATTGATCTACTATCGTTTAAATCGTATCGCAGATTTTCTAGTAATCTCTCATGCATCCTCTTGCATTTTAGAGCGCGAACAGGTGGGAGATGGGGACTCCCCTATCTGTATCGAGATAAATACTACAGACAGATGGTTTCTATCACCACACATCTGCCTGATGTGCGTCATTAATAATGCGCTCGTTAAGTAAGTCATCTTCTTACATTATTAAATATTGTAAATTATGCTGAGTTCATTGAGTCCTTACTTGTAAATTTCTTAGGCTTGTGATAATTTTTTATTATATTTATTATTATTATTATTATTATTATTATTATTATTATTATTATTATTATTAATTGACGCGCGAAATTTGTGGGTTGATATCCAAGAATATGCAGGGAATTCGGTGAGAATATCCAGTTCTCAAGTCAAAACCCTGTAAAGTTAACTTCGCCTCCTAACATAGGCAGTAGGTGAGCGTGGCGTCCTACTTCGCACTCGCTTGCACGAGAAAGCGCAATTTCAAGGCCTCACTGTACTGAGAGTTCCCCCTCTCGGTACGTACAATTAGAGCCTCAATCTTCGAGCTCGCCCAGCGTCGCTCGTATGCCGGACCGGGCATAAGATGCTTGTTACAACCGAATATTTCGTAGAATGATGCGAAAAACGGCATATATGTCTTGCTGGGCATCATGACATGTATATTAGCATGGTATTGAAAGGTTACATTATATAGAGGAATTGTCCTGCGATGATAGACCTGAAGAACGTGAAGAACATGGCGTGAATGAGGCGAACGCAGGACCCCACAATCTTGAAGGATGAATTGTGGTATGCCATCTGCCAAGTGAAAAATTGCAAGGCTCTTGGGCCTGATGAAGTGTACGCAGAGCCCCCCAATACTCTGACAGAGATTTTCAAAAAAATCTACTGGACCTGAATAATCCCAGAAGATTGGCTTACATATACGTTTATCACTCTTCTCAAAAAGGCAAATGACAGACGATGCGAAGAGCACAGAACTATCCGTCTAATAAGTTATATCCTAAGGGTGTTTTTCAAGAGTATTCGCGACTGTATCCGCACTAACTGCGAAGAAATTATAAGTGAAACACAATTCGGATTCACGAATGGTCTCGGGATTAGAGATGTTGTTTTCCGTAAGCAAGCGCTTGTTCAGTGTTTCTTAGAAATGGACAAGGATATCTATGCATGTTTCATAGACTATGAAAAGACATTCGTCAAAGTCCAGCACGGGAAGGTGATGGAGATTCTGATGAACATCGAACTTGACAGCCGAGACATGCGGATCACTGCCAACTTGTACTGGGTTCAGAAAGCAGCAATTAGAGGAAAACCTGTCAGAAGAAATAGCTATCAACCACGGCGTTCGGCATGGCTGTGTATTATCAGCTCTACATTCAATATTTTCTCAGAGGATATCCTCGCAGAAGAACTGAAAGAACGATGTACCATAGGGAACGTTTAAACAAACTCAGCCACGCAGACGACACAATATTGCTAGCATGCAACGCAGAGGACCTTTGGGTATCAGGCAAAGTGACCGCGGCTTGCAGCAGCAGCGGGTTGAAGATAAACATTAAGAAAATCCATTCATGGTCATCAGTAAACAGCAAGATGTCCAACGTGCAACTCATTCTCGGCAATGGGACCATCTCTATGGTTCACCAGTTCCAGAACCTAGGATGTTACCTCAACAAGCAGTGGGACTGCAGCCAAGATATTCGCGTTCGCGTCGAAAGTGCGAGAAGCATCTTTATACAGACGAGGAAACTGCTCACCAACCGCAACCTACAACTGAACTTAAGGGTACGTTCGTTCCGTGCTTTCATCTCTCCTACATTAATGTATGGAATGGGAGGTTGGATACTTACCCAGGCTCTCTACAAGTGACTGAGTGCATTCAAAAATTGCTTTGCATTTCGTGAAAGGACAGAATCCAGTCTTCCGAGGAGTTGGTTAGACTGGGAAAGAATTCTGAAGTCATGTTGACCTTACAAAAGCGGAAGCTGTAATACTATGGCCATATTATTTGGAGTGATAAGTACATAATTCTCCAACGTGTCATAAAACGAAGAATAGAAGGGCATATGAGACCTGTCAGACGACGAACTATGTGGCTGAAGAATCTCGTGGACTGTTACGGGTTGAGCTTGATGTCGCAGCACCGTAACGCTGCATCCAAATTCAAGATCGCCAGCTGATCGCAAACTTTCTCTAGAAGATGACATTAAGAACGAAATACATCACCAATACAATCACGAATTGTGAAGTAGGACTACTCATTATTATGTGCTAAGTGTTTAATCATTAACATGTTTCAACCCATATATGTCCAATATTATTTTGTTATTTCTCTTAATTTCATTTATTTCATCGTTATTAATCCACACCCGATAACTGATATGTATCACCATTTTTAAAAGTGTTACTCAATTTCTTTCCAGGACCGTGTCTTTTTAAAGGACAATGGGAATATAATCATACACTGAAGAAAATGGAAATTGCAACACCCTGAAGGAGTGGTCTACATTGCTGCAATTGAACATGCAGGACGAGTGTTCGGTTGTGCTTCGATGATTAAACTTTCAGGTCCCTCTGACCGCAGGTTTGGACAACAATCAATACCGGTGCGCACCACGAGCTGCAATACGTTGATGAATTCGCCGAGGCATGGAGTCAATAAGGCCCTGGATCGCTTCGTGAGGAATTGTGGCTCATGCTTGCTGCACTGCACGGGTCAGTTGTTCCAGAGTTGTGGGTGGCTGAGGACGGTTGGCCAGTTGTCGACCCACACATGCTCAATAGGACTGAGTTCCGGGGATCTGTCGGGCCATTCTAAGGTTGCGATGTCGTGGAGTGCTTCTCTGGAGATGCGTGCAGTATGAACCCGGGCATTGTCCTGCTGAAACATCCCATTAGCAATGATCGCCATCATAGGAAACAACCACTGGATTGAGTACACTATCAACGTACTGTCAAGCAGTCATAGTGCCCTCAACAAGCACTAATTGTGATTTCACATTAAAGCCAATAGTTCCCCAGACCATAATGCTTGGTGTTGGCCCTGTGTGCCTCTCGACAATAAGAATAAGATCTGGGCTGCCCCTCTCCCCGGAACGTCGGCGCACACGATTCTGGCGATCACTGCGGGCAAGACAGAAGCACGATTCGTCACTAAAGACGACCTTATGCCATTCGTCGACCCACGTCGATCTTTCTCGACACCAGGCCAGCCTTACACGTTGCTGTTGTGGGGTCAATGGAACACCTTCTGCAGGGACACGGGCTCGTAAGTCAGCTGCACGCAGGCGATTACACACTGTTTGTTGTGTAACGTGGGGTGCCACAGCTGCTCAAATTTGCGCTGATGTTGCATGGGGTTCCATCCGGGCCATCCGAATGATGCGGTGATCCTCTCTCACAGTTGCCAGTCGCGCTGGGCCTGTGCCAGGTCTACGAGTGTGGGTACCTTCATTTGACCACTGCTGCCATACACGTTGTACCGTAGATGCCTGTCGGCCAACACGTGCAGTGACAGTCCTTAGCGATAATCCAGCCTCACACAGCCCAATTATCCGAGCCCTCTCAAACGGCGACAGTTCTTGATAGCGTGCTCTTCTCTGTCGTCGAGGCATGTGTGACGAGGAACACTTCACTGCACAGACTGCAAGTCAACTACGCTACACCAGAGTCCGTATACTGGAGTTGATTACTCCGCGACCAATCACGTGGGGAGACCTGTAGCAACAATCCAATGGGTTTGAAACTTTGATCGTTTACATACCTACATGGCATCGTTCCATATCTTGAAAATCAACACAAACGACCAATGTCTTCATGGTGTTGCAATTTCAATTTTCTTAAATGTATGTGTTCAATTATTGGTAAATTAACATATTTACTTTTGTCTAAAGTTAGTTTACTGAAAATATACATTAATAAGACATACATGGTGCATGCATACCAGTACGTAGCACACTTGATAGTACCAATACGTCCATCTAACCATCTAACTCATTCTGGAAAACTGTCAATTTACTGTATCTTGAAATTACATTTAGCAGTATACTTGTAGTGAAGCAATTATAAATGAACACACATCCATTACATTTTTAAGAGAACAAAATCGTTGTTTGGATCGCGTTACTTTTAGCCTTAGTTATGCAGTGACACCTAACTAATCTTCTACGCAAACCCAAACAGTCCAATTTTCCACCAGAATACATGTGTAGCTGCCATGCATTTTGCTCGGCAACATCAGTAATAAAAACTATCAAGGGATAAAACAATTTTTGCCTCGGATTGAAACACGGTATTGTCCAACATTCTCGTCATTACGATCCACACCGCCCAGGTTGCCGTTATACATATATACGGGCCGGATTACCCAATAGATCAACCTAGGCCATGGCGTAGGGCACAAACTTGTAGTGGGCACAGATGGCGGGAAGAACTGAAACGTTTTTCATAATTCAACGGGGAAAACAAAAGCACATCATGTGCAGCGACGGTAGCCGATGGCTCAGCACGCCATCACTTCCCTGGCCCTTTCTAGTTACTACTCAGTCAGTAGCAGGTTGGTTTGCACTTTACACGTGTTCTCAAGTCGATCGCCTATTGTATATTGTGTAAATTGTATTGTGAATGTAATATGTTTTACGTTTTTTCCTACTTATTGACTTTCAAGTGAAATGCAATGAGGCCGAGGTCCAGCTACATAAGTTAAGTTTTATGTTATGATACTGCACTTATTGAGTGGCTCTGGGGATTTTTTTGCACTAAACAAAGCTTCTATTCTACCATTTATACCTGTAACATAGTACTTTTATTTTCTCCTGATCCATACAGGATTCTCCCAGTTAGATAATTTCGCTGCAGAAAATATAAAAGAAACAAAAACAAATAAGGTATAATGAGCTAATTTACGTCTTTCGGCAAGTGTGCCTGCATGGGTGAACTTCCCCCGCCCCCGCCGTCACGAATAACCAGCAACCTGGGGGTGGAGCCCCTCTTACAAGCCAACAATCTCCAGTCCAACAACCATTCTCGTCTCCCCTCTCCCCTCCTCTCAACGAGATCCAGTAGCAAAGGAAGCTATCATGAAAATCAGTCTGACTTGAGCGAGCGAGGAGCGAGGTTGCGTTGTACAGTGCGTGCCGGGAACATCGTTGGTATCGAGCAGTACCGGGTCGCGATTGGGAGATGGCAGCTGAAGCAGAGAAAGGAGGCCAAGAATGGACTGGCAATAAGAAAAGAGGAGGTGAAATGGGGTGAAGCGGTGCTGGTAGCAGCAATGTTAGCAGTGCTTCTGGTCATTGGGGGGGGGAGGGTGGAATTGAAACCAGGCCCAAATACCAGTGGCAAATTCAGCTTGGAAGATTTGGCAGCACTTAAGGTGGTAGTGAAAGAAGTGATGCAAGAACAGTATCACTGGGATAAGGTGCAAGAAATAAAGGACATGATGGAAGAGCAAAGAAAGGAGATAGGGAACATGAATAAATGGTTAGAAATTAAGATTGAGGAATCGAACAATAAAGTGTGCAACAATGAGAAAGAAATAGAGTTATTAAGAGGGAAGGTGAAACATCTAGAAGAGGAGGTGTTGATGAAGAAGAAGGAAGCAGAGGAGTACAGGCAGGAGAGAATGAAGAAAGCCATATTTATATATGGTGTGGAAGAAGGTGAGAAGGAAGGATTGATTTAATCTATAAAGTGTAGAGGTCATACGGGATAGGATGAAGATAAATTTCAGTGAAGTGGACATAGACGATGTGGAGAGAGTGGGCAAAGTGAAAGGACGAAGACCAATTAGGGTGCAATTTTTCTCTACCCTAATGGCAGAAATTGTGCTAAGAAACGGTAGTAACTTGCAGGGTCAAAAAGTTTGGGTGAGGAAGGACATGGGAAAGGAAGATGTGGAAAACATGAAGATTCTGAATAGGCATCTTTGGAGAGCGAGGCAGCAAGAGCTAAAAGCCCGCATAAGAGGTCAGAGACTAGTCGTGACGAACAGGAGATGGGTTAGGAAGCACCCAGTGGCGAAGCTGAAAGAGATGGACGAACACGCCAGTTCTGAGGGGGGAGTGATGGCAATGCAAGATGGAAGGCAGAAAGCAGAAACAACTAGGGGTGATGTGGAGAAAGGAGTGGAGATCAACCCATGTGGAAGTGGAAAATGTGGATACAGGAGAGCATAGCAGTGAAGGGGCGAGTGAGGATGAGCCGCAAGAACCGGCGGGTGCAATGTGTAGTGGTTTAGGGAGCAAGAAAGAACATGAGAAGAGTGATCGACGAAAAGGTAAAGATGTTATGAACAGAAGAATATGTAGGAGCCTAAAAGACTTGTGGGGTAAAGCGTGCAAGGGGGTGGAAGATACGAAGGGCTTGGAACGGCAACGAATGTTAAGTAAAGGAGTTATCGAAACAGGGAACGAGAGGTGGGAGCTACAAGGAGTAAGAATAAGGGAGTCAATTTAGAAGGGAGGGAGGATAAGTTATAACTCCATTGGAAAATAGGATGTGTGAATATAGAGGGTATAAGAAACAAACTAGGAAATAAAAAGGTTGGAGAAGTACGGTAGTAGAAAGTTTCGATATTATGGCACTCTTGGAGACGTGGTTGGAAGAAAGGAAAGAGCTCTCATGGAAGGGGTTTGTGATTAAATATAAACATAGAAGAAAGAAGAGGAATAAAGGGCGCGCCCCAAGAGGAATGGTAGTATTAATTAAAGAGGAGATTAGTGAACTAGTAGAAGATATCGAGACAGTTATGCAGGAAGTTATATGGATGAGATTAATATGGGATTGGTAGAGGGAAGGATGAAGAGAATAATCCTGGGGTTTGTGTATTGCCATCCTAGTAGTTCAGTATACACAAATAAGCATCTTTTTGAAGAGTTATTAGTGGAGATTAGTATGATAAGTTCGAAGAAGAGGAGGACATGCTGCTATTTGGAGATTGGAACGCGAGAATAGGGGAACAGAGCCCAGCATATAGTAGGGATAAAGGGAGCTGTATGGAGAGAAGTAGAAGAAGTGAGGATAAAATTATAAACAGTTATGGGGAGAAGCTCTTAGAGTTGTGCGCAGCGGGGAATTTATACATTCTGAATGGACGGAAGGAGGGTGACAGTACGGGGAAATTGACCTTTGTTTCAGAGCAGGGAGGCAGTGTGATAGATATAGTTTTAAGCTCGGAGGGAGTGTTAGAGGATATTGTAAGGATGGAAGTAGGCGACTGGATTGAATCACACCATTTCCCAGTGTGAGGTCTGTTAAAAAGGAGGGAGGAGAAGAATATAAGGAAATAAGTTAAGATGAAGGACGAACTTCACCATCCCAACTTATTCGTCTACTGATGTTCTCCCACGTCATCTCTCCACTGACAGCTCAGAACATACCACTTAGTCGAGCAGCTCGTCTCCTTTCTACCAAGTCTTCCCAGCCCAAACTTTGCAACATTTTCGTAACGCTACTCTTTTGTCGGAAATCGCCCAGAACAAAACGAGCTGCTTTTCTTTGGATTTTTCCAGTTCCTGAATCAATTAATCCTGGTAAGGATCCCATACACTGGAACCATACTCAAGTTGAGGTCTCACCAGAATAGAAAAGGATTGGGATAGGGTGGCTAAAGAAGAATTACACTTACTGAAATATGGATGGGAGAGAGCGTTAGAGGAGAATAATATCGATAAAGCCTTGGAATTGCTGCTACATCCAATAAAGATGATATCGCAGACGGATAAATGCGGAAGAAGAAAAAAGAAAGAGGGAGAAGAATGGTTTAACAAAGAGTGTGAAGGTATGCGAAAGAGGGTATTGGGAGCGTTAGGAGATTGTAGGAGAAAAGGTGGGAGCGCAGAAAAAGAGATCTTCTGTAAGTTAAGGAGATATTACAAAAAGAAAATTTGGGAGGTAAAAAAAGGCGTGACTAGAGGAAAAAACGGAAGCCATAAATAAAGAATGTAAGTTGAACAGCATTGAAAGGGATAAACAGAATTATTAAGGGGGGGAAGGAATCTAGAGAAAACGAGTATTGAGGATGCACAGTTGGTTAGCTATCTTCGGGAATCACTCAGGGGGAAGGAGGAGCCATGGTTGAATGAGACGGGGGATGAAGCAATTTGGAGGAATAGAAGTGTGGCAATTTACGAACTAGACAAGGAAATTACAAGGGAAGAAGCGGGTTGGGAGTGATAAAAAGAATTAGGGGCAGGTCGGCGGGGCGTTGCAATGGTATCAATAATAAGTTTTGGAAGGAAATTAGAAAAAATAGGACAATGATAGAGGGCATAGTTAAAACTATTCAATAAGATTTTTGATGAGGGGAAGTACCCTAGGGAGTGGGAGACAGGAATTGTATGCCCAATATATAAGGGAAAGGTTAACAAAAACACTATGACTAATTATAGGGGAATATCTCTGCTAGATTCCTTAAGTAAAATTTATACAGGGGTGTTAGCGAACAGGTTGAGTGAATGGGCAGAAAGAAACGAAATATTGTCAGATTACCAAGGGAGGTTTAGAAGAAAGAAAAGAACAGTGGACAATATAATGATAGTGAAGACGGTTTTGGAGAAGTATATGAGCTTGTCAAGAGGTAAAGTATATGTAGTGGCAATCGACTTTGAAAAGGTGTTCGATAAGGTGAATAGAGGGGCTCTATTAGAGAGTGCGGGTAGGTTGGGGGTGTTGAAAAAGATGTTAATGGCAGTGGAGGCGATATATAAAGTGGTTAGTTGCTGTGTAAAATCGGGTGACGATAGGCTGAGCAGACCACTAGAGTCTAAGGTGGGTTTAAAGCAAGGTTGTAAATTATCGCCAATATTGTTTATTTTATTTATTAACGATACTCTGGATGGACATGGGGGAGCAAGTGGGCAGTTTCGGTGATTAATGGGTTGGAGATACCGGGATTGATTTTTGCTGATGATGTGATATTGATGACTCTAACGTCAAGAGGTATGCAGAGGGGCTTAGGTGCAGTGTCGGATTTCGCAAAGAAATGGGCCTTGAAAATTAACGAGAATAAAATCAAAAGTGCTAGTAGCCCAGGTACACAAAGGAAGAAAGGAGGATGGGAAATAGGTCGTGCAGGGAGAAAGGTTGGAACAAGTAAGTAAGATGAAATATTTAGGAGTCATTATTAACAGAAAAGGGACTTGGAGCCATCAAATAAGTCGAGCGAGAAGCAGAGGGATGGCCGCCCTAGCCTCAGTCAAAAATCTGCTGGCTAAATTTCCGGGTATCAGTTATAAAGCCTTGAGGTTAGTTTTAAGATCGGTGGTTTTTAGTAGGGTAATGTATGGGGCTGAAGTTTGGGGGTTGGAGGAGAAAAGAGTGGAGTTAAGACGAATCATTTGTAATTTCGGTAAGTCGGTGATGCGGCTCCCGTAGTGCACAGCTAATGCGGGGGTGGAGTTACTGTGTGGGGAAGATACAGAAGTTGAGTGTGTGAAAAAAATAGTTAAATACTGAATGATTTTAAAAAGCGGGGAGGGTGGGAAATTGTTGCAAGCCACGTACAAACAACAACTGAAGAGCATGTATAAGGGATGTTGGCGAGAAAAAATTAAATGATATTTGGAGAAGATAGGTTTGGGGTACATATGGGATGCGGTTTGGTCCAAGACAGATGAAAGAGGGTGGAAGATACTCTCCGGGAGGATTAGAGATATATAAAAGCAGAGATTATTAGAAGAAATTAGGCTAAGAATTTCCCTTACTGTTTTGAATAAAGTGTTAGAAGTAACGGAGATAAATATAGGTATGTTGATAGGCTAAAGAGGGGTGGGATGGCATGGTGGTTGATGGAACTCCACAAGAACAAGGGATGGCCAAAGGGTAGAGATAAGACGGTATGTGTATTATGTGGGGTAGTAAACGACGACTTTCAGTTAATTGGTAATTGTAAAGAAACGAGTAAGTTCAGGAATTGTCTATTGAGTGCCAAACATGGCGAATAATTAGAAAAAGGGGATGAGAAGTATATTATAAGGTGGATTATCAGGCAATGGGAAGATGGGGGGGCATTTGAACAGGTATCGAAAAGGAGTGTGAGAGAAAGGTGAGAAAGGAGGAGGCATAGGAAGTATAAGTGGAAGCGTAATGGCTGAAAAGATGAAAGTGTGTTTATGTTATTTAAAAAAAGGAAGGTGAGTGTAATGTGTTAAGTTAGGGAGCTTTATTGACTTTGTAACTGTAGGAGGCCCTACGGATGCTAATACGGCAAGTGATTGTGAAACTGTTGACTAACAGTATATTGGAATTCAGCTAAAGTGGGACAGTGCACAAGAATTGCGAACGCAGTAGATAGGTAGGCGAGGTCATGTGCTAATAGTTGATAAAGCCTGATATCGGCTGATTGTGTAACAATGACCTGATATAAATGATACGTGTAGAATCTAAGGATAGAGTAGGACCAGACTGGATTTATTTATGAATGGAATTGCAGGTGTTCAATTATTATTTTATTTGTAAGGTAGTTAAATTATTTTGTCATTATTATTTTTATTTTATTTCTTCCCTTATTATTAATGGTAGTACGGTAGCAGGAGGGTACTTAGTTGTAGATATGAAGGCATGTGCTGTTTTCTCACTATTTATGTATAGTAGATGGGTAAGGGAGAGGAAGACATGCTCGTAAGAGGATGGGGTAGGTCCGGCCTACCCCAAAAAATGATGGTGATAAATGTGGGATGAAGAGTTAGAGAGGAGAGGAACAGGACGAGAGTGGTTTCAGCCACAAATGGCCGGACGCAAAAGGAATGGTGAGAGAAGTGCACTGTCATCTGGTAGAGGTAAACAGGGTCCTCGTTTGGGCCCCACGGGTAGGGCCGGTCGTGCCATCGCAGGGGGGTGGCCTTTTTCTCACCAGAGGCGATGGCGCGGCCGGACAGTAGTAGTAGGTAGTTAGCTTATATTATTCATGTCATTATATTGGGGGTGAAGCTCATTCCTGCCCGTGGTGCCCCTGCTAAGGTAGTTGAAAAATATTTTCCATTACCGAACTGAACGACAGCATTTGACAGCCAGATAATCCTAGTGATCTCCTGGCTTAAAACTCATCACAATGACAAAATCTAATGGAAATGGTCCTTCTAAGGGCCCGCTATGTAGAAATCTAGGACCAATGATCAGAATTCTCCAGCTCAACATAGAAGGAATGAGTCCAGCTAAGGGCGAGCTACTATCGAGAATATCCCTCGATAAAAATATTAATATGATTGTTATCCAGGAAACTCATGCAGCAGATGAAGATCAACTGCACTCTAGAGGAAAAATTCCTGGCTATCATCTTTTAGGAGCTACATTCCATCATGCACACGGGGTCGCAACATATGTAAGACACGCTGTTGAAAATGCCTCGCTGTGCACTACAAGTACTGCTGAAAACATCCACTCTGTGATCACCACAATAGGAGACATTTCTGTCCTTAATGTGTACAAACCTCCAGCTGAGCAATGACCCCCTAATGTTCTCCAACACCAGCCACATCCAGCTGTCTACCTTGGAGATTTTAACAGTCATCATGAACAATGGAGATACACTTCTAGTGATGAGAATGGGGAACCTTTGGTTTCATGGGCTGAGGATCACAACCTCCATCTTATTTATGATGCTAAAGATCTCTGCACTTTTAGATCAGCAGCATGGGGACAAGAGTCTAATCCTGACTTGTGTTTTGTCTCTAATAACAACTGCACCCCCCTACCAGTTACGCGAAAAGTTATCTCCAGCTTTCCTCATAGCCAGCACCGGCCAGTTGTAATAGAGATCGGAATAAAAGTCACTATTGTTTCAACTAGTCCTCATCCACGCTGGAACTTCCGAAAGGCAAACTGGCCTGCCTTTACTGAACAGCTTGATAAGGTATTGGGATGGATTCCCCCAACAAGTGACAACTATGAGAGATTCACAGGTGCCGTAATAAGCACAGCAAAGAAGTTTATACCTAGGGGTTATCGAAAGGAATATATTCCTGGATGGAGCGAAGCTAAAGAAGAACTGTATCAAGAATTCCAAACAACTGGAGACAAGAACACAGCTGATCAACTATTACACAGCCTGGACACTGCTCGCCGACAGAAATGGACAGAAACAGTTGAAAACCTCGACTTCAAACATTCAAGCAGGAAGGCATGGTCCTTGTTAAGGAAATTAGGAGATGGGAGCCGAGTAGCTCGAGACATTATTCCTATAAACCCCAACAAAGTTGCATCTCATATCGTGTCAAATTCAAATGCTCCTAAGGATAGCGACCATACCATTGCAATCAAAAGGGAAATCAAAGCCTTGAAATCAGACAGTCTTGAGGGCAGCAGATTTTCCTGTCCATTCTCTCGAGAGGAAGTTGCTATGACTTTAAAAGATGTGAAATCAAGAAAAGCCCCTTGTTTTGATGGCATTCACCCAGAATTTTTAGTGCATGCTGGGAAGTATGCAATGATCTGGTTAGCCAAGTTCTACTCCAATATCTTAGAAACAGGGTCCATCCCTTGACTTCTGAATGCTTCCTGTAACAAAATACCTCTCCCACCTCTTTTAAGTCTCATCAAATAATTCACTACTCTTTTGACCCATTCCACCTCTAAATACACTCCGCATATTATTAACGCCCCCACATTAGCTGTCCATTACGGTAGTCTCATAACTATCTTGCTAAATTTGTGTATGATTTGGTTCAAACTGACCCTTTTCTTTCTCAAACACCATAACTCTACCTCATATAGAGCTCTACTAAGTACTAAAATCTTTAACAATAATCTCAGTACCTTATAGTTTATCCCTAGGTATTTAGCTACTAGAGAGCAGCAACACTTCTCAATTTACCCCACATAATGTGATTATCCCATCCTCCTCTGCTATTTAGCAGCACTATTAGGTATTCTAATCTCTCAACTTCCTCAATTCTTTCCCCATGTATCGTCCATATCATTCCATATTTCGTCCTCCTCCTCTTACGTATAATCAATGACTTGGATTTGTTACAATTCATTTTTAATGACCATATCTTTGCATATTCCGCTAATTTATTCATACTTCTCTGTAATTCCCCTTGCTAGAGTCATTAACAAAATATCATCCGCGAATATTAAACCGGGAACCTCTAAATTGTTCACTGCCGGTACAGCCCATTTGCTCCTCCATGCCTATCCAGTATATCATTTATAAATAATAAGAATAATATAGGAGATAATTTGCAGCCTTATTTTAGACCAACCTTGCTAGCTATCGGCCTGCTAATTAAAATTTCCTCCAATTTGACACTGAGATATGCTCTGGCATAACGTCTCAATTGCTCGAATCATTTTTCTAGAAACTCTCAACCTCCCTAATTTTTCTGTTAACGCTCTCCTACTCACGGTGTCAAAAGCTTTTTCAAAGTCAATCGCTACTAGAAATACACTACCTCTTCCACTACCCATGTATTTATCTATTATCATCTTCACAGCCATGATGTTATCTACCGTTTGCCTCTCTTTCCTAAATCCTCCTTGAAATAGGATAATACAGCATTCTCTTCAGACCAATCTCTTAACCTGTTTGCCAATACTCCTGCGTAAATCTTGCTCAGTGAGTCTAAGAAAGATATCCCTCGGTACGTATTCGGGAGGTTTTTATTCCCTTTCTGTTTATATATTGGGCAAATAATCTCATACCCCATTCTTTTGGTACTTAACCCCCATTAAAAATCCTGTTAAATAATTTTCCAATTTCCTCCACCATCTGACTGCATTTACTTATTTCTTTCCCAAATTCATTGCTACTGCCATTTCTTCCCCCACGCCGATCTCCTCCTATGTTTATCTGTCACCCCCTGAAATTCTTCTCCTGTAAATTCCTAATCTAGTTCATATATACTTACTTCCCCTCCTAATAACTCGCTAAAATATGTCACCCACTGATCATAACCAATATTCTTTTTTGTATCCCTTCCCTCCTTTATTAATTATATTTATTCTTTCCCATATTCCTTCAGTTTGATTCATCCAGCGTCTCTATTTATTTTCTCTGATTGTTCCTTCATCGATAGCTTCTTCCTCTCAGCAATTTTTAGTTTGTACTCTTTCCTTAATCTACAAAAGGCTTCTCGTTCTTTACTCCCTTCTTTTACTCTATAATCTTTTAACGCTCTCATCACAACTCTTCTAAAAGCCTCACATTCCTTGCTATACCACCCTCCACCTTCCATCTTTTCCAATCTACTATCTTGAACTGCTCGTGCCACCCTCCTTAAAGGATTTTCTATTAAATCCAGCGCTCGATCTATGTTATTTTCATCTAGAGCCCTTTCCCATCCACTTCTAATAAATTTCGTCTCATTATCCATAAGGTAGTCCAATTACCGTTTTGTGTGCTCTGTCCATTTATATCTTGTATAGCCGCTACCCCTCTCTGAGGACATTTTTCTGACTTCCTCCTTTAATTACTCTCTCCATCTCACTATTCTCATCCATACCGGAGCATGGTGCGACACAACCCAATCACCTACCCCTATACTTTTGACTTTTTTTAACATGTCTTCCGAACTCATTACTAAGTCAATAACACTTCCCCCTGTTCAGTAATATAGGTCATTTTGCCTTCTCTGTCGCCCTTCCAACAATCATTTAAGATTTTTAAAATCCCTACTTGGCAGAATTCCAGAAGTTTTCCACCGTAACTATTAATTTCCTTATCATTACTTCTTCTTCTTATCCCTATTGTCATCTCGTCTTCCTTACTGTACATTGGACTTCACTCACCTACTCTGGCATTCCAATCCCCACGTAATAACATTCCGTCCTCCTCATACCTCCCTCTTATGATACTGGTTTCTACTAGTAATTCCTCAAAAAATTTATCGCTTGCATAATAGGGATCCCTCATGGTGACAGTAGGCAAAAGCCAAGCAAACATATTTTCTCTCTCTTATTCCCGACCCATGTTCAATCTTAACCACATGACTTCCTCCAAGTCACTCTAAATATCCTCTATTAATCATTGATCTCTTCTTTAACTAGCACAACTATTCCTCCGGAAGAACGCCCGTTATTATGCAATTTTCTTCTTGACTTGTGCCTAACTGTAAACCCCACCCCCCAGCCGCGTTATCTGCTTGCCTACCTCTAGCTATTTTTCCAAGAGGGCTACAATGTCAAAACTTTCTATTAAGTTTTCACTTCTATGTTACCTGTTTTACCCAATAAACCTTCAATATTTACAGAGCCTATCGTCCAGTCAAATTACAGCTTTTTCCCCGCCTTCCCGATTTCCATCTTTGTTTTTTGCTTCTCGTCACTATCTCCCTCTCTCCTTCTACCTCCATTCTATCGTACTTTGACATTTTATTACTATCCTTCCTTTCCCTTTAATCTATAACGTTATTTTTCCCACAGGTCCTTAAGGCTCCTGCTTCTCCCTTTCATCATAGAATCTCGCCAATTCTTTTCCTCCCTCAAACCATCAATCACTGTATCTGTTTTTTCTTTAGGAACATCATCTATCAGCACTTCCTGAACCTACTGTCTTAAATTTTCACTCTCACTGCACTGCACTGAACTGTCCTCTTGACTCGACTCTTCATTAATCCTTACCACATTTCGTCCCTTCTTTTGGACAGCATCCTGCCTGCCATTTCACTGCGTTGTTAGGTCCTCTTCCTGTTTGAGCTCCTTCTCCATGACTTTCAGTTTTGCCACAGACCAGACACGCCACCAAATACCATTAGATCCCACAAGATTTTGGTCCTTTATATATGCCCTAAGACCCTTGCGCCTAGCTCTCCTTAGATGCTTCTTCATAATTTTCAGGTTCTCGTTCCCTTCTCTTCCCACGTCTCTCTTGGCCCAATTTTTTCACCTTGCAAGTTCCTTGCGTTCCTTAACACTATGTCGACCATCAGAGTTTATATTAACTTCATTTTAATTGGTCTCTGCCCTTTCACTTTTCCTACTCTTCCAACATCGTCAATGTCCACTTGGCTGAAATTGATTTTCGTTTTATTTTGGACGACATCCACCACTTTATACATAATGTTCACATTTTCTCACTCCTTTCTTCCTGCAAGCCATATATGAATAAACATTTCTTCATCCTTTCTTGGCTAAAGTTGTCCCTCTCCTTCTTCAAAAATACCACCTCCATTTCCAGGTTTTTAACTTTCCCCCTTAACACTCCAGTTGCAATCTCATTAATTTCTACTTTTTATACCGTGTCTCCCTATTGTTTTTGGAGCCATGCCTTCATATTTTCGAATTTCTTAGCTTGGTACTTTCTCATTTCCTTTACCTGCTCGAATCTAACGTTTTAATTAACCGCTTCTCCTATCAACTCCTTAATCTTCTCCCAATCTTCCCAGTTCATGTTTGGGCCGGGGTTCAACTCCACACCCCCTATAACTAGTAGCATGGTTATCACCGCCGCTTCCAGTAGCACCTCGCGCAAATTCCCCTGCACTCCCTTGCTCGCCTGCCGCCCCGCCGTCTTCTTCAGCCTTCGCTGCCAGCTCCCAGTCGCTGCGCGGTATTGCTCAGTGCCCACCATGTCTCTCTGCACTCACTACTCAACACGTCCACACTGGTTGCATGCTCAAGTTGAACTGTAGTATTTACAAAATGTATATAAAAATTCTAAGTCAGCAGCAAGGTCAATATGCCAGTTTGTTTTCTATGAAATTTCACACTTACCATACTCTTTGCAACATACATTATGTTTTAATATATCGGGTGGAATTTATATACCTATCACTTCATTAATTTCACGTGCATCACGGAATTTATCGTATTTCTGTTCGACATCATTTAGTTTTATATTAGATGAGCTCTCACTCCCAGCACCCCTCCTATCAGACGGGGTTTTACGAATAATTTCACAAACGATTTTTAGGTTAGATGTACTCGGCCCTGCATCACACTGTGAAGGTTCAAAACAAGGGTTTCTGGCAGAGTTGAAGAATCACCTTTCTTCTTTTGGCATGGCACACGTTTACTGAACACCTTTTTGAAAATCGAGCCATAACTTCCATAAACGTCACATAAACTCACAGAAAGAACTTACGAAAAAAACGCGACACCACTTGTTGTTAAACAGCAAACAAAGGGCCATCTATAATGCAAGCTGTTACAATATGACCAACGGACAATAATCTAAGACAACATTTCTTTCAAACAAATGAACAGTTCCCTAGATCAGCGCGATAAGTGAACAAATAATGAAACCTTAAAATGTTGACAGCTAGTCATCCGCTACGCCATGGTAGAATACTCGCCGTGCGTAAGAATTTTTTAAAATAATTAAAATGCTTCTATATATTATTTCTTCAAGATTTATGTGTCATGTTAAAGAGGAAATTCCAAAGTTTAATAACAAGCAATTTTTTTTATTTATACGAAAAAATTGCTTTCCGTATACCCTTAACTTTAGTGAAGCTGATATAGACAATTGAGTCGAGAGGGAAGGCGGCCCTTTATATTGAAACTACTATCTAATTTGATGGTGGATATTGTGATAGGGAATGCTAGTAATTTAAAAGGAGAAAAACTGTGTATAAGAAGGGAGATTGACAGTGAAGCCATTAAGGAGAACAGAATTCTTAGCAGATATTTAAGGGTGACAAAAAATAAGGTCTTAGAGCATATGTTAAACGGAAGCAGCTGATTGTCGGGGATGGAAGATGGTCACGTACATGGGCGTTGGATCAGTTAAAGGAAATGGATGAAGAACATCAAAATCAGCAGAAGGTGACCCAGACGGCAGAGGGAGAAGTGAGGATGGTCACGAAAAGGAGAAATAGCGATGACGTAAAGGAGAGTGATATTGCGGAATTGAGCGAAGTCCAGCGCACAGCAAGATCTGGAATTGGAGAATATAGTGACTCTATATGTACAGTGGGCCGAGTCTAAACCAGCCGCCATATTGTAGCCAAGTACTCAATTATTTGATAGATGGAGGAGAGTGATATTATAATTTTTCAATAAAGAATAGTCTAGTTCAATGTTTTAAGGTGTTATTTATTTTGCTTACACTGTGTGTGTATAGGCCTATCAATATTTGTTATATTCAGAGTCTGACTACCGAACGTAAGACTTCAACATTTAGATTTATACGTTGTATACAAGTCACAATTATTTTAGTGGTCAGGAATCATGTGTTGGTAGCTAGGCCTGTAATAATATTATAGTATAATAGATGTGGAATAAAATGGTATGGTCATTGTCTTGAATAATGTATGTGGTGACTTAAGTTAGCCTACATTTAAATTTAAGAAAATGATCATTAATATATTCCAGATCACATTGTTTTACATATCAGGAAATTCAACGCAGTATCATCATACTATATATAGAATGCACTTTGTTATGTATGACTCACCGGTATGCATATAATCTTAAAACATGCATAGAAAATAATATGATTAGTTAACCGATGGGTGGACAAAATTGTATTACCTAGCTCCGTATTTATGTTAACATAAATTCACACAAAGCACTGTAGCCTACCCTTCTCCTCGTGGTACTAATATAAATAATAACGAAAACATGCTACTCTTTAGTGGTGAAAACAAGCAACTGCCAAGGTCCCGGGGTAGTTGTGTATAGTGCTCTGTTAATGACGGATACTATTTGATCGCTCCAAGGAGCAATTACTTATTGGTATCACTGTGCAATATAGTTTGAGAAAATACTACTTGTCGTTCGGTAAAACAAGCAGTTATCCTGATCGCGGAGCACTTGAGATCAGGGCACCGTTACCGACCACCCGCGGTTCGATCCCCGTGATGTGCGACTAATCCTGTGCTGCGGTTCGATTAGTACTGGTAGATATACACTGTATTTGGAACACTCTATTTGCTACTGCATATGAAGAGGAGAGTGTTGGGACAGATACAAGCACCCAATTCCAAGCCCGAGCTATTAAAATACGCCACCCGACTGGGAACTGAACCCAGGACACTTTGAACCGAATGGCAATACGCTGACAATTCAGCCACGGAGTCGGACCATTAATGTTCAGTCAGTCAATCAATCAATCAATCAATCAATCAATCAATCAATCAATCAATCAATCACCACTGATCTGCATTTAGGACAATCAACTAGGTGGCAGATTACCTGTCTGTTGTATTCATAGCCTTTTCTTAAATTATTGAGAAGATATAGGAAATTTATTGAATATCTCCCTTGGTAAGTTATTCCAATCCCTAACTTACCTCCTCAAAAACGAATATTTACTCCAATTTGACCCCTTGAATTCAAGCTTTATCTTCATATTAAGTAATTAATTAATTCCATCCCCTGGTCCGTGGAGTTTGGACAGCCAAAGTAGGGGACTGCCTGTAGGGGTGAAGTACAGTGGGAACTTCGAGGGCCCTGGGACCGCTACGGTAGCTGTGAAGGCCCTTCAGGAACTCTGAAAAGTGATGGCAAAAAGGGGCTCTGGTTAAGATGCAGCAGGTCGTTATGCTACGTAGGTTCCAAAATGGGTAAAAAAGTAAATAAATGCAATGTAAATTTTAATCTTATACCAGTTGCATAGTATTATTTGAAGTAATTCCACATACTGAATATGAGTTGACTATGTTTGTAAATATAGGAGATATTATAAGTAGAATTTTTTAAACAATATAAATTTATTAAGGATGATCTGTTTGTTTAATAGAAAAAAATTGTTACCATAAATTGTATATGTTATTGTATTCTAGAAAAAGAATCTTCTCGTGTTAATTTAAAATTTAGTGCTTGACAATAATGTATTTTAGTGTACCATTTGCCACCGACGTAGACACCTCATTTGCAAATAAAGAGATTTTGATTTTGATATTGTGAACTTTCCTACTTTTAAAGACACAACTCAAAGCTGTTCGTCTACTGATGCCATTCCACACCATCTATCCACTGACAGCTCGGAAGTAACCACTTAGACTCAGACGGGCAGCTCGTCTCCCGTCTCCCAAGTCTTCCCAGCCCAAACTTTGCAACATTTTTGTAACGCTACTCTTTTGTCGCAAATCACCCACTACAAATCGAGCCGCCTTCCTTTGGATTATTTTTAGTTCTTGAATTAAGTAATCCCGGTGAAGGTCCCATACACTGGAACCATGTGCACCTTTATGTACTATCATATTTATGTGATTTCCCCAATGAAGATATTTCCTTATATTAACACCTAGGTACTTACAATGATCCCCAAAAGGAACTTTACACCCATCAACGCAGTAATTAAAACTGAGAAAACTTTTTCTATTTGTGAAACACACAACCTGACTTTTAACTCTGTTTATCATCATAACACTGCCTACTGTCCATCTCACAATAATATTGAGGTCATTTTGCAGTTGCTCACCGTCTTGTAACTTATTTACTACTCTGTACAGATAACATCATCCGGAAAAAGACCTATTCCACTTCTTTACTCAGATCATTGATATATATATATAAGAAAACATAAAGGTCCAATAATACTGCCTTGAGGAACTCCCCTCTTAATTATTACAGGGAAAGATAAAAATTCAACTACTCTAATTCTCTGTGTTCTATTTTCTAGAAATATAGTACCCATTCAGTCACTCTTTTGTCTAGCCAAATTGCACTCCTTTTTGCCAGTAGTCTCTCATGACCTATCCTATCAAATGCCTTAGATAAGTCAACCGCGATACAGTCCATTTGACCTCCCGAATCCAAGGTATCTGCTATATCTTGCTGGAATCCTACAATTTGAGCTTCAGTGGAATAACCTTTCCTAAACACAAACTGCCTTATATCAAACCAGTTATTAATTTCGCAAACATGACTAATATAATCAGAAAGAATGCTTTCCCAAAGCTTACATGCAATGCATATCAAACTGACTGGCCTGTAATTTTCAGCTTTATGTCTATCACCCTTTCTTTTATATACAGGGTCTACTATATCAACTCTCCATTCATTTGATATAGCTCCTACCTGCAAACAATAAACAAATAAGTACTTCAGATGTTACTATATCCCAACCCATTGTCTTTAGTATATCTCCCGAAACCTTATCAAATCCAGCTGCTTTTCTAGTTTTCAAATTTTGTAGCTTATTGTAAAAGTCATTTTTGTCATAGGTAAATTTTAATACTTCTTTAGCATTAATCACCTCCATTATCTGGACATTATCCTTGTAACCAACAATCTGTACATACTGCTGACTGAATACTTCTGCCTTTTGAAGATCATCGCATACACACTCCCCTTGTTCATTAATGATTCCTGGAATATCCTTCTTGGAATATGTTTCTACCTTAAAGTACCTATTCATACCCTTCCATTATCACTATAATTTGTACGACCGCCAATTATGCTAGATTCAATTTCCTATTAAGTTCCTTCAATTTCTCCTTACTTCCACAGCCATTTCTAACTCTATTTCTTTCCAACCTGCTCCTCCTTCTTAGAATCTTTACTTCTCTGTTATAATATATTGGATCTTTGCCATTCCTTACCACCTTTACAAGTACAAACCTATTTTCACCTTCTTCAACAATTTCTTTAAACCCATCCCAGAGTCTGTTTACATTTTTATTTATCGTTTTCCACTGTTCACAGTTACTTTTAAAAACTCCCTCATGCCTGTTTTCTTTTCAGCTATATGGTACTGCCTAATAGTCCTAATTTTAATATCTTCCTTTCTTTCACATTTA
The DNA here is from genome assembly GCF_040414725.1 of Anabrus simplex. NCBI lineage: Eukaryota > Metazoa > Arthropoda > Insecta > Orthoptera > Tettigoniidae > Anabrus > Anabrus simplex. Next base: position 470,101,668 of record NC_090265.1, on the reverse strand, counting down.
TTTTTAGCTACCACATAGACGGCTTCGTGATCACTAATACTATCTATTACTTCGGTTTCTCTATGGAGCTCATCTAGCTTTACCAGCACCACATCCAGAATATTCTTCCCTCTAGATGGTTCCATCACTTTCTGAATCAGATGCCCTTCCCATATTACCTTATTTGCCTTTTGTTGGTCATGCTTCCTGTCGTTCGCATTACCTTCCCAATTGACATTTGGTAAAGTAAGATCACCCGCTATAATCACGTTCCTTTCCTTATCGTTTCCCATCAAATAATTCTGAATCAGTATCTGCGCTGCCCTTTCCCGGCCTGTACACTCCAAAGACATCAAGTTGCCTATTATCTTTAGAGATGAGGCTCACACCTAGAATTTCATGTTTGTCATCTTTAACTTTTGTCGTAGCTTACAAATTCTTCTTTCACCAGAATGAATTCTCCCCCTCCTACCAATCCTATCCTATCTCTACGATACACTCTCCAGTTCCGTGAGAAAATTTCTGCATCCATTATATCATTTCTCAGCTATGATTCAACTCCTATTACAATCTGGTGAGTATACGAGGTATATCTATTAAATTATTTAATTCTATTCCTTTTTACAACACTTCTACAGTTGAGCACTAACATTTTTGTCATCCCTAATCTATTTCCAGTTCCCTGTTCCCTTATCACCGCTCCCTAGGCCACCTCGTTTCCCTGATCTGACTTATTCATCCCCGTGTTTTTCCTTTCATTATTTGTTGCGTCACTTATGTTTTGTGCATGCCTTAATTCTGCGGACTTTACCTATTGTTAATGACAGCTTGGCTTGGAAAGCTGCATTTTTCTGTTCGTGTGTAGTTGTTCCGTAGTATTTGCAGAACATTATTATATTTTCCATTTATAATTTTGTGATTGTTTCGAGGAATTTTTGTACTATTTATTAATTTGTCATTTCAATTGATTAATTATATATGGTTGTAATATTTATTTCTATTTGGGTCGCATTTTTGTGTTGAGGTATGTGACTATGTTACCATGATTGTTCTTTAAATATTCTCGTGAAACAAACTTTAGTTGAAACAAATTTAATTTTTCAAGAAAAGGTTTTATTTCATATTAATTATTAATTTATTTAAAGGTATCAGTTTCTCAATATTCCTTCTATTTTAATTCATTGTAAAAATTAAAAAGGTACCAGCTTTTCAGTCTTTTTGAATATTTGTGTAAGTGTAATTATTAATGAATTACTAATTATGGTTTATTAATTAAACATTTTACTCCAATTTTAATTTGGTGTTTTCATTCGGTATACTTAGTTACATTGACCTGGCAATTAGTTAAGTCTAAATTTGTTTAAGATCCTGGTCTCTTATATCTCTTTTATTGTGGGACCTTTGTACGTTTTATGATTGTAAGCTGCTGCACCAAGGTAAGTATTTTTGTACGTTGATGTTTGATGTTGTACGTTGATGTTGTTTTTGTTATTTTACTGTGTCAATTTTCTGTGTCCTTGGCCGTTGCAGTAGGTATGGTAGCATCGTGGTGGTTCCTACATAAGTAGTAGTAGTAGTAGTAGTAGTAGTAGTAGTAGTAGTAGTAGTAGTAGTTGTTGTTGTTGTTTGTACTAACAACTTCCAACTTGCTTGGATGAGTGTTACTGGTTACCTAGTGAGACAAACTTTGTGAACCAAAAGATTGTAAAATTAAAGTGTATCCAATAATATCTTTTATGTTTGTTTCATGTGTGGTCGAGTGTTCCTTTATCGCTATCGTCTTGGTTTTGAAGTATTTTATGGTTTGGTTCAACATCACTGCAATTGAAGCTTGTTATTGTTTCCTGATCCTATATGGTGTTAATGGAATCTAGTTAGTATTTCGTTCTATTTATTCTGTACCAGGAATCTCTGGCTGAGTCGATGACCGTTATATTATTTCTATTGATGACTATATTCAAATTATGCATTTACTTAATCTGGTTTCAAATTTAATCTAAATGAATGATCTTCCACATTTTACTTTAACGAATTGAGATTTTTTGGTCTTATGATCAGCATCTTCGTATAACATCCCCAAGACTGCCGACTGCACATCTAGTTGTACATTATGTCGTTCTTCCGGCTTGAGCTTTGGTTAACAGAATACAAATATGAGATATGGGAATTCATATCGATATTTCTAACATGTTGACAATCTATAATTGCTGTTCATGTTTCAATATCGAATGAAAACTGCTTTCAATTGTACTCTATTAGCTTCAGTACTGCTTCAGTCACTATTTTACTTCTAAGAGAGATTTGGATAATTTGCTCGTTTTCTGTCGTATTATTTTTCCTTATTCTGCTTTCTTTCTGAATTTATCGTTTGAAATTCGCTCGGCAATCTTGGTATTATGCCGGTAACTGCTACTTCGGTTCCAGTATGTCAACTTGCTTCGCTTATTTAGTTTCTCTCTCCTTTTACCTCGAGAACACTGCTTCTTTATAATAAATGTACTTCATTCTCCAATGTTTTCTATTTTTCTTTCTTGCTTGAAGAATACATATAAAGTTCTTTGTTTTATTTTCTTGCGATTAAATGCCATTGACAACCTTGTCCTCCATTTGCTTTTCCTTGGCAGTGAGTTATAACAATACCATTTTTTACAATCTGCCTCGTATTTCCTGTTTTTCCTCCTCTGCCATAGCGATTATGCTCTTTCTTCTAAATTCGGCCCCTATGGACTTCTGTCACATTTTTTTAACATTACGGAAAATGCAATGGCACAGGTAGTTCCATCAGCTCTTTTGTGAGATTGTTACTTTCAGCTGCTAATGTTAGTTATGTCTGATTCTGTCTTGGTACTAATTCCTCTCTTCTCATTTGCCTCCTTGTGCAGTGTTCATGTGCTTCACTTATGTGGTCAAGGTGTAATAAAATGGGTCAAAATTTCTTGGCGGTTTTTCTTCTCAACTCCTGTGGTTTGCTTGAACTGGTTAATTGTAGTCACTGTTAATTAGCTTCTTCGCTCTTGCGTGTATTCTCTTTTGTGTCTGTGTACTGAGTTTCTTCTCTGGGATTTTATTCTCTGCTACTTATGATGTGTGACCAGTGTCATGCACGCAATGTGATCTTCTTGTTCTGGTTGATAGATGTCAGTTTTGGCCATGGCCTGAATGTATTTTTCATTCTTCCTGATTGTTCATTACTAGTGCTGGATGGTTACTGCATATATTGATTCTTAATTATTCTTATCTGTTATTGTCATATGTACACTGACTGACAGAGCAAATGCAACACCAAGAAGGAGTGGTTCGAAAGGGATGAAAGTTGGGGAAAAAACAGAGACGGCACGGACGAATAATTGATGTTTATTTCAAACCGATATGCAGGTTACACAACGCGCACGGCATCGACTCAGTAGGATGTAGGACCACCGCGAGCGGCGATGCACGCAGAAACACGTCGAGGTACAGAGTCAATAAGAGTGCGGATGGTGTCCTGAGGGATGGTTCTCCATTCTCTGTCAACCATTTGCCACAGTTGGTCGTCCGTACGAGGCTGGGGCAGAGTTTGCAAATGGCGTCCAATGAGATCCCACACGTTCGATTGGTGAGAGATCCGGAGAGTACGCTGGCCACGGAAGCATCTGTACACCTCGCAGAGCCTGTTGGGAGATGCGAGCAGTGTGTAGGCGGGCATTATCCTGCTGAAACAGAGCATTGGGCAGCCCCTGAAGGTACGGGAGTGCCACCGGCCGCAGCACATGCTGCACGTAGCGGTGGGCATTTAACGTGCCTTGAATACGCACTAGAGGTGACGTGGAATCATATGCAATAGCGCCCCAAACCATGATGCCGCGTTGTCTAGCGGTAGGGCGCTCCACAGTTACTGCCGGATTTGACCTTTCTCCACGCCGACGCCACACTCGTCTGCGGTGACTATCACTGACAGAAAAAAAGCGTGACTCATCGGAGAACACGACGTTCCGCCATTCCGCAATTCCCTCATCCAAGTAGCTCTAGCCCGGCTCCATGCCAGGCGTGCACGTCTATGCTGTGGAGTCAATGGTAGTCTTCTGAGCGGACGCCGGGAGTGCACGCCTCCTTCAACCAATCGACGGGAAATTGTTCTGGTCGATATTGGAACAGCCAGGGTGTCTTGCACATGCTGAAGAATGGCGGTTGACGTGGCGTGCGGGGCTGCCACCGCTTGGCGGCGGATGCGCCGATCCTCGCGTGCTGACGTCACTCGGGCTGCGCCTGGACCCCTCGCACGTGCCACATGTCCCTGCGCCAACCATCTTCGCCACAGGCGCTGCACCGTGGACACATCCCTATGGGTATCGGCTGCGATTTGACGAAGCGACCAACCTGCCCTTCTCAGCCCGATCACCATACCCCTCGTAAAGTCGTCTGTCTGCTGGAAATGCCTCCGTTGACGGCGGCCTGGCATTCTTACCTATACACGTGTCCTGTGGCACACGACAACACGTTCTACAATGACTGTCGGCTGAGAAATCACGTACGAAGTGGGCCATTCGCCAACGCCGTGTCCCATGTATCGTTCGCTACGTGCGCAGCACAGCGGCGCATTTCACATCATGAGCATACCTCAGTGACGTCTGTCTACCCTGCAATTGGCATAAAGTTCTGACCACTCCTTCTTGGTGTTGCATTTGCTCTGTCAGTCAGTGTATATACCGTTGTTGGTGCTTCCTGGTTGTTGTGTGGGCTCATTTCTGGATTCTGGAATGAAGCACGGCTGGCTAATTGCTGAAACTATCCTTCGTTTTCACTGTGTTTTTCATTTTGGGATTTTGGTTGTGGGTCTCACATTTGTTATATAGTCATCGGTACACACCATTACCTAATAACTGTGGAATCTTGCTGTGAAATTAACCTTTAGCTCAATTATTCTCTTCCTGTTTATTTTGCTGTGGATTATAGGAGCGCATCTTGTAAAAATTGTCAGCCTGGTGTAAAATGCTATCATTCTGGTAGATTACCTATTTCTCATTTCATGCCTTGGTCCGTTCCTCATCTGGTTTAATGGTCTAACTTTTTGTAATTTTGTTACTTCTAGCTCAATCCTTCATGTGCTCGCAATTTATATTTTCTCGTGGATCTAACTGTTCTAGGTTCTATTCCAATGAGTATGGGATCATTTGGCGTATTTCTTGGTCAGTTGCTAAAATTATTTATCTGTCTTTGGGGTACGGGGACCAAATTGATTGACAAAAAGTTCTTCTCCATCAACTCTAGTGAAATGAAATGGCGTATGGCTTTTAGTGCCGGGAGTGTCCGAGGACAAGTTCGGCTCGCCAGTTGCAGGTCTTTCGATTTGACTCCCGTAGGCGACCTGCATGTCGTGATGAAGATGAAATGATGATGAAAACGAGACATACACCCAGTCCCCGTGCCAGCGAAATTAACCAATTATGGTTAAAATTCCCGACCCTGCCGGGAATCGAACCCGGGACCCCTGTGACCAAAGGCCAACACGCTAACCACTTAGCCATGGAGCCGGACATCAACTCTAGTGCCTTGTTATCGTGTTATCTATCATTTATCTATCGTTTATGTCTTATTATATCCCATGAATTCCGACTGGCTGGAAGAGTGACTGTGTAGATTCGCATAATCACATTGGGTGGACTGTCTTTACGCCACCATATTTATTAGTCCTGGAATTTTCGGAGGTGCTCTTCAACACTTGATGGACTTGATGATACAACTGTGATCATTGTTTACAAAGATTATTTACATGGAGATGAATTTTCCTTGAATTTTGGCCTTTATTTATGTTGCGATGAGGTGTTTCTGTTCGGTAATGTAATAACTTTTTTTCATTTCTTATACGTTATTCTCTATTATCCTTACTGTAATTGTCAGCTATCATATGGTTGTTGACCTTGGTAATTGTTGCATGGTAATCTCTTAAGGACACACTTTAGAGTACTCCTCTCCATCTATAATTATTTCGCCAATGACTCCAGTTATTACCAGTGCTCCTTCCTTTATTCTTGGTCGATTTTTCATGCGATCACTGCGTTTATTGTAACGGACAGTTTGGTTTACTGTATTTTCTGCCTCTTTACTGCTTGTTTTCCTACCTTTTTCACGTTCTGGGCTATCTGGTTATTGAGTAGGATTGTGTTGTGTAAATGGGTTTATCGATTAGAGTACGACATGGTCCATCTTGTAATAAGGTCATTCATTGTTCTCTCCCTGTATCCTCCGTTGATTTATCCTTTCAGTTTATTGTTTTGGTATCCTACTGGTGTGTGTGTGCACTGACCTTTGAAATTACGTAAGGTGTGGAAGAATGCTAGTATTTAATGTAAATTAATCTGGAAACTATTCTATAATGGTCTTCGACCTAATAAGTTGGCGTTTGATGTTTTGGTTAGATTTATTAAATTTTATTTGATTTTGCTGGGATCAGTTACCACTCGATTCCATGACCAATCTGAAATATTCAAAATTATTATTCTCTTCTCTTGTATCTTATTCTCCATATTATTATGCTATTTCTTGGGAACATTTCAGTTATTTCCCCTTTCCTTAGTAGGTAATTGTTACTCAAGAACAAACATTTTTGTATTAATATTATGGGACATAATCTTGTACTCCAAGGATGTTTTTGCATATCGGCTTACACATGAACAAGGAAATATAAAATATAATTATCACTATTTTGGTATTCCTTCGAATGCCAATAACAATAACGTGAATTAAGCGCGTCGTGTTAACATTATCATTTGTGTGTTCAACTTAAGTTAACATTGGATAAGTCCTCTCCTGTCACTGTGAGCACTTGGTACTTACTATTGCCCCTTACATTTTCAAAAACACTGCTGAAGGAAAAGGGTCTTGGAAACCCGGTTTGAAATGTATGTATTCCCTATCATGAGTGGTAGAGCCATTTTGGTTCATTATGACCTGTGGGATTGCACTTACTCCCTCGCTTCTTGCTTTTGTGTGTGGTGTTCCAGTTTAATTCTGTGACATTCCACCCATGCATCTGCTATTCGAAGAGTAAGAATTTATTATACTTATGGTTGTTTACTGCACTCTGTGCTGGTGTGATTAAACTTCTACGTTATGTATTATCAACCTGTGTGGTGTGTGATGCGACGTTGTCCACGTTAACATCTCCTTCTGGTCACACTTACCGTCTTTATCAACTGGTATATTGTAAAGATCTGATTTTCTTCAACCAAGAAAGACCATTCCATGTTAATTTCACTTGATATTTTTTGGACTGTCACTTCCTGTGATCAATATATGAAGATTTTCATTTGGACATAGAAATTGTGCAATATCACCTGGTTTTAAACTTTTCACCTCTCTTGTGTTCTGACTTCTGGAGGGGAGAATCTATGACGTGAATAAGGGAAACTGTATTTATTTGAAAGTATTTACTTGTATACTGGGATTGTATTCCCCTTAATCGTCCATTGTTTGGAGCGCCTGTTAATTGGTGCGATCTAATATTCAGTTTATCTAAATGAGTGACCTGCAATTATTACGTCGAAACGGAGATGAATCCTATTCGTGTAATGGGAAACCAATACTGCCGCATGCGCGGAAATCGTTTCTGGTCCGTGAGCTTCTTCTAGCTGCTGACTTGTTCTGCCACCAGGCTGCAAGATGGAGGTCCCTTGGTAAGAGTGTTGGAAGACATGTTTGAGTGTCAAGGGAATGGAGTACGATATACCTGGATAACGTGCCTGAAAACCTAGGCCTTAACTTAAAGTTTTGTTCCAAATTCTTACCTTTTAAATTTTCTTTTGATATTAATTAAGTCAAGTGAGTGCTAAACTACTGGCTGTGTGCTTACCTTCAACTGTGTCTTAAATGTGTGAGTCATTGGATTACATATACTGTATTTGGATTCCATACTGAATATGTAATTATACTTCAAAACATTTTGGAAAGATTTCTACGGCCGTAGATTAGTTGCAGAAGATATTACCGTAAGTCGAATTAACAAGAAATCCCTCGTCATGTGACATTATTAAAATTAGGCCTATCTATACAAAAGACATTTCGACAATGATTTATCTCGTTATTGTGAAGAACGTTCTTTTCAGCACCAAAAATTGTAATAAGTTCAAAAACATTAAATCATTGTTCAGATTTTTAAGAAATCTGACTCTGTAACTAAATTATGAGGTAATTTAGAGACGCGGTATATGGGCCTATGAGTGCTAAAGTCATTATAAAGTCATTCTATTTGTTTTATTTCATTGAGATTATCGTTGTGTTTAATTTTTTCCTCCTGTACTTTTGGGATTTATTATTATTATTATTATTTCTTGGGGTGTAACTATATTTTCCAGTTATTCTAATGTGATCTCTAATTGTACCGTAATTTATTGTGTGATGTTCTGTGTTGGAAGGCTGATTTGGCGTAATGGGATCGTTCTTCCTGTCAATTTCTTCCGGTCTTCTATCTCATATCTCATATGCGCATTAGGGCGCTTCGAAGGTCACCTCGCATATAAATTTAATAAGAAAGATTTTGGTCCTCTGTTAAATGAAATGTTAAATTCAATCCAATTCTATCATACCATTTAATGTAATAATAATTATTAATTATTTTCTCTAACACCGCGGTTTGTAGGAAATCGAAATTTGTTTCTCCTAATTCTTTATTCGTATATTAGTAAACGCTCGCCTGACGTATTCATCCCGGTGTTTCTTCCTTTTCTTTATTTGTTGCTTCACTTATCTTTGGTGTACGCCTTAATTTTGAGGGATTTTCCCGTTGTTAATGATAGCTTGGCTTGGGAAGCTGCATTTTTCTGTTCGTGTGTAGTTGTTCCGCAGTATTTGCGGAACATCAATATATTTTCCCTTTGTAATTTTGTGTTTGTTTCGAGGAATTTTTCTACTATTTATTAGTTTATCATTTCAAGTGATTAATTATTTATCATTGTAATATTTATTTCTATTTTGATCGCAATTTCGAGTTGATGTATGTGACTATGTTAGCATGATTTTTCTTTAAAGATTCGTGAAACTCGTTTTAGTTTAAATAAATTTCAATATAAGTAGATTAATTGTACCTAGGTAAACCTATTGTCCAGTAGTTTAATTTTTCAAGAAAATGTTATTTCATATTAATTATTAATTTATTTAAAGGTAAATTTCAATATAAGTAGATTAATTGTACCTAGGTAAACCTACTGGCCAGTAGTTTAATTTTTCAAAAAAATGTTTTATTACATACTAACTATTAATTTATTTAAAGGTATCAGTTTCTCAATTTTCCTTCCGTTTTAATTCATTGTAAACATTGAAAAGGTACCAGCTTTTCAATCTTTTTGATAATTTATCTAAGTGCAATTATTCACAATGATAGGATTTCAATCTTCATGCAAAACTGTGATGCTAATCAGCTGGAATCTTTTACTTCTGAGGTTATGCAGTTCTTTACAGATCGGGTTAATGAATTATCTGGCCCTCAACATCCTGCTGTTAGATATTACAAAAGTAGAAATTTAAGCAATAATCGTTAATATAACCATAAAACCTCTAGTAATCCACAGCGGAGACCTAAAAGGCAACGAGAGAAAACAGAGAGCGTTATGCCTACGAGGTAGCCCATTATCATTTCTATAATCAGAGGCGGAAAACTGCTCACAAAATTTTTGACAAGAGTAATAAGGCCCATCCTTGTAAAATCCCAATAACTAAAATTTCGGATCATTGGGAAAGACTTTTGGTACCGAAAATAACAATTCTCCTCTTTTTCGTACCTGCTGATATTAATATTTCAGTAGATGACGCCCATAAGGCATTATACAACTTTAAAGCTCACACCTCACCAGGTCAAGATAATATTACAATTCGTGTATTACGGCATCTCAAGGCTACAAGATATCTTACTTTACTCGTTAACAAGATGCTTCATTTTTCCTACGTACCTTCAAAACTCAAAATGGCCAGAACAATGTTAATACATAAGGGTGGGGACATAAATGATATTAAAGAATGGAGACCTATAATCATATATTCGGTGATTAGGAGAATAACTGAACGAGTACTAGATATGACACTGCGATCATATGTCACACTCAGTCCTAACCAGCGTGGCTTCGTGCCATTACCTGGAACTCATGTCAACGCTTCCCTTGTGAATGGTTGCTTCCAAGTTGCGAAAGGCAACAAAAAGGATTGTTACGTCATTTTTTTAGATGTCACAAAAGCATTTGGCGCTATCGGACATGAACACATCAAACGATCTCTTCGACAATCTGTAATTCCTCCTAACGTATGTAGATTAATTGAAGCATTTCTTACAAAGAACACAGTTCAAGTGGAAGCTGGTCATAAGAAATCAAAACCCATCGAAATTAAGTGTGGCGTAGATCGAGGGTCCCCTATCTCACAACTGCTGTCCAATTTAGCAATCAATACTGTAATAAAAAATCTCACTGATCATGACATATCACAACGTTATGGCTATATTTTATCTGATAATCTACCGCAGTTATCCCAATTTGCTTTCGCAGATGACCTAGTCATACTCAGCAAAACCGAAAATGATGCTACTACCTTGTTAAATTTACCTGAAATCAGCATTGCGGAAATTGGTTTACATATCCATCGTCTTAAAAGCAAATCTATAATCCTGAAGAAAGGAAAATTAACTGAAGGAGACGTCGCTAAAGTCGAAGGACCAATAATGCCATCGATAAAAACAAACAATGAACGAATCAAGTATTTAGGAATTGACTTCAACAATGAATTTTCTCTTGTTGACAGACACAAACTAATAAGCACAATAACTTCTGACTTAAATAATCTGGTAAAATCAAAACTTCTAAAACCAGAGCAAAAGATCAAGATTATCAACGAGTTTGTTTGGCCGACTTTGATCTATCCTTTGCAATATGCCCCTCTGACAGAACTATCAAAACACTTTTCTTAAAGATCTGGACAAATTATAAGAGTTCTGTAAAATAAATAATGATGCTGCCAGATGATACTCCAAATTCGATGCTGTATAGTGCCAGAAATGTCAGAGGGATGGGAATAATTTGCGCAGAATGGGAAGCAAATATACAGCATTACAATATTTGTAATCGCTTACTCCATGTTCAGGACATTCACCTACCATACGTAAGGAAGTTACCTGAAGAACAAGATATGGCACTCCACAGACTTGACATAAAAAAAGAAAGTCTCCCCCAAAGATTGACGGAAGAAAACGACGTGAAATGATGATAAATCGAACCTTTCAGTCGTGGTGCCAGCTACCACATAAAGGAAAAGGAGTAGTATTATATTCGGACTGCCAGAAAGCAAACTCCTGGATGACTTTATTACATACAAATCAAGACATTTGACGATCTCCTCAATTCCCTACTTCATTTTGTAAAGCAAAGCACAGATCGGGACGAATGTAACCTCCAAATTATGTCGGATTTGCTACCTTCGTTTCACGACATTTTTAAGCAGCCGAAACAGACTAGTTTCACACGCACTCAAATAACAAGCAGTTTGGAAACATACTTAGGAAATCTGCTATCACCGTGTAAATCAGCGTTAGGGACTGATTATTCCGTCGATTTTCCCTTTAAACCCACGATCACCATCACACCTTACCTTACATAATACTCTCTATTTACGCTAACTTTCAGGAGAAACGTCTTCAAAGAGTACAGCATTGAATTAAAGAATGATCGTGCTTCATGGCAATCCTTTTTGAACTTACACATTTTAACGTGTAGTGTGAAAATAATATTTCCGCTTTTAATTTCAGTTTATATTCAACAGATAAAATTATACATTTCGAACCGAAACTAGCTGAATTAAGAAAAAAAACTCAGTCGAGCATGCAAATGCACATTATGATTTGAATGAATATAAAATATGATGTGACCAACAATGAAGCGGTGTGGACGGACGGATGCGATCGCCGCGACGACACCGTGGGTGTTATTCTACCGCCCCCACCCACAGAAGGTATTTTTCTGCACAGTGTGATTGTTTCTATGAAAATTATTAAATACCGTACGTCTAGCTTAAGCTGACATGATTCTGTGTAGTGTTTTGATTTCAGTGAATGTCCGGCTCCATGGTTAAATGATTAGCGTGCTGGCCTTTGGTTCAAGGGGTTATGGGTTCGATTCCAGGTCGGGTTGGTGATTTTAACTTTCATTGGGTAATTCAGATGGCTCGGTGTGTGTGTGTGTGTGTGTGTGTGTGTGTGTGTGCAGTCTTGAGCATTATAATTTATGATAGGTAGGGCTCCATTCTCCTAGACGCGCAGGTGGCCTATCAGGTGTCAGATCGAAAGACCTGCACCAGACCTCTCCGGAGGTCACGCCCCATTTATTTATTTATTTATTTATTTATTTATTTATTTATTTATTTGAATGAATGGTATTATTAAATACTGTACTTCTAGCTTATTGACGTTTTTCGGTACAGTATGCCGATTTCAATTAATGCTATTAAATAGTATATTGGTAAAAAGAAAGTAACATTAGTTATATCCCATTTATCCTAATCACCTCCCCTCACACAAAATATGGCCATTAATTAAAATAAGTCTTACGAATACGATTTTTATACAATTTGATTACCGTACATAATTTAGACCAATTTTGTTGTATAAAGCAAGGGAATATGTGAATACACGTCTTTTTATCAACCGGACGATTGGCAGTGCGGTTAGGAGCGCGCGGCTGTGAGCTCGCATCTGGGAGATAGTGGGTTCAAACCCCACTGCCGGCTGCCCTGAAGATGGTTTTCCGTGGTTTCCCATTTTCACACGAGGCAAATGCTGGGGCTGTACCTTAATTAAGGACACGGCCGCTTCCTTCCCATTCTTAGGCCTTCCCTCTCCCATCGTCGTCATAAGACCTATCTGTGTCGGTGCGACGTAAAGCAACTAGCTCTTGCGGTTAATTTTACGTTTTAGGTTTAAGAACCAACCTATCAGAGCAGACGTAAACATTGTATTTTGTGCGCGATATAATGACTTCTTTCGACGAAATACTTGTATTCTCTTTCGAAATAGCCTTTGTGCGTATGTATGATAAAAGGAAAAAGAATTAAAACACGCTGTCCCCCCCAAAAAAGTACGTGGAAATAATATGCTGTAGCAATGAAATCTGACGGTAAATGGCGGGAGAAAAGCTCGCAGCGCTGGCGACCGAACGAGAGACAATCCCTGTCATAGATAAAACAGTGTCACTATATATTTCTTAACAGCATGACAAACTACTAGTTTACGAAAACGATATCATCCAAACATCTCATCGGAGTGTGATAGCTATTCGCACAGATGTCGGTAAAGGAGACCTTACACTTGTTTTTATTAGGAAAGGGCAATCAAATCGTAAGATTGTGTCAAACCGTTCAGGTTTCATCTGCACGTACAAAACGAACTGATGAGGGTCATTTCTTACAGTAGATTACCAAAATCGCCTTGAAATAACTTTCTTTGATCCAAGGGATGAACCCATTTTCTGCAACGTTGTTTAGTTCGCCTTTTCATGTAAACTTGCATAGCTCCCAGCAGCAAAGCAAGATATGTCTGAAGTAATATGAATTCCGCTTCCACGTTGTTTAATTCCGCCGAGATATTAAAATATAAAACTGCGAGATATTCTAAAACACGACTTCCGTGCTAAATAAAATGGCAGTGTTTTGATTGGCTGATGTGTACACTTTACGTCCATGTGACGTTCCTCCATTGTGAATACCACAAATTTTACGGTTACGTTACGTCGTCAAGTTTACAGTTACGTTTGCATTATGAATGGGGCCTTACAACCATTACAGAGCTGAAGATGAAGACGTTAACGGCAAGATGCCGCTGCAATCGCAGCCGTCCTGTCCACACCGTTTATTGTGAGCAGTATGAACTGGTCGATGTTGGTATACCTGATTGTAGTTAATTTGGGTAGCGCCTTTGTCATTGGTTGTTTTGTTGCCAAGATGGCTACTATATCTTTTGCCGGTGTATGCTGATAGTTTGGCGGAGTATTTTTGGGAAGTGTTTACTTGTGCCGGTGTAATATTAGCAGGTAATATATTTGTGTATTTGTTAGAGGGTATTTTGTATATCACAAGTTGTAAGCGTTATGCTACAAATAATGATGTTCTTTCTTGTTTGTTTGTGTGTGTATTCCGAGCATCATCTATCTAATGCACGTGGAAATTCATTTATGGTAATGTTTGATCGTTGACTTTGAAACTCTAAAGCTGCTTAACCGCCAAGCGGTAAGATGTTCATGCAAAATATGATTCAGCGTGTTTTCAAGACTTCAGTATAAGGTATTTATCATCTTGGTGGTTGGTAAATTTTGTTCTGGTGATTATAGTTGCGAAGTACTGTGTGTTACGTGCTAAGTTTTTAAAATCATTAACGTGTTCTTAAGTTATATACAGTAATGCATGTTTCTTGTATTGTTTGTAAACTCCATGTCATAAGCCACACGTTCCAGTCATATGCCTAGTTCAAGTTAGGTTAATTATTACATAACAGATGATTTTGATATCACCGGTAGTTGTGTGGACAAATTTTAAGTACAGTAACTATACTGCTCCTTTTTTTTTCAGATCGTTGCATGCATTTTATTTTTATGTAATACTTTTGCCCAAAAGTATAGTGATAAATTGTCCTAAATATTGGGCCAAAGCATTGACAACTGACGATTAAGCTGTAGGTCAAATTCTAAACCCCTTCGTTGTTAGTTCATGACTTATTTAGATGAGTCATTTCTTGTATGTTACAGCTAGCAGAAAAGGCTTTGTAACTCTGCTCAACCCTGCATAATTCGAGGAAGATGATAATGAAGAGCTTGGCCAATAGTATGGTTATTGCATTAGTCTAATTGTTTTTGCAGAAAATTTTGATTTGGTGATTTATTTTTGGTTATATTTATATATCCATTTCTCATATTGGGCAATATTTTCTTTGATTACTGTGCATTTCAGAGAGCGGTAAAATTCCTTCAAGAATGTTATACACTTCCGAGAACTGCCATGTTTGCAGGCTTTCCACACGCTATATGACAACTGTTACCTGACAGGTAAACACCAGCTGCTTGTACTCTACTCCATGGATTTATCCTGCTCATGTCACATTTTTAATTCGCATGGACAGCAGCAGACTTAAAATATAATCTTAGGAAGGTAATGTGAGATAAAGTTAGCAAATTGTCTGTGGAAAGGATACGTATGGAAAGACGCGTTTGTGAGCTCCAAACAATGTATTAACTTGGCAGTTCATTAACTTTCAAATTTGTATTAACTGTACGATGAGGCTAGCTGAAACCTTGTAAAGAATGTTCAAACTTACACTCATTCATACCTTAACCAAGTATACAAATACTGCACTCGTACTGAGGGCTCCTAGATATAAAAAGAAATATGTAATGTCCTAGTTAGGAGTGTGGTAGCCAAATGACATTGTCACTGGCTTCTCGCCGTATCGGTCATGTTTTGATCCTTGGCCAATACGTGCATGATTTTTTAAATGAATAGTCGTATCTTATGTTTTTTGGATTCCATGTAATACTGGAGGTCCTCTGTGTATGATCACAATTCCAACAGTCACATAAAATTACAAGTTTACTTTTGATTTTGTAAGTTAAGTAGAAGTTTCATCATAATATACCAGTAATGTACTTGTATCATCTTGCTATTTTGCCCAGCTTTCTGATGATGCTTGTTGTTTAAAGGGGCCTAACATCTAAGGTCATCGACCCAGCTTTAAGGATTGAGAAATTGCTTCTGTTGTTTCATGATCATCCTCTCCTTTCGAGAATCATCTCACATTGTTAGACTTCTTGCATCTCTTCAGAACACTTCAGGCAGATTATCTGTAAACACTTTTGACATGGCATTACATGATCATGATATAGGTAACTAGTGAAAATGCAAGGAACATTGTAGAAATTAGAATGGACACACTAGATACTATGTTAAAGTGCAGTATACAAAATACATACACCATAAAGTTCACTTAATGGCTTATACCTTAAACACAGTACCGTACCTCGTAAGGTTTTTGTCTGTGTGAATTTTATTCTCCATCGATCTCAAATTTTTTAGATTTTAAAATTCGTAGGGTACGTGAACGAATCGCATCCATGAAATTTCATTATAATTTTTGTCCTAAATGGAAGATAATTGCTTCTAAGCAAATTAAGACTAAAATTAATGGTAAATTAACAAATTATTTCTAGAGAAATATATACATACTTTGCTGCGTTATGACTGTGAATTCTGCTACATCACAGCATTTCAGTGTGTCATTTGTTCATGTAACACTTGTGTATGAAGTCTGCTCATTTAATTTCTTTGAACTTCTTTGCTTTGGTTGATGTTACTTGGTGGGGCAAGTTGTTGACTTGTGCCCAGCTAAGAGTAAAATTAACTGTAAATTGTCTGGCTCCATGGCTAAATGCTTTGCGTGCTGGCCTTTGGTCACAGGGGTGCTGGGTTCGATTCCCTGCAGGGTCGGGAATTTTAACCGTAATTGTTTAATTTCGCTGACACGGTGGCTGGGTGTATGTGTCGTCTTCATCATAATTTCATCCTCATCATGGTGCGCAGGTCGTCTACGGACATCAGATCAAAAGACCTGCATCTGGCAAGCCAAACTTGTTCTCGGACACTTCCGGCACTAAAAGCCATACACCATTTCATTTTCAACGGTAAATTAATACATTATTTCTAGAGAAATATATATAGTCTGCGCACCTTTTAGAGATATTACTCTGTATGGGGGTGAGGAGTAAGGAGGGAGCTCTCCCGGTTCTGGTTATACTGCCAACTGAATGAAATGAAATCTGAATTGAATCGATAATATGATCAATCGATACGAATTTTCTAAACATTTATTATCTTACGCCAACAACTGTGTCACACATACATTATTTAACATATAATATTTCTCGATGCGAATCTTGTTCCTAGCATGAATTCTGTAGTTTGGTTTTGCTGTGTAAACAACAACAGTGTTAGTACGTAACGTGTACGCCAGATGTCGCACAGCGATGCATAAGCGATTCATAGTTCTTGTTTCAAAGGTTGCCGATACGAATCTCGAAGATAACCCAGGTCGACCGATTCAGCACTAGGGTGTGCATGTATCACTAAAAGGTGCGCGTACTATACATACATACTTTGCTACATTACGACTATGTATTCTACTACATCACAGCGCTTCAGTATGTCATTTGTTCATGTAACCCTTTTGTGTGTGAAGTCTGCTCATTTAATTTCTTTGAACTTCTTTGCTTTGGTTAATGTGACTTGATGGGGCAAGTTGTTGACTTGTGCCCATAACTCATTATTCAATATAATTTCTGGTCCAGGGATCATGCTATTTGATTTTTCTTTCAACAAAAGTCATTTTTGTGTTATTTACGATATTCTTTTCACCTCATTTTCCCATCTGAACTGCCCGTGCTAGTCATGATGGACAAAGATACCGTATTGAGAATTTATAGACATAGCACTTACATTCATCAGTGCTAGCCCAGGACCTCAGGAAGGAAACAAAAGACTGCACCATGAAGCGGAATGCCACAGAAGGGAATCTAGTCTACAGCAAAATAGTCAACGTAGTTACACATCTATATTTCTCTAGTAATAATGGTATTGATTAATTTACCACTAATTTTACTGTTGATTTAACTTATGTGAAAACAATTATCCTCCATTTAAAACAAAAGTTACAATGAAATTTCATGAATATTATTCGTTCTCGTAAGCGAATATTTAAATCTACATGGTTATGTAACAAAAACACAGATTTTATGGATGTTTACTATTAGGGCAACAAATATGTCCGTTACAATATTATTCTTGTTGGATTTTTCATTTACATCACTTCCTGCTTGGTACAAATTTTTTTGTATGCAGTATCCAACATCGTGCTTTCATGTCTACGTGACTTCTCATGCATTGCTTTGCAAGGTTTTTATGTTGAATGTTGCGTAAACTTTTATACATTCTCTCCAGTATCATTCAGCATAAAATATTTTCAGTTATAGTTATTACGTGTAGTGTGCAATCTGTTATTTCAGGCCTTTTTTTTTTTTTTTTTTTTTTCCTAATAGAAGTGCATCTGGGAAGTTGTAGCTCAAAAGAGAGATTTAATATATCTGTGGCTCAAAAAGCTGTGCTGATGGTAACTATTCTGTTTGTGTTTTTTTTTTTTTTTTTTTTAATTTCAAATTGTTCAAGCGTGTGTGGTATACTGTTCACAGTATTTGTAAATTTTCTAAAATTCCAGCACCCTTTGTTGAACAATGACATGGAGAGCCTAAAATGATCGTCATGCTGATTTTGTAATCTCTGTTTACACATTTTCAACTCTAAATTTGGAATTTCAAAGCTAATGGATATGTATCAGAGATCTCGCTTAACTTCATAGGGTAGTGTCATGTCGAGTTGAGAATTATGTTCAGAAGGACCTATTTAAATCTGTTGCCACAGATGGGTCAAAATGGCTCTAGGAATTTACACCAAATGGATAGGCCTATATTGAATGGCTGTTATTGATTTTATGTTTATTGTAATGATAATTTTTCTACAGAAAAAAACAGTAAAACTGTAGTGACAGTTGTCCCGTGTCCCTTACTTTTTAATATTTCAGGCAGTTTGGTATAGTGTGTTTAGTTCACCATTTCTAGTGTTTCTATGGAACAAGGCCAAATGCGCCGGCACATCTATGACATCATACTTGCGGGACCTGCCTGGGAAGTAGGCGTTTCTGGAGGGGAGAAACTAAATTTAGTCATATAGAAGTTTTATCCATTTACTCTTCTCTTATCTCTCCTCCTGATGTCTTACTCCACCTGTCTCTTCTTATCTTGCCTTACATTTATTTACATTTACATCATATATATTCGCATTTTACAGAAATTTAACTATCTGTTATAAATTTCTGGCGACGCGTCATTGTGAACCACCAATCTTGAAGTCCATTGTCTCGTAGCTTTACCACTTAGCTAAGGTGTTACTTGACAGGTAAAGATTTAAAAGTCGTATATGTAGGCTATATGGATACAGTTACCCTTGAGACAGATGACATTGGGAAGTAATTTGTATTTACCACACAGCAAGTGTCACTATCGTGTATGTGACTGAATTGCTGTCATTACTTGAGGAATGATAAAAAGTACATCAAACCCAAATCACAAGTTTCATTACCATGACACATTCCTTATATAAAAAAGGAGACCAATGGTTTCTTTTTGAATACCCTGTGTTTTAAAAGCTTTTAATATGTGCTAACTATTATGTGTTGCCCATAATTAATACGGATTTTGCCTCAATATTAAGGAGAAATTATTACAGAAAAGTGAAATTATCACCAAAAAAAAATTCTATAGGAGCTGCTATCTTATTCCTGAGTTTCTGAACACTAATCCAATTGTTTCTGTTACGAGTGTGTTTAGAAAGTGGAATGCCCACTTGCAGCAAGTTCAAGAATAAGGTTTCTGATTAACACAGGCATTAGTTTAGTGGTCGACTGAGGGCAATGTAGTACATTTTCTATTGTAGAATTTTTTTGTATTGGCTGTTTATGGATAGCCCACTTTACAGATTGGCACTTCTTTTTAAGATTTAGGTTACAGCGAGCACTCTGATTTTTGAATCTTGACTAGGCTGATCTTATTATAGTATTGAATATAGGCACACTATATGGTGTGGACTTCTTCAGTATTGTTTTCTGCTTTCTCAAGCTGGGAAACTTATGAAAATATAAACTATTGGCTGATTGAGAGGGTATGTAATGTTTTACATTTTTTAATAAGGTTTAATTAGCCAAGTAAACAAGTTTTGAAGAAATTACATGTTAAGGGCATTGGTTTGGTATTTGTATGAACTTGGCTTGTTTTGTTGCTGCCATCTTGGCAGTTACTTAGGGCATGAGCACGTTTTAGCTATACTGGTGGGCTTGTTCCAGTAGGCCCAGCAAGAAATGAGCCCACATTCATTGTCCTATCTGGATTAGAAAAGTATAGCCTACCTATCCTAGAATTAATCTCTGTTTCAAGTCCCGAGATAGTCCATATTTTCAACTCTAAATTTGGAATTTGAAAACTAATGTGTATGTACCTGAGATCTCCCTTTACTTTGTAGATGTCAGATAATTTTTATCCACCTTTGGAGCTGGAGCAATAAAGTCTGCTATACTGTAGCTCTGGGAATCTGTACGTCTTAGATCATAGATTCATAACCCTGTGCTTGGGCGCAACTAACCTGGGTATGATTTCTCCTCACATTTAAGGTTATACTTATCGGTACTCGGTAGAAAATTTGTCGTCAGAATTGGTAATGAGATACATTCATTTTGCAGCGAGATTAATTCTATGAGTAGCTGTATTTTTTCCATGTAAATTTTATTTACATCAATTTTGTTTTGCTACACAAGTTCTATCCATGTACAATGTGAGCCTCAGAAAAGTTGCTGGTGCCATGTCTGGGCGAGTGGATGGTGCAATGGCTGCCTGACCCATAGCTCGTCCAGTTATGTCATATCTCAGTCTGTGATAAGCTTCTGTACAGTGTACAGCACAATTGCTTCTTATATAGCTGTAATTGATCGGTTTACTGTGTTTCATGGCTTCTGAATTAAATGTTAAAAAGTGTATTTTTATGTGCTATAGATTTTTAAAGAGCTTTTCTTCTGGGACAGTGAAAAGAGAATTCTGTGAACAATTTCTTTGATTGTGAATGCCAATTAAGAAAGTTGTGAGTAAGTTCAGTATTGTGGTTCAGTGTTAAACAAAATGGAGCTAAAATTGTCTTAAGTGAAAAAAAAAATGGTTTTTTTGAAGACTTGAGTAATCCTCCCAAAAATCTTTAAGGAAGCTGACTCAGCAAAGTGAGGTTTCATATTCTTCTGCACAGTGGGTGGCAAGAAATCTGAAATTTAAGCCTAGTAGTTATAGAAGTGCTCTCCCTCAGCCTGTGTACAAGCATTGTAACGTGATCATATCCGGGTTCATTCTCTGCAATTCAGCATCGTGAATCGTCAAAATATCTGTGCAAATTACACCTTTTTGTCGTTCTGTGATGTGGAGGTCACCTCAATATAAAATATAGGCCTATCTTTCAAACTACTCCATAAATAGAAGTCGCAAGGCATTAAATTGGGAGAGGGAGCTGGCCATAAACCTGCACTCTATTTATTGTGACCGAAACCTCACGCAATTCATTCATTACATTATGAACAATATGTGCTGTACTCCTGTCTTGCTGGAAATATCGGAGCAACTTTTCCTGTTCAGTTGGTTGAGGAAAAAACCAAATCACTATTAACTCTATATATGTCAGAATTAATGATGTCATAAAAAAATTGGCCTTACAATTCTTTTAGCACTATTAGCACATCAAACTCTTGTATTAAGGTTATGAAGGGGAGTTTCCTAAATCATCCTTGGATACTTGCATGACAAAACAGGGGTTATTTTGCAAATTTGCATGTCCACACAAAGAAAACCACACCTCGCTGGAAAAGAGCAGTAATTTGGGATTTAATTCAACACTGTTGACAGACTTAAGCAACCAATGATAATGTTTTCTTGCAACTGGATCTTTTGGGTTAATAAATAAGTGTATATGCTGTGCACTGTGAGGAGGTTCTAAGCAGGAACAGATGCGTGTTAGAGCTGATAAGTGAAGTAAACTTGTGTCCTCGTCTCAAAGTGGTGCAGCTCTTTTGAGGCACATCCCCAGTGGAGGTGAGCTGCATGTACCATTTTAACCACTTACCGAACCTCCTGCCATTCTTAAATTCCTGGCAGTACCGAGAATTGAACCCGGGCCCCTTTGATGGCAGCTAATAATGCTAACCATTACGCTATTGAGGCGGACATTACAGCTGATGAAGTAGTGTACATATGAATGTGTGATTAGTCATTATTGTGTCTGCTAACACACAAAATCATATATAGTATACATACTGCTTTATTGTCATACTGCTTTATTGTCTAACAGAGGAATGCATTTATAATGCACTTTTAAGAACCAGAATCCTGTATACAGCTGAAAATTTTTCCGATAGCTTAGGTTTCCACTGAGGACAGGTTTTGCTGTATATCAGCATTTTAAAAACTGTATCAGTTACAATTCCCTTCATTTAATGTTTTTTTTTTTTTTTTAAATAAGTGAAAGCAGTCAGATTATGTTTAGAATAGATTTGGCATCATTGCTATCTTAACTGAAATTTTTCATACATAAATGTAGTTGGTACTTGTATAAATGAGTTGGTTGGGCCTGCCAATCCTTGCACAGTTATTCGGTATTTGTATGGATGCTGATGAGCTTCAGTTTTAGATCAGCACTTACATAAAGTCTGTTTCTGTACTTAATTTGATGGTGCTATGGTACCGATCCCGCTTGTTTGGAATGTTAGAATAATGATGTTCGTTATCTGAAGTATCCGAGAGGAGAGAAACTTCTTTTATGCTTGCTAGGGACCCATGACCCTCCCCCTTCCATATATAGACGAGTGAGAAGTGAGACAACATAAACCTGGGAAATAAAACTATTTTCTATGTTGTTATTGGCCAGCTGTGTTGAAGGCAACAGTTATATTGTCTTTGATAGAGCTCGCATTGTGTATGCCTGCAAGGCTGCCACGTTTGGTAAAATAAGGAAAGTGCAAAGTTTGAAACTGTCGTGGCATGTGCTGGTTGTATTTGGGGTATCTTTAATGTTAATGAATCTTAACGTATCTTTCATGTTTGTCACTTTGTAGTGTGTCAAGGCCAATTTTTTCTTTGCAGAAACAGGGTCCTGCAGGGCTTTTCTCTACCGCAGTGCATGCTGTCTTCATTGTGAGAAAACTCATTCGAGGACTCTAACCTATCTTTCGTGTTCGGCACTTTGTAGGAGTGTACAGTCTGATCTCTGTCGTGTAAACAGTGGGGCCACACTTCCTTCGATAGGCTATTTTCTCTGGCCGCAGCGCATACTGTCTGCATAGCGAGAAAAGAGGACCTTCAGTAGCTTTGTATAATGTTCCTATTGACAAGCATGTTCAGTTCGTTGTGAGGTTGTCGAGGTGTGCCATGTTTTATCTCGAACCTACCTTTCGTGTAAAGGGTCCGAAAACTTAACCCTTTATTTATGTTTGAGTTACTGATGAAAACCCTTTCTCCTATAATTAGTTTGAACTGAATTTTAATATTTAAAGTAGCCTACCTTTGTATAGTTCACTGTACCCTCTTTTCTCTGGTGATGTCATTGCCATACCTTATTTAAATTCCATTTTAAATCAGGTGTCATTTGAGATTTCTGCTATTTTCTTTTATTCATTAGTCTATTATATTCAGTATCACAGTGGAAAGGGTCACAAATTTATGAAAAGTCATTATGTATGTATATACTAGTTGGAAAAATTATGATGTTAGTTTCAAGATGGGGACATGCCATCGCACAATTCTTCTTTTAATGCAGATATAATTTTCCACTAAGTAAAATAATTACTTTGAAGACTGATATTTAGTTAATTTAGTGTTGAAAGATATTTCAGTGTCTGGAAAATAATGCCAATGTACTTAGTCACAACTCATCAACAAGGAATGAAACAATCTTCATTGATTTTCTTTACAATAGGACTCTCTGTCTTACTTCAAAGAGCCTTATGAGCACCATACCCCATGAGAGTCAGTGAGCCTCGGAATGTAATGTGTTTGTTACCCATATCATCACAAATTATTGAACATTGAATTATTCTGAGGCCTTGCCTGAATAAAGTTCATAATTTTAACACGGCTTTCAATTTTGATAACATACCTTTGGCTGCCAGGCTTGTGAATCTAAGTAACGTGGGAGCAACTTCTTTGACTTGAGCTGCAGTACCACTTCACCTACTGGTGAGCACCATCCAAATGAAAACCACACATCTTTTCCAATTACTTTCATGCTCCAGCGTACACTCATTGAGAACTTCAAAAACTAATGAGTTGGGAAAGTCTTGGAAAATAACAAATCCTCATGAATGTCATTATTAAACTTGTATCTGGCATACCAAACATTTTAAACATCTGTTGTCTCTTCTACCTGAACTTTCTTTTATTCCACTAAGTTGAAATTCTACATTATTAGCCATGTCGTTAATTTGAGTGACAATCGTTTGAGAATGGTATTGAATTAATATTCTTTGATGACAATGTTTTTTAACTACCGTATATCTTTTGCTGCTGGAAGTATCAAGAATATCGCCTGTAGAATGGTGTTCATGCTCTTCATAATATTGTGTATGTTCTGGCTGAAGGCTCGTTGGATCCTTGTTGTCTCCACCGTTAACTGTTATCATGGCCTGGGCATCACTGAAGAGGCGTTTTCTTCCTTTATTCCCAGGGTCTCCTTAAAAGTTCCTTTTAGCGTCGACTTCAAAGATCTTTTGGTATCATGTGTTTTTCATCCCCATGTAGTTATACCTGCTCCCTTCAAAAAGTTGCAGGTCTTCCTTATTGGTTCTTCTCAGATGTTTCTCCTCTCTTCACCAGGTAATCCCAATGTGGTGATTCTAATTCTTCCCAGCGCATCGCATTCAGAGAGTATGTGTTTAGCTGATTCTTCTGCATCATTGCATTTCCTGCATACATTTTCTTATTACTACAGTTCTGTGTAGGTGCTTTTTCAGATGGCAGTGTTCAGTCAGCAGTTCTACTTTCCATCTTATATTTTCTCTGCTGAGCTCCAGCAGTTCCTTAGTATGCTTCTTGTTTAGGCTCTTTATTGGTTCTTTTGCAAGCCTGCATCCTGGAGCATTTTTCCAGTTTTTCATTTGTTTTCTTTTGTACCCCTTTACCTACGTAGAGGCAGGCTTGTCTATAACAGATCCCACATACTGGTTCTGGGCCAACAAAATATGTTTCTGACCCTTTTCTTGCCAGTTTATCTGCTTTTCCATTACCTTGTATGTCTGCATGCCCAGGTACCCATATTATTTTAACATTGTACTTTGAGAGCTTCAGGAGAAGTGTATGACAATACCAAACAATTTTGGATGTAACCCAGACAGCTTCAAGTGCCTTAAATAGCTGCTTTGCTATCTATAAATATGAAAATGTTCTTATCTCTGTAGTTCATTTTCAGGTTTTCCTCAAGGCATATAATGATGGCTATCACTTCAGCTTCGAAAACTGTAGTGTGTCTGCGTAGGCTCATTTGGATTGATCGAGCTCAGGTATTTCCCCGTTGATCGCTCTTCCTGTTCCCTTCTCAGTCCTTGAGGCGTCTGTCCACCACACAATATCTTCCCTATCTGTTTTCCGTCTTTTAATGTCCCAGTCTTCCTTTTTAGTTATCTGAGTCTCAAATGGTTTCTCAAAGATATACTTTAGAATCATGTAATCAGCTGGCATGTGTAAAACTTCCCCTGTTATTACTCTGTTAATTTTACAGTGACCAAGATTGGGCCTTTGTGCCTTCCAGCATCAATTTTGCTCCAATCGATATGAGGTCATTCTAGCCTGTCCCTCTATAAAATTAATTATTGGAGGGAGATCTAGTAGTGTGTTCAAGGCTTCTGTTGGCGTAGTTTTCATTGCCCCAGTTATGGCTATCATGCCATTCATTCTCTGAGGGCTATTTTGTTTGCTACTGACTTTTCCTTGACTTGCTTTCATCCATAAAATGATTGCTGCATAGGTCATCAGTGGTCTAATGATCATTGTGTGTATCTACATTTACAGTACCATTGGCGGCTTTAGATCCCGTGTTGTCCTGACTGCCCTCTTGCATGTGTAAAATAGGTTCTTACCCCGGATTATGTTTCTATGTGTGAATTCCAACTTTTTGTCTAATATTACACCTAAGTGTAACACCTGTTCTTCTATATAGATTTCTTGCCCAAAGAGCCTCAGTGTTCTCGTCCCCTCTAATTTCTTCCTTCTTGTGAAAGGGACCCGTGTTATCTTGCTTGGGTTGACTCTTGAGTTGTTCTTCCAGACACCAGTTCTCCACAAGGTTAAATGATCTTTGCATGAGGTCCTGGATGACGCTCTTCACCTTATCTCTTACCACAATTACTAGATCCTCTGCGTATCCTTGTGTGTAAAATCCCTCTTCGTTGAGCATGGCTATGATTTTTTCACCACAAGGTTCCACAGAAGAGGAGAAAGAACTCCTCCCTGTGCACAGCCTTGAGTGACTCTAACCGTTAGCGTCTCTTCAAACAGAGAGTTGCCTTTATTTTTCTCCTGCTTAACATGGATCCATTCCATTTTACAACAGTCTTGCTTACCCTTCTCTCTTCAACAGCTTGAAACATTGGGTTGTAGGTTCTATGTCTAGAAATTCCGCCAGAGCAATTTCCTTATATTCTAGGCTTTTCTCTAGTTTGCAAACCAATTGATGGAGTGCTGTCTCAAGTGGATCTGCCGGGTCTGTATGCAAACTGATTTTCATGTAAAGTTGAGTTTAGTTGCACTGTTTTCTGGATGTATTTATCCAGTATTTTCTCCATTGGTTTTAGCATGAAGGAGTTAATGCATAATGGTCTATAGGCTTTGGCTTGGGCATAGTTCGCCCTTCCAGGCTTCGGTATAAATACCGCTTTCGCTTTAGGCCATGATTTTGGCACGTGCCCCAGAGCTAGGCTTGCTCTGAAAAGGTCTGTCAGGGCCTTGATGATTATCTCCCGTCCTTCCTGCAGAAGTATTGGGAGTATCTCATCTAGCCCCCGGAGCCTTTATGGGCTGAAACGTGTTGATTGCCCATGTCACATGGTTAGGCTTAATCGGTTGGCACAGTCCAATCTGCTCTTCGTGATCTGGTCTGTTTCAACCATTTCTTCCCCTTCTACTTCCTCAGCTTCAGGAAAATGACAACCTAGCAACACCTCCAGCGTCTCCTTTCCCGTCTGAGTACATGTTCCATCTGGTTTATCCAGTGTTCCCACTTGATTTATATGTAGCCTATCGTTTTAAAAACCTTCAGGAGCCTTGCTGCTTCAGTGTTTTATTTCACTTTCTCGCAGAACAGTCTCAAAGATTTTCTTCTTGCTCTCCTTATCTCTAGGTTATACTCGGTTAGTTTCCTATGATATATGTCCCACATACCATTTCGTGATGATATTTTGGACAACGCTCTAACCACTTTTTTCATTTTGGCTAGATTGTTATTCCACCACCTAAGATTTTTGGCAGTTTTCTTTTCTCTGAGGGGACAGTTGTCATGGTATGCGGCTATAATGGCCTCTTCTAATTGTTCCACTGCCTCATCCCATTCCCTCCGTCCCTGTACGTTCCTTTGGATCCTTTGTACAGTCTGCCCTAGAACTTCTCTGTATCCATCCCAGTTCCTTATTTTAGGATCTCTGTACATTTCAGTACCACATTGCCTCACATCTATCGCAAATTGGATATGCTGGCGGTCTGTCAAAAATGGCACCTCCAATCCTTAATGAAGTTTGCAATATGCATGGTGCTCAATGTGATACCTATTGCCTCTCTACGATTCTGATTTATGAATGTAGGTTTATTTCCTAGGTTTAATATTATCAGTTCTGTTCTAATAATAAACTCTAGTAAGGACTCACCTCTTGCATTGCAGTTAGTACTGCCCCACGCAGTGTGATGTACATTTGCATCTGCTCCAAATACTAGGTGTTCACCTTTCCTCTTTGCTTTGCAAATTAATTCTTCCACGTCTTCCGATAGTGGTGGATCCGTTGAGTTGTATGGAAGGTATGCAGAACTTGTTATTTCTCTGGGACCGTCCCACTGAAGAGGCATACTAAGGAAGTGAGGAGTGAGGTAGTTATAGAAAGAACTTTGATTTCTTTGAGTTTTTCTGCACATTAATGAAAGAATAGACATTTACTTTTCATACTTCCACATTTTGTTTCCCAATGTTGTTTGTTAAGATTGAAGCCATACTTTCCAGTGTCAACTTAGATGTAACATAAAAACTTTCCAGTCTGTCAAACACACAACAATTTCAATAAAATTATAATACTAAAATCACACCTGTAAAAATACACATTATTATACTAAGAATAACCCAATGTTGTTTTGTTTTCATGGATTTCATACACTAATTTGAAAGCACTTCATAATGCAACACAGAGGTTTTGTCTTATATTCATTACTTCATCCATTCCCTTTTCCAGATTCTTTCCAGGTAGGTAAGTATACCAAAGACCTCCACCTTACTCGATCTTTCCACCATTCCTCTTCTAGTACTTCATTGCTATCGACTCCTCTATCCGCAATACAGTCCCCAACAGAGCTCCTCCATTTCATTCTAGGCTGTTCCCTAGGCCTGTTTCCAGTCTCTGTATCCATGAATGTTCTCTTTGGTATTCTCTCCTGGCATTCTCATCATGTGTCCAAACCATTTGGCTTTTTATATCAATCTCTTCTTAAAGTTTACACACTCCCATGCTGCTTCTTATTTCCTCATTTCGTATTCTACCTCGTCTTTCCCTGTATGCTCCACAAGAACCTCATTTCAGCTGCTTGTATCTTACTTTGGTTTCGCTTAGTCAACATCCAGGCTGCTGAAGCGTAGGTCAGTATAGGTTTATAATAGGACGAGTATAAAACGGCACATCTTTGTTCCATATAATGTCTCTCACACACCGGTAGAAATTTGCAGACTGCTGTATACTAAATCAGTTTCTCCAGCCAAATTTCCATCTTGTGACATCACGCTGCCCAAATATTAAAAACTTTTCACTACTTCAAGAGGTTCATTTCCTATTTTTATCACTCCCCTGGATTTTCTGTTACCTCTCATCATGATCAAAGTCTTGCTTTTCGCAGTACTAATCTTTATTCCAAAATTTCATATCTCCTCATTCCATAAATCAACTTGTGTCTGTACTTCCTCTTCATTATCTCCCCAAACTACAATGTCATCAGCAAAGAACATAGACTTTACTTGCTCGCTCATCATTTTCTCCTTGATATTATGTAGAATTCTATCCATGATGATAATGAAGAGTAAGGGATACAATACACTTCCCTGTCTTAAGCCTTTCTCAACTCTGAACCATTCAGTTTGACCCACTTTGGTTCTGACACAGCTTTTGCTATTTTGATACAATGCTATTACCATCTGCATTGTTTCCTTAAACTTTGTTGATAATATCTGCTCTATGAAGTATGTCATGATCACGTTCCTTTCAGTTCAATGTCCTGGTTTGTGGCCATTTTCCCTTACATATAATGCACACTAATTAACACAGGTCACAGTCAATTACAAATTTAACATCACTACATAAGATGATTTTCCTACAACTGAAAGCTTTCAAGCCGAGAAGAGAATTTCCAAGCTGTTTATAACATGATAATAAGCTTTTGGGGTTTTGCCGTTCAAGAAAACAAGGTGAAATTCTTCATAACTTTACTTGGCGTCTTCAGAAATGATCTTGTCTGAAGTAAAAATTTTAAAAAAGATATATATATTTGCAACAGCAATACCTTTCCTTACAGTAAATTAAGGAGACTACAATAATAAATTCTTTGTTAATGAGTCGAGAAGAGAGAGAGCAATAAAAATTGCGACCAACACCTGTTTACATCCAAGAAACTGTTGCAACAATAATTCATGAGAGTAGAGTAAGTAGTGTTATGTTTCATAAAGTGTCAATCCTGGAATCATGGAATTTCCGAACTCCATAATGCCATAAACGGTGTTAAAAATATGCTTTTATGAAATAAAACTTTTGCAACAAATTTCCCATTGCTTTGTGTTTTTCTCTTTTTCTTGAACAAATCTTCTGTTTTACCGAATACATGTTCAATCTGTGAGGGCCACGAAGGCAGAACTTGAGGACGACTTGTGGTCCGCAGACCATAGTTTGAGAAGTGCTGCGTTAAAAGGGTAATTTCTTAGTAGAAAGCTTAGTTTTAGCTATTACTATAGCACAACAGTTTGAAGGAAAACCCTGGAAGCTAAAGGATATAAGCACTAGTTCTGTCAGCTGATGTGATAGAGCAGGGCAAGTATGAGAGAGTAGGCTAGATACTGAACCCATTGTTGGCCTCTCTCCCTTTCCTATGAACAACTTCATTTTTCAGAATTGGCATTAGTTTACACATGGAGATAATGAATGTACTTCCAATAGGATAAAATATCGTATTGCGACAAAGACACCAGCAAAATCTCGCAGACGAGAGCTGACAGCACTGGCTATTTAGGCCTGGTTCCTGCCAGCACTCATCTCGGTATTGTCTAGCCATGCACAGCAAGAGACAAACCACGGAGCTAGAACACTTCATTGCTGGCTTAATGTAAATGACTCCCTTGAGAGCAAGGCGGTCACTGTTCAGTCAGCACTGGGCAATCTTCACTTCAGTTAGCTCATGATGGCACATTCCCCTGTACAGCTTAGGAAGTTATTGGTCTTGCATGACTAGGGACATAAGTGCAAGAGGGAGTTAATCAAAGTTTGGATTTCTTGTGGGTTTTCACAGAGTTGTCGAGTTCAAGTCCAGCTCTGATTTGTTTCCATTACCTTGCAGAAAATTGTGGTTAAGTTATTTGAATTTTTGACTTTCTGTAATAAAGATAATTTAAACTGTATATGGAGACACTAAATAGGCATGGCGAGAGTTTCACGGTTTCACTCCTCTTCATAGGTTACTACTTTGTCAAATGTAGAGTTATCAAGCATTTGACCCAGAAACTTGGTACAGTTATTAATAGACTGTCTTTATACTTGTATTTGTCAAATGTTTCTCGTGCTGAAAGTGGTCGTACTTGCTTGTAAGGAGGAAGTGTGTTTCATGACAATTCTTATATTCTGGTAATACAATTTGATGATTAAAGATATACCTTGTCGGATACAAATACAAGAGAAGGTTTCTGAAATAAGTGTATCAAGTTTCTTTGTCAAATGCTTGATAAAGGTCTGTTGAACATGCTTTGAGTGGGCTTGTCTTCCTCATTCCTTCAAGTTACTGTGAGCTAATATAAAATGAACTACACTTGTGGGCAAAAATAATAAATGTTAAACACACACATTTAGAGGGAATTTTTATATCAAGGAGGTTTTAATAACTAGTGTATATAAATGTGTATTCTGCAGTTTTGGAGAGGAATATGATGTTTAGACATTATAAATCAACTCCAGGAACAACTTTCAATCCTCTAAGGAACACATTTTTGTCTGCCCATGTATTTTGAGTTGGTTATTGTAGAAAGGGACCTGAGACATTGACAGAGTTACTCTTAGGATAAAAGTTTATCGCATAAGTTGACTGATGTTTCTGGGTATCAGTTGGAAAAAATATTGAACTCTTTAGTCTTCGGTCTCTTCTACAATGCATGGTCTATTGAAAATGTCTCTCACAGTTTGGTAGTAAATTGTTTTCTGAAAGATACTGTAAACAGCTGCCTTCTGTGTATCCCATTTATTTCTAGGGTTTCTAAAGCCACCTTGACCAGTTCTTGGTTTTGAGTGGGAATATAAGGGTGGATGCTACATGGTCTTTCTAGTTCTCATTTTTTAAATGGACATGTTTCCTAATGGGTATGCAAGAGTGGTATGTCCTCTCACTTCAAGCATATACAATCTAACCATCTACCTATTCATTAGCTTTCATGCTATTTTGTCGAAAGAGTACGAAAAGTAATACAAATTTGCAATATAGATGGCCTGTTTCACCTGTTAATTACATTTCATGGTTTCCAATAAGTTTAAACTACTTTTGTTGTAGAAAAATGACCACCAAGTCTTGAAATCTGCGACTATATCATGTTCACTCACAAAGATTAATTAAATGTTGTTGGCTTTATGTCTCACCACCTGCTTTTATGGTTTTTGGAGATGTGGAAGTTCCAGAATTTCGTCCCATATGAGTTATTTTATGTGCTGGTAAATATATTGATATGAGGCTGTTTATATTTGAGCACCTGGACTTATTCAGGCTTGAACTTTGGAGTTGGAAGGCCAGTGCTCTACTCATCATCATGTGGGTATCCTTCCAGTGGGCCAGGTAGGATTTTTGTGGACTATATGCTTCCATCGGTTCCTGTCATTATAGAGTTCCTCTCCTTTCACGTCCTGCAGTGTTGTTCCTTTCTCGATAAGGTCTGCATTTATTTGGTCCAGCCACCTTCTTCTGGGACATCCAGCAGGTCTCCTTTCAGGTACTGCCATTTCCAAGTATTGTCTGGGGGTTCTAGTCCCTTCCATCCTTTGCATATGCCCAAACCATTTCAGCTGTGCAATGTGTAGTCTCTCTACTGTCTGAGCTATTCAGCCTGGTGTTGCTCACTAAGCAGAATAATATTAGAAGACCAGTTGCCTGACAATCTTCAATGTTGTATATAGAGTCCTGTCTTTTAGTATGGTGCTTTAATGTGCTTTCCAGCCAATGTGTGCAACTTTTGAAATGGAAACTCATATGCCTGTGATTTGAATTCTGCATACAACTGGAGGTCCCATACAGAGGGCACTAGGAAAGTTTTGCAATGTGAGTGAACGCTTTAGTTTTCAAAATAATTTCCACCACACTCAATACACTTCTCCATATGTCGAAACCAGTCACTGAACTAACTCTGTTACATTTTCACACTCTTGATCCCATGCTGCCAGAAGCTCCTCGTCGGATGCAAAACACTGCCCTTTCAGCTTCATCTTCACTTCTGGGAAGAGTGCGAAGTCACATGGGGCAAGATCAGGACTGTATGGAGGGTGATCAAGCACAGTCAATCCTGATCTGGCAAGAAAATACATTGTTACATTAGCACAATGTGCTGGATCATTGTCACGATGCAAGAGCCAAATGTTGAGCCGTGAACTTGGACGGAGCTGCTTGAGAGCCTGGATGATCTGAGGCAGACAAGTCTCACTGTACCACTTTGCAGTAACTGTCCTTTGTGTTTCTAGCACAATCCTTGCCAGGATGCCCCGTTTCGTGAAGAATACTGCTATCATCGTTTTCTTCACTGACGACTTTCCCACGGTCGCATGATTACCCTCATCTTCAAACAGCCACACCTTGTTCTGGGATTTTGTTGGGACATCGTAATAATAAAGCCAGGTTTTATCACCTGTAACTATGCTATTGACGTTACACGAAGTCCCATTTTCAAACTGGTTTAGCATTTCTCGGCACCATTTCACTCGATGTGCCCTTTGTTCCTCTGAAAGTGAATGGGGCACCCAAAGGGAACAAACCTTTCTAACATGGAGATGGTCGTGTAGAATTGAATGAATAGCTGGTGCAGGGATGGGGAGGGTCTCTTCTACTTGCCGACAACCGCCTCTCTTGCTGCAACATTTTCCTCACAGCTTCAATGTTTTCCTCAGTCACTGATTCAGACGGTCGCCCAGAATGAGGATCGTCTCCAACCCCAAAATTTCCCTCTGGAACTCTTTGTACCAGCAGAAAATTGTCCGATGTGGACAGTCTTTCCCCAGCACAGAGTCATTTCCTCCAGGCACTAGTCAACAGCTAATCCACGAGCAAAATTGCAGCAGATAATTGCGCGATATTCACCTTTAGACCACACTGACATCTTAACTTGCTTTCAGTCCCACTGCTTGGTAACAACTGGTGTGAAGGTCGTGCCTTGCTGTCTTCTAGACCGGTTTTCACCCCTAGTATTGCATATTGCAAAACTTTCCTAGTGCCCTTTTGTAGCTGTGATCACAGTATCGTCACGTAAAACTGCAAGCTTGGTTTTGCTTTGTGCTGAATTTTCTATTGTTACAGAGGTATGAGTGTCCTCTTATTGGAAAAGAAACTGCTTCAGAGTTTTAGACCAGTACTGGTATCAGTTGTGAGGCAGAATTTAGAAATTGTGATTTTTGTTTTATCTTGGACAGTTAAGTTCTAACAAATGGGAGATGCATTGATTGATATTGTTCATAGCATCGAGACAACATCATTAGCCCCTTTTCATGTTTCTTTTTGGCATAAATAATAATTTGCCAATCCAGTTTTGATTTTGTGAACACACATGTTACAATTCGTATGGCATAGATTGAATAGTTCCTGTACTCAAATTTTTAGAAGCTTTATGTTCTGTACGTAATCAAACTAGCCCTAAAACCTTATGAGACTATTTTATATCGTCGCTTCACCGGTAAAACTTTGTATCCCACAATACTCTTCCTATCCATTATTCTCCTTAAGACTGGTCACGCCTCCCAGCCACATATGGATACGCAGTCCATCAGAACAATGTCTGTTGTGTTTGTTTTCCTATGTCGACTATTAAACGAAAATGAACCTTGCATGCATTGTACACTAGGAGTGCGTAAATACGTAATGCAAACATACATTCCTACAGTACGGTACTGTAAGGTTCATTTTCCTTTACACATGGGCATAGGAAAATGAACACAACAAAATTTGTTCTGATGGACTGCATATCTATACGTGGCTGGGAGGCGTGACCAGTCTTAAGGAGAATAGCCTAATTGATAGGAAGAGCTTTGTGGAATACAACCTTTTACCGCTCGAGCGACGATATCTGTTTGAAATTTATCACTGTCTTCTAAAACACTTTGGAGCTCTGTAAAACTTCGCTGCATTTGTGGTCATTTGAGGGTGCATTCAGTGGCCTACGAAAAGATTAAAGTTTACATTAAAGTATCTTTTAAACTGTATGTTTTTGCAGCAGAAAGTTAGCAAACCTGTGTGTATTTGACATATGCTTCTTTAACCCTGGAAAGATTTGATGTTGTGATACATCTGAACAAAGTTAATTTTACTGAAAGTGTGTAGTGGTTTGGTATGCTTGTCATTTAGGGATCAGTCTGCTAAATGTGAGTACCTGTACCTTAGATAGATAGATAAAGAATGGGTGAACCCTGCCTTTGCAGGGCTCTACACGTAGGTCTGTGAAGACCCTTTGTGTCCCTTAAACGGGTTTGCCTAGTCCAGACCTAGTGCTCCTATAAAGGATAGCAGTGTCCAGATGTTGGCATGTGAGCCAAGGTATCGATGTCTAGTGCTTGCAAGAGCCTCGCACTGACACAACACATGCGCGGAGGTCTCCTCCTCCCTACCGCATCTTCTACCCGTACCTTACTGGTCCAGTTTTATCAGTTACATTTAAAGTCTAAAGAATGTCTATATAAACTTCATTCTTCCTGACAGACAAGAATTTTAGGCTATACTTGCCATAAGGGGCTCCCAACTCAGGAAAGTGGGTTGGCGACCACGGTGCCCCTAGCAGAGTCTAGCATTGCTTCCACTTGTGTGTGCTGGTTTCCTTGCTCATTTTCTTTCATATCTCATTTATCTTTTACTGATACTTTCATTCTTCAAAGGATTAGATCTCTGCCTTCATTTCCAGTTAGAATTGAGAGGATGGTTGCCTGGTTGTATTTCCCTTCACATTTTACTTTTTTTTAACTAGCTGATGTACCTGTGCTTCGCTACGGAATTCTACATTGTATACAGAATTGTAGGTTAGGTAGAGTACATGTTGTTAGCAAGACTTTATTAAAATGCATAGTTCTTACTGTTACCCTAGAAACGCGACGGAGAAATCACCAAACGTCTTTTCTCAAATGAAGACTGTGTTAGGGAATTTTCATTGTAATGGTTGCTTGCCTACCATCATTAACAATCAGGTTCTGAAGTTTTCATTATAATGGCAAACGCTCACTCTCCGTATGCCTTTTTACATCCTCAGAAAGACTGTCTTAGTGGTTTTCCCAACTGAAATGAACATAGGTCATTACAATGATGTCAGTAGGAATGGCACGAGTGAAAGCAATGATATCACATGAAATACGCAATCAAATAAAAAAACCACACATTTGCACGCTTTTAACGAACGGTACTACGCTGCCGATCTAACAGTCCAAAGTTCCAGAGCTGGAATGACCCGGCCGCAGACAGCCATGATCTGTGAACCCACTTAGTTTTTTTTGGGGGGGGGGGTGTCAAATAGTGAAGAGTCCCAGGGCAAAAACTATGCCCTTTTACTAATCTGTTTCCTAGGAGTACCCGATGAGTCGGAAAATCTTGATTCACTATAATGGCGTTAAAAATTAAATAACTGGAAAGGAGGATCAACCTATTCAATACTCAAAAGAAAGAAACGTAGCAATCACATTTCTATTTAAATGGGACCGGTTTCGACCTTAGTCTAGGTCATCATCAGCCATAAAAAACATGTAAAATGTTTATGAATGTTGGAGGTCAGTTTCACACTCTGTTAGGCACAAAGACACGACACCACATTCTGTCCTGCACAAAGTCACAACACTACCAATCAACATGCGAAGATCAAAAAGGCTTGAATTCGCAGACGAACAGATCTGTAGTAGAAAGCCGCCAGCTCCCGGTGACCAGCGCGGCACACTCAAGGTCACGCGCTGCGGCCAAACACCAAAGTAGAGTGGAGAACGTTTCGAAGGTTCAGAACCTGTCACGGCTGCGGGATAAAGTGGTTTTTGGACGGTGTTTGAATTTGTTGACACAATAAAACCAACTGCTTTTTTCACCTTCACTTTTACTCAGGATGCTTATAAAATAACTAATATCTTTAAAAAACATAATATGAAAATTTCTTTTAGAACTAACAATAGAAGTCTTGATATCTTACACAACTCTAAATCTCTAAATAAGTCTAATGCTTTTTCTAAATCTGGTGTATACAGATTTAAATGCAACAACTGCAGTTCCTCCTACGTCGGACAAACTGGCCGCAACTTCAATATCAGGTACTCTGAACATGTCAACGCCATTAAATACAACAGATTCTCTGCCATAGGACAGCACATACAAGACTCCAAACATAGTTTCACCAGTATTGACAATAACATAAACATACTTAAAATCATTAACAAAGGCCCCCTCTTAAACATTACTGAAAAGTGCTTTATCCACCTTGACCAGTACTTCAACCCTAATTTCAATTTAAACGACATGTCTGAAAAACCCAATATCCTTTTTGACTTCCTAATTCTTCTTCTCAAAAATTCTAAATTCCAAAACCCCAATTCTATTTTCCATGTCTTACATAGTTCCCATCCACATTTTCTACCTCCAATAACCCATCCTCCTAACCCACCTTAAACTACCCCTCCTTCATTTCCGTATCTTATCTTTCCTCATTACCATCTAACTTCAATTTCTCTTATTCTTTCTCTTATTTCACTATCACTCTTCCTCGTTTAATTTATTCTCCTCTTTCAAAAATTTTTGTCTTGCGCCAACTTCGACTACTTCAATCATAACCTAAAAATTTTTTCTTTTTAAAAATAGCGCACTGTGCATATAAGTTTTCATTTGTTTTCCGATATTGCGCTTTTTACTACATTTTTTTCTTCTCTCTACAATTGTTTTTTCAAGTCAACTGTTTACCAAGAACTTAACTGGAGTACGGGTGCTCATTCGGTTGTACTAATTGGCGTCGTATATTTTTATATACGTACTTGGCTTTCCGCAGCCGTGACAGGTTCTGAACCTTCGAAACGTTCTCCACTCTACTTTGGTGTTTGGCCGCAGCGCGTGACCTTGAGTGTGCCGCGCTGGTCACCGGGAGCTGGCGGCTTTCTACTTCAGATCTGTTCGTCTGCGAATTCAAGCCTTTTTGATCTTCGCATGTTGATTGGTAGTGTTGTGACTTTGTGCAGGACAGAATGTGGTGTCGTGTCTTTGTGCCTAACAGAGTGTGAAACTGACCTCCAACATTCATAAACATTTTACATGTTTTTTATGGCTGATGATGACCTAGACTAAGGTCGAAACCGGTCCCATTTAAATAGAAATGTGATTGCTACGTTTCTTTCTTTTGAGTATTGAATAGGTTGATCCTCCTTTCCAGTTATTTAATTTTTAACATCAATAATTTCAATATGGAACAATGAAATTTTTATCTTTAAATCACTATAACGGCGGCGGAAAAATCTGATTTGGAGGCAAATTTTTCCTTCAAGCCAGAGGAGAAACCCCCTCTTCACTGCTAATTTTGAATAAAATTAATGTAGAATTTAATCAAAGTGAAGAGGAAG
Source organism: Anabrus simplex (assembly GCF_040414725.1). Classification (NCBI taxonomy): domain Eukaryota; kingdom Metazoa; phylum Arthropoda; class Insecta; order Orthoptera; family Tettigoniidae; genus Anabrus; species Anabrus simplex. The sequence goes on along the minus strand of NC_090265.1, from coordinate 470,063,762 downwards.
AAGCTCTTTTCAAGAAACGCTCTTTTCAGGTTTGAGTTATGTAGTGAATTGTATTGCTATAATTTGGAATATGCCTAAGTTGCAATTCTAGAACGGGTCATACTACTACTATTACTACTGCTGCTGCTAAGTGAACATCTGCATTAAGAGTGCACACTGCTCATTCAAAACAGCGCGTCAGAGTAGAGATCGAATAGCTGGAATATTATGATGAACCAGTGAGTTATATACCAGCAGAACGGTATCAGAAAATGTATGAACCAGAGGAATGACATGCTAAAGAAAAAAGTTTTCTAACTCCCCTGCTATTTCCCACCAATATTCAGTCAGGCTGTTATACTTGGTCCGCAGCAGTAATCCCATCTATCAGAGTAGAGCGGCAGCATAAGAGACAGAGAACATCACCACAAACAATGGTCAGTGTAATCTTATTGTTGATCAATGTTATGCGCTTTCAGTATTGTAGGCCTTCACATTTAGTTTCCTTCCGACTCTGAAATACCACTCTTATCATAGTCGGTACGGTAAAATTGAATAAAACATAAATGGTTGGAAATTGTATTCTCTACAACTTTTGTTATGTAGTACAAACGATAGGACCAATAACATAGGTATTTAAAAATTAAATTTTAGGCGCCTTCCCTAAACTACAATATCATATAGGGCAAATAAAATTGTTTACAACTTAGTCTGTAGTTTCTTATTCCCCCACTCTCTACACAGACTTCCATTAAATTCTGTTAACACATTTTCTCATGGCTCGGCGTTTATATGGACTTGGCAACAAAAATACAAATTCATGAATATCTGCATTATCAAAGCCGGTACGGTAACGGATGACATAAATGAACGGAAATTTAATTCTATATAACTTTAGTTCTGTAGTATTTATCGATAGGACCACTAATAATATAACCTAAATATTTGAGAATTAAATTTTAGGCCTTCCCCTAAACTACCATTCCACTCAGCGTGAGGGAAATAATTTATAGCCTAGATTGTAGCGGCTCATCCCGTCTTCACATACCGATTTTCATTAAATTCTCTTTTCTCGTGATGCGTGTACATACATACAGACAGAAATTACGGAAAAGTAAAAAGTGCATTTCCTTGTTACTATGGACATGACCGATACAGAATACCATTCTTTCCAAATTCTGAGCAATGTACAGACAAAACTCTTATTTTATATATAGATTTGCATTACATCACATCAACACAGATAGATCTTATGGTGACGATGGGATAGGGGTGGGAAGGAAGCAACCATGGCCTTAATTAAGAGATAGCCTCCACATTTGCCTGGTGTGAAAATGGGAAACCACGGAAAACAATCTTCAGGGCTTGCAGACCGTGGGGTTCGAACCCACTACCTTTCGAATGAAAGCTGACAGCTCCATTATGCAAACTGCGCAGCGACCTGCTTGGTTTTTCCTTCATAACAATCACCACTTTCACTATCTGAATCTTTGTTGCTCAGCAGCGTTCTTTCTATGGCGTTTCACCTCTCATTTCTATGATTCTGTGTTAGTGTCGATCTTGTACAACCTGTGTGTTTACTGTGTATACACTGACTTAGCAAATGTCATGGGATAGTCACCTAATAGCGTGTGGGGCCTCCTCTGTCCCTGCGAACTGCAGTGAGACCCCGTGGAAGTGAGTCGACAAGTCCCTGATAGTCCTCTGGACGCAGCTGACACCGAATCGTTTGGAGAGTGGCCGCCAATACTGGTCTGTTCGTGGGTACAGGATCCATTGCACGGAGGACATCCCAGATATGCTCGATAGGGTTCATATCGGGGCTCCTTGGTGGCCATGGCAGTCGTTGGACCTCCGCTGCAGGTTCCTGGAACCATTCCCAGGCGACGTGGGAGTGATGTGGTGGCGCGTTATCATCTTGAAACAATATTCATAATTTTCAGTCGAGTTAAAACTATTTATTTCACAAACTTGCATGATTATGTAGTGTCTGCTTGTTGCTCTTGTCTGCCATGACATATATTTGTGGCCTATAACAGGATTTTTCCACAGTATTTTGTTGTACATTAAAACCTTGTTATGACATTTTCTACAGGGAACAAGGAAAAATAATGTGTTAAGCGAGAAAACATACTATTGAATACACAAATAAAAACTATCCAACAAGGATATGGAAACACTAGATACGAGTATTTTAGGTCATGTATCTGCAAGTACAGTGAAAACTATATCTACCATTCCTACAGTAGTGTTGGCTACTGAGTGTATGATTCGATGCAGTGTATCAATTCAGCAGACGATGCTAAGTGGCACACTTACGGACCAGTGGGACACAATACATACACAGTTCATTATCGGAACACTGGGCATTCGCCGGGAGCTGAACTTCCGCTGCAGATGAGACATACAGAATCATGTCTCGCTAGAAGAATCATATGCTATAACAGACTCGTGCCCCCATCGTTATTCTACGGGTACCGGGCGAGTTGGTCGTGCGGTTAGGGTGCGCAGCTGTGAGCTTGCATTCGGGAGATAGTGCGTTCGAACCCCACTGTCAGCAGCCCTAAAGATGGTTTTCCGTGGTTTCCCATTTTCTCACCAGGCCACGTCTATTTCCTTCCCATTCCTAGGCCTTTCATATCACGTCGTCACCATAAGACCTATCTGTGTTAATGTGACCTGTAAAATTGTTATTCTACAAATGAGAGGAGAGTATTAAGAGGTGTGAGAAACATGAGAGAACAAATATGAAAACTTTTTCCACTGAGGCTTATAAAATATCAATATTGCATTGAAAGGTGTGAAAAACACTCAATGATAAATGCGCTGGGACCCATAAAAATATTGTCTTATTGCAGATCACACTCTTTCTAGAAACAAATGTTAGTAGAAGCTTTATATTTCAGACCAGTGGGTTATTAAACATTATTTTCTGGTCACACTCATTAAGACAATGAATTGGAGGTTACACTTGGTCATGTGCGAGTGTATAACTTCGGCCGCTATTTAGAATCTGACAGAACTTCGACCAACTCAAGTGATCGAGTCGAACCTTGAAGGTGCAAGTTTCAGCATTCACACCACCAATGTGTGCTAAAAAATGTGGATGCCAGTCCACTTTCTGCAGGATTTTAATTTTTTCTTCATTAGTAAGGAATTTCAATACTTTTTCAGTATCTATAACTTGGCTATCACTAGACAAATATCACACTAGTCAGCTTTACACGATTATGTTCTTAATCCATAGGTAGGCTATCACACAACAAATATGCAGTACTCTTCACTTTACAACTCAACACAGAATAAATTTCTAACTTCTGGAATGTGAAATACAAGCATAAACGTACTCTAGGTTATTCAGCAATCTCGCTGCTAACCGGGAAGCAGAAATTAACATCCCTAAGTCCAACGGCTTGCTCGCCGAAGATGCAGCTTACCCTACGAATTTCAGAAATTCAAGGCCTTTTCCTGTTAATACGCAAGTTTCCCAGACCTGCCTTCTGTGGCGAGGGCTCTTACCTGATTCGGAAATCACGTTCCTTTTATAAGGGATAACAAAAATTTTCATTGCTAGGAAAATTGTGATTGTCCTGAATGGTAATAGCAAAAATTTGTGACTCTATGTGAGGTATTTCTATATTGATTTAATACGATGAGAATCAGGACTTCGAATTTACAATTTGCTAAGCGAGAAAACTTGTTAATGACGAACACCATAACAATGTTTCACTGTACTGTCAAGTTACCTTTTCTTCTGCTCTTTTGGTAACTGCTCTGTATCTCTTGTACTTGAAGTACCTCTTCAGGATGTGAAGAATATCTGCTGAGATAACGGTACTAACTTAATTTTTTTAAACTGAACTACTGTCTTTTTTACACGTAGCATTAGAGATATGGACATCACAAGTTGAGAGTTGTAATCATTTCTTCCAAAATCCTACAATACTCATTGAGGAAAAATGCATGTCTTCAGATGTGCTTTGTTCGTCAGCCAGAGGAGCGGTTTGAATGAATCACTAGCCAGTCAGTGAAGTGATGCTCTACAACCAGAGTTCTTTCACCTTATTCCGACAGCTAGATTAATTCTACTTTCGTCATAAATACACTGTGATGACATTGCTATAGGTCACAGGAAAAGAAAACATGTGGTGGCTCTTAATGGGCAGTCTGTTCTGCCTTCAGTGTTTGAAAGGCAGATGAGATGGACATTAGTTCTGTTCTGCTCATTGTGCCTATCTGTTGGTTCTTCCCTCCGTGCTTACAGTATATTGGAAATTGGTTCATAAAGTTGTGAACTGTGTGTTGTGTTATATGCTGTCTTAAGTCATACCTTGTTACCTTTTATATCCCGGTGGTAATTGTTAGAGATCACCATGGATAGCTTTAGCATCAGCTATGCTTTTACTCTGTGTTGCTGTTCATCTTCAGACAGATCCAAGGTTGTGTAGTTGCTTTCACAGAAACATTTTTTGAAAACATTTCTACCTGCAAAATATTTTTCTTTAAATTTATTAGTCCTGGACCTGCAGCAATGTCAACTTACGAGTAGTTTAAAGTCTGTCAGATTCAAATATACAGTACATTTGTCTTTATCTACTTTTGCCATTGCAGATGAATATTTATATCCAGAAGTTGGTTTTCTTGTAAGTTTGTCTTCTGTTGTAGTGCTCATTGAACTCGTGCCAGTGTTGGGAGCTGTGAACAGCGGTGAAAGTTTGGGGAGAATTCAGTTGCTGGAGATGTACTCGCCCTTAATGTGGTCCGTGCATTTCACTGAGCTCCTCTTACTGCTTGTTATTTTGTCCATGAAAAGCGTGGGCAGAAATTCTGTAACCAACATCTCCTTATCAACAAAAATTTTATAGGTGTGATAACTTTGTGTGCCATATGAAAACTTTTATACATGCTGATCATTTCTCACAATAAATTGTTCTTGCAGAGGTTTTGACTGTTTCTTAACCCAATGGCATCTCCAAAAACTTTAAAAGTAGTAAGTGGGACATAAAATCATAATTATTTTATTCTCAACCCATTCCACAAAATTAGTGATTATTAGGCGTACAATTTTATAGTTACCTTAAAATAATATAAAATGTTCTGTAAATTAAAAAAATATTTGCCAGTTTTTGATTGTTTTATGAGATGATAGTTATTCTTTGGAGCAATTAAATGGGTGTTCTTTGTCTTTTTTTTCTTTCCTGAAAATAGAAATTTACTTGAATGTTTTCATTCACTTTAGCTCTTGAGTAATTAAACATTGAAACTAATGTATTCCAAATTAGAACATATAATTAATTTCACTTGTACAGGACTGACATTTTCTTGTAATGGCCCTGTAATAATCTAGGAAAATATATTGTTTTTTTAATTCTGTCATTCTTCTGGTCACTCGCAAATTCTAAGGATTTCTCAGGGCATCATGATATTGATTCATTGAACATATTCCTAGGCATAAAAATTGTACAATACTGTGTCTTATAGCGAACCTGTTGAGGGTCAGTTTCCTAAATTAAGGATTTTATATATATATATATGTTTTCAAATAAAAGATGTACAAGGCGTGGTTAAAAAATAACCGGACTGATTTTTTTCCAACTCCCCGTGGTCTGTGTAACAACAATTCTGACAGGCGAGTGTAACCTTTTTCCCCGTACAATTATCCTCTTACTCATTCTGGCGTGGAACCGATGGTCTCGTTGTAGCAGCTATTATAAGAACCTCATGTGCCTGCGTCCTGTGTGAAAGATTTTGAGTGTGAAATTTGAGCATCGTGTGAATGTGAAATTCATTGTAAAACTTGGGACATCTGCTACAGAAACTTTCAATTTGTTAAACAAAATTTATAGTGATCAGTGTTTAATTTTATCCTTACTCAAGTTTTTGACTGGTTCAAAAAATTCAAAGGAAGAAGAGAAGTGATTGAAGATGGTCCATGACCCGGCCGCCCTCGAACATCAAGAACGGATGAAAACATTGTAAAAAAATCATAAAACTTAAGTGCAATTGCTAGGAACGATTGTCACTTGAACATTCAAGACATCTTGACAAGGAAGCAGGTAAATTTCCATGACCACCTTGGTATGAAAAAAGTATGTTTGAAGGTTGTTGCAGAACTTCTCACTCTTCAACAAGATATGAGAATGAAAATTTGTGCTGATAAGCCTTTAAAACATTGAAAATGATCCCGGTTTCCATGTCAAGAAACTCGGACTTTCCAGTACATCCCCCAAACAAAGCACTAATCCATGCATTGAAAGAGTCTGTCTTCCCTATGACAGAAGCATGCATGAGAAAATCCAGATCCTAGGCATTGATGATCCTTTTTTGACATCTGGGGAATCATTCACGTTGATTGTGTACCACAAGGTCAGACAGTTAACCAGGCCTACTACAAGGGTGCTGCCCCCTCACTGTCTGTGACTTTTTTTCGTTCTCCAGAATCAAGTCTGCATTAAAAGGAACCTGGTTCAAGTCTAGAAACAGTGAAAGCAAAAGCAATGAAGCTGATGAACAGTCTGTCAGAAGAAGACCTGCAGCATTGCTTCCAACAATGGAAAATTTGCATGGAGTGGTATTGGAACCAGGAAGGAGACAGTATTGCAGGGGATAATATTTTCAATGTGTAATTTTTTCAATAAAGATTTTCCAGCCCCAATCCAGTTATTTTTTTAGCCACATCTCGTATTTCATTTGTCTCTCTGAATCACAGGGAATGCCATTGAGATTTAAAAAAATATATAAATTCGTATTATACTACTCCAAAGTACCTAGGAGTAACGTTGGATAGGTCTCTTGAGTAAAAAATCATTTGCAGAAAAATGAAAACCCATGGTAATGTCCAGCATTCAGCAGGAATCTCTTGGGGGAGCGAACAGGAATACTTTATGGGCAACAGCTCTAGCTTTGGTCTGTTCTTCTCACGGCTAGTGGATGTCCAACTCTGCCAAACCATGAGTGTCATAACTGGTACACTTAATCTAAGGCTGCTGTTGCTTAGTATTATTACCTCTACACATCAGAAGACAGAAGATCCTGTTTCATCTTTGGTCTAGGATGCTGAAGAATAAGGCACTACCAATTCGTGAGGATGTCAAACAGCAAGGCACACGTAAGTCTCGACAACCTGCTTGGAAGACTGCCGTGAAGATAACATCCACTTGCTTCAACCCCACCATCAACTGATTAAAAGATTGGCCTCTCTCTCCACCACGAGGAAAAGTGGTTATTAAAAACCCATCCACAAACTTACTGATTTCAACCTTCCACGCCAATCCTGGATCAGATTAAACCACATCAGATGTGGAGTGCGTGGATTATAATCTACTCTACGCAACTGAGGATGATCACATTCTCCTTGTTGTGACTGTGGTGGGGTTCAGCAGACAGGGAGGCATATAATACAAGAATGCCCACTCCGAGAGCTTTCTCAGGCAACATAGTAGACCTCAGTTCAACAACATCCGAAGCAGTAGATTGGATATTCAGGTGTAGCTCAGCTTGCAGTGCACATACTCACTGTGCTAATAAATTTCTACATGCGCTGTTTAAGTTGATTAATTTGTGTTTCTCTTTCAATGTTGTTATGCTTCACATTAGTGTGTAATTAGTAAGAGGTCATTTATGCATCATATGCCAAATAATGATAATAATAATTATTATTACTATTTTGAATTCCCCATAAAACTGGATATCATAGGGTTGTGATAATACCAATATTGACATAAAACTGGAAGCATACTTTTTGAAGGTTCTGGCTTCTATTGATACAGTCAAAATATGCCCAATGTAATGTGATCTCTTTGGACTAAGAGAGTGGGTGCGTGATTTACGTCATGTAACTGTCGGCTTGCATTCAGGAGGTAGTGGGTTCAAACCCCTCTGTCGGCAGCCTTGAAGATTTTCTGTGGTTTCCAGTTGACACACCAGGCAAATGCTGGGGCTGTTCCTTAAATAAGGCCCCGGTCGCTTCCTTCCTGCTCATAGCTCATTCCTTTCCCATCATCGCCATAAGACCTGTCTGTGTCCGTGTGACACAAAAAAAAGTCATAGTGGTAAGTTGTTAAATGTAAAATCAACTTACGACGGAACTAAATTTTTAAACCCTTTTTTCTTTTTATAAACAATTGTTACCACACATTCTCCACTTAAATAATGATCTTTTTGTTCCACTTCATCATCCACAAACGTTATTTTTTTGACAGATCTAACAAGTGAAGTAGGCTCATCATTATTAGTTATGGTGACTGATTTAATAGGTAGTACCATCCCTTCAAAGCTAATGAGAGGGAAAGTGGAAGAAGTCTGACCCTTAGAAGAATGAAGGATCGATATGAGAACAGGAAGAGCCACAAAGGGCATGAAAAGAGACTCCTTACGCTTCGCAATCCTAATATGATAAGGTCGGAAAGAAACCAGAGTTGACCAAGGGAGATCAGGTAGGAAAGATGAAAGTGAGGAGGCTGGCACGAGTACGTGGAAGCAATGCTAGACTCAGTTAAGAGTCCCATCAGGCTGAGCCCAAATTGGCGGGTTCGATCCCAGATCAGTCCAGTGGTATTTGATGGTGCTCAAATACATCAGTCTCATGTTAGATGTAGTTGCACATTACAGAAATTCTGCTGGACAAAATTCCGGCACCTCTGTGTCTCCAAAAACGGTAAAGAAGTTAGTGGGTTGTAAAATCAATATTTTAAATTTAGTTAAGGGTTTCATGGTTACCAATTCATGCTTCTAAGGTGAGAGTCCCTGTGGGATCCTCTTTCAGTCACCTGCTATGACAGGCAGAGGATATCATGGATGTATTCTACCACCCCATCCATAGCGGGAGCGTTAATAGTTTGGCAATCAGTTTTGTACATGATGTGGGTCTTTACTTGGAGCAACTCATTCTTCATCTGAAAACCATGAACCCTATCAGTATCATTGATTTGTTAAAAATGCCATTGCTTCTCTAATTACACAGTTCAGTGCTGTTCCAGTCATACCATCTATGAGTCCTTTATGACTGAATAGTGCACTGCTTAAGTTTTGGTGTCCTGTTCAAGGTCATAGAATTGAATTTGAGTGCAGTTGATTGGCATTTAAAACATTTTTGTTTTTTAAGAAAAGTTCCTAGTTTAGTCTCTCTCAAAACTGTAGTTAGAAATTCCAAAAAGTGTGTCTTCTTGATTGACCCATTGTTAATTTACTGGTTAACCCATAATTAGTTGTGCATGGTCTTTTGGACTCTGTGTGTTATATTTTGCTTCTCGTGAGATTTCTAGGCAACAGAGATAACTGCCATGTTGTGTTCCTTACACCGCACGTGTTCATAATTCGGGATGGTTACTTTCAGTTGGATGTTTTTTGTAATAGCAAAGGCACATGTATATTTTAGTACTGCAACAACACGGCCGCAGCTTCTATGTGCGACTAGTTGCGGCTGCCAAATTTTCTGCTGTCGCCATTGCCCTCGAAGTGTGAATCTGTTTTTTAACGTTTTTATGTTTCTTCTCTAACATCTTGACATAAATATTAGATACCACAGTCTGTACGTTTCCTAATGCCTAATGCTCATATTCTAGAGCTATAATTAGAAACATCCTTCGGCAACTGAAAGTGCAAGTCCGGTGGCTTGATGGCATCCCTGACAGGCAAAATTCATCAAAGCCATGGGTACACCTGGAAGATACAATCTACCAACCTGGCGGCAGAATAAGAAGACGTGTGCGAATTGTCAAAAGTACATTTGCAACGAGCCTACAGCGTACTGTAAAGGGTGCACTTCTCACTGATGAGTATGACAGCCAGAGAAGAATTAGCAGAACTCTCTGAACAGAGGATTGTGACCATTTTATCATAATTAACAAGGATCAGATTGTAATCATGTAAGCTGAGAGGTTGTTGAACCAGCACTCAGATCCAGGTAAAATCCGCTGATAGGGAATCAAACCTGGGGCCTCTGGGTGAGAGGCTGACATGCTACCAATAGACCGTGGGCTGGTTGAAGGAGTATGATACTTGTGTGAACATGGGATCCAACCATGGGAACTAGATATGTGGACTTCTTTCTTTCTTTCTTTCTTTCTTTCTTTCTTTCTTTATTCGTGTCAGATGTGTCAACCTTACTTACAGGTATTAAAAAAACAACATGATATGTACAATCCTACTATACAAATATACAAGACTAATATACAGTCACAGATGAAGCAACAGTTCAAGAGCTAGATAATTCTTGTCCAGTATTGGGCGACGCCAATAGCGTTGGGGGAGGCTGCAATGAAGTCTTTCATAGTGCACATTGAAGGACATAGAACACACTGACATAGATGTTGGATTGTCTGCTGCTCTCCGCAATCACAAAGTAATGAATCACTTGAAAAACCCCACTTCTGCAAATTTACTTTTGTCCTGCCGACTTCTGTGCAGATTCTGTTAAGGGCTTTCCACACTGTCCACTTCTCTTTGTATCCACATGGAAGACTTTCCTTCGGCTCTATCCAGTTGGAAAGGGGGTTGATTCTTTCTTTACACATTTTGACCCTAGCATTCTCTGCTTTCCCCTCAAGGTTAACTGATGTGCGGAGAAAACTTTTTCTAGATTTTAGCTTCTGTGTGGCTGGGTGGTATCCATAGAGAGGGTATGCTTCTGAAGAAGATGATTGGAACCTTTCTTTGTTAGCTGCTACCTCTCTACAAATCTCACTGGGAGCAATACCAGCTAAAAGTTGGACTTTCTCAACGGGTGTAGGTTTCAAACATCCAGTAATGATCCTGCAACTTTCGTTTAGATCGATGTTGACATGCTTCGTGTGAGCTGACCTGTACCAAACCGGGGAGGCATATTCTCCTGCAGAGTAGCAGAGAGCTAGAGCTGATGTTCTAATTGTTTGTGGTTGTGCTTCCCAACTTGTTCCTGATAATTTTCGTAGAATGTTGTTTGTAGCAGCTATTTTTGTTTTAAGTTTTGGCAATGTTTCTTATATGTTAATGTGCGATCCAGCATTACTCCCAGGTACTTTGGTGTAAAACAGTGTTCCAGTCAGTTCCCTTTCCATAGTACTTTGAGTTTCTGGAAGGCCTGTGCATGCCGCAGATGGAACGCACAGATTTGAGTCTTAGCTGGATTTGGTTTGAGTTGGTTTTTCTCGTAATAGGTACCTAGCTCTTCTAATGCAGCAGTTAGAGAGATCTCTGCTTCATGAAAGGTATCAGTTCGAGTAGTAAGTGCAAGGTCATCGGCATAGATAAAGCTTTTAGTATTTTCTGGTAATGGCTGGTCATTAGTGTAGATGTTGAAAAGAATAGGAGGCAGTACACTGCCTTGAGGTAGTCCATTCCTTTGATTTCTCCATCTGCTTCGGCGTCCTTGTAATTCAACAAAAAAGCGACAATTTTCCAGGAGAATAGCTATCATCTTGGTTACCTTGATGTCTGTATCCTTCTGTAAAGTTTGTGTAATAGTATCCTGTGATTTACTGTATCGTAGGCGGCTGAGAGATACACAAAAGCCACACCAGTGATCTTCCTCATTTCAAACCCATCCTCAGTGCGCTGGATTAGATGTTAAATCTGTGCTGTGCAACTCTTTCCTGAGTGGAAGCCATATTGCTGAGGGATTAGGACTTTGTCTACTACTCCCATTAAGCGATTGAGCAACATTCTTTCCATTATTTTGTACAAGTGGCAGAGTAAGGAGATTGGTCTGAAATTTTTGGGGTCTGAAGGTTCCTTTCAAGGTTTCAGAAATTTGATCACCCTGGATTTTCTCCATATTTTTGGAATTTTTAGGGAAGTAAACCAGTTGTTGAAGAAGTTTAAAAGCCATGCCTGTGTGGTTGAACTGAAGTGTTTTATCTGTTCTATTGCGATATCATCTAATCCTACCGCTTTTTCATTTTTGCTACATTGAATCGCTTTCTGTAGTTCTGTTATTTCAAATGACCGGTATAGGTTACTGGACTTCATTACCTCGTTTTGTAGGATATTATGTTCCATTTTCCTTGTTGGGTGATTTGTTTTCCCATTAATGATAAGTTGATTTGGTTTGCCGTAACATTTGCATGGACTGGTCCCTTGGTTGTATCGTTGCTAAGTCGTTTGAGAAGCTTCCAAGCCTTTCGGCTATTCCTTGACGTCTCTTTCCTCCATAAGTTTGATCCAAGTATCTTTCTTTGCCTCTTTTGCAGTTGAGGAAAGCAGTTTCCTTCCAGCTGAGATAGTGTCTTCACTTAGTGGATCTTCCTGCAACTGTGAAATATATGTGTTCATTTGGACAGCTGTGTCTGAAGTTAGACCTTGTATATAGTTAACTCTGCATCCTCGTGGTATGGAAACGCGGGAAGTACTTCACAGCTTCAACAAACTGATCATAAAACTCTGGTGTTGGGTGGATATCTGATATTATTTTATCAAGAGTTGAGCTGAACTTCTGCCAGTCTGCTTTTTTGAAATTATTTCTTCTTCGAAACGGAACCTTTATTGGTTGAATTGCTGAGAAAAGTTGACACATCCGATACTGGGTATTTGGAATGGGATTGCACATTGATTTCACACATTGCTGTGCCACGTGTTTTCTCACAAATATCAGGTCTGGGTTGAAGCCTCGTCTCCATTTACTGCTGTTGAAGGGTGGAGGTAGTTTGGGGTCGTGAATAAGTTGTAATTGGAAATCATCAGCCCATTCTAACACAGCTTCTCCGTTACTATCATCATCTATATATCCCCATGCACTGTTATGGCTGTTGAAGTCTCCAACCACAAAGTTTGTCTTTTGCTTATGGTAGGCTTGTAGTAGTTATCTGGAATTTTGAAGGAGAAATCTACATTTGGTGGTTTGTAGACACCAGAAACGGTGCAGTTACTGAGTTCCACAGTTATCTCGATTTGATTTTCGGTGGTGGCCGCAACAGACAAAATTTGTAAATTTGGTTTTGCAAAAACAGCGCTGCCATACTGTCTGTGGGGAATCTCGGCCACAAGTCTCATTCCCGCTATTTTTTGTCGCCGTAGTTGCTCATCCCTGTGAGTTTCTTGAAGGCATACCATATCACATTTGTACGTTTGACAAGGCTGATATAACATTCCTTCTTTAGGTGGAGATAAACCTTCAATATTTACAGATGTAATGGTTACTGTTGGTCTGGATAAAGACCATTCTGAATATAGCGATGGGTCATATTGACTGGTAGATACTTCTGGAATGCTGACGTTCAATTCAGTACTGGAGTTTTAATCCAGGTACCTATGCAGGGGCACCACGGGCAGGAATCAGCTTCACCCCCGATATGTGGACAAAGGAATGTATATAAACTAGGTCAAGAAAAAAGCGAGTGCGCACGTACGAGTATGCATGAGCACACGTGAACACAGAGTTGAAGTACGTTTTATCATTTCTGTCAGTTGTAATCATAAGTATGCTGATTCTTTGTGTTTTGTTTTGTCTTTTTGAGAAGGAAGTGTATATTCCATGCCCAGTCTTTTAGATCCTGCGCAACTAAATACAGTAAATGACTGTGCATGACTAATTAAGGGTTAAAAGGTAGTTGTAGATTCAACCTTGACTCTGTTCCGTGTTTTAAAAGTTCATTAATGTTGCAGTGTCATGTTAGTTGTGTTTACTACCACATACATGCAGGAAAACGGTTCATGGTAATACATGGAACAAGAAGACCAAAGTTCAGTTGCTAATTGAACTCGAACACAGACTACAGTTGAACTTGGGGTAGCAAAATAGGTAGTGACTGATATAATCTAGGTTGCAAAATATGCAAACATTAGATGCTGTAGTATTTATATTATCCTTTCTCTCTGGAGTCTTCCTCTCATGATAAGTCTTTAAATTGTAAATTTATATGTATACAGGGATTGTTTCTGATCTTGGATAATGATGTGCATACCAAGGTCATTGTTGCGAGGGATATCTAAACCAGTTAAGCTGCTGTTTGTGTAGTAATCACAATCTTGCAGCTGCAATGAATCATTGAATGATTTGGGATTAGCGAGTACAATAGCCATTGTCATACTACATTATATGCAGATATTATCCATTTAAATTAAATGAGCATACTCAATAATGAAAACTATATACACCTCAAAATATCTTACAAGCCAATGAGTACACTTCTATATCCATATAAATTTATGCTCTGTTAAAATTACACAATTATACTCAACTGGCAGATATGAGAGTAACAAAAAATTATAGTATTGTAAAAAAATTCTCCATCAGTGGTGCGGTGATGCTGTTGTATATCCTCGCTCCCAGTCAGTCCATCTCAGCTTTGAATCCTGGTAACATCTGGCAGAGAACTCTCATCCAGTTCAGTGCATAGTTGCCATTGAAATGAAATAAGAACAAGATATCGTCAATGAATACAATTATACATTGCACATTTAAATAAGTAGATACAGATTTTATTTAAGCAAATATGATGAAGATACATAGATATCTCGGAAATAACACTCAGTTAGTGTAGACAATCAGAAATAGGAAAGGATTTCCACCTATCAATACTTATTTATTGTACTCATTATGCTACAGTACCGGTTTCGACCCCCTACATAGGGTTATCTTCAGCTGAACAATACATTAACATCTATATCATGAAGCTATGATTAAGATTACATTGTCTAGGGAATGCCACATGATAAACATTTGGTCACATCCAAATGGGGTATGTCAAAACGGGAACTGGCTTGTATGTCATCATGTGTGACAATGCAATTGTATGTCTATAATGATATGCTTTAGGTCTTAAAATTAGTTTATAAAACACATCTCTACTTAAAACTAACTTATTGTATTTATATATATATATATATATAAATACAATATATGTAGAAACACTTCATGCACGTGAACGTTCGTGTCTTGCATGTTGTTCAGTTCATCGGTTGACTTCTGTGTTCAAGTCTTATTCACATAGTTGTACACTTGGTCGCTGTTTATGGAGTTTGAATGATATGATTTGCTTGTAAAATTGTCACGTATGTATAAAAGATTTTGTCTTCATGTATATGCATAGAATAAAACACTTTCTAATTTTAAAAAAGAGTGCCAGACTTATGGATAGAATTAGGCGAAAATATGTATATTCAACTCTGCTGTGTGTTGAATCTTGTTGCTTTGTTAAAATCGAATCATGTTGTCCTGTGACGTCTGTAAAATTTGAGTGGCATTGGGTTCAAAGTAGTGACTCCTTTCCCATTTGTAGCTGTGCAGTGATGTTATATTATTGTTATTGGTGTGGCTGAGTTGTGTTTGATATGTGAGCTTGTTGTGTAGTGACTATTTTACAAACAAATCATATCATTCAAACTCCAGAAACAGCAACCAAGTGTACAACTATGCAAATAAGACTTGAACACAGAAGTCAACTGATGAACTGAACAACACGCAAGACACGAACGTTCTTGTGCATGAAGTGTTTCTACATACTGTATATTTTATTTATCTTATATATGTTAATTTTAAGTGGAGATGTGTTTTATAAACTAATTTTAAGACCTGAAGCATATCATTATAGATATTCAATTGCATTGTCACACATAATGACATACACGCCAGTTCCTGTTTTGACATGCCCCATTTGGATGTGACCAAATGTTTATCATCATATGGCATTCCCTAGACAATGTAATCTTAATCATAGCTTCATGATATAGATGTTAATGTATTGTTCAGCCGAAGATGACCGTATGTAGGGGGTCGAAACTGGTACTGTAGCATAATAAGTGCAATAAATAAGTATTGATAGGTGGAAATCCTTTCCTTTTCTGATTGTGTAGTTCGTCAATACGGAGATGAAGATTATAGATTACGATACAGTTAGTGTAGATCGCTCCAGTCCTCTTCCGTGCACTCGGCAATAGAGTACCATGGATTTACCAACAGCTATTTATAAAGATTTCGTTTGAAAATGTTCAGTGGGAGCTGACTGAGTTCTTGACCTAATTTATTATATAGGGTTGTACTTAAGGGGAGGTGGTACCCCCTATCTTTGCAGTGCTAATTTTACCTACTTCAGGTATACATTTTGTGATAACTATCAATATCACCTTGAAATTTGGTATGCATACAGCTTAAGGGCTTTTGCAACAATTGTTTTTAGACTTTGAATAATAACCCGACTGAAGTTTTATAATTATTTTAACGGACACTTATCTTTATTAATTTTTTTAACACATCATAGCCAAATAAAATCCATTTTTAAGTAATGATGTTATGAAAACACAGAAATGTGTAAAACACCCAAGAGTATAAGTGATTAAAATTGTATGCTCATGTGCCTAGCATTACCTGAAATATTGATACCTTTTTAATGCATACCAGCACCATATTCTGAATCATCAGGGTCATCAGCATCTTCCCTAGACCTTTTCTGGCTTCTCTGCACAGTTCTTAATGCTTTGGAGATAACAGCAGTATCCAGGTCAGACCTTTTCCTCCTCATATTAGCAATTTCTTGTAATGTACCGAGAGTGTTCACTCCTGGCTCGATCCCCAATTGCTACATACTTCCTTCACTAACACTTGTAATGGCACTATTTTCACTAACATTATCATTTGTATTGACACCTGTATTTATAGATGTGACTTTTCCTCTAGCAGGACCTCCTTTTTGACTTTTAAAAACTTACTTCTGTGTAGGCATTTTGAAGACTTGTTTACAACACGTTTTCATACAAGGGAAACAAACAATGAACAGAAGAGCAGGAATATGTGATGCAGGCTAGCCACAACACAAATGAACACCACAAAAACATTCCCTTTGGTGATCAACAACATTACTTTCACCACAGGAAGTAGAATATCAGTGTATTTAAGCATTTTAACCAAACTGAAAAGGGGGTGTAATCTCAAGTGTCAATCTGTAATTTAAATTGTATTTGAGGGCGTTAGGAATGATTGTGGCTAATCCTATTACTGATACAAAAATACCCTTCAGTATTTAAAAATCCACAAGAAAAGAATTTAATGAAGTTTTGAAACAGAACGGGGTACCACTTCCCCTTAACACCATATGACATTTTTAGTTTTCTTTAACTTACAGCATTACATATCGAGTTGATAAGATGACCTGGTATCATAGGTATGTATGGTGTTCCTACATCCTGGAAAATCATTACTGGGCTTAAGTCTTCATATACAGTGTATATATCAGAGGATTATATGCATATAAATTGATTACTATTAAGATAGACAGCTAATAGTGTCAAATAAAATTAAACCGCACTGGTAATGCTGTTTTATGGCCCTTTATGATTAAAACTATAGCTATTCTCCTATTATTGAAGCATGCAAGAAGCAGAATTTTACAGTGTCGGTGAAAGGGATCAGCTGTGTGTTGAGTAAGGCAGGAGAGACCTGTAGGGGATTGATTCTGAAAGGCAAAAAACAAACAAAACCCATGACCTGCAACAAGCTGTACTCCAGAGCTCATGAGGAATGTCAAGGCCCTGGTCTTGGCAGCAATCCAACAACACAAGCCATTGCAAATAAGTTGAGGACATCTTTAAAAACTGTTAACATTATCATCAATCAGGTTTTGAACTTGCAGAAGAAAGAGCAGAGTTTGCAAGTTCTTTGACTGTCACATTGAGAAACAGGAGATGGAAATTTGTGATCACAGATGAATTTTATATCTAAGCAACTGCAACAAACCCCATGTGATTTACTACCGGGTGAAAGGTGAAAAAGGTCGTTAAAAATGGTACTCAGAATGTAAAGATCCAGGGGATTTGTTTATCGCAGGATATTGTTATAATGAGAATTAAACTATTCACCATGTTGCTCAAAAGGCAAAGTTAACTGAAGTCCTGATTCCAATTTACCACAATGAAATCCTGGCTCTGTATGGCACAGACACAAAGTGTGGGTGCAACAAGATAAGGTGTCAGTCATTCGTCTGGTTCAATTTTTGTGTTCTTAGAGAGAATGGAACAAGAAACGGGATTACACACTCTATCCTTCAGTGATATTCCAGCGAAATCACCTGATGCTTCTCCCATAGGCTTTTATGCATTCGTTCTTCTGAAAATGACTTTGGGGAACGGGCATCCTTTCCTGTGGAAGGCTTACGGTAAGCGTATAAAGAGAAATGAAAACGGATGGATGTGGCTGTGCTTTGTAGAAGTCCTCTTCAGTGGAAAGTAAGGTGCAGAGCTTTATAGCCTGTATGAAGAGAAATCAGATAGAGCAGTGGTATTTAAAGTGTAGTATGCATTCCACTAGGGGTACGTGGGGTTGTCTCAGGCGGTACACAAATTTAGAGCAGCTTCTGTTTTCAGTGAGGAGTTCAAAAAAGAGTTGAGTCTGCTGATTTTCAATAAAATCTTGTTTTAATTTAGTATTTTTGTATACCAGTATACAGCATCCCCTTTCCGAACTATTCATTCTAGAATATTTGTCAGTTTGTGCCTTGCATTGACTAGAATGTAAAAATGCTTGCTAAAGCTGAATTACTTTTTTAAATTTTTTGTTTCAAAATCCACTTTTCACTTCAATTTTTTTCAGTGGGAGCATATATAGTACTATAGTAATCATTGCATTTATAATTATACTCATATATAGTGTATATCGTTGGTAGGCAATGGAAACCTCATAATTCCAGTCACTAGAAAACCATGTTTCTCCATCTGTCTTCGGAACGCTTGCGGCATTGCCTGAGAAGGGAATAGAAGATTCCAATGGTTGAAAATTGGACTATCATTAAGCAATGAAAATGCCAGGAACAGTTCTGCGGCCATTGCTGACCTCTCGATTTTGGGCTTTCCCTGTAAACTGTACTCTGAGGGAGTTACTAGGTTTCCTTTGACCAGTGACAATATTTTATTACAATACTTTATTGTTATTATAGGAACAGGGTGCTGTAACGGCTTAGCTGCTTGTCTGTCATCCTGGCAACCGTGGTTTGATTTCTGGTGTTCATGGGGTGGGATATTCAGATGAAAATCCCGTGGTGTCAGGAAGGGCATGCGACTTTACGTCCCCGGCTGCAACTCTTTCATGCCTCAATACGCGCAGGGACTCTGAGCAAGCAGGGTAAACTGCTGATGTTTTTGATGATAATGATTATTGTTGGATGCCAAATAATATTTGTTATTTCTGGTATAATCGCATTATACTTGTTCTTTGGGAGTATGAAGGTAAAACAACTGGATTTTGGGTGTATGCCAACCAAAACTATTTGAATACCACTGAGATAGAACACGATCAATGGTGGATTAGTGGCTTTTTTGTAAGGTAAGACCCTAGTGCAATTCGTAACCAGAGATTGGAAACCACTTCAGCATTTCCACAAGTTCATGAAAATATGATCCCATTTACTACTATGCCTAATCTACCTTTCAAGTTGACCGTATAAATCTGAATTACAATGGTGCTTGGAAAAGAAACTCTGAGGTATCAAGGACACACATTATTGGTGTCTTTTAGGTCATGCAAGAGTAAGTAAAGGGGTAAACTGTTAGTCTTATTAAAAAATAAGAAAGGAGCATACATGTTGGATGTAGAAGTAAATTTCTTATAAAAATATGCATATGCATTTTCTCTGTAACTAAATGTTTGCCAGAAAATTGCACCTCTACATGTTAAGGGTGCAAGCACTTGCACATTGGGTGGTGTGAATAAAAATTATAAGCGAGTGAGCGTGTGCCTGCTGAGTACCTGAGTGTCTCCCTGCCGATGAGCTTCCACTCTGCATTTGCGTTGAATAAAAATATAGAGCGGAAACACAGCGTACACTCGAGTGTCTGGAGCAGTGTCACTGATCAAGATCATGCACGTGCCATGTATATAACACCTTAGACTGTGATAACACTTCGATGACTGCTGGGTAGTTGAATGCTCAACATGGCAGGCGACTGTGGAATTCCAGTCCGCTTTTATCTCCATTTTAAAGGAACATACAATTAAGTTTTCCAAGTCACAGTTACCGGATAAGAAGCACAAGAAAACAAGTGCAGTAAATGCAGTTCAGTGTGAACTACTCGCTAAATTCAACTTAAACATTTCCGTCCAACAACTGTCTGATTGGCTGAATGGTCAGCATTGAGGCGTTCGGTTTAGAGGGTCCCGGCTGGGTCGGGGATTTTAATCGCCTCTCCACAAACCTACTACACTGGCGTAGCAGGGGTAGAGATGATACTCCCATGTAGCGCGTCCCAGGTGGCAGATAGGGGGTCCTAACCGGCTTGCCAGCGGACTTGAGGGAAATAAAATACCTCTTGCGGACCAAACACACAACCCCCTGTGGGTGGGGGACGCAGACGAAGAATACACCCACGGTATCCCCTGCCTGTCGTAAGAGGCAACTAAAAGGGGCGACCAAGGGATGATCCATTTAGAACCATGAGACTACTTGTAATTAGTACCATCATGCAGGGAACACCATGGGTCGCATTAACTTGCGCGTAGTACCACTATGTTAGGTACACAATTGGTTTGTGATAAGTAGCGACAGTGTGTGAATCAGGAGGAGGGTCCTACAGTACCTGTGATTCATACCCCTATATGAGCAACACCATGGGATGAGTGACACCATGGTTCGCTCCGTTCCCACTATGTGAGTATTTCCACGGGATAGTACGAGTCCCTGTAGTTAGTCCACTTATTTGAGGAACGCCTTAGGTTTGCGTTGCCTGTGTGAGGCGCTGCAGTGTGCGAGACACTATAGGTCTGTGTAACATGTTGTGCACGTTACATTACCTGTGAATAGTACCATAATGTGTGGAATACCGCGAGTCTCCGCTACTTTTGATTAGTACCGCAACATTGCACATAGCATTGTTCTACTTTCCTAGCGATAAATACTATTATGAGGGGCTGATGACCTGGATTTTGGACCCATTTTGACTATATAAATAATAGATTCCGCATCATGCTATTGAAGCAGTCCCTTGGTCAGTAATACTATTGTTTGTCCCAGCTTCTGTGCATGTGAGGCACTGTGGGTCGGATCCACTGATCGTTTTTAATTCATATCCGTCCATTCATTCTTCGTCCTCATTCTTTGAATTCTGGTTAGTGGAGGATTTTAAGTTGTCATTTCATTTCGTCTCATTTCATACAATTAGGGGCCAATGACCTCGCTGTTAGGCCCCATTAAACAACAATTATCATCATCATCATTAGTCGCCTCTGATTAATTCTTTTGGCCCAGAGACTGGGTGTTTGTGTTTGTCCCAACACTTTCCTCTTCATATTCGCACAACACACTACGCTACCAACCATCACAGAAACACGCAATAGTGATTACATCCCTCCATCTAGGGTTGGCGTCAGAAAGAGCATCCGGCCGTAAAACAGGGCCAAATCCACATGTGCGACATAATTCGTATCCAGGACCCTACAGAGGTGGGAAAAGCAGTAGGAGAAGAATTTCTGTCCAACAACTGTTGCTAAAAAATTACAAAACATAGAAACAAATGCATATCGTTAAAATAATGGGAGAAGCTGCCAGTGAATCTGATGCAGGGGGAGAATAACCCTACCATTGGCCGTCTGAAAGGTAGGAAATCATAGCCTGAATATTACATTAATTATGTTGAA
This sequence comes from Anabrus simplex, assembly GCF_040414725.1. NCBI lineage: Eukaryota > Metazoa > Arthropoda > Insecta > Orthoptera > Tettigoniidae > Anabrus > Anabrus simplex. The sequence goes on along the minus strand of NC_090265.1, from coordinate 470,042,251 downwards.
AATAAAGATATTGACAATTGAATGAAATTTTTAAGAAGCCAGATCTGCAGGAACGGATGAGTTGGCTGTGTGGTTAAGGGCACGCAGCTGTGAGCTTGCATCCGAGAGATAGTGGGTTCGATCCCCACTATCTGCAGCCTTGAAGATGGTTTTCCGTCGTTTCCCATTTTCACACTAGGCTGAGGTTGTACCTTAATTAAGGTACGCCATTCCTAACCAATAGTCGCCATAAGACCTATCTGTGTCGGCGTGACATGAGCAAGTTGTAAGATCTGCAGAAGTTGTCATCCCTTCGACTTCCTACAGAGGCGTCATAACTCTGCAAACATCGAAGTTCCTTCAAATTCGCGAGTCATAGACAGAAATGAAATGGCGTATGGCTTGTAGTGCCGGGAGATCCCAGGACGGGTTTGGCACGCCAGGTGCAGGTCTTTGATTTGACGCCCGTAGCTGCGTGTCGCGATGAAGATGAAATGATGATGATAACACATACACCCAGCCCCCCGTGCCAGAGAAATTAACCAATGATGATTAAAATTCTCGACCCTGCCGGGAATCGAACCCGGAACCCCTGTGACCAAAGGCCAGCACGCTAACCATTTAGTTATGGCGCCGGACTTCATAGACAGTCAGGCCGTGATACATCTACAATGGTCGAATTCTTCTTTTCCATTACAAGTGGCCTGTACATTAATGCTAGGGACGCCTTTTCTGTAAATGTAGTCATTCCCAAGAACATGTGGCTTCTGAATTTGTACATGAGTACAGTCTACAGTTCCGACAGCATAAGGGAAGCTCAGACGTTCTTGCCATTTAGCCCGTGCTTCCTGCATCTAAGGCTGGCCCCATAGTGTAGGGGTGGCATGCCTGCCTCTTACCCGGAGGCCCCAGGTTCGATTCCCGGCCAGGTCAGGGTTTTTACCTGGACCTGAGGGCTAGTTCGAGGTCCACTCAGCCTACATGATTAGAATTGAGGAGCTATCTGACGGTGAGATAGCGGCCCTGGTCTAGAAAGCCAAGAATAACGGCCGAGAGGATTTGTCGTGCTGACCACACGACACCTCGTAATCTGCAGGCCTTTGGGCTGAGCAGCGGTTGCTTGGTAGGCCAAGGCCCTTCAAGGGCTCTAATGCCATGGGATTTGGTTTGGTTTCCTGCATCTAAGCAACATTTGTTGGAATTTGATCTAATAATCTGCCTTCATTTCTGTTCATGTCAAAGCCTCCGAAAGTGTTTTTTACAGTTCTCCGAGATGTCTTCACCAACTCTACTCTGAAACCCAGGGTCACCAACATAACGCAAGATGATTTACATTTTTTCTTCATTTGTTAGTGCACCACCTCTTGTTTCTTTGGAGTGCCCAAGGAAATGCTCCGTTAACCATTCAGCATGCTCCTTGAAAATCCACAGCCTGTTTCCAGTCATCTGACCGGGTCAGGAATGGAATGAATGAAGCGGTGAGGATAAGAATCGTGCTGGCTGCCAAAGCCTGTCGCACTCCTCTGGGGCAATGATTTATGACTGGCAGATGAAATGTAATGATATTGGAGAGTGTTGCTGGAATGAAAGATGACAGGAAAAACTGGAGTACCCGGAGAAAAACCTGTCCCGCCTTTGCTTTGTCCAGCACAAATCCCACATGGAGTGGCCAAGATTTGAACCACGGAACCCAAAGGTGAAAGGCTGGCGCGCTGCCGTCTTGAGCCATGGAGGCTCTTCAGCATGCTCCTTACTGGACCTTTATAACACTCTGTAATCAAGTTGAGATGATTCTCTGCGAAGTTTATATAATTTTCTTTTCCGATTAACCACCACCATTACCTCTGCCGTGCTATTGAACTTGACACTATCGTTGGGAGTCACCTACTGAGTTAGATCAAGGAAACATGAGCAGGCGCTTACCAGAAACAGTGCCTGCTTTATCTTTATTCACCAGAAATCTGGAGCGCCCACTCTGCTACTCGAGCGACTGGAGTGTGTGCTCAAGGTCGCAGGTCTGCTGTGAGTGATTGCTTCCGACAGGCGGTTTTTATTCACACCACCCATTGAGTGTTCAGCAGCTGCATGATATTAATTGTATTTATTAGTGGTGCTAGTCCAGCAGTCATAATATATTTTGTCTCTGTGAGAGAAACTTTTGAGGCAGAAGGCAGGAGCAATGAAGGAAAACATGGACCAAGCCACAGGAAATATACATTTGGAAACCTTGAAAGGAAATACACTTCCTAATCTATGATAGAAGTACAGGTTCTGAAAAAAAAAAAAAGTAATTTGTCAACCCCTGCTGGTGGAGGACACAGACGAAGAATACACCCATGGTATCTCCTGCCTGTCGTAGGAGGCAACCAAGGGATGATGGAATTGGAACCATGAGATTACTTGTGATTAGTACCATTAAGTGAGGAACACAGAGTCTGGACATTGCCTGTGATTAGTTCCATCATGTGCATTCCACTGGGGCAGGGGAGCGTGGCATCATGGGCGGGAGGAGCTGCTGCATGCCATGCGGAATTGTGTTGGTTCCCCTGTGTTCAGAATGAGTCTGCGTTACCTATGGATAATACCACTGTATGAGGAGCACCCTGGGTCTGTGTTGCCTGTGTTTGGTACCACTATGTGAGGAGCACTATGAGATTGTACATTGCCCGTGATTAGTATCCCTATGTATGGACTACCTTGGGTCTGCATTGTCTATGAGTAGTGCATTTATGTGAGGAACACCTTGCATCTGTGTTACCTGTGGGTGGTACCATAATGTGTGATACACGGTGGGTCTCCATTGCCTATGATTAGTACCACTATGTGAGCAACACCATGAGTATCCATGGCCTCTGATTAGTTCCACTGTGCGAGGAACACCACAGGAATACTGGCACCCGTGATTAGTCCCACTATATGAGGAACACCATGGGTCCACGTTGCTTGTGAGTACTACCCTTAAGAGAGGAACACCCTGGGTCTGTCTTTCCTGTGCATGGTGCCATTGGGTGTGATGTACCATGGGTTTACATTACATATGATGAATACCTCCGTGCAAGGAACACCATGTGTCTACATTACCCATGATTAGTACCACTATAGGAGTAGCACTGTGGTTCTGCTTTACCAGTGATTAGTACAGTTATGAGGGGCTGGATTTTGGACCCCTTTGGACAAGCATCATCTCAGAGTATGAGGCATTGTGAATTGGATTGACTGATTGTTTTTACATTCATGGTCATTTTTTCGTCATTTGTTTTAGATTTTAGTCAGTGGATACATGTTGAAGTTTTAATTATCGTTTCATTTCATTGCACCTCGTACCATTAGGGGCCGATGACCTACCTATTTTATGTTGGGTATTCAGCCCAAAGGCTGCTTTGATCCTCTACAGCTCCATGAACAGCTGTCATAGATAGCCTAGATGTCACTGAAGAGGCATACTAGGGAAATGAGGAGTGAGGTAGTTTCCTGTTGCTTTCTTCAGTGAGTCAGAAGTTGCTATTACATATCAGTCTGCCAAGCCCACTGAAATGCATGCACCAACCGACCCTATCAGCGATATTTTCACACCATTCATAACAGGGACTGGCTGCATAAGGAACGGTGTTACTTGAATCGCTCATACCTTGGTCACTTTCATATTGTCAAAGCCAAGGATGAGACTGAGGCGACCTAGCTATTAGGCCCCTTTAAACAATAATCATCAACAGTAATGTGTCCTGGCTATAGCCTTGGTCATGCTAATAGATGTAGCCACTAAGGGGAGAGATCAAATTTGACACCAGCATTGAGGTGTTATTGAACTATTCACCATTTTCAACAACAGTACGTAAATTGAATTCAGTCTGATCGGGGCAGAGCCATGGGAACTCAGTCCTCTATATTCAGAAATAGCTCATACCTCTCATGTTTTGATCTCTCGTACTTACCTTGAAAACATTAAATGAAAGTGTCAGTCTCTCCCAGTTCTCCCTATTTCTCTTAATCTCTGTGACAAAGTCCTTTGTAATCTACCCTTCTCTGTTTACATCACATTTGTTACTTCTTGATGATGACAATAACTGGAGGATATTCAGATTTGCTTTATCTTTAATTATACTGCCATCCTGAGACCATGCATATTGGAAATGTTTTAAAAATCCACCTGCTATATTCTCAGTTTAAGTACCGGTAGCAATATAGTCAATTTAAAGTTTATGATACACTTTACCATTGAGACCAATATTCCTTTATTAATCTCCAGAGTGCTGTGAACCCTATTTTACCATAAGGTATGTTAGGGTTGTAGTTTATACAAAATATTTCTCTGATAAAATTCAAAATACATAAACAGCAAAATAGACATGAACAGAAATGAAAAAAAAAAAAAGGTATGATATATACAATCCTTAATACTATTATTAGTACTAATATTTAAAATACTAGACATACAATATATATACAATACATATGTTAAGCAGCTAATAAGCAGACAGTATCAAATTATATATGTTTAAATACATAGTCAATAAATTCTGAAAACTGAGAAGTGCAGCATTTTTTGTAAAATATGAAATTTAGTGGTTTTTCAAAACGTGCTCTCTCAAAAGCAGGACAGTAGAACAGAATGTGTTCTACAGTTTGAATGTCTTCAGTGCAGAAGCACAGTGAGCCATTTTGTGTTGGAATTTTGAATCGCTCGAAGTAAGCATTGAATTTACCACGACCTGATAGGACTTGAGTTAAATGAAAGTTGCACCAATATTCCTTTGGCATAAGCTAAAAGGCTCACAATATTCACATCCAACTGAATCCCACCTTATAATTTTATGCTTTAATTATGTTGGACTTGCACCACTAATGAATACAATACAGTGAACGATTTTCACCTTACATCACCCAGCTGCTGTACACCTGATGTGTGAGTACTCCCACCCTTAACATGTACAAGTGCAGTTTTCTGATAAAAGTTTAGAGTTCTGAAGAAAATACATATTCATATTTTTATATGAAATTTAATTCTAAATCCAACATTCATGCTCCATTTTTTTTTTTTTATAAGACTTGACAGTTTACCCATTTAATCAATTGTGTTTCTATACTATAAACAGTGCAGGAAAGATTACAGCCTTTTGAACATTTAGCTATTTTTCCTTATAATCACCATTTTGGTTGATGCATTTTTGTAGATGCTGTGACAGTTTTTGTATGCCCATGTCATACCAGCTTGCCGCCATGCTGTTCAGGAAGTTGTGAACCTCATCTTTCACCTCGTCGTCGGTGCTGAATCACTTTCCAGCCAAATGTTCTTTCGACTTAGGGAACAAGTGATATTCACTGGGCACCAAGTTGGGACTATAGGGTGGGTGGGTAATGATGTTCCACTGAAACTGTTGCAGGAGAGCAGCGGTTTGCCGGGTGATGTGCGGGTGAGCGTTGTCATGGAGAATGTTTACGCCCTTGCTCAATATTCCTCTTCACCGGTTCTGAATTGCCCGTCGCCTGAGTTTTTTCAGGGTTTCACAATACCTGTGAGCGTTAATTGTGGTCCCAGCGGGCATAAAGTCGACCAACAATACCCCTTTTCGATCCCAAAACACAGACTGTGTTTGCTTGAATTTCCGTGGCTTTGGCGAAGAGGGATGCTGCCACTGGCGTGATAAGTGGAACGCCCAGGTTTCATCACCCATGACAATTGAGTCCAAAAGGTTGTCCTGTTTGGCTGCAAAGCATTGAAGAAATCCGTGGGAAGAATCAGCTCGTTGCCGCATGTGGTCTTCAGTCAGCATGCATGGCACCCATCTTGCGCACACCTTCCGGTATTTCAACTTTTCTGTTAAAATTCTGTGAGCGGCGCTTCAGGAAACCTCAGGAACCAAGGTGCAGAGATCATTCACGGTGATCTGCCGATCTTCACGCATGATTTGCTCAACCTTCACGACTGTCTCCATGGAAATTGGCGGTCTCCCGCTCCTTTGTTCGTCGTGAATTTCAGTCCGACCGACTACAAACTCTTTACACCACTTGCGAACATTTTTGACATCCATTCGCGACTCGCCATACACTTCCGTCAATTGGCGATGGATTTCAGTTGGTTCAGTATCTTTCGCGTTCAAATACCAAATAACTGCGCGCACTTCGCACTTGGCGGTAACATCCAATGGGAGCTCCATTCTCAGCGGCTGCCAAGCCAAGACTTGAGTGCCTCAGCGCGGCGTGCGCATGTTTATATGCGATTGCGGGAAATACTCTTCACAATATTGTGACCAACAGCCACACGAACAGAGTTCTGTATTTATAAAAAAATAGGAGACCTTATTTTTGGGATTACCCTCCTACACTGTTCAAAAAAGAAATTGTTCTACAGGGCATTTGGGAGATACAAATGCTGGTTGGTACGGCATGTCATGAAAATAATGTCCAATTTCAAAAATTAAAATAGGCTAAATTGAAAATTTTATGTATGTAATTCATGTAGTACGTAATGGTGAACAACATACTGTTGTTTCCTAATATGTTTAGTATTGCCAAGGCAGACAACATTTAGTATTTCCTGTTCTACAGATATTCAGATTGATTGTAGTTTGTATGAACCAACCAAGACCATAAAAATGGTCAAATTAATACTTTATTGTAAGTAAAGCGTTTTCGTACACCTTTACATGCATACTACATGATGTGAAGTACAGTGATGTACTTTGAATTGTTTCTTGCACATTACACATGCATACATTTAGAATTGCTTTCGCACACATACTGCCTGAAGAATGTTATGGTGGGTGATATAAGCCAAGGGGCAAATGAAGCTACTACCTACCTCGCAAACTCACACTCTATGTCAAGCTCTTCCCTCTGACAAACCAATCACTAAATTAAAAACATCACATCTTAGGAACTGCAGATATTCCTCCTTCCCTTCTGTAAGTTAATTTGCACTTATTTCCCAAACAACCCATATGTTCATACCTCCATGATATACATACTTATTGAAATGAACACATACCTTCTTTGCGACAATTTAGAATTATCATTGCACGACGCCATTCACAACGTGTCTTAAAGCAATCCCTGGTCAACACTGAAATGGCTACGTGATAATTAAGAGTCTTAATAAGGAATATTGCCACCAACAGCTTCACACTACCCCTCATGCTTGTGACACGTTCAGTGGAGGCAGATGTCTCCACTCTTCCAAGAGGGCATCTTAAAGTGTTTGTAGTGCTTGCTTTTATGCATTGTTCCAGTTATTCCCAGACTTGCTCAATTGAACTTAAGTCGGATATTCTGGCTGGCCACTCCATTCATTGCATGTGGTGCTCTTGCTGGAATTTCCGGAGCTGGTTGAGGCGCTGGCCTTCTGACCCCATCTTAGCAGGTTCGATCCTGGCTCAGTCCGGTGGTATTACAAGGTGCTCACATGTCGGCCTCGTGTCTGAAGATTTATGGCAGTTAAAAACTCCTGCAGGGAAAAATTCCGGCACGCCGGCATTTCTGGAAACCATTAAAAGTAGTTTCTGGGATGTAAAAGAAATCTGTTAACGAAATCTCCGGACGATGTTAACATCATGCATTGTAGGATTGTCTACATAAATACGGCATTTTCTCCACGTTGCCTCCGATGTTGTATCACATGTGGCACATGGTGATCTTGTCAGTGCACTGTGGAGCATTTAAGGATCCATTGCAGACGATCAGTAGATCATTTACGTCAAGACTTACTCCTGCCCTTACTATAACAGATCCATAAGCAATGGTAGATTGTACTGCTGTTGATTGAATCGCTCCCTCTCCAGATAAACATTTTACCAATGTAACGCAAAATGGGATTTATCCAAGAACAGCACAGGGTGCCAGTGTCTTAGCTGCTAGTGCATACAATCTCTAGCAGACTGCAGTCTCCTGCCACGATGACGTCTATTCAGTGCAGGTTCTTGAGCGGGTCGTCGGGATCTTAAATTGGCCTTTCGAAGCCTGTTTATGACTGGTCACCAGCTCATACTCCAGAAGCCTGATGTAGGTTCATCTATAGTGCTCCTGTTATAACTTGGCTGTTTCAGACAGCTTATAGGCACACAAAATGATTCTGCTCTGACAGTCCGCGCCAGGATGTCTGGCAACACTTCCAATATCCTAGAAACATTTCCACAGATACCAAATCGTAGTCTGAACAACGGCTAGCATTTTGCTGATGTACCTCTGCCAGTAGCCCCTTCTTGGTCAGTGAAAGTTCACGATTGACTTCATTTGACTACGACTGCTTCCGCCGCTGCCTACCTCGATCCATATAATCATCCATGACTTGTAAACACTACATTCCACACAGACCAACCTTCACACATACTTTGAATTGGGGCACTCTTACCTTTCAAATGACACACCTTCCAAACATTCGAATGATAGTGGAGCCCTCTCTTGTGTAAGCAGGACCATGTTATTGCTGTAATAGGCCATTCTCCATCCCACTATGCATTCATACAATATAGTTAGGAACATCTAAAGACGTAACCAAATTTATTTTTTGAGCCATTTATATTTGATTTTTTTGATCTAAAAACTAGCATTACCATTTGTTCCTACTACTTCATGGATGGCAAGACTTGGAGTATTACCTATGGGTAAGCACAGGACTTCAAGGAAAAAATTAATTTGGTGCTTCATGAATACTGCATTGCCCTTATCTACACCATACTGTATATATGAAATTTACTTACATGGGAACTATCAATACGGTCATATAGAAACTGAAAATGAAATTTCACTGAGAGGATGAGGGAACCATAAGAAAGCAATGTACAAGAATTTAGCTGCCATTTTGAGCTGTAAGATCCTGAAATCAACAAGGAAATGTCTAATTAGATTGCACACTTTAGCATATAGCTGGGTGTGGACAGCCGTGGTGACCAGCTGAGGTGAGCGTGATACCTTGAGCTTTCTGTGCCAGGCAGTTGACACATGTTCCTTTGAGAGATCATTCATGAATCCGGCTAATGTTACAGAGTATGCATTACATTATTTGCATGGAAAAGGTTTGTCTTCTTCCCGCGAAATAACTTCAGTAGAAAAGGAGATGGGTCGACATGGGATCGAACAAATTGAAAAACATCCCATTGATGTCAGCATTGTCTTGGAGTTGTGTCTGGTAAGAAATAGTGATAACAAAAGTGACAGTCAAAGCAGCAAAACAGTCATCTGCATCATGTGAAAGAGAAGAGAGCACACCATTGCCAGGGAAATAGTGATAACAAAAGTGACAGTCAAAGCAGCAAAACAGTCATCTGCATCATCTGAAAGAGAAGAGAGCACACCATTGCCAGGTACAAGAGGTGTTGTGGATCTGAGTTTGAGCCCCAAGTCCGATCCCCGTCAATCCAGTGAAGCAACATCGCAGTCATCTGTGACATCTACCAGTTCAAGATATGATTCCAGTCCGCAGATGAAAATGAAACACACTGTAGATCTTGCGTACAAGAAGAAAGCTATACATTTATGGTTAAATAAGAGGGGGGCGTAAGAAGTGGCTTTCATTAACCACTATTCACAAAAATTGTATGGCGGCGTCACTACAACAACTGTACAGGTGGAAGAACCCATTAGAATCTACGTCAGTAAGTCCTGTAGAACACAGAATATTAATGTAGGCCTATAAGAAAATATTTTCTAGCTTTGCAGAAGCAACAATACCTGCGTCTTGAGTCTTGGACACTTCTATGGGACAGAGTAATTTCAGCGTATCTACTGGTTGGTTGAGTTGCTTCAAATTCAGTACCGAATCAAAGTAGAAAAAAACTAAATTTTTATCTTGTGCATATCTGCAAGAAGAAGAGTGGGGGGAAAAAAAACCTCGCAAAGACATTTGTGGAAGCAGCTACAGAGCAATTTTTAGATACACCCTTTCTTTAATATACAATAGAGATCAAAATGGTTTCGTGCACAAGCTGAAAGCGAAAAGGACTATTGTTTGTTGGTGATAAATATTCATTCGCAGTTGCTCAATCAGTTAGTGCATTCACCTATTCGTACATAATTATGCCTACTTTTAGTATGGCCAGTACTCCTTTCCCAAAATTTCTCGATTATCAGATTCACATATGAAGCTACTTTTCTTCTCTGGGTTTTGACATTCTTGTTCTTCCTTCAGCATTTCTTTTTGATGTTGCATGTCCTTCATGGATGTGCTGGTTATGATGGATGCTGATCTCCTAGCTCTTTTTCTCATTGTGACAAGCCTTTGAGCATGAGGTAGTGGTTGAATCTCATATGTCGTTGACGTTCCTGGCTGTGGTGATTTTGACACTTCAGGTTCTAGTTTTTTTCATCACAGTAACTACTGATGGCCGTATCTTCCTCTGTAATTAAAATATCGGCGACCAAAGACATATCTGCATGTCCATTATGCTCATCATGTGCTCCTAATGTAGAAGGTTGGTGCTGTTCTTCATAATCTCTTTCTGTTGTCACTACTAGAGAGTAATCTTCCTCATCAAATATTTGTGGGTTGAATAGCTCGATACTGCATGTTTCAAATCCTTCAATAACATTGTTCATACTTGCATTATGAGACATTTGAGATTATTTGACAGCATGTATTGCAGTTATTATGCTTACTTCATCCCAGTCCCACCTATCCATCTTCCACAGATAATTTCTAGGATTTTCTGTAATTAGTGTAAGAGTATGGGTGACAAAGTGTAGCTTATACCTGGCCTGGGTTAAGATGACGAATTCGTCAACTTGCTCCATTCTGCATAGGAAATATTTTACCCTTATACTCGACAGATGTCTTACAATCAATATTCAATTATCACTGGAATAAGTTGGAAATACTATGATAGAGAAATTTAAACGGTTAATTCATATTTTGTGTGCACTCATAGTAGAAGCTTTCTGCACATACCTCCGATATTTTAGTGTGACAGCGCCAGACAGACAACCCCCTACCACTGCTTGTCTCAGGCTGATAGGAATTTCCTTCTATATGTTTTACTGCTAAGATATCAGGTCCAAGTTCACATAGTAGGCAACGTAGTGAACAGAATACTACAGAAGGTATGGTCGATTCATCATTTTGCCCTGGTTTCTTCTAAATATAAACTACATCAAGTATTACTTTCTATTGAATATGTAGACCTTCCTTCAATTCTTATAATTGTGAATGTATGTCAATACTGATCATTATGAAATTCATATCCTACATCAGTTGAAAACTAGTGAAAGAGAAGATGGCTGCTGCTTTTTGCAGGACACATACTTCATACAAGAGAAAAGCCATCTTAAGGTGAGCTAAACTAAGACACTACAACACAGTGTAAAGGGTGTGTCTGTATGTTAGCGAATGTCTCCAAATGACAGGAATGACGGGACTAAGAGAAGCCAAAAAATTTAGGAGAAAGATCCTCCTCAAGATAATGGGTCCAAAAATCGTAGATGGCCAGTGTAGGTCAACAATCAGTCACTACTGAACTGCGTTTAGGGCAGTCGCCCAGGTGGCAGATTCCCTATCTGTTGTTTTTCTAGCCTTTTCTCAAATTATCGCAAAGAAATGGGAAATATATTGAACATCTCCCTTGGTAAGTTATTCCAGTCCCTAACTCCCCTTCCTATAAATGAATATTTGCCCCAATCTGTCCTCTTGAATTCCAACTTTATCTTCATATTGTGATCTTTCCTACTTTTGAAGACACCACTCCAACTTATTCGTGAACTGATGTCATTCCACGCCATCTTTCCACTGACAGCTCGGAACATATCGCTCAAACTTCATTATATAGATCCGTATTGATACAGTTTAAATTAAGAACTAGTGTTAGGTTTAATGGTCCACCCAATCAGTACACTTCACTTTACAAGTGAAAACAAATTCAATATTAAAATATTTGAATGTTTCTCAAATTACAGCAGAAAAAATTGGTGTTTTCACTTGTAAAGTGAAGTATATTGATTGGGTGGACCATGAAACCTAACACTAGTTCTTAGCATATCGCTCAGTTGAGCAGCTTGTCTCCTTTCTCCCAAGTCTTCCTAGTCCAAACTTTGCAACATTTTTGTAACGCTACTCTTTTGTCGGAAATCACCCAGAACAAATCAAGTTGCTTTTCTTTGGATTTTTTCCAGTTCCGGAATCAAGTAATCCTGGTGAGGGTCCCATACACTGGAACATACTCTAGTTGGGGTCTTACCAGGGACTTATATGCCCTCTCCTTCAGATCCCTACTGCAACCCCTAAACATCCTCATAACCATGTGCAGAGATCTGTACCCTTCATTTATAATCCCATTTATGTGATTACCCTGATGAAGATCTTTCCTTATATTAACATCTAGGTACTAACAATGATACCCATAATGTATTTTCACCCCATCAACGTAGTAATTAAATCTGAGAGGACTTTTCCTATTTGTGAAACTCACAACCCAACTTTTAATCCTGTTTATCATCATACCATTGTGTACTGTCAACCTCACAACATTGAGGTCATTTTGCAGTTACAATCTTGTAATTTTTTTATTAATCTGTACAGAATAACATTTTCCGCATAAGGCCTTATCTCCGATTCCACTTCTTTACTCATTTTATTTATATGGCATATATGAAAACATAAGGGTCCAATAATACTACCTTGAGGAATTCCCCCTCTTAATTCTTACAGGGTCAGATAAAGCTTCGCCTACTCGAATTCTCTGAGATGTATTTTTTAGAAATACATCCACCCTTTCAGTCACTCTTTTGTGTAGTCAATTGCACTCATTTTTTCCATTAGTCTCTCATGATCCACCCTATGAAATGCCTTAGACAGATCAATCGCTATACAGTCCATTTGATCTGAATCCAAGATATCTGCTATATCTTGCTGGAATCCTACAGGTTGAGCTTCAGTGGAATAACCTTTCCTGAACCCGAACTGCCTTCTGTCAAACCAGTTATTAATTTTGCAAATATCTCTAATATAATCAGAAAGAATGCTTTCTCAAAGCTTACATGCAATGCATGTCAAACTGACTGGCCTCTAATTTTCAGCTTTATGTCTATCACCCTTTCCTTTATACACAGGGACTACTATCACAACTCTCCATTCATTTGGTACAGCTCCTTCATGCAAACAGTAATCAAATATGGTACTACATCCCAACCCATTGTCTTTAGTACATCCCCAGAAATCTTATCAATTCCAGCCGCTTTTCTAGTTTGCAAATTTTGTATCTTATTGTAAATGTTATCTTAAGTAAATTTTAATGATTCTTTAGCATTAGTCACCTCCTCTAACTGGACATTATCCTTGTGACCAACAATTACTAGAGCCCGGATTTCCATCCAAGATATCAAAATATGCATGCATTGATGCACTGTAATATGGCAAAACATGCACAATATACTGGAAAATATGCACTATCAAAATTCAGTTTCTCTTAAAACTTTGTACAACTACCGTCATTTCTGCCAATGGTCTTAATTAAAGCTCATCCTTTTATCTGTCAGCATATTCTTAAACACAGAAAATGATCTTTCTACGTCAGCAGAAGTGACAGGTGCACACTTAAATGAAAACATTAGGGACAAATTGTGGTCAAATTGTACGTATTTTGCATTTTTACCACAATCTGTCTTATACAAGCGTGACGAATTCAAAGTCGGGATTTGTACGGATCACTTTGTTCGCAGCTACCTATCCATGCGATGATTGCAGACACTTTTGAATGTCCTCAATAACTGGTAACGATTGCCTGCTGCGATAACAAAGACGTGTGAGTGGTAAGAGTTCCGGGTAGGATATTCCATGATCACAACAGAAGAGGGTTCAGTGCAAAATCTAGGTTTGTGAGCTGCTAGCTCAGTACCGTAACGCGTGTGATACAAGAGATACAACACGAGCCGTCAATGAGTAATGCACAATTTAAGGTTCAGTTTATAGCAGTGTATAACTGAGATACCTTTATTCTTAAGAATTACGGAGATCGACCTGGGGACTTCCGGCTTACGTCAATGTTTACTCAAGCAACAGATAAAGTGTTTTGGTAATTGGATTATAGGACCTCTGCCATATGTACTGACTTTGGTTGTCAGATAGGATGCCAGGAACACATTCTCCCCGTCTCTCAGTAATAGACATACTGTATAACGTAGAAAAATGGTCCCAAATTCTGCAAACCAACATTCATGAAAGGCAGTATCATGCAGCTTAACATTATATGTGCACCAAAGTCAGAAGAAATATCATACTATGCAATATAAAGTCCAAATATTCGCTGTTATATCCAAAATCTTCAAAATATGCATTATGCATGACTTTTCTCCTAAAAAGGCCAAAACATGCAAACATGCACGAAAAAAGAACGGCTATTTGGAATCACTAAGCCACAAAACAAATATTTGCAAAGACTGAGAAGTGTAGCTAGCTTATTTAAAAACATGCATTTGCATGGAAATCCAGGCTCTAATCATTGCATACTGCTGACTGAATACTTTTGCCTTGTGAAGATTATCGCATACACACCCCTTGTTCGTTAATTGTTCCTGGAATGTCCTCCTTCGAACCTGTTTCTGCTTTATAGTACCTATACATACCCTTCCATTTTTCACTAAAATTTGTATGACTGCAATAAATGCTTGCCATCATGTTATCCTTAGCTGACTTCTTTGCTAGATTCAATTTCCTAGCAAGTTCCCTCAATTTCTCCTTACTTCCGCAGTTATTTCTAACTATTTCTTTCCAATCTGCACCTCCTTCTTAGTCTCTATATTTCTCTGTTATAAAGTACAATAGTGGGTCTTTACTATTCCTTACCACCTTTAAGAGTACAAACCTGTTTTCAGATTCCTCAACAATTGCTCTAAACCCATCCCAGAGTCTGTTTACATTTTTATTTACTGTTTTCTACCGTTCATAATTATTTTTTCTTAAACTCCCTCATGCCTGTTTTATCAGAGTTAAGGTAAGGCATGAATTTTATTATAATAGGTATAAGTAGCTCTTGTTTTACATTATATTGCTCTTCAACACAGAATAATATGACACTTATTATGTATGATTATAACGCCAACCAGTCAAAGAAAAAAGGTTACATATATCTATTATAATTCATGTCTTGCCTTAATTTTATGATTTTGACTGATGATGGTCTCTAGCACGACCAAAACTAGTTTAAAATATATGTAATCATTTTTTAGATTACAATAAATAAGTATAGAATAGATGTAAACCTTTTAGCTCTTGTTTTGCGTTAAATGGTTCAGGGAGAAAAAAAAGGATCTTGAACAATCTGGGTTAAATAGGAGACATCCTAAACCGAAGAAAGTATAGATTTGTGATTGACAGCTTCAAAGGCTTCTATGACAAACAGAAACTGAATAGGGGAATGACAGAGGAAAGAAGACAAGCAGCCAGAGAAAGAATGCAAAGATTTTGGGGTGCAAAGAATGCTTCCTGTAATGTGTGATCGTTGCTTAATGTGGTCTGTAATGGCCGTAAACAAGTATAAAATTAATTATAATAATTATTATTATTACTATAATGGTCCATGGCCCTTGGAAATGCTTGGTGGGGAATTAACGAGGCTGAAATGAATTACCAAGATGCCACAAACACACACACACACCCCCCCCCCCCCCCAAGCCAGAGGAAGTAAGAGTATCAAACTAGGTTCATAAGATATGAATTTCATTATGATCCGTAGTGACAACTGATCACTATCAAAGGGTAGAGAAGGTGAATAGGTGGGCCCTTCTCTACCATTTGATAGCAAACTAGGTTCTTCGGATCAAAGGGAAGCATTCTATCCCATTAGCAACAAAACCACCTTTTAATTTGCGAAACCCAAGGCTCCTCCTGTGTGTGTTGAGTGTTGACAGCAGCAGAGGCCAGGCCAGCCGCGTGTGAAACAACTTTGCCAACACAGCAGGCTTGTCGGGTGGCTATTTGCTGCTGTTCAAAACGCTTACGGCTTGATGTCCACTATAGTATGATTACCTTTGACTGTTACCTTGCTTCGTTACTACAATCGTCTGGATATTTAACTTTTTCCCATGGCAAATTTATAAATTTTGTTGTCATCTATAAAGGTTAACTTGACTGTTCAGAGCTCATTAGTAGCATTTGTCAGTTATATGGCAACAACCCTTTGCAAATCCATACTGCTTTATCCTTCTTATATTCTGCCAGTGATCTTGCTCTCTTTTCCAACAGTGTAAACGCTGTATTACACAGTCAGTTGCATTATGACCATCTCCTTCATTTGATGTCGGCAGCACATAGCCCGTTAAGTATGTCACATGTCATGAGCTATATTACTGGTATACATGATGTGTAATAGGTAGGACCTGTTTGTGGTGAACATTTTTGCCCTATTTAGTCATTTAAACTAAGTTATTTCTGCCTAAGATTTGCTATTTTTATTTTATTTAGTCAATAATTTAGTTAAATTTTATTTGAATTTTTCAGCAATAAAAGCTAAAGCAAAAGTGAGTTGGTAGCACATTTTCAGTAAAACATCATATTATATGTTTACATGTGTACAGGAAACATGATAGTTAAGATTCTGCTGAAAACACATACATACAGATGTTAAAAGCATGGATGTTCGGAAAAAATTTATCGAGTCACTTTAACAAGTCGGACCTAGCCTACGTACATAATTTGCACATCAGTCTGTAAAAGACAGATGTGACGTTTCATATTATTGGAAGTCAGAAATGTTCTTTTGTCAAACACATAACGATACGTTGAAAATAACCTCTCACTACCAACGCTACTGATTGGGATCCATAAAGCCTCCACTGTAGCTTCTACAAAATGCATATATTCTGTCAGTATCACATCTTTCCCTGCTCTACATAAACTACCAACCTGATCCCTAAACACTGTGTATGGTTCAAGATATTCTGATGGATGTTGAAGTTCTTGTAAGATGGGGATTTGCTGTATGAGATGGGAGACTTCATCATTAAATCATCTTTTATAATGCTTCTTGGGTGGAAGAGTGACTCCGCATAATTTCATCAATTATTTTGCGGTTTTGCTTAAAGGTAAATAGTTTTGCGTTTGGAGCCAAATTTGTAAAATTTTTCAAAAATGTTGCAATTTCGCTTTTTGCAACAAACAGGTGCCTCTAATAATAGGCCATAAGTTTAATCCAGGCTGTTCATTACTCGTAGCATTTCTCAGTCGTATGGCACATTCTGAATAAGTGGCAATGACTTTTTGCGAATCCATACTGTACTATTCTTATTCTCCGCCTATGGTCCGACAATGTAAACACAGTATTACACTGTCGAGTTGCATTACAGCCACCTCCTTCATTTGGCGTCAGCAGCACATGTAACCCATGAAGTATGTCACATTTTGTGAATTGGTATGATTGCTATACAGTTGAAACTGGTTAAGACGCCCTCTCTAGTGCGTTTTCGGAGTTATTACACCATTATTCCGAAGTCCCAAGACGTGTCCTATTAAATACATGCTAAAGAAACCTGGATAGCACATTTACATCACTCTTTAGTACATTCGTAACGCCTACCAAAGAAATTTAAGTTAGCGTTCCTGGTCACGTTGCGTGCACAACAGGCCAGCAACAACTGGCCTGGATAAGGATCTCGTAGAGACCTTAATTTCACGGCGCTGGAGCGCGATTGCGTGTCGGCCTACAGCTGCAGGGAGCGTCAGTTCCAAGCTAGTCTTATCTTTGCGTCTGACGTGATGGTGCTTAATTTTACGTTCGCGAGGCTTCTTTCAGATGGTGTGGATTCGGCCCACTTCCACGCTTAGCCGCCAATCCGCCTAGGCCTAAACTAAGAACTGATTGTTCAAATAGAATGTTTCAGATGGTGCATAGTTACAGCACGTGAGAGAAATGTTTCAACGGGCAGCCCGTGGCGACTTGCAGTCCCACTCCCACAGTTACTTGTTATTGGACATCAGGTTTTATGAATGTCATCATACACAGCGGATCGGCCGTGCTCGTGGCATCAGTACCACGACCTGTATCAGAACCCGATACTGTACCAGTAAGGAAGTAGAAATGGATTTAGATGATAGACAAAAATAGGTCCGCTCTAACCCATTTGACATATTTATTTCTCATTTTCAATTTAAAAGTTATTGTGTTTTTTCCTTTTCCTATATGATTTACAGCAGTTGTTATGGAACCCGAAATAGACATTGAGAATTTAATAACTTTAATGTCAGAAATACAGGTGGTCTCATGTTTTGGAAAGCTTGATATCATTTAGATCAGTTATTGAGAGAGTGTCCTCAAAATTGTACCCATCTCCTTCTCTAACAAAATGTAAAGGACATAGCATCCATGAACTTTTTTTTTTTTTCTTAAATCTAGAAGGTAAACGTAGACTGTGGTGGTCCATATTTATTACCCACACTGAAAAGGGTGTTGAAAAGGATCCGCTGGGAAGTGCGGTGAGTTTTGCACTACTCAACCCGTTGTGTGTGTAAGAGTCAGCAGAAGCGGGTGAACCTGCACATACACATGGCCGCGTTTTACTCCCACGGCATCTGAAAGAGGCCTGGGTGACATATGTATGTAAATTAGGCCTGTTGTACTTAAGCCTGTAACAACATACGAAAATTAGGCCTCTTGTAGTTACGTATACAGCTGACACGTTGGTGCTTAATTTTATGTTCGTAAATGAAATGTGTAACAACGTACATAAATTAGGCCTACTGTACTTATGCATAGTGGTTGCAAGACATTCAATTATGGAGAAGAAGAAAGCTAGACAGTTTATAGACGATGACAAATTAAAGTTTATTGAGAAAGTGAATGCTAAACCACACACGAAACGTGTGCAAATCACCGAGATGTTGGACTTCCCTGTTACAACTTTAAAGATGGGCTAATCATCAGCGGCGTGTATAGTTCCTGTTTCTAAGAAAGTTTTTCGTGGAAGTTTTACTATGTTGGTGTCCTTAAAATGTATTATTTAATTATTTCATTAATTATAATTGTAAACACTCGTTTCTTTATCATCGTAATTATTTTTACGTTCAAACCGAACCTTAAATTTAACAGCGAAATTGTTTTTCATATTTTAGCACCTTCCCTCTTTATGGCGTTATTTTTTCGGTCTCCACAAAAAAGTCCTAACCAGTTTTGACTGTATAAGATTTGTAATATGCTATCGTGTGTGAAAGGGGCAATTTATCTCAATAACAAAACTGTATAATTATTGGCTTTTGGGCCAGACGTGGTAGTACTTCTGAAACAACATAGTTTGTGAATGGTTTTCATGCTGCTGTGGTGAAAGTGAATCTTAAATGGGTATTTGACTCTGGAATGCCATATGCCAGTGATGCGAGAGGTAAGCATAGGGTATAGAGGAATAAGAGGACCGACTGACACACTATAGTGTAGTAACGTGCTGTTTAAATTAACCAAAGGGTTGCCAAAAGTGTGACAAAACAGTAACTTAGTTTGGTGAACCCTGCTGCAAATGGAGCTTCGAGGCAAATGCATGGTTGCTTCATCTTTGCGAATGAAGGTGCATCGACAGAAAAGGTTTCATTGTGTATGACAGTATCGGCATTGGACCTCCACTGATTAGTGAAGGGTTGCCTTCTCTGTTTAGTGCCATGTTGTGCTTCATCGATGTCAGGTAAAAAACAGCAGAGAACAAATACCCTTCAACCAAACCTAAAAAAAATAAAAGTTGGTGGTGGCAGCATTTTAGTATGGGGAATACTCTCTCTCTCTTCTTTTTTTTTTTTCATTCTCTGGGATCACGCCCAGCCGGAATTGATCGATGGTGGTTGGAAGAGCATGACCAACTACTTCAGTGACCCTTAATTCCTTAGAGTTGATCCCAATGGAGCATCTGTAGGACAGTGTTGATCATGTTGCCTTTGCTCCGGGAACCTATGACAACCGATCACCACTTTATTGATCACTCTCAGTCAGTCTCAACTACTGTCCGTGTAGTGCATTGCGATTACTCTGGATACTCGGTCATAATGTGATTCGACTCTTGTATAAACAATACTGATTTCGGAAATACCTTAGTATTTGTTTCAGTCCTTCCCTTTTTTAAAAAAAATTCATTTTCACTCATTCTAGGGATACCATTCCTATATTTCACAACTATTTGCTGAATTTTGTATTTTTCTGGTGATGGTAGAACAGTCTACATGCTATTCTGTTTCATCTCTGATTCTATTTCCTTCCTCAGCATTTTCTAACATTTCCTTAAATCGGTGAAAATATAGAAAAAGTTTCCATTTATAATGAACAGCTTTTTGAAGTACATCCACAATCTGTGCCGTACATCCTTTAATCCATTGTGATGTACCAAAGTACTGTCAATATCCTTTTATTCTGTTTTAAAATTAGTACAGTTCAACATTTTTATACTGTGGAGAAATTTCTATGGTGACTATCTTTGTGATTTGTTTTTGAGCATTTCCTTTTTAAATGTCTTTAGTTTGGTATAAAATGGAATGTTTCTTTACTCTACAGAAGTCTTAAGAAGTGAAATTAATAATATATTAGTTAATGGTATTCTGTTTTGTAATCTATTGGCTTATCATCTTCTAATTATTTTCAGTACTTAAGTATTCTGGTAAAGAGTTGAGAATTAGAAGGAGATCATACAATTTTTCTGCAGTCTAAGATACACGGTAATTTTATTAGTTTTGGCTGAAGATTTATATTTCATTTTGTGGTTAATTACAATGTTAAACTAACCTATTAAAACATAACAGATTTCTAGATATTTGTATGGGATTGTTTAGTTGAAACATTCTTTCTGATTCTCTGCCCTTTTGTGATTGTCATGAATGAATGACTGAATGAATGGCTTATAAATTCCATTATGAACAACAAAGTAGTATGCTTAGGAAGGAAAGTTTGGCTAGAACCTTTTTCAACAACATCCAGATCTCCTTCTCTCATTCTGCCATAGGTATGGTAATAAGTTTGTGAAGTTGTCTTTGTAGTGCTCTAAAATATAAGTACAATGTCATCTTACTAATTTTCTTTTTCTTTTCCTTTTTAGGGGTCTTCATTGGGCACAATATCATAGTGGATTTTGAAGATGGCCAGCAAAGTGGTCCAAATCACAAATATTGCTCCCCAAGCTACGAGGGATCAAATGCAAACCTTATTCGGCTATTTAGGAAAGATAGAAGATATACGATTATATCCCACTATACGAGATGTTGCTGTGCCAGTGCAGTCTCGCATATGTTATGTGAAATTCCATGATGCAGGGTGTGTGAGCGTAGCTCAGCACCTAACCAATACAGTTTTCATTGATCGAGCCCTGATTGTGATACCTTTTCAGAATGAAATACCTGATGAGCAGAGAGCTCTTGAATTAACAAATCAAGGAACTATGGTACCTGGATTATTTCCTGCTGAACCAAAGCTGCCACCAAATGTCACTAATCAGTTGGAAGGTATTCCACCCAATCAGGTTATTACTACTCATGATCCACGTCTGATACAGAATGGCTTGCCTATGTATCCACCCCTTCCAGCAACGTTAGATGCAAGAAAAATAGAGGAGATTCGTCGTACCTTGCTTGTTGCAAACCTTGACAATGATATTACCGCTCAGCAAGTAATAGATTTCTTCAATACAGCTGGAGAAATCAAGTATATGAGATTTTGTTCACGTGATGGTGATATAGATAAATATGCATTAGTAGAATTCTCTGATCAGAACAGCATTGTACCAGCATTACAAATGAACGGTAAACAATTAGGTGAAAAATATGTGAAGGTCTACCACTCAGTCCAAGCCATTGTTAAGCCACAAACAAAAAGCAATGAAGCTGCTCAGAAAGAAATTGAAGAAGCTATGTCAAGAGTGAAAGAGGCTCAAAATCTAATTTCTGCTGCTATTGACCCTGTAATCGGTTTATTAGCCAAAGAGAAAAAGAGAAGTCGCAGTGGCTCACGATCCAGGCGTTCAAGATCAGCTTCAAGAGGTAGAAGAAGGTCTCGATCTAGGGGTAGTAGAAGAACAAGATCACGATCCAGAAGGCGATCTCGTAACCGTGGACGTTCGAGGTCAAGATCTAGAAGAGCCTCTCGTTCCAGATCAAAGCGATCTCGCACTAGGTCAAGAGATCGCAGGCGGAGATCTCGAAGTGGTCGTCGTCGAAGAAGTCGTACACGATCAAGATCAAGAAGCAGAAGACGTTCAAGGTCCAGGTCTAGAAGGTCTCATTCAAAGTCAAAATCTAAATCATCGTCTAAAAGTCATGACAGACCTAAAGATAAGAAAGATGACAAGAAAGACAAGAAAGATGATAAAAAGGATTCGAAGAAAGATGACAAGAGAAATGATCTTGAGAAGGACATGAAAAATGATACTGACAACAAAGAAAAGGAAGATGATGGAAAAGATACTAAAGAACGTGAGAAAGAGTCAGAAAGATCTAAAGAGAGAATTAAAGAAAACAGCAAAGACAAGAGTTCACGAGAAAAGAGTAAATCGTTGAGGGGAAAATCACCATCCCGTTCTCCTTCAAGATCACGTCATAGATCCCTTTCACGTCGTAAAAGTCGTTCTCCGGCAAGAAAGAAGAGTAGATCACCTTCTCGCAGGAAGAGTCCTAGTCATTCCAGGCGTAGAAGCCGTTCACCATCTCGCCGCAAGAGCCGTTCTCTTTCTAAGCGTAGAAGTTCTTCACGTTCAAGAAAACGAAGTAGAACGCCCAGTTCCAGTCGTAGATCATCTCCTTCAAGAAAGAGGTCACGCAGTCGTTCGCGTTCAAGGAAAGTAAGTGATAAAAAAAGAGAGAGAGATAGGATTAGTCATGATCGAGAAAGAAAGGAAAAGGACAATGATAAGGATAAGAAGAAAAAGGATAAAAAGGAAATATGTGATAAAGATCTTGATAAGGGCCCAAGCAATAAAGTGCCACGCAATTATGATGAAGAGGAAGAAGGCTTTGATGCTAATGCCGAAGAGCGTCGTGAAAGAGAGGGGGAGAAAGAGGTCAATGAAGATGAAGATATGCCATCCCAGGAAGATCAACCTCAGAAAGGACGAGATGGAGAGGAACTGGTGCATGAGGAAAGCAGAGAAGAGGAGATGCACAATAATGAACCAGATACAGAAGACATGGATATTTCAACTTCCCCCTAAAGGTGTTGGTTTGGTTTTAATGTAGAATTTTTGTTTTTCACAGGATTTCAGGAAGTTAACGCATTATCTGGAAATTTTAGGAGCTCTTTTTTTGTTTCAGTTATAGTCAACTATGAAAAGCTTTTTTGAAAGTTAGAAATTCTTGTGTGTTTTTTTTTATGTGTACAGCATACAGACAGTATCGCTTAGCACACAAAACAAAAGAAAATAGGCTTAAGTGTTATGGAGGGGAATAAAGTGAGTTTGTTTCTGTTAGTAATAGCTAGGCAAATATCATCAATTTACTTCTTGTCAGCGTCTGTTTTGTGCTAAAATTATTTTAACAACATGCCATTCAGTGCAATTTATTTGAATAGCCTAGTAATTTACATATTTTAGTGAAATAAATTATTTACCTTGAAGTCAAATTACTTGTAAATTATCATAGAAAATTCCAGACACTATAAAATGTGCTGTCAGACCATATCTGTTACTGCGACAATCTTTTCAAGACATTAATGCCGTATTCATCATCCCTGTAGTTCTTTTGGTGCTTTGTGGTCAGACAGCTTAAGATGCTACTGTCTGTATTTGATTCCCTCGAATTTGTAGTCTTGTATTTGCATAATAGAGAATCAGAAAGGTTAACATTTTTCAAGGGATTGGGACTATTGCATTGAGATTGCGCTGTTAGCCCTTCTCTTATTCTCGTGCGTTAATTTGCATACTTCACTTGTAATTAATGGTAATGTTTCTAAGTCATCCTGTTGTCCATGATAGCTGGTTGTCTTCATGGTAGCCTATGTTACCTGTGATTGTGCAGTTATGTTATTTGTGTTCCAGTGATCATAAATTCTGTTGAAATTCCTCAGTTTGTCACTGAAAACTGATGTTTTATATATAGCACATTTTCAACTTTGCATATGAAAAGATCAAATTTTAATGCTATTCCCAATTTTAAATAGGAATACAAAAAATAAATGCAATAATAATTAGGGGTAAAAGTGTATTAGTTGTGGATTTTTCACTAGCCAAACTTTTTAATCTTAGATGTAGATGTAAGATAATCATAAACTGGGACGCAGAGTTACTGTACTGTTTAATTTGAAATCAGTCTGTTTTTGAGGAAAATGTTTACAGCAACACATTGACCATGAAGAGAACCATTCTTCGGGGGTAATGTTCCAAGACGGACATGAGATGATCGAGATAGATGGATACTTCCTTGTAGAAAACAACTTGTGTATTGGCATACAGGTAAAAAAAACCCAAGATGAGTATTGTAAAATATAGTGATACATTTTCACTAAAAATTGATCATCCAATACAGATTTATCTAGGGTCGATATCTGAGAATATAGCTGTAGTGTAGTTCATTAATAGGGACATTTTTGACTTGAATGTTTAGAATGTTAACATCTTGCATATAGATTGTTATTTAAAAAAACATGAAATTGTATTACATTTCAGATATTTAATATACTGTAAAGAGGTATTACCTTTATAGACATAGGTAGTCACTTTGGGAGATTGCTTGAGATGTAAATACAGAATGAAGATTGATACAGGCTATAATCCTTTTATTGTAGCATTCCTACCTAATAGTGGTGTATACTGTATATATATATATATGTCTGATATACTATATCTTTCAATTTATTTTGTTCTTTTATGTGTTCTGATGGTGAGGATGTCAGTGTGGAGTATGATTTGGAATTACGTGATTTGTTAGGAATCAGAAGAAAACTAGAGTGTACTGTATGAATGAACAGAAAAATATAGTAATGGAGCTAGACAATAGCTTTTTCATTGTCTGTGTACATTGTTGGGAATTGTACAAAACATTTCAGTTAATGTCTTGAAGTTCTGATATTTCTAATATGACAAAGACTGTTAAGAATATACTTTGATTCCCCCTAATAATATTTTACTTATTGCAGGGTTAACAACCCTTGCTGCACTTTTTCAATTTCAATAATTGTTTATCTGTGTTTATTCAAAGAAGTCCGGTAGTCATTTAAAATTCCTGGTAGCAAAATACTATATTTCTCCGAATCCAAGACTTTTTTGTGTGTGTGTGTGTGTGTGTGTGTGTGTGCGTGCGCGTGCGTGCGCGTGTGTGTGTGTGTGTGTGTGTGCAGAATCTCGTGAAAAATCAGGGGTCGTCTTGCATTCGTGACCTAACAGTAAAAACATCACTAGCAGCTATCACGGTAACCACGCTGTTTCCCTTCACCCCCACCGGTGCGCATGAAACTCGACCTTCAACATCTGCATCTTTATTAGGCCTATAGGTTACATCGCTAGTCGTGACAACCAGTTGTACAGTGCCTCTGTGTAACGTCACTAGTTCTTGGGATATAGTGAAGAGAGAATAACATTCTACATGGCAGGAGACAGACTCACGACTGGGCGAGTGACAATCCCCTGATTAGATAAAGAAAATGCCCCTGTATTAGCCTCTACAAAAAATTTTCTCAAATCCGCAGAATGGTATCAAAATTTGTGAGCCTTTGAATTCTTAGAAAGGCCATGGCTACTCATTGGCAGAGTTACAAGGTGTCTACTGTGCCTGACACTTAGTAAAATTAACAGTTTTACAGACAGCGGAAATATTTTCCTGATGGTTCATCGTATTGTAGAGACGGGGAACAGGTATTACTGGCAAGTTTTCAACGGGTTCTCTTCGATACTATGTTGCTAATTTTAATTTAATGGTTATTAAACTTGCAGAAATAAAGAATAATATTGTGCAGCCCGAAGAAAATACAGCACAACTAAAGCCAATGTTCAGAGTTGGCGTGAAGACAAAGATATTCTAAAAATGTTTACTGTACAAGAAAGGCATTCATATGATTTCACTAAGCACTTTTTAAGCCTGATTTTTTAAAGAAAAAAGTGGGGGTCTTCTTGGATTCGGAGAAATACGGTATGTTTAGTGTCTTGTCACAGTAATATAGGGGCCATTTTCTAGTTTCTTGTCTGCCTGTTCATCGGGAAAAATCTCTGAAAAAGTTTTTTCATAGATGACAAATGGATGAAGAAAATGTTGTTTTTTTAACCAAATGATGTATATCTTCATACATAATATGGTTTCTCTTGGAATTACTGTTTCTTATATTATTTCATGCTAATTTTCTTCCTTGTCTCTTTGGAGAAGTACTGTATCATCCAGTTTTATCATTATCTTAAATGCTAGCCCAAACGTAAATACCAGTGATACTTAGCTCCTCTTGTAGAATCTGGATCATGTTTATTCAAAATTTGCATCAGTAATCTCAGAAAGTTTGACACTACATGTTTCAGTTATTCTTTGAACATTTAATTTCTAGGTTGCTCTGATTTATGTGTAGTACTGATTCTGTATCCTTAATGCTTCAGTTAAGTTTCAGGTGCATTGTCTGATTCAGTCATCATGTTTGCACCAAGTTTGTTACATTAAAATATATTGCCAATTATTAAATTTACAATCTGTTGTCAAGAAGTCACACCAGCACATATTAAATGTGTTAATTGGTACTTATGTTGCCATAGTTTTAACAGATGGTAAATATCACTGTTTATAATAAATACATTTTGGTGGTGTTATTGGAGGATCCAGCCTTTGGCCTGATGACCTTACAGAAAATTAATACATGTGAGCCATTACCACACTTATGCGTTTTGGTTAGCCATCTTTGGATCACCCTCCATTTGATGCTTAATTCTTCTCTGTTACTCTTTGTTCAGTTCCAGGCAGTGGATCACTGACCACTATTTCATCCTCTCCTTGTCCTGATTCACTTTGACATTTCATACAGGCTATTATTACAGTGGGCTTGCCATACCCAGAAGCTTTTTTATCTAACTGCCAGGTTTTAATGACTTATTTCCTGTTGCTCCTCCAGGGCTTCCGTGAAACACTTCCATCTGTTCGTTTTGTTGGCTAACCTCTTCACTTCGTTCCATGTCTTTCCCACTGCTTGACATTCCTCTTCGATCGTCTTTCTCCAGGTCTTCTGCTCTCTCTCAGGGTCCTGACGTTCCAAAAACCTATTCTCATTTTCAGTTTCATGCCAAAAGTCGTCAACTTATTAGCCATCCAGTTGTGTTTCACTTCATTTTCTGTAATAGTTTATATTTAAGGCTGTGCGAGTTATTAGCCCACAGCAACCCGAGCTTGGTAGTGGGACTGCCACGTAAGCCTCTGAGCCTGCTGTTTTCTGTAGGGTTGTCTCCCTTTGTCTTTGAAGATCCCTCTTCACCACAAAATAGTGGTTCCCCTTGTTTCTTTAAACCCCATGGGAAGTGGGTTGCCTCGTCCGCCAGCTTTGCTGTTCCAAAAGTCTTCACCAGAGCCCCGTTAGCTGTCACTTTTCAGGGTTCCTGTAGGGCCTTCACAGGTACCGTAGCGGTCATGGGGCACACACAGTCCTTGCTGTACATCACCCGTTCAGGCAATCCCTTACTTCATGCCGTTGCCCACCTCCCACGACGTAGACGAGGGGTTGGACTTATGGGAGCCAGGTTTTAATGAGGCCGCTGTTAACCTGGAGAATGGACGCCTTTTACAGCTGCCCCTGATCTGGACGGACGCTGCATGCTGGATTTTCATGGAATTTCCTCCCCTGTGGGACCAGCACCCACCTAAAGGGGCTCCTCTACCTGAAGCTGTTAACTCATTTAGACTTTTCTTTTTACCGCTGCCTGTCACTTGGCATTGAGTCGCTGGTGGTACAGTCTAATCCATCTGGTAGCAAGTAACCTGGCCAGACGTGATGACTAATGCTGGTTACTATTATTCATGATAGAAATTGAAATATGGTATTATCCTTTTTCAAAATAAGGTACCGTATAAACTCGACAACCACCCGCCACCGAATAAGACCCGCACCCTTATTTTGAAAGAACAAATTTTTTAAAAAAAGTGACGTCAAAATTATTAACGATTCCATGCCGTCAAAATCCAGGAACACAGAAGTTTAACTTCCGGGCGCTGAATACGACCAGTTGGCGTCAGTGTGCGATTACCGGCCGTCATCCATTCTGTATAGAGCTGTTTCAAGGCTGCTTTAAGTGGACGGTTCACGCAGATATCCAGCGGCTGTAGCATAGACGTCATCCCGCCCAGAATGACTGCTAGGTCGGTTTTCCCATCCTTGATATGTTTCATCACAGCGTCTGTTGTGTGGCCGCAGTAACTGTCGAAAATAAGTAAACTCTTTTGTCCCAATTATGCACCAGGGCGACGTTGCCAGAAACACTTTACCCAGTCCTCCACAAGTGAACCGTCCATCCAGCCGGTGTTCTGAAATCCGACGATAACACCAGCGAGTAAATTTTTAGGAAGCGTCTTTCGCTTGAGAACAATGTACGGCGGCAATGTGGTTCCGTTGGCGAGAATACACAACATTACCGTACACTGTTGTTTTACATTACCACCTGTTCTAAGGGTAACATTTTCACACCCTTAACATTCACAGTCCTGTCCATTGGCATTTCAAAGTAGACTGGCGTCTGATCTGCATTGCCAATTTGGGAAAGCAAATACCGTATGCATTTTCCTTCCGCAAGCAACCGAATTATGTGACGCTGAAACAATAATAATTTCTCATCGTAGGCATCAGGAAGACACAGTGAAATTGAGGTGCGCCTTCGTACGCTCAACCCATTTCTTTTATAAAAATTACAAACCCATCCTCGGCTTGCCTTAAACCCTTCCGTTGAAAGTTCCTTTGCGATTTCTAATGCCTTTAGCTGACACATTTCGGTTGACACACCATATCCCAATTCCCGCCTTTTTGTCACATATTTATAAAGTTGTTTTTCAGTTTCGGGAAATTGTATACTCAGTCCGCGAAAAGCTCTACGATCACCACTACATGTTACTAGCACATTTTTTTTCTTTCTCCAATCGTAAATACACGACTCATCAATATCGTATTTCCTACCGGCGGCATGATTTCCAATAATTTTGGCTTCCCAAACTACTTTTAGTTTCTCACTCACAGTAAAAGATTGCAAACTCTTTGTGGAATTAATGTTAATACTCTGAGAACGTGCTTGAGACTGACGCCAGGCGTGGAAGCAGTGTATAATGAGAGCGGAGAGAGCATTGTTGCCAAGCCGCACCGGCGGTGATGCCCGATTTACGCGCATTCGGAAAGATAAATTTCCCAAAATTTTAAGTAAGACCCGCACCCAATTTTGGAAGCAATATTTTCGGGACAAAAAAAAAGAAACCAGTGCGGTTGGTACTCGAGATTATACGGTATTTATTTTAAAATAAAAGTACAGTATATACAATAAAAGTACAGGTTTTATATTCTGATGTATGTTTCTTTTCTGTATAGTCAGTAGCGGCAATTGGGAACCTGAACTGGGAGAGGGGCACAAAAATGTAAATACAACAAAAAGTACGGGGGGTTTGGGGTTATAGGGGTGGGGGTTAAACAACATAATTGGAAAAAAGGTACAAAATGGTAATTTTTTAATGTTCTCTGAGCATATTACGACAGAGAAGTAATGGTTGTCAGTTTACCAGTTTAATTGCGGTAATAACAGTTTTTTGAGATTTTGATTCAATACTATACAATAGAACTTTCGCTAATGGAACAATTTACACATGTATTACAATTAAAAAGAAGTGCGACATTATTATACAATAATAAAGGTCATTTAGTATTTGACTACACACTAAGAGTTTTAGACACTAGATACAACTACATAGACACATTGACTGAGTGAGACTGACGAATTAGCATGGCAAGTGGCAAAAAAATACCGCTGTTACACTTCATAACAGCACATGCTACATGCTGCTGCGCGAGTCTCCACTACTCCCTGTGGCGCTGTACGAATTGGTTAGACGCAATGCATTGACATTTTGTGCGTACTTTTGCAAAGTATTTTTTAATAATTAGTGAAGAATATTAAAAGAAAGAATTAGGTGATAAGACAACTGCGTTTGCACTTTTTTTTTTTTTTTGTAGGCAGCTAAAATGGAACAAAATGTTTTTCCCCACAAAATGGAGGAGCAACTGTGCCCTTTCCCGCCAGTCACCACCACTGTGTATACATACATACATACATACATTATCATTATAGACTGTTATGCCTTTCAGCGTTCAGTCTGCAAGCCTCTGAGAATTTACTAAACGTCGCCACAATCCTCGATTTGCAACTAGTGTTGTGGCCTCATTTAGTTCTATACCTCTTATCTTTAAATCGTTAGAAACAGAGTCTAACCATCGTCGTCTTGGTCTCCCTCTACTTCTCTTACCCTCCATAACAGAGTCCATTATTCTCCTAGGTAACCTAACCTCCTCCATTCGCCTCACATGACCCCACCACCGAAGCCGGTTTATGCGTACAGCTTCATCCATCGAGTTCATTCCTAAATTAGCCTTTATCTCCTCATTCCGAGTTCCCTCCTGCCATTGTTCCCACCTGTTTGTACCAGCAATCATTCTTGCTACTTTCATGTCTGTTACTTCTAACTTATGAATAAGATATCCTGAGTCCACCCAGCTTTCGCTCCCATAAAGCAAAGTTGGTCTGAAAACAGACCGATGTAAAGATAGTTTCGTCTGGGAGCTGACTTCCTTCTTACAGAATACTGCTGATCGCAACTGCGAGCTCACTGCATTAGCTTTACTACACCTTGATTCAATCTCACTTACTATATTACCATCCTGGGAAAACACACAACCTAAATACTCGAAATTATCGACCTGTTCTAGCTTTGTATCACCAATCTGACATTCAATTCTGTTGAATTTCTTACCTACTGACATCAATTTAGTCTTCGAGAGGCTCATTTTCATACCATACTCATTGCACCTATTTTCAAGTTCCAAGATGTTAGACTGCAGGCTTTCGGCACAGTCTGCCATTAAGACCAAGTCGTCAGCATAGGCCAGGCTGCTTACTACATTTCCACCTAACTGAATCCCTCCCTGCCATTTTATACCTTTCAGCATATGATCCATGTAAACTACAAACAGCAAAGGTGAAAGATTACAGCCTTGTCTAACTCCTGTAAGTACCCTGAACCAAGAACTCATTCTGCCATCAATTCTCACTGAAGCCCAATTGTCAACATAAATGCCTTTGATTGATTTTAATAATCTACCTTTAATTCCATAGTCCCCCAGTATAGCGAACATATTTTCCCTCGGTACCCTGTCATATGCTTTCTCTAGATCTACGAAACATAAACACAACTGCCTATTCCTCTCGTAGCATTTTTCAATTACCTGGCGCATACTGAAAATCTGATCCTGACAGCCTCTCTGTGGTCTGAAACCACACTGGTTTTCATCCAACTTCCTCTCAACGACTGATCGCACCCTCCCTTCCAAGATGCCTGTGAATACTTTGCCTGGTATACTAATCAATGAGATACCTCGATAGTTGTTGCAATCCTTCCTGTTCCCTTGCTTATAGATAGGTGCAATTACTGCTTTTGTCCAATCTGAAGGTACCTTACCAACACTCCACGCTAATTTGACTACTCTATGAAGCCATTTCATCCCTGCCTTCCCACTATACTTCACCATTTCAGGTCTAATTTCATCTATTCCTGCTGCCTTATGACAATGGAGTTTATTTACTATCCTTTCCACTTCCTCAAGCATAATTTCACCAACATCATTTTCCTCCTCCCCAAGAGCTTGACTGTTTGCAACACCACCATGATGATTTCCTTTTACATTGAGAGGATGTTCAAAATATTCCCTCCACCTTTCCAGTGATTCCCTGGGATCTGTTATGAGTTCACCTGAATTACTCAAAACACTGTTCATTTCCTTTTTCCCTCCCTTCCTAAGATTCTTTATTACTGTCCAGAAAGGTTTCCCTGCTGCTTGACCTAGCCTTTCCAGGTTATTACCAAAATCTTCCCACGACTTCTTTTTGGATTCAACAACTATTTGTTTCGCTCTGTTTCTTTCATCTACGTACAAATCCCTGTCTGCCTCGGCCCTTGTTTGGAGCCATTTCTGATAAGCCTTCTTTTTACGTTTACAGGCTGCTCTCACTTCATCATTCCACCAAGATGTTCGCCTTTTCCCATCTTTACACACAGTTGTTCCTAGGCATTCCCTTGCTGTTTCTACTACAGCATCCCTGTATGCCACCCATTCACTTTCTATATCCTGAACCTGCTTACTGTCTACTGTTCGAAACTTCTCACTAATCATATCCATGTACTTCTGTCTAATTTCCTCGTCCTGGAGATTTTCTACCCTTATTCGTTTGCAGACAGATTTCACTTTCTCTACCCTAGGCCTAGAGATACTTAGTTCACTACAGATCAGATAATGGTCTGTATCATCGAAAAATCCCCGAAAAACTCGTACATTCCTAAAAGATTTCCTGAATTCAAAGTCTGTTAAGATATAGTCTATTATGGATCTGGTACCCCTAGCCTCCCATGTGTAGCGGTGAATAGCCTTATGCTTGAAGAATGTATTCGTAACAGCTAAACCCATACTAGCACAGAAGTCCAGCAAACGCTTCCCATTCCCATTAGCTTCCATATCTTCCCCACATTTACCAATCACCCTTTCGTATCCTTCAGTTCTATTCCCAACTCTCGCATTGAAATCGCCCATTAGCACTATTCTATCCTTGCTGTTGACCCTGACCACGATGTCACTCAATGCTTCATAAAACTTGTCAACTTCATCCTCATCTGCACCCTCACATGGTGAATACACGGACACAATTCTTGTCCTAATTCCTCCCACAGACAAATCTACCCACATCATTCGCTCACTTACGTGCCTAACAGAAACTATGTTGCGTGCAATGGTATTCCTGATAAAGAGCCCTACCCCAGACTCTGCCCTTCCCTTTCTAACACCCGTCAAGTACACTTTATAATCTCCTATCTCTTCCTCCTTATCTCCCCTTACCCGAATATCACTTACTCCTAGCACATCCAGATGCATCCTCTTTGCTGACTCAGCAAGTTCTACCTTCTTTCTTCCATAAGCCCCATTAATATTGATAGCTCCCCATCGAATTCCATTTCGTTCGCCAAGTTGTTTCCAAGGAGTCCCTCGCCTGTCAAATGGGAGTGGGACTCCATTACTCCCATAGGTCCGAGGCTTGCTTAAAGTGTTCTGAGCTCGGTAAATTCATGAAGCAGGATGCTGCCCTACTTGCACATAGTCCAAGTGAGGATCTCTCCTCTAACGGGTTATGGACCACCGGTGAATTGTGTAGTCCTAGCCGCCTGAGCACAAGGAGGGCCACGACTCAGAATATGTCCGAGATGCCCACTCCCATTCCATAGCAACTGGTATCCCGACTCTCAGGACCACTTACTAGGCCACTCAGCCGTTGCCCATGGTTCACGAACTAGGACGTGACTACAGTACAGCAGTACAGCAGTATACATGCACTAGAAATGGTATTTGTTTTTTATTGCTAGTCACCAGAAAGTCCATCCTGTAAAGAATGTCTTCTTACATTCATTTATAAACTGAATTATCAATCTAAATTTTCCCCTTAAATGCCAGTTGGCTACCTCAGATAGTTACGGGAATAATAACTAAATGATATGGTCACTAGCTTCTCATTAAGGCAGCTGCA
Source organism: Anabrus simplex (assembly GCF_040414725.1). Taxonomy (NCBI): domain Eukaryota; kingdom Metazoa; phylum Arthropoda; class Insecta; order Orthoptera; family Tettigoniidae; genus Anabrus; species Anabrus simplex. The sequence continues at coordinate 470,008,633 of NC_090265.1, read as the reverse complement.
TTTCAAAATGAAAAAGCCAATTTTCTAAAATCTTCTCCATAGGAACATAAGTTGTGTTGCATTTGCAAATTCATGTTACGTATCTCGGAAGAGCAGTTGAACGTATGACATTGTCTTTTGCAGTGTTTTACCAAAGTTCTTGCCGTATTTTTCAGTAAAAAATAACTTGGTAATTTCTGGCAAATGCATTTTATTCATTTAAATAATTTCCTTCAGCTTCAGTTACATATTTCTAATGAGATACAAGCTTATAAATCCCACATTTGTAAAAGTTCTTTTGTGTAGAACCAAAAAATTGTCCTATGGCCTGCATGACATCATCTAGAATCGGTTTCAGAACTGTTGCTAATGCAAATGGTTATCCATGGGCAAAAACAAGTGATATTTGGAAGGACTGATGCCTGGGATCCATGGGCAAAAGCAGGTGATATTTGTGTGGAGCTATGCCAGAGAAGTAAGGAGGATGAAGTAAAATTTCCCAACCAAGTTTGTTGATTACCTCCTTGGTTGTTTTTGCCGTATGAGGTCTAGCGTTGTCTTGAAGAAAGATCACTCCTTTCCTGTTGACTTGTGCTGGCTTCTTCTGACCCAGTGTAGCTGCACCCTTTGCAACTGGGTTGAGTACACCTCGGTTGTGATGTTTTTGCCACGCTCTAGGAATTCAAAGTGCAAGATACCAGCGTCGGTCCACCAAACGCAGAGCAGTAGACCACCTTCTGCTGGTTAGGGCAAACACAACAGAACCAGGGAACGACGAATGTTGTTATCTTTTGCAGTTACTGTTTAATTCCTATTTCTCGTCACATGCCAACATCTGTTGCGGGAGTGGGCATTTCTTGTGGCGTGACGGCAATGAAGAGCAAGTGGTGAACAGCTGGAGTTTTGTTTCCTTGGTCAAAATGTGAGGAACGTACTTTCTGAGCTTCCAAGTCTTCCCGAGGTTGTGCAGATTCAATCAAATGGTTTCCTCTGACACTAATGCCCGAGTGCACCAAGCTCGGTAATTATCAGCCTTTACGAAACCGTGGTAAAACTTTTGCCGTGGTATTGTCGTAAAAGCAGTGCACCATTACTATCGCCCGGTTTCGTTACCGCGGTTTCTTGACGCTTGATTTTTTCGCTATTCCCCTTGGAAGAAATTCGAAGTAGTATTCAGGAAGCAGTGATCATTTTGATAGTCACTTGTCCCTCGTGTTTACATTTTGTGACGGCGCAAGCAAGTTATCGACTCCTTAAAATGGAAAATAATGCTTGACATTTTTTTTAACATTACACAGTCCTAAAGACATGGAAGGGGACCTCCTTTTCCACACACAATATTGTCTCTCGACAACATTCCTTGTGGCAATATGGGCTCTGTTATATCGTTGTTCTGCTGGGGAGGTGGGATTCTGAACAGGTGTATAGGGCAGTTTCTCCCAGTCGGACATTCCAATTGTTCACCATTTAATAAATCTAAAATGTAATTCACTGTTTCCTTACGCAATCTAACCAATCTTCTCTGGAACGAAACATCGCTTAATTCTTAAAATAAATCACGTCTCTGTTCTATAATTCTCCCTTCATTTCTTTCAAACTGATTAAGATACTGGAGATATAACCTATAGTTGTTAAGCTCCATCTTGGAATCTTTAACCACAGAGCACAAATACAACTTTACCGCGGTTTTCTTAGTTAACCGCTCGCTCACGGGCGGTAAACATTATACCGCGGTAAAATGTCGGTAAACATTATACCGCGGTAAAATGTCGGTAAACTCGAAACCGAGCTTGGTGCAACAGAAATACGACTTTACCCTAGTAAAATTGTGAAGTTTACCGCGATATTCTCTTTACCGAGGTTGGTGCACTCGGGCATAAACCCTTGTCCAAGTTCCTTGTTCGCTTGATGTTCTCCTTCAATAGGGCTTCATTGATAGTGGATGGACGTCCAGCTCAAGGCTTGTCCTTGAGGCCCCCATCTACCGATGCGAATCGACTGAACTATAGTATTCTTGCTTTGCGCTCTCTCTCTCTCTCTCTCTCTCTCTCTCTCTCTCTCTGATGCGGAGTATATCTTTCGAGCAACTTATGCAGCATTGCTGCCCAATTTGAATTCATAAAGTAAACATGGCCATAAAACATCCTTTGACACAGACATTCACTTCAGGGTTGTAGTTCCTGCAGAACTGCTTTCGACACAACTGACACCTCACAACTCTGCACTGATTGACGGTTGATAAGAATGTCAACATCTGATGTCATCCACACAGGGTTGCCGACACCTGCCGTTTGAATTTCACTTTTCTTCCCAGTGGCACAAATACTTTTGGATACCTGGTAGAAATGAAAGGAGTTGTATGAATCAATTGATAGTGTAAAGTATTGCAAAATTTCTGTATTTATTGAAGATCTCAGTGTATCTTGATGTACAGTTTCCTGGTTCCATGCCAAATGTTAGCTAACTCCCATTTGGAGATTTTATTATGTTACAAAATTACTAAACCTGTCTCCCTTGCAGACTCAATTTCTGAACCGTGGAAAATGCTTTCCTGTTTAAAAAGTTTTAATCTGTGTACTTGTATGAATCAGTAATTAGAGCACAGAAGCATTCATAGTTAACATGTGTTTGACATCGATTCTTTAGGTCTCAAAAAATAATAATAATAAAGTTTTAGAACCTGTTTAGGTGGGAATAATGTATAAAATATTTTTTAAATACTTAAAATAAAGCATTCAAAACTCATAAAAGTGACAAACAGGAAATCAGTGCAACAAAACAATTAATTTATTCATGCATCATTGTCACTATCACTATAGTTTCTGTCATCATTCTGTGCGCAGTAAATCATTATGATTTCCAAATGTTGTGGTGTAAGTTTGTCTGGGCAAGATTAATGTGAATGCAGAGAATGATCTTTCAACATGTGCTGAAGTGATCAAAACATACTTGAACAATGAATTCCTAACAGATTAAATCCTTCTAGTAGGTCTGCATGACACCCATTCAAAATATGACATACTTTTCAATAACGTATATTCTGCATTTCTGTCAAGCACCATTTGCAGTTTCTTCAAAACAATTTCTGTGATGTTACGTGTAACTATTCAGCTGACACTCTTCTCAAGTAAATACAGGCAATGATTCTGTGAAGCTGAATTTTGAAGACTCCAAGTATATTATAGTGTTTGCTAAAAATGTGAAGTTAGCATGAATATATGCTAATTCATCCAGTATATGCTAGATCATCCCTTAGTTTCTTCCCTCATAATACACTATGAGCCATCTTAATGTATTACGAGTCATCTTCCAAGAAACAGTTGACAACATCTTGTGTACATTAATGGATATTCTCACTGTGATATTGAACAGCCTGTAACCATGTACCTCACCTTGTTAAAATAGATGTTGGAAACAAGGGCAGATTTGGGCACTTCCTGTTCTGAAGAGTTTAAATCACTTTGGGAACTTATTTCTAATTCTTTCTTCTCCTTGGTTTAGTTCATGTGGGAGATAAGTAATGGCAATAGAGACAACCCATCAATTCCTGATTCAAAGCTTTTCCCACAACCCCCACACTTTTGTCTGCTTGGCTTGCATCTTTATCTTAGATGCATACTGGTACTGTGAAAACTTACTAATATTTATGCTCATTTTATGATATATACGATTTAACCCTGGGCCGCGCGCGTCACTCCTTATCACGTTACATTGTGTGCAGCGGTGTTTGGACCGCACAACGTAGTTTGCCAACTTTCTCGAACATTATGTGCATTTTATCATTTTTAGGTTTAGAAAATTTATTTAAATAATTGAAAAATGTAAGGTTAATCTAAAAAGACAAAAATATATACATTTATACTTTTTATGAAATTGAACATGTTTTAGAGAACACACAAATACAAGTCAAGAAATTCAAACACAGGACTGCACTACATAGAGTTATGAATTCAAATAGCGGATTACTGTTGACAATGAAATGAAGCAAATTTAGTTTTCATCTTCAGCTTCTTGACTGCACTTTTCACAGGTAACACCAGTCTTCGTATTTTTGTGCGTTCCACAAATGAAGCAGATTTTATTTTGCGATGCACACTTGATAGTCCCTGTGGTTTCACGAAACTTCGATAACAATACCTGTAAATCACTTGAAAGAGACACAAGCCGAGCTCTTTCTCGGAGATTTGCCTCCATCAGACTCAGTCCCAAATCGGCGAGATATTTCCTTCTCACACAATTCTTTGATGGGTTCTTGGCTAGAAATATCTTGTAAAAGTTTATCCCTGCAACGTAAAGTTCACGGAGAAATACTACAAGGGGCCATTGGCTGGTTTTCCTTGCTGTTATATATGTAGAACACATCTGATTAACAGTATGTGCCACCCTTGCTCCCATTATAGTCAACAATGACAAGTGATTTATTAGTTGTGGGATCGATTGCACCTGTATCATGCTTAGTTGATAGAAGGAGGACAACTGTCTTCTTTTTTGTCACATAGGACACTAGTGTCATGTCAGGTTGGAATCCAAACATGTTACAACCAACCTGGCGAGATTTGTTCATTAGAAATTCGGGAGGTAGGTGTCCCGATGAATGTCAGCCCTTGCTCCAATAAGTATTTGGCGAATGGAATGCTACTATAGTAATTATCAGTGGTAACATTCCTATGTGAATTCTTTATTGGGTCAGTTAGCCTTTTGGCGATGTCCATCAATTTGTTTGCCAGAGTAGAGTTCCAAATTGAACGTGTAAAATGTCCTATTGTCGCACAGAGCGTAGAATTTGAGCCCATACTTGGCTGGTTTTAGAGGCATATACTGAATAAATCCACAGCGACCACGAAAAGCTACCAACATCTCATGAATTGTTATAAACTCCCCTGGAGAGTAGGAAGCCTGACAATTAGCAACAAACTTCAAATGGAATTCTCTGATGGCTGCTAATCTCTCTGCTCGCTTCGGTACCAAAGTTCTAAAGTATCTGCACGGTTGCCTTTTTTAAAAAGTTGCATTAACAAATAATGCCCCCAAAAGTGCCATAATCTTGATACGTGCAGTATCCTTGTAGTCCCTACATTGCGATTCCAGAATCTTTGACCGACACTTGGCGTAAATGTTAGTGTATCTTACAATATCATCGATCATTTCAAGGGAAATTATTTGCAGGAAAGCATCAGTCGTTGTTGGAGTGTTTCGTGCACATGCTTTTGGCCTGAGAAACATCTTCGTGAAATTTTTCAAACGGGTTCAAGAATTATTCAGAACCACAGGAGTACTTTTCCAGATCGTTTCACCATCTTTTCCAATATAAAATTTGAAGTCATTGCATCCCGTGTCTTCCACTGGATTGTGCTGAGTCACTAGAATGATTGTCATCCACTACCCCTTCTTCTTCAAAATTGATGTCACTTTCAAAATCACAGTCACAATCTTCTCTGTCTTGCTCCGAGAGTTCCACAAGATACTGTCAGATGTCATCAGGTTGAATATATCTTCTTCGGTCCCTGTAGCAAAAAAAATAAAAACAGATTACTACATTTATATACGTATAATACTTCATACCTGCAATTATATACATAATGAAGTATCCACCTCCAATAGTCAGTAAAACTTTCTGGAAGGAATGTTGTTACAGTGGAAATAATGTATACCACCACTTGGAACAGTAAACGTAAGACAAAAAATATACTTGCATTTCTGTGCGCGCTATGGTGTTGGGACCGCTCTCAGCAAGCTGAACGGTGGACGCTGTCTTCACAACTGTTCCCACGCTGAACTGCAGCATTACACAACATACCAGTAGCTCTGTCTAATGCTTAGCTGAGTAAGCATAAATTAACAGTGCACCTAATCAGGTTAAGCACGCTTTAAACAATAACACAAATCAATCATTTAAAAGTGCTGTCCAAACACCGCCTATGTGCGCGCGGTCCACGGTTAAAGCAAAGAAAGGTTCTTATAGTCTTGGAAAGGCAAAAATAGGTTATAATGTTGAAATAGGTGCTTGTAGGCACTATAGAGTTTCATTTACTTCGACAGTAGGTACACAATACAGATAACTGTCACGGAGAGACTTGAAAGGGTCTTACGGAAGTCAGTAGGTGAAAACCTAAAGATCCGATGTCTAGTTATCATTCTTGAACTTAATAAGAGTTTGATATTGTCTGTTCTGTTGATAGTCTTTCTACTGGTTCAGTGATGCAGAAATTGAACAATTGTACAGCGCATGAAAAATATTTGATTCTAAAATAGAGCATGAGATAGTTGACATAAAAGAACCAAAAACCCAGATATCAGAACTTCAAAACATTGCAAATAAAATTGGCCTTAAAATATCGTTTGAAAAAAACAGAAACTCTGCCCCAAAAACCAGCACAATTAAAAGAAGTTAACCATAAATGGTAATAAAATCAAAATAGTAACTCAATTTAAAATAACTTGGAGAAGTAGTAACCTAAATGAAAAAATCTTCGGTCTAAACAATAACAAATAGATTAGCTAAAGCACAAAAATTAACATGGGGCATCTAGAAAAAGAATGTCTATCAATAAAATCAAAAATAAAACACAACACAGTTATAAAACCGGAAGCTACATGTGCAGCAGAAACACTTTTTCATCTGAATAAACAATCAAAGACTGACAGACTTCAAATAATTGAAAGAAGGATTGGAAGAACCTGCATCAACAAAATATACCAGAAAGATGGACAGTGGCAGATAACACCTAGAAAGTCGTATACAAAGAGCTAGAACCCATTACGAATACTATCCGTTAGAGGAGACTGGAATTCTTTGGACATATGAGGATGCAGCATTCGAGACTTATTAAACAACTAGTACAACACAATCTCATCTCAAAAAATACCACAATAGGATGTAAAGGTATCAGAGAAGTAAGAGAGGATCTGAAGAAAATAGGCCTTACAACAGAAGACACCACAAGTAAGACAAAATTGAATACAAACTTCTGCTTTACCCTTACGCGAAACAAACCAACAACACGCACGTTTTCAACCGAGGAATGGGCCCAAAGATCGGAGCGTCTGAAGAAGTACTTGGAGGGCCGCAAAGCCCATACAATCCCTTCAAAGAGACTTGAACGATGGACTGACTAAAGTGATCCTATGCGGTCATAAAAGAAGTAGTACTTGAGATGTCACTTTCATGACTTATATGCCTATTTAACCTGGCATAAATGTTGATGATTGCACATTAAATTTGTGCTGTAGACACACTTGATGGGAATTCTCTGAAAATACATACTGTTCCACAGTTATCATCCCAAGGTAGCCTCTGCACTAGCTGTGGCTGTATCCCTTTCTGGTATATGGATAAAATCTGATGATGTTATTAATGTAATCTGAAAAACATATACATTTAAATTGAGCTCAGTACTGTACTCAGAATTTTCTTTTTTGAATAATAAAGAATATGTGTTTGAAGGAACAAAAGAATAATATTCCTTTGATATAACCTATGGTCTTCCTAGAAAATTTCAGAAAGAAAGGGGATGGATGGGTTTAAGGTATGATTCTTTGTCATTTGATTTGACCGTGATACTTAGAAATTAAAATTCTAATTTATCCAACCAATGAAACATCCGTCTATCTTCTACATCGAATATTTAACTGCTTATTTAGTGGTACTTGAATTATTTCATACACGAAGTTTCTTTAAATTTTATCATAACTCTGATCGAAGATCATGAAAGTAGGTACAAACTAGCTTTTGTCTAGCTCCTATGTTCAGTAGTGTTCTAGCAGGTACTTAGAATAAAGTTTGTAATTTTGTTGTCTGGATATTCATCAGAGTAACCAAGCCAATGTATTTTGTACTCAGTTTTCCATTATATCTGGTTCATTGATATGAATGATGAAATGTGTTACTTTTATTATTAGCCCAGGAACTCCTTATAAATGGTATTTCTGATTCATTGCCCATATCATCTGTGCATGAACACTGACTGGAATTGGACATAATCTGAGTGTGCTTTATTGAAATTTTAAGACTATCAACACTCCTGCAGTACAAAATATTTATTCAAAATTGAAGTTACTGAAATATTATGTTGGGGATTCCATCCAAACCACAAGCTCTGTATGCTTTCTTTGCAGTAATAAATAAATGGTTTACTGTATTTTTTTATTATTCATTTGTGTCATACCTAAAATTAATAACTTGGTTAAGAATTTCATATTTACATTTTAGTTCCTTTCATGCTCCTGAACTTCATTGTACATCCATAAAAGTCTTCATCATGTTAACTTTACTTCAAACTTAATAAGAGCAAGCTTGTGCATTCAGTTCTGAATTGCATAGTAACTGTGGGAGAATAATTTTGTCACAGTAAATGTAGAAAATTTCTTGCATTTTCACCCAAACAGAACTGTACTCATTGCAGTATATTCTATGTTCTCCAGCGTTTACACCAATGACGTCTGATTTCATTCCGTGTGGTCTCTTGCAGTTCAGATGTTTGCAGTCTATTCCTGTAGACTTAATTTTCCGTGCATACAGTAGACAAACAGGAAGAAGTCTGGAAAGTTTGGTCAGATGATCTGGGGGGCGGGCATAGAGAGCAGATATTGCACGCACCATACTCCAACCTTCTCAGAATGCAGTGATGATAGTGGAGAGTACCTGCTGTTTTGTGTGGTAATGTAGCCTGGCAGGTGGAACCATGCTTCATCTGTAAACCATGTTTGGAGAGAATGTCTGGGCTTATTGTAAGAATATTGTGCAACCATTGACAGTATTACATCAGGTTCTGTCAATTCCTGCATTACATGTACTATGTATGTTAGTAAGCCCTGTTCCTTTGCTGCTCTGGCATTCTGTATAACTAGTCTGTCTCCTGGATTAATCAGCATGATAATTTCTTTCGTGAGCTGGTTAAAAGTCCTCAAAAATCAATGCAAGCTCAACTATTTTTAGGTCTGTTTTTTTCTATTCTCGCTAAGGTGTGAGCAGTTGTCTACAGCACTGAGTGAGTTGGCCGTGCAGTTAGGGTCGCGCAGCTGTGAGCTTGTATTTGGGAAATAGTGGGTTCGAATCCCACTGTCAGCAGCCCTGAAGATCAATTTCTATTTCGTATCCCATTGCCGCTGTAAGACCTATCTCTGCCGGTATGCCGTAAAGCCCGTTGTAAAAATAAGAGCAGTTATCTGCAGCCTTCTTACTACAGTGAGTTTCTTTCATCGGTTGGCCAGTAGGCACGCCCAGTTTATCTGCCTCCTGTTGACTCATCACTTCCCGTTGCACAGTGCAGCGACAGTACGGGAATGCCTGCACTTCACAGTTCAGGTCTGTGTTTAGAACGTGTATTAGGTGTTGTTCTGTTGTTCCAACTGTTCTTTAGTTGTGAAGTGTTACTCCGGGGTATAATTCTTATAATGCCTCCACATTTGAACACGGTAGAGGAAAGGCAAATACAGTATAGACAGTACAGGGCATTTCTGGATTTATGGGAGACAATTCGCAAGTGGCGCTCGTAGTGGCATGACGTGGAAATTGTCGATGGAAATTCATATACGGAAATGGATAAATAAAGTACGTCTAGAAGGAAAGTGTTATTAAGATATTAACTTCAAAGTTGCTAATAGCAAAACTGGATAAATGAAAGATGAATGATTTAACAGGTTATTATTTAAAGACTGAAATTAGATATATATTCAAGATATGAAATGCACTGCTGTGAAAGGGCTTGATCTTTCAGTTATGAACTACATTTTTTACTTTAGCATTCCTGCCTGAATGTTTACGGTTAAATTTGTCTATTCCCTCATTTAGAAAACATTGTATTATCCAAACTACATCTACCATTTCTACAGTAGTGTTGGCTACTGAGTGTATGTTTCAAAGCAGTATATCAATTCACTCAACTATCAGAGTGAATCAAATCGTAGCAATGGCGAGCTTATGGCACGATTAAGCTGACTCAGCAGATGATGCTGAGTGGCACGCTTACAGACCAGTGAGACACAACACACACATAGTTCATTATCGGAACACGGGGCATTCGCTGGGAGCTGAACTTCCGCTGCGGGTGAGACATACAAAACCATGGCTCACTAGAAGAATCATATGCTATAACAGACTCGCACCCCCATCGTTATTCTACAGATAACGGGCGAGTTGGTCGTGCGGTTAGGGTGTGCAGCTGTGAGCTTACGTCTGGGAGATAGTGGGTTCGAACCCCACTGTCAGCAGTCCTGAAGATGTTCCGTGGTTTCTCATCTTCACACCAGGCAAATGCTGGGGCTGTGCCTTAATTAAGTCTAAGGCTGCATTCACTGTACTCTTCATAGGAAGGTTTAAGTAATAGTTTGATTTATTTATAGTTTTAGAAAGATAGTCAGAATGTAATTACAAAGTATGTAGTAAATAGGTAGCCTATTAGGTTATTCTATTTATTAGTTCAGTGAACCTTAGTATTATAACTTACGGTAGTTGACATTCGACAATTAATTCAACTCGGCTCTCGAGCCTATCCTATGGCTATGAGTCATTCTCATTTCCACTCTAGATTATCTGCTTTATATTGGGAAGAACCAGTAAGTATTCTCTCAGTTCATGCGTTGCATTATTGCACAAGACTTCAATCATTGAATCACGAGATCACTGATGTGTGTGGACAGTGAGCGAGCCGACCGACGCAATAACTAAAAAGACGGTGAATCAGAAAACCGTGATTACAGTAAAATTTGCAAGTTATTTGAAATCGTTTAAGAAAAGGCTAGGCAAACAATTGATAGGGAATCTGCTACCTGGGCGACAGCCCTAATTGCAGATCAGTGATGCTTGTGTGTGATTAAGGCACTTGTCAATAAACGGATCAGCACATTCCTGTCTTTTTCTCTTGGAAGGACTACCCCTTTTAGGAGGGGCGGTAGCATTTGATGTCTTATATTTTTGAGAGATTCTGTGTTGGTACAGATCCCGGTTTTAATCTGAGAAGAGGGACAAAAGAAAGAAAAGCATGAAAATGTTGTCGATAGTTACGTTTTGAGGAATATTTGCGTACAATTAAAGTAAAAGTATAACACCCTTGACTGTGTAGTTAGGGATTTCTGAAGTTGCTGGCCTGGAAATGATCTGAACAAATCTTAACAATAATTATGCGTAGCGTCCCTTCTTTCTTGTAAACCTTATCCAAATCATTTCTCTGACATTTCAAAATCTCCCGATCGCCCCTACAACACATCGGTATTGAAAGTTAACTGCTGCAATATACAATAAAATAAGCTCATATTTTAAGCCAAATAAAATATGGTTAGAAGTTTAGGAAGTACTATAAAAATCTCTTCGTTACTGGAAGAATATATATGTAAACACAAGATTTACTTACATTTTATTGTCAGGAGGGAAACTGAAAAAAGACCACGAATACTTCTGCACTTCACAATTATTGCAGCCAAACACAGCACATATCCTTCCACTCATGTCAAGAGGAAATATAAATGAATGACACACGTTACTGTTCACTTATGTTAATTTACTGCAAACGCATAAATAACACCATAAACTTAAACTTAAGACATGTGCTCTTATGACAGAATCAGTACTCCAGGTCACACAGCTGGACAGAGCTCCAATCGCTGTCCCTCGATGTCTCGCAGACTGTTCTGTATTGTCTGTTATATTTGGCAAAGGGTATATATGTACGATAATTATGTAAAAACACAGTCTTACAAGGAAGATGTGAGGCGATTTATAACAAAATTTCCAGGTGTATGCTCTCCACATAGACCATGCGGAAACTTGTACTCAGTGAGGAAGAAGTAAATGAAATCACAGAAAGATTAGAGTATACGCCTACAAAATCCCCAAGACGACTTGGACAAGCAGCCGGGGTTTCAAAGAGCTCAGCATGGCGGGCTACGAAAATGTTAACATTGAAACCATACAAGGTAACTTTAGTACTCCATAGGTACTTATTTTCTTGATTTGAATTCTTATGTCATGCACAGATAAAGTGAGCGAAGTGTTGTCCTTGTTGCTATGCTGTGGAGTGGGGAGTGATGAATCAGTGGGAAGCAGATTAGCTTTGCGTGCCTGCCGGCCAACCAATGGAGAAACTCCCTGTATCAGTAAGATTGTCGGCATGGTTGGAACAGCACAAACCGAGTTCCCTTCAAGTAGGTATTGTTTTTAAATAAAGGATTTTGTCTTCCAATACATTTTCAGACCTGAAACATGCTTCCAATGAGTGAACTGCACGTTTCAGATGTGACTGCAAAAATGAGAGTCTCTGTACTAGTTGCTAATAAAAATAAGTTATATTATGCAGTAATAGTCATGCAAAAATGAGAGTCTGCGTACTAGTCACTAATAAAAATAAGTTGACTATGATTGGCTATTACTGCATAAGATAACGGTGGACTGCAGGGACACTAGATTCTCCCAGAGCCACTGAGATAATATTCAATTTCAAGTTTATAGCAACTTCCAAAGGGAAATTACAACTCATTCAAATGGTAAAGGTTTATATGGATTGCTCTGTATTTTTTACTGAAGAATGCAAGTCATTGCAAATCCTGCTCTTTCACAGCAGTGCATACAGATTTTTTATATGTTCACTTATAAAAAGGAACCATTTGTTGATCTCTGTTACCTTGACAGTGCTAACGTGGTAAATTTCTCATGTGCAACAAGCTTGTAAAATTAAGTTCATCAGCATTTTTGGAGACAGGTAAGGGTTTTTAATTACACAGATTATTATTTAATGTGCAAATTTCAACACCAGCAATATTGTACATAAATTTTCTAAGTCAATTTTTTTGTTAATTTATTGACCCTGAAGTTAAGTTAGAGAATTCTCCATGGTTGGCATGATAAGCCCATAGGGAGCACATGCAATATGTTGTAAAAGTTGCCTTTAGTGCCACAACAACCTTAAGGGATGCAACAGTGAGGCAGTATGTTCCCAGTGGTTGGTACAAATTGTGTCCATCTTACAAAGCATACCGGTACTCCTGGAATAAGTCTAGTTAAATAGTCCTTGTGCTAAGAAATTTATGTACAACTGCACAATACCTTGATACTGATTTTAGGAATTATAAAAGCCACATTATCTCAGCAGCCTCCTGTTCTAAGTTGCAAGCCTCCTTCCATGGTTTAAATGCTTACATTAAAATGCACTAGAAAGACAAGGAAAGCAAATACTTTCTATGCATACTGACATAGCTACAAGCTCTGATCAAGACATTCTCAGATGTGCAAAGCTCTGAAGTTAGCAACAGAGAACTTTAGCCTAATTATATCTTTATGGCGAGATGGGAAAGCAATGAAGGGACTATGGACTTAAATAACAACTATCTTCAGGCCTGCCGACAGCAGGGTTTGAAGCTAACATCTCCAAAATGCAAGGAAACAGCTACAGGACTCAAGCCACGTGGCGAAACGTCTTGGTGTTTAGCCTGATTAATCAGCAGACATATGAATACAATTCTTTCACTCCTCCAGAAACCCTTGATAAGCCATGTAGGCCATTTGGTGACCAGCCAGGAAACTTCATAGTATTATGTGTTTTCCATAAAGAAAGGGGTACTGGAGAGTACCGACAGAAGACAACGGCAGAATAGTTGAAAGTATAACATTTATTGGTGTTTAAAATGATGGTACTTATTAGTAGGCTACCAACAGTAGACAAGGGGTTAAAACACATGGTTGTGTTCAGCATTAGAGATAATGACAAAACCAATGGCATTAAAAGAGTTTGTGCTGGAGCCTAATTTTGTATAATACAATTTCCAAGGAATTTTCTTATTAATTGAGATAGGATAGGGTAAAATGGAACACTGCTTCAAATTTGGATTACCCAGACAGCTGCATATACTGTATTGAGTTTCATGTTGAAACCAAAACAACTATTATTAATTTAATAACCTTGAATGTATTATGAGGTCTTGATGGGGTTTGTTGAAGTGAACAACACATTAAAACAATAGCCTTTGATACAGCCAACAGTTAATTTTTACAATATAGGAAGTATGGGGATTGTGATTTTGAGTTTTATTGTATTGTGTCGCAGCATAATTGACCATACCACCTTAGTCAGAAAGTGCAGACATTTCATTCTGTGGCTCAACACAGCAGGAAAATGGTTCGTATTCAAGACAGGAATGAGCTTTATAGAGTAAAAATTTTCTGAGGCTCCACACAGGAAGCAAACTCTGCATGTTTTAAGCAGGAATGAGCTGTGTGATGAATTTGGCTTTACAAATCATTCACACTTAGCTCTTTACTGGTATTGTCTACCCTAATTTTAACCTGTTGGTCATTCAGGTAACACTGTCTTTGGAAATTAAGTCAAGTTCAGAACCTGTTGCACTGTTAACTATATATACCGCTGATGGTTGTTCTTTTTGGTTGTTTATAATAAGCCAAAATGAAAATGAAAACCTACAACCTGTTTTCCAGTCTTTTACCGGGTCAGGGATGTAATGAATGAACCAGATATAGGCTATTATTATAATGGGGTCGCCACTCCCAAGGTGATATTAATGACTGATAAATGATATGAAATGATAATGGAGAGTGTTACTGGAATGAATGATGACAGGGAAAACCGGAGTACCCGGAGAAAAACCTGTCCCGCCTCCGGTTTGTCCAGCACAAATCTCACATGGAGTGACCGGGATTTGAACCACAGTATCCTGCGGTGAGAGGCCGTCTGAGCCGCGGAGGCTCTTCCATAAGCCTAAATATTGTTTTAAAAATAAGAGAGTAATACATTTTATTTGCCCTCACTAGGAACGTCCTCATCTCAAACACTGACAGGCTAAAAGTATAGATCATTCATCACAAAAACAGTGGTCTGTGACTAATCCATGCAAAACTCAGCAGTTGCCTGCTAGCACCATTAGGCTTGTTTCATACCTATACGAGTGCCGGGTACACGGTTGTCAGGGCGAGAAGTGTACGAGACGTTTCACACTTGCCCGGTAAAAGTCGTTGCCGTATAAACGGTACCCGGCTGCCGTGCTCTTGTAGTTATAAAATATTGTTCACACGTAGCACTGTGAATATCACTGCTCAGGATTAATGAAAAGACAGTCAGTCAGTCAGTTTGTGACTACTCACTTAGAAGAGAAGATTTTGCTTACAAATGTTGAATGGGAGTCTGGAATATTCCGCGGAGTGCGCACGGAGACTCTAACTCGGCGATGTTCCATGAAGAGACCACGTTGACTTCCCTCGATGTAAGTTAAGGCGTAAGAATTCAAATTTCCTTTAAGAAATCAGAATAACATGACTGTAAGTCTGCTCACCTTGCACAGCGATGAAGTGAAGTCACTTACAAAGTAATTATAATTTTAAAATCGCCACGGGCCAGCCGTGCGAAGAGATGCCTGCTCCCACCGCTTACATTAACCCTCTTGGAGCCAAGAGCCGATCTGGTCGGCCGCTCTCTATCAGCTGGAAGAGGCCAGAGCTCCGCCTCCACTCTACTACTGTAAAGTGCTAGGCCGTTTTCAGTGGAAATATATGTATTTTAAAATTCGCGTATATCTACCGGTGTACAGCAAATACCGGCATGAAATTTTCTACAAATCGACTACGTAGAATAAGAAACTTATTTGGAGTGATATAAAGAGTCAAAGACGTTTTATTGTTGATTTATAGTTGTCGATAACGTTTATTTTTAGGAAGAGAAATATATTTTCGCACTTTCTCTCTCAATATCTACTTTGAAAAAATAATTTACGATACAAAAGAATATACATAATTATGTATAATGTATTTCTAAATACAATTCTATAGAATAACTAATTTGAACGAGAAAAATAAAAACGTAAAAAATAGAAAATCAAACATATGTCACTAATAAAAACAAGACAATTTTACTCACCGATAAAATTCGCGTGTATGTATCGATGTTTGGCAAATACTGACAACAAATTTTCTACGTGCGGACAACACAGTATTAAATAATTCTGAATTACTAAATAAGTAAAAAATAGTAGTTGATATTATAGTTTTTAGTTTTCAGAAAAAAGTTTCTCGTTTTCAGTTGGAGTATATATTAAAACAATTTTACAATACAACAGAATTTACGAAATTAAGAAATGTATGGCACTAAAGCCGTGATTTGCTTTGACCTACTAAGCGACCGCTGCTCAGTTCGGTACCTGCATTTTACGAGGTGAATCGTGGTCAGTGAGGCGGATCCTCTCAGTAGTTATTCTTGGTCTTCCAGACCGGGGTCGCCCTCTCACCCTCAGATATCTCCTCAAATGCAATCACTTAGGGTCACTTAGATTGAGTGGACCTCGAACCAACCCTCAGGACCAGGCGAAAATTCTTGACCTGGGCGGGAATCGAACCCATGACCTTCGGGTGAGAGGCAGGCACGCTACACTTGGCCCGCGGAGATCGGCATTTAGGTAATGATAGAGGACTATATGTGACTATAAGGTTTAGCAGAGAGTAAGTGAAAAGTAAAGTGAAGTGTGATATGGGCGGAGAATCAGACGGTAGGGCATGTTTAGGTGCAAGAACTTCCTTGAAGGAGACAGGAGGTCGAGGAATGTTGTCGGGTTCAGTGGAACAAATTTCCACAAAATGTTCTCCAGAGACATCATCATATTCGTTATCACTAGTTTCATCTATCACCATATTCAGAGTAGCTTTAGTGGTTTTAGACATAATTAAACGTCTCTTCTTTAGCTGCGGTGATTCCGCGGACCTGTCTGGTATAATTTCGTCGCTACTCTCTGAACTAAATCCCCTATCGCTGTCGGATAAATCATCCGCGTCAAATTCGCACTGTTCTAAATACTGCATTAATTTGTCATCAATACCTGCTGAAAAATTATCACGTGGACAACATGCCATTTTTCTGTCACAAATCCACTCACTGCAAGGTGCAGTCTCTTACTGACCGGTTAGCGGTATTTGTAAACACAGGAAACGACTCTTGTGAAAGGTATAACACCCTCTTAGAACTGCCAAAGCAAGGCCAGGCACACAATAATGTGTAGCCCCTTTACTACAGGTTGTAACAAAAGTATGCACGTCACTATAGGTTGCCTCAAAATTATGTATATCACAGAATTTTAAGCCGGCCGATGTAATCGGCTCTGGCAACTTCCGACTGGATTGTTAACCGCCGACCAGATCGGCTCTGGCAATTTAAAGGACGGATGCTTGCACTACCGCCTGGCACCAAGAGAGTTAACAGAGAATGCCTGATGGTAATTCTATGGATGCGGCGACTTTATATACCGTAGCGAAGCGACGCCGAGAACATGCTGAAAGCAGGTGACGTAATCAAGTGCAGAGCAGGCAGCAGGAACAGCAGGCAGTTGCAGACGAGGTGAGAGGAGACGGAGGACAGTGATGCCAGTAGAAATGTTCATAGCATCAAGGCGACGAAGTAGGTAGAAAGTAAGACGACATATGAACATAATAGCGTAATTTTGGGAGCCCGTAACATAGTCGAACAAGTTATCGCATAAACATGTAACATGAAATATCAGTTCGGAAACATATTGTTTCAATCTGTTGGCATGGGTTACAAGCACGTAGCTCATACGGAAAGTAAAATTAAACAGAAGGCTAGTACTATAAGAAATACACTGCTTACATTTAAGTCCCTAGCAGTTGAACAAGTTATCGCATAAACATGTAACATGAAATATCGGTTCAGAAAAATATTGTTTCAATCTGTTGGCATGGGTTACAAGCATGTAGCTTGTGCAGGAGAGGGCTACTATGCAACATAATTGCAAAATGCTGAACCGAAAAATAATTGAGCTACACACATAATAGAGAATGGGACCTAAGGGTATCAGAAGGGCAAAAGGATAAAAGGACTCCTCCTCCTGACCGCGTCCCCCTCCTCCTATTTCTCCTAGGGATAAAGGGCTAATGGGCTAAAGAGTTAAAGTGCAAAAGGGCTCCTCCCACCCTACCTCACCACGCCCTCCTTTTCCTAGAAGGAGTTAGCTGAAGTTGGTACATTTTTAACAGCAGAAACGCCCTCATCGATTGTTATCAGCAAGAACGCTTCTACTTTGTTAAGTGTAGCAAATTAATCTCTATTAGTAAATGGTTTTGTGTTCAGAACCGAAGAAATTCATGCCACACATAACAGGGAATGGAACCCAGGGTCACGTCTTATGAGAATTACCTAATAAAGAATAAAATCCCCGACCTATTAGTAGTACACTGAGTTGCGTTTTTCTAACAGAAATCAGTATCTGCTTGATAGTTTCTTAGTGTTCGGAACACTGAATTTTTCAAGATGGCAGCAGTAAGGTTAGCGATGTGCTGTTGTTGGATTTTAAATACCGCGCTACGACGTGCGTATGAGGTTTTGCACCGTGCAGATAGCAGCAGTGAGGTTAGCGATGCTCTATTGTCCTTAAAAGTGAGGTTAGTGTCCGTCAAGATGACAGCTGTCAAAAACATGTGGCTTTGTTTACAAACAAGAGCACGTGGTCGTGACGTTTAGTACGATAGTCGATGCATACATAATCGATAGGTGATGTGTACACCCTTTTAAACATTGCTATTCTTACTGCTGCTATGTTCGCGACATTTTTTAACATCGCTACTCAGGGCCTACGTCTTTAAGTTCGTGCACATAGGTCATGCTAAAATAACAGCACACACACACATGCGAACGTTGTACATTCTAGCGGCAGAAGTTTAGTACGATAATCGATGCATGCATTATCGATAGGTGATGTGTACACGCTTTTAAACATCGCTATTCTTACCGCTGCTATAATCACGAGATTTTTAAACATCGCTATTCTTTGCGCTTTAAGTTCGTGCGATAGGTCATGCTAAGATAGCAACACACACACACATGCGAACGTTGTACATTGTAGCGTAAGACGTTTAGTATGATAGTTGTGCATGCATTATCGATAGGTGATGCGTACACGCTTTTAAACATCGCTATTCTTACCGCTGCCATGTTCACAAGATTTTTAAGCATAGCTATTCTTCGTGCTTTAAGTTCGTGCGCATAGGTTATGCTAAGATAGCAGCACACGGAATTTAAAATATTCGTGATTTTTGACAACTTCTAAACACGTGGGCGTGGATTTTGAACTTCGCGTGCTGACGCAGCGTAGCATTTGACCGTGACGTCACGACCACGTGCTCTTGTTTGTAAACAAAGCCACGTGTTCTTTGACAGATATCACCTTGACGGACTCTAGTCGCACTTTTAAGGACAATAGAGCATCGCTAACCTCACTGCTGCTATCTTCACGGTGCAGAACCTCATACGCACGTCGTAGCGCGGAATTTAAAATCCAGCAACAGAACATCGCTAACCTCACTGCTACCACCTTGAAAAATTCAGTGTTCCAAACACTAAGAAGACTATCAAGCAGATTTGTGTTAGAAAAACGCAACTCAGTGCACTACTATTAGGTCGGGGATTTTATTCTTTATTAGGTAATTCTCATAAGACGAGACGCCTGGGTTCCATTTCCTGTTATGTGTGGCGTGAATTTCGTCGGTTCTGAACAATAAACCATTTACTAGTAGAGATTAATTTGCTACACTTAACAAAGTAGAAGCGTTCTTGCTGATAACAATCGATGAGGGCTTTGCTGCTGTTAAAAATGTACCAACTTCAGCTAACTCCTTCTAGGAAAAGGAGGGCGTGGTGAGGTAGGGTAGGAGGAGCCCATTTGCCCTTTAGCTCTTTAGCCCATTAGCCCTTTATCCCTAGGAGAAAGAGGAGGAGGTGGACGCGGTCAGGACGATGAGGAGGAGGAGGACGCGGTTAGGAGGAGGAGAAGGAGGAAGAGTCCTTTTTATCCTTTTGCCCTTCTGATAAGATAGAACCCTTAGGTCCCGTTCTCTATTATGTGTGTAGCACAATTAATTTTCGGTTCAGCATTTTACAATTATGTTGCATAGTAGCCCTCTCATGCACAAGCTACATACTTGTAACCCATGCTAACAGATTGAAATAACATTTTTCCGAACCGATATTTCATGTTACATGTTTATGCGCTAGCTTGTTCAACTGCTAGGGACTTATATGTAAGCAGTGTATTTCTTATAACTTAGAGTTAGTATTGCTTGTTCTAAATGCAGTGTTGTTCTGGTTTTTAAATATATTTGTGATCTGATATACGATTACTATTATTGTAAGTGAAGGCAATAAAAAAGTTCCTATGGGCTTTTTAACCATTATTGTGACTGGCTTATTTTTCCTAACCAGAGGAGATAAGCATAATTGGATCAATTCCAATAACCCGAATAATCTCATAAGATGAGTTAAGATACGAAGTTAAGAAAAAATACATAACATACATATAGAACAAATCGAATGGACCTTTTAATTCAAGCAAGCACATGATAGATTTAAAACAGAAGGTAAAAAGTAATAATATAGAAATTACCAAAGCCAACAAAGGGAAAACTACTGCTTCTACGACTAAAATTATTACATAAATAAAACAAAACAGTTTTTCTTAGATGGTAGTTTTTTTGGGTCAAAAAAGATCCCACTAACAAAATTCAAAATATTTCAAACACATACCGTACTTAAAAACACTTTTTTCCTTTGTAGTGGACAAGAAATCTTCAAGGAGAACATGCGTATACAAATTATGTATTTATGAATCTAATGTGTGTGTTCAACAAGTCATTTCATATAGAAACTGTCAGTAGTATCTACCATAGCACAATTTCGTACACATCCACCAATAAAACTTCTCAATTCAGCCACAAATTTTTAACGAAGCATTATCATTTCTTCAAGAGAACTTCTATTGAAATTCAACAGAATTTTGTAATCTTTCTAAAATAAAAACTTCAACCTCATCATACATTCTTTTGATATTACAAATATGTATTCCAGCACTCCTATAAATGAAACTATTAATGAACTTAATGAACATTTAAATAAACACAGCAAACTAAGTACCGGTAAATTAGAAACAGGGTGCTTTGGAACACTTTAAAATTTGGTCTGAACAACGACTACTTTTCTTTCAATAATATTATTCATCACTAAAAGCGACTCCCAGTGGGTTCCCAGCCTTGGGAATCTTGGCTGAAATTTATATAAACCACTTGGAAAAAATAAAAAAATCAAACATGTTAATGGGACTTTTTTTGGACAAGATACATCGATGACATTTCTGCCATCACTGATCAGCGATTCACTGATGGTAAAGTTTTACTGAAAAAACTTAACTCATTAAATCCCCGTATCAAAGTCATAACAGAATCCAAAGTCAAGAAATCATTAAATTACCTTGATCTCAAAGTCACGAGAAACAATAATGTTCTTATGTTCAACATTTTTAGAAAACCCACTCAAACTGTAAATGTCATCAAACAAGATACCCTTCACCCAGGCGATCATTAAAAACCACTTTTTATAAATACAATATACAACATAGCTTCTGGGGCCGATGAACTTAGATGTTAGGCCCCTTTAATCAACAAGCATCATCATCATCATAACATAGCTTTTAATAATGGATTCAATAGACATTTTGTTGACAAAATCTATATTATTACCGGTATATAAAATAAGAGTTTTATCTGAACATTGCTCAAAATTTAAAAAGGATGGTATTTTTGTATCAGTCGTGTCCACAGTAACGAGGAAATGCACTTTTTAATGTCCCGTAATTTCTTTCTGTCTGTCTGTCTGTCTGTCTGTCTATATGTATGTAAGTATGTATGTATGTATGTATATATGTATGTATGTATGTACATGCATCACGAGAAAACGGCTGGAGAGAATTGAATTAAAATCGGTATCTATGTAAAGTCGGGGAAAAGTCGCTACAATCAAGGCCATAAATAATTTTAATCACGCTGAGTGAAATGGTAGTTTAGGGGAAGGCCTAAAATATAATTCTCAAGTATTTACGTTATTAGTGGTCGTATCTTAACAAAAATCGGTAGGCGAAGTCAGGAAATAAATCGCTACAATATAGACCATAAATAATTATATTCATGCTGGTAAAAATGGTAGTTTAGGGGAAGGCCTAAAATTTTATTCTCAAATATTTGTTATTAGTGGTCGTATCGATAAATACTACCACATAACTAAAGTTATATAGTATTAAACTTCCGATAATTTATGTCTGATACCTTGTTACCGTACCGGCTATGATCACAGATATATATGTATTTGGATTTTTGTTACTCAGTCCATATCAGTGCCGAGTCGCGAGAAAACGGGTAAACAGAATTTAATTAAAATCGGTAAATTCGGAGAATAAGGGACTACAGTCCATGCTATAAATAATTTTATAAGACGTCCTAATATCACAGAGTTGAAAGAAAACTAAATGTGAAGGCCTACAATATAGAAGCTCATAAAACTGATCAACAATAATATTACGTTGACCATTGTTTGTTGTGATGTGCTTTGTGTCTTTTGTTGCCATTCAACTCCGATAGATAGGATTACTGCTGCGTACCGAGTACTGTTTTAATTTACCTTACGTCGCACCGACACAGATAGATCTTATAGTGACGATAGGATAGGAAAGGGCTAGGACTGTGAAGGAAGTGGTCTTGGCCTCAGTTAAGGTACAGCCCCAGCATTTGCCTGATGTGTAAATGGGAAACCACGGAATACTGGGGTTCGAATCCACTATCTCTCGCTTGCAAGCTCACAGCTGCGCGCCCCTAACTACACGACCAACTCGCTCGGTCGTACCGAGTGTAACAGCCTGCCTAAATATTGGCAGGAAGTAGGCCTAGCTGGGGAGTTAGGTAACTTTCTTCTTCAGCGTGACATTCATCTGGTTCATAAATGTTCTGATACTACTGGTACGTAACACACTGGTGTTCATCATAGAATTCAAGCTATTCAATCCCTACTCTGAGGCACTGATTGGAATGAACAGTGTGCATACTTATCAGAATAGTGGCAGAGGAATGCTAACGGCTGTCTGCGACCTGGTCATTCCAGCTCTGGAACTTTATACTGTTAGAACGGCACCGTAGTACAGTTCGTTAAAAGTGAGAAAATGTCCGGTTATTCATTTGTTCGAGTATTTTATATGATAATATTGCTTTCAATCGTTACTTTCCTACTGGCGTTTTTGTAATGACCTATGTTGACTTCAGTTAGGAAAAGCACAAGGTCAGCCTTTCTGAGAATCCCGTAGCGAAGTACGGGTACTTCAGCTAGTTATTAATAAAGCGAAAAATAAGCCAGTAATTATGCTGAATAAAGAGCCCCCAAAAGAGTTTATCACTTTCACTTACTGTATAATAACAGTAACATATATCAATCACAAATATATTAACGGATCATAGCTTCAAAATTTGCATTTTAAACAAGCAATACTGATTTGAATATATTTTACAATACGCAAGAATATAATAATAATAATAATAATAATAATAATAATAATAATAATAATAATAATAATAATAATAATTGTACCGGGTGGTACACCTCCACGCCGCTAATTCGAACTTTGCGCCAGTTGAAATTCCTCTACTGGAGGAAGCCTGAACTTTAACTACCGGGTTAATTCTCAAGTTTCTCAGAAGATGTCCCTACTAGTAAATTTTGAAGCGTTCTGAACGGTGTCGTTTTCGATGCATTTTTGTTTTCTCTGTAGCAAGAAGTGCGAACATTCTCTTCTAGATTGCACCTCTTATGAACTACAATTGTGCACTCTAGTGCGAAGTGTAAGAACCTTTTTTTGAAGAAATTTAGTATTTATAAGTTTGTTCTTTATTAAATTTATTTCTGCCATTGTTTAAGTTGGCAACGTTAACCCTTTCTTTCCGCCAGTTTTGAAATTGGCCAATCATAAATTTCTGTAATTAATTTTCCACCAATCCTGGTTTTCTTCTTCAGTTTTGACATGTAATCTTTTGGCCGTCCAATAAAAAGCTTGTGGGCGGGTGTTCTTATTCTTGAAAGGTCTCGAATGTTCCACGAGGGTATATAAACTGCTGATTTTTGGGTCTCCGGGCCACTTCAGTAACATCTATCATAGTGTAAATTATGTAGCAGGGGGGCGGGAAGCGCCTCTTTCGTCGCGCAGCAGTTCTTCAATAAGGTAATGGCCTTTTAATAACTTATTTTCTTGCTAGCTCAGCAGTTTAACTCTCGGGGCAGGTTCGATACCTTTCACCATGTAACTTTCCTCTAAAATGTAAAAGACACTTGGTATAGATTCTATCTCTTTAAACTACATATTGGGATAGAGAGTGCTTAACCCTCTCGAGCTCCCACTCCTATTGCTTTGAGGTGAACTTATTTTCACAACCGTTTCTTCCCTTCCTAATGTAATATAAATTATTTTCTTATATGTCACCTCTGTAGTATGGGATTATCCCTTGCATAAGCGGCCTAGAGCCAAATAGTTTTTAATAAAGTATATTCGGAGTGCAAGTTACGCCTCCACTCAAGTTTGTATTTTGGGGCCATGTAATTGTCCTGTTTCTTTGGTGAGTAGGCCTCAGTAGGTTGGGTATTCTTACCCCTGTGTCTATGTCCTAGGAGGACAGCTTGAAGGTGGAATTTGGTGTGGCCTTTGATAGGCTGGAACTTTGAGAGCGGGTTTGCTCTTCCCCAAAAAATCGTTTCTGCGTGCCTCGAGGAGGCTTTACTGTGTAATTGGGAGCAAGAGCTCCTGGGCATGATTGGGGTCTTCTGCCACTTTTTTTAATCTTGTATATGGGTCAAGTTGGGCTTATAGCTCAAGAATTGTGTGTCTGGCTCTCGGAGCCCAAATCCTGTAACCACTGTAATTGTACATTCTCGATTTGTTGCTAGGCTACTAAGTACCTGTTATATTTGTTATTTCTTGATCTTGAAAAGAAAATATAACCTTGTTAAATTTTAAATGAACTTTAATTTCGTAGATTGAGACCTATTCATCCCAGCATCTTCTTTCACCTCTGCTGATCCACCAAACCTCGGTAATAATAATAATAATAATAATAATAATAATAATAATAATAATAATAATAATAATAATAATAAAATAATAATAGTAAGTATTGGTGTTTTAACTCTGGTGTTTGAAAACTGAAGTACTCGCAATGTAATCCTAGTTACATTGACCAGACTGGGAAAAGCTTTTTAACCTAATATCTCGAACATTGAAACGCTAGGAAATATAATACATTACCCTACTATGAGTAATCGAACGACCATTTATGGTCACTCATTTTCTTCCATACACCAAGATTTGGGCATTATACACACAGCAAATGAAGGTGCTTTACTTAATGCTGTATATGCACTAGTGTCTAAAAGGTAATCACAATCACTAAACGAGGCCATACCGCCTGATAGGAATGTCAGACAGATTGCTGAACAAACGGAAGATGAATCACACACTATATGTCACACAACTTGTCCAAAAAACCAGTGTCAGAAAGGCTAAGCTAAGGTACACTTTTGACAACTAACAAAACTTGGCTATGTCTTCCACAACAATACATGCTGTTATTAGGGTGTATGGTTACCCCTAACGGCCACACATGCTTCGCAACGACGTGGCATGCTCTCTATCAGATGGTCCAAGAGCTCTTGTGGCAGTCGATTCTATTCTTCCGAAAGGGCAATGCGAAGGTCTTGGAGGGTCCTTGGTGGAGGCTGACGGGATGCAATTCGCCTCCCCAATGCATCCCAGGCATGTTCTATAGGATTAAGATCCGCAGACCTCTCTGGCCAGTCCATGCGGTGAATGTCTTCCCCAGCCAGAAATTCATTCGCTAGAGCTGCGCAGTGTGGTTGGGCATTATCGTCCATTCTAGTTGATTTGATAGTATGTTTTACACTTCGTGTTTGCTGATTCCTTCCAAAACGAAGACTAATTTAGAATTATGTGCTGTTTAGTGTTGAGTAAATAGTCCGTGTGAGGAATGGCTATTTGATATTTTAGTCCTGTTCCTTTGGCTGCTTCTTTCCCTAGTACCGACCTTGATATTACCAATTATATTGCAGTGTCCTGGTATCCAAGCCAGTATTATATCGCGATTGTTTAACGAAAGGTTATGCAATAACTTACGTAGGCTATGTTCCGTTTATACCAAGAGTTAGATTTCACCGGAGACTAATACACTTAGCGAATGTTTCTGCAGTTTAAATTGAGGCATCGGTTGGTAGGGAGAATTTCTGCTTTATGTTATTTTGCGGAAAGTACAAAGCAGCTCCTGTTCCCTCAGATGTTTCTGATCCGTCTGTGAAGTAATTGATATATTGTTTGTGTTGATTGTGATATGTCTGGAGTGTTTTATTAACCATGATGGGATTGTTTTTCAAATTTCCAGGTATTTGTTCGAAGGTTGTAATAATGATTGAAGGTTTGTGTGTTGTTATCCTGTTTTGATAGGAATATGCCGGTACGGACCCTGTTTGTATGACGTTGTATGATGTTGTGTCAGGGATAGCTATTTTGAAAAATATTTGGACGACAGGTATTCTCTTCCCAAGAACATTGGTAGCTCTGCTGTTTCAACTAATAATGTATTGGTGGCCGTTGATATTAAGGCTCCCAAAATGATTCTAAATGAAGTGTATTGCAATGTGTCTAATTTTTTTGCTAGTGGCTTTACGTCGCACCGACACAGATAGGTCTCATGGCGACGATGGGATAGGAAAGGCCTATGTGTTGAAAGGAAGCTTCGTGGCCTTAAGGAAGGTACAGCCCCAGCATTTTCCTGGGTTGAAAATGGGAAACCACGGAAAACCATCGTCAGGGCTGCCGACAGTGGGATTCGAACCCATTATCTCCCGGATGCAATCTCACAGCCGCGTGCCTGTAACCGCACGGCCAACTCGCCCGGTCTAATTTTTAAAGTTTGTTATTGGATCTATATCGAAGAAATGGCATCCATAATCCATACTTGCCCTTATTGTGTTTTTGTATAATGCCAGTAACGTGGCCTGGTTTGAACCCCATTTTCTACGAGTTAAAGACTTGAGGATTTGAAAGGTGTCCTCAATTTTATTTATCAGCTGGGTAAAATGTGTTTTCAAATTTAACTTATTGTCAATATGGATCCCCAAACATCTGGTGTTGGATTGAATGGCAATGTGTTGATTGTCATAAGGGATTGTGGATTTGTCATATTTTCTTTTTTGGGTGAAAATTATGACTGCGCTTTCAGAGTGTGTAGTTTCTAAGCCATGCTTTCTCATCCATATATGTATATGTGAGAGATCTTGCTTTATTGCAAGACAACATATATCAACACTATGTTGTGTTGAGTATATGAGTATGTCGTCTGCAAATTTTAATATTCGTGTGTAAGGATTTACTACTTTTCCAAATCACTTGTATATATTGTGAATAATATTCCGCTTAAACATCCCGGTACCGGTAGTCCAACATTGGCATAACGCGTCTTAGAGTTAACTTGATAATTTTCAAATTTAATTTACGGTTTATTAGTAGGTTCTTAATTATATATATATATATATATATGAAGGACATTGGAAAATTTATCTTCTATAAATTTTTTAATAAAATGTTGATATCGACATTGTTGTATACTCCCCGAACATCTAGAAATTCGGCTATAGTGTCCTGTTTTCGGCAGCGTTCTAATAAAAGGTCCGTAAAAATGTTTACGGCGTCCTTTTATGAAGCCGAATTGATATTTAGATAATGCGTTGTAGTATTCAAGGTTCCATGTTAATGTATGGAGTATTATTCGTTGAAAGGCTTTGCGTATGCATGACCCTAAGATTATGCCTCTGTAATTTTGAAGATTTAAGGGATCTCTTCCTGCCATGTGTACTGGAATAATATCAAAATTGTTCCATTCCGATGGTATTACTGTGTTGTCTAATATCTTGTTATACTGATTTAGAATGATTGATTTTACTCTATTGGGTAAGGAGTTGATCAGTTTGTAAGTTATATAATCTGGGCGTGGAGAAGTAGTTTACTTTTGAAGAGCGATTTCCAAATCCTGATATGTGATGGGTTGCAATAGGGTTTGATACTGGGTAGAAGTGTTTGTACAAAGTATTTAATATTCAGGATGAACAAAATCTGGTATTTGTTTACAGTAAAACTAATATAATTTGTCTGGTGGTAGGGTGATACGCTGTTGTGTGGTAGGCGTTGAAGTCTCCAGCTATAATACTATTTTTCAAACTGGTGAATTGGTTGAACAAATTATACCAGTGTTGTTGTGAGCCATGAATATCTGGGGGACAGTATAAGTTAGAAATGATAAAATATGTGATTTGTATGTGGCTGGTTGTAACAGCTGATTAGATTATGCTTTATGAGAGTTGCTATTCCTCCGTATCCTGGGCCATCTACAAAGGGCACTAGGAAAATTGTGCAGTGTGAGTGAAAGCAAATACTTGAATACACCAATACCGGGCAGCTCTATCTCAACAGCATTGAGTCGAGTGCGAACAGCGATGGTGGTGACATCTAGCGTGTTGGTGTGAACTGCATACTCGTCTATGCTACAGTTGAGAGGAATGCACTACACTCATTGGAAATATTTTTGTTAAAATAATAAATTGAATAATCATAATAATTAAGAATGACATTTTAAAATATGAAATGCCTCTTTCATAAACCTCCAAACGAGCGTTATGTTAGCCGTGCCTTTCGCTTTGTCTTGAAAATTAAAAGCAGCATTTGTTTGAGGATCCAACCATCCTCTGGGGGAAATATTTAACAACTACCTACTCTCTCCAGTTTTTTCTAGCCTGGCGAAGGACGTTGTATGGACTTACCCTAGTTTTGCGGCCGGATGCCTTTCCTATTACCAATCGTAAGTGAGGGATATATATTCACTACCTCGTGTTTCTGTGGTTGTTTCTCGTGTGATGTGTTGTATATACTTGAAGATGCGTATGAATACGAACACAAACCCGTAGCCCCCGATCTACAGGAATTAACAGACGCGAATAAAATCTCCGACTCAGTCGGGAATCGTACCAGGGTCCTCTGAACCGAAGGCCAGTACGCTGACCTTTCCGTGGTGGTTATTTTTTAAGAGGAAGTACAACTGGCCAGCCATCCTCTATTAACACTAATCAGAAGGAAAATGGAAGAGATCCAACACTCCGAAGAATGAAGGTATCATAAAAACTGCGGGCACGAAGCGCTTTACCATTCAGCCAAAGCGCCAGAGCGGGCAGATAACTTAACAACATCCATGATTTATTACAATTTTGGAAAAGAGAAGCTGTAATTAAGGAGCAGGAGTTCTGATCCATTATTTTGACTTCCTTTTTCTTCTTCTCCTTCTTCTTCTACTTCTTCGATACGGCCGATCTTCCCGAATGCTACAGGAGAACTCAGCTTACGCTGCTCTCTCGTTTTTTGCTTTACTTTGAATTTTCTGTTTTACCTCTGAAGACAGAAATACATAATATGTATAATACATTGGGGTTACGGTGAATGAACTAGGATGTTCTTGACAAAGAAGAAGTGTTCAGAATTTCCCAAAGTCTCTTTCACAAATTTATGCGTGAAGCATTACCATACACACGTATTAAATTAGTTGGACTGGTGCTCAAGCCTATGCCTGTAATACACTGAAATAATTGTCTTGCCCGCTTATGTGGTGTAGTGGTTCATGTCATTAGCTAATACCCCCGGAGGCCCGGGTTCGATTCCAGGCTCTGCCACGAAAATGAAAAGTGGTACGAGGGCTGGAACGGGGTCCTCTCAGTCTCGGGAGGTCAACTGAATAGAGGTGGGGTCGATTCCCACTCAGCCATCCTGGAAGTGGCCATCCTTCTCCAGGCAAATGCCGGGATGGTACCTAACTTAAGGCCACGGCCGCTTTGTTCCCTCTTCCTTGTCTATCCCTTCCAATCTTCCTATGGCCCCGCAAGGCCCCTGTTCAGCATAGCAGGTGAGGCCGCCTGGGCGAGGTACTGGTCATCCTCCCCAGTTATATCCCCCGACCCAGATTCTGAAGCTCCAGGACACTGCCCTTGAGGCGGTAGAGGTGGGATCCATGGCTGAGTCCGAGGGAAAAACCGACCCTGGAGGGTAAACAGATAAAGAAGAATTTTCTTACGCCGGGCTGAGTGGCTCAGACGGTTTGATGCGATGGCCTTCTGATCCAAATTTGGCAGGTTCGATCCTGGCTCAGTCCGGTGGTATTAGAAGGTGCTCAATTACGTCAGCCTCGTGTAGGTAGATTTACTGGCATGTAAAAGAATTCCTGGGGGACTATATTCCGGCACCTCGGCGTCTCCGAAAACCGTAAAAGTACTTAGTGGAACGTAAAGAAAATTATTATTATTATTATTATTATTATTATTATTATTATTATTATTATTATTATTATTATTTTCTTACAGTGAAAATGACTGGATTCGAAACTCATGGCTTTCAATTTTTAATTTCAAGACTACCGCGATAACCATTACGCTACAGGCCCACAAGTTTTTGTTTGTGAAATTTATGGTACTATTTAACAATGTGGACCCTCAAGTTTGAGTATACTAGAGTTCCATATATGTTAATATTATTGTTTTTACGTCCCACTAACATTTCAGTAGAGTATTTGATTGATTTTCTTAATATAAGGGTCATAGAATGTAACCTCAACACAGATGCGAGGTCATAACTTTTTTAATACTTGCTGTCCTTATCAGTTCCCATGCCCATTAGCTTGTGGGTAATTTGTTCAGCGCATAACACTTTTCTTGGAATATAACTGCAATGTAAGATTATTTAGTGACAATCACTGATACATTATAAACAACACGGCAGTGCGCCAAGAATCATACAGATGACAATATGTTATTGAAGAGTTGGTCACACCAAGCCATGTAGGTAGCAGCACTATCGACTTTCTCACTGAAAACAGCAAGCTGTCCGGTATTATCATATTAAAGTATTTGGTGAAAGCTTTAGACTTTTTAAAAATAATTTCCACCACACTCAATACACTTCTCCATACGTCGAAACCAGTCACTGAAGAAAGGATTGTTGGATGCGCTAGCGAGTGGTTGACTGTTCCAAGAGCTCTGTGTTATCTCAGTGATAAAGCAGTTAATAATTGTAGAAATTAACCAAATTTTGTGTATGTGAGATACATTTAGCTCCACAAGTAATTGTGTTTACTGTTTATTTGTAGTAATCTGCGA
Organism: Anabrus simplex; assembly: GCF_040414725.1. Lineage (NCBI taxonomy): Eukaryota > Metazoa > Arthropoda > Insecta > Orthoptera > Tettigoniidae > Anabrus > Anabrus simplex. Next base: position 469,977,593 of record NC_090265.1, on the reverse strand, counting down.
TTAGTGGCATTTATTTACAGTTTTCACACTGAGTAGCTCCGTAGGCGTTCGCTAGATTACAACCGGTAATTTAGGTCTGCGTGAAAGAAGAAATATATCTTTCTTTTTAATAGTATATTAAAATATCAGTAGGTTTGTTGATAAAAATAAGGTACTTACAAAGACGGGATATTAAAAAGAGTCGTAACTTCGGCAGCGGTTATATCTATTAGTGCAGGCATTTGACAGGGTATTTCAAATAGCAGTTCTACGGTCCCACCTATCACGAAGGTAATAACTTCTTTTAATAACGCGATACTGTTGTAAATTTTGTTTAAAGAAAGGATTTCAACAGAATAGACAGCATTTCACAGACGAAATAGTTAACAGTCGTAATTGTTATTGATTATTGTCGATCTTCTTATTCAAATATTGGTATTGTTGACTACAGTCTGTGAACAAAGGGTGTAGTGTATCAAGGAAATATAAATAAAAATCAGCTGATTCTTCTATTCCGATCATTTGTAGTTCTGAATAGGCAGTTAAAGTATCCGTAATTTACATTTCACACCCTCAACATTTCAGTATTTATGAGCGGTTAGCTAATAATCAAATTCCTACATTCCAATAACCGCAATTCAAGTCCCTGGCGTAGTTTAGACACAAATACTTTTACGAAATTATTGTAAACAACCTCATATTTTCAACATTTAAGGACACTTTTATTCTCCGTCCCGCGGAGTAGAGAACATTTTAGTAATCCACCATCTGTAAAGATCACATAACCGTATTTCAGTTGAGAATTGTAGTGTAGATACTAGATAGTATCTTGCCTGTTAAATTTGTGTGTATTTTTGTTCAAATGGCAGGTTTCATTTCTATTACAGCATAGTAGGACAAAGTAGTACTAATATTAATCTGTATACGTGTTTAGCTTTGTTGGTAATCTTTGAGTACCGTACCTACCGGTAGTTCTTGCGAATATCTAAATTTAGGTCTAAGTTAATTGGAATTTTCATTTCTATTTGTGCTTAGTAAGAAGCAAGTATACGTCCGAATGTAGTTTAAACATTATTGTAGTGTAGTATAGTAACTTATTAGAAATTATAGTGCCTATTCATAATTTTGAGTAGTTTTGCGAATTTCGAACTTTAATGGTAATTTTCTTTTCTTTTTTTGCTTGGTAATAACCTGTTGTAATTAGAATACGTCTGAACGTAGTTTAATATTGTAGTGTATTGTAGTATCTGTACTTAGTCTGAACGTAGTTTAAAATTATTGTAGTGTATTATAGCATCTTATTGGAAAGTAGTGTGTTTATTCTATTATTGTGAAATATTTGTATAGTATAGTACCTTTTCTGTGGTATCTGTAGTAACTCTCTTACTAAAATTCTGTTGTTGTAATTAGGGTAGACTTAACTGCAGTTAAGAATTGTGTAATTCTTGTGTATTATTCTCTGTTTCCAGTAATTAACAGCAATTTTCATCGTGTTAGCGTGTTGTAGGAATAAAAATAGTACAATTAAGTAGTATTGTAGTGTAGTAGTAGCCTATATTAAATAACTTACTGTCGTGTGTTCTTTGTGAACTAACCTAGACAATATTTCTTTCCTTTCATTTTTATTTTGTACAGAATAAGTTATCTTTTTTTCCTTTTCTTTTCATTATTTAGTAAAAATGCCTAAGCAGTGCGAGTGTAGGAACTGTGGGTGTGGCCAGGCATTAAGGAGTATGAGGGAGGAGTTGGAGATCTTGACGGAGATAATTAGGATACTCTCAGAGGACAGGAAGGAAAATAGGCCTCCAAACAATGTACATGATACAGTAGGTGAAAGAGAGGGATTGGAAGGAAATGGGGGAATTGTGTAAGACAGGTGGTCTAATGTTTTAAGGGGAAGGAGATTGCAGGCTAAGGGCTCCATTCAGGATCAAAATTCAGTACAGGTGTCGGTGAGAAATCGATACGAGTCACTGCAGGTAGAACAACCGAGGGAAGATGAGGAACAGGGAACTGTTGCCGAGAAGTTTGGAAGTAGGAGAAAGGGAAGAGGTAGGAAAGGGAAATGTGGAGTAGTGGATAGGAAAAGACAGGTGGAACAGGGTCATGGGATGGAGTAAAAGGGAGGAGGAAGTAGCTTCTGCAGCAGTGAGAGAAGATAGGGTTGACCAGGAGGGGAGGGGATCAAATGAGGTGGGTAGGGTTGAGGCTCTGGTCATGGAGGATTCTATCGTTAGACATGTCGGGAAAGTGTGTGGAGGAAAGGGTACCAGGGTAGTGTGTTATCCAGGAATTAGGTTAAGGCAGATGTTGAAGAAAGTAGAAGAGAAGGAGGAAGGAAAGGAGAAGGTGGTAGTATTTCACGTTGGTAGTAGCAACGTAAGACATTCAGGTATAAGTACCAACATAGTTGGGGATGTGTGAAATCTTGTAAATGCAGCACGGATGAAGTTTCAGGAAGCGGAGATTGTTATCAGTGGAATACTATGTAGGAGGGATACTGACTGGAAGGTGATTGGGGATTTAAATGAGACTATGGAGTGGGTATGTGGGAAACTGGGAGTGAAATTTCTAGATCCTAATGGGTGGGTAAGAGGTAGGGATCTGCGCTCAGATGGCCTTCACTTAAACCGCAGTGGTACATATAAGTTAGGAAATTTGTTTAGAAGGGTTATAGGGAGGTACATTCAGGGAAACAGGGTGCGCTAGGCAGCGGTGTTAAGGGAACAGGGAACTGGAAATCAAGTAGGAATGACAAAACTGTTAGTGCTCAACTGTAGAAGTACTGTAAAGAAAGGGATAGAATTAAGTAATTTAATAGATATATACTTACCAGATAATGTAATAGGAGTTGAATCATGGCTGAGAAATGATATAATGGATGCAGAAATGTTCTCACGGAACTGGAGAGTGTATCGTAGAGATAGGATAGGAATGGTAGGAGGGGGAGTATTCATTCTCGTGAAAGAAGAATTTGTAAGCTACGAAAAAGTTAAAGATGACAACCACGAAATTCTAGGGGTAAGGCTCATTTCTAAAGATAATAGGCAACTAGATGTCTTTGGAGTGTACAGACCAGGAAAGGGTAGCGCAGATGCTGATTCAGAATTATTTGATAAGATTATCAGCTATGTGGGAAACGATAAGGAAAGGAACGTGATCGTAGCGGGTGATCTCAATTTTCCAAATGTCAATTGGGAAGGTAATGCGAACGACAGGAAGCACGACCAACAACTGGCAAATACGTTATTATGGGAAGGGCACCTGATTCAGAAAGTGATGGAACCAACTAGAGGGAAGAATATTCTGGATGTGGTGCTGGTAAAACCAGATGAGCTCTATAGAGAAACCGAAGTAATAGATGGTATTAGTGATCACGAAGCTGTTTTTGTGGTAATTAAAAATAAATGTGAACGAAAGGAAGAGATTAAAATTAGGATTTCTAGGCAGTACCATATGGCTGATAAAACAGGTATGAGGGAGTTTCTAATAAGCAACTATGATCGGTGGAAAACGGTAAATAAAAATGTAAACGGACTCGGGGATGGGTTTAAAGCAATTGCTGAGGAATGTGAAAATAGGTTTGTACCTTTAAAGGTGGTAAGGAATGGTAAAGATCCACTATATTATAACAGGGAAGTAAACAGACTAACAAGGAGGTGCAGGTTGGAAAGAAATAGAGTTAGAAATGGCTGTGGAAGTAAGGAGAAATTGAAGGAACTTACTAGGAAATTGAATCTAGCAAAGAAGTCAGCTAAGGATAACATGATGGCAAGCATAATTGGTGGCCACACTAACTTTAGTGAAAAATGGAAGAGTATGTATAGGTACTTTAAGGCAGAAACAGGTTCCAAGAAGGACATTCCAGGAATAATTAATGAACAAGGGGAGTGTGTATGCGAGGATCTTCAAAAGGCAGCAGAATTCAGTCAGCAGTATGTAAAGATTGTTGGTTACAAGGGTAATGTCCAGATAGAGGAGGTGACTAATGCTAAAGAAGTATTAAAATTTACCTACGACAGCAATGACATTTACAGTAAGATACAAACGTTGAAAACTAGAAAAGCAGCTGGAATTGATAAGGTTTCGAGGGATGTACTAAAGACAATGGGTTGGGATATAGTACCATATCTGAAGTACATGTTTCATTTTTGTTTGCATGAAGGAACTTTACCAAATGAATGGAGAGTTGCTATAGTAGCCCCTGTATATAAAGGAAAGGGTGATAGGCATAAAGCTGAAAATTACAGGCCAGTCATTTTGACATGCGTTGTATGTAAGCTTTGGGAAAGCATTCTTTCTGATTATATAAGACATGTTTGCAAAATGAATAAATGGTTTGACAGAAGGCAGTTTGGGTTTAGGAAAGGTTATTCCACTGAAGCCCAACTTGTAGGATTCCAGCAAGATATAGCAGATATCCTGGATTCAGGAGGTCAATTGGACTGTATCGCGATTGACCTGTCTAAGACATTTTATTGGGTAGATCATGGGAGACTACTGGCAAAAATGAGTGCAATTGGACTAGACAAAAGAGTGACTGAATGGGTGGCTCTGTTTGTTGAAAATAGAACTCGGAGAATTAGAGTATATGAAGCTTTATCTGTCCCTGTAAAAATTAAGAGGGGAATTCCTCAAGGCAGTGTTATTGGACCTTTATGTTTTCTTATATATATATATATATATCAATGATGTGTGTAAAGAAGTGGAATCAGAGATAAGGCTTTTCACAGATGATGTTATTCTGTACAGAGTAATAAATAAGTTACAAGATTGTGAGCAACTGCAAAATGACCTCGATAATGTTGTAAGACGGACAGTAGGCAATGGTATGATGATAAACGGAGATAAAAGTCAGGTTGTGAGTTTCACAAATAGGAAAAGTCCTCTCAGTTTTAATTACTGCGTTGATGGGGGTGGAAGTTCCCTTTGGGGATCGTTGTAAATACCTAGGTATAAATATAAGGAAAGATCTTCATTGGGGTAATCACATAAATATGATTCTAATAAAGGGTACAGATCTCTGCACATGGTTATGAGAGTATTTAGGGGTTGAAGTAAGGATGTAAAGGAGAGAGCATATTTGTTTCCACTCAATCCACATTACTTTCATTTAAAAGTCTCACGAATTGCTTCTAGTGCTTCTCGAACGACGCCATATTGCTAAGCAACATCTGTGTACAAACTTGAATGGTCTTCAAAGAACTCTTCGCAAAGCCTGAGTTTAAAGAAATTTAAGCAATACAGGGATTCAAATTGTCACCAACAGAGCATAATAGCTTACTGTATCTGTAATTCATGCGTGTATAACCGTTGCCTACGAGATACACAAGGCTGGAAAATACAGCACACTAGACTCGTCCTCGAGATACTTCCGGCAAGTGCCGTTAGAGCAAATACAGTAGAGACAATACGCGACACTTACGGATTTAGCCTTGCTAAAATGGGAGACAATTCGACGGTGGCGTTCCTAGTGACTTGACCTGAAAAAATCGCGCTAAATTCAAATATCAATGGAAATGTATATACGGAAATGGATAAATAAATTACGTCTAGAAAGAAAGTGTTATTGAGATATTAACTTCGAAGTTGCTAAAGAAATTCTGAATAAATGAGTGAAGAATTATTTAAAAGGTTATTATTCAAAGATTGAAATTAGACATATAAACAAGATGTGAAAAGGTCTGCTGTGAAATGGCTTTATCTTTCATTTATGCATTACTTTTTTAGCTTTAGCATTCCTGCCTGAACGTTCACGGCTAGATTTTTCTTTTTTCATTTAAAAGCATTGTATCATCATATTAAAACACCTGTCAACAAAAATATTGGCACATTCCTTACACACGTGATGCAATGAATTAATATTTAAACGCTGGACAGTTTTCCTCTTAACATGAAGCCTACTAACAGAAAGAAAATCTATAAAATCCCGACTTTAATATGAGAAGAGGGATAAAAGAAAGAAAAGTATGAAAATGTTGTCGATAGTGATGTTTGAGGAATATTTACGTACAATTAGAGTAAAAATGTAACCCTCTCTTGGCTGTATAGTCGAGGACTTTTAAAGTCGCTGGCCTGGAAAAGATCTGAACAGATCTTATAATTCTTATATAAGCGTAACGCCCCTTCTTTCTTGTACACCTTATCCAAATCACTTTTGTGACATTTCAAAACCATCGGTATTGAAGTTAAACTGCTGCACTATACAATAAAATATGCGTATTACATTTTAAGCCAGTTAAAATATGGGTCGAGCAGGTCAGAAGATTATGAAGTACTATAAAAATCCCTGTCACTGGAAGAATATATATGCAAACACAATATTACTTACATTTTCTTGTCACGAGGGAACCTGAAGAACGACCGCGCATTTTTCTCTACATAATTACTGCAGCCAAACGCAGCACATACCTTTACCCTCATGTTGAGAGGTGATATCAAGGAATGACACACGCTACTATTTAATTATGTCAACTCACTGAAAACGCATAAATAACACCAAAAACTTCACACAAAAATACACGTGCTCTTATGACAGAATCAGTAGTTTTCAGGTCTACTCGCTAGAGAGAGCTCCAATAGCTGTCCCTCGATATCTCGCTCAGTGTCGTGTATTGTCTCTACTGTATTTGGTTAGAGTTCTCTTTACTGTTCTGTCTCGCCTGCTCCTTATAACACGTTTGAATATGAAAAACTATAAAAATTTATTAAAACTAGTAATTTCAGAAGGCAGCAAACAGATATGAGATCAAAGATAGACCAAGACCAATTGTTTGACTTATTTTCTACAACGTATTTCTTACAATATGCTTAAACGAAATAATTCACGGAAGAAGCAGAGAAATCTGATAGCAATTTTGTCACTTCTTACCGATTTCTTTAATTGTGCCTCAGAGTATCCGATAAGCGGATCGAGATTGCGGTCATAAATAACTTTGAGTTTAATCTCCCTTTATCCAATTATCAGCGATCCAATCTTTTCCTCCGCACATCTGATATTTTGACATTCGTATTGAAGCCGCTGTTTGGTGAGCGATGTTATGCCCGTTACTCAAATATTTAGCGTCGTTTCACCGTATTTCTCTTTTTTATTTCCGTAAAATTAAATTTGTGTTCGCCTCTGTGGTGTAGTGGTCAGTGTGATTAGCTGTCACTCCCGGAGGTCCGGGTTCGATTCCCGGCCCTGCCACAAAATTTGAAAAATGGTACAAGGGCTAGAACGGGGTCCACTCAGCCTCGGGAGGTCAACTGAGTAGAGGTGGGTTCGATTTCCACCTCAGCCATCCTCGAAGTGGTTTTCCGTGGTTTCCCACTTCTCCTCCAGGCAAATGCCAGGATAGTACCTAACTTAAGGCCACGGCTGCTTCCTTCCCTCTTCCCTGCCTGTCCTTTGCAATCTTCCCATCCCTCCACAAGGCTCCTGTTCAGCATAGCAGGTGAGGCTGCCTGGGCGAGGTACTGGTCATCCTCCCCAGCTGTATCCCCCAACCCAAAGTCTGGTGCTCCAGGACACTACCCTTGAGCGGTAGAGGTGGGATCCCTCGTTAAGTCCAAGGGAAAAACCGACCCTGGAGGGTAAACAGATGAAGAAAGAAGAAATTAAATTTGTTCTAACAGGAATAAAGTTCCTAAATGACCAATTTTAGCATGCTTTCCAATTTGGTTTGCTTTCTGGTCAAGTTCAGATACCGTAAAACGTTTTTTCTCTTTTCATTACCTGTATCCTACTTCTCAATTTACAGATTATTTTCTGTAATCTGGTATTTAATTTTCTCATCCGTATTTTTTTTTAGATTTAACAGAGATACTCGTAGACTTTCCTTGATATAGAAATGAGACTTGTACTCCTTTTTCGTTTGTGGCTGACGTATGAAGATATGGTATGTTCATCGTTATCTGAATCAGAACTTTTACTAAATTTTGATGGCAATACATTATTTTTGGGAGCTGTACATTTCCTGCTTTTGACATTTTCCTGTTTGTGAACAGGCTACACAATGAAAACAGAAGGAAATTTGATTAATGTGCTTACACTGAAATCTGTTTTATGAAAATAATTGCTAGGTACCTAAAGGGATCCTACTATATCACTTTGCCTAGAAATAGTTTGCTTCCATTTCTCCCTTAAACCTCACTCAAAAGGGAAACTATGGAACGTCAATTTTCATGCTTTTTTAGTGTCACCCAAAATAGAGAGGTCCACAACAGTGCACCTTCTTCTCAACTTCACAGACACTCACCGACAGAAACAATATTCGCAATAAATTGCACAAAATCAACACAGCATCACAATTACTCCACATATCACAATGTTAAAGTCTGCCAAGAACAGAACAGAAACCGGACATCTAGCGGCCAAACCGTGAACACAGTTGGGCCACTTTTTCAGCGACAAATTAGTAGCTATGTCCCGGCCTTGCATAATATCTCGTAGGCAACGGTATAACCTGACAAAGGAGTTATACAGAGAAGAAAATTGTCGAGCATTGCCCAACATAGGATCTGTGTGGGTAATTTTGTTGTCGGGTATGGCCCACCGCATTGAGTTCTAAGGTTTAATATACATGAAAGCCTCCAGATACATCCTGACTAAAGAAAATATTCTTTCTGACAAAATAATCAAAATAAATTTAGACCAACAAATAAATAAATTAATTAAAATATGAAACACTCAAGCTATTTTCTTCCCTCTCCTCCCATCCTGTTCTCTACTGCCCCCTCTTAATAGAGGCAGCTTTCAGCAGCCATCAGTGAGCACTCAGTCTAACGTCAACATGGTCAGTTGACAGAGTCCACCTAACAAGGTGAAAGGGTGAGTAAGTTTTTGTTTTATCATACATTGAACTTGTTTTCTTTCTTATTTTTTCAATCTTCCTTTACATTTCTTTAAAATGCCTATTTTTTTTCCCTTTCTAGAATATTTTTATCAAGTCCCAGGAGAAATTTAACATTCATTCTGCTATTGCCAAATAACATAATCAACAGTCCACTTTGGTGTACTTTTACAACAAAGAAGTACTCTGTCGCCAATCAGAATAGTGCATTAGAGTTGTTCCCCCAGTCAGTTTGTCCTCATTTAATGTGCATCTGTTTTGTTTGTTTATACCATAAGACTACTCTTCATCCACACCATCACTACTGGTTTTTACACTTAAGAGAGAAATTTCAGACAATAGAAAGACACTGCATGTTGCTATAAAAGTTGTAAATGTGTTCATTGTTTTTCCCTTCAAGTTTTTATGTGACCAACTATTTTTAAGATGTCTGCCACAATTATCAGTAGCTGAGGATGACTCAATGTGGGTTGAAACATATACTATTTGTAAAATATGACTCATTTCCATTTATAATTAAGTGGACAGTCTTAACTGAATTGAAAAGGTGGATCAATTAAAATAATTTATTTTAAAGAACTATTTAATGTTAAAAAATAGCTTTTCTATGGGAATACCATCACGACCAGGAGTTCTTAATTGAATGTCCTACTTGCTGATGATTTATGGGTGGCCCAACATCTGAACTATTTAAGGGAAGACAAGGCTGTCTATTGTCTAGCTGTTTTGCTTTCCTTCCTCTGTTGATCACAAAGGAGTCTTTAACCTCTACTTCTGTATAATCCAACAGCTTTTTTTATCTTTTTATGTTCATTGAATATATTGGGTCCGTCAGCCACGCCTGTCATTTTATGCTGTTTGTCATCCCACTGAATGTCACTGGTGTCGTTGTGGTCTATTTTCCTTTGCTGTATACCAAGCAACAATTGTCTTTAATCACTCACTGCACCATTACCTTTGCAAAAACGTACTGTATGCGACAGGCATTTACACAATGCATCAAACTGTCATACGGTTATGTAAAAAGTACTTGCCAATTATGAGCTTCCAGTAGGGTATGAAATGAACGCTAAAAGCGCTGGCATACTGATAGAAAATGTGTGTGCATTTGTGAAGCGGAAGTAGTATTCCATCTAGTAGGCTTTTAGGAAACCTACTCGCTGGAGTCACCATGGTGTCATAGGTTAAGTGCGGTGCTGTTAATACAGCTACGTTTGGTAGGTGAGTTCGAATCCCACTTGAGCCTGTAAATTTTATTCGCATTTTGTACTTCAAGAACCATCCACAGAGCCAATGTATCCAAATGCCCTCATGTCGTGGGTTAATTAATTAATTAATTTATTTATTTATTTTGGCACTGTTCTAGGCCATTAAGGCTGCTTATGTGGATGTTTTATAAGTAGGGCTGGACAAGGATAGAATGGTTGGGGGTTTGAATCCACTTGACTGAGCAACAGCCTGTTAGCGCAGTAAGTTTTTGAATAGATGGCCTTCTGCTGTAATGCACGTTTCAGCACACCATTGAACTGCCATTCGGGCTCTTTGTAGCATCGTAGGTGTTACGGATTCCCAGGCTTCCGTTATGTTTTGAAGACTTTCAAGATCCTCCAGCTGCTGAACGTACACTACATCCTTCAAATATCCCCATAGGAAGAAGTCCAGTGGTGTCAAATCGGGTAATCTAGCAGGCCAGGTGACAGGTCCTCCCCTTCCTATCCATTGACCAGGATGTGTAACATTCATGTAGTTGCGAACATCTGATGACATTTGAGGGGGAGCTCCGTCGTGTTGATACCAAATGGTTACACACTCACAGGGGCACATCCTCTAGCAGCAATGATAGTTGGTCTTGAAGAAACTGTAGGTACCGGGCTCCTGTCAAATGATCATCAAAGAAATATGGTCCAATTAGGTGATCACCCAGTATACCACACCAGACACTTACTCCCCATCATGCCTGAAATGCTGCCTGCCTTACCCAGTGGGGATTTTCAACACTCCAATAGTGCATATTATGACAATTCACAGAGCCATTATTATGAAATAGTGCCTCGTCCGAAAGTAAAATTTGAGATACAAACGCTGGATCATTTGCCACTTGCATCAGTATCCATGCACAGAAATCAACATGAGTTTCGAAATCTTGTCCGTGGAGTTCTTGATGTAGTTGCAGGTGATATGGATGAATGTAGTATCCTTACAACAGACGACTGGCTGATGTTGGCCTGTTGTGCTACTGCCCAGGTACTCATGTGAGGATTCTCCTGGAAACTGTCCAAAACCATCTCAGCAGTTTCACCAGACGTAATTGGTGCCTCTCTAACAGGACCTGTTCGGGAAAGTGACAAAGTTATACGCAAACTTCACTCCACCCTCCTAAATGTAGTTGCGTTTGGTTGTTGTCTGTGTGGAAATCTTTCCTGGTAAAGGCACTGTGCTTCCAGTGTGTTCTGTCTTGCTTTGTCATGGATGAGGAGCATGTCAACATACTCATCTGCTGAATACATAGCGAAGAAATGACCAGGACTGCTAGGCTACACCAAGTGTCAGGCCACTACACATTCAACATGCATGTTATTGGTTTAATGTGGCACAAATGACCTTTTATTTGATTCTCAAAGTATAAAATGTGAATAAAAATATTTATTGCTCATGGGATTCAAACCCACCTACCAACGCAACATGCGTCAACACGTCTGTGGTTAGTCCACTACACCATGGTTACTGTTGCCTTCAGTTTATCAAAAGCTTGGTGTAAAACTATGTCCCGCTTCACAAACTCACACATGTTTTCTATCAGTATGCCATCGCTTTTAGCGATAATTTCATAACCAATCGAAAGCTTATAATTAGTATGTACAATTTACATAACGGTATAATGGCAAATACCTGTTGCATACATGTTTTTGTGAAGGTCATGCAGTGATGACACAGTAAGTGCTTTAAAGGTGACTGTAGCTTGGTATATGGCAAAGGAAAATCGACCATCACCCCACATTCGTTGGGATGCCTAAAAGCAGAATAAAAAGCAGGCGCTGCTGACTCACCCGGTATAATGCTTAGAATCAAGATTCGGTCTTTGTTCTTCTAATTTTATTACGGATTTCACTTTGGAGTTCTCTGTTGTTGGTCAGAAGATGAAATTTGAGGTGAAAGACCTCATTGTTAACCAATGATTCTAGGTCTTCCTTATAAAGTTTGGAGTGAAAGTTCCTTTTGGGGATCATTGTAAGTATCTGGGTGTTAATATGAGGAAAGATCTTCATTGGGGTAATCACATAAATGGGATTGTAAATAAAGGATACAGATCTCTCCACATGGTTATGAGGGTGTTTAGGGGTTGTAGCAAGGATGTAAAGGAGAGGGCTTATAAGTCTCTGGTAAGACCCCAACTAGAGTATGGTTCCAGTGTATGGGACCCTCACCAGGATTACTTGATTCAATAACTGGAAATAATCCAAAGAAAAGCAGCTCGCTTTGTTTTGGGTGATTTCCGACAAAAGAGTTGCGTTACAAAAATGTTACTAAGTTTGGGCTGGGAAGAACTGGGAGAAAGGAGACGAGCTGCTCGATTGAGTGGTACGTTCCGAGCTGTCAGCGGAGAAATGGCGTGGAATGACATTAGTAGACAAATGAGTTTGAGTGGCGCCTTAAGTAGGAAAGATCACAATATGAAGATTAAGTAGCAAGAGGACAAATTGGGGCAAATATCCATTTATAGGAAGGGAAGTTAGGGATTGGAATAACTTACCAATGGAGATGTTCAATAAATTTCCAATATCATTGAAATCATTTAAGAAAAGGCTAGGAAAACAACAGATAGGGAATCTGCCATCTGGGCGACAGCCCTAAATGCAGATCAGTATTGAATGATTGGAACTTATTTCTTATGCACTATCATTACTATAAAATATATTTACCATGAAAATTAGTATTTAGGCCTACTTACGTGACAGGTATTTCATTAATCTGAACTTGCAAGAGGCTTGATTCCCTGCAGATCGGAATATTTGCTGTCATTTGTATCACTAGAATCCTCTTCTATATTAATTAGAAATTTGTCACTCTCCATGTTCAAAACATTTCTCACATGCGGTCTGCAGGGGTCAAAGTCAACCTTTTTTTTGTGATTGCAACAAATATTTTTGAGAAACTATATGCAAATGTTCTTTCTTTCATTTCTTTTGACATAGAATATATCTGTAGCTTCAGAACTGTTCTTAGGCTGTGAAAATTATAAAAGCATGAAAGTTTGAAAATAAAAATAATTTCTAGACAACATGTGCGACAATATTCAGTATCTCATTTTAAAGAGGAAAAACTAATGTTCTTTGCAACAATAGTCTGAGCTCGGGGGATACAATATTGCTACCATCTTGTATTAAAATCGTTAAGCTGCACGTCTAAACTCCTTCCATCGAAAGAGTAAAGTAGGCATAAACAAACATTTTATATAACTTCACAATGTCCATGTGCTCTTTAAGTAAAAATTAATAGAGCAAACGCCGGAAAAGCCATCCATCTAATTTTTGATATGCTCTATTGGTGGAAAAGAATCTAATTCCCTCCATGGGAACTTAGAATTTCCATCTTTAAGTAAATATAAAAATAAATGAAAATTGATGGCTATAGTCACCTTGCCTGAGCATATTTGAGATTTAGAAAATACATTATCATTGCTATAAAATATATTTACCATGAAAATTAGCATTTAGGCCTACTTACATGACAGGTATTTCATTAATCCGAACTTGCAAGAGGCTTGATTCCTGCAGATCGGAATATTCGCTGTGATTTGCATCACTAGAATCCTCTCCTTAATTAATTAGAAATTTGTCACACTCTATGTTCAAAACATTTCTCACGTGTGGTCTAGTTTTATCTGAGGTGGTAACACGGCCCGTGACGGATAACTCTTTTCATATACTGTAAACACTCGAAAGAAACACACTGGTGAACTCTGATGTTAATTTTATGATATCATCAATTATATGGTTGGGATTCATTTCCATAAACTTATTAAATACATGTAACACAATAGTCTTCACTCCACTTTTCAGTGGTTCACCTCTCTTATATTTTACATCAGCTTGAACCGCTTTATCTATAGCCATTGCAGGAAACTATATCAAGGTTGTGCACTCCTTGCAGCTAGCAGATAAACAGGGGATTTCAATGAGCTGATATCGTATGTTTAAGATATTGACCAGAAGCTTAGAGCAAAAGCTCTTTTGCATTCAATATATTATACTTTAAACTTTCTGGAAAAACTCATTATAAGTCTATTTTTAAATTTAGAAACTGACTATTTACTGGGCAGGTGGATGATGAAGTGTGAAGTGGTTGAAGTCACGTGGTTTCGTTTACATCTACTTTGCTTCTTGGCTGAAAGAAACATGGTAGAATGGTAGAATGTCATGTGAGGTTGCGTTTGATTTGACTCGGTGAGTTCGACAAGTACACAATGAGAAATAAAATCAATAGTGAATACTGGAGAAAAATGTATTTCCAAAAAAAATTCTTACCTTTGCAAAATGTCACAATATATCGACAACAAGTGGCTTCTAAATTATAAATAAATAACAAAATTTGACAGAATAGAGCGGCATGTCATAATTTCAAAATGTCACCAGTGAGGAGGATCAAGAGGGTTATTTGGAGCATCTCAAAGTTATGGTGGCCAAATGTTGTGCGGCATGTTCTACACTAGTGGAGCATCAGCTAAGCACATCTACAGCCCCCGTGGTGGGAAATCCCATTGTACATTGGCTTTGTCTTGAAGAAGTGTAAATTTGTATAGAGTTAAGAAATAAAATGTCAACAATCAAATTTCATACACACACTGACTAGATACTTATTTCAACAATGCCTATTCATATGGTACATATTCTACGTCAGAACTTTCAACCATAATCTCGATACAGCCCTGTTCGATGTTTTTATCATCTTGTCAACAGTGGGGATGAATGTGTTCTGTCTGAAATTATCTTGCCCAGAAAAAGGTACCTTGTCATCATTCAGCTGTGGTTCCAGATTTTTGTGCTTGGTCTTTATCCATTTTCTCAAGGGCACTGATGATTGCAGTGCATTCTTCTTTTAAGAATGTAAGAGCATCATATCCGGCTTACCATCGAGTGAACCGAGCTCGATAGCTGCAGTTGCTTAAGTGCGACCAGTATCCAGTATTCGGCAGATAGTAGGTTCGAACCCCACTGTCGGCAGCCCTGAAGGTGGTTTTCCGTGGTTTCCCATTTTCACACCAGGCAAATGCTGCGGCTGTACCTTAATTAAGGCCATGGCCGCTTCCTTCCCACTCCCAGCCTTTCCCTGTCCCATCATCGCCATAAGACCCATCTGTGTTGGTGCGACGTGAAGCAACTAGCAAAAAAAATTTTTAAAAAAATACATTTTAAGCATCAACAATGACTGGAAACCTCTGTGTAGGAAATGACAGACAAATAAATAAATATTTATTTATTTTTGATTGATTGATTCATTTATTTATTTATTTATGTATTTGTTTTTTATTTGTTTATTTATATGTATTTATTTATTTATTTATTTATTTATTTATTTATTTATTTATTTATTTATTTATTTATTTATTTATTTATTTATTTATTTATTTATTTATTTATTTATTTATTTATTTATTTATTTTGTACTGCAGGTACACCCACCCTGTGGATTTAAATTAAGTGCCTTTGACAAGGCCATCTAGAACTTGGTTGTCAAACTATTTGGTAAAAGAAGTTTGGACATTTTTCAACAGAGGCCTCTACTGTCAACTTAGGTATTCCCTCTGATGAGAAGACGGACAATTAAAATTCAAGATAAATTTGGTTTTCTTTAGTTGGTGAAACTGAATTGTTTGTACATTATATTTAGTGTTCCAAAGTTATCAACACTTCTATCTCTTCCCACCAACTTAAGATTGTAACCAATAGGGAATTTTGTACATGTATTTAATTAACCAATGAGAACATTTTTATATTTATTTTATTGTCCAATGGAAATTGTGGGTATGTCATGACTTTGACCCAGAGAAATCTGGAATCTACCTCTCCGCTATAAAATCTGGGACAGTTCGGGCTATGTCCCCCGCTCCAGTCAAGAGGTGCAGAGTGTGTTCATAGAGGAGGCGGTGGCTGCCTCGTCCATCTTCGGGAGGTCCACCAGCTCAAGGTAATGACAGATTCTGTTTAACAATGTAATAGTCTTTCAAAGCTAGATCAAGGGGAAGGTTTCAAATTTCTTTTGCATTGTAACTTTTATTTCTTAATGTAAATTCTCAAACTAGTCTAAAGAACTTAACCGAACTTAGGGATAAAGAATGAGTAACCCTTTTCTATTCCCTCTCAACTTGACATTGAGGTGACTATGATTTTGTAACCTTTAAATCCATCTCTTAATTTTGTAAACGTTCTCTCTGTCTAGTCACCTCCATAGTACAGGCTTAGCCTCTGTAACGTTGGGCCATAAGCCCACATAGGGTTTTAGTATTTTCTTGTGAATTTCAAGGAGTGCAAGTGTTCGCCTCCTAACATTTTGATTTTCGGCCAGTAACTTTAACATTTTGTTATTAACAAAGGCCACGTAAATGGGTACTTGTTACCTCTGTTAAAGTCAACTTCTTTCATTTCATTTTAAGGCAAATCAGACTCTTGAGCCAATAAGACAGCGAATACTGTTTGTTTTTGTTAAATGTAGGTTGTGCCTTTGATAGGCCTGGAATGTGGAAATTTTGGAGAATAGTCTCCAAAAGAGTAATTGTGTAGAGCAAAGATGCCCTTCCTACTGATGTAAAATTTGGAGCTCTGTCTCCTTGGAAGTTGGTTAAAGGGAGCAGTAGTGTTCTTGTTAACTTTGTAATTAGGGTGCTTCAAACTCAGGTTGTTAAATTGTTGTTGTCTGATTTTTCTAATATTGTTAAGCTCACAAGCTAGACCTTGTACCTGAATTTTGTTATTTGCTTATAAAAGTGTAAAGTTTGAAAAGAAAAGAAAAAATGGAAAAAGAAATATAGCTCAAATTTTAGAGTTTTAAATTAATCTTCCAACTTTTGTATATCCACCCATTCAGGCCCGCACCCTTTTTTCACCTCTATCCACCACAGTATCCCCATAACAAGTGGTAGCAGAGCATGGTTGAATGGATCTAGATAAAGCCCCTTTTGATGGCACCACATAAAATTTGAAACCGAACTCTAAAAATTGTTTCTATTTCTGGAAGTTTCTCAATTTTGTCAGCCTTTCACTCATGATGTCTGGTTCTTGAGAAGGGTACTTGTGCAAGGAGGAATTAATTTATGAACTTTTAATTAGAAAGGTCCAGTCTGGTAGCACAGATGCAGCAGATATTTGGGGAGAAGGATATTGATGAGGCTCTGTCCACCATCACTGACAATACCACTGAGCTAGGGTCTGTTGTTTCTTTGAAGTGAGTGACCCTTCTACCAATCAGCTTAAATGTGTTCAAGCTAGATTGTTCCATTTTTGCAATAGGGCTAGGGACCTATTATCTCTAAAACTGAAGGACAATCATGCTAAGGAAGCTAGTAATTTAGTGGAACACCTTTCTGACATGTCTAATAGGGTTAGTCAATTGTTGTCCGGGCCACAATTCCTTAAAGTGACCATATTCAAATGATAAACTTAAAAATGGAAGAGGACTCTAGTAGGTCTGCTGAGAGTAGGAAATCGGTGGTTACACAACAAACGATTGCCCCATTGGAACAAGTATCTGATTATCTAAAACACTTCCTCCTTTCTTTATTAGTAATGTAGCTTTTGAAACCCTTCAAACTCCAATGCCATCCCCTATTATTTCACCAGGTTTTAGCAGCTTGCCCAACCCCTTAGCCATGTTGCTTAAGGGCATCTCCAAACTTTCGGTAAATTCAACTAACGAGGTGGTTACCTTTCTGAGATTCCTAATTGAATTCCAGGATCATGCTTTGGTGTCGTCTGTCTCATTTGCAAATTCTTCAAATAATTTACCCATATTCTGTAGGCATCCTCTTGGATAAAATTGTGAGCGCAATAGCTGACAGATGTTCTGTTGAAGACTTCCATGCCCATCTCCTGGCTAACTTCATTCCAGCTAGAGCTATGTCATCTCTAATACATAAGTACTACTTCTGAGTCCAAAGGTTGGACGAGAATTTGGCCAATTTCATCCAAGACATAAAGTTCTATACGAGGGTAATCGCTCTTCACTTTCCCAAAGATCAAATCGTTCAGACCATTGTCGAAGGAATTTCTCCATCATACAGGTTGTACTTATGTTTTACCTCTTGACCTCAAACCTTCTCTGAACTGGAGGCAATGGCAGTGTCAGATGAGGGAGTGAGGTACGCTGACACCTTACGAGTTGCTAGGGAGCCCCCTCTGTCATCTAACAGTTCTCGACCACCACCTCGCCGAACCTTCCGTCCACGCAAGTGTTATGTGTGCAGATCAGCAGAACATCTTTGCAATAAGTGTCCCCTTGTAAAAACTGGTGGAACTAGGAATGGATTAGGCCCATCCCAGGGTTAATTAAGTGCGAGTCGTTCTCCCACTTGACCAAAAATTGTACTTCACCTAACAGCACACCTCCCTGTTCTACTTCTGGTGCTGCCTCCAATAACTTAGGCGATAGGAAGTGACTAGCACTGTCGGCTGAGTCAACAAGTTCAGCTTCATGAGGCTCAGCCCATGTTAAATCAGGTACCGAAACTTTCAAGGGAAACCCTCTCTAATTTATCATTTGAAGGCCCCAAGGAATGCCTTAGAATTGCTTCTGAGACCCCAGAATTTGTGCCATTTCTTAAAGTTGAGATTAATAATGAATCCATCACAGCACTATTAGACTCAAGAAATGTTAGTTCTATCATTTCTGGCATGGAAATAAGTAGGAAACAAGGAATGGTGTGGCCTTCATGATTAGCAAGAACATCGATGTTGTGGCTGATACAGAATATGTTAATGAATGAATTTATTAAGGTATATCAGAAAATTAACAAAACTCCCTGACCATTGTTCAGGTTTATGCTGCACAGAGTGATTTTAGTTGAGAAGAGAAAGATATCTTTCTTCAAGAATTAGAGGACTACCACTTGTTATGGGAGACCTAAATGCTCAGGTGGGAATTGTAATGATATGGTATGAGGCAGTAATTGATCCTTACGGATATGGAAATAGGAACCACGAGGGCAAATATCTCCTTGACTTATGCTTTCGAAATAACCTATTAATCAAGAACACCTGGTTCAAAAGGCAGTTGAGCCATAAAATCACAAGGTATAACTGGAATTGAGAGCAGAAATCTCTCATTGACTATGTTACTGCAGACAAAGAGGCTGAAACATTTATTAGAGATGTAAATGTGCTGCCAGGAGAAAGTTTATGTAGTGACCTCAGATTGATAGTAACCATCTTAAGAAACCTCATAGTAAAAAAAGATACATACCAGATGAAAACCCAAGATAAAAGTTTGGGGATTTGAAACACCCGATATGACTACCAGAGGAAAATTAGAGACAAACTACCCAAATGTGAAGTGGGAACAGCTGAAGAAAATGGCTTGGATTTAAGAAAACACTGGTGGACATTGCAGTCAACATTGTTGATAAAACAAGTAGCAGATTAAGAAAGAAAAAATCTCCATGGTGGAATGAAACTTTCCCAATAAAGGAGAGAAATGAAATGAGGAAATCAAGAGGGAGAGAATGTCAGAAAGGTGTGGTAAGGAATGAAGAGAAGTTTGAAGAACTCAGTCAGCTGTACCAAGACCTGAAGCTTAAAGTGAAAAGAATAATTTCTCATGAGAAACAGAAAACCTGGTCTGAATGTGCACAGAAACTAGAAGAGGACAGCAAGAACAACAAGAAACTATTACATCAAGTTGTGAGAAGCAAGAAATACAACAATGAAGGAATAAAGGCCCTGGAGAAGGAAAATAAAACCATCACTTTGGGATAGTATTTTGATAAATTATATAATGGTGAAAATTTAAATAACAAAGAACAGGAGACCACAGCAAAAGAAGAAATTCAAAATGTGGAGCCTCCTATACAGGGTGTATCTAAATTATACCAACAAAACTTCAAGCATGTTGTTTGTGTTATGTGAAGAACGATGGCGCAATCAGATTGACGGAGAAAATTTTTCCTTTCGAGAAATTATAGCTACATTTTTAATTTCGAACGTACAGTTAAAATCGACAAACTTGCCATATTTGCTGTGCCAGAGTGCATACTACTGCCCACTGCTGTGCTTCAGGGAAGGAGGGGAAATGAGCTGATAATGCTCTGGGTGAATGCACAAGTTTCTCGTTCATTTAGCGCAATCCCTTCCCTGCCCCATTAGGTTGTTCTGTCAATATTGGCTACTAAGTTTGCGGTATAAATTGGTGAGAATGTCTCCATTTCGGTACACCAACCAAGAAATGGCTGATATGCACCTAGCACATGGCACAGCAAATGGCAACAGGAGAGAAGATTTACTGATTTATGGCCTCCAAAACCCTAATCACCGCCAATCTCATCATTCAACCTTTGTGTCCATTGGCAGGTGACTGTGTGAAAGAGGGCAGAAGAAGACCCTCATGTGGCAGTAGCGTGCACATTTCAGCACCAGTTTAGTGTGAATATTTGGGCCGGGATTGTTGGCGACTGTTTACTTTGGCCGCATGTCCTTCCTTCTTGCCTGACCGGTGAGGATTGCTACTGTTTCCTGGTAGAACCACTGCCTGGATTATTGGAAGATGTTCCTCTGGGTACTCGGCACCGAATTTGGCTGTGTCATAATGGCAGTCCACTGCATTTCACTCGCTGTGTTACACAGCACTTAAATTATCATTATCCATCGAGATGGGTAAGCATGGTGGACCAGTTAAATGGCCTCCACGCTCAACCGATTTAATCCCCCGTAGACATTTCTTGTTATGTGAAGATCGAAATGGAAGGGGGATATTAAATATTTACTGTAATCAAACCATTAGGTGTATTGTTTCTTTTGTTCAGTATTTAATTCCTTTTACAATGTTGCAAGTAAATGAATGCATGATCGTGTGGCAACACCAATGCATCTTTATGCATGTTAAATAATAAAGAATGTTACTAAGACCAATAGACAAGAGGAGAAATGATTGAGTGCATTGTATTTCTTAATTACTGAGTGCTTTTATGCTTTGTGTATAATTACGGCTGCTTAATAAACAAACTGTCGATATTGCCTATAAGAGACAAGGACAAATGTGTGCGAGTCGAACGAAGAAACTTGTACATTCACCCAGAGTGTTATCCGACCACTTCCCCTCCCTTCCCCGAATCCCAGCAGTGGGCATCTGTATGTGCTCTGGCACAACAAATACGGTGAGTTCGTCAATTTGAATCACACATACGGATGTAACAAACCTCATTTTCTCTAAAAGAAACATTTTCTCCGTCAATTTGATTGCGCCATTTCTTATATAACATGAAGAACATCCCATTTTTTTTGTCAGTATAATTTAGATACATCCTGAATAACATGGATGGAAGTGAAAAATGCCCTAAAGAACATGAGTAAACCCAAGGCAGCAGGTATAGGTGAGGTAAGTGCTGTCATGATCAAGACTGCTGGAGTGCAAGGGTATAAGTGGAAATTTTTGTATCAGTCCCTGAAGTTCTTTGGAATTACGCTGTTTTATCTTATATGTCAGATTCGGTTGTGTTTCGTTGACACAGATCTTTTATCAAACTCACACTATTATAAAAGTTGTCCATGTGCACAGTAAACACTAGACCAAGACAGGGATCCATAAGCTCAGTGAAATGCCACTAGCATAATAAATGTTGAGATACAAACATAACCTCAATAATTGAGGTTATGTTTGTATCTCAAATTAACAAATTATTTGACTCACAAACCATCCCCTCTACAATCCCATATTTTCTAATTTTTCCCAGTTGATACTTGAAATTTCAAACATCCTTGCCATGCCAACATTCCTTCATCCAGAGCAATTTTATTTTGTGGACTGTTCATGGTCAAAATATATCACCAAGGCCCCTATATAGGCCCAATCATGTACAGACTGTCAGTACTATTATCAACACTCCACTACAAGAAAGAAAATATTTAAAAATCACATTTGAGCCATCATTTGTGAAAATATAGGGGTCTGAAAACAGGGAGGCGATGAATGATTATTGTGAATTTTAAATCTTCTGTATACAAGGAGTTGATGGCTGACAGCAACATATGCAGTAGTCGGATGTATAAAAACAGTGCCAGTTGCAAGGCCTTTCTGAAATTCATCCTCATTTGTAAGGTTCAGTAATTTGGATCCTTGTCTGATACCTTCCTGCTGCTTAAATAATTTATTCTCCTTGATGGGATATGCCTTTATCAATCAATCAATCAATCAATCAATCAATCAATCAATCAATCAATCAATCAATCAATCAATCAATCAATCAATCAATCAATCAATCAATCAATCAATCAATCAATCAATCAATCAATCAATCAATCAATCAATCAATCAATCAATCAATCAATCAATCAATCAATCAATCAATCAATCAATCAATCAATCAATCAATCAATCAATCAATCAATCAATCAATCAATCAATCAATCAATCAATCAATCAATCAATCAATCAATCAATCAATCAATCAATCAATCAATCAATCAATCAATCAATCAATCAATCAATCAATCAATCAATCAATCAATCAATCAATCAATCAATCAATCAATCAATCAATCAATCAATCAATCAATCAATCAATCAATCAATCAATCAATCAATCAATCAATCAATCAATCAATCAATCAATCAATCAATCAATCAATCAATCAATCAATCAATCAATCAATCAATCAATCAATCAATCAATCAATCAATCAATCAATCAATCAATCAATCAATCAATCAATCAATCAATCAATCAATCAATCAATCAATCAATCCTGATCTGCATTTAGGGTAGTCACCCAGGTGGCAGATTCCCTATCTGTTGCTTTCCTAGCCTTTTCCTAAATGATTTCGAAGACATTGGAAATTTATTGAACATCTCCCTTGGTAAGTTATTCCAATCCCTAACTCCCCTTCCTATATATGAATATTTGCCCCAGTTTGTCCTCTTGAATTCCAACTTTATCTTCATATTGTGATCTTTCCTACTTTTATAAACGCCATTCAAACTTGTTCGTCTACTAATGTCATTCCACGCCATCTCTCCGCTGACAGCTCGGAACATACCACTTACATGTAATAAATATAATTTTTGGTCCGTATTGATGATATTTGATTGAAATAATAACATTAAGTTATTTATTAGACCACCTAATCAATACAAAATCGTCTTGGATGATTTACATAAATTTGTTAGCTAATAGTGGTACATGTTTCGCCTTCCCTGAAGGCATCATCAGCCATAGTCTTAACCTTAAATTAAAAATAAGCGTCTAAATAACATGTAGTAATGAAATGAATTTTAAAATCTTGAAGAGATTTGAATTAAAATAACATTAAAAATAACAATGATGGTTTGAAAATACAATGTGATGAGATACAATAGTGGAAGTATTAACAAAATTAACATTAGAAGGCTGCTAAAATAAGTACAATGGATAAAACAACAGATTGTTATACAACAAGTAGTAAGATTGCATAAAAGTAAAGTTGATAGTCTGGCGGTTATAATTAGATGATGGCGAAAAATCTTATATAATCAAAGTAAAGAAGAGAGAATAAAAGTCAAAGTTAGTCGAGAGATCCGAAGTTAATCATGATCTTGAAGATAAAAGACGAAAGTCAGATGCATATGGAGAAGTTGTAAAACACGTTGAGGATATGAAGTTGGTGAATAGAAGTTGAAGAACAGTTTCAAATAGGATCACTATGGACCATCTTAAAATTTTGAAGTGATGTTCAAATGTTGCAAATTGTGAGCTTGCAGATATTCAAGTTGAAAAAGCATATAAAAGTGGAATCATTTGACGGTGACAAAGATAGCTTGCAATATTATGAGTTAGAAGTATTTGCAACAGTAGACTTCTTGCTACTGTAGTTGTCTACAGTTATAACACACGTAGCAAGAAGTCTACTGTTGCAAATACTTCTAACTCATAATATTGCAAGCTATCTTTGTCACCGTCAAATGATTCCACTTTTATATGCTTTTTCAACTTGAATATCTGCAAGCTCACAATTTGCAACATTTGAACATCACTTCAAAATTTTAAGATGGTCCATAGTGATCCTATTTGAAACTGTTCTTCAACTTCTATTCACCAACTTCATATCCTCAACGTGTTTTACAACTTCTCCATATGCATCTGACTTTCGTCTTTTATCTTCAAGATCATGATTAACTTCGGATCTCTCGACTAACTTTGACTTTTATTCTCTCTTCTTTACTTTGATTATATAAGATTTTTCGCCATCATCTAATTATAACCGCCAGACTATCAACTTTACTTTTATGCAATCTTACTACTTGTTGTATAACAATCTGTTGTTTTATCCATTGTACTTATTTTAGCAGCCTTCTAATGTTAATTTTGTTAATACTTCCACTATTGTATCTCATCACATTGTATTTTCAAACCATCATTGTTATTTTTAATGTTATTTTACTTCAAATCTCTTCAAGATTTTAAAATTCATTTCATTACTACATGTTATTTAGACGCTTATTTTTAATTTAAGGTTAAGACTATGGCTGATGATGCCTTCAGGGAAGGCGAAACATGTACCACTATTAGCTAACAAATTTATGTAAATCATCCAAGACGATTTTGTATTGATTAGGTGGTCTAATAAATAACTTAATGTTATTATTTCAATCACATACCACTTAGTCGACCAGCTCTTCTTCTTTCTCTCAATTCTTCCCAACCCAAACATTGCAACATTTTTGTAACGCTACTCTTTTGTCGGAAATCACCCAGAACAAATCGAGCTGCTTTTCTTTGGATTTTTTCCAGTTCTTGAATCAGGTAATCCAGGTGAGGGTCCCATACACTGGAACCATACTCTAGTTGGGGTCTTACCAGAGACTTATATGCACTCTCCTTTACATCCTTACTACAACCCCTAAATACTCTCATAACCATGTGCAGAGATCTGTACCCTTTATTTACAATCCCATTTATGTGATTACCCCAATGAAGATCTTTGCTTATATTAACACCTAGATACTTACAACGATTCCCAAAAGGAACTTTCACCCCATCAACGCAGTAATTAAAACTGAGAGGACTTTTCCTATTTGTGAAACTCACAACCTGACTTTTAACTCCGTTTATCAACATACCATTGCCTGCTGTCCATCTCACAACATTTTCGAGGTCACGTTGCAGTTGCTCACAATCTTGTAACTTATTTATCACTCTATAGAGAATAACATCATCCACAAAAAGCCTTACCTCCGATTCCACTCCTTTACTCATATCATTTATATATATAAGAAAACATAAAGGTCCGATAATACTGCCTTGAGGAATTCCCCTCTTAATTATTACAGGGTCAGATAAAGCTTCACCTACTCTAATTCACTGAGATCTATTTTCTAGAAATATAGCAACCCATTCAGTCATTCTTTTGTCTGGTCCAATTGCACTCATTTTTGCCAGTAGTCTCCCATGATCCACCCTATCAAATGCTTTAGACAGGTCAATTGCAATACAGTCCATTTGACCTCCAGAATCCAAGATATCTGCTATATCTTGCTGGAATCCTACATGTTGAGCTTCAGTGGAATAACCTTTCCTAAAACCGAATTGCCTTCTATCAAACCAGTTATTAATTTCACAAACATGTCTAATATAATCAGAAAGAATGCCTTCCCAAAGCTTACATACAATGCATGTCAAACTTACTGGCCTGTAATTTTCAGCTTTATGTCTATCACCCTTTCCTTTATACACAGGGGCTACTATAGCAACTCTCCATTCATCTGGTATAGCTCCTCCGACCAAACAATAATCAAATAAATACTTCAGATATGGTACTATATCCCAACCCATTGTCTTTAGTATATCCCCAGGAATCTGATCAATTCCAGCCGCTTTTCTAGTTTTCAACTTTTGTATCTTATTGTAAATGTCATTGTTATCATATGTAAATTTTATTGGCCTTAGTCTCCTCCTCTATCTCGACATTATCCTTGTAACCAACAATCTTTACATACTGCTGACTGAATACTTCTGCCTTTTGAAGATCCTCACATACACACTTCCCTTGTTCATTAATTATACCTGGAATGTCCTTCTTGGAAGCTGTTTCTGCCTTAAAATACCTATACATACCCTTCCATTTTTCACTAAAATTCGTATTACTGGCAGGACCTAGTGTTTATAGTGCACTATGTCCTCTGGTATAGGCTAGAGCAATTTTGTTACCTTTATTGACCTGTCACAGTCTTATCCTTGGCTTTGACAATATGAAAGTGACTGAGGTAGGAGTGATGCTAGTAATGCGATTCCTTATGCAGCCAGTCGCTGCTATGAATGGTGTGAAAATGTTGCTCATAGGGTCAATTGACGCATGCATTTCAGTGGGCTTGGCAGACTGATATTTAATAGAAACTTCTGGCTCAGTGAGGAAAGCAATGGGAAACCATCGTACCTCACTCCTCATTTCCCTAGTACGCCTCTTCAGTGATGCCTAGGCCATCTATGGCAGCTGATGATGGAGCTGTTGAGGTTCCAACCAGTCTTACGGCTAACGACTGAACTTAGGTGGGATAATTCAAACAGCTTCAAAAGATGGGTCAGAGGGGAAATTAGCCTAATTCTTTGGTTGGAATGACATCTTACCTAGTTTCAAAAGTCCAACAATATTGGCCTTAGGCCAATTCTGAGGAATCATCTCAGACTGAATACACCTACTAGAGAAGTTGGTAAACCATGCTAAGGACTTGACAACGAAGTTCTTGATCTGCTGTGATACATGAGAAAGACCTTTGCGTGGCATACCCTGGGCTTCTGTTGTGGAGTGACTAGGTTTCTCACTACTGAGTATTCTTATGTTCTTAAGATGATAATATTAATAATAAAAGAAAAAGTTCAAAATCCATTAGAAACTCACCTATTAATAAATTCTTAGCTTTATTTGCACTCTTCATCTTCTTCTTATATTCAGTAGTCAATGTTGCAAGTCACCTTCCTCTACTTTCCAAGTGAACAACTTAGTAAACAGAAATACACATGCAGTTTTCTACAATATGCAGATTTCAAGTGTATCGTTACAGTGGACAACCATAGACAAGCCATTATGTACACAAAAAGGAGTGGACTGGACAGTGAAAATCCTACCAGGTAATGTACTTTCACACAGCAGATTTTGTAAGTGGAATTTCTTAAATCTACACATTGGATGCTTTGTTTATTCATCAATCTTATTGAAACCATTATGATTTTCCCAATCTAGAAATCCAAGAGTAATGGCTGAGAGGATTCGTCGTGCCAACCACATGACATCTTGTAATCTGCAAGTCTTCAGGTTGAGCAGTGGTTGCTTGGTAGGTCATGGCTCTTCGGGGCTGTTGTGCCATGGGGTTTGGTTTTGTATTATGGATTCATTTAGTGGATTTTGAGGGACAATGCGGTTTTATCTTCTGAGCACTATGGATCATTTTTGATGAAACTGTCACATAGTGGATTTTGGAGAGCAACAGTGACATAACAACACATGTTTTTCCAGGCAGTTTGGATAGTTGGTTTATAAGAACTATGCTATCTGATTTACCTTAACTTGTACTTGAAATTGAGTTAATTGAATTTTGACAGAGCTGTATGCTAGAGTCCTTAGTCTTCAGCTGTTCAGAAGTTGTCATAATAAACATGTATTCAAGTGAAGACAATTCACAGAGTAGGAGATTCCAAGATTCTGTGTACTAATTTTTTAAAGATATTTTTCAGAGGGATCCTGTTTTCCTTACCAACTACTGCTAATTGCACACATGAAACCTACTAGTTATACTCATGGAAATACTAGAAACATGGGCTGAGAGACGAAGATCTCCTTCTCCCAATAAATAGTTACCACCAGATAGTATGCCTGTCGCATCTGTTGATGTACCGATACTGTCCTTTAATAGCTGAAGCAGCAATTTCCTTGGTATTGTTTTAACTCTTGAATAGAAAGGCACTATTAAGGGAATCTGAATGTCTTCAGCAAAACATGACTAAATATACCAATATTGAATTTGAACCTCTCTATTTTCTGTAGAAATGTCAAATTCATACTTTTGAGTTCATACCAAATTCATTAGTGTCTTATAATGAATGGTAAAAGACGTATGATACCCGTACCTTACTTTTTTGGAGGACATTCTACTACTTTTTAAATGGCTGTCCTCAGCAACTGATTCTTGGGAAAGGGCCACTTGATGTCTCATGTCCATTTTTAACATTGTAGACAGAAAGGCAGTTTTGTTTGATGTCATATAATGCATGTGATTTGAATTATCTGTTCACCGAGAATGTTGGAGAATATTAAGGCTGATGAAGAGAATTTCCATGCTTGCATGTTTTTTTATCTGTGTCTAGTTGGGTGTCATGATGTGTTCTCTGAGCTGTTTTGAAATCTTGACTACTTTTTATCATAGAGTTTATGGCATTCACTATATTTTACAATAGTTTGTAAACACCAAGTAACATATACCCAACTAGGGAATAAAAATTCTTCCCTTAATCCCAATAATTGTTCAATATTATTCTTCTTCTGCTACTTTTTCCACTTTATTGTACATATGGACTTGTTCATGTTTCTCAGCTGGATGCCCTTCCTGATGCCAACCCTATTTGCATGTTCTTCTGGTGGCTGTTAGTGTGGCATTTTGTGTATATATATGAAGAGATACGTATTGAGACAAGCACGTTCATCCAGTCCCTGAGTCAGAGGAATTAAATAGATATGGCTAAAATTCTCAACATAGCTGCAAATCAAACCTGCGATCCTCTATACCCAAGACTGCAATGCTGACCACTCAGCTAAGGAGCTGCATGTTGTTCATTATCATTACAGATTGAATATATATACTGGTATTTTGCAATGCATTCTGAATGAATTAAAATACAGCATGTTCTTCAATCCTAATGCAGCCATTATACTCTTTTATGATGAGGTAATCAAAAGATTTCACAATAAAAGTGCACTTAAATTACTTTTTTGAAATATTATATGATATAGTAGAATATTTTGTTACTCTTAGTACAATGCCTTAACAGTACATTAGTGTCATCAACTGATCAATCATAAAAATAAATATTAGTCATTAGGTAAAATAGGTAAAATTCATGTTCAAGTCACAGAACTACAGTATTTATTATGAGGTAGGAAATTCAGAATTTGTGATCATATAGGTATTAATTGTACTGTAAACTGTATAATATTTCATTTTTATGTTTTTTATTCTTTAAATTCTTTCATTCCTTTTTGACTTGTGTTTATTAATGTAGGCCTACTCTTATTAATAGAGTATTATTAATGGTTCTTAGAAATTATGGATATGAATCATTTCTGGTAATGTAGGGGAGAGTGTTATATCTTGAGCACAGTGTACCTTGGGATGTCTTTTTGTTCTGATTTACAATCCTACAACCAAATTGTAAAAAGTGCCATTAGATAGCACAGATGGTAGTTTTGATTTGTTTTGTTAACAAGTGTGGATGCTATAGATAAAATATTGTTAGCATCAAAAGTAAATATTTTGTTTTTGAAAGCTTTGTAACACAGATACAAATACCGGGTGAGTCAGCCGTGCCTGACATTTTCCTTTGCCGTATACCAAGCTACAGTCGCCTTTAAAGCACTCACTGCGTCATCACTGTACGACTTTCGCAA
This sequence comes from Anabrus simplex, assembly GCF_040414725.1. Taxonomy (NCBI): domain Eukaryota; kingdom Metazoa; phylum Arthropoda; class Insecta; order Orthoptera; family Tettigoniidae; genus Anabrus; species Anabrus simplex. Next base: position 469,947,948 of record NC_090265.1, on the reverse strand, counting down.
AAACATGTATGCGACATGTATTTACACAATTCATCAAACTGTCATACGGTTATGTTATGTACGGTTATGTACGTGCCAGTTATAAGCTTTCGATTGGTTATGAAATTATTGCTAAAAGCAGTGGCATTCTGATAGAAAACGTGCATGAGCGGGATTTTACACCAAGTAAGCTTTCTGATAAAGTGGAGGCAACAGTCACCGTGGTGTAGTGGACTAACCACAGATGTGTTGATGCATGTTGCGTTTGTAGGTGGGTTCGAATCCCACCGTGAGTGATAAATATTTTAATTCACATTTTCAACTTTGAGGCCATTTGTGCCACATTTAACCAATAGTATGCATGTTGAATATGTAGTAGCCTGACACTTGGTGTAGCCTAGCAGTCCTGGTCATTTCTTTGCTATGTATTCAGCAGATGAGCATGTTGACCTGCTTCTCATTTACAGCAAAGCAAGACAGAACACACAGGAATCACAGCACCTTTACCAGGAAAGAATTCCACACAGACAACAACCAAACACAAATACGTTTAGGAGGGTGGAGCGAAGTTTGCGTATAACTTCGTCACTTACCCGAACAGGTCCTGTAAGAGAGGCACCAGTTACACCTGGTGAAACTGCTGAGATGGTTTTGTTCCCAATTACAAGAGAGTATGTTCCATGTGGTACATGTTCATGTTTTACTAAGGTCACCCAACAGCGTGTTACAAATTATTTTTCAACCCCTAATAGGTCTGTAAAATAGAAAAAAATATAAACAGAAAGCTATAAAGGAAGCCTTCATACTTAATGTCAGCATTTTTAGATTTTTAGATTTTAGATTTTAGATTTTAGATTTAAAAAAGTTACCACCCAATTCTTTTTAAAATGAGAAAGGTGTTCCTTGTATACTGGCATTCATTAAAATCTCCTGGCCAGAAATATTAATTTCAGGCAAGGAAATCCATACAGCCCTCAGAACAGCCCAATATTGACTCACACTCTCTCATTGGTCAGATCCATGTAGAAGTGTAACAAATGCACACATCTGAAGAGCTATGGGAGATGGAGAGAGCAAATGATGGGAGATCTAACATGAAACAAAAATGTACAGAGGGGAAGGTACTTAGTTTCTTGCCTACCCACACACCCTCCTTGGCTCAACCTTGAATATGAGCTAGAGAGGGGACTGAGGGAAGGAACATCACAGGCTTCTTGAAGGTTACAGATTTACTGTCGTATGTCAGGGGTCAAATTTTCCTGTTTCTTTGTAATTCTTGTGTGCGAAGGCTGGCTGAAATGCTAGCGGTTTTGACCTTGACTTTATTATCAAATGGCATCGCGCTCAACCATTGTAAGAAAGAATTAACCTTATTTTCGTCAATATAGGCCCAAAATTAAGACTAGTGTTAGGTTTAATGTCAGCCCCGTGGTGTAGGGGTAACATGCCTGCCTCTCGCCCGGAGGCCCTGGGTTCAATTCCCGGCAAGGTCAGGAATTTTTACCTGGACCTGAGGGCAGGTTCGAGATCCACTCAGCCTACGTTATTATAATTGAGGAGCTATCTGACGGTGAGATGGTGGCCCCGGTCTAGAAAGCCAAGAATAACGGCCAAGGGGATTCGTTGTGCTGACCACATGACACTTCATAATCTGCAGGCCTTCGGGCTGAGCAGTGGTCGCTTAGTAGGGCAAGGCCCTTCAAGGGCTGTAGTGCCATGGGGTTTGGTTTTTTTGGTTTGGTTAGGTTTAACGGTCCACCCAATCAATACACTTCACTTTACAAGTGAAAACTATTTAATATTAAAGTATATTAAACATACTTTGGAACATGTTTTGTCTAATTTAAGACTTCATCAGCCATAAAGTCTCATAACAGATTACGATACTCATTGTTGCTGTCTAACATTTTTTTAAATGGAAGAACCCATGTCCTTTACAAAGTGTTGAGAATACACTAAAGACAATAAATAATATTTACATAAAATTTTCCGTCACTTACTGTAAAAAAATTTCTTCAGTGTTAAAATTTGAATGACATTTCTTGAAAATATGACACACAGTGCTGGCAGCTGGTAACCTCAGTGTACTGACTGAGGGAGATTTGAATTCTGGTCTCGGAATAGGAAAATGGGACTATATCCGTATCAGAATACTTAAAATCTATAATTCTTATGAAAATTCCTTTCAAAAAATAAGCTATTTTTGGTAAAAGGAATTTAATGCTTCTGAGCTAGCCTGTCATGAGGCAAAGATCTGCGCTGCATGATCACCATATTGATAGCCTAATTCGTATGAGTATTCCTTTCAAAAGGCAAGGTCTAGGTCTAGGTCTACTATCAAAATTGGTGAAACTCCCTATAGCTGGTTCATATCTGAGCTTCACTCTGACTTGCTTCTCGCCACACTACTGTGTGTTATAATTATGCTTCCTGTCGCCTGGCAGAACTTGGCTAGGGGCAGTAGGTGGGGGAGCAGTGCTTTTAGTAGGGGAAGGGGAAACAGTTCCGACTATAAGTAGAATGGAAGGGTAGAATGTTTTGTTTTAGAGGAGGTAACTTCAAATTATTAATTTTTTGTGATGGTCTTTGTTCTCTTGTATATCATTGAAATTTTTGTTTGTGTTAATACTCTGGTCCAAACTTATATAAATATTTTTGTAATTGCTCATCAGGTTCCCTTTGCTCACTTTTTTTTTTAAATGGTCAAGTATCTATTTATGTCAGTATATTGGTGACCAGTATCTCCCCTATGGACACTCATAGCATAATACTTCTTGTGTCTATTAGCATTGACGTGTTCCAGATACCTAGTTTGATAACTCCTACCTGTTTGTCCCACGTAGCTGACAAAACATTGATCGCACTTAAGTTTATAGATTCTTGAATCTAAGTACACAAGAACCTCATTCATCCAGATTAAGTGGGACCGGAACTGATCTGGATTATCGAAAATCCAGAAAAAACTAAAAAAATAAATACAGTAGATGATATGTAATCTATAAACATAAGTTGTACAGTTATACCTTTTTTCAATTGTGCAAAATATATAAGAACACTTCTCTTACAATTACGACACTGTTTTATGCACTAAAATAATGTGTGAGTTTTTTCTGTTTCACATTTGTATATCGTTTGCACTCAGCACGATTATGAAGACATTTTACTAACAACAGTTCTGCCGGTGTGGTTTCAGTCAAGGATTCTAAATATGCCATCAGTTTATCCAGCTGCATTGTTGCCTCTCCAGGAGTCATTGTTTCTTCTCATGGAGCGCCAGTTTCGTTTTCGAATTCATCATCATCATCAGTGAATTAATAGTGCATTGCATTTAGAAGAGTGTGGGTTCGAATCCCACCTTGGCCATCCTGGGAATGGTTTTCCACAGTTTCCCATTCTCAATTCCAGGCGAACACTAGGACGGTACCTTTGATAGACCGTGGCCGAATTACTTCCAATCCCTGTCCCTAACTATCTTTGGTGGAAAAGACATTCAAGAAGAGTTGATGCCATAAAAGAAATACTGTACAAGTAAAAATAATTTTTTATTATTTTTGATCCAGATAAACCAGAGATCCGGATTAATGAGAGCCAGATAAACGAGGTTCTTGTGTAATACTTTTTATTGTAATTTACACTATTATGGTTATAAAATATATGACCATTATTGTACTTTGTTGAAAATGAGACTTGATAGTCATGTTTCTAAAATAATTTTGTGATTTGAAAAATCCCTCGGTTTGTAAATGTAAAAGTCGCGTACTTTGAAATCTTGTGATTCTCTGGTGTTAGTTTTATGTTTTTCTTTCTTTTTACTTTACTTATAATTTTATTAATGGTATTAACACTGAACCCATTCATATTGGCTATTTTCTGTATGTACCATAATTCTTTTTCTCTTTCCGTATGAGATAAAGGTAAATTAAGGCTCGATAAACCATACTGAAATAAGTAGCCCTCTTATGTCTCCCAGGATGTAAAGAAATATTTTTAAAGGTCACCAGAGTAAACATATACTTTCTATATACTTTATAAGAGAACTTACCAGGTTCCCTCGTAATGGTCACTTTCAAGAAATTTAAAGCATTGTTCTTCTCGTTTTCAAGTGTAAATTTTATTCTTTCATCTAATGAATTTAAAAATTGTAAGATATTGTTACTATTGTTATAACCTTTGTCTATTATTACAAAGGTATCATTCACAAATCGTGTCGAAAAGTCCAAACCTTGAATATGTCCAATTCTTTTTCTGTGTTCTAAATGGTCTAAATAAATATTGGCCAGGATACCCAAAGTTGGAGCTCCCATTGGTAATCCTTCTTGACTATAAATAGTGTTGTTGAATGTAAAATAGTTGTTTTTTGTGACAAACTCTAGAATTTTCATGAATTGTTCAATCTCTAACTTTCTCAGTTGATCTTGACTAGTTAAATTTGTTCTAACAATATCTATTGTTTTACTGACCAGGATATTTGCATACATATTAGTTATGTCATATGAACATAAGTAATGAATACAAACCCAGGGATTTTTCAAATCACAGAATTATTTAAGAAACACGACTATCAAGTCTCATTTTCAACAAAGAACAATAATGGTCACATATTTTATAACCTTGATAGTGTAAATTACAACAAAGAGAATTACTTAGATTCAGGAATCTATAAACTTAAGTGCGATCAATGTTACTTACGTGGGACAAACAGGTAGGAGTTATCAAACTAGATATCTGGAACACATCAATGTTAATAGACACAAGAAGTATTCCACTACGAGTGTCCATAGGAGAGATACTGGTCACCAATATACTGACATAAATAGATACTTGACCATTAAAAAAAAAAAAAAAAAAAAAAAAATGAGCAAAGGGAACCTAATGAGCAATTACAAAACTATTTATATAAGTTTGGACCAGAGTATGAACACAAACAAAAATTTAAATGACGTACAAGAGAACAAAAATCTGTTTTATGAACAGATACCGTTGCTCTTATCATCACGAAAAATTAATAATTTGAAGTTACCTCCTCTAAAACAAACATCCTACCCACCCATTCTACCTATAGTCGGAGCTGTTTCCCCTTCCCCTACTAATAGCACTGCTCTCTCACCTACCGCCCCTAGCCAAGTTCCGCCGGGCGAGAGGAAACATAATTATAACACGCACAGTAGTGTGGCGAGAAGAAAGTCAGTGCAAGGTTCAGATGTAAACCAGCTATAGGGAGTTTCATCAACTTTCATGGTAAGCTTTTACGTCACGCATTCGTGATGGAAACTCATTTCTTTCCAAAGGTTTAAAATCATTAATTATACAGTATATTTGGTGCTGCCATTGGTTTTTGGGATTTCCTTATGACTGCATAACCTTTGGTGGTGCTATTTGAGGATCCAACCAGCCTCTGGGCTGATGACCTAACAGACAGACATCTCTTTCTTTCCAGACCTTGCCTTTTGAAAGGAATATTCATAAGAATTAAGCTATCAATATGGTGGTCATGCAGCGCGGATCTTTGCCATATGACAGGCTAGCTCAGAAGCATTAAATTCCTTTTACTAGAAATTGCTTCTTTTTTTAAGGGAATTTTCATAAGAATTAAAGCTTTTAAGTATTCTGATGTGGATATGGTCCCATTTTCCTATTCCGAGACCAGAATTCAAATCTCCCTCAGTCAGTACACTGACGCTACCAGCTACCAGTACTGCATGTCATATTCTCAAGAAATGTCATTCAAATGTTAACATTGAAGAAATTGTTTTACAATAAGTGATGGAAAATTTTAAGTAAATATTATTTATTGTCTTTAGTATATTCTCAAACACTTTGTAAAGGACATGGGTTCTTCCATTTTTACAATTATTAGACAGCAACAATGGGTATTGTAATCTGTTATGAGAAGTTATGGCTGAAGAAGTCTTAAATTAGATGAAACATATTCCAAAGTATGTTTAATATATTTTAATATTAGATAGTTTTCACTTGTAAAGAGAAGTGTATTGATGATTGGGTGGACCATTAAACCTAACACTTGTTCTTAATTTAAACTGTGTCAGTACAGATCTATATGATGAAGTTAGTAAATTGTAACAATATAGGCCCTGTTAAGTTTAACTAGTTTAATACCTTTGCAAGCTCTGTCAAAAGAAGAATGAATATATTTTGCACTAAAATATGCACAGATACCAAAATTTGGAGGCAATAAATTAAGATTAAAAAAGGTAACCTTCACGAAGAATTTAGTAAGGCGATTCATATTTCATTTAAAGACTTAATCTTTTACTGATATGCCATACCATGCTTTTTGTTAAAATAATTGTGGGAAATGGAAGAGAAATTAAACAGGATAAAATGACTTATAAAAATAAAATACATGCTTAAATGCTTACATTTACAAAGATATGTAATTTAAGTATATTCTTCACAATCCAAAAAAGAAATAAAAAATAATGATAGGTAATTTGTAATCAAGGAAAGAAAATCTCATATCATAATAAAATATCTTAAACAAAGGAGTGCATTTTGTGAGAAAAAGGTAAATAAATCAAATGAATGCTTCCTGCACATGAAAGTACCGTAATAGTATTTTTATAAAATGAAAAGAAGAGTATAATCTTAAACAACGCTCTACATTTCCATAAAAATAATAATTTTATAGCCATTCAAATAACTGGAGGAAACTAATCAGGGGAAAATGGAAATTGAATGGTTCATCATTACTTAATTAATAGGAAAGGAGTTTCATTTCTGGCTTCTAATATAGCTCTTTCTTAATCTTCTTAGGTTGCCTCGATTTTCTGCAAGTTTTAAAGCCCTCCTTGCCCTGTTCCTGGTATCTTCTTATTGAAAACCAAACTGTGTCTTCTGGGTGACCGACTGCTTCAACAATATTTTATATCAAATGGCCACATTCCTGCATACCTGCATTGTGTCTCCTGGTCACCTCTGATTTATAGGGCATGACGTATGATGTGTAGAAAGTGATAGGTTTAACGCATGTGTACCCTATTCAGTTGAAGGAGGAGGGACTGTTATTTCAAACTTCCATTCATTGTGGAGTTATCACTTGTTCATGCACTTTTCATATGGTTCGATTGTGTCTGTGCCTTCCCACACCCTGTTTTCCCCTTGCACACAAACTGTGAAGAGATGTTTGTAATAATAATAATAATAATATTATTCACTTAACATATCACTAACTATTTTCATGGTTTTCGAAGACACCGAGGTGCGGGAATTTAGTCTCGCAGGAATTCTTTTATGTCTTAGTAAATCTACCAACATGAGAATGACATATTTGAGCACCTTCAAATACCACCGGACTGAGCCAGGATCAAATCTGCCAAGTTGGGGTCAGAAAGCCAATGCCTCAACCGTCTGAGCCACTCAGCCCGGCAAGAGATGTTTTTACTATTTGCTTTATGTCACACCGACACAGATAAGTCGTATGGTGATGATGGGATAGGAAAGGGCTAGGATTCGGTAGGAAGTGACCGTACAGCCGCAGCATTTGCCTGGTGTGAAAATGGGAAACCATAGAAAATCATCTTCAGGGGGTTCGAACCCACTGTCTCCCAAATGCAAGCTCACAGCTGCACACTCCTAACCGCGTGGCCAACTTACTCGGTACTGTGAAGAGAGATGGCAGTAAGATGGTAGAGTAAAACTTACAACAGTCACTGACTCCTGAAGCATTTCTATGTCTCTATGCAACTCCAATGTTTTGGTGAAGGTGGTCGCTTCACATTAAAGTTATTTTACATGAAATTTTAGAACCAACAATATTGTAAGACTGCAACTCATAGGGTTCCTTCCGCTGTCCACATCCTGCTGTTAGTTTCCGTGTATTTTACCTTGTTTAATTTTGATTTTATGATATGGTTTTAACAATTATAATTTATATTAATGTCCAAGTTGTCACCCGCTACACAAACCATGTTCCATCTGGTTTTGAGTTTCCAAGAAGAATGTTGATGTCCCTCAATAGATTCTACTCCAACTGTGGAAGATGTGCCTTACATCCCTGACACTCATAAACCACACTCAACACTTTCCTCCACCACAGTAACATGCAGTTTTCTATACACGGCACACACCACCCACCCCTCATTGAAGGGTCTGCCTTACAAAGGCTGAACCAGGCTAGCAATAGCCATATGAAATTAAATTATTATTACATTATTGGGACTTCAATATTGTGGAGCAGAGTTCTAGACTGCTTCGCATATCACATACTATGGTAGCTCAAAGGATATTGCCAGAATTTTGTCACTATAGGTACAGTGGCTAGAAGACCTGGACTTACTTTAGAATTGTATCTCCCTCAGCAAAGTATGTTTCTGCATTTTTGTAAATTGTATACCTTCTGTTTCCTCCATGTAATATTTGCTATATGCTGAATAATAATAATACCGGGCGAGTTGGCCGTGTGCGTAGAGGCGCGCGGCTGTGAGCTTGCATCCGGGAGATAGTAGGTTCGAATCCCACTATCGGCAGCCCTGAAGATGGTTTTTTGTGGTTTCCCATTTTCACACCAGGCAAATGCTGGGGCTGTACCTTAATTAAGGCCACGGCTGCTTCCTTCCAACTCCTAGACCTTTCCTATCCCATCGTTGCCATAAGACCTATCTGTGTCGGTGCGACGTAAAGCCCCTAGCAAAAAAAAAATAATAATAAATTTTTTTTTGTGAGGGAGTGTGGAAAATCTTTCATAAGACGCTTGTGAGGGTCCGCACTCAACAAGTGTGTGGAGATTCTTACCCACTAAAAACCACACTCCTTTTTCCCACGACATTTATCTCCACCCCGGAAACCGCTCTCGCATTACTTCAGGGCGGATGTCGTGCTTAATGCATCTTGTGCTTCATCTTCCTTCTTCTGCTTTACTGTCTGTCATAATCGTCCAGGTCCTTCTTCTTCTGACGCAGAATATTTTCTACGTAGACTGCCACCTGGTCCCAAAATTTTCGACTTTGTAGCATTACTGACACGATCCCTTCTGGCGTCAATTCTCCGTGCATAACTTCTAAGCATCTTCTTTTTTTTTTTTTTTTTTTTTTTTTTTTTGCTAGGGGCTTTACGTCGCACCGACACAGGTAGGTCTTATGGCGACAATGGGATAGGAAAGGCCTAGGAGTTGGAAGGAAGCGGCCGTGGCCTTAATTAAGGTACAGCCCCAGCATTTGCCTGGTGTGAAAATGGGAAACCACGGAAAACCATCTTCAGGGCTGCCGATAGTGGGATTCGAACCTACTATCTCCCGGATGCAAGCTCACAGCCGCGCGCCTCTACGCGCACGGCCACCTCGCCCGGTAGCATCTTCTTTGTGGCAGCCAATGAACACACACAAACAAAGTATAATAATAATAATAATAATAATAATAATAATAATAATAATAATAATAATAATAATAATAATAAAATTTTAATTTCGTGTGGCTATTTCTAGCTGAGTGCAGCCCTTGTAAGGCAGACCCTCCGATGAGGGTGGGCGGCATCTGCCATTTGTAGGTAACTGCGTGTTCTTTGTGGTGGAGGATAGTGTTATGTGTGGTGTGTGAGTTGCAGGGATGTTGGGGACAGCACAAATACCCAGCCCCCGGGCCATTGGAATTAACCAATTAAGGTTAAAATCCCCGACCCGGCTGGGAATTGAACCCGAGACCCTCTGAACCGAAGGCCAGAACGCTGACCATTCAGCCAACGAGTCGGATATAATAATAATAATAATAATAATAATAATAATAATAATAATAATAATAATAATAATCATAATCCCTGTGCTTTATTAATAGTCATATAGAAGGCTAGTCAACTTGATACCTTCCCGTCTTTGTGTACGTCGACTGTTTTCCCTTAGTAGGACGTAAGTTATTAGGAACATTCTGCCATGTATTGGGGAACGCCAGAGAATAAAAGAGTATCTAGCAGAGAATAGTATTCTTCCATGATCAGAGGAATTGTGTTCTCTCTTGCTTGACAGGTAGTAATCAAACATGGCTGCATGCAATCACATTGCTAAGGATGGGAATCACATATATCAGAATATTAATGAAAGTGTTAATCGCTTAGCGTCCCGCTAAGTACAGACTGTTTTGTAGGATTAGGATTACTCAAAGTTAACTGAACTTAGAGACCTATCAATGTCTGATGATTCACCAGCAGGTAATTCTGGAGAGAATAAAAAAGAAAAAGAATGAAGCAAATCGGTCCAGGAACTGGACAAAGCTGTTTTTAGAAAACTTTCTTAATATATAGATGAGAGTATGTTTTCAAAATTTAGTCTAGTGTTGCAGCGTTGACCATGAGAACCTCTTACGTTATTTTGAATCAAACACCATATACATATTTCCAAACATTATTTGTATTTCTGGTTAAAATTATGGGCTATTTATTACAGTATGCAAAATAAAAATAAGCATTCTGTGTTCTTTGAAGGACTATACAATAACAACCCATTCAAGAGTTCCCTTAAACTCTCTACATACTGTATTATAACAAACACATCAAAAATACACCAGTACCCAACAAATGCTAAACAATCAGCCACAAGTTGAAGAAAGATTGCAAGGTAGTGTGTTCAATAGGCCACTCAAGAGCAGCCATTTTGGAGGTATTCTAACATTGCTATTGTTGTCCTAAGAAGTTGAATAACACTAGTAATTTGAACATACAGCCTTATGCATTACAATGAACATATCTTTCAAAAGTCATGTCTGTTACGTTATAATATCTTAGTACATACAATATTTTTTTGTTATTTTGTTCCAGGATTTGCAGGTGGAGTTGCACATGATATTTTTAAATTAGTTGGTATATGATTGTGTAAGATCACATGCACTGAGGGCCTTTCATGGAGAAAGTTTCAGAGGTGTTCTTTCATTAACGAATGCCAGTTGACATATTGTATTAAGCCTTTATGAAATTATTCATTTGTAACACTGGTAAAATAAATAAATAATTGCTTCCTGATTGGAATATTTTCTGATATCTGCAGTCAAATTTTATTCTACCCTATTCTATGATACACTCAGCTTTTTGGCAACTAAATAAATAAGTTACAAAGAAGAAATGTAGATAAATAATAATGTATTGTTATTTCAATAAAGCTGTGGACACCAAATGTATGAATGATGATCGTCAGGTGTGATGGTAGAATGTGGCAGAAAATGGGAGTATTCTCCACAACTATAAATACTATTTAACCAAAGCTAAAATTTCTCTGTACATGAGTTGGAAACCCGCAGTCAATTATAGGTAAAAAATTAAATTTCCCGTTTTCATCTCAGTTTTAATTTGTTGTGAGTGATGCTTCATTCTTTGACTTCTATTAACATACACTAGTTACATTCTCTATAAAAATTATTGTTCCCTCTGATAGCGTATAGAAAGATATGCCCATTGGAAACAAAAATGCATATATTCATTATCTCATATTATTCAGAGCGTTGACATAGGATATGAATGGAGTTTCAAGACATTTGCAGCCAAGATGTTTTACCATACCTTGTTCTAAGATGATTTTATTTCTTTTGTAAGCCAGTAAATAATGTAATACAGGATGATGTTAATTATATCATTAGAAACCCCATCTAAATACATATTAAATTTATTTTGCATTTATTCATTGAAAAATGAATTATTTTAATTATTATGATACAGTTTAGCTACATTTTTTGGAAAATAATTAGTAAATAAAATAGACAGAAGCGTTGATATTTCTGTGGAAGGGAATAAGAGAACAAATTTCATTCTAAAATAACAGTAATTGTAATCTAAAAATTTTAATCTACTATCTAGAAGTGAAGTGTGTCTTTTCTATTGCAAAAGAAACTAATGAATGTTTCTTTTTTAAATCTTGTAATTATTACCATCACCCTGTTGTGCATAGTGTACAATTATACAGTTATTTTCACTAATATTTAAAGGTATATATACACTTAACTACTAACTTTTACAACACAAAATCTCTTAATTTAGTTTTCAGAGACAATGAAACAATTACTTATTTCTGTATGATATGAAATTCACATTAAAAAAAATACGAAGATGAGGGAAATTTATCAAGAAAAATGTAGTTTACTTTTGTTGTTATTGATGATTTCACAACAATGACTACTCTAACATATCTCTAGAACAGTTGTATAATTTCATCTGAGAGAAAAATAATGGAAATTTCTGCAGGTGGGGAATTTTCTGTTGTTTGCATTCTTCACATAAACAAAGGGAATAGAAAAGCGCTATGAGGACTTTATCCAGAATACATCCAATATGATTGCTCAGTATCATTATTGTTGCACAAACATCAGATTCCAAAGCCACTCTTTGCATAAAATGTAATGAAGTATTATAGTTTCAATCATCATGTAATCATTTTTGGTGTGCAAGTAATTTGTTGCCATTGAGTTGCAATATATGTGTGGCATAATATCTTAATATCATCATAATATCATTGATAATGGCCCCATTTGCCATTTTGAGGTCATTCTTATGAAAGTTCATACGAAACTGTCTATATTCCATGCACCCCACTTGTTTCATTTGGATATATTTCCTAATCCTCTCTTAAAAGTACGGTACATACTATGATGTAAAAGAAAAGTGAAGTCATAGTTTGTTTCTTTTTCTTTTGAATTACTATTCAGTAGGCCTGCTTGAAATTGTCCAATGTTTCCTTATAAAGGCTGTTATAAGACAAACTAAACTAAGTATGTACACATACTTAATGTTGAAAAACTATTTGGTAGAATACATGTTTCAATTCTTTGTTACCGGTACATGCATTTGTAGGGCATTATAATAAATAATCTCTCTGACATATCTGTAAAGTTCGAATCCAGACATTACAGACTTTTAAGCAGTAATATATGAAAGGAGTTGTGCACTAAAATTATCAATATTGAATACATTACTAAGATTTAATAGGTGCCATATTTATTACATTATCATTAAATTACAGTTAGCGTACTTGTGAAGTACACATAGTATTGGGAAACTAGCAACTCATTATCACAATGTTATTTTTATGACGGTGCAGTGGCATGCTTTTCACTTGGTGAGTATGGGTCAATAAAATGATGTGCGTAAGAAATTCTGATATATTCGATGAACCTCCATCTGTGAGAAAATCAACTCATAAACAGTTTCACAATAAACTGTAAGATTCCTTTTGTGGCTATGTCAATTATTATTATTATTATTATTATTATTATTATTATTATTATTATTATTATTATTATTATTATTATTATTATTATTATTATTATTATTATTAATTTGCTTGTGAAACCATAATGAACAGTGAGCTTACTGGTGTATAACTTATGGTATGTAGGTATCAGTATTATAAATCTGTTAGTATTTTTGGGTAAACTGATATAACAGGAAACTGGTAATAAGATACTTTTGTTGTGGGTGTATGTAATAGAATTACAGTACCAGTACTTGAAATATTCACTTAATAAATTTTAATTTGTTTATAGTTTAGGAAGGGAGTAACCACAGGATTTCACATCAGATTTCCCTCTCAAAACTATAACAAAGTAACATGAAAGAAATATCTTACCCTTTTCATTTATATTTTCTCTCCTGATACCACTATAAAACACACTACTCACAAGAGTTATACACTTTACTATAGCTACGGCCATTATATCTGTGTTGCTGTAACAAATATATATTTAAAAATCAGAAGAGTAATGCTAATGCAATTCTATGATACCTACCATATAAAATAATTCATTAAATTGTTAGCAACTGGCATATTTATATCTAGAGAAATGTTATGTGAAAAGTTTTGTGATATCTTGTCTTCAGTCTCAGTGTTACTTTATTGTATATGGTATATAGAAACTTGCTGTTTTGGTAAAGAAGAACGCCTACATGACAAAATTCTAGATTGAGTAAGTTGGCCATGTGGTTAGAGTCGCGTAGCTATGAGCTTGCATTCTGGAGAACCAAGCTCGATAGCTGCAGTCGCTTATGTGCAGCCAGTATTCAGGAGATAGTAGGTTCGAACCCCACTGTTGGCAGCCCTGAAGATGGTTTTCCGTGGTTTCCCATTTTCACACCAGGCAAATGCTGGGGCTGTACCTTAATTAAGGCCATGGCCGCTTCTTCCCACTCGTAGCCCTTCCCTGTCCCATCGTCGCCATAAGACCTATCTGTGTCAGTGTGACGTAAAGCAACTAACCAAAAAAAATGAAAAGCATTCTGGAGATAGTGGGTTCAAATCCAACTGTTAGCAGCCCTAAGGATGGTTTTCCATGGTTTCCCATTTTCAATCAGGCAAATGCTGGAGCTGTATCTTAAATGAGACCATGGCTGCAACCTTCCCTTTCCTATCCTTTCACCGTCAGTCTCCAAAAACCATAAAAATCATAAAACCAATAAGACATTATTGTATTGATAAAAGCATCAGTACCAAGCCAATTTAAAAGACCATGACCCTCCATTCTTCCAAAATAAAAAGCCTATATTTGCTTTTGGTCTTAGAGAGAATCTTATTAAGATTCTCTTGAATAGAAGTAGATAAATAGTTATATTAATCTTCATACAGGAAAGATGGAGGATTGATTCTGGCAGTGGCAATGTCTTTTAATAATATTATTGGTTTTGTATCCCACTAACTCCTGTTATGATTTTTTGAAGGCTAATGTACTTGGGGACTTCCAAATTTCTCCAGACTGAGCCAGGACTGAACCACCACTTTGGGCTCAGAAAGCTACTGGTCTAACATGCAAGTCACTTAGCCCAACAGAATGCCTTTACCTCCACTTCTACTTTCCAGCTTAATGTTGCCAAGAGGAATTTCAAATGTGGAGGAGGAGAAGGCTGGTTGAAACATGGTTCTGAACACATTTTTTATTACACCAGAACATGTTCCAGTTCCTGTTGGACCATCATCAACCAGCTAACAAATAAATTAATCACAGACATTCTAAAACATTACTAGAAAAAAATATGATACATAAAAGAGATGGTGTGTTGTGAAAATTCATTCATTAAAATATAGCACAACAATTTTAGGAAGTTCTCTTGTTGTAAGTTTTAATGCTAAGTACACACTGCAATATTACAAAATATAGCACAACGATTTAAAAAAAATCCTGCAATATTACAAAATATAGCACGTCGATTTAAAAAATCAATTCGTGTGAGTCTTAATGCTAAATACACACTGTGTTGTTACTTGTATAAAAATGAAGTCATCTTGTTACATTCTTGTTGTTGTGTTAAAAGGAATTGTTGTTATTGTTCTGTTAGTGAAATGGAGCAATATGTAAGTTAATTATGAGAACTCCTCTTATTTCATCTTTGGTGGACTATTATTTAACACAGGACGGAGCTTTTATGGTAGAGTGTCTAATGTGAAAAATATCACTATGCTTAAAGTAAATACAAAATTTTAATATTCCACCTTCTCAATACTAAAAAATCATTTAATGTTTTTACAAAAACATTACAATGACGTTAAAAGGTACTAGTTTCGGTCCACTGTGGACCATCATCAGCCTAGCCAAATTACAACAGTAAAAGACATAGTGATAAAATAGTATGGAGAAATGAGAGATGATCTAGAAGGATGGGATAGTGGTGGAATGACAGATAAAAGTGAAAAAACCGTATTTGCGAATAATGATAAAAGTAACAGAAGTGTTCACAATGACAAGTAAAATCTTGTGAAGTCACGTAAAAACTCTTGATGAGATAGTCTTTGGTTGGCAGTTGCTCCTCTGTTGCACGATTGACATATATAACTACGTATACGCTTCTAGAAAGTTGTAGATGTAAGTTCCACTTTTGCGTAGAGGGAAGAATTGTCCGATGAGACTAGCACCAGATTAAAATTGACAAAGTTGAACCTGTTCTATGGTGGAATTAAAGGCTTTCTGTGTTAAACAGAAGTAGTCTCAGTTCAATCGGGACCCCAATGAACCCGCGTTAATACTATCTTCTTTCCCCAGGTTCATTGGGGTCCCGATTGAACTGAGACTACTTCTGTTTAACACAGAAAGCCTTTAATTCCACCATAGAACAGGTTCAACTTTGTCAATTTTAATCTGGTGCTAGTCTCATCGGACAATTCTTCCCTCTACGCAAAAGTGGAACTTACATCTACAACTTTCTAGAAGCGTATACGTAGTTATATATGTCAATCGTGCAACAGAGGAGCAACTGCCAACCAAAGACTATCTCATCAAGAGTTTTTACGTGACTTCACAAGATTTTACTTGTCATTGTGAACACTTCTGTTACTTTTATCATTATTCGCAAATACGGTTTTTTCACTTTTATCTGTCATTCCACCACTATCCCATCCTTCTAGATCATCTCTCATTTCTCCATACTATTTTATCACTATGTCTTTTACTGTTGTAATTTGGCTAGGCTGATGATGGTCCACAGTGGACCGAAACTAGTACCTTTTAACGTCATTGTAATGTTTTTGTAAAAACATTAAATGATTTTTTAGTATTGAGAAGGTGGAATATTAAAATTTTGTATTTACTTTAAGCATAGTCTCAACTCAATACGGAACCTAACAATGAAGTTTATTACTTTTAAAAATATCACTCATTCAGATTGACTTGTTGTTTTTATTGTCTGTAGGAGTTCCCTATTCTTCGGTACCTCTGTGTGGGCTCCGTCTTATATGCACTATCATGTCATGCTGAAGCTAGACTCTAGTGTCTAGCTAGACACACTACCGTATAAGTTCCATCCTGTGTTAAATAAGAGTCCACCACAGATGAAACAAGAGGAGTTTTCATAAACTCGTATATTAGTCTGTTTCACCAACAGAACATTAACAATTTCTTTTAACATGAAAACAAGGATGACTTCTTTTTTATATATGTAACAACAGAGTGTGTATTTAGCATTAAGGCTACAACAAGTGGATTTTTTAAAATCGCCATGTTATATTTTGTAATCTTGCAGAGTGTATTTAGCATTAAGACTTACAAGTGCACTTTTTGAAATCATCATGCTATATTTTATAAACTTTTAATTTTCACTGCACAACATCTCTTTTATGTATTATATTTTTCTAGTAATGTTTTAGAATGTCTCTTGTTAATTTACCTGTTAGCTGGTTGATGATGGTCCAACAGGAGCCAAAACATGTTCTGGTGTTATAAAAAAAAAAAAAAAGTCTTTTCAATATTTATTAATAGTGTAAAATCATTCTTAATGGTGCATTGAAAGGTGGAAAAATATAATTTTCTCTTAGGAGTCAATTTTTAATGATTTGTAAGTCAATATGGAATCATCATGAGGTTTATTGTGTGTAGAACTATTATTATGTGCTCAAGCGACCGTCAGCCTTGTCACAGCCCCTTCAGTATTACCTGAAAGGGGATGACTAAGCCAGCTTGGGGAACTTCCCAGCCCGCCCAAGGACATGCCATGGCCCATCCTCTATTGTTCCCTTCATCTAGTTTCTCCATGTGCTTTCTGGAAGATATGACGGGAAGTTTCAATCTCTAGTCAAACACTGAATGTTCTAGTGGCCCAACATCGAGGTATAAATACAAGGCCCCTGCGAGCAAGCTGTCGTTATGGTGTCGGAGAGATCAGTGTGTAGGTGCAGGTGACAGAACGAAAGACTGTACTTTGTGTTCATGTAACTTTGTGGACTGAGGATCGCTGTGTACCAGCGAGGAAACACGCTATCGTGAGTGCGAGGATAAATGAACCTGTGTTAATGTTCGCTGTTGTGAGTATTGCCCTCTGTTGAATACAGTTGGGCTGTTTAGTTGTTCACTGCATGGGACTGTGTGAAGAACTGGACATAGGTGGAGTCGAACCAACGAACAGTCGTCGTGTGTTGTATAGCCAGTGTACAAATTCAGCTGTCTACAAACGCAGAGGTGACTGGACTTTGGGAAAGTGAAAGTAAGGATTATAGACGTTCCCAGGTAGCAACTGGTGTGTGCATTTATTAGGCCATCCTGAAATAAATTAGAGTAATGAAACAGATAGAGTTTTATATTCGTAACAAATGGTGTCAGAAGTTCGTATAGACCCCATATATGATACATCATTGTAATCAGCATGAATCATTGGACCACATACTGCAGGTTTCGACCACCACCAGGAACATTCCAAAACAACGGTGTATAGTCAATGCACACTCATATTTTTTTAAAAAATTTTAAAATTAATTACTGCATGCCAGTTGAGGCAAGAGGCCACATGAAAATGGAGGCACAATTAAATGTGCTCTTCGACATGATGAAGAAGATGGAGGAGAAAATGGAAGAAAATCAAAAGAAGATGGAGAGGAAGACAGAAGAAGGCCAGAAAATTACAATGGAGAAGATGGAAGAAGGTCACAAGAAGGTAGCAAATGTACAAAGACAGTTCAAACAGGGTCACCATGAGATAAAGGATATTCTGCAGGCAGAAATAACTAAAGTGAAAGACGAACTTGAGGAAAAGATAGGGATGGTTGATGAGAAAATAGCTACAGTCGATCAAAAATTCAACATATGAGACGGGACCTTTGTGGAGGGACCATCATCTGCAGTACCAAGTTCGACCAATGTGACGCCATCAATGTTCGACGGGAAGGTACCATGGAGTACATACCTGCAGCAGTTCGAGGCGGCCTGTTCTGTTAACCACTGGAGTGAAGGGGACAAAGCCACAGCCTTCGTCGTGGCTCTGAGATGGAAAGCCCTCAATGTATTACAGGCATTACCAGAAGGCGCTCAGAACAACTACACCACGCTAGTAGCCCACATGGACATCCATTATGGAGACCACCACCTACAACAGGCATACCGGACCCAGCTTCAAACCAGAACTCAGAAGAGTACTGTGACACTCCAGGAATTCAAGACAGATGTCGCCTGTCTTGTTCAACTTGCCTATCCTTCAGCACCAGAAGAGTTCCTCAAACAGCTGGGTAGGCAGACCTTCATAGATGGATTATGCAACCCAGATACTCAACTGGCCCTTCGCCTCACCCGCCACAAGACCCTAGGAGACGCTCTCGGCAACACGTTGGATTTTGAGGCCGCGAAGCAGGCATTGAGACTACAAATTAGGGTGCACCACCTGGAAATGGACGAAACTCCACGGTTGCAGGATGATAAGTCCCCGACCGATATCCTCGAAGCCGCGGGAAGGTTCTATGAAGCCAAGCAGAACCCAGTGAACGAGGCAACAGAACAACGCTCAGGCCACCGGGTACCTCGAAGATCTGTCACCTGTTGGAATTGTGGTACCAAGGGCCATATAAACCAGAACTGTGAAGACCGCCGAAGACGGGAGCCCCCATCTGACATCCCGACGGCCGAGAAATTCACCAGTCAGGGAAACAACACTTAGCCAGCCTTGGAGGGCAAAGGTTGGCTCTGGAAAGTCGTCAAGCCCCAGCAGCCCATGGTCACATAACGAGACTGCGATCAGATAGTAGCAGCCTAAAGGTAGACAGAGTCGTCGATGGGATAGCGCGGAGCATACTGATTGAAACTGGTGCAATGAGGACCATCGTGAAGCCAACAGTTGCACAGCGGTGGAGAATTCGACCCCTTCTGGTGAACCTCAGCCTGGCTACTGCCACCGGAGAGACAGCACCTGTCCACGGGGAGACAGTGATGGAATTCTCCATAGGGCGGCAGACAGTGAAGCATCGGGTTCTCCTTACAGACATCATGGATGAGATAATCATTGGACTTGACTTTCTGAATGAACATACAATAAAATCATCCTGGATATGAGCGCCAACATGCTTCGGTGCAGGGATGAAGAAATTGCCATGCGACCAGTGTGGGAAGGCACTGCTTTACGCCAGGTTAAGCTGCGAGAGGACCCGACCATCCCAGCAAGGACCAAGGTCGACGCAGCTGTGGACGTGGATGGAGCTACTGGAGGTTTGACGGCTATTGTGGAGCCAGAATATAAGAACAGTCAAACCAAGGGATTACTGATCCCCAAAACAAAGGCTGAATGAAGACTTTCAACATGGGCGCACCCCTTGAGAGAGTGACAATTGATGTGGCTGGACCATTCCCTACCAATGACACTGGAAATCGTTATATACTCATCGTCACTGATTGTTTCACAAAGTGGCCAGAAGCATACGCGTTTCCGAACCAGGAGGCAACTACGGTGGCGTAAACCGTCGTGAACGAGTTTGTCAGTAGATATGGTGTACCATTGGAGCTGCATTCCGATCAGGGACGGAACTTCGAGTCAGCGGTCTTCCAAAATCTGTGCCGTTTGTTGGGTATCCGGAAGACCAGGACCACACCTGTACATCCCCAATCAGATGGATTGGTGAAACAATTCAATAGGACCATTGAGAATCACCTACTAACAGTCGTCAGTGAACATCAGTGAGACTGGGACCATCATCTTCTCCTGTTCCTCTTAGCGTACCTGTCTGCAGTGCACGAGGCCACTGGATGCACACCAGCAAGGACGTTGTTTGGCAGAGAACTGCACCTCCTGGTAGATTTGGCGTTCGGTCGGCCTGACAATCACCCTGCCCCTACCAACCAGTACTACCTCAATCTAGCAAGGAAACTAGAGGGTGTACACGCCGCTGTCCAGAAGAGATTGAGAATAGAGAGTGACTGAATGAAGGCGCAGACACTATCAGATATTAGGAAGAAAACCTGGTATGGCTGTATAACTAAAGCATAGAACGGAGCCCGAGGAGCAAGATGAAGGTGGTGCATCTGGACCAATTGGTGCCTTGCTGGGGAGAAGCTGAAGAAGGTAACTGATCGGGATGATAAGCTCTCGAAAGGGGGCGATGTTATCTGCTCAAATGACCTTCAGCCGTGTCGCAGCCCCTTTGGTATTACCTGAAAGGGGATGACTAAGCCAGCTTGGGGAACTTCCCAGCCCGCCCAAGGACATGCCATGGCCCATCCTCTATTGTTCCCTTCATCTAGTTTCTCCATGTGCTTTCTGGAAGATATGACGGGAAGTTTCAATCTCCAGTCGAACACTGAATGTTCTAGTGGCCCAACATCGAGGTATAAATACAAGGCCCCTGCGAGCAAGCTGTTGTTGTGGTGTCGGAGAGACCAGTGTGTAGGTGCAGGTGACAGAACGAAAGACTGTATTTTGTTTTCATGTAACTTTGTAGACTGAGGATCGCCGTGAGCCAGCAAGGAAATGTGCTGTCTGGAGTGCGAGGATAAATGGACCTGTGTTAATGTTCGCTGTTGTATCGTCCTGCCATTGAATACTGTTGGGCTGTTTAGGTGTTCACTGCATGGGACTGTGTGAAGAACTGGACATAAGTGGAGTCAAACCAATGAACAGTCATCATGTGTTGTATAGCCAGTGTTCAAATCCAGCTGTCTACGAACGCGGAGGTGACTGGACTTTGGGAAATTGAAAGTAAGGATTATAGACGTTCCCAGGTAGCAACCAGCCGGGACTCCTGGGTGTGTGTACAGAAGAACGATTTGTAAATAGACTAGTAATTAGTGTGGCCATTCATAACTGGTTAGAATTGTTTGTGTTTAAATATGTGTGTATGCATTTATTAGGCCACCCTGAAATAAATTAGAGTAATTAAACAGATGGAGTTTTATATTCATAACACTATTAACACTAATTGGAGGGAAAAAATGGAAGTGATCTGACACTTTAAAAAATGAAGGTATTGGCCAAAGAAATACAAGGGCCATGAAGGGCATGAAAATGAAGCGGTCCCTAGGTATCATAAACCAATATCTTTGGGGTCAGAAAAAAAAAACAAGAGTTGACCAAGAAGGTCAGATAGGAAAGATGAAAGTGAGGAGACTGGCACAAGTAACAATTCCAGGACTCAGCTAAGGACCCTGTGGTCACCAACCCATGCTCCCAAGTTGAAAGCTCCCGGAGCCCCTTTTAATTGCCTCTTATGACAGGCAGGGGATACCGTGAATATTATTCTACCCACAGGTGGATACTTGGTGGGATAGAGTGGTTAGCTCTATGCCTGGCTGCCTTGGCCCCAGGAATTAACCTGGTACTCACTTTTGGTGTAGGCTGAATAAACCTCAGGGCTTTGTGCATCTCTGAAAGTTGAAATCTAATTTCTTAAATTTTTCAACTTCTTGATAGGGAATCGAAAACACGTCCTTCCAGGTTAATCGAACATATCTTTACTGCCTTGGCCAGGTAGCCCTTTCAGAATTTGTCAGTGACTTTTAGAAAATATTATATTTAATCTGGATAGATCATTTGAGCAAGCTTAAGTTATAGAGATGGCACTCATTCAGTCAGCACCTAGGTGTTAATGTAAGGAAAGATCTTCATTGGGGTAATCACATAAATGGGATTGTAAATAAAGGGTACAGATCTCTGCACAAGGTAATGAGGGTATTTAGGGGTTGTAGTAAGGATGTAAAGGAGAGGGTATATAAGACTCTGGTAAGATCCCAACTAGAGTATGGTTCTGCCGGGCTGAGTGGCTCAGATGGTTAAGGCGCTGGCCTTCTAACCCCAACTTGGCAGGTTCGATCCTGGCTCAGTCCGGTGGTATTTGAAGGTGCTCAAATACGACAGCCTCGTGTCGGTAGATTTACTGGCAGTAAAAGACCTCCTGCAGGACTAAATTCCGGCAGCTCGGCGTCTCCGAAGACCGTAAAAGTAGTTAGTGGGACGTAAAACAAATAACATTATTATTATTATTATTATTATTATTATTATTATTATTATTATTATTATTATTATTAGAGTATGGATCTAGTGTATAGAACCCTCACCCTTGATTCAAGAACTGGAAAAATCCAAAGAAAAGCAGCTCGATTTGTTCTGGGTGATTTCCAACAAAAGAGTAGCATTACAAAAATGTTGCCAAGTTTGGGCTAGGAAGACTTGGAAGAAAGGAGATGCTTCACTAAGTGGTACGTTATATAGATGTTGATTCCTGTAGGGAACCTGAAATATTTGCCTCGAATGAGTAAATTTATAATACCAATATAAATGGTCCGTTATTGGACATAATACATTTTCCAGCTAACTCATTCCTGATTGCCAGCGTTTCACCCTAGTGTGTTAAGTTGGGCTCATCAGTTGGTAAATAGCACACCCACCAAGACATATGGCTAATGCAGTGGCCTCCACGGTATGCTTTATGCAAAATGAATGCCACAGAACTCACAAAAACTTCACCTATATTCCAAGAAGGACACTAAAAAAATTCACAATCCCTACCATCACTACAGGCAAACCCACACTTACGCAACAAAACACAAAATTCTTGTACCTCACGCTTGGCTTTGTGTTCATGCTGGGTAACCTAAGGATTTTTCCATGTGTCACTCAATGAATAGATACAAAAAGTTTATATATGCCAAAACCAAAAATAAAATATTTTTATTACAATTGATTTAAAAAAAAGTGTCTCTGTTTTAATTAGTATTAATATTATTTTGTAGCCTCTTGTGTGGGGCACTAAACACTTTAAGTGTTAACTATTAAAACTAATTTTTGGAGTGATCCTACCGTACCCTAGCTAGTTGGTTTGTCACCATAAGACACTGTGAATTTCCAGGTAGGTCCACACCCCATCATGCCAGGACAAGGTGGCTTAAAGCATATGTGTCCACTCAGTAACTTGAATTCCACTAGGGTGGCTTTCTTTCACACCTGCAAGGAAACTCACTTCGCTGGAGAGAGCTGGATTGCTGTAGAGCAAGCGGATCTTTGAAAGAGCTCTACATAGCTTGATATAGCTTTTTGCTGTTTTTAAACTTGATTAAAAACTTTCTGAAATAATAATGGTAGATGGGAAGGGAAGGTCCAGTATGGAGTTAAAAATAGGTAATTTGATGAGTTGATATAACTTGGAATAATGTGGTTAAAGGGGAAGATGGCAGAATACTGAAGAAAAATCATAAGTTTCAGAACCAAATTCTAACTGTAATTACATTAGAGATGTAGTTCAATCTAGCTCTGGAAGTAAGTTTAGGAAGTGACAGGCCAAAGATACATTCTCCAAACAAACTTGATTTGTAAAGGTTTAGTTTTATTTTATTTCACCTGCATATTGTTAAAAGAATGGAAAATATTTTAAATTATTTTATGTACCAGTAAAGTAAACTTGCAGTTCAATTATTCTTTGACTTTGGAGTATTTCTGTATAAGTGGGAACTCTAACAGTGTTTCAAATCTCAATATATTCATCTGCATTTAAAAACAAACTCAATTATCAGTTACCAATTTGCCGCTGCCACCAACAATTCAATGAATCATTTTATTCAAGATAGTGTAACTGATGCTATTTACAATTATGTATGGATGATGATGATGAAATCGGAGATCCTTGTGCGGCATATGTAGCACGCGAAGTGTCTACACAGTCTGAATATAAACATTGTACAAACATTTCACCAGTTTTCTTACAAACATTCATTGTTTTACATTATTATCTAAAATATCACAAACGCATACCTTACTGTTTACAAATTTACATCTACTTTTTGTTAGCTAAAATGTTTCATTTTTTGTAGACTCTATTTAGTCTACTTGAGCTTTACACATAAATTAGGCTTCTAACAACAATATCTATTTAATTAACCTTAATATTGTTTTCTCACAATGAATGTAGATATTGTTATTGTATACCCAACATATCTTCATTCATAATATAAAGTTCTTGGTGTAATTTAAAATCCTTACAATGAAGTAGGTATCGATTAGTTCTGTATGACAATTGTCTTTCATCACTAAAATTTTATTTATAAATCTAAAACATTATATAACATGAAATGTATTGCCTAAATAATTCTGTACACTGGTTAACATTCAAAACATTGTATTTTTTTTTTGTGTGTGTGTCTTTTATTAGGTGGGATTAAAGCAGATATACTAGCAGAGTATGAAGAAATCTTATTGTTTTGTTTGTCACCATAAGACACTGTGAATTTCCAGGTTTGAAATACCTTTGTGTATATTTTCATTATACATCAACAGTGAGCAATTATGATTTCCTTCAATTGATGTTATAACTTACAATAATTTCATTTCATCCAACCACAACTGCTTGCTCAGCAACTGGTGATTCAACTGAGAAAAATAATGAACATTTCTTTGATTACTTTGGGTGATTAGAATATCAATGTATTCTTGCCTTATATTTGATAAACATTTAAATAATCATCCCATACCCAGCATTTACAGGTACTGTCTTGAATGAACATCTTTGCATAGTTCCTGCTAAACCAGTTGCTGATAGTGAGAGATGAGACACTCTCTATGTAGCTCAGTACATGTAACATTTCTTTGAATACTATATACCATATGAGATTATTCTGAAAGAATTGGGGAAACATAGTATTGACATGGTTTGCATACTATACCTTAGTGATTGTGAGTTACTTTACTGTATATAATTACATGTAACATTATGGATAGGAAAATAGTTTATTTTCACATCTGTTAGAAACAGGAATAAATCTTAATATAGACAATGAACAACACTCATTCTTACAGCAATATTCATACATCTTAACAAAGTGTATATTTTATTTCAGCTTATCTTGAACCTATCGGTGACATATATCGATGGCCGAGAACGAAAGAAATCAATACCTATGCATTTTTGAGATTTTTCATATATAGCATATTTCAACCTCTACAACCTCCAAAAGTGTTACAACAAAATATAATGTATTCATGCCAGGAAATGCTTCTAACAGTTTTCAATGTTTTGACATTAGTGGTTTTCCTTAATTTGAAAGGGTCATTTTGAGTTGTAACTCTTTTCCAGATGGTAATAAATGATATAAGAACTACTGTATGTACACACCAACTTTCATAAAAATTGTGCAACAAGTGCCTTTTTGAGAGGCAGTGATGGAAACTGGCAAAGGTTTAAACTCTTCTCCTGAAAAATCATGGAGTTTGAACTGTAACCCTTTTGTTCTCAGCCATCGATATATCATCTTGATATAATAGCATAAATAATGCCACATCTTCATTATTACAATAAAATCGTTGGTATCCATTAATATTCAACAAATAAGTGAGGTCTTAAGCTTACTATGAAAATTGAAACCAGAAAACAGACAGAGTAGCTGTAGTCTCTCATATAATTAGCATCTGCAATGGATAAGTTACAATAGACCTACCTATACCATCGTAATATGTATGTACTGAGGATATGAAGTTTATGCCCCATACTTTCTGTAAATTAGCATCTGACAGAGGGCATGCAGTATCACATCTTTATTAATAGAATATATGATAAATTCCCTGAAATCCATTTGTTTTGAAATGTTTGAAACTAATTGTTCAAATTGTAACTTGCTGTTCGTAACACTCATTCTTACCAGAGTTAAAGACAGTATGTTTTTCAGCCTGAACTTCATATTAATAGATGTGAAGGTGAGCAGTGTCCTTTGTTGAAAAGGCATGATGTTTCGGAAAGTAAGAAGGTCAGCATGGCTTATATTAGAATGACACTATTTATTACATAGGTACATAAATCACAGATGGATACAGTGAAACAATAGACATGGGGATTATAATCATGATGTGTCAAAACGGAAAAAGAAACTGTAGTGTGTAGGTGGTGCTACTTGACGGTGGCTCAGCCAGAGTCATATGAATATATATAAATATTCTCAGCTCCCCCTCCTGAAGGCTGAACCCGCTTCAATGTTTCAGTCTTTTGACATCCAGACATTCTAAGCACTTCCAGTGCTTATCTTTTGGTAGTCCCTTTGGTTAATATGTCTGCAGGCATATTCTCAGTTGACAAGTATTCAAGATGAATGTCTCCAGATGAAAGAACCTCTGGTACAAAATTACATCCCACATCAATGTGCTTAGTCCGAGAGTGGGAAAACAGAATTTCCAACAAGCTTCTGAGCTCCAATGTTGTCATTATATAGCTGTACAGTGGACACGCTGTTAATGCCTATCTCCCTTGCTAGTCATAGTAAGTGCACTGCCTCCTTTGAAGCCTCACTCAAAGCCATATATTCAGCCTCCGTTGAGGACAATGCCACTGTCCGTTTTTTCCCCCGAATTCCCAAGATACAACTCCGCCATACATTGTAAAGGCGAAACCAGTTTATGATCTACAATTGTTGATGTATGCAGGCCAAAAGTGATTCCCACGTCAGAAGAACCCTTCAGGTACCTCAGTACCCTCTTTGCCGCTTGCCAGTGTTCTTTGCCAAAAGAATCATTGTATTGGCTTAAGACACTCACTGCATGAGATATGTCTGGATGCATTGTAGTTGACAGGTACATAAGAGCACCTATGAGCTCTCTGTAGGGGGCCATCTCACCATCATCCTTGGACCAAGTACTCAATCTTGACAGTTTAACTCCAGCTTCAATTGGTATGGCCATGGGCTTACAATCAGACATTCAAAAGCGGTCTAAGATGTCCATAACATAACCTTTCTGTTTCAAAGTGATATCAGATTCATCTTCAGAAAACTCAATCCCAAGACAGTAATTAATGTCCCCTAGGTCTTTGACCTCAAACGACTTTTGTAGAAATTTGTAGACCTTGTCAATTTCTCTCGAGTTCTGTGACAAAACTAAAATGTCATCAACATAAACTATGATTAGGAGAGCATCAGCATCTGAACCCTTCACACAGATGCTTGAATCACTGGACGTTGGTTTGACACCAAGCTTTAGTAGTTGCTCGTTCAAGCGTCAGTGCCAACAGCGGCCAGCCTGCTTCAAGCCATACAGAGCCTTTTTAATATGGCACACACAATCCTTGTTCAGTATCTTCAGCATCCTCGTGGCTTTGGCTATGATCTCGGATGTTGTATTGCTTTCCTGTTATAACCTTTCAATGGATTTTGAGTCAAAGATGAAGGAATCATTGATGTTTATGATAGTATGGAAGCTGTTTGAAATCATGTGAAAGTATACATCCAGTCAATTTATGTCCATATATATTGATAATTCGAAGTAACTTGCTCAATTCAGTGGTAAGCTTTAATAAAAATTAAATATATGAGAATTCATAAGCTCAGAACCCCGTGGTATCTAACAAATTCACGTCCAGAAGTTTAATATTGAAATACAATGAGCTACTGTTGAGTGAAAAAGACTATATTCGACAGGAGAGTAAACTGATTTCTTATGTGCAACGTTTAGTTCCAATAACAATTTATATGACGGAGGCCATGGACTGAATTAAATGTTATGAATGATACATGTCAAGTTCACCTTCATTTGCACTAGCCATACATTATCTGACTACTAGGAACATCTACAAGTGATCGAGAATTTGTTTATGAAACGATCGATTAGGACACAATTGAAGAAAATGATATGAATTATTAGGTGCATTCCACTGCTAGCATTCCTGATCGTGAGAGTAATTTATGTCAAGGAGAATGTTCTTCGAACATCAGAAATATTAAAAGGGAGGTTATATGGCAATGATTTATTCTCAAGTATAAAAACGCACACAATTATATTATTGTTATTATAGAATAGTGTTTTGTTTTTATTAAAAACAATGAGAGAAGGTGAATGAGTATCTACATTGACATGCATACATGAATGAGATGAAAGTTGTTTGCAGACTGATTGAATCTGTATAGTTATTATATGCTAATAAGAAAAGCAAATTGTAAAGATATAAAGCATAGCTTTTAATAGAAAAACAACAAGGCGAGTGTTGTATCAAAACATTGATATATCTGTTTTGGTGTGTGATATTGTACTAATCATATTATAAGATACAGGTTTCATGATGTCAAATTGGATGGAAAATTGTTATACCTACTGAGATATCCGCCAGTATGGTCATGCAGGCCTAAACTGGGTTGGAATTCCAGCGGGTCTGGAAGATGTGTTCAAACAAACAAAATGATTAAATATTCCAAAGACCAGAATTATGGAGCTGTGTCTTTAAGAATTCATCAGATGCGATGAGTAGGTACCAAAAACTTGTCCCTTTTCCTATTCTGTTAGAATTGTACAATATGTAGATGGAGATTTTCTTTCTTGTTTATAAGTGTGACATGTTATATGTAAATACAACTTGAGCTTGAAAAAAAAAATGCTGAATGATTTAAAAATAGAAGCATCAGAGGTCGGACTGAAGATCAATGGAAAGAAAACCAAGGAGATATGCTATAATAACTGCAATAAGGCACTATTATTTTTAGGAAACCCAGAGATCTAACAAGTCAAGCAGTTTTGCTGCTTGGGGAGTATGGTCACCACTGAGGGAGGAACTATAGAAGATATAGGAAAGAGAATAAATAAGGCTAAAGGAGCATTTGCAATGCAGAGACCAATCTGGAAATCAAGGGAATTTAACACGTGTAGCAAACTACGCCATCTTCAGTACCAATGTCAAGTCAGTACTGCTCTATGGGTTTGAAACTTGGAAGACTTACAAACAACTGATTAGGAGACTCCAAACATTTGTGAACAGAAGTTTGAAGAATATCCTGAGGATATGGTCACCACAAGTAATCTCCAATGAAGAGCTTTGGAGAAGAACCCATCAAACACCTATTGACATTGAGATGCGTCGTAGGAAATGGAAGTGGATTGGGCATACATTATGGCGAGATAAAGACAACATAGCAAAACAAGCCCCGGAATGGAACCCACAAGGTAGCAGGAGAAGAGGCAGACCAAGGAACACATGGAGGAGGAGTGTAATAGCGGAAGTGTTGGAGAAAGGAGGGAAGACTTGGATCGAGATCAGGACGATGGCGCAGAACAAAGTCCGGTGGCGGAAGTTCATTGATAACCTATGCTCCACTTTTAGGAGATATAGGAAATAAGTCAAGTAAGACTATTCCTTCTGTATGCTGCAACTTATTTCATAGATTCTTAGTGTAAATTTCTTACAATATATTTATTTTATGAACTGTTAAATTGAACATTCTCTTACATGTATCTCCTTGATGATCCTTTTAATGAAATTGACTGTTGCTCCTGTTTTTTACTGCTTGTTATTCACATATGATTTTCTAGCCATTGACAGTGCTCTGTCAGCCCAAGGAGAAGAATTTACTTGTGATTATGGTGGTGGAGGATAATACCTTTGCATTCCTTTTCACATATTTGCCTATACTCCAAGTCAAGCAGAGAAAGAAAAGATTTGGTAACAAATCAAAAACTAAAGACATCTGACTGCATAGATATAGATAAGTGTTTATGCTGTATACAGCAAGTACTGTATGATACAGTATTATTGATGGTGAATTTAAAGTACAAAATACAAAACTCCTTCAAAGAAATACAATATTTTCTTTGAAAGAAAATTCCTTTCATGTCTTTGCTTTGCTTTTGTGCTTTCAACAGTTAGTTACAGTATGTTGATGTAATGGTATTTTTGACTGCAGTACAATTTAGGAATAATGCAATTAAAGAGAGAGAGGTAGATGCTGCAATGGAATTTAGGAATCTGTTTCATATTCCTTAAAGGCTTTCAGTAGTTGTTTTCACTATGTGATACTGTAGGTTCTTAAATGAGATACTCATTTCTGTCTGTTTCTCTCTTTTTTTTACTTCTTTTTACATTTAGTTTGCAATAAAATTTAATATGAAAAATAAATTAAGTCTTGAAAGATTAAGAGAATTTAAATTTATATTTCTGTCATAAAAGATATTAATTTATTAAATCTAAACAGACCCTTTTCTTATTTTATCTTAACATGCAGCTTAAGTAGTTTCTCAGAGTGAATCAAATATGGTCTCTCTTTCACGGGTGGCTTGAGACAAAATTTGTACCCATGCAAAACATATTTTTGGTGCCACACACTTAATTACCCCCTCCCTCCCTCTGTTTCTTTCCCACCCTAAGGTGTCCACACACTGATCCACCCAACTCCCAATCAAAGTTGCATATTATTCTCATACCAATAGCATTCATTTATCTATTTATCTGTGCCAATAACTTACTACCTAAGATGCTACAGTTCATAATCATTTTCCTGCTGTGAGTGGAGGTGGTGGAATACATCCGGGGGGACCAGGTCCTCTCAACTTAGAGTATGGTTTGGTGACTACGGTGCCCCTGGCAGTTTCGCGTCTGGCCATCTCCCATTCCAGGGTTGTGGAGTAGGGGACATGCCTTGTGCCACCAACTTGGGTGTGTCATTTCCTGGTAGTGCAGGGGAGGAATAAAATTATAGCTTCATAGAAGTAAAAATCTGCCTGCTGTCATTTCTTGATAGATACAGTACTTTTTCATCCATCTCTTGGCACAGGCCAGAGTAAAGTTTAGCTTCCACTGAAGTCCCAGTCTCATCCATGGCTGTGACAATATGGAAGCTGCTGGGGTATGGGTGGTGCTGATTAATGACATTCAGAGCTCAACCAGTGTGTCTGAGTGTCATGAAAGGTGTTGCTCATAGGGTTAGTTGTGCTTCAGTAGCACTGTATGGTCCAGTGAGGAAAGCAATGGCAAACTACCTCACTCCTCATCTTGCCTAGTACGCCTCATTTTAGTACTGCCATTGGTTTTTGTGGTTTCCCTACAACTGCATAGCCTTTGGTGATGCTATTTGAGGATCCAACCAGCCTCTGGGCTGATGACCTAACAGACAGACAGAAGCGAAAAATACAACTTTGCAAATGCCAGCGCTATAACACCATTGTGCCAAACAATATGGTAATTTAGTAGTGGCATACTATCGAAGTTCAAGAAAGATTTTGTTTTATTCAAAATATTTATAGCTTGAAATAAGAAGAAAAATTCATTTTGGAAATAAACCTTCGACCTTAGATTTGGCGCCATAATCCGAACAACATCATGTAAGGCAGCACAGGTTGCAACAGGCCACCCTTGCTCTCCTTGCCTACTGTGTATCTATTCTATTAGATTACAAGTAGTTGCTTCTAAACTTTAATTTTTGGAGGAGAGGTTCTAAATTAATATTCCTGTAATGCCTGTGATTCTGTTACACCTTTTATAGGCTAGCATAAGTGAGAATGCTGTAACTGTTAAGGGCAACAGTCTGTATTTCAGATTTTAAAACTGAGAAGACTGAAGTCACAAATACAGTCCATCGATAGCTAATGGACTTGAAAACAAGGGAAGATATGTACAGAATCACAACATAACATCGGCATTTCTCATATTAATTAATTAAAGGTTTACATTTCAGATGAAAGAAACAATGCTATCTTGTTGCATGATACATTTTGAAAACTTGATGCGATGAAATTATGATGGAGAATACTGCCCTAGCAATTGTTATGGCACAGTAGTTATTTTACTTGCTTTAAATTGAATTTCTCAGTTTGTACTGATTACATAACAACAAGAACTTAAGGTATGCAGTAAGGAAGAGGCTGTCATATGGCTATATGAAGAGAGTATATTTGTCAACTGGTAAAAACAGCTCTGTTGCATTTATTTAACAACTTATTAGTTAGATTATTCTGGTCATTTGGGGTACAAGGAATATAGAAAATCCACATAAATAAAGAATATTTAACTGGCTTAAATTCTGGAATAATTCTGGATTCCTTGGAAATATATCTACAATGGTAGGGCTGAGGGATAAAGTATGTAAATTTACAGAGATATCTCTTTATACTGTACTGTGTGACATCATACATTGAAATTATTTTGAAAATGGCACAACTTTTTAGGTTACAACATTGTTCCATTCCAAAAATAATGCTGTATCTTTTATTCTAATTACATTGAATTATTGATGCCTGTGATTCTGTTACAATTTTTATAGATTTATCTTCCTTTTAAAACTCTACTTTCTTTACATTGCTCTTTAAAAGAAAATGGCCATGCATTTGAAACAGACGTGCTTTATTGACATTCTTTACCATACAGCCCACCAATTGTATCTATGACATCAACTGTACACTATTTAATATTTTAAGTTTCCATTAAGGATGTTTCTATATGTGCCTTGCAATAAAATATGCACAATATGTACCTTTCTTATTTAATTTAGACCGTAGCCAGCCTCTCGCGAATTCTTTATAATGAATTATAATAAAATATTTTCCCAAAGTTGAAGAAAATATTCTTCATTTTATATTATATGATTTTACATTAAAGCTAAATGATTTCACACCTACAACATTGCACACACAACTAACAACACTTTATTTACTTGCATCTAGAAGTTTTAATTCTACCCTGATTACCGAGGGAAGCATGGCTACGGCCTTTTCGTTACCGAGGAGCCAAATTTGCTGGAATGTCTTTTATGAATACATACATATGAATTGAATTTTCACACATTTAATTCAAATTTCTAAATAGATTTATGGAGATCAACATACCTAATATAATGCATGTGATAGTACTATCAAACATCCCAGTGAAAGAAACCACAAGTTTAAATAAATATTCCAAAATGTATTAATTTCATGGATCTGGTATTTTAATCTTGGCTGCATCTAAATATTTATGCATATACTGTATTTTTAATGCTTTCTCTAATTTCGACTGGACAGTAGTTGATAAACAATAACCTGTGCTTATAGACTGCTCGGTTAACCTGTGTATGATATTTTGCCTATTTTAAGAAACATCATTTTGAAATACAGCAAATGATAATAATGATAATAGGATAATAAAATAACTATTTAATTACTTTTGGAAAAAAAAAAAAAAAAAAAAAAAAATTGGTTTAAAGAAGTTCAGAATGATTTAGAAGAGCTGAATATTACAATGAAGCAAATTGAAAATAGAGAAGAAAAAAGGATTTTCAAGAACAAACAAATAAGATTGTCATTAAAAACTGTACAACACAAACAATATGTCATATCTGATGAAGAAAGGGCAGCCAGATCAGCCAGAATGAAGAGGTTTTGGGAAAGGAAGAAAATGATGCAAGCTAAATCTTCATTTAATTCTTTGTTAACATAAATGTATTTGGGTTTGATTTAAGTGCTCCAATGTGGGCATAAACTATGTAAATAAATAAATAAATAAATAAGTAATAATAATAATAATAATAATAATAATAATAATAATAATAATAATAATAATGAAAAGCAGAATTCTTCTGAAGAAGTTCTATGACTCAGTTAATTTTATTTGATTGGATGACAATGAGTGTGCCAATATAGTCATAATATTGAAAGATGTGGTCTGACAGTTCTTAGAGAGAGGTCTTGTTTACTGTCTGCCTGGGTGGGAAGAAGGGAGTAGGGGATATAGTTGCATGGAAACATGGGCGTACCCACTGTGATTGCCATGGAGATAAGCCTGATGGCCGGATCGTGTTGCTTCGAGCTACCAAACCTCTTAATTGTTAGTTTTGTACAACAGAACACAGCGGTCTGAATGAACTAACAAGTGATCTGGAAGCGAAGGGAAGGAGAAAGGAATGCAGGAATGTGGCAAACATCATGCAAAGGCACGTACAATGCTCGCCCCTCCAGCCCTATCTGTCAAAATGCTTCTTTAAATATTATGGGTGTAGAATTCTTTAACATGCAACAACAATAATATGAAGTACTGTACTGAGATTAGCGATTACTCTGCTGGAGTCGAATCCGTGAAGTTAGGATCATGAGCTGGGTACCACTGATCTACTGAGGCATCTATATACGGAAGTAATGTGTTTAGCATTGATTATCAAGAAAAGCATCATGTATATTTTATAGAACACATTAAGAGTAGGTTATAGAATAGTTTTAAATTATTCATGAAGTTATGAATGATATGCTCACCATTTTTAAAGATAATAAAAGTACCTAGTCAGTAATGTAAATAGTGTTGTAATTTTGTGAGTGAAGTGAAAGCATACGTGTCAAAATTTTCATATCAATCAATCAATCAATCAATCAATCAATCAATCAATCAATCAATCAATCAATCAATCAATCAATCAATCAATCAATCAATCAATCAATCAATCAATCAATCAATCAATCAATCAATCAATCAATCAATCAATCAATCAATCAATCAATCAATCAATCAATCAATCAATCAATCAATCAATCAATCAATCAATCAATCAATCAATCAATCAATCAATCAATCAATCAATCAATCAATCAATCAATCAATCAATCAATCAATCAATCAATCAATCAATCAATCAATCAATCAATCAATCAATCAATCAATCAATCAATCAATCAATCAATCAATCAATCAATCAATCAATCAATCAATCAATCAATCAATCAATCAATCAATCAATCAATCAATCAATCAATCAATCAATCAATCAATCAATCAATCAATCAATCAATCAATCAATCAATCAATCAATCAATCAATCAATCAATCAATCAATCAATCAATCAATCAATCAATCAATCAATCAATCAATCAATCAATCAATCAATCAATCAATCAATCAATCAATCAATCAATCAATCAATCAATCAATCAATCAATCTATTTATCTCTGCATTTAGGGCAGTTGCCCAGGTGGCAGGTTCGCTATCTGTTGTAATGTTCGTTTTTGAACCTATGATCACTCAAGAGGTATTTCTTGTGACTGCACTGATTAACAGAGTTCCTAGAACTGAAGGAAGTTAATAGCTTCAAAGTTAATAGCAGTATGCTATGGAAAAGAAAGTTAAGTGTTATAGGCAGTGTCTTCCTTTTAAGTTTCACTAATCTGGCAACCCTAAATACATTTGTATGGAGTAGACTACTGGTAGTGTATTATCTAAGATTAACTTTTGATACCATATGGTACCGGTACATAATATCATGTCTTCGAATAGGCAAAATGTTAGGTTTTATAGTTACACTTAACTCAATACAGTTGATTAGCACAGAATGTTGATATCAACTCCAGCCACAGAAGTCTACAAGATATCATAAGCCTATACTAGTCTGTCATTGAAGAAATCCCCAATATTTGACAATCTTCCACCATTTTGTCAGTTTCATTCATACAATAATTTTCTTATAAAGTTATGTCATAATGATACGTTAAGACATTCCTTCTTATGTATGGTACTGTTGCAGTAGGTATGTATACATAGACTTTTATTCAAGAAAGGTAGGAAAAGGGTTTTTATACTAAAGCAATTTAACTATTGACATTTCATTATTTATAAAACATGTTCGAGTTGAATACATGCTGTTATTATTGAATCTTACTGTCCTCAAAATTGTGAGTTTCATGTCAGAGTATAATAAAGCATGATCTTGATGAAGTACAAATATGCACAATATATTTTATATTCATAACATAGTTTCAATAAAAGTGTTCTGTGAATCAATCCTTCATTGTCTTTAAATTTTCTGGTTAAGGATATTAAGACAATGTTATATCTTTCTTTCACTTCAATAGATACCAGTATCATGTTGATAGAATTTCCTGTTTAAGCCACTTATATTACCGGTATACAAACTTGATAAGCTTTCCGTCATCACTTTCTCACACATACACACTTAACGACAAAATAATTGGATTCTCTCAGGTCCATATTATGATAAATACCGTACTCCATTTCACTGTATCAGGACACTAACTTTCTTCATAGTAGGTTTTGGATTTAGTCAATAAATCTTGCATTTTTCTTGAAAAGTGTATTCCAAGTCTGCTCTTTAGGTACAGTACTCAGTAAATGTCAGTGAAACTGCCTTCTTAACTGACATCTACCTCAAATAAACCAAGCTATTCTTGTTACAAATCTTTTTGCATGTTACAGTATTAACTTTTTAAAGAGTTCAATTTTTATAAACATAATAGATTTTTAAATACACATTCACTTCTATAAACAATGTTAAGAAGTCTTTGTTGATGGTGGCTAAATTGTATCATTGCTGCTGGACACTGATTTAGTTCACTGAATAGTACTGAACTGTGATGAATCTTGAGCTTGCTGGGAGACTGTTCTCCACTCTCTATTTCTTCTTTCTTGTCTGGTCATGATATCTGCAAAATAGAATACATATATTATGAACATAACTTATTCTCTTTTATGTAGTGTGTAATGAATCAGTTGAACAAGAATTTGAAAAATATATTCAATAATAATGACAATTTCTGTGACAAGATATGTAAATCAGTGTTTGAATGATGTCTTAAATGTTTATATGACAATAGAAGCCACTTTTAACAAGTTCTGCAGGACAACAACAAATTAGACTTTCTAAAAATTATTTTGTTATGTAGAAAAGTGATCAGTCTAGATGAGTGTAAAATATTGCAGGGGGATCTAGATAAAATACAAATCTGGACTATAATAAATGGAGTGACAATGCTGAAAAGAATTAAGCTGTTTGCTTTGGGAACAAGATATACAGGATGTGGATGATAAAAAATGGGTGGGGAAAAAGTCATTCTTAAGAATATTGTAGATATTTAGGGATCATTTTTTTTCTGAGGAATGCATGTAGGGAATGTAATCAAAAAGACATTTAGGTCACTGCACATGATACAAACCAAACCCCATGGCACTACAGCCCTTGAAGGGCCTTGGCCTACCAAGCGACCGCTGCTCAGCCCGAAGGCCTGCAGATTACGAGGTGTCGTGTGGGCAGCACGACGAACCCTCTCGGCCGTTATTCTTGGCTTTCTAGACCGGGGCCGCCATCTCACCGTCAGATAGCTCCTCAATTCTAATCACGTAGGCTGAGTGGACCTCGAACCAGCCCTCAGGTCCAGGTAAAAATCCCTGACCTGACCGGGAATCGAACCCGGGGCCTCCGGGTAAGAGGCAGGCACGCTACCCCTACACCACGGGGCCGGCCTGCACATGATAATGCTGATGTTAAAATGTGCAAGTAGGTGGATAAATGAAATGATTTGTGAGGATACTGGAAAGAAATGAAATACTGATGGAAAGAATGTACCGAGTGAATTGACCACATGATTTGTGCTGTTTAGGTGTTAACTTCCATTCAGTAGATGGTTGGTTTGAACCCTACCGTTGATATTCCATTTGTTTTATTGTCATTATTGCTTTTGTAATTCCTTATGATTTTGCCACTGGAAAAAATATACCATTTGAATAAATATGATTGATTGATTGAATAATTTATTTTATTTATTTATTTATTTATTTATTTATTTATTTATTTATTTATTTATTTATTTATTTATTTATTTATTTATTTGATACAAATAGGTTGAGATAGGTTTAGTTACCTGTGTGGTAATGGAAAGGAATTAATATATGACAAATTAAGTCATATGCAGAAAGACAGGGACATGAAAAGGAACATATCATAGAATAAACATAATGAGAGGACAGTGTGGAAAGAGCAAGCAACAGAAAGATGAGACAAGGATAAACATACAAACAAAAAATGATAGGGACAATCTCCACATCTTTACACAAATAAATGGGTTCTCTTCCTCAGTCTCAGATCTTCTGTATCTATTTCTTCTCAGCCCCCAACAAGCTCATTCTGCTTCCCAGGTTCATCAGGAGGGCAAGTATTACTGGTAACACTCATTTATAGGCCTTGACTTGATCTAGTGTTAATATTTTCACTCTCCCTGTATCACAAAGAGCGATTCCCTGAGTCGGGAAGAGGAAAGCAAAAGATATAGGCCTTATTAACCTAATATTGTTCAATATATAATAATAATAATAATAATAATAATAATAATAATAATAATAATAATAATAATAATAATAACATCAACAACAACAATAATAATAATATGCTATTATGTACAGGCATTGTGATTTCCCATTTAAGCTGCCACATATCAATTTCAATGTTTCAGATGGCAGAGAAAAGGATCTCTATTGAGTGTTCTATGACTGAGTTTTAATTAATTTCTTCAGGCAAATACCAAATGTGTCACCAGAATCTTTTACATGCAGACTATATGTTTCGCTGATCACCTGCTAGATGGTAACAGCAGACTACTTGTTCCAACAGGGAGGTGAGACGTAAATTGACTCACCCACGATTTTGCAGTGTTTGCATTCTGCCAACTTGGCGATTGAGGGCGGGTTGGTGGAGGAAGGTTAGGTTACCGCCTGCACTCCTCTCTCTGCAAAATCCAGGGCCTGTTGAGGCATGCCTCTTTTGCTATTTGAGCATGTAGAAACTCCCACCATGAAGACGATAATGAAATACCGTATTGTAGATTGTGCAAGTGTGCATGCTATTCTTTCGAATTAGAATGCCATCAATGCATTGCTGGAATTATCAGTGACAATTAAGACACGGAAACAACTAATTAAAATTCTGAGTTTCTGTTAGTTGTGTAAACCAAGACTGACATCATCTGGATGAAACTTGCATTCAAGTAATGAGTGAAGTAGGCCCTTTTGGGAACTTTACAAGTCTTTTGAACTATTTAAATATAAACCGTTCTCTTTGAACTTATGAAGAGAAGGGTGAAGGCAAAAATAAAAGGTGTACCTATGCCTAATATTAAGTATTTTGACTGTAAAGTAGCTAGAAAATTTCACTCTTCTTGGTACTGTATATGCGGTAGTCATGGTTGACAGCCTGTTCCGAAAGCAAGAAAATTCTTTGTTCTTCGTGTGTTTTATTTGGTGGTGAAAACGAATATAAATGGGTTAACTGTTACAAAATTTTTCTTAGAAAACCAGAGAAGCATCAAAATTCAAATAAACATATTCAGAATAGAGAGAGATTCTGTTTACTGGGAGCGGTAGTGCATAACATTCTTTATCTGAAGGTGCCAGAATTCAAGTTGTTAAACATAACGAAGTCGTTTGTGAGACTTATTGATATTGTGTTTTTTCTTGGGAAACAGGAGATTGGATTTCAAGGTCATTTTGAAAGGGAGGACTCGATTAACAAGGGAAAATATCTAGAGTTGTTAGATCTACTTTCAAAACAGGAAGAGTACATTCGAGATCATCTCCAGTCCATGTTGGGCTTTAAAGGCGCATCAAGCGAAATACAGAAGATATTAATCAAGTCTGTAGCTGCCATAATTCAGGAGACGATCAAAACAGAGTTAGATTATTGTGATTTCATTGGTATTCAGGCGGTCGAGACCTTAAATTATGTATGAGATTAGATGTAGCGACACATCACTGATCTTCAAGCATCTGTAATGAATCTTCTTCAGTTATTTGTGCAACTTGAATAGGCATAGGATGCTGTACCTCAGCAGTACATCTCCAGGACATGTGATCAGAAAACACGATATTTTCTTCTGTTGAAAAATGTCATCAAATAAAATGTTGCATTAAGTATGATATCCCGGAACAATATTATTTTAATGTTTGCTGGCAATTTACTTTCCAGTAACCAATTACATCATGGAGAAAAACCACGTTAACTCCGCCTCTGTTTATGGGCGCGTGAAGTACCATGCCTGGGATGATGGCTGCATTGTAGAAGAGATTTACCCTTAAAGAAAAGTTACCTAGCCACGATTGCCGAGGCGGCTGTGCATGGCTCCGTGATTCTTTTAAGGAACCATGTATAGCCTACTCTTTAAAATAGGTAACAATCTTACAATACTATGTCTTAAAGCAAACCCTTTGATAGTCAATTACCTGAATAAGAGATTATATATATATTCTTGTATTTATCGTACCGCAAGTTGTCAGTGCGTTTTTAAGGGAGGGACGTGCAACCATAGCGAATAGAAGAGAAAGTGAGATGCCATTGTCTGCGGCACGCAAAACAGTGTCTGACCAAACTCTGGCGTGATTTGGTTGCTAATGCAGTACCTCGTATTGCACGCCGAAGTTCAGTTTATTTTATCATGTGAAATTCCCTTGATTGAAAATAATGCTTCATTCCTCCATACAGAACAAAGTAAAAGCAATCCGAAGGTCATTGCTTATTTTATCAATTTTGAACTGCTGAATCTATTACGAACGCCAGCTCACCAGTCGAAAATCTCCAAATATTTCAATAATAATGGTGGTGAATGAAGGTTACCTCTAGGATTCTCTTCAAAAAGGTCACACATACACAATTTGCGCGAACCCCACTGTCGGCAGCCCTGAAGATGGTTTTCCATGGTTTTCACATCATGCAAATGCTGGGGCTGTACCTTCATTAAGGCCACGGTCGCTTCCTTCTCAATACTAGCCCTTTCCTATACCATCATCGCAATATACCTCTCTATGACGGTTCAACGTAAAGCAGATTGTAAGAGCAAAAAACAAAAAAAACAAAACAAAATTTGTATTACGTCGCACCGACGATGAGATAGAGAAGAGATAGGAGTGGGAAGGAAGCGGATGTGGCCCTGAGTAAGGCGTGAAAATGGGAAACCATGGAAAACCATCTCCAGGGCTGCCGGCAGTGGGGTTCAGACCTACTATCCAAGGTAACTACGTTACTCCACTATCCTCCAAATGCAAGCTCATAGCTGTGCGACCCTAACCGCACGGCCAACTGGCTCGGTCTTCAAAAAAGGCTAGATTTGGTGAGATATCACTCGCTTTCAAATACTAGGTATGGCATTTTGTCAGCGTGGTGATTTTGTGTAGTTTGCTCTTTCGTTGTTAGTCAGCACGTCATTTTAATAAGTTTCTATATTCTTTGAGTCCATCCTTATTGCTGTGATGGAGACATGCCTTGCTGTTTTTAAACGGGTTGTGTTTTGGAAGAGAAGGGCAATGAAATGAAATGGCGTATGGCTTTTAGTGCCGGCAGTGCCCGAGGACATGTTCGGCTCGCCAGATGCAGGTCTTTTGATTTGACTCCCGTAGGCGACCTGCGCGTCGTGATGAGGATGAAATGATAATGAAGACGACACATACACCCAGCCCCTGTGCCAGAGAAATTAACCAACGATGGTTAAAATTCCCTGCCGGGAATCGAACCTGGGACTCCTGTGACCAAAGGCCAGCACGCTAACCATTTAGCCATGGAGCCGGACAGAAGGGCAATAATGAGCAGTGATGAGAAGAGTACGAGAAAAAGGTAAATTGGCTGTATTACAGTTATCTGATAAATATTTTACTCACACATTACATTTTCAAGTAACCAGTAAAATCCTCCCCTGCGAACCATGTGACCTTGCCGCGATGGGGAGGCTTGTGCGTCCCACTGAAGCAGATAGCAGAGCCGTAGGTGCAACCATATCGGATGGGTATCCGTCGAGTTACCAGACTAACGAATGCTTAATCAAAAAGGGGGTAGCAGCCTTTCAGAAGTTGCAAGGGCGGCAAGCTAGATGATTGACTGATATGGCCTTGTAATAATACTTAACATAGCTTAGCTTTGTTGATACTGCTACACGGCTGAAAGCAACACGAAACTACAGCCGTGCCAGAGGACATGCAACTCTGTCTGTATGAATGATGTACTGATGATGGTTTCCTCCCAGGTAAAAATATTCCGGAAGTAAAATAGTTCCTCATTTGGATCTCCGGGTGGGGAGTACACGAGAGGGGGCAATCATCAGGAAGATGGGTAATGACATTCTGCCAGTCGGAGCGTGGAGTGTTAGAAGTCTGAATCGTTGTGGTAGATGAGAGAATCTTAAAAGGGAAATGGATAGAGTAAAGTTAGATATAGTTGATTAAGTGAAGTACGTTGGCGGGAAGAGTAGGATTTTTGATAACGCGGCTACAAAATGATCAACACAAAATCAAACAGTGGAAACGCAGGAGTTGGTTTAATAATAAATAAGAAAATAGGGCGGCAGGTGAGCTACTACGACCAGCATAGCGAACGAATTATTGTTGTCAAGATAGACACCAAGCCAATGCTCACCACAATAGCGCACCTGCTAGTTCAACATAATATGATGAAGTAATCGAAAAAATATATGAAGAGAGAAGATTTAATGCAATATGTAAAAGGTGACGAGAATCTAATTGTGGTGGGATACTAGAGTACAGTGGTAGACCAAGAAAGAGAAGATAATACAGAAGGAGAATTTGGATTGAAACAGAGGAATGAAAGAGGAACTCGGCTGGCTGAATACTGCACAGATCATAAACCTTATGATTAGGCAGAGATTCAGAAACCAGGTGTTAGATTGCAAGACTTTCGCAGTAGCAGACATGACTCTGACTACAACTTGTTGGTCATGAAATGCCATCTGAAGTTTGAGAAATGTAAGAAAGGAAGGAATGCAAGCAGATGTGATCTAGACAAGTTGAAAAAAAAAAAAGAGTGCGAGGGATTGTTTCAAGGAACATTAATGGCGTGTGGTCTCCGAAGAGGCTTGGTGCAAGTCTTTCGAATTGACACCGTATAGGTGACCTGCGCGTCTATGAGGATGGGACCCTACATGTGATGAATTCTAATGATGAAGACAGTACACACACACACACAACCCCCGAGCCATCGGGATTAACCAATGAAGGTTAAAATCCTCGACCCGGCCGGGAATTGAACCCTGGACCCTCTGGACCAAAGACCAGCAGGCTAACCATTTAGCCATGGAGCTCAAGGAACATGTTGCACAATTATTAAATGGAAAGGCTGAAGGAAACACAACAGATGAAGAATGGACAGTCGTGAATAATGTTTAGGAAGAAAGGAAAGATCAACTAAGGATCAATAGATAACTCAGGAAATACTAGACCTATCTGAGGAACGACGAAAGTACAAGAATGCACAAAATGAGGAGGGAAGAAAAGAATATAGGCGATTAAAGAATGAAGTAGATCGAAAGTGCAGGACAGCTAAGGAAGAATGGCTGAAAGAGAGGTGCAAGGGTGTTGAAGGTTGTATCGTCATAGGACAATCAAGGAAACCTGTGGAGGAAGGAAAACTAGGTTATGAATATTAAGAATTTAGATGGAAAACCAATTTTAGGGAAAGAAGGCAAGGCAGAAAGATGGCAGGAACATATCCAACAGTTGTATCAAGGTAAAGAAGTAGATTATATGGTTCTTGAACGAGAACAGGGAGACCCAATTGTGAGGTCAGAATTCGATAGAGTTTTGAGAGACTTAAGTAAGAACAAGAATCCTGAAAATGATGACATAACCTCAGAATTACTGAACCTCAGAATTACTGACTGTTTTAGGAGAAACCAGCATGGCGAGGTTATTCCATTTAATGCGTGAGATATATGATAAAGGAGAAGTGCCAGCCGATTTTAAGCAGGGCGTTGTTATTCCCAAAAAAGCAGATGTTGACAAGTGTGAAAACTACCGCACCATTAGTTTAATATCTCATGCCTGCATAATTTTAACCCGCATTATGTAAGTTAAATTACAGAAGAATGGAAAGACAAGCTGAAACTGAGTTAGGAGAAGATCAGTTTGGCTTCAGAAGAAATGTAGGAACATGTGAAACAATACTGACTTTACGTCTGATCTTAGAGGACCGAATTAAGGAGGGAAAGCCCACGTACATGGCGTTCGTAGATCCAGGAAAGGCATTCGATAAAGTCGATTGGATCAAGCTATCTGATTTTCTGATGGTGATCGGGATTAGACACCGAGAGAGAAGAATTTTCTACAATCGGTACAAAAGTCAGTCTGCAGCGATAAGAACGAAGGCTTTGAAAAAGAAGTAGCAATCTAGAAAGAAGTGAGGCAAGGCTACAGTTTGTCCCCCCCCCCCCCGTCCTTTTCAGTTCATATAGAACAGACGGTAAAGGAGATCAAAGCGGAATTTAGAACGGGACTCACAATTCAAGGAGAAGAAATCAAAACCTTGAGATTTGCCGATGTTATTGTATTTGAGTCTGCAGAAGATCGCGAGAAATTGTTGAATGGTATGGACAGAGTCTT
The DNA here is from genome assembly GCF_040414725.1 of Anabrus simplex. NCBI lineage: Eukaryota > Metazoa > Arthropoda > Insecta > Orthoptera > Tettigoniidae > Anabrus > Anabrus simplex. The sequence goes on along the minus strand of NC_090265.1, from coordinate 469,903,461 downwards.
CGGGAAGGAGTCAAAGATGAAAATAAATGTCCAAAACGAAAGTAATGGAGTGTAGTCGAACAAATTCAGGTGATGGAGGAAATATTAAGACTAGGAAATGAAGTCTTAAAGGAAGTAGACGAATATTGTTACGAGGGTAGTAAAATAACTAACGATGGCCGAAGTAAGGAGGACATGAAATGCAGACTAACACAAGCGAGGAAGAAAATTTGCTCACTTTGAGCAGTGATATAGGAATTAGAAGTATGTATTTGAAAACTTTCGTCTGGAGTGTGGTATTTTATGGAAGTGAAGCATGGACGGAAACTAGCTCAGAAAGAGAAAAGAAGCTTTCAAATGTGGTGTTACAGAAGAACGCCGACATTGAGATGGGTAGATCGAATCACGAATTAAGTTGTACTGAATCGAATTGATGAGAGGAGATCGATTTGGTAAATTTGACGAGAAGAAGAGACAGAATGATAGGACACATATTAAGACACCCATGATTTGTTTAGTTGGTTTTTGAGGGAAGTATAGGTGGTAAGAACGGTAGGGGTAGACTAAGGTATGAATATGACAAACCAAATTACAGCAGATGTAGGATGTAATAGTTACGGTACTTAGACATGAAAGGTTAGTGCAGCATAAGGTGGCACGGACAATTATTACTTTACATAACGCTACTTAAGGAAATAGCTGACTTTTTTCATGAAGCTGTAAAATACCAAAGTTTTTAAGAAAAAAATATTTTTATAGCATATCATCACTCGGTGAGATTTAAAGGGATAGCTTGAAACATTCGAGATTATATATTTTTTTTTTTTGCTAGGGGCTTTACGTCGCACCGACACACATAGGTCTTATGGCGACGATGGGATAGGAAAGGCCTAGGAGTTGGAAGGAAGCGGCCGTGGCCTTAATTAAGGTACAGCCCCAGCATTTGCCTGGTGTGAAAATGGGAAACCACGGAAAACCATCTTCAGGGCTGCCGATAGTGGGATTCGAACCTACTATCTCCCGGATGCAAGCTCACAGCCGCGCGCCTCTACGCGCACGACCAACTCGCCCGGTAGATTATATTTTACCATCCTTTACTTAGTTTTAGTTAATGACTTGTGGCATTTCAAATAATTTACAAATAAAAATAATTGTTCTTAAAATTCTTATGGCTAAACTCCGACCTGCTTTGGAGAATACATCTTTGCATTTACTGAAGAGACGTTCTACAGGAGTACTTGAAGGAATACCTGTGTTTACTTTTAAGAACATCGCTGAGGTGAGTATGATGTATTTGGAAGTACTAGAGAGGTAAGGAAGACCTCATCCAACTGATTAAGTTACTGGTTCTGCTGTAGTAGAACTGAAAAAGTTACTTTCATCGCAATTCCCCCCACCCCCCACCCCTTCTGCTTGGTAATCAGTCAGTAGAAAATAACTATTACAATTTTATTTCAAGAAGTAAATTACACGTAAAAATACTTTTTGTAAAAAGTATCGATTACAAGTAAAAATTAATACGAATGTAATACTCTTTATACCATCCAAAAAGGAAGGCTTTTCTTTTTGATGTGGACAAATGTTATTCCTCGGGAAGACAGAAACCTCACTGCGAAGTTCTGTGTGTGATGTTCATTTTTATGACAAGTGTATTGGGGCTTATATATTTGTGATTAATTGCAAAGCAACGGCATGGCATGGATCATAAGGATGAGAAACAGGATAAAGTTTAATGGCTAGTTTCTGCTGGGGACGAGTGGCGAGAATCAATCCATAAATGTACAGTGCGTATACAATAATACTATCTAAGCAGTAGGAGCAGTAGTGGGACTGAAGCAGAAGTTCGTGCAGTGAAGTGAATATCTTGGAAATTTTCCACAACGCTTTCGCTGGTTTTGATCTTAAAATGTAATTTAGAGTTAAGCCTATTAAAACTAGAGGTCAGCGTTTTGAAAAAATTGTTTCCTATTATACAACAACTGTTTGAACTTGTCGGCTCGTCCCTGATCGTTGGCGAGATAATACTATGTAGGATGTATTTTTATTTTCCCTGTGTCTATGCTGAATTTAACACCGTGGAATGTGTTTACGTGTATACATTAAAATGGCAAGGACATTACCTACGGTGCTGCATAAGAAAGACCGTCTGTTTGTAAAAAAAAAAAAAAGAAATGTTCGCAAACATAACTTCTTTTTTTTTTCCGTAGCATCTTACATTGCACTGTGTTCGCGTAGCGCAGCTAGCAGCACTCTACGGCAGAACCACTGAACAGGTGAAGAGATCATACTTTCTCTTCTATACGCTATGGTGGAACTTTAAATCCAAGCAGTTAGATGGCGTTAGTGCATCAACGAAGTAGACACTGGAGTTCGAGAGTGTCGGTTCCGGAGGCAACCAGAGGCAGCAGTCTCGACTCTTTCCGGGCCCGTTCGTAATCTATACCTAATACGAATATTATATTCATATTTAAAACAATTTGATAGGTACATTTTTACAATATTTTTGTCATATTTCAGCTCTCTGTCATTATTCTCTCTGGGTATTGTTTCTTTCAATTTTTGCCAATGTATTACTTCTTTTGTTAAATTAAAGTGACCTATTTGATTCCAGCCATGTGCCAGATCAGGGAGATGGCACTTCAGCTAACATTGTGATATCCAATGATATGCAGTGACGTGGAAAGTTAAAAAAATAGTAACTGGGCTGAATTACAGTTACTTGAGAAATATTTTAATAATAATGTTATTGATTAGTACTTTTACGGTTGTCGGAGACTCCGAGGTGCCGGAATGTTGATCCGCAGGAGTTCTTTAACATGCCAGTAAATCTACCGGCATGAGGATGGTATATTTGGGCACCTTTAAACACCATCGGACTGAGCCAGGATCGAACCTGCCAAGTTGGGCTCAGAATGCTAGCGCTCTATCGTCCAAGCTACTCAGCTTGGCCAGAGAAATATTTTGCTCAATTATAATTACTGATTATTTTTCACCAAGAAACCAATAAAATCATAATTATACTTACAATTACTTCACAGAACACCATTCTTCGCGAAATCACTGACCTTTTCCACATTGGACTGGAATGATAACAAAATGTACAAGGAAAAAGTATTACGGTACTTCGTTTTGTGTCTTTTAGCATAGACATTAAGTGGCTATCGTTAACTTTCAAAATGATTGCTATCAAACAGTCTGAATTTCACACACACACATGTTATCATTATTTTAAAGGCCAACTGTGATAATTCAACATATTTATTCAAACAGAGGACTGAAAATTCGTTAACGCATTTGCCGTCACATGTTTATTCTGGTTCCATTATTAACCACGCACAAACTCACAAAGTCATAATACTCAATTACTTAAATCACAGTCAACTAGAAACCACAACAAAAAATAAATTACAAGTATACATCTTTTGGAAAGTAACGATTACAAGCAGGCCTAAAAGTGACTAAAATGTATTACTTAAAAGTAATTTGATTACTTTTACTTAATTAATTTCGAACTCTGATGATAAGCAGGGATGGTGAGTGGGAGCTGTAACATACATGAGTAATGAGTGTAGATAATTAGTCAATATAAGTACCCTTGAAATAGTCTCCAGAAGACTGTATTCGTATGCCAAAATATTTTTATGTCTGTGCCATGAAGTGAGATTTTCTTCTCTTGTTGAAATGGTCGAAGTTTGTTGACTGTGCATTGCAATTCAATGATGAACTTGAATCCATCGTCCATCCAGAAATCGTCCCTTCTCTCTGCAACACATTTAAAAATAATTAAATTAGTAAAAATGCTTTTTTAATTGCAGAAATTGCACACTTATTCGTATAGCCATTATAACCATTTCAGTCTCTAAGGTCAGGAGACCTTCCCCTTAGGCCTTGGATTATGGCCCGGGATTGCTTTGTAATCTTTTGTACAGAAGAAAAGAACCGTAGATACAGGAATCAGGCCTCCTTAGTTCAGATATACAGTATTTTAACATACAAGATTATTTACCTAGGATGTCACACCAATTTTTTCTTTTTGCTAGTGGTTTAACGTCGCATTAACACATCGAAGCTTTTCGGCGACGCAAGGATAGGAAAAGGTTAGGATTAGGAAGGAAGCGGCTGCGCCCTTATATAAGGTACAGCCAAATACTTTAATATGACAATACCGGACAGCTTGATGTTTTCAGCGAGAAAGTCGATAGTGCTGCTACCTACATGGCTTGGCGTGACCAACTCCTCAATAACATGCTGCCATCTGTATGATTCTTAGCGCATTGCCGTGTTGTTTATAATGTATCAGTGTTTGTCACTAAATAAACTTACATCGCAGTTATATCCCAAGAAAAGTGTTATGCGCTGAACAAATTACCCTGGAAAATAGAGGGCATAGGAACTGATAAGGACCGCAAGTATAAAAAAGGCAATGACCTCGCATCTGTGTTGTGGTTACATTCTATGCCCCTTATATTAAGAAAATCAATCAAATAATTTACTGAAATGTTAGTGGGACGTAAACCCAATAATATTAACACACATGGAACTCTAGTATACTTAAATTTGAGGGTCCACATTGTTAAACAGTACGTACCATAAATTTCACAATCGAAAACTTGTGGGCCTGTAGCGTAATGTTTATCGCGGTAGTCTTGAAATTGAATACTGAAGGCCATGAGTTTCGACTCCAGTCACCTTTTTTTCACTGTAAGAAAATAATCATTTTTTGCTATTTTACGTCGCACCGACACAGATAGGTCTTATGGCGACGGTGGGATAGAAAAGGCCTAGGAATGGGAAGGAAGCGGCCGTGGCCTTAATTAAGGTACAGCCCCAGCATTTGCCTGGCGTGAAAATGGGAAACTACGGAAAACCATCTTCAGGGCTGCCGACAGTGGGGTTCGAACACACTATCTCCCGGATGCCAGCTCACCGCTGCGCGCCCCTAAACGCACGGCCAACTCACCCGGTAATAATAATAATAATAATAATAATAATAATAATAATAATAATAATAATAATAATAATAATAATAATAATAATAATAATAATTTTCTTTACGTCCCACTAAGTATTTTACGGTTTTCGGAGACGCCGAAGTGCCGGAATATAGTCCCGCAAGAATGCTTTTACATGCCAGTAAATCAACCTACACGAGGCTGACGTATTTGTGCACCTTCTAATAGCACCGGACTTAGCCAGGATCAAATTTGCCAAATTTGGATCAGAAGGCCATCGCATCAACCGTATGAGCCACTCGGCCCGACGTAAGAAAATTATTTCAGTGTATTTTTGGCATAGGCTTGAGCACCAGTCCAACTGATTCAATACGTGTGTACAGTATGATAATTCTTCATGCAAACATTTGTAAAAGAGAGTTTAGGAAATTCTGAACACTTCTTACTTGTCAGGAACATCGTAGTACACTCACGTAACCCCAATATGTGTTATATACTGTAGACTATATTATGTATTTCTGTCTTCAGAGGTAAAACAGAAAATTCAAAGTACAGCAAAAGCGAGAAGAGGAGAGAGTAGTTGTTAAATATTTCCCCAAGAGGCTGGGTGGATCCTCAAACAAATTCTGCATTATAATTTTTAATACATACCGAAAGGGCACGGCTAACATAATGCTCGTTTGGAGGTTTATGAAGGAGGCATTTCATATTTAAAAATTTCATTCTTAATTATTATGATTATTCAATTCTTTTAACAGAAATATTTCCAATGAGTGTAGTGCACTTCTCTCAACCGTAGCATAGTCAAGTATGTAGTTCACACCAACACGCTAGATGTCACCACCACATCGCTGTTCGCACTCCACTCAATGCTGTTGAGATAGAGCTGTCCGGTATTGGTGTATTAAAGTATTTGGCACAGCTCCAGAATTCATCTGGTGTGAAAATGAGAAACTACGAACTACTTCAGGGGTCACGACACAATCACTTTCAATCCATTTACGGTATCGATATGTTGTTGTTTGAGTCATCAGTCTATAGACTGGTTTGTTGCAGCTCTCCATGCCACCGTATCCCGTGCTAACCTTTTCATTTCTACGTAACTACTACATCCTACATCTGCTCTAATCCGCTTGTCATATTCATACCTTGGTCTACCCCTACCGTTCCTACCATCTACACTTCCTTCAAAAACCAACTGAACAAGTCCTGGGTGTCTTAAGATGTGTCATATCATTCTATCTCTTCTTCTCGTCAAATTTAGCCAAAGGGATCTTCTCTCGCCAATTCGATTCAGTATATCTTCATTTGTGATTCGATCTATCCATCTCACCTACAGCATTCTTTTGTAACACCACATTTCAAAAGCTTCTATTCTCTTTCTTTCTGAGCTAGTTATCGTCCATATTTCACTTCCATACAATGCCACGCTCCACATGAAAGTCTTCATAAACATCTTTCTAATTCCTATATCAATGTTTGAAGTGAGCAAATTTCTTTTCTTAAGAAAGCTCTTCCTTACTTGTGCTAATCTGCATTTTATGTCCTCTTTACTTCTGCAATCGTTAGTTATTTTACTGCCCAAGTAACAATATTAATCTACTTCCTTTAATGCTTCCTTTCCTAATTTAATATTTCCTGCATCACCTGCCTTCATTTGACTGCACTCCATTACTTTTGTTTTGGACTTATTTATTTTCATCTTGTACTCCTTAACCAAGACTTCGTCCATACCATTCAGCAGCTTCTCGAAATCTTCTGCAGTCTCAAATAAAATAACAGTATCATCGGCAAATCTCAAGGTTTTAATTTCCTCTCCTTGGATTGTGATTCCCTTTCCAACTTCCTCTTTGATTTCCTTTAATGCCTGTTCTATGTAAACATTGAAAAGGAGGGGGGACAAACTGCAGCCTTGCCTCACTCCTTTCTGGATTGCTGCTTCTTTTTCAAAGCCCTCGATTCTTATTACTGCTCACTGATTTTTATATAGATTGTAGATAATTCTTCGTTCTCGGTATTTGGTACCAATTTTCCTACTGTATTATTTATTTATTTATTTATTTATGTATTTAGACTATTTATTTATTTATTTATTTATTTATTTATTTATTTATTTATTTATTTATTTATTTATTTATCTGAAAGTACACAGGTTTTACTCCCAATTAAGTACCTTCTTGACATTCAGTAACAATCTGTATCTATGAAGTTAAAGTTTAACAGAAACAAAGTTAAAAATGAACAAAAAACAAAATAGAACAAAATTAACATTATATATGATACCATTTACAGTTGTTAATAAATGAAAAATTCACTAAGAAATCACTGTCGACACGTCAGCCGGACCCGACAGAGTTCTAGTCAGAGCTATCAAAGATGATATGGCATCAACTATCATAGCTAAAATTGCTACGATAATGTTACAGACTGGACATGTTCCATTACTATTTACAAAGGCGCGCACCATTTTGTAACCTAAAACTGGAGATCCAACAGAACTGTCAGACTGGAGGCCAATTACTATATGTTCAGTCCTTCGTCGTGTCATCGAAAAGGTCTTTGACGTGAGATTAAGGAGTTACATCCAATTTAGCGAACATCAAAGAGGATTCATCAAATCACCTGGCACCATCATAAACACCGCTTTACTCAGATCTGTGCTTAACTCAGCAAAACACAACAAACAAGATGTTACTCTGGTCTTCCTAGACATAAGCAAGGCTTTCGACAACGTGGGTCATTTACATTTAAGGAAAACATTGGCTACGTCAACTGTGCCAAGTAAGCTGAGCAACATAATTTGCAAACTTCAGGAGAATAATACAACTCAGATCCAGGCCAATTTCAAGAAAACTAATCCCATTAAATTACGCCGTGGAGTAATGCAAGGATCCCCATTGTCACCAGTTTTATACAATCTCACAACAGATCACGTTTTTCGAGAAACCGATGAAAAAGAACTATGTTGGTTTATTAATGAACAACACAGGCGATTAGCCCCAATACATGTTCACAATAGAGCATAATATTAACTAGCTACTACTACTACTGTCCGGCCATGTCATCACCCTTGGTGAGAGAAAGGCCACCCTCCCGTCGATGACATGGCCGGCCCTCTCCCTGGGGTCTAACTATGGACCCCCATAATCCTCACAGGTGACAATGTGATTCCCTCTCACCAATCCAATGCGGCCCATCCACTTCACTGGCGCCGCTCCCTTCTCCTATTCCTCTATTCCCATCTTATCTTCTTAACTCTAATCTGCGTGGGCCCCTCCCACCCCCTTCTTCATTTGGAATGGGCCCACCCCCACTCCGTCTTTATACATGACTAGGGAGAGAAAACCACATGCCATCCTGCACTCCTTTGGGCGCGCCATGGAGTCCATCAGATGCTCCGGAAACGTGCCTTCAAATATAGGTCACCACGGCAGCCATCCTTTTTTCCCCATGGCACGTCCATGCTTCCCTTCTAAAAAATACTCAATTCCTAAGCCACTCTACACTATCACGTCATATAAATAATTATTTGAATAAATAAATAAATAACTAAATATAAAATACCCCCTACCCACATATAAAATAATAATAGTGATGTCAATAATAATAATAATAATAATAATAATAATAATAATAATAATAATAATAATAATAATATAATAAAATAATGATAATAATCATAATAATAAAGTAATAATAATATTAATAATCAACTGGCCAACGGTAGATTCCCTCTATGAACCGTTTGCCTTACTTGCAGTAAATAATAAACTTAGAATATCACATATGCGATCCCGGAGCAAGACTACACCTTCCACCGACTCTCCTTTCTTACTCAGCACATTCCCACACCGCCATTGTTTTTCTGTTTGACCTACTCTGCTTTGGTGTGCTCAGGCCAACCATGCCTATGTTTACCTTCAGCATTTTCATCACCTTTATTGTTCCCTGACCTACTCCAAAATAAACTACCACAGCAACATTACACGATTGCATACCAAACCACCCATAATAACAACAATATTCCGTCATTACATTCCAATCCACCATACCACAACTTTTACAAATCCTCGGTAACATTGCTTCATTTCATTTCATTCCGTCATAGCACTCCATAATAAAATTACCTCTCCATCTCCAAAAAATTTCGGTAATCATATACCAACACCTCTCCAACATCATATTTCTTCGTCCCTTCTACACAAACAAACCAAAATTTACAAAATGATAATAAAATCATCTCTCTCCAACTCCAAAAATTCAATACTCATACCAGACACCAATACAATAATACCACCTCCCAACTCCTACGAATTCAGCCGTAAATAAACCATCTCAATACCAAGCCATACATCACCTCATAACCACATTTCCAACACCTCATTTCTATATATACCACTTCTACTTCTCCGACAATTACACTCACCTTCTGCCTTCCACTATCTTATATCACCACTTCTCCCACACCACATAACACCTCATACAACACCAACTCCACATACAAATAGCCAAATTACATCACTACATCTTCATACTTTTCCAACACCACATTTCAACATCTACAAATACCACCCACTCATATACCATCACATTAGATACAACTTACTCATGAGTACACCCTCACTTCTCCATACCTTTCCAACACCACATTTCAACATATACCACCTCTACTTCCAACACCACATTTCAGCTCTAGCACACACTCGTCTACCATCAAATAAATCTCCATCTACAAATACCATACACTCATACATCATCACAACCTTCAAAATATCACTTCATCTTCACCTACAAATACCAAACACTCATTCCTCAACACTACATTATTTACTTACTCGCTATATTATTGTTTTTTGCTTCTTGTTACAATACCCTCATTACTTTGCGCAACTCTCCACATGTCCCTTAAGCTTCTATTCCTCCCTCCGCTAAAACTCTGATTCTGCTCGAAAATCTCCCGGGTTAACACTGACCTTACTTTTTTACCCTGATCTTGTCTTGCTACACCACTACACTCGGCTCTCTCAGCTTCTTGCTGCTCACTCTTCTTGCCCCCATCACCCATTTGTTCTTCAGCCTCTCGACTGCACTGTCCGTCCACTGCTCTTTCCTTGCCGTTAGCACTTGTCATTTCTCCCTGCCTCTCTTCACACGGTACACTGTTACTTCTGGTATTTTGCCTATCCTCTCCACTAATCGCTGCACTACACTCTTTTTCTTCGGCCTGTCTTGACTTCTCTAACTCCATCAATCTATCCGCAGACCAGATCCTCTTCCAGCTTCTGTCTGACACCACTAGATTTTGACCTCTAATAGTTGCCCTCAGCCCCTGTTTTACAGCCAGTATCTTGTGTTTTCTGAGAATCCTCTCATTTATGATCGCGTCGCTTCCAACGTCTCTCTTTATCCATATTTTCTCCCTCTGGACGTTTCCCGCATTTGTTAACACAACATCCGCCATCAACGTTGAAAACAATTGTAGCTTTATAGGCCTGTTGCCTCTAGTTCTCCCCACTCTCTGCACATCGTCAATATCTACTTCACTAAAATTTATTTTCATTTTCCCCTGTATAAGGTCCACTACTTTATAAGTAGTAAGTACTTTGCCTTCTCTCGACTCCTCAGGCACTCCATAAATAAACAAGCACTTCTTCCTTCTGTATAAAGTATTTGCTTCCACTTCTGCTTTCAACTTGCAATTCTCCTCTTCAAGTCTTCCTACTTTTTCCCTTAATGCTACCACTTCCTCGGTGTTATTTCTCGCCTGTGCAACGATGTCGTCCGTTTTTTCTCTTATCCATACTTCCATTTCTTCAATCTTACTGGTTTGTTCTTCAATCATCTCTTTTATTTGCCCAAAAGGGCAAACTTCTGTCAACACCTCCCTTACAGCTCTTTTGATTGCATCCATATTTTCCCTATCCTCATTTCTACCAGATGACGGGCCTGGGTTCAACTCGACCCCCCCAATACATAATAAAATTATAATCACTGCTGCCGATAACAATAGTTCTCCTTTCCTCTCCATATCCATTTTACACCCACCTGGCTTCTTTTCTTCTTTCTTCATTCTCCTCTGCCATCTTCCTATCGTCACTCTGTACTGCTCTATGCCAATCATTATCGGCCCACTTCTCGGCGACCTTCCAGCACTTCACACTCTCTAACTCCACTCCCCCTCTCGGGACCCACAGCTCACTGCGACCTCCTTCGTCCGTGGCTTAGGCAAGACTGAAAGAACTATGTGACATTCATGGTTATTCTCTTGCCAACGGACTTCAACCTCTAACAATAATAGGCTTCGCAGATGATACGGTTATTGTAGGAAAAAACCGAGATTCTGCAGTAGAACTGACGAAAGTAGCTTTACAAAGGTTTCGTAAACTTGGTCTAACAATAAACCCTGAAAAATCTAAAGTTATTAATGTCAGTAGAGGAGAAATAAACGAAGGGCTCCTTACAGTCGAAGAAGGTATGGAGATTAAATGCATTTCGAGGAACGAATGTGTCAGATACTTAGGGGTAAATTATGCAGATACTATGTTATTTGATTCCAAGGAATCAATGACACTCCTTCAGCAGAAACTCACCTCGTTATCATCCTGCCCTGGCTTCATCCGGATCAGAAATTCTCAATTCTCAATTGTTCAGTTTGCTCTACGTTGACTTACCAGTTCCTCTGCGTTCCTGCGAGTAAAATACCACAGCGGTTTTTGGAAGATGCTGATAAACTTGTTAAAAGTACACTAAAGGAGATCTTATCCCTTCCTACTGACACTCCTGATTCTATGATTTACTCAGATAAACGGTACAAAGAGTTAGGTGTTTTTAGGACAAGCTGGGAAGCCTTGCTTCAGAATATAAACAGCTGCAACATTCTGAAACGGGAGGGGAACCAATATATTGAAGCCACTAGAAATCTAGATGAAGAAATTAACAGATGCTTAACTGAGTTAAACGTACATGATAAAACTGAGGATATGGAGAACAGGCTCGGCGAGTATGACACCAAGAAACTCAGAAATAAGTTGCGAGAATCTGAATTTGAGAAATGGTGCCAGTTGAGAAGCAAAGGTCAGGGAGTGTGTCTGTACAAGGAGTTCCCTCCTGCAAACCGCTGGGTTAGAAACCACGATGGCCTTTCTAGCACGGAGTGGAGAGATGCGCTGAAAATGGCATGTAACGTTGCACCTGTAAGAGCTGTACCGGGAAGGTCCCTTGATGGTAACCGCTGCAGAAGATGTAGTGAGATGGAAACATTACCTCACGTCTTGGGTTCCTGTGCCTTCGGTGAAGCTCTTCGAAACACCAGACATCACAACATCAGGTCATCCATAGCACAGACGCTCAGTGAGAAAGGATTTCAAGTGCATGAGGAAGTCCATGACATTGGAGTAAATGGCAGCACGAGAAGGATAGATATGATCGCCATTAAGGAAGAAAGGATATATATTAGACCCCACAATAAGATTCGAAACACACTCCGACCAACCAGACGAAGTGGACCGAGAAAAGAAGTCTATCTATCAGCCTACAGTGCCGTACTATAGGAATAAATACGAACTGGACGATGTAGAAGTGAGGGGTCTCATGATCGGTGCGAGAGGGACAGTCCCTAAGAAGACGATAGAGCTGATGAAGGTCTTCAACATCAGTACCAAGGAGTTCATCGACTGGGGGCTGAAAGCACTCAGGGGTTCTCTTTTGATACTCAGACACCACTTGTATTCGCCAGACTGAGACATTAATTACTAATTTTTTAAAATATTTTTTGAATGAAATTGTATGTGTATTCTTTGTCTTAGGCAGCCTCCGAGTGGAGGAAAATTTTGAAAATAAAATAAAAGCAAAAGACAATGCAAAAACAAAGAAACTTAAAACATGAATGAGTACACTGGGAAATATGAAGAATACCAGAAAGAAGGAATTATCAAAAATTTACAAATTGTAAAGGCAGGCGTCTAGTTTCTTACTGCATTCTTTATCCGATTTGGTGAATATATCGACTTCTTTTGTTACGCTGTTGTAAAGCGTTGTCATTTTTACGAAAAGTGAATTTGACTGATGCAATGTTCTTGACGTTTGAACGTGAAATAATTGGTGCTGACGAGATCTTGTCTGCGGAACATGGAATGAAATGCGTCTTAACAGGTCCAAGGAATCAAATCGTCCTATTACAATTTTTCTTAGTATTTGTATAAAAATTAGGGATCGTCTGGTTTTCAATGAAGTAAATTGAAAAATATTCCTTAATAACTGGGTTGATGTGTCGAAAGGGCAAAAAGTCTTAAAAGTTTTAAAATAAAGATAACGTAGGAATTTGTTTTGTATAATTTCAATGGCATTCACTTGTTGTTTTGTATACGGGCTCCAGATTATTACAGAATATTCCAGTATGCTTCGTACCAAGGTAATATTTAATTTATTCAGTACAGAGGGCTGAGTAAATGGTCTCGAAGTTCTTATCAAAAATCCTAGCATTCGGTTAGCATTCTTTGTTATCGTATTGATATGATTGTTGAACGTTAGCATACCGTCAACAATTATACCAAGATCCTTAAACGTTAAAACCCTATCCAATTTTTCCCTCCGTATATGATAGGCTGAGACTTCAAATTCCTTCCTCCTGGTAAACGTCATGTATTTACATTTACTAACATTCAAAGACAAATTATTAATTTCACACCAAGAAATGACTTTATTAATGTCCATTTGCAACTCGTCTTGGTCGTGGTGGTCGCTAATGTATTTGTAAAGTTTCAAATCATCAGCAAAAAGTAAACAGTTAGAGTGGCAAATATTGTCTGGTAAATCATTAATTAGAATTAAAAACAAGAGAGGTCCAAGATTTGAACCTTGCGGAACACCAGAACGAGTGATAAAATTATCTGAAAGTCCATTGTTAAAATAAACAAACTGCTGTCGGTTTTTTAAATATGAAAAAATTAACTGCAACAAATGTTTACAAAAACCAAATTTATACATTTTTGTAATTAGAATTCTATGGTCGACTTTACCGAATGCTTTTTCCAAATCCACATAAACAAAATCAGTCCTTCCGTTGGTATTTATGGTATCATACAAACTTTGAGTATAGCCTAAAAGATTGGTGATAACTGATCTATTGGGTACAAATCCATGTTGAAATTCTGACAGAGCAATCTTAACATGGTTATAAATCTTACGGTACAATATATGTTCATATACCTTAGCTACGGCATTGATAATACACACTGGACGATAATTAGATATCGTTACAAAACTGCCTGTCTTAAAAATGGGCGTAACCTTAGCGACTTTCCATTTTTCAGGAAAGGATGAAGTGCGAATAGAAAGGTTAAAAATGAAAGTTAATTGATTAGCCAATAAATAGGCACAAGCCCTGATTATATATGGAGGTATGCCATCAGGACCACTCGATCTTTTAGGCTTTAGTTTACAGTTATTAGTATTTTTCACTTCTTCAACAGAAATCTCGCTGACATATAATACATCAACAGAGGGAGAAAGAGGAATGTCATCCAAAGCCAAATCATCCAAAGTATAATTAAAATCTGATTTGACGTAAACTGACGAAAAATATCGTGCAAAGCCATGAACAACATTACCGCCCTCGTAGATCTCACTATTATACTCAAACGTAGTTCCTCCTGATCTCGTGAGTCGCTTATTTTTAACGTGCTTCCAGAAATGTGTTATATCACATTTTAAAGTTACCTCTAATTCACTAATATAATCTCGATATGCGTTATTTATTTTTACTTTCAATTCAGATCTGAGTTGTTTGAATCGTTCGTCATAGTACCTGGAGAATTTCCTCTTTTTGGCACACTTCCTTTTCTTTTTGATTGTCTGAATGATATCGTGATTAAACCAGACTGGAAATTTTGATTTTTTATGACTTGACCCTTAGGTATGCAATTATCAAAGCATGTATATTGACGAGTAAAGGAAATCCACAGCCTCATCCACATTCTGATAGGTATACAACGGGTTCCAATCAATATCACTTAAGTCGTAATACAGTTGTAGAAAATCCGCTTTCTTGAAATCATAATATTCTCGATTTATATTTTTTGGTAATGAACACCTCTTTACTGGAGGTAATGATAAACAGAATGGGGGATGATGTAAATCTTCAGACACAAGAGCAAATTCCTCACGTTTCACGTCAACTATAAAATGAATAACCAGTACCATTAATTTCAGGAAGATTGAAATCACCCACAATAACGCAATCCGAAATCATAAGATTATCAGTGCTTTCTAAATAAACAAAGTGGTCCTGATAAACTGTTAAAGATGATGGTGGAATAATGTATACAACATTTATAAATAACTTCTTGTTATTATTTGAGATGCAAATAGTAAGTGATTCACAATACTGTTTAGAGTACTTGGATAATAGTTTAGCCTTGAAACTCTTTTTGACGGATATCAAAACTCCCCCCACCCCGCTCCTTACCAGATACTAAAGGATCTCTGTCATTTCTGAACACTAAATATCTACTATCAAATAATTCACTATCATATATACTATTTGATAAAGAAGTTTCAGTAAGTACAACAATATCGTATGAAGAGCACAGGAGATTTTGGATAAATATATCAACCTTAGTTCTAAGTCCTCTTACATTTTGATAATAAACGAAAAACTCCATGTCATTGCTCATGAAAAATCAAAGTTGAAAGAGTAACAACATTGCGATTAAACAATTACAATTTATCCAAATCTCCCTCACAACGTATAGCACCAGTCTTTCTCATCAAAATTTTGCCACTCCTGTTCACCCACAGATACTTATATTCCCTATCTCGTTGCAATTGTTTAGCTTTAGCAAATAAAATTCGCCTGTTAGGAGCTAAAGACTGATTACTATATATGGGACTAGGGACGGAAAGACCAAGATGAGTTGTGGACAAATTCCTTTTGAACTTACGTTTTTCTAAAATTTGTTCCTTGTAACATCTTCTAACAAATTTTACAATAATACCACGAGTTGGACGATTATTCACTTTTTCCAGCCTATGACACGCATCAATCATATCATCTTTTATTTCTAGATCTAGCGCCTTGGCGACACTGATGACAGTCTGACAGACAATTTCATTCGGTACTTCCGAAACACCGTATATCTCAAGTGTATTAATCCTAGAATACTGCTCATTATCATCGCACTTGATTTTAAGTTCACTGAATGCTTTTGCAAGCCGATTGTTTTTAGATAATAAGTTATCAATAATATTTTGCTGTCTATTAATTATTGCTTGCTGATTATCTAGAATTCGCTTGTGCTCGTCCAGCCTTTCATGCCACACATCAATGGACTTACCTAACTGCTTTTCTACTTCACTAGTTGTTTTCTTCAATGTAGCCATGTCTTCAGTTAAAATTTGCAGCAGTTTATAAACGTCCCCAACTGATGGTGCCGACGCAAGTGACTGCACTTCTTCTTGCATGCTCCTACGCCGCTGTGAGTTGCACTGGTCACACCTCCATGTCTGATCCTGGGACTTCAGATATTCCACATCTTGATCGTTAAGGTTCACATACTTACTGTGAAACCAACTGCTACAGGTGTTACACTCAATTTTAGATGCTATGTCCTGCCTAGGTACTGCTTTCCCACACTTCGCACAGGTACTCATATCTATTCCTTAATATAATATTAACCGATGGGCAAGTGATGTGATGTGATGTGATGTGATGTGATGTGAGTAGTGTGTTGTGTCCCCGGTACCACACGTTCAAGTTACTTTGACTCGATATATCGAATCGAAACCAAAGAATTTATAAAAGTGTCGTGACCCTTCAAAAGCACATTAAACTACCTTGATGCCTTTGTTTACATACACTTGGCCTTAACCCTGACAATAATGATCACAAATGTCACTCTTAGAGAAGGATTAGTTCCAATATTTATAGTTTCATAGCATCCATAACACTTACAGAATCTGTGGGTCCAGGTTCTAATCACTGAACTTACATACTTATTATAAAATAACTCACATTTACCGGAGCACTATTCACACACAACCTTAGCCAACCATTGCCTTGGCCTACCACTGCATTCCAGTCTCCCATCACAATTAGGTTCTCGTCACCTTTTACATATTGTATTAAATCTTCTATCTCTTCATATGTTCTTTCGATTTCCTCATCATCCGCTGAGCTAGTAGGCATATAGACCTGCACCATTGTGGTGGGCATTGGTTTGGTATCTATCTTGACGACAATAATTCTTTCACTATGCTGGTCGTAGTAGCTTACCCGCTGCCCTATTTTCTTATTCATTATTAAACCAACTCCTGCATTTCCTCTGTTTGATTTTGTGTTGATAGACTAATTCGGCAGGCGCCTGACCAAAAATCCTGTTCTTCCTGCCAACGTACTTCACTTATACCAACTACATCTAACTTTAGCCTATATTCATCTCCCTTTTCAGATTCTCTAATCTACCACAACGATTCAAACTTCTAACATTCCGACCGACTCGTAGAATGTCAGTATCCATCTTCCTGATGATCGCCCCCTCTCGTGTAATCCCCACCCGGAGATCCAAATGGGGGACTAGTTTACCTCCTGAATATTTAACCCAGGAGGAAGCCATCATCAGTACATCATTCAAACAAAGAGAGCTGCATGTCCTCGGGAGTTAGTTACGGCTGTAATTTCCCGTTGCTTTCAGCCGTGTAGCAACATCAACACAGCTAAGCTATGTTGAGTATTATTACAAGGCCATATCAGTCAATCATCTAGACTGCCACCCTTGCAACTTCCGAAAGGCTGCTACCCCCCTTTCGATATATTGGTTTCATATTTTAAATTGTATCAGTGGGCTCGTGACATATTGTGCTACGTTCTTCTGTGAAATCATTAACAACGGTGATAATGACACCAACTTCGTTTACAAAATAGAACTAGATTAGAGTATCGGTATTCCTATGGTAGTTTGATATTCCCATGAATGCGAGCAGAAAAATTTGATTTAACAACAATAATAAATCGTCAGTTATCAGTGCGCGAGTGTCCGGCTAAGTGGTTAGCATGCTGGCCTTTGGGCCAAAGGGTCCTGGGTTCGATTAGCGGGCGGATCGGAGATTTTAACCTTAAATGGTTAATTCCCTGGGTATTTGTGCTGTCCCCAACATCCCTGCAACTCACACGCCACATATAACACTATCCTCCACCACAATAACACGCAGTTACCTACACACGGCAGATGCCGCCCACCCTCATCGGAGGGTCTGCTTTACAAGGGCTGCACTTGGCTAGAAATAGCCACATGAAAAAATAAAAGTGTTCGAGTGCCGAGTACGAGGTGAAAGTTGAATACAACATGGGAGACTGACCGTAAATACAGTCTGGGAGTTCCTTTACTCCTACCCCTCCCCCCAAACACACACACATTAGAGGCAGCTATGCGTTATGTCGAAAAACAGCCCAAGGCTGCTCGGAAACCGAACTGCTCGTTTAAACAGAAGACACTTGACAAATGTTTTAAAAATGCAATGAAATGCGTGATTTCGTTTTCGTCACAAATGAAATAGGCCCTACAATTTAAGCAGTTTTCGATTTTCAAAAGACACTTGGCAATTTCTTTTAGTGTAAGGCAATGCGTTTATTTTTGTAACTACTATGTGTAATGTTTGACAATTTTTTTATGTACACAGGATTTTTCGTTTAATTTCGTAAGTCCGACTTTTTCTATACTTCGAGGTAGTCTTGGTCCACCTTGAATTAGAGAGACTCTACTTTTTAGTAATTTCTGACACTCGCAGGAAAGTTTGTACTATTACGACTATTACTGATTAGGCCGTCCGACTCCATGGCTAAACGGTTAGCGTGCTTCCCTTTGGTCACAGGGGTCCCAGGTTCGATTTCCGGTAGGGTCGGGAATTTTAACCATAATTGGTAAATTCTCCTGGGACAGGAATTGGGTGTATGTGTCGCATTCATAGTTTCATCCTCATCATGACGCGCAGGTTACTTACGGGAGTCAAATCGAAAGACCTGCACCTGGCGAGCCGAAGTCCTTGGACACATCCCGGCACTAAAAGCCAAATGCCATTTTATTTCACTAATTAGGCCTACTATTACTGTTTCTCGCTCAGAGAGACTATAACATGGGATTATTTAATACATCGAACATTTTTTAAATATCAATAATTATTCTATAAGCATTACTAATGGTTGATACCGGGCACTGGTCTTGCCATATCAAGCAATGTTTGCTGGCGCAAGCTGTTTCCTTGGCTCGATTTCAGCCACCAGCATGTGCTGCAATATTGAGAGAAACTCTTCTGTTTGTGGCGTCCTCTTTCTAGAAAATACTGCAAATGTGTACTGCCGTTGATGGTCAACATTTCGAGCACATAATAAAATAGAGGCTTTAGTGTGAGGATCACTGATCGAAGAGCTCCTGTACATTGTATCCATTGTTTCTGTGTCTGTTCCACCCACAGACAACCACCGACTGACCGCGAGCGGAGAATCAACGTAGTGGCTTTGCGTAAAGAAAGAGACTTTCTTATTATGTTTTATATTTTAATAAGACATCAAAAGAAATTGACTTAAAACTTCCCATGACGAATGTCCCTGAACACCAGTCTATGGATTTATTAATAACTTAGGCCTATTCAGCAGGATCCTGAAGCATAATTAGTCATCAGCCAGCACAGCTCAGCTCTCAGTATATGTTCCATACATTTCCAAACAGCATAAAAATGAAATAGCATATGGCTTTTAGTGCCGGGAGTGTCCGAGGACAAGCTCGGCTCGCCAGATGCAGGTCTTTTGATTTGACTCCCGTAGGTGACCTGCGCGTCGTGATGAGGATGAAATGGCGATGAAGACGACACATACACCCATTAACCAATTAAGGTTAAAATTCCCGACCCTTCCGGGAATCGAACCCGGGACCCCTGTGACCAAAGGCCAGAACGCTAACCACTTAGCCATGGAGCATGACACCAAACAGCATAAAGGAACTGCGATAAATGTCTCGTAATACGAGTTTCGTAAGGCACATTTACTAAGGTCTATGCTGTACCAGTGAAATTAGCATTTTGTTCTCACGGGACCAGATATATTGGTTTGAGTATCATCATATAATGCAGATTATAATACGACATTTTACAAAATATCGATTATTGTCTTAGGTAGATTTAGGTAGATTAAAAAAAATGGACTGATTCATGTAATATATATTTAGCGGACAAATGCTGGATAATGAGTGTGGATGTCTGGTAAAAACTGCTAATTCTTCTGGAAGGACACTTTAAATGTTCAATGTTAATTCAGAACACAGTAGGTATCATTTATAACGACACGGTTTAAGGTTACCAGTATTTAACATTGCGTTGCAGATGGGAATAGTAGACTATTGAATGTCCTTAGATATTTTGCTTTCATTATATAATGCAGTACAATCACTCGAAAAGGAATGAGTGCATGGTATTGTATGTTCCTCACATTTAATGTTTTCATCATCATCATCTGTTTACCCTCCAGGGTCGGCTTTTTCCCTCGGACACAGCGAGGGATCCCACCTCTACCGCCTCAAGGGCAGTGTCCTGGAGCTTCAGATTCTTGGTCGGGGATACAACTGGGGAGAATGACCAGTACCTCGCCCAGGCGGCCTCACCTGCTATACTGAACAGGGGTCTTGTGGAGGGATGGGAAGATTGGAAGGGATAGGCAAGGAAGAGGGAAGGAAGCGGCCGTGGCCTTATGTTAGGTACCATCCCGGCATTCGCCTGGAGGAGAAGTGGTAAACCACGGAAAACCACTTCCAGGATGGCTGAGGTGGGAATCGAACCCACCTCTACTCGGTTGACCTCCCGAGGCTGAGTGGACCCCGTTCCAGCCCTCATACCACTTTTCAAATTTCGTGGCAGAGCCGGGAATCGAACCCGGTCCTCCGGGGGTGGCAGCTAATCACGCTAACCACTACACCACAGAGGCGGACATTTAATGTTTTATCAGACTTAATTTTAATTATTATTAGTTATTTATTAGTAAAAATGCGCACAATGTGCAATACATTTATTACTCCTTAGCTAGATCACTAATCGAACACTTTCTTGCTACACAACTCATAAAATGGTACCTGCCATATAACTTTGAATTTTAATTGTTATCAAAATACAATTCGCCTACCATGTAGATAAGTACCCTACGGATACCTACAACAAACATTACTGTAGGTATCTTAGATGTGAAGCTTCCACGATATGTAGAATTATTTAGTTCTTCTTTAGTTCTTCTTCCGGATACATTACAACATTCTTTGTCAAGGCGACTGAAATACTCCTACTCGATCCCGGGCAATCCGTTTCCCAGGCGCTAATCGATTAGCAAATACTACGTATAATGTATTCGAAACGTCGGCATACTATATAGAATGTACAGAAAACAACAACACGGTTCAAGCCGGAAGAACAACTAAATTACTGTAGGTAGCTATATTTTTTTCTGAGGAAATTGAACCCTCCAGGAACTTTTACAATACCGTGCGCTCATTTGGTTTGACCATCTGCACCGTTGTACAGTCTAAATGTTCAAAAAAGTAGGCAAACGCAAAAGCAATGAGCCTATTGGTACAAATACAGTCATGGAAGATCATAAAAACACAAAAATAAAAACAAATAGTCTACCAAATGTCTTTTTTTTTTTTTTTTTTTTTTTTTTACAATCGGCTTAACGCCGCACCGACACAGATATGTCTTAGGCGGCAATGGGATAGGAAATGGCTTGGAGTTGGAAGGAAGCGGCCGTGGCCTTAATTAAGGTACAGCCCCAGCATTTGCCTGGTGTGAAAATGGGAAACTACGGAAAACTATATTTAGGGTTGCCGACAGTGGGGCCCGAATCCACTATCTCCCGGATGCAAGCTCACCGCTGAGCGGCCCTAACCGCACGGCCAACTCGCCCGGTAGCAAATGTCTTCCTGTAAATGAAAGCGCATTTATTGGTCACTAAGGAATGATCACATATTCAGCCCCCTTTAATGCCTTTGTTATTGGTGATGGGAAATCACTCCAACTCACTTCCAACTGGCTTGACGATGAACTAGCGCAGTCCGTCGGCCATGTTAATAAGTGACTGATTTTTGAAACTTTGAAGTCGTTGTAGAGGATTTAAAAGAATGGGAAAGAGGTCCTGGAATCCCATACTCAAAGCAGCCAAGGTAAACAAGTCAGGTGTACATGGGAGCAGAAAACAGTTAGCCGCCACAGTAGACCAACCAACTTATCAAAATCATCGGCACAGCTGAAGTCCGGACTGCACAGTGAACTCTGCACCACTGACACAGCTTAAGTCCACTATTACCATTGGAGAGTCTGACTCGTTGGCTGAATGGTCAGCGTACTGGCCTTCGGTTCAGAGGGTCTCGGGTTCGATTCCCGGCCGGGTCGAGGATTTTAACCTTCATTGGTTAATTCCAGTTGCCCGGGGGCTGGGTGTTTGTGCTGTCTCCAACATCCCTGCAACTCACACACTACACATAAAACTATCCTCCACCACAATGACACGCAGTTACCTACGCATGGCAGATGCCGCCCACCCTCATCGGAGGGTCTGCCTTACATGGGCTGCACTCGGCTAGAAATAGCCACACGAAATTATATTATTATTACCATTGGAGAGAGCGGCCCCTTGAATATACCGGGCTCAGTTTTCGGTTTATTTATTTTGTGTATGACTTAAGTGCCGGAAGTGTCAGAGGAGTGTTCTGCTTGTCCGAGTGCAGCTCTTTCTATTTGATGTCCATGGGCGAACTGCACATCTGGGCGTGAGATGATGTTGTTGATATTGATAATGATAATGTAATCATATATATCCTTCTGTTTTAGGGAACATTTTGCCCGCCGTAAGACACTTGTTCGATAATCTTCGTCCACATATAGGTCGGCCAGTTCAGCTTCACATTTTTCCGTGCAAGCTTTTCTGTCTCCATGTGCTGGTGAATGAAATGGCGTAGGACTTTTAGTGCCGGGAGTGTCCGAGGACATGTTCGGCTAGCCAGGTGCATGTCTTTTGATTTGACACCCGTAGGTGACCTGTACGACATGATGAAGATGAAATGATGATAAAGACGACATATACACCCAGCCCTCGTGCCAGCGAAATTAACCAATGATGGTTAAAATTCCCGACCCTACGGGGAATCGAACCCGAAACCCCTGTGCCAAAGGCAAGCACGCTAACTATTTAGCCATGGAGCCGGCCTCCATGTGCTGGTGATAACCTTCAGTTGGCTACGCTGAGGTGATTTTTTTTTTTTACAATTGGCTTTACGTCGCACTGACACAGATAGGTCTCCGGCGACGATGAGATAGGAAAGGGCTAGGAGTGGGAAGGAAGCGGCCGTGGCCTTAATTGAGGTACAGTCCCAACATCTGCCTGGTGTGGAAATGGGAAACCACGGAAAACCATCTTCAGGACTGCCGACAGTGGGGTTCGAACCCACTATCTGCCGAATACTGGATACTGGCCACACTTAAGCGACTGCAGCTATCGAGCTCGGTATTATTATTATTATTATTATTATTAATATGTTATTATTATGTTAAAGGCAATTAGTAAAATTTCTATTCACCACCATGACCGTTGTGAACATCCAGCTAAGATGCCAACCTAAATTTGTGAACCGTCGAAAACATTGACATTCTGTTTTCACTTTCAGTAATGGTACCAAGAGGCTCATAATCATATTTACAGTAGCCTACTTTTTCATGGTGTAAGTATCTTCTGAGATTTTTTTTTTTAATCGAACTGCGCTGTGTTCTATACCTAGTCTTAAACTTACAAAGATTACAAAGTCAGCGCTGTGATTATTTTGAAAATAGGACAAGTACTTCTCGAGAAAATGTAACGTATTCAAACATGCTTCATTCGCTAGCGATGAACTGTCCTGTTTGATTGAAAAGTATGACACTTGAGCTAGCTGCTGACATGCAGAATTACTTCACCTTCTTCTGAAACTAGGTATTCGTTCTACTGTACCCATAAATAGGCCTGCCCTATGATAAATTGTGTGATTTAACACCTATCGTTTTGTCTTACGTTAACAGGTAAACGAAAAATGGATATCGTCGCCTTCTAAGGACAACATTATTATCCTGATAGGTTCGAACCCCACCATCGGCAACCCTTGAAGATGGTTTTCTGTAGCTTGTTATTTTCACACTAGGCAAACGCTGGGGTTGTACTTTAATTTAGGCCATAGTCGCTGCCTTCCCAGTCCTAGCACTTTCCTATTCCATCGTCGCCGAAAACCAATCTGAATGAGTGCGAACGCTAGAAAAAAACCCATACGTGTTTGGCGGCAGGAAGGACATCTGGCCGTAAAACTGCGCCAAATCCACACACACACATATATATATATATATATATATATATATATATAACACGGATCACTACCGAATCCTCTTAATGTTTTTGAAAAAGTGACAGAGAAAGAAGGGGAAAAACAAAAAGAAAGAAAGCACTAGTATGAGGGAAAAAATATCCAAACACCATGAAATACGGAATGTAGAATACGGTAAATTTGACAATATATTTTTCGAGGTAACATATTTGACCTCATTTTCATAAGATGGCTATGGAGTAATAAAATGCATGGTTTGAAGCTATTCAAATAAAACAATGAAAGCCATTCAAGTGACTATGAGTGTTAATAAAGTGAAGAAAATAGCTGAAATATAATAGAAGAGGAATTGAAGCCACAGTTGAATGTAAAGCTTATGTTCTGTTGCTCAGTTGAAATTATAAGGGCAAGGTAAATTAATAATCACTATGTTTATGCCGTAGCACAATTTGATTTACCAGTAGAGTAACTTGCCAACAAAGGAGGGAAACGCACGATGTGAGAGATGTTATTGTTTCAATTCTCTTAGTTATTTCTAACGAATGCTTGCCTAAATTTGTTAGCACAATTATGACGGGCTGATATGTTATGTTTGGTACCACGCTGGATTTGTGATGTAATGCTACATTCCAAAAATGTCGTCTTTCGCAATATTCATATTTTTGGATGTTGTTTCTTTTTTCATTTATCTATAACCTTCTCTTTGTGAGTCTAGCTATCCTATGCACTCATTGTTCCATATTGACCCGTACCGACCTGAGATTTCAAGCTCTAATGCCCTAATTCCGTTTAGGGCACAGTATGTACATTTATGTTTGCTTTGGCAATGTCTATTGTATTGAAAAAATACTTTTTTTTTGCCAGGGGCTTTACGTCGCGCCGACACAGATAGGTGTTTGTCTTATGGCGACGATGGGATAGGAAAGGCCTAGGAGTAGGAAGGAAGCGGCCGTGGCCTTAATTAAGGTAGAGCCCCAGCATTTGCCTGGTGTGAAAATGGGAAACCACGGAAAACCATTTTCAGGGCTGCCGATAGTGGGATTCGAACCTACTATCTCCCGGATGCAAGCTCACAGCCGCGCGCCTCTACGCGCACGGCCAACTCGCCCGGTGAAAAAATACTTAATGACCCAACAAATTATACTCTTTTCTGTTCTTAAATTCTATAGTTTACATGAATTAGCAGCTACTCTTTACGTACTAAGTTTTTGAATTGTCATTTCACGTTGGTAATGTCAGGTTTTGTGAAACAAGAGCACAATAATTTACGTAGTATTCTGTTCGACCCACGCTTACGGAATTGGTTACGAACCGGTGTGCACGTTAATCAGCCAGAAAGTTTTGTATTTCCCCGGGTGTTTGACGAGAATTAGCTTTGTTTCTGCCCTCGTGAATGATCAGTCGCGTCGAAATGGCTGAGGGTATGTAACATTGTCGGATACTGGTATATTCTAGGTCAACCAACTCCAGCAAAACCTGCTGAGGTTTCGGTTTCATAAATAAAGGATCATTGGCGATGAGAGGAAAGGCGTGTTACTTGTAATGAGATGCAGGATGGAGTTGAATCGTAACAACTTTCGATCGATTCAACGGGACGGCTGGGTCCTACTCAACTCACACAGCCGTCAGGGATTTGATTGGATTGGATTTAGGGACAACACAAAATAGAATGAATTCACTAAGAGTGAGAAAGAAAAGAGAGAGATAGAGAAATCGAGCCGAACATCAGTCTAGTGCCTGGAATTATCAGAGGACGCTTATAATAGGAACTCTTGCACCGTAGGCCTCCAGATAGGGCTAATCCTCTTACACGGTCATGAAATTTTAATTCGGTAGCTTCAGAATGCGAATGTAGAAGATTAGTCGAGATTTTACTTGTCAGTTCTGAGATAATCTGAACCAGTTCAATAATTAAAGAAATATAATACATTTGGGCACGTAAAATATTTAGCTCTTTGAGGCTAATACTGTCTTCAGTACATACATATCCACTCTATTTTACTTCTGTCCATGCCACTCGTAGTTTATCAGCTAGTCAATAAAACATACTACTAAAATAGTTTGATGTCGTACCCTGGTGGGGGTACGGCGGGCCTCCTAGAGGATGACTCCCTATTTCTTGCCGAGTGCAACCCTTGTAAGGCAGACCCTCCGACGAGGGTGGGCGGCATCTGCCGTGTGTAGGTAACTGCGTGTTATTGTGGTGGAGGATAGTGTTATGTGTGGTGTGTGAGTTGGAGGGATGTTGGGGACAGCACAAACACCGGCTCCCGGGAATTAATCAATGAAGGTTAAAATCCCAGACCCGGCCGGGAATCGAACCCGGGACCCTCTGAACCGAAGGCCAGTACGCTGACCGTTCAGCCAACGAGTCGGACAGGAGATGTGCTGTGGTGATTTGAAGTATGGAGAAGGTACGAGGGGAACGGCCATGGCCTACGAAAGGAATTGTTCCGGTATTCAATGAGGAGAATGGAAAACCACGGAAATCCATTCTCAGGACAACCGACGGTGGGACCAGCCCATCACCGTCCGAATGCAGAGCTGTAAAGCCACGGTAAGTGGTGGCCACTGTTAGCAGAAGGTGCTCTGCTCGGTGCAATCAAACATCAATCACCACATTTTTTTTCCCTAGTGGTTTTACGTCGCACCGACACAGATAGGTTCAGTCACCACTAATCTGCATATGGAGCTGTCGCCCCGATGGCCTGTTCCTTATCAGCTGTTTACCTAGTATTTTGTTAAAATATTACAAAGGAGTTGGAAATTTACTGAACATCTTGTGGGTTACTGTGGTCACGTCCTAGATCGTCAACGATGGGCAACGGCTGGGTGGCCTGGTAAGTGGTCCTGAGAGTCGGGATACCAGTTACTATGGAATGGGAGTGGGCATCTCGGACATATTCTGAGTCATGACCCTCCTTGTGCTCAGGCGGCTAGGACTATACAATTCACCGGTGGTCCATAACCCGTTAGAGGAGAGATCCTCACTTGGACTATGTGTAAGTAGGGTAGCATCCTGCTTCACAGATTTTGTTACGAGCACGCTCAGAACATTTTCATGAAGCCTCAGACCTATGGGAACAGCGGAATCCCACTTCCCTTTGACAGGTGAGGAAGTCCTTGGTAGCAACTTAGCGAACGAAGTGGAATTTGGTGGAGAGCCATCAGTATTAATAGAGCTTGTGGAAGAAAGAAAGTAGAACTTGCAGAGTAAGCAAAGAGGAGGCGTCTCGTTGTGTTAGGAGTTCGTTATATTCGGGTACGGCGAGATAAGGAGGAAGAGATTATAGTGTTCCAGATGTTGAAAATGGAAGGGCAGAGTGTGAGGTAGGACTGTTCCTCGGAAATACTATTCCACGCAACGTAGTTTCTGTTAGGCACGTAAATGAGAATACGATGTGGGTAAATTTAGCAGCTGGGGGAATTAGGACTAGAATTGTCTCAGTGTATTCACCATGTGAGGGTGCAGATGAGGATTAAGTTAAAAAGTTTTATGAAGCACTGACTGACATCGTAGTCAGGGTCAACTGCAAGGGTGGTATAGTACTAATGTACTATTTCAATGGGAGAGATGGAAATAGAACTGAAGTATATGACAAGGTGATGGGTAAATGTGGGGAATCTATATAAACTAATAGTAATGGGAAGCGTTTACTGAACTTCTGTGCTTTATGGGATTAGCAGTTACAAATATATTTTTCAATCATAAGGCTATCCACTGCTACACACGTGAGGGTAGGGGCACCATATCCATAATAGGCTATTTCATAACCTGCTGTGAATTCAGGAAATTTCTTAGGAATGTGCAGGTTTTTCGGGGATTTTCCGATGATTGAGGACACTATCCAGTCTGTAATGAACTATGTATTTCTAGGCCTAGGATAGAGAAAGCGAAATCTGTGTGCAACGAATAAGGGTAGAAAATCTTCAGGATGAGAAAATTAGACAGAAGTACATGGAATGATGAAGGGTAAACATAGAAAGTAGGTGCATCAGAAGTGGCTCCAGACAATGACTGACGCAGACAGGGAATTCTTCGTAGACGATAGAAACGGAGCGAAACAAATATTATTGTTCAGTCCGAGAAGAAATCTTGGAAAGATATCGGTAATAACCTGGAAAGGCTTGGTCAAGGGGCAGAAAACTTTACTGGACAGTAATAAATAATCTAAGAAAGGGAGAGAAAAAGGAAATGAACAGTGTATTGGGTAAATCAAGTGAACTCATTGTAGATCCCAGGAACTCACTGGAGAGGTGAAAGGAATATTTTGAAAATATCCTCACCATAAAAGGTTGCTTGTTGTTTAAAGCTTGTCGTTTAAAGGGGCCTAACATCGAGGTCATCGGCCCACCATAAAAAGAAAACTTTCATTTGACGTCGCGAACAGCTGAACTCATGGGGAGGAAGACAATGATGTGAAATGACGTTTGAGGAAGTGGAAAAGATGGTAAATAAACTCCGTTGTCATAAAACAGCAGGAATAGGTGAAATTACACCTGAAATGGTGAAATATAGTGGAAAGAAGGCAGGAATGAATTGGTTTCATAAGGTATGAAGATTAACATGAGATGTTAGTAAGGTACCTTCTGATTGGACGAAAGCAGTAATTGCACCTACATACAGTATAAACAAGGGAACATGAAGGATGACTCCCACTCTTAACCTTCTTCTTCACACCACTCAAACGCTTGTAATCCACCATCGATAGTTAAGCAATATCGGGCGTGGCCATCACCTGGATGGGTGACCCACTCCTGTATTGCTTACTCACACATTCTTGTGCATAGTAAGATTACCACAAACCACTCTTAGTGGGCAAAGATATCCTGAAATTAAATTCAGGTTCCTCAAGTTCGTCGCCCGCCTAAAAACGGGCGCAGGTCATATTCTGACCAGATAAGACCCCCGTAACAGGAATTCCCCTCCACCCATACCAATTCAGTCCTATCCAATCTGTTGAGGAGATAGCACTCAAGACCTCTTTTCGGTCGATGGGCTAAAATCCTCAATCGGAACCGGTCATCCGGAAACTCCGTTTGAGACTTGGGCATGGTTGCAGAAACTATCGAGACATTTCATTAATCAATGTACCAGGCAAGGTTAGAGAAGAGAACAGGCTCAATTCAAGCTCAGGAAATCGCCTATATCTCCAGGCGCCAGCGTAAGCACGATGCGACGGTGTTATAGGCTGGCCAGCGCAAGCTTTCCAGCAAGCCCAGCGGTTCAAAGATCTTGGGCCACATTAGTGACGAATCCAGAGCACTTGTGTTCAGTTCAGTGTTGTTAGATGCCCGTTGAACATGAATATTCTAACTGAAGCCGAGAGAATAAATCAAATGCATTAAAAGAAAATAGTGCTGGGAAGAGTGAAGTACAGGAACGATTTTACATTGTTATTTATGACAAAGAGGCAGAAAACAGAATTTGTGCAACCCAAAATAAGACAGCGCCTCTTAGGAAGCTCAAATACCAGCACATTTACGAGGCATAATTGCACTAGTTCTCCTTCGAGTCAGGTGAGGGCTTCATGCAGTAGAGTTATTCCTAGTTCTATAAAATATAAAATAAAGGCTTGTATAAACATGTGTGCCTTAGACCTATGCCCTATCAATGTTGCGTCAGCTACAGAGTTTCAAATGGTAGCACAAAAAATAATTAATTCCATGAAGTGCCGGATGATATTCGTCGCTCTATAATACAGGACGTAACGCAATACAGTGTTAATGTTGTTATTGTTTCGTTTCAGGGGCGGATATAACTGTAGTGATGACTAGACTTGTATAGATTCTATGAAAAGCGGGCTCAGTGAAATTTCCGCTCAAATGGAATGTTGTGAATATTCCTCAAATGGAATGTTGCCTGCGAGCTTTCCCATGTTCTGGTCCTGCAGTGCACATACTGTACGTATGACTTACCGCTCTGGGAGCAAATTCGGAACCGTGGCGTCTCAAAACTCACGAGTCAGGCCAGTTCTTTGAATGGATAATGCCCACCCTACCAGTATAACGACTGTAAATATTTGAAAACGTAATTGGAATTGTGCTAAAAAGGTCCATTGTTAGCGCGAGCCGGGACTGTGTGCCCTCTTGTAATTGGCTCATCAAGAGGTGGGCCTGTCGAGTTGCCTCGTACAAAGTACAAGCGACAGAGGGTTGAGAAACCCTTCGGACATCAGGTACACAAGTGGGCTGTTTTACTTGCCATGGGCGCGCGCAGGATCTTTTCCAGGGGGGGGGGACACATTAACAATTTTCTTGAATATAAAAACCAATATAACGTCAGCAACATTAAATTGTTTACAGAAAATTCCAGTTATAACATATGCTACATGAATGTCAGTAATTTCAGTTTATAAAATAATCTGGTGTGAGATTAAACAATTGAACATCAATATCTTTAGAATTCCTTGCGGGCGCCCATGTCACTTGTAATTATAATTTTACCGGCACATGCGGATGGCATTTTATGACAAAACCATATTGTTTCACCCGATTTGTTTTCTCTCTGCTTATGAAACCAATAATCACTGTACATTAAATTGTGTTTACCCTTTTGTGAAGTAATGAATTTCATTTTGTGTACTGCTCGATGACACCAGGTAAAGATCAGTGTTATACTTGGAGAATTTGGTCGTTGGTAGGGTGGTAATTACTGTTAACAGAACATCCGATTCTTAAAGTGGGTGGACAACCATGTGTTTGAAGTGCTGTGAGTCACCGCGCACCTCATCCCTCCCGCGGTCATCGCAAGCACCCGCTGTGCAAAGTCGTGAATTTTGAGACTTATTAGAATGTTGATTTAGCTACTAGTTTGTAGTCGTGAGTTTTAATACTCTTTTCTACTAATTTTAGCTCGTGAGTTTTGAGACTCGTGAGTTTTGAGACGTAGCCTTCCAAACTCACCGCTTCCTCATCAGCTATTTGTTTCATTTCATTTCTGTAATGAATTTTGTGTAGTGTACTATGGAGTTTCTTACTACGACCAAGAGTAAGGCGCGCGTGAACGATGAAGCCTATGCGTACCGGTAGTACAGGAGTACAGCAAAAGGCCTTATCACTTGGCGATGTCTTAGGGAGCATTCGAAGAAGAGTTACGGAACACTGAAAGGTAGGGACAGCCAAGTGATAAGTATCAATGAACAGTGTCTAATTGCGGGGTCCCATCAACGCAAAAGCGAATGGAGTTTTTGGTTATGTTATCGGGAGATGGCTGGAAAACGAAGATATTCCTGTCGAAATTTGGACATGGTACAAAAGATGGCACCGGCTCATGAAAGATGGCATAATCGCCTAAATAACCTACGGCCAAATCCCTTCGGTATGTAGTTTACCTCCTGTTTCCATCAAAATTTAACTGAGATCTCATGTACGAGAAAGCTGAATTTTCCGCTTCTTAGATGAAAGATCGAGAACACGAAAATACAGGCAACATTAGAGCGTGCCTCAGAGCGATTTCATTCTTACGAAAAATTGAATAAATTCGATGAAACGTAATCCAATCCCTCGACGTATGAACCGACCTTTGGTCTAAACGTACTGTGTATTTTGTAAATAAAATGTAACTGACTTTGAGAAAACTCTTCCTAGTAAGAAAATAATGAAGAAAATTTTATAAAACTGGTTTTAAACACGCCTAAATATTTGAAAAATATATCAAATATTTAGCTAGTCCAAAGCCAAGTGTGATGAGAATCAGAATAAATGATATAATACATGAAAATCCACAGCCTATTTTCCAGTCAACTGACTGGGTCAGGAACCCCTTAAATTCATAATGGAGTAATCAAAGTCAGCTAAACGACGGGAATGTATGTGGGACAACGTGTGAGCCGAATTATCACGCTACCCTTATGTATCTTATAACTTTTCTTTTTGTTTCTATTTGTTTTACGTCGCACCGACACAGATATGTCTTATGACGACGATGGGATAGGAGGGGCCTAGGAAGTGGAAGGAAGCGGCCGCGGCCTTAATTAAGGTACAGCCCCGGCATTTGCCTGGTGTGAAAATGGGAAACCACGGAAAACCATCTTCAGGGCTGCCAACAGTGGGGCTCGAATCCACTATCTCCCGATTACTGGATACTGGCCACACTTAAGCGACTGCAGCTATCGAGCTCGGTAAATATCTTATAACTAATCAGGACGAGAAATAGGAAGGTACAGTGACGTGAGTGACCAGGCCTTTCAGGAAATATGTTTTCACTCCAGCTTTTTAAAAATGATAGTTTTCACTCCCCACCCTGCTGGATTAGGGCGGGCCACCTAAAGGGCAATACCCTATCTCTGACCAGGACACTAGCTCTGGTCCGTGCGCTCAAATGCTGATTCTTTTGCCTTGTTTTTACGTGTTAGTGAGCTCAATTGCTTCATAACCATTTAAAAAATGTCAAAGTCGGAATTTTGTCCCGCAAATGTTCTTTAACTTGCTGAAAGCCAACGATACGGAGTTGTCTCATTCCTATACACTGAAATATCACCAATCTCAGCGGAGATGGAGTCTGTTTGCGGTAGAATGCGAGGGCTACCCATCCAAGTAGTAACCACGCCCAATGTTGTATAACTTCGGAGATCTAAGGGGATTCGGTGTTTCGACATGGTTTCCCTGTTGGATAGAGTTACTGCCATTGAGAAAATAAGTATCAATGTCAGCAGTACTAAATAAACCGAGGAATTTACCTTTCAGAGTGTTGATTACGTAGTTTCTACAATTTATACCAGGGTTAATTTGGACCCTGTAGTTGCTAATAAACTAAGCGCGTCTCGTGAGTAATGGAGCCACCTAAATGGGACAGTTTTGGTTATAAGTTACACTCGTCTTTTCTGCTCAAAATCCAACTCAGTCGTTTGGCGTTTAAAGAGTGATTAAAAAAGTGAGAGGTGCGTGGCAATAGATTTATTTGCATGTTAGAGAGCCTATTTCCAGGAGAAAATATCGGCCTTCCAGTGTCTGTAAGAATGAAAGAATGGCAAGAGGGCTATTATTTGGTTAAAATGGTACATGCAGCTCACTCCATTGGGAGTGTGCCTGAAAAAGAGCTAATGCCACCTCGGAACGAGGACACACGTTTGCACTTTGTCCGGCTCAATGGCTAAATGGTTAGCGTGCTGGTCTTTGGTCCAAGGGGACCCGGGTTCGATTCCCGGCCGGGTTGGGGATTTTAACTTTCATTGATTGATTTCAATATTTCGAGGTGTGGGTATCTGTTCCGTCTTCAGCATTAGAGTTCATCACAGGTAGGGCCCCATCCACACAACGCGCAGGTTGCTTGTAAGACGTCAACTTGAAAGACTTGCACCAATCTTCGGAAGCCACATGCCATTATTATTATTATTATTATTATTATTATTATTATTATTATTATTATTATTATTATTATTTCTCTTTCTTTCTTAATCTGCTTACCCTCCAGGGTTGGTTTTCCCTCGGACTCAGCGAGAGATCCTACCTGTACCACCTCAAGGACAGTGTCCTGGAGCGTGAGACATTGGGTCGGGGGATACAACTGGTGAGGAGAACCAATTCCTCGCCCAGGTGGCCTCACCTGCTATGCTGAACAGGGGCCTTCTGGGGGATGGGAATATTGGAAGGGATAGACAAGGAGGACGGAAGGAAGCGGCCGTGGCTTTAAGTTGGGTACCATCCCGGCATTTGCATGTAGGAGAAGTGGGAAACCACGTAAAACCACTTCGAGGATGGCTGAGGAGGGAATGAATCCCCCTCTACTCAGTTGACCGCCCGAGGATGAGTGGACCTCGTTCCAGCCCTCGTACCACTTTCCATTTCGTGGCAGAGCCGGGGATCGAACCCGGGCCTCCGGAGGTGGTAGCTGATCACACTAACCACTACACCAGAGAGGCGGACATTATTATTATTATTATTATTATTATTATTATTATTATTATTATTATTATTATTATTATTATTATTATTATTATTATTATTATTATTATTATAACCACTTTCATCATCTTTATCATCATCGTCATCGTCAGTAGTTAAACTCTGGAGTGGTAGAAGGGATCGAGAAGGCAATAAGCCTAGATAAATCATTATTCTAATCCTTTTCTGGCTAGGTTTAAACCCAATTACTCCATCGTTGTATAATCTATCCGTCTCTCTTTATAGCTTAGCATATCCGCTTGGGTCCCAACATTCTATTTGAAATTTCCAGGGTGATCAATTCCAGCAAGATATAGCATATAGTTTGGATTCAGGAGGTCAAGTGGACTGTATCGTTATTGACTTATCGAAGGCCGTTCGTTGACAGGAGAGATCATGGAAGATTATTGACGAAAATGAGAGTTTTTGGACTAGACAAAAGAATGATCGATTGGGTGTCTACATTTCTAGAAAACAGATCGCATATAATTGCAGCACAGTAGGTGAAGCATTTTCTGATTTTTTAACCGTAAAGAGGAGTGTTCCACAAGGCAGTATTTTTAGACCTTTATGTTTTCTTATATGAATGATATAACTAAAGAAATGGAATCATAGATGAGTATTTTTGCGGATAACGCTGTACTAGAGAGTGTACCAGAACTATACCGACAAAAAATTCTGGGATGTTCTTCGTGTTAAGAACGACTGGCAGATAAAATATTTCTTTTCGAGAAAATGAGGTTAGTTTGTTACTTCCGGGCACACGATTCAGATTGGAGAACTCGCCGCATTTGCTATGCCAGACCACAAGCCACTGCCGTGCTTCAGGGAAGAGAAGGGGAGGGAGGGGAAGTGGGATGTATGACGGAGACAGAGATAATGCTCCGCGCGTGTGCACAAGTTTCCTAGTTCGACTCGCACAGGATTGTTCTTGTGTCTTACAGGCAATATCCACAGTTAGTTTATTTAACAGTCGTAACTGCAAACATAGTACATGAACACACTGTAATTAAGACACACTTATCAGTGAAGGAATGCACCAGATTTTTTCTGTTGGTCGCAGAAACGTTCTTCATTATTAAACATGCTCGAAGATGCAACGCCGCTGCCCCACGATTGTGTATTCCTTCACTCACAACATTGCAAATGGAATGAAATACTGAACCAAGGAAACAATACGCACAATGGATTGATTACAATAGATGTTCAATATGCCCCTTTCCTACTTCGATGCACAGTTCACAACGGTGTAGTAGCCATATTTGGACTGTGTTCAGAATGTGTGGACGACTTGGAAATCTGCCTGTATTCTTGATAAAGTTCATCTTCTCTTTCTACGGGGTTCGCATAGTAGTCAATTTGTGCAGAACAAACTGTACACTGCCTACCGGGGCTGGGAAGCGACTATGCAAAACGAACGAGAAACTTGTGCATTCGCACCAAGCATTACCACTGTCTCCCACTTCCCCTCCCTTCCCTTCCTTCCTCTGATGCACAGTAACAGGCAGCGGCTGACTCTCTGGCATAGCAAATACTGCCAAGTTCGTCAATTTGAACTGCGCGCCCGTAAGTAACAAACTAACTTCATTTTCTCGAAAAGAAAAAAATTTCTCCGCCAATCTCATTGCACCATCGTTCTTAATGTAATACGGAGAGCATCCCTGATTTTTTCGGTGTAGTTTTGATATACTCTGTATATAAGGTAATAAATAAAATATAGGATTTTGAACGATTACAAAAATACCTCGACAATGTTGTGAGATGGATAGCATACATGAGTATGATTGGCAAGCGGGGTGAAAAGTCAGGTTGTAAGTTTCAACGAGAGGAAAAGTCCGCTCAGTTTTAATTATTACTGTGTTGATGGAGTGGAAGAACCTAGGGAAAGGTCTTCATTGGGATAATCACATTAACGAGATTGTAAATAAAGGTTACAGATCTTCTCATGTGATTATGAGGGTATTTAGGGGTTGTAATAAGGGTGTGAACGAGAGGGCGAAAGATCCCAATTAGATGATGATGGTGTTGGCTTTACGTCCCACTAACTACTTTTACGGTTTTCGGAGACGCCGAGGTGTCGGAATTTACTCCTGCAGGACTTCTTTTACGTCCCAGTAAATCTACTGACACGAGGCTGACATATTTGAGCACCTTCAAATACCGACGGGCTGAACCAGGATCCAACCTGCCAAGTTGGGGTCAGAAAG
This sequence comes from Anabrus simplex, assembly GCF_040414725.1. Lineage (NCBI taxonomy): Eukaryota > Metazoa > Arthropoda > Insecta > Orthoptera > Tettigoniidae > Anabrus > Anabrus simplex. Next base: position 469,867,062 of record NC_090265.1, on the reverse strand, counting down.
CCAGCGCCTCAACCGTCTGAGTCACTCAGCCCGGCAGACCACAGTTAGAGTATGATTCTAGTGTATACGACACTCACGAGGATTACTTGATTCGAGAACTGGAAATGATCCAAAGGGAAGCAGCACGATTTATTCTAGGTGATTTCCGACACAAGATTGGTGTTACGAAATTGTTGCAAACTTTTGACTGGGAACACTTGGGAGTAAGGAGACAAGCTGGTCGACTAAGCAGTATGTTCCGAGCTATCACTGGAGATATGGCTTGGGATGATATTAGTAGATGGAAAACTTGAATATGGAATTTTAAAAATTAAGAAAAGTAAGAATGATCATAAATTATCTTCAGTTCAAGGCAACACGTTGGGGCAAATAGTTCTTTATACTGTAGGAAGATGAATTTGGAATAGTTTACCAAGGGAGGTGTTTGAGACATTTGTAACTTCTTTGAAATATTTAACAAAATACTGCGTAAACAGCTGATGGGGAATCTGTCATCTGGACGGCAGCCCTAAATGCAGATCAATGGTGATTTATTGATTGATTGAATATGTATCTATAGGTTCCACTCACACCTCTCGGTGGATAATCTTCATCCAGAAACCTGTATTTGGACAAGCTTCAAGGAAGAAATACTCAAGTATAAATAGGAACAACTTTTCATTTAATGAATATTTTTCCAATGTTCTCTACAGTAGGAGTGGTGTGTGTGTGTGTGTGTGAATACTCCAGCAGTGGGTGGACAGGAACAGGGAAGTGTACACCTGTCATAATGCTATGCTCTTTTTACATGCATTCATAATACTGTTACAGATTTCAAGTAGAATTATGTTCTTCTTCCTCCTCCTCCTCCTCCTCCTTACCCTGAATAGTGTTTTCGAAACAGTACACGTCTGTTTACTTGTCGGAGAGCTCCCGCAGAAACTACGGTGGAGTCAAAGTGAGTGATAAGATTATAGCTACCTCGGTGGTCGGAAGTGAAGCAACGGGAATAAATAATATATGACCTCTCTCCGCTAACAGTTAGCATGCTCTTGATTTTTTATGAGCCAGTTAGCTGTACACTTCCATTCGCGATCACTTCCTTTCACTTTTAAATGTCAATATCTGATTTTAAGAACACTTACATTTATTTGTAGAACAAAATAAGAGCACTAAATCTCAAATGAGAAAGAAAATTGTATAAAGGAACATCGTCCCAATATTATGTTTGTTTGTTAAAACATATTTTAATTGATTCATTTTATTTTTACACAGGTCTAAATTCTGTTAATGAATCTAACAAGTAGGCATAAATTACTTTGTAGCAGGTTGAGTGTGTTTTCCTAGTAAGTTTTAATGGTTTTCAGAGGGCTGTAGGTAATGCTCATTTAGCAGAATACCACATCTGCAGCAATTGTCCGCATCCAGGATAAAGTAATCTCATGTTTGTACCCTTTTAATTATTTATTAAATATTTAAATTTTGAGGAATTCTTTGGTGACCACTTGCCCATTTACCAGCATTTTGAAAATTATTATTATTATTATTGTTGTTGTTATTATTATTATTATTATTATTATTATTTCTTCGTTATGCCCAACGATGGAGTGCGATTGAATTTATTTAGCAGATGTCGTTGCCTTTTTCTTCCCCCAAAATCTTTTCATTTTCTCGCTGTGGCTTTTCTTGCGATCTTCTGTCAAAATTTTGTTGGGGTAGTGCTTGGATGATGTTTAAAGCGGTGAGTATCGACTCATTTTCTGAACTTAGATCTGTATAACAAAATGTCATCTGTGATGCATATTTCCTGAAGATCTTTTCCAAATTATTATTATTGTTGTTATTATTATTATTATGAGAGGTAATTAGTATCTGAATTATTACAACAGTGGGTCGGGTCTCTCAATTAGTTAGGCCTATACTTCCCCAGTGTTTGCCTCTTCTTCTGATGTAGACATATTGTACCCGGATGAGATGGGCTCTAGTTATCATGATTTGATATTATAATATAAATGCAGACATATGGGAATATTACATTATGTACAGTGTCAGTTTGGTGTGGAAAGAAGAATTTCGACATAGCCAGACGTATTCTCGACAATCTGTCGCCAAGAGTTAAGCCTGTCATTAGGGGTAGAATATTTATTGGTCAGAAGCTAAGAGGATTAAAAGTGAGCGCTCACAATAACAGAAATAATTACTACAAGGAAGTGAGAGAGCATTTATTTCTGAACAAGGCGAGGCCAGGTGCATCACCGATACGGAGAATATGACGAACTAGTGTTCCCAACGCCTCGAGGCATTTTGTCGTCAGGTTGCAAGGAAGAGATATTCAAAATAACCGCTGCGGTGTTAGCCAATGACAAAATTTATCAGAGACTCGCCGATGCACCAACGTAAGAGAAACCAAGGCGAACTCCAGTTAGCTTCTCCGATAAAAGTAATTAAATTATTCCAACCACAAAATTGAACAGAGGGGATTTTTATGATATCATCCCAATGTTGATTAATTGTAATTGTAATAAATTAAAGTAAAGAATTCTTGGAAATGACCCACGCTAGCTCGCCATTGGTCAAGACGATGACGCCATCAGGGACGCCGACTTAGCGCGCGAAAATTGGAGGACAGAAATCAAGTGATATCTCCGTGATCACCGAACGATATGAGATCAGAATGCGGCACGTGAATGTGTATCGCCAGTTTATTAAGTGGGATGAATTAAGAGATCCAAATCCACCTGCAAATGCCGATTTAGGATAACCAACTCCCCTCCTTGTGGTATGACCGCGGATGACCCCGGCGGGAAACCATATCGTCTATAAATAACCGGCAGTTGGACCTCACATTACCAGTTGTTACCAGTCACCTGTTGTTATCGGTCACTAGTCGAACCAGTCGTTTGAAATAATTTGATACGCTGACACGGTGACTCTGTAACTCAGTGCCAGAAAACGCATTATAGATTCTGTTAGAGTTGAAAGTACGTTAGTAGTCATGAAGGTGAAGACGAACAGTGATAATTATTCACAACATCGAGTGTAAATTATCAGTATCATCGTATGTGAAAATAATATATTTCTCAACATTTCATGTGTTATAATATACAGGATCGACGGAATGCCGATAGTACTTTTTGAAGGCAGTGTTCAGAGCCTTAAATAAATATTTCATGATAGACGGTGTAACAATTATTGTAGCAGGGAACTGTAGGAGCGAGGCGATCACGATACGGCCTCGTATACATCAGGAAGTGCCGGATAAAGAACGCGATACACGCCGGTTCGAATGAAACGACACTTCGTCGTATTGTGTCACATCTTGTGGTGCGGGCTCAAGGAAGAATATATTGTGCAAATGTAATGGGTCTAGAGGCACCTATAAGTGTTTTTTATTCTTGTATAAATTAGTGTAAATTCTCTAGTAAGGTATTAATCGTGGGTAGTCGCCCAGAAGTGTTTTATTGTATTAAATTTATAAAGTGCGATATGATGGACGAGTAAATTCCCATGGGGCCATGAGGCTTCTCATCCGCTACGAGACAATGGAATTCTACATAGGAATGAGTACACCAATTTAATATTTGAGGATGTTATTGCGACAAAACGGGGTTCAGTGTAGATTAATCATGGTTATTTAACATGGTTCGCCTCTCGAATCCATGATTTTTTTGATAGACGGACGAACTAATTTATATTAACGTAATAATGGATTAGATTAATTAATTGAGTATTTGTTTGTTGCATATAATGTAAATATGGAATATTTCTTTCAATTAATGCATGCTGTTTGTGGATACTTTGATTTAAGTTCATTTCAAGTGTTAGATTTCTTTTTGTGCTAACCCATTTATTTGATTTTCAATCACTGCGGTGATTATTTGTATGTTAGTATGAATATTTGGTACCAGACAGCCAGATTAAGAAAGTGCTAGAGTGTAAAATTTGTGTTGCGGATGGAAGGTCATAATAATAATAATAATAATAATAATAATAATAATAATAATAATAATAATAATAATAATAATAATAATAATAATTGTTACCGTATTTTGGTGGTAGGTAGAGGTGTAAGAAGGTGCGGGCGGTGAATAGGTCTCAAGCTACTAAAGTGAAATTAATTTTAAAATTTAACAAGGTTATATTTTCTTTTCAAAATTAGGTAACAACAAATAGAACAGGTACTTAGTAGCCGAAACACGATTGAAAAATACATTTACATAGGTACCCCATTTGGGGCTTCAAAAGTCAGAAACATAATTCTTGAGCAATGAGCCCAACCTTACAATGAACACCATACAACAAAGGGGCCGAAAACCCCCAAACATGCCAGAAACATTTGCTTCCAATTACACCCAAAAGCCTCCTTGAGGCAGAAGCACAATTTTCAAGAAAGGGCAACTTCCCCCTAAAATACAAGCCTATCATAGGCCACTCCAAACTCCACTTTTAAGCTGTCCTCCAAGGACATATACACAGGGGTAAAATACCCAACCTACTGAGGTCTGTTAAATAACAAGAAGGTTAATACATGACCTCTAAAATACAATTTGAGAGGAGGCGAACTTGCACTCCTAATACACTTTGCTTAAGACCTACTTGGCACTAGGTCGTTAATACAAGGGCTAATCCCATACTACAGAGGTGACTTAATAGCAATTTACATTACATTACGGAAGAATTGGTTGAGAAAAATAAGTTCACCTCAAGACGATGTGAGTGGGAGCTCGAGAGGGTTAAGCACACTCTATCCCGATATGTCGTTTTAAAAGAGAATATATGAAAAGAGTAGTTACATTTTAGGAAAAGGTTACATGGTTGAACGCTTAGAACCCGCCCCGAAAGTTAAACTGCTGAGCTAGCAAAGAAAGAAGTTATTAATCGGCCATTACCTTGTTGTTGACCGCTGCCGAAGAAAGAGGCGCTTCCCGCCCCCTGCTATGTACTTAACACACTGAAAGATGGAACAGAAGTGGCCCGGAGACCCGAAAATCAGCAGTTTATATCCTCTCGCGGAAGGTTCTAGGCGTTAGGGGAAAGAAAACACCCTCCCACAAACTCTTTATTGGGTAGGACCCCGCAACAGATTCAAGTTGGGGGAAGATACACCAGATTGGTCAGAAATTAATAGAAGAAATTCGGGATTGGATACATTCATAACAAGGGGAAGAAAGGGGTAAATATTGCCAACTTAAACAATGACAGAAAGAAATTTAACAAAGAACAAACTCTTGAAATTAAATTTTCTCCAAAAAATAGTTCTTTGACTCCGCACTAGGTTGCACTATTGTAGATCTTCAGTAGTGTCCTCTAGAAGAGAAAGTTCACACTTCTTACTTCAAGTGAAACAAAACCACAACAAAAATGACACAGTTCAAAAACTCAAAATTTTCCACGTGGTGACATCTTCTGAGAAAGTAGAGAATTAATAGCGTAGATAAAGTTCAGACTTCCTCCAGCAGAGGAGTTTCAACTGGCGCACATTTTAAATTAGCGGAGTGGAGGTGTACCGCCCGGTACAATAATAATAATAATAATAATAATAATAATAATAATAATAATAATAATAATAATAATAATAATAATACTGCTTTATGTGCTTTGTGTGTTCGCAAGTTCTATAATAATAATATTGCTTGATGTGTTTACGAGTGAGAGATAATAATAATGTTTGTGAGTTGGCAAAGGAAAGTAAACTATAATAATAATAATAATAATAATAATAATAATAATAATAATATTTTGTGCGTTTGCAAGTTAAAATATAATAATAATGACAGTGCTTCGTGAGTTGGCTGGTGCAAATAATAATCAATGTGGAGATGACATGTAGCGTTAAAGAATTTAATTCGGGCAGTAAGTTTGATTTTACGTAAATTGTTGATTTCACGTTTTTGGACTTTATCTTAACCATTAAAATTTGTGTAAAAGCGATAGAGGCACGTGAATTAGAATGGTCACGATATGTTGAAAGCCCAGAATGGATTGAGCCCATATTTAGAGTTGGAAGTCACGAGGGACGAAAATCCGGCATGAAATAAAATTGAGCCGTACTGTTTGTAATGATGAAATAGATGAATCTCAAGGCCTAAGATGATATAAAATGCCGATTCCGGTGTTATGAGTGGCAGAATCCACGCACCGAGGATTAATTTACGAATTAAATGTTTGAAGAGTTCCAATAAAAGAAGATGGACTTCAAATGAATTGGAAGGAATAGTTTAGCAATCGCCGGCATTGGAGGTATTTGCCCAGCCGCGATGTGCCATAGGTTGTGAGATGTGTCTTGGGAGGACGTGTGTCCCCATATAAAATCAACAGCAGTACGAAACTGAAGGTGCGATCCCGAATACCGTGTTGTCCCGACCGATATAGAAGCAGATCTTGGTGGTTCATAACGGGATTTAACGTATGTGACTGAATTCTGAAGAGTGGAAATTAAAATATCAAACTTTCCATTTTAATAATAATAATAATAATAATAATAATAATAATAATAATAATAATAATAATAATAATAATAATCCAAGTGAATCTTGTCTTAAATCAATTGCTTAGTGCCAAAGTAGACCGAAATTGTAAAAGCTTATGCATTTAACCATAAATATCGCTAACGGTAGTGTAACACGTGAAATTAAGTTACCATAATAATAATAATAATAATAATAATAATAATAATAATAATAATAATAATAATAATAATAATAATAATAATAATATGAAGAGGAATAATAGAAATAATTTATTCCATTAATTTGAGAATAATTATGGTGAGATCTATGTAAACTATTAAATCCATGATGAATTAGTGATGCGATAATGATAATCTCCACTAATAATAACAATAACAATAATAATACCGGTAATAATAATAATAATAATAATAATAATAATAATAATGATGATGATGATGATGATGATGATGAAAAGTTGAAGAGGCAGAAGAAGAACTTGCAATAGTATTTTGGGAATAATAATAATTGATGAAAGGAAATTAAGATATTTTATGGACGATGATTCATTGTTACGAAAATAATAATAATAATAATAATAATAATAATAATAATAATAATAATAATAATAATATTTTATTAGGAAACTGATCATTAATTTGTTCGGATAAATTACGAGGAAGAACGACCCTTCGTTTGAAACGTAGGCAAGGGTTAGCATATAATCATCCCGGATGACAAATGATAATAATCAAATATAGGATTATAATTGAAATTAATGATAATAATAAAATAATTGATGGTAATCAAAGAATATGATAATGATCAGATAAAGAATGACAATGATATTATTTAATAATCATAGGAGGATATGATAGGGACAGTCGTCCTGTGTCGAACTGGTCGGAACCAGATGTTGGGTTTCCACGTGGGAGATTGTTAGCGGTAGATGCGAAATAACCTACGGACGGCACATGTCCTCATTGTCAGAGCATAGTAATGAACCTTTCCGTAAGTCTTGTCGTATTGACAAATGTAAATATTGAGACAAGCTATGAGTTAATGAGCTATACTTGGCATGTTTGTGAATCTGGAAATATAGGCGAGTTTGTCCGTACTATAAATTCCCGTTTTAAATACGATAACATTTCCACGGTGGGGGTCCGGCTCACCAGAATGTACATACCGGAAGTGTCTCATGTCCAAACGGAACGCGGAGATGACAGTAAATAGTTACTCTCATGCCTTCGTCTCCGAAAGAAGATCTCCAGCGGTGAAACGTCCACTCATACGGATGTGGATTCGATCCCCAATAACCAATGGGGCGAATTCACCAAATATTGTACACTACCAGAGTAGTGAGGTGAATCCAAGTATTATGTCATTTCTTTTTCAGGATGGAAGTGTCCCAATGTAATAATTGTCATCATGTGCAGTTTGCAAAATAAGTCAATAAATTGCTCCTCATTGCAATTTCAATAGGAAACAGTTTCCATATCTTTTTATTGTAGTTAGTCCAGTATGCCCATGAAATTTTTGTCACTTCCCAGTCCTGTTGTGGAGTCTATAATTTGTATCCATGAATGAGCCGTCCCCCGTTACCTTAATTTGCATGCCCCGTTCATCCCTGTGTTCATTTGGCGCGCCGATATATATTTTGATTTTTTAAAATTAAATTCTTTTTTATCTTTTACGAACTGATCACCCCTGAGAATAAGGCTAGTCTGGGACTCAGGAGGTGAGCGGGTGCAATATACATTCGGACTACTATCGTATAAGCTGGTTTTGTTTCCAATTCAAAATGGAATAATTCCAGAACTGTGTTGAATGTAACCTCGTTCTACATACTAAGGTCTCGTTAAGGATAATTGCTACTCCTCCTATCCCAGGTCTATTTACATTATTTCCCTTATGAATGATTCTGTAGTCTCCAAACCAAAAGTCATCAGGTTGAAGCCATCGTATCTCAGATATTCCTTGAATGTCAGCAATAGATTCGTTTCCAGTTTGCCGCAATGCAGTGCTGTTCTTAAGTTCCATGCGACTATCTTCTTATTGGCTTTCATTTCCCTTTCATCTTCCTCCTGTCCTTTGTAGTCTCCGCATGGAGATCCGATTGAGGGACTTCTTTACCTCTGGAATATTTTGCAAAATACATTGCTATCCTCCATATCAGCCTCCTGATTCTTGGAACATCCTTGAGATCTTTAATGTGGTGGTTTCTCGTTGCTTTCTACATCCTATGCCGTTCACCAAATCATACTGGTTCATCCGCCTTTAGGGTGATGTCTCACCCCAAGGACATGAGAGTGCCTTGAACCTTGTTCGCTCATCTATCGTGCTATTAACGACTTATACCGGTAGCCACTCGGTACTCTTTCAGTCACCTTTTACGACAGCAGAGGAAACTGTAGGCCTATTCTACATTTCCAATTCACAGAGATTAGAAAACATGTAAATTAAATCAACCTATGCAAACACCACAAATCCGCTGAGAAGCACAGCAATAATCTATATGCAGAAGCGTGCATTAAAATGCTCTACTCTAGACAGTCAGATAGGACGAAAGGACAGAAAATCCCACAGACATGCACAAAAATACGTAGAAATACAACAAGCATTCGATTAGCCACAGGTTACATTCACATATTCTCATGATAAACACAAATAATACAAAATGAGTATCTTCTTCTTCTACCGCTTTTCCCACACCTGTGGGGTCGCGGGTGCGAACTGTGTAGCAAATGTGGATTTGAACCTGTTTTACGGCTGGATGCCATTCCTGACGCCAACCCTATGTGTAGGTATGTAATTACTATTGCGTGTTCCTGTTGTGGTTGGTAATGTGGTGTGTTGAGTGAATATGAAGAGGAGAGTGTTGGGACAAACACAAATAAGCTGTCCCCAAGCCAGATAAATTAATCACACGTGATTTAATTTCCCGACTCAGCCCGGAATCAAACCCTGAACCGAAGGCCTCAACGCTGACCACTCAGGCAAGGAGTGGGGCAGTTTTTAAAATGAGTATGGCGTGTACCTCATAAACTTAACATGTTACAGACGTGAAAATTGGTATTTGTAATCTCCTTAACAAATAAAGAAACACGTACTTTTTATTTTCGGAAAATCAACTTAAGCTGGAGATCGAAAATAAGTGAAGAAGGGGTTGAATTCGCTTTATGAGGATTCTTATATCTCAAAAGCTAAGATGTTACAGACGTGAAAATTGGTATTCGGAATCTCCTTTAGAAATAAAGAAACCCTTTCTCTTTTTGACTTAAAGAGGACTGTTTCTCACATGTAGAGTTCCATGTCGCATGTTCCAGATTTGGCTGGCTCTGCCAGTAGCTTGGTCATCTTAGCCACAAAAGGCAATGCCACAAACGTGGTTTACAAAGAGGTTCTGGGGTAAATGAAATCCAATTTTTCGGCGAGTTTTTATACTTAAGGGATTTTCAGATAATGTCGTAGTACAGTACCGAGGAACAATTAATTTTTATCAACTTACGAAATCCTCGCGAGCGAAGCCGTGGGTAACAGCTGGTTATATATATATATATATATATATATATATGTAGATATACAGCCTTTTCAAGTTCGTTACTATAACTCGCTGAATAACATAGCCTAATCACCTGGCGATCTATTGTATGTCCAACCCGTGTCCCGCTAATCTACGGTGTCGGGTATGAAGTGAGATGAATCTTCGCAGCAAGTTTTTACGACCGGATGCCCCTCCTGACGTTAACTTAATTATGATTGTTATTAGGATAAGATTTTGAGAATCAACAAACGTTACGAGAGGAATAGATAGCTGGTTTTACGTTTTGTGGATCTAGAGTAAGCATCATGACAGAGTACCAAGACTACTTTCAGTTTTTTTCAAAATGATGGGGTTTAAAAATTAACGTGAAATTGATTACCGTTTCAAACTCGGGTGACGGTGAAATTTAACTTTCATAACTCTCCACTCCACGGGCAGTGCCCACAAAATCTTCCTTTTAAGCACACTGTGCTATTCTGTTCTGTGATTACCCTTCATTTTTTTCTAATAGTTAGTGTTGTAGTAGCTAATCATGCCGTAACTATTTTATTTGAGTAAATTAAATGTAGTGTGATGCGTGAATGCTACATTAAGTGCACAGGTCTACAAATTGCTGCTGTCAAACGTTGTCTTGTATATACTGTATGTGCTTCTAGCGGTTCCCTTTACATTGCTGATGCAATTACTTGGCTAACGCTAGTAGCGTTTGACTGGGAGGAACTCGAGTGGTGAAGGAAGCTGTGAGACGTAACGAAATAGAAATCTCGTCTCGTCAGCTCCGAGCAAATCCAAAACTTCATTACATTGCTGCCAATTCCATTATATTTCTGTTTCATCCCAATGATAACTGAATGACGTATTATTCCTTAGCGACACCCCGTCTTGCAGGTTTCTTCGTATTTTTGATTGATAATTTATGAATATTCAATAGTAAAATACGCGGTCGGTGTCAGTGTCATTTCTATTTAATAAATCTCACGGAGTGGACCCTATCAACTTACTAAGGGATGGTGGAGTGTCCTTTCTAACCAATGTTAACATTGTCAAATTTATGTGTCCGCATGTCTGAAACCTCTGTTGCCAGAACTTTGAAAGTTACAGAATTGGTTTTGACATCTGTATACGTTTAGGAAACTGTCTTCTATGACGCCTGTCTGTCTGACTTCGGAACGGCATCACATCTCAACTGCTCTGTTGTTAATAAGTTAAGGCGTTCCATAGGCTGTATGAAGAACTGTCAAATGGTAAGTTATCAATGTTAGTTATCATTTATGACGCAGGGCAAGAGAACACCAAGGCCATGCGCCTCTCAAAAAGTGAAGTATTCGTCGCCATAAGACCTATCTGTGTCGGTGCGACGTAAAGCCCATAGCAAAAAAAAAAAAAAAAAAAAAGTGAAGTATCATTTCTAAATTTCTCGAACCCTCGGCCTCCTGGGTGAAGCATGTAGCACCTCTGTGTAAAACTACTTGCTTGCTTTTAAAAATATCTTAAAATTACCCCGGAAAGGTAAGGGTGTATTCTGCCTGAAGGCAGGTCCGAACCTCCGCAGAGGTGTGCCTGAACCGGAGTTTACGTACGGTAGGGTGACCAGTTCCTTTACGCTCCTCCTTTCCCTTACCCCCCCCCCCAAACAGCAGCGCGTAGCAACCCATCCAAATCTTGACCACGCCCAATGTTGCTTAACTTCGGAGATCTCACGGGATCCGGTGTTTCAACATGGCTCCGGCCGTTGGCTAACATTACCCCATGCTAACATTAATAATCTTCTTCCTGGTCCCTTACCAATTATTTGGACTCGCCACTACATTTGGATTGGGCCTAAGTCCAGTTGTACGGCTGGATGAGTTCCCTTACGCCAACCCTATGTGGAGGGATATATTGATTGTCGCGTATTTCGATAGTGGTTGGGTGTGTGGTATGTTTTGTATTAGCCTAATGAAGAAATATACTGACTGACAGAGCAAATGCAACACCAAGAAGGAGTGGTCAGAACTTTATGCCAATTGCAGGGTAGACTGACGTCACTGAGGTATGCTCATGATGTGAAATGCGCCGCTGTGCTGCGCACGTAGCGAACGATAAATGGGACACGGCGTTGGCGAATGGCCCACTTCGTACCGTGATTTCTCAGCCGACAGTCATTGTAGAACGTGTTGTCGTGTGCCACAGGACACGTGTATAGCTAAGAATGCCAGGCCGCCGTCAACGGAGGCATTTCCAGGAGACAGACGACTTTACGAGGGGTATGGTGATCGGGCTGAGAAGGGCAGGTTGGTCGCTTCGTCAAATCGCAGCCGATACCCATAGGGATGTGTCCACGGTGCAGCGCCTGTGGCGAAGATGGTTGGCGCAGGGACATGTGGCACGTGCGAGGGGTCCAGGCGCAGCCCGAGTGACGTCAGCACGCGAGGATCGGCGCATCCGCCGCATCCGCCGCCAAGCGGTGGCAGCCCCGCACGCCACGTCAACCGCCATTCTTCAGCATGTGCAAGACACCCTGGCTGTTCCAATATCGACCAGAACAATTTCCCGTCGATTGGTTGAAGGAGGCCTGCACTCCCGGCGTCCGCTCAGAAGACTACCATTGACTCCACAGCATAGACGTGCACGCCTGGTATGGTGCCGGGCTAGAGCGACTTGGATGAAGGAATGGCGGAACGTCGTGTTCTCCGATGAGTCACGCTTCTGTTCTGTCAGTGATAGTCACCGCAGATGAGTGTGGCGTCGGCGTGGAGAAAGGTCAAATCCGGCAGTAACTGTGGAGCGCCCTACCGCTAGACAACGCGGCATCATGGTTTGGGGCGCTATTGCGTATGATTCCACGTCACCTCTAGTGCGTATTCAAGGCACGTTAAATGCCCACCGCTACGTGCAGCATGTGCTGCGGCCGGTGGCACTCCCGTACCTTCAGGGGCTGCCCAATGCTCTGTTTCAGCAGGATAATGCCCGCCCACACACTGCTCGCATCTCCCAATAGGCTCTACGAGGTGTACAGATGCTTCCGTGGCCAGCGTACTCTCCGGATCTCTCACCAATCGAACACGTGTGGGATCTCATTGGACGCCGTTTGCAAACTCTGCCCCAGCCTCGTACGGACGACCAACTGTGGCAAATGGTTGACAGAGAATGGAGAACCATCCCTCAGGACACCAACCGCACTCTTATTGACTCTGTACCTCGACGTGTTTCTGCGTGCATCGCCGCTCGCGGTGGTCCTACATCCTACTGAGTCGATGCCGTGCGCATTGTGTAACCTGCATATCGGTTTGAAATAAACATCAATTATTCGTCCGTGCCGTCTCTGTTTTTCCCCCAACTTTCATCCCTTTCGAACCACTCCTCCTTGGTGTTGCATTTGCTCTGTCAGTCAGTGTACAATCCCCAAGTCAGAGGGATTAACCAGGGCGCTCCTCAAATTCACGGCTAGAACGGGAATTGAGCCCGGGTCACTCTGAATCAGGCCTCTGTGCTGACCTTTCAGCCAAGGAACTGGAATAATATTTAACCAGTAACAAAATTCACTTTAAAATATGCGCCTAAATCAGCAGTCAGCTGTTTTAAATGTCGTAACTACTGTGACCTACTATTGAGCCCTTCTGATTCTTGCTTATGTAGTCTTCTGATATTTTATTCTCTGTTCTCTGTCAGAGATGCTCTGGTGCGGTTTATTGGCGAGGGAAGACTCCTGAATCTCACTTTGACCTATTTTTGAAAGAACAATACTTCCTGTCACGACCCCCACCTATTCATATCTGAATATTTTCCGGCTCCTTCGCCTTCTTCGTCTTGCTCTGCATTGAAACTTGTTCGTTCACTTGCGCGAGCGTTATTCTATAATACGGTTCCTTTTATTAGTGCGAGAGTTAGAAACATGGCACGCTTTGGAAACTACCCCACTTGGTACGTTCCAACTTTGAATCCATTTCAACTTCATACAATGCATGCCATTAATTTTAAATTCTATAAATTGTCTATTATCTCCTTCTCCAAATTTCTGTGACTCCTTCCTATTTTACCATCGTTTGAATGAATTCCAATGAATACACACAGAAAGAGAGGTCTGTGGGAGCTATCTGTCTACTTTCTTGGACAATACAAAATTGTTTTCCCACACAATAGTGCTCCCCTGTTCAAGAATCTAATACTGGAATAAGGTGCTATTTAGGAGATCCATGGTTTTCGGCCACATAGTTTCCAATTGCTATACAGAGATCAATTTTTGAAAGAAAAGCGCGATTCCTTCTCCTCTTCTGCGATTATTTTTGCAGAAAATATCTTCCTCTCTGGATCAGTGGTAGCCTGGAGTGTAGGCCTATGAAACCCAACATCACGGGTTCAACCCCGGTAGAGGTAGTCGGATTTTGAAGTGCGGAAAAGTCAATTCGGGACTCCATGTCGAAGTTAACATGTAAAAGATCTTTGGTGACACATTGGTGTTTATCCAACAGAATTAATAAAAACTCAGCCATTGATCGCCCAACAGAGAGCCGTTTCTCTGCCATCTGGTGGAGTGAAATGGAATGTCCACATTGACACACAGGTAGCCTAAATAGCGTAAAGTAAGAAATGTCTGCACATGGTAGCTGGGGCTATAGATTATTATTATTATTATTATTATTATTATTATTGTTATTATTCCGTCAGTAAGACCTCTCCCTAGTAGTAGGTAACACCTTAAACGCCTGAGGGCGACTGTCTCGTGGAGACAGACTGAACTTAATGAAAACCACATAGTTTTCAATTTTCAGGACAGATATCATTACGTTGGTTTTGAGTGCCACCTAGGGACTTGGTATGAACAGTGGAGTATTGTAGCTATTAGTGGTTGGCACAAGCTAGCGCATTTCTTCTGTTTCTAAGTTGCCACTACTCTGATTCTAAATTAAATCAACTAATCATCGCCCAGCTCGCGCCTATAAATAGGAGCAAACTTGGAGTTTATCTATCTTGATCAGTACAACGAAGGCTGAGGTTCTCCTCACACAAGGATAACAGTGAGCTGGGGCAGCATCTAAGATAGGCGGCTAAATAACTTTGTCATGCGACCTTACTTGAGTGTGGTGATGGGAAGATACCAGTGTTCCCCTCTGGCATGTAACAGTTAGGTCCGAGGCGCGTTTACCGTACTTTAATGTAGGTTTTCTTCAACTTCATTTTATTTTGTAAAATGTAGGTTTCTTGGCTTTCTTACTGCGAAATGTAACCACCCGAGCGGGTGATATGTATTAAGAGTGTACGAGTGCGGACCCTCGTTTCTCTTGTTCACTTTTGCATTTTTGTGAAAATTTGAACTTTTCCTTCTTGCTTTCCGGTCTTAGTCACAAATATCACCTGGCCTTCTGCCCCATTAGGTTTTATCGCAGGCATACCATTAGATTGCTTGAGTGGGTTCAACATTCCATTCTAATTTGTTTTTGTCATTTTCTGTTTGTGTAATTATTGGCCTTGTAGAATGAGCTACTGCTCCTCTTTGTCTGGATCCTTTGGATCCTAAACTTTGTGTTGTTGCTTCCCCTTGGATCTAGGGTAGCGAGTGTCAAATGGTGTAAAAGGTGACAAGCTTAAGCGTACTATGAGATACCTTGTTGTGAATATTAGGCCCGTAAGATCATTGAAGCTTAAGGTTGGGAGTTTGATATCGCTGGATGTGTAATATTTATTGTTGGAAGCTCACGCTTTTTACTGGTGCTACATACCAGAGACGTGTCTTGGAAACAGGGAGTTGATCCTCCTCGATCACTTAAGTGGCTCTAAAGCTCCTTTTGTTAAAGTTTGTATTATATTCTTCTAAATATGTACGTTTTTTAATTGTTATTGTTTTGAGAAATGAAACAGTCAATAAATACAAGAAAATATAATTTAGAAAGTACACTCAAAATTTAAAGATTTTTGTGTGATCATTCGTCCAGTTACCTGGGCTCTAACGCTTCTTCTACTCGACTGCCCTTGTGCCTGTATCAATTACTTTTTTCAGAAATTCATTGAAAATAAATAAGATGTTCTGTTGCTATGCCCTACGATTTTTCACTATAGGCCTGTGGTTAACCCACTAATTCTTAGAGTATGATTAATTATACGCTAGTAAGATTTCCTTAAAATGCTCATGTTTTTTTGTAAGCAAAGGGGAGTATAAAACGTAATCCTTAGGTGTTGTAAGAATTATTCAGTGTCTGTTGTCCACGTTTACATCTTCTTTTTTTTTTCGGTAAGAATATTTGAAAATTAAATAAGCGGGGAGGTCGAGCGTTCTAACGCGTTAAGGTGTATACATGTACAGGAAATGCTCAAGGATATGGCCTCCAGGATTTCCTTGGGGATTTCTTCTACCAAACCGTCGCCCATATTCGGAGAGGATTTTCATCTAGGAAATCCTCAAGGAAAGATCTTGGGGATTTTCTCCGGGTTCAACTCGAAGTCAGCACACTAGTTCTGTGTTGACTGGTGGGGGTTGTTCTCGTGGGTTTGCCATTTGTTTTTATCATAGCCTCAGTGGATGATATTTTAGCGGTATCGGTTGTGTGATTACATGGAACTGCTTTCGCAAGAAAAGGCGCAGAAGAGTTGTATGGTGCAAGAAGTAGCTTTGAAAGAGAAGGGTGTATATTCCCTCAAAAATCTAATTACTGAACTGGAGGTCTTCCCGAAAGATTTCCACAACTACCTGAGGATGAACCACGATACATGTTTACATCTTCTTTCATTGATCACCACTTTTATCGCTAAAGAAGATACGGTTATGAAGCAACCCCTCCCACCTCACGAAAGGACGCATTGCAACATTGAGATTATTGGCTTCATACACGCAGCAAAAGACTGAAAATATCAGGCCTCAAGGCGGAAAAAGAATTTATTTTGTTCGGGATTTTTGGTGTCTGCCCACCCACTAAGGCCTCAAGGACGCCGCCACACACATTCGGGAATTCCTCAAGTCTTGGACTGTTCAGGCCGAGCCTTGAGGAAATCCCGCTCCTGTGTGGCCACCTTTACGACTATGGAGACAAGCTTTGCATTCTGGAGAGACGTGTGGGTTCGAACCCCACCGTCGACTATCCTGAGAATGTTTTTCTCTGGTTTTCCATTTTACTTCAAGGCAAATGCCGGGACAGGCCCTGTTCATAGGCCACAGCTGATTCCTTCAACTTTCTTATCCTATTTCATTCACCATCACTCATTTAGTCCTCATTGGCTGAGGACCTGGGGCTGCCGTCAGGAAGGGCATCCGGTCATAAAACATGCCGTGTACATTCATCTCACCTCATTGACGACCCCGTACGAAGAAACGGGACTGAGGAGTAGACACACATTTGATAATTAATGTGAACCAACCTTGCCACTAAAATTTACCGGGCGAGTTGGCCATGCGGTTAGGGCCGCGCGGCTGCGAGCTTGCATCCGGGAGGTAGTGGGTTCGAATCCCACTGTCGGTAGCCCGTTTACCGTGGTTTCCCATTTTCACACCAGGCAAATGCTAGAGCTGTACCTTAACTAAGGCCACGGCTGCTTCCTTCCAACTCCTAGGCCTTTCCTATCCCATGTCGCCATAAGACCTATCTGTGTCGGTGCGACGTAAAGCCACTAGAAAAAGAGCTTGGTTTAATTCATTAATACATTTACTGAAATGCTTTGAGTTTTTGACACCCAGAATGCTGGTGTCTTTAACGTTTGCAGATATTTTTACGTAAAATTAGTTGATGGATCTCTCGTGGTGTTTCAAACGAAGATCTGTTTCGATGTAGTATTATTCCGTTCGCTTATTTCAGTTCACATTCAGCTGACCGAACGACCTGGTTATGCGGTTCGGCTCGCGCAGGTATGAGTTTGCATTTAGGAGATGGTGGGTTCAAATTCCATCGCCGGCAACCCTGAAGATGTTTTTTCTGTGGATTCAGATTTTCACACCAGGTAAATACTGGGAATGTACCTTAATTAAAGCACAGCTGCTGCCTTCACAATACTAGCTCTTTACGTGTTAGTGTGTGACATTAAAACACCGCATTCGACAGGGTTGTATTTCAGTTGAGTCATCATGATGTTTTCAACTCTAGGCTACAGGGCAGAAAATTACAATTTACTACTGTATTTCAATGTGCTATCCAATAAGCACATATTAGAGATCTAAGTAAGTGTTGATTATTCCTTTGAGACTTCATGGGTTAACGTCCCTTAAAAATACAGTTTGGGAATGTAAGTATTTTGCTCTGAAAGGGGCTCTTTAATAGGTTTGTAGATCTATTAATACGAGGTTCTCGGATGAAAGCGCTCTCAAGTGCCAAGTGATTAAATATTCATAAAACCATTGAAAAGGTCAGGTAAAAGAATATGACTACGACAGGCATATTAAGGCGAGTTACGTGACCTATTTATAACGAATGCTTCGGAATTGCATCGGTCCTATAATAATAATAATAATAATAATAATAATAATAATAATAATAATAATAATAATAATAATAATAATCACATAGACTAAAATACACGTTACATCCATCTTAATTATATACTTATATGCCTTTCAGCGTTCAGTCTGCAAGTCTCTGTGATTTAACTAATCACCTCCACAATTCTTTACTTTCAACTAGCTCTATGACCTGGCTTAGTTTCACGTATCTTTCAAAATTGAGACTGACAATCGTCATCTTGGTCTTCCTCTACTTCTCTTATCCTCTATGGTCGAGTCCATTATCCTCCTAGGTAACTTACCCTCCTCCATTCGCCTCACCGGTCCCCACCACCGAAGCTGGCTAATGTATACAGCTTCATCTATCATGTTTATTCCTTACTAGCGAATGTACCCGTGCTTCGCTACGGTATTCTACATTGTATTCGAATATCGACGTAAATAGTGTACATGCAGTAAATAAGATTGTTTTAAAATTGCATGTCTCTTAGCGTTATCCGAGAAAGAGCATGGGGAGGTCCCCGTACGTTGTTTCCAATGTAAAAAGTTTGTTATGTATTTGTGATATAACGGCAGGCTCACTTGTCTACTGCCATTCACAATCGAGTTGGGAAGTTTACATTATAATTGCAGGCCCCATTGCCTACTACGCGGACAGAATCGATTTGGGGAGTATCGTTAAAATGGCAGCCCCCTTTCCTACTTCCAGACAGATTACAGTTGAGGAGTTTTTATTATAATGGCAGGCAATTACCCTACTATCACTCGAAGTTGAGTTGTGCAGTTATCATTATAATGCCAGGTCCATTTCCTACTTCCAGCTACCTTACTGCCAGTCACACCAAGTTGGTGAGTTTCCATCAAAATAGCGGGCCACTGTGCCTAATGCCAGTCACATTTTAGATGAGGACATTTCTTTATAATGGCGGGCACCCTTGCCTACTGCCAAACGCAATCGGGCAGGGGAGTTATAAACAAAACTGCATGCTCACTTGCCTTCTGCAAGTCAAATCGAGAAGGGAACTATTCATTACTATTGTAGGCCTTCCTTACTAATGACAGTTACACAGGAGTTGGAGAAGGAACCCTTTCATACTGCCAGTCAAAGTGCGTGTGGGGAGTACTGATTACAATAGCAGACCCACCCTTTCTCGATCGCTAAAAATCGACATCAGTGAATATATATAGATCGACATACGAAAGTATATGCGTGTTTACAATATTGAAGACCTTCATTTACAGATTAACTGCTACTAAACGTACGTCATATCGACAAAGGATTATACTATAAGACACGCCGGATTTAGTGGCCTAAATGGCTGGTCCTATGATATGTCATCTATTCTTGGGTCAGATTGAGTTAGAAACGTGGAACAGGGTAACGTTTTTGTAAGATTATCTCACATTACATTACTTTTCGGATAATTATGTGACAGCTACATACATAGCATTTGGCTCACATATGGCTACTGGGTGGGCCAATTTTCATGAAGAGTTTGATGATTCTGTATTTCATATGAGTAATCGAAAGTATGAATTATGCTGTGAAAATTCCAAATTGACTTAACATCGATTAATAGAGAAAAATCAAACGTAAAATATATACAGATACGGCAAAAAGTCATAAGACCAAGGTTGTAGATCATTCCAAATTGAACGGAGATTGTGCAATCTGTTATGTGATAGGAATTTCCGAAGGTCTGCACCATCATAAAAATTGCCTGCATATTTCGATATTCTTCGGGGATAAAAAGTGAAAAATTTAATGATCTTGGATGTTTTCCGTTCGTTACAGGCTAAAACGTATAATTTTGTCAAATTTCAATTATCTTCTTTTTCTTCTGGCAAATTATGCCGCAATCTGGATTTTGGGCGAGGCGGGTAAAAATTAGGACTTTCAGGAAACTAAACCAAAAATTATGGAGATGGTCATTATTACCCCTTAAACGGAAAGCTGTACGAAAATTTCGCCAAAATAGTCAGTGTAGAGGTACACAGTCGTTACGATTTGATTTATATTGATAAGGAATCTGCTCCATGTAAAACACCTTTTGGGCTATGTCCGCTGGACTTAACCTGCAAAACTGACCATTCATGATATCTCCCTTATTAATCCTCCTGACTAAAAAATGCACATGAAAAAAGGTTTAGAGGTGGAATTCCATCACGTTTGGTCGATTTCCAGTCAGGTTGGTCTTGTTCTGTATATATTGTGGAAGAGTAAAATCACCATTTCGGTTCCCTATAGACCGCCAGTCCATCCCGGAACATGAAATCTTATTTAAGTTTAAAACCTACCTTTGGACAGGTGAATGCTAAATATAAATTTTGGTTTGAATGTCTTCAGTAGTTTTCAAGTTGTAAGGAATACGCTTTACACGCACCCGCTGGTGAGTTAAGTCCGATGGGACTTGTACAGAAAAACGGTCCGTTAATGATATCTCCGTTATTAATCCTCGTATCGAAATGATGCACATGAGAAAAAAGGTTTAGAAATTAATTTCTACCAAGGCAGGTAGATTTAAATTAACTTTGGTTGTGTATATTTTGTGGAAGTGCAAAATCACTGTTTCGGTTTCGTATAAACCTCCAGTCAGTTCAGGGATTTAGAAACAATATTTGCCCTAAAACCTATCAAGGACAGGTGTATATTCTAAATATGAGTCTTGGTGGAAATACATCCAGCAGTTTGTAGCACTCGCGTACATACGGCGTAATTAAGGAAGAAAATAATACAGTTAAGAAAGTTGAAATTAATAGAAAATGGATTATAACTGAGGACAGCCGGATAACGACAAATATGTAAATGCCAAGTGAATGTATTGGAAAATCAAATGCCGCTCAATAAATTATGCTAGTGTGAGTTATGGATATAATAAAGCGGTAACAGAGGAGAAATTTAGGTCCACTGATTCCTAGGTAAACAAATAATAAGATGACTGATGGTGTTATTACTTAATCTATTCGAGGGCGGTTATAACATTCAACGATATTCCGCCAATATCCCACGGATAGGCCGATTGACGCCTCTCTTGCCTTCTACCCAAGGAACAACCACGAATGTAAAAGCATAATGAGGAAAATGTCAATACGTTACTTCCCTGCTGGCATGCAGTCAGAGACGTTGCCATGGTAACCTGTAGGTTCGTTGTCGGTCTGTCGGTCACTCAATGCAGAGCATGATACCAGCGGAAAACTGTAAATTTCTCCGTCATGTGAAGAGTAAGGTAAATTATGAACATAACGAAAGTTGTTTATAATGAAGAGACGTTTCACGTACGGTAAACGAAATTTACAGAAAATCAATAGTATAAGAGAAAATGGAGGAAAACCATTCTGGTTATAAACCCCCGTCTATTCAAAGATTTTAAAATAATATGCATATTGAAACCTTCCCCAGTATGAGTATACTCTAAATATGAAGTTTGGTTGAGATCTATCCAGCCGTTTCGAAGTGATGGTGGAAAAACCATTCTGGTTTTCCTATAAACCCCCCGTGTATTCAAATATTTTAAAATGATATGCATGTTGGAACCTTCCCCGGGTTAAGTATACTCTAAATATTAAGTTTGGTTGAGATCTCTCCAGCCGTTTCGACGTGATGATGGAAAAACCATTCTGGTTTTCCTATAAACCCCCCGTGTATTCAAATATTTTAAAATGATATGCATATCGAAACCTTCCCCAGGATGAGTATACTCTAAATATGAAGTTTGGTTGAGATCTATATAGCCGTTTCGACGTGATGGTGGAACAGACAAACAGACAGACAAACAGACAAACAGCGGACCCCTTACAATTTTATTTATATAGATTTATCCTTTATTTCCTCGTTCAGAAAAAGACCAATCGTCCTCACCTGTTTCTATCTTCAATTATTCTCGCTACTTTCATGTCTGTTACTTCCAGCTTACGAATAAGATATCTTGACTTTGTCCGTACAGCAAAGTTGGTCTGAAAACAGACTGATGAAAAGATAGCTTAGTCCGTGAGCTTAGTTCCTTCTTTGATAATATTGCTGATAACATCTGCGAGCTTACAGCATTAGTTTTGCTGCACGTTGATTCATTTTTACTCAGCATACTACCAGCCCGGGAGAATGTACATCCTAAAACTTGAACAGGTCCAGACGTGTTCCAGTTTTGTATTCTCGAAGTGATGTTCAGTCCTCTTGGGTTTGTTCCCCTACTGACATCACTTAGTCTTGGAATGGTAATTTTTTATTTCACCCACGTACCGTTACTACTACTACTACTACTACTACTACTACTACTACTTCTGCGTTAGTTCTTAAAAGATGCAGGGTGTCGGAATGTATCCCCATTGGTGTTCTTTAACATAACGGAAGCTAATGACACAAAGTTTTCACGTTGAACACTCTAAACTGCCACCTGTATTAGCCTGCATCGAACCTATGATCTTGGGAACAGACGAACTACGGCTAACCGATTATTTCATTGACATCGACAGAAAAAGAAGATAGGAATTCATATAATTCTCCCTCTGTATGTTATTTATTAAACATATTTATTCAGGTCAATATAATTACAATATGATTGTAATACGTGCTGTGTGTTAATGATACACCTGCATCCAAGCGGATGTAGCCTGAAGCCTTTTTAATATTAACGATATTTTGAGACTACTTTAATATACGGCGATGTTAATAAATATCTAATTATTACAGATTTTAATGAAACATTGTTTTATCAACTGGGATGCTGAAACAAACTGGGTGCTTCATATAAATCGAGATTTGAGTTATTCTGTACTAAACACTGGTTATAAAGAGAAACGTGAAGGATGAATTAATGAGATTAATAGGAAATTTTAATGTGTCGGGAAGTCAAAGTGTAAGTTATTTTACCACTTGAAAGTAAAGGACCACCACCACCACCATCACCACCATCATAATCATCATCATCATCGTCATCGTCATCATAATCATCATCATCATCATCATCATCATCATCATCTCTATTAGTATGTAGATTTCACGCAACGCCAGGATGTCCGAGTTTTGTTACGTGGGAATTCTCTAACGTGTCAGAAGCCAATGACAAGGTATTAAAATTTTAAATACCCTCAAATACTGGGTTCGAATTCCGTACCTTGAGAACAGAAGGATGAGGACTAATCAGCTACGTCATTCAGGTCGGCCCACTAGAGGGTAATCCCACTGCCAGGTGGTAGCGAAAAAGAAAACCCCCATAGCTGTAGAAACATTACAATAATAATAATACTAATAATAATAATAATAATAATAATAATAATAAATCTATTTAAACGTTCCTTCAATTACTATAGACTTGAAAAGATACCGGAATGCCGGAATTTTGACCTGAAAGTGTCCTATTTAACTTACCAGTAAATCTACTGACAGAATTCTCTCACGTTTAAGCAATCTTAAAAACCAATCGACTGAATCAGGATTCGACCCCGCAACTTTGTAGTTGATGCGTAAGATAATAGTGAAGGTTCTGAATAACGGGGGAAATGCTGCAAGTCTGTAGACTATTATGGGCACAAAACTTAGTCAGTGTGATAGGTCTGCTTTCTTTGTCGTCAATGACATTGATGGAGAGCATCTTTGTGCTTTGCCATTGATACTGGCCATACAAGATGTATAATAC
Source organism: Anabrus simplex (assembly GCF_040414725.1). NCBI lineage: Eukaryota > Metazoa > Arthropoda > Insecta > Orthoptera > Tettigoniidae > Anabrus > Anabrus simplex. The sequence goes on along the minus strand of NC_090265.1, from coordinate 469,843,056 downwards.
CTGGCAAGCTGGCTGCAAGGTTTGAGACAAACACTTTACGGAAAGCTTCATAGATTACTTTTTCGAGTATTAAGGTGGTGACAGGTCCTTTCGACATACCAACATGTTTTCTTTCGCTTCATCTCTGACCCAGTCCAATATCGGAGGTATGCGAATTAATTTATCATCATCATCATCATCATCATCATCATCATCATCATCATCTTCTTCTTCTTCTTCTTCTTCTTTATCTGTTTATCCTCCAGGGTCGGTTTTTCTCTCGGGCTCAGCGAGGGATCCCATCTCTACCACCTCAAGGGCAGTGTCCTGGAGCTTCAGACTCTGGGTCGGGGGATTCAACTTGGGAGGATGACCAGTACCTCGCCCAGGCGGCCTCACCTGCTGTGCTGAACAGGGGCCTTGCGGGGGATGGGAAGATTGGAAGGGATAGACAAGGAAGAGGGAAGAAAGCAGCCGTGGCCTTAAGTGAGGTACCATCCCGGCATTTGCCTGGAGGAGAAGTGGGAAACCACGGAAAACCACTTCCAGGATGGCTGAGGTGGGAATCCAACTCACCTCTACTCAGTTGACCTCCCGAGGCTGAGTGGACCCCGTCCCAGCCCTCGTACCACTATTCAAATTTCGTGGCTGAGCCGGGAATCGAACCCGGGCCTCCTGGGGTGGCAGCTAATCACACTAATCACTACACCACAGAGGCGAAAATTAATTTATCACTCAGAAATATTACGGAATTCACACGTTTGCTTAACTATTCCTATCAAGCGCTCAATTATGATCTTTGAAATCACATAAAGTACAAGAAACACATGTACATCTGATATGTATCAGATTTCACCTCATGTAGATCTCACAAAAGCTGAAGGGTGGAAAACCTAGCAGTCAGAAGCATGCACAGAAAGGACACGAAGGACTAGGTAAAATAGGCAAAAATGTAAACAAAGACATGACAAGGTCAAATACTGATTATGAATGATTCTGACTACCATAGATAACCGCAATAGTTGGGTTGGCGTTAGAAAAATCATCCGGCGGTAAACCTGGGTGTAATCCGTATTAGTGCTGACTTCATTTAATTGGAAAATAGGCCAGAAAAGAAGAGTGAAGAGTGAAGTGTGATTGTCTGAATGAGTGAGGAACATCGAGAAGGGATTGCAATTTTTACATGACTGTTGATACCGTGATTATAGCCACGGTCGCCAGTTTTACCTGAAACCCGAACCACACGAACATGACTACTCATTTTAAAGATCCTTCATGCATTAGTCAGGATTTGTGTCACGGCCCTCTTGGTAGGAAGCGAATGATTATGCCACTCGACCATCATGCCATTCACTATGGAAAGAAGAAGGGGGCATGGTAGACCAGAACTAGTCAATGATTCGCGTGGCGCAAGTCCGGAAACTGTACATAGAACAATGGCATGGTCCAGTCCGGACGAAAAATATAATATTATTTCAATAGAATGTGGAAGCTTCAACTCTATGAAATAACTATCTCTAATTAAATATGCATGACAATATATTTCATGAGTGGAAGTGATATGACAAAGATAACTACTGGTTTAGTAAGAGACCATTTAGAGAAGGCTACTGAGTGGATGGGGTGAGAAACTACAGTACTAGATAACATAGAAATTGAGTATACTACTGGGAAATCAATTTATCAAGAGACAGCAGGAAATCGCAGGACCTATAAGAAGGTGGCCCAAAGAGTGAAAAACATAAAAAGACAACGGTAAGGATATAATATTACAGTAAGAGAACACTACTACAGCAAAACTCTGTAGAAGTAGAAACATGACAATAATGAGCAAAATGATAACTAAAAGAGAAATAAGAGGAATAATTTGGTGGTTGATGTGAGTATATAATAATAATAATTGCCGTAAGACAAGAAATTAAGGAAAAACAGTGCATTTTATGCAATAAAGATATTGCTTGCTTGATTGATTGATTGATCGGATGGATCGATCAATTGGGTTTAGCCTTCGGAGAGGCCTGGTGTAGATCTTTCTATTCGACTCCCATACGCGACCTGGGCGCCTGGTTGTGTGATGATGATGATGTCCGGCTCAATAGCTAAGTGGTTAGCGTGTTGGCCTTTGGTCACAGGGGTCCCGGGTTCGATTCCTGGCAGGGTCACGAATTTTAAACTTAATTGGTTAATTTCGCTGGCACGGGGGCTGGGTGTATGTGTCGTCTTCATCATCATTTCATCCTCATCACGACGCGCAGGTCACCTACGGGTGTCAAATTGCAAGACCTGCATCTGGTGAGCTGAATTTGTCCTCGGACACTCCCGGCACTAAAAGCGATAGACCATTTCATTTTCATGATGATGATGATGATGATGAAAGATGTACGGAGAGGGTGAAACTTGGCACTGAGAGAGCTAGCAGTTTTACATGACTGTTGAAGCCGTGATCATAGCCACGGTGCCACCAGTTTTACCAGAAATCCAAACCACACGGACGACGTGACTTCACACTTAAAAAATCCTGGATTCGATCCACGGCCGTCTTGGTGATAAGAAATATAGGCCTATACCCCCCACCTTTCCTACCCTGCCAGCGAACATCCCGATGGTAAAAATTCCAGCTTCCAGCTACTGGCACACCGAGATAGATTAGACTAAAGTTAAATACAGAGTCCACTTGATTCAATAAGACATAACATGAAATCAAAATAAATTGTGAGGTGGTACAGTAATGACAATAAGCGTTCAGATGAACCGTACATTTATCACATGCAACAGGATATCATTCTCTTGGTATGCATGTGGGTAGGTGAGATTTATTACTAACACCGCTCTAAGTCAAGACGCCGAGATAGGATTACCTCTGCGCCAACTGTAATTCATATAGGCTGGCCAGAACGAACCATTATTTTACATGCCCGCGCAGACCGATAGCTCACCTTTACTGCGCGCTACCAACGGCCGTACAAATACTTCGCACCTGCTACAAGTTCTTTCATTCCTTCCTTTAAATTACACTCTGTGGTAATTGTTTCATTTAACGGCTTAATCTTCCAACAGCTCAATGAGCATTCATTTTCAATAAGTACCGATTTCGTTGAACAAGGCAACTATAATTACCGTAGTGATCACCAATTAAATCCGTGTTATGCTCCGTAATTTCCCCAAGTTTATTTTATTTTAATTAAAACGCGTTCAGCTAATCTCTGATCTTGCTCCTGTTTGGTGGTGCAAGGTTCACGTGAAGGGCTATCTATTCCATTTATACAAGAGATTTGCCTCCCTAATAATAATAATAATAATAATAATAATAATAATAATAATAATAATAATAATAATAATAATAATTTACTGGGCGAGTTGGCCGTGCGTGTAGAGGCGCGCGGCTGTGAGCTAGCATCCGGGAGATAGTAGGTTCGAATCCCACTATCGGCAGCCCTGAAAATGGTTTTCCGTGGTTTCCCATTTTCACACCAGGCAAATGCTGGGGCTGTACCTTAATTAAGGCCACGGCCGCTTCCTTCCAACTCATAGGCCTTCCCTATCCCATCGTCGCCATAAGACCTATCTGTGTCGGTGCGACGTAAAGCCCCTAGCAAAAAAAAAAAATTATACTCGTCGCCATAAGATCTATCTGTGCCGGTGCGATCTGAATCAGTTTGTAAAAAAAAAAAAAAAAAAAAAAAACAATACCATCGCACTAACATCTACAGGATGTCGATGATGTGGGTTAGGGAAGGGTTTGGACTATGATCGAAGCGACTGGGGTCTCTAATAAGGTACAAGCCCAGCATTTCTTCTTCCTAACATTTTTTCAGTTATCTGGGGTCAGTACTAATTTGAATTAAGCCTATTCTTACGGCCGGATGCTCTTGCTGACGTCAATCCTCTGCGAAGGGATATATTCACTATTACGTGTTTTGTGGTGGCTAGTATTGCGATGTATTGTGTTTAAATGGAGATGTGTGTTAAGACGATCACAAACAATCAGGTCCGGAGCTAGAAGAATTAACTAGACGCGATTAAAATCCGCGGCCTGCCGGGGAATCGAACGCAGGGCCCTATGAACTTGAGACCATTTATACAAAAGACTTAGCCTCCCTAACAACCAACGAAAATCTAGCTTAACAGTAGTCTGTGGGAGATATTGCTCTGTATGACCTTACTTTAAGAATTCTATGTCAACGATAATAATAATAATAATAATAATAATAATAATAATAATAATAATAATAATAATAATAATAATAATAATAATAATAATAATAATAATAATAATACCGGGCGAGTTGGCCGTGCGGTCAGGGGCACGCGGCTGTGAGCTCGCATCCGGGAGATAGTGGGTTCGAATCCCACTGTCGGCAGCCCTGAAGATGGTTTTCCGTGGTTTCCCATTTTCACACCAGGCAAATGCTGGGGCTGTACCTTAATTGAGGCCACGGCTGCTTCCTTCCAACTTCCTTTCCTATCCCCTCGTTGCCATAAGACCTATCTGTGTCGGTGCGACGTAAAGCAACTAGCAAAAAAAAAAAAAAAAAAACTTTCTTCAGTCCATCCTAGGTACTTCTTGGGTTCTTAGAGTCGCCTTGACCTGTATTGAACTTTGGTTGCGGGTTTAGAACTGGTTGCCTTTCCTGACGTCAAGTGTATTTCTACTGAAAGAAGTAACAATTATTCGAACCTCTGTCATTTGAGTGGAAAGCCATCAGCTAAGTCACTGCGTCGATCACGTGCAATAATAATAATAATAATAATAATAATAATAATAATAATAATAATAATAATGTAGGGAGTGACTTAATGAAACTTCGGTTAACTAAAATATTACTAGTTTGCAGAAACAGCATATACTCTCCTTTGAAAAAAGGATGTGCACCATGAAGGAGCCATCGGATAGGCACAAGATAGACTATGGTGGTATAAAGGAAACAACAAAATATTGTACCACACAACAATCAAGTATTTGCCACCGAGCGGATTGGCTATGCGGTTTAGATACGTAGTTGTCATCTTGCATTGGAGAGATAGTGCTTCGAAACCCACTGTCGGCGGCGCTAAGGATGGATTTCCGGGGTTTACTCCAGTTCACTCCAGCCAGCCAGCCAGCTAGCCAATCCCAGGGCAGGCACCCGGAAGAAAGCAATTTGTCTAGTGCTCAGTGTGGTTATCAGCTCGTATCTTGTCTCGGCGCCATCCGGTTAAACACTATACCTGATACGACTGGTACCCACTGAGTACGCCAAGTTAGACGCAGGTCCTCGCAAGAGATGGATCGTTTCCAGTGCCTCACGGCACCCCTGAACCCACCAAACCATCGCTCCTAACCCGAAGTCGGAACCACCCTGGTGGATCGAGTAGCCAGGATCCCGACAAATTGTAAACTCCCAACCATGAGCACGGATTCCAGTTTTGCTTATAGCAATTGGTCCTGGAAATCACCTACCAGTCCCAAAACTGAACCCCTAACCCCTCCAGACTACGAAATTCCCTACCATTACGTCAGGTTCGATTCCCCATTCCCCACCTCAGAGAAATGCGACGTCATAGTCCTACCACTCCATATTTCGGGTCCAGTACCCCTCATGAGACACACCACAATACAGTCCCTACAGCCTATCCTAGAAGACCTTATAGCAGTTATAGAAGAAACATACAACAACCTACTCATGATCAGGCCCAGAAAAAACAATTTCACTCCTACTATTATGGAAACCATCCGAAATGCAGGCTTATTCACCCCTATTTTGATCAACGCAGTCCGTTATCAATCAACTCCGAATTTCACCACGGAAACCTACCCAGAAACACATCACGCCAGTTCCCAAACCAACCCGGTAACACCCACCATTACATCCGAAGCCCAAACCACCCCCTACCACCCCCACTACCCCACCACTATCACCGACACTCACCCAATCCACACAAACCCAGACCAACCCACAGCCAACCCACGCTGACACTCACACACAGACCAGGAGCAGGCGTCAAAAACCTGCCCCCAGGCCGCACACTCAAAGCACCACCTCAGAATCGAACCCAGACACTCCCACGCACATCCCTCGTCACACAGTGCTTTAATTGCTTAAAATTAAATCACACAGCAGCTTCTTGCTCTAAGCCCACCCGCTGCAATAGGTGTGTCGGTCATCACCGCCATACAGATTGTAAGGTGCCACGGGACCAGGCGAAGTGCGCTAACTGCCAAGGCAGCCATGCCGCTTCGTTCCCTGGCTGCCCATTTCTCAAAGAAGCAATTAAATCACATTACAGACAGTCACGTCACCTAGAAACAAATCCAGCACCACCCCCATTACTCAGACTTCCAGTCCCACCCTCTCCACAACCGAACTCACGACCCACCACAATCCCCGCCGCCCCACCAACCCCAGACACAAATACCCCGCTTCAATTATTATTAAACATTCTTTTGACCCAAACCAGGCCACCGCACCCAACACCCACCCCCACAACCCGAAGACACCCCCAAGCGACTACCCCAACCAAGAAACAACCCCAGCCAAATCAAGCATAAATCTAAGGGAGTTCTCACTTCCATCCAGACATTACCTTCTAGCCTCACATTCTTTCACAGTCCACCCCCAAATAAAGTCTAAAATCCACAAACGATTCCATACAACTACACAAAACACTAATCACAGCCACCATAACCAAAGTACTGGAAACCGACAGGACGCCTAGGCGGGATGCATCCAACGCTGCAAATCCACACGATGTATTATCTAAATAAAAATGTGTTACTGAGATCAACACACATGAATGTGTGATTATAATACACATATTCTTGCTAACAATCCAGCTGCAGGGCCTGGTTATAGTTAAGCAACACCGGGGTTGGTCAAGGTTGGGATGGGTGACCACCCAGGCCTAGCCCTTGTCGCTGGCACAAAATAATTTAGAAATATTTATTAAACACCAAACCATGGTCAAAAACGCACGCGAAGGTTGGACGTAAGCCAATCACCATACTACAGAAATACACAATACAGACGAAAATCTCACTATCATTTTATAATAATTATTATTTGTTATTGTCATTCATCCTAAAATTATTCTTATACTTATTTTTCTGAACAGACCAGGTGAGGAGCGCAATAGCGCACCGGTATTGGTATTAAATTAAGCCCCCCTCGGGGGTGCCCAAACAGAAATTAGGCACTGCTTGCCAGCAGCAGCGAGCAGCGAGGAAAAGGCCGCCCTAGTGCTTTCTCCGCTAAGTCACCGCAGCACGGCCCAGGCCGTAACGAACTTCGAGTCTACAGAGCTGTGGGGTTGGCAGGTCAACCCTATATCCAAAAGAGCTAATTTGTCGAGATCTCGCGGTGTTCTGTCGCAGTGTCCGCTTGCTTCTTGCCGGGCAAACACACCTTAAAAACTGTTCCCTGAAGCAACGGCTCTGAACAGGCACACTCTCTTTCCTCATCAGCGGTCTACATACGGGTATTTGACCTGCCTTCCCCTGCTATCAGACCGGCGCCGTGTCCTTGGTCATACTGATAGCTCGCAGAGCATGCAACTAGGTAGGATTACACAACCTTGTGCACACAACACACCTACACTGCAAAGCCATGTCAGGCCGCAATCACCAGAACAACACTTCCGGCAAGTCTGGCCGGTCTGGGGTGGATCGAGTAGCCTCGGGCCGTCCTTGCTCTATCGGAAATAAACAGCACCAGGCTCACATCTAGCCTATAAATTCGAGGTGCGTAAACAGAAGTATAATATGCCGCCGAGGGAAACCAGGCAAGAACCTGTACCGACGACCACTGATTCCTCCCAGTGGGAAGAAGAGGACAAGTGCGTAGATGAAGGATACCAGGTGTATCGTGGAGACGAACCATCGCATAAACTTGTTAATCTTCTGAACCAACGACAAGTATATGATCATGCAGATGCTAAGAAGATTAGTAATAACAAGTATACTACCGTAGCTCAAGCACCTAATGCCGTAAGGCAAAAGAAGACCCAGGTATCGGAAACGGTACCAGACCCGAGTAACGAGCTACAGGGCCACACCTCCTCCACTCAGGGAGAAATTGGTGTGCCCAATACCGTGAAGAAACGAACACTAGCTGACATGTCACCGTCATCAGTGAGGAACCCCAGCTTCAGACCAAGAGGGTACACACTACAAAGGACGCTGAAGGTTACCTAACACCACCGAGCACAAAAACAGCTCAGCCGAAAGGGAAACCTACCCCGAAACCGGTACCTGTAAATAACAGGTACGAACACCTACAGAAAGTAGGAGAAGAAATGGATGTGGAGACCGCAAGTAGACCAGCACGGCGCAAAGCTCCCCCCATCACCAACAAGGAGGACGCCATCCCTTATTCCGTACGAAGAGGTTTCATTAAATCATACATCAATGGGCAATTCACTGCGCGGGTAGTCCGAAATAACGTGGTCAAGTACCAAATGTCCACTATGGAAGAGTACCATGAGATAATGAAGGCTCTAAAGGACCAAGGAGTGGCCTTTTATACACATCCAGTCGAACCGAGCGGCACGATACAAGCAATAATCAGAAATCTCCCGCTCGACACAAAACCGGAAGACATCACCACCGCACCGCCTGAAAAAGGCTACCCAAGCTGTCAGACAGTAGAACTGTGTAAGTCATACAGAATACGAAGACCTGTAGAAGAAAACGGCACAGAAGAAGAGGAAATCCGAGAAAGGAAGCCTATTCCACTGTTCGCCGTAACACTAAAATATTCGGATAAATCTAGACAGATATTCGACGAGAATACTCTGATGGACTTCATCATCAAGGTAGAAAGATCGAAGAAACCAATAGGACCTCCACAGTGCAAACGCTGCCAGCGCACAGGGCACACGCTCAAAAGCAGTAACCTTTTGCCGCGCTGTGTCAAGTGCCCGGGGGCGCACAACAATGCAGAGTGTACACTCACTGATAGCAAGAAGTTAACCTGCGTAAACTGTAAGGGCAACCACACGTTGCCCTGTCATAATCAGGGCCAAGGAAGGGCAGACCCTCAAGAAGAAGAAGAAGAAGGAGAGAGAGGCTCCCGGTACTACTACTACACCGACGTTCAAGCTGAGACCGACCGACTTCCCACCACCCCCAACATCCAGGACAGGAGGAAAAATCTCAGCCGGAGACACACGTACCCAACAGGAAGAAAGAGGCAGGCTACGTCTACCAGACAAGCACAATGCCCCCAACCCGGCAGGAGGCGATCGAAATGCTGTCTGAAATGCCACCGGAGGAAAGACACTCAGTTCTTATGAGTCACATACACTCCAGTGGTATTGCAGACTTGAGCCTAGCTACTTGGCTCCGTAACGTGTGATGAGGTTAAACTTAATCCTATTGAATCCTTGCTGGACTGGCATTTTTTACTGCTCAAGCTACAATAAATACAGAAAGTTTTCCGAAAAATTTTGGTGGTCAGGTGACTTTAATTCCTTTAAAGCAGTATTGTTACCTATTACTGTGCTTCAGTGTAGGCCTGTTGGAATGTTGTTCAATTGTCTCATGGCACTTTCGTAAAGTTTAACGGAGTCTTAACTGCCTTTAAACGTCAGGATTTAGTCCGTCTATTTTGATTGTTCTTGAATTGCCTTTCATGGTCTTTTGTAAAGTTTACCTGCAGTTTCACTGCCTCTTTTTCAACATCAAACAATAATAATTACTACAACATTTGTTACTTTAAGTTTAATAAAATCTTTTTGTAAAATCTGTGGTTCTAACACTTTAAACCCCAAGTATAGTGATCCTTCACTCTTTTCCCAATTGTAGGGACTACAACTATCCCTTTAACTATAAACCAACGACCACTTGAAGGATGCAGTTAGTACGGTGTTTGACCACCCCAGGCGCGGAGATTGGCGGCGACACGGCCGGGAATGGATTCAGATTTCGGATGTTCTCCTGGATAAGATCCCCCCACTTCTGGTGTAACTAACCCTCCAAATCTGCTGTAATTGACGCTGGACGGAGTTTCTGTCCAATCTAGTCCCAAACCTTAATTAAGGTACAGACCCAGCATTTGCCTGGTGTGAAAATGGGAAACCATGGAAAACCATTTTCAGGGCTGCCGATAATGGGATTCGAACCTACTATCTCCCGGATGCAAGCTCACAGCCGCGCGCCTCTACGCGCAAGGCCAACTCGCCCGGTCATTATTTTATTACCTCCGATTAACATTTCTCGCATTCCTATTCTCCTATACTGAGTTAAACTTTAACTGGTTCCCTTAATCGTACCTTTTTCCCAATTGTACTCACCCTTACTGGATATTATCAATATCTTCCGTAGTAAAAGTATCCACCTATTTTATCTGTCGATTTAAAGACGACCGAGCTCGATAACTGCAGTCGCTTAAGTGTGGCCAGTATCCAGTATTCGGGAGATAGTAGGTTCGAACCCCACTGTCGGCAGCCATGAAAATGGTTTTCCGTGGTTTCCCATTTTCACACCAGGCAAATGCTGGGGCTGTACCTTAATTAAGGCCACGGCCGCTTCCTTCCCACTCCCATCGTCGCCATAAGACCTCTCTGTGTCGGTGCGACGTAAAGCAACTAGCAAAAAATAAAAAATAAAAAAATTTAAAGACATTTTAAGTTTTGCAACCCTTACTAATATATAAATTTGGATGTGGGCCTATTTGTTTGTCGTTCTCCTTTTCTCTCACGTATAAACTACTAGAACGATCGAGCTCAAGGACGTGTAATGCTAATAGCTGATACATTCTGTTAACATATGATATACTACGTACTATCACACTGTCTCATGGAGTGAAAGAAATTGTGAAGCAAGTAAAAAAAAATGTACGCCGGGAACCTTAAAAATGTATACACTGCCTAAACGGTTAGACTTATTAAGATGGATCCTGCCGAGTGTACTTAGACATCAGTTTGTTAAAAAAACGTTTATATGCATTTTCTTCCTAATTCTGACAGTTTCCTGTTGGAATCAGTTTTTTTGATACTACTTAACATTTAGCCACAAGAAACCTCCAAAGAAAGGTCTGCTCCGACTTTCAAGTTGCGTCCGCTATTTTGCATTTTTCGGGGGTAAAATGTTTAACACTTCAACTTTCTGGAATATTCCCGTCGGTTGCAGGCTAAGAGCTACAAGTTTGCCAAATATCAAGTTTCTAGCTCATCTGGAATAGGATAAACATTACAGTCAGTAAGTGAATGAGCGAATCAGCCATGTGGCTTATGGAGATACGACAGAAAGTCAGAGGAACAAACTTTTAGCTCTCTCTAAATCCTATTAAACTAAGCAAAAGTAAACTATTGCTGAGACGGCAGAATATTAAAGAACGATAGTTTAAAAAATCACCTTATCTGTAGACATCTTACCCCTGAAGCAGCTAAAAACTAAAAAATCTAATGTTAAAACGCCTTATCACTAAGGCAACAAAACGTAAATAAAATAAAAATTAAGTAAAACACAGTATCACTGAGTCAACTAGAAAGTAATCTGCTCATCGAAACTTCTCCTCGTGATTGATACAGCAATAGGCTAAGGAATCTGTTCAACAAGAAAACTCCCTGATTTAATAGCAGTATCGGTGAACTAATAGGCAAATCGTTCGTTCGTAATCTGTTTACCCTCCAGGGTCGGTTTTTCCCTCGGACTCAGCGAGGGATCCACCTCTACCGCCTCAAGGGCAGTGTCCTGGAGATTCAGACTTTGGGTCGGGGATACAACTGGGGAGAATGACCAGTACCTCGCCCAGGCGGCCTCACCTGCTATGCTGAACAGGGGCCTTGTGGAGGGATGGGAAGATTGGATGGGACAGGCAAGGAAGAGGGAAGGAAGCGGCCGTGGCCTTAAGTTAGGTACCATCCCGGCATTTGCCTGGAGGAGAAGTGGGAAACCACGGAAAACCACTTCCAGGATGGCTGAGGTGGGAATCGAACCCACCTCTACTCAGTTGACTTCCCGAGGCTGAGTGGACCCCGTTCCAGCCCTCGTACCACTTTTCAAATTTCGTGGCAGAGCCGGGAATCGAACCCGGACCTCCGGGGGTGGCAGGTAATCACGCTAACCACTACACCACAGAGGCGGACACTAATAGGAAAATACAGTACAAAATCTATAAGTTAATGTATCCATTTTTATCTATTTGTTTTACGTCGCCCTGACACAGATAGGTCTTATGGCGACTAAGAGACAGGAAAGGCCCATGAATGGGAAGGCAGCGGCCGTGGCCTTAATTAAGGTACATCCCCAGCATTTGCCTGGTGTGGAAATGGGAAACCACGGAAAACCATCTTCAAGGCAGCCGACAGTGGGGTCCGAACCCACTATCTCCCGGATGCGAGTTCACAGCTAGTTAATGTAATCAAATCATTCTTCAACGATGATATTGCATTAGTTTAGGAATTAAAAGTAAATGACCTGGAGACTTAAATTTTGGTAGGTTTGCAACTTTTGCTGTTGGCATTAGAAATAAAAGTAATTCATGTTTAGATAAACACATATAATTGTAAATATATATGGTCTGCCGGGCTGAGTGGCTCTGGCGGATGAAGCGCTCGCCTTCTGACCCAACTTAGCAGGTTCGATCCTGGCTCAGTCCGGTGGTATTTGAAGGTGCTCAAATACCTCAGCCTCGTGTCCGTAGATTTACTGGCACATCGAAGAACTCCTGCGGGACTAAATTCAGGCACCTCAGCGTCTCCTAAAAACGTAAAAGTAGTAAAGTGGGACGTAAAGGCAATTACATGATTAAATATATAGTCTGTACGTTTGCCGGCATCCCTGTGTCAAGACTGGATAGCCATGCTTTAATACCAAACGAGGGTGAACTAACGGACAAACGAAATACAATACTGGAAACTATAAGTTATTACGTTCGAATCAATGCTGAAATGACATTAGGTTTTTACATCCACTTACAAAGAAAATTCGCTGGGGTTTTGGGGATGGAGCCCCTAATGTGGAAAACATATCGTCTAATAATCACTTATGGTGATAGAGGTCATAAAAGAGAGGAAAGCAATCAACCCACTTAACTCGCATTTATGTATTTATTTAGCGTATGGCCCATACAATCAAGATGGATACAGAAATAAATGATATACATATTTACATAACAGGAAAACAATGAACAAGATACTCCTTACAATTGAATGCCAAGATCATTGATCCACTGTATTGCTTCTGGAGTTGCCATAAGAAAATCCACGTTGTTGTTTCACACTCTCTGACAACGTGGTGTATGGTTTGTCGTGCAGCTCCGCAGTCAGCAACTTGTTCCATTTAAACAACGTGTTTCTGCATCTGCCATGGCCTGTACTTATTCTGTTCACAGCAGACCATGTTTTACGTGGTCGCTGGAATCCACTTGGAAGTTTGGTATTTGAGAACATACTGTGCAAGTGCATCTCCATTGCTGCTTCCCACCGTCTTTTCCACTCTGTAGTTGGGTTGTAGCCTCTAGCAACCATGTCTAAGGCGTTACCTAAAGTTGGATGGTGTGAACGTAATCTGTTTTGGCTGATAGTTCGTAGATCTTCATGTACAGGTAGATTTTATTGAATTCCTTGATGAGAGCGGTGGATCTGCGTAAATCAGATGGCATTTTTCCAGATAAAAGCGGGAGCCAAGTTGTTGGCGTAGATCGAATTGTGTCAATTATTATGCGCATAGTGGAATTCAATTGAGTTTCAATAAGTCTTGTGTGATGACTGTTAATCCATACTGGAGCACAGTATTCAGAACTTGAATACACCAAGCCTAAAGCTGAAGACCGTAAAACGCTTGCCGAAGAAGCCCAGGTAGTTCCATAAAGCGTATGAATGATGTTACGTATTTTCAGTTTCTGTACGGAGTTCGGCAGATGTTGCTTGTAGGATAGTGTTCTGTCCGAGGTTACTCCAAGACATTTTGGGTTCCAGTTGTGGTGAAGAATCCTGCCGTGGGAACTCACGTTCAATTTAGTATTTGCTAAGTGATTGTTTAAATGGGAATCAGATACCTCCGTTTTATTGGTGCTGGGCTTAAGTCTCCAGTTCCTGAAGTAAATTTCCATAATGGACAAATCTCTCGTTAATATTTCTTCAGTTTTCTCCAGTTCCTTGTGTTGCACAGCTAATGCTAGTTCGTCAGAGTAGCAGAATTTCCGTGATGTAATTTATAAGCTGAACAGGAGTGGCGATAGGACTGAACCTTGAGGCAAACCATTTTACGCTTCCTCTCCTTGCTCACATTGTTTCCGATGATAACCTGAAGCCTTCTATCATTCAGTATATTGTTAATAAGTCTTGCTAACTTTCTGCATGGTATGACCCGGAGAAGTTTATAGACCATACCTTCCCTCCACATGGTATCAAATGCAGCAGTGAGTTCAACAAAAGCAACACATATTTTAAGTTTTCTTTGGAACCTCATTTCTATAAATGTTGTAAGTGCCCAAAAAACCTTGATCACAACAGCTGCGACCTGGTTTGAAGCCTGCCTGATCCATGGGAATGTGCTGTAAATTGGCACTGCTTATTCTGTTAAATATGAGTCTTTCAAAACAGCTAAGGAGAGCTATAGGGCGATAATTTTCTGGCTTGTTGTTGGGTTTGCCAGGTTTTAAAATTGCAATTATCTTTGCCTTTTTGAACTCCAATGGCATGTGTCCAGTGAAAAATTGTATGAAAAATTCTGCCAGCCATTTCTTCGCATTTTGCCCCAGATTGATCAAGAATTCGGGATGAATTCCATCGAAGCCAGGAACTTTAAATGGCTTTAGATCTTTAAGTGCTGTATCAATCTCGGACACTGTGAAGGGATTTGTATATTCTGAAGACTGAAATGCTGTTGACTTCAAGACTTGAAGTTGTCGTCTAATGAATTTGGTGTGTTTCTTGTCACTTGGAACTCGTGACGTTGTAATGGTGTGAGAGGAAATTTGGTCGGATGTAACTTCAGCCAGTTCTCTGCGTACTGGTGGGCTTCCTCCTAATTTTCTGAGAAGGCTCCAAACTTCTCTGCTAGTGCGAGTAAAATCTATCCTCTCAACTGTCTTTGAGATGATTCCAGACTGGACAGAAGCTTGGTTGCTTTGTTAGGATCTCCGCATCGTTGAAAGTCTTGGTACCGAGCTCGATAGCTGCAGTCGCTTAAGTGCGGCCAGTATCCAGTATTCGGGAGATAGTAGGTTCGAATCCCACTGTCGGCAGCCCTGAAGATGGTTTTCCGTGGTTTCCCATTTTCACACCAGGCAAATGCTGGGGCTGTACCTTAATTAAGACCACGGCCGCTTCCTTCCCTCTCCTAGCTCTTCCCTGTCCCATCGTCGCCATAAGACCTATCTGTGTCGGTGCGACGTAAAGCAACTAGCCAAAAAGGATAGTCTTGGTATAGTGCTTCACTTTCTCCATTCCATCTAGGGATATATTCTTTGCGGTAACCTCTTGGAATGGACTTCTTAGCTGTTCATATAACTGCACCAGCAAATCTCCTATAGTTGCTAGATTTAGGATGAATTCATCGGATGCACTTATCAAGTTCTGCTGTGAAATTGGTCCAGTCAGCTTTAGCAAAGTTCCAACAAGAATGTGGTGTTGATCTAATTACAGGGATTGTGATACCAATTTCCATTAGGATGGACTTATGTTGGCTATGTGAAAATTCATCAACCACTTTTCTCATGATATTTTCAAGAAAACCACTTTCATTGCAGCTTACAAACCAGAGGTCTGGATTTGTATCTTTGTTCCATGCAGCTGGTCTAAATGTGCCCTTATCTTAGGAATCAAAAATTAAATGGAAGTCATTTTCCTATACCCATTTCACGAACATTCTACCATTTTCATCATTTTTGGAGTACTTCCAGAGTTCATGGTGACTGTTAAATTCCCAACATAAATTGCAGGATGCTTTGCAATATGTAAGACATGTTCAGGCCAGGGTATGTTAGGTGGTTTATAGACATTTGTTATAGTAACGCCATGCAACTGTGTGACAACTCGCAGTTTTTCTTCCAGAGTCAACTGGGGGAAAGTAAGGTAAAGTAATCTTGAAGTCATAATTTATCAGGTAAAAGTCTCCGCGGATATCTGTTTGGTCTCAGTTTGAATTTTACTTTTGAGATGATGTGAATGAAAGGTGCAATATATTCGTACAAAAATGACTCCTGGTTTTTGATGGATCTTGACATATTATGATCTAGATACCGAAAAAGTAGGTTTAGGAACATAACAGATTAAAGACGTCGGCGTCGTGCGGTCTTCCTTCAAGCCAATTAGTCTGCGGACGTCGTCTGTAACTATATTATGTTACTTGCTCCATTTAAATGTATGTATGTGTGCCATTTAGTCCCGTTTTCTAATACGGGATGACATTATATGGCTTCTTTTACGGCCGGATGTCCTTCCCGACGTCAACCTTAGTTGCGGAGCTAATGGAGATGAAATGAATTATAATGGAAGAAATCGGGTAAGGAAGTGTAAAGAATTGTCTGTAGCTTATTAATAGGAACTGTTCCGCCATTTGCCTGGAATTATAAATGGGAAACCACAGAAAATCACTCTCGGGACAGTCAACGGTGAGGTTCGAACCCACTAGTCTTCAGAATGTAGAGCTTGGTTCTATAGTCGTAGTGCGTTAACACGCCCGACTACTCCGCTTAGTCTTGCTCCATTTAAAAATCGATAAAAATGTCGAATTCCAAGGTTGGTTCCTACCTTCATTTTAATTGACCCGATTCACTGTCTGTTATTACTTGTACAGCTTCATGTAAGGAGTCTATTAAACTGATGAGATATAAGTCCTCCAGAATTAAATTTGCGAAGATAACGTAAATAAATAAATAAATAAATAAATAAATAAATAAATAAATAAATAAATAAATAAATAAATAAATAAATAAATAAATAAATAAATAAATAAATAAATCAGAACTCTTCAAATCAATTTTGTCTTTGTAGAAATATATGTTGTTCGCCTCTGTGGTGTAGTGGTTAGCGTGATTAGCTGCCACCCCCGGAGGTCCGGGTTCGATTTCCGGCTCTGCCACGAAATTTGAAAAGTGGTACGAGGGCTGGAGCGGTGTCCACTCAGCCTCGGGAGGTCAACTGAGTAGAGGTGGGTCTATTTCCGCCTCAGCCACCCTGGAAGTGGTTTTCCGTGGTTTCCCACTTCTCCTCCAGGCAAATTCCGGGATGGTACCTAACTTAAGGCCACGGCCGCTTTCTTCCCTTTTCCTTGTCTATCCCTTCCAATCTTCCCATCCCCCACAAGGCCCCTGTTCAACATAGCAGGTGAGGCCGCCTGGGCGAGGTACTGGTCATTCTCCCCAGTTGTATCCCTCGACCCAAAGTCTGAAACTTCAGGACACTGCCCTTGAGGCGGTAGAGGTGGGATCCCTCGCTGAGTCCGAGGTTAAAACCGACCCTGGAGGGTAAACAGATTAAGAAGAAGGAAAAGAAGAAGAAATATATGTTTATTATAGGTCAGAATTGATCGCAAATACTATACGGTTCCAATGAATTCAAATGGATTCATTTAGTTCACATACTGTATAGTAATGACTTCAATTTCAATCGCGGACTGCTTTCTGGAGTTTCAAACGTGCTCTTTAACTTGGTTCGAAATAAGCTTATTTGCATAAGTATCTTTTTATCAAGATTATAACAGGCAGTGCGATCTTCTCCTTAGCTCTCAGTGTAGCAGACTTTTGACTTTCATTCGAGAACAAAAGGAATCACGAAGGATATTGAAATCACCGGTGCTGAATAAGAACAGAAAGAGAAATCATACATTCAAAACAGCTCCACATTTCAATAAAACATTAAGAGTGACGCAATGAATAACTAAATTAAAGAGAGACAGGAATACCGCATTTAGCAGAAAATATCTTAAGAGATAAATCTTTTATCGTTTGGAATTCCACATTCAGGTTCAGATAAAACAAAAATACCGATCTTGCTTTTGTATTTTACAGATATCCCATTCTTTGCGATATCATAGGTCAGTCTGTTATGGCTGCTTAGTAGTCTCTATGCCAGACTTGACGTGCAGTTCGTCCCGATTAGACAGATGGCACCTCATGTAACGGAAGATTGCCAAACCATTTCTTTCTATTTTACCTTTGATTCGAGTTATCTCTGGTAGTCTGACTGTAATAGTTTTGTAGAGGTGGGCTAAACTGTTATTTTCCAACAACATGTTCCAATATTCGAGTTCCGCTGATATAACATGTTCCAAAACTAACAAAGCATAATGTTACTGAACGACTTGTTTTGGTAGAAGGCGCCAGATATTTTGACGGGTGAGTCAATCTGCGCAATCTGTCGAAGGGCGGGATTTCTTGAGAATCATTCATGTGCAGTCTATCGCCATGCGCCTCTGACCACACAGCCGCGTGTAGCGTAGTTTACTACGCCGACAGTTGTATAAATCAGATGTGGGAAAGACCGGAAACGCCTTCACTGATTGTCGCGTCGTGACGGTTTCGATTAATTACTGCCGATAAAAGTGTATCAAACAGAAATAGGACAAAACTGAATCTAGAAAACATTTTATATGTACTCGGGGTTCGCTCTTTTCACTAAAACTTCCATATTTCTGTACTGAATTGTAGTAAATAAATGCAGTAGATTCAAAAAGATAAAATATAGACGTACACAAACAATGATAGGCTTTGAACGTAGCTGTGTGTTTGCATTCGAGAGATCGTGAGTTCGAACTCCACTGTCGACAGCCCGAAAGGTCTTTCGTAGTTTCCCATTTCTACACCAGGGAAATGCCGGGACAGTATCTTAATTAAGACCATGACCGCTTCCGTCCCAATTCTAGCCCTTTCATATCCAATCGTCGCAAAGAGACCTATGTGTGTCGGTGCGACGTAAAGCCAATTTAAAATAATAATCAAGTATAAAATCAGTGAACATTAAATGCATATGGCATAGATTGCAAATTGTTATAAATACCTTTTATTGTGAAAATCAGGTCTCGAAATAATACACAAAACAAATAAGTTGTAACAATTAACGAACTTACCGTACAACACGTGTAACCCAATCCTACTATTTTACTAGGCAATCGTACATTCGGTGATCAGTAAATCAAGAAAGAGAGGGCAACACAAAATATCACACACTGGAAGAAGACAATATATTTTAGGAAACGTTTTTCAGTAATAATAATAATAATGTTATTTGTTTTACGTCCCACTAACTACTCTTTTACGGTTTTCGGAGACGCCGAGGTGCCGGAATTTAGTCCCGCAGGAGTTCTTTCGCGTGCCAGTAAATCTACCGACACGAGGCTGACGTATTTGAGCACCTTCAAATACCACCGGACTGAGCCAGGATCGAACCTGCCAAGTTGGGGTCAGAAGGCCAGCGCCTTAACCGTCTGAGCCACTCAGAAAACGTTTTTCAGTATGAATGTTACAAAATATACGGATATCCGTTTCCCTCTGCTGGGTTGTGGTGATCGAGATGACTGGGTTTCGCCTGCGGATGTGTTGGGTATAAAGCCACTGTCTGTTCCAACATTTTCATTTCAAATTGACGGCACAGTAGGCTCTAATTGATATAGAGTCATCTTCGTTTAAACCGTGGTGGCGATTAGGGGTGCGAGGTGGGGGGTGGGCAGTCGCCTCACAATTTGCGGAGAAAACATTACATTTTTGTTCCATTTTAGCCGTTATTATTTTAAAAAGCAATTTGTACAAGCCCTGTTGTCTTATCAGCTAATTCGTTTCTATATTTTGTTTAATTGTGAACAAACGCGGGTACTTTTTCTTGTCTTGTCCCGCCCCTTTCCTCACTTCTAATTCCCAATCGCCACTACTATTCGTTATATTTTGAGTACCGAGAGAAATTAGAGAGGCTGAGTTTGAATGGGCTCTCGTATTTATATTGGGATTTTTGAAAATGACTTTGATCACAAATATCATACGAACTGAATTTATTCAATGAAAAATATATCTTTATATAGGCTAACCTGTGTTCGATCTTTTATTCATTATACATCTGAGCAGAGATCTTTCGAAACGTTACGACTTCACAGAATAACGATACGCTTCAGGAATTACAATGCTGTGGCTATTACCTGGCCGTAATACTCGGTTGTGGTGGAACAGTGTTCCACAGAGTTAAGGCTGTTATCTCAACAGAACATTCATTGCGATGGAACACTGTTCCACAAAATAACACAACGGAACGTATTAGGAAGCACGCTACCGGCGTTACCTCAACAGAACTCTCGTTGCGACGGAACAGTGTTCCACAGAGCCGAGGCTGTTATCTCGACAGAACATTCATTGCGATGGAACACTGTTCCACAGAATATCACAACGGAACGTATTAGGAAGCACGTTAACGGTGTTACCTCAAGAGAACTCTCGTTGTGATGGAACAGTGACCCACAGAGCTGAGGCTGTTACCTCGATAGAACATTCATTGCGATGGAACAGTGTTTCACAGAATAAGACGAGGAAACGCAGCCATACTAAATCGAAATGAATTTAAATAACTTCAGTAATTATCAAGTAATGTAGAATGACGAAATGACTAATGAAATAATGAAGGGTTGAGGAAGAATCGCGACCTGTTACAAATATAACAGGATTAATTGAGCAACTTGTTATTCTGGTAAGAAGTTAGCAGGCTGGAACACTGTTATCTTAACTGTTACGTTAAATTCCGCCCATCTCTAAAGTTTTGAGAATAGATGGAGACGTTGATCTGCGAGGTGGCTTTCATCTCGTACAGATGGTACTATGAACGATTTAAACATTATCTTAAATGGCTCTCAAAGTTTAGAGTCGTGAATATGGCTACTTCAGTCTCGAGGTATTTATTCTACTTTTCCTTTTCGTGGGTGATGTTTGTTCCAGTCATTCTCGGCTTGCCATAGTTATGCTAGTTTGTTTACAGAGAGATCCCTTGTTTAGTGTATTACTCTTTTATAATTTTACTGCAGACTTATTTCACTGTCCTTCCTTTCTTTTCATGTCTGCTTATGTGTACTCGTTCCTGCAAAGAACGAAAGGTGGCATCGATCCGATTAAATGTGTGTGTGATGGGTTTGCTTGTTGTTTTGGTTGGAGACCTTTTATTTCTCTGTATCTTCAACGTTTTGGCTCGAGCTTTTGTTCTGCATTGTGATTTAACGTTGATACTGTACGATTCATGTTCGCCTAGATGTACGATATGAATACGTGTTATGCTGCCTCTTTGCGGCAACCCAGGTTTCTGATCTGTGCTCTCAGGTCAAGCTCATGAGTCGTTAACTGAATCATGTCATGCTTTTACGATTCTTGTCGTAACGTGTCTTGTTATTATACTTTTATACCCTCTGCTTTGTGTGTTTGGTCTCCGAGTGTGTGTGAGTGTGAAGTGGTTATCGGACCTGTGTTACTTTTCAGTATCTTGTTGATATTTGTTTTTGTCAATATTCTTATTTTATCCCGCCATCGTTTCCGGTTTCCTCAGCCGATTTATATGGTTGTTTCGGGATTTAGCTCTCATTTTACTTGCTTTCTGACTCATGTTTATTTATTTCTGTAAGTATGACAGCCCCTTTATTATATTCTTGAATTCCATATTAGTTTACTTTTCTGCCGGTCTTGGTTCACTGGTGTCTTTGATTTATGGAGATGTAGTCTGTATGGGGATTGTTGGAAGCCATATTTTATGAAATCTTGACGTTATATGGGGAGCTGTTAGATTTTATTATATGAAAACTTTTACTTTCACCTCGAGATAGTTAATGGTCCTTTTTTGGAAAGAAATATTTTGGATCATGTTTTAATTCTTTTATCACTGTCTAGTAAAAAATTGTATCGCAGAACACGATATTTCTGTTCTGACGGTGCAAGGTATAAACAAAACAGATTGATAAGTCAAGCGATGTTTACTGTGGTTGGAGTACTGTTGCATGTTATGTATGTGAGTATTTGACTTCCTGTATTCCCATTAGTTTGTTTTTAATGCTAATCTTCAAACCGTTCCCTTCTGCTTTTATGTTAATAAACTTAATTCATTTAAATTGACCTCTGTTGTACGTTATTGTCTCTCTCTGTTTTAGGACGTGCCTTTTACACTTTGTTCATTAGTCTAAGAGGCCTGGATTCAGCTCCTGGCAGTTCTTAGCCTGTTTCGACCGATCCAAAAAAGGTAGGTAGTATACTACCGACATGAGTTCTGGTGTAGTGCTTCATGGTCATAGCTTTTCTGTCATTCTCCCTTAAAGTATTAAGAGTAGCAGATTCCATTTTGTGGCTCACGTATTGTCGATTTTGCTATTTTTAACGCTATTAGGAATTTTATTGTTCTTAGGCAATAATACTTCAACACTGATTGTTCCGTGTGCCAATAATAATAATAATAATAATAATAATAATAATAATAATAATAATAATAATAATAATAATAATAATAATAATAATATTGCTTCTTCATAGAATTCTGGAAGAAGTTCGACCTGCCTATGAACAGCATTGAAAGAATGGTTACTGCCACCATACATGGATCTGTACACATCCTGTGATCTCACTTTTTCGGACCTCCATAATTAAAAACAACATATGATATTGAAGCAACTCTTCACGCCTTGGTCAACCCCTACAGTTCTTACCACTTACCATTCCTTCAATTTTGCCAAATCGTTCTCCTCTTATAAATTCGAACCAGTTTCTTCATTTGTGAATCGATTTACGCATCCCATCTGGAACATTTTTCTGTAACACCACATTCCAAATACTTATATTGTCTTCTTTCTGAGCTAGGTATTTTCCATGTTTCACTTCCATACAGTGACACGTTCGAGACGAAAGTCTCCAAATACACACTTCTAATTCCTATATAATTGTTCAAAGTGAGCAAATTTTCTTCCTTGCTTGTGCTAGTCTGCCTTTTATATCCTCCTTACTTCTGCCATTGTTATTTTACTACCCAAGTAACAATATTCGTCTACTTCCTTGAAGATTTCACTTCCTAGTCTAATATTTCCTCCATCACCTGTCTTTGTTCGGTTACACTCCCTTACTTTAGTTTTGAACATTCATTTTCATCTTGTACTCGTCCTCCAAGACTATCCATAACATTCAGCAATTTCTCCAGATCTTCTGAAGAGTCATATAAACGATATCATTGGCAAATCTCAGAGTTTTGATTCCCTTTCCTTGAACGATTCACTTTCCAAATTCCTCTTTTATTCCCTTTACCACCTGATGTAGGCCTATATAAACACTGAATATGAGAGGCGGGACATTGCAGCCTTGCTTCTCTCCTTTCTGAATTGCTACTTCTTTTTCATAGCCCTCAGTTCTTATCACAGCAGACTGAGTTTTATACAGTTTGTAGATAATCCTTCCTGCTCGGTATCTGATCCCGGTCACCTCTGAATCTGAAATAGCTTGGTTCTATCAACATTAACCTCAAAGCCAAGAGTGATATTCAATCAAGTCGTACAAATATAAAATAGAGAGATATTTAGACATCAATACATATGATTAAATTAAATTGTCCAGCTTAATGGCTGAAAGGTCAGCGTCTTTACCTATGATCCTCGGAGCTTCGGGTTCGATTGCAATGCGGGTAGAGGTATTTTGATTGCAAGCTGATAATAAACTTGGTTCGGGGACTGGGTATTTTTACTCTACCCAACATTCCCGCGGGTCACGTACAACTCACTATCCAGCATGCAGTTTCCTATACACTGCAGACGCCACCTACCCTCACCGGAGGGTCTACTTTACAAGGGCTGCACCAGGCTAGCCACACAAAATTAATATTTAATAAATAAACTAGTCTTACTAGTTAATTAGTAACACAAGGAAATCAAACTGCCGAGAGTGTTTATCACAAATCAATATTGGTATACTTTTAGAGAAAGAAAATTAAGGGTAATGGCAGATGATTTTATCTTGTCATACAGGTTTTGTAGTTTTTTCTTACAACTTGCTTTACGTCGCACCGACACAGATAGGTCTTATGGCGACGATGAGATAGGAAAGGCCTAGGAGTGGGAAGGAAGCGGCCGTGGCCTTAATTAAGTTACAACCCCAGCATTTGCCTGGTGTGAAAATGGGAAACCACGGAATACCATATTCAGTGCTGCCGACAGTGGGGTTCGAACCCACTATCTCCCGGATGCAAGCTCACAGCTGCGCGCCCCTAACCGCACGGCCAACTCACCTGGTTTGTAGTTTGTTACCTGAAGCCTTATTTTGCTGTCGTTTATTTAGACACAATAATGTAGGACTATCTGGCAAACCACTTATCAGCATACAGAACATTAGCTACCAGAGTCTTCAGACTACCTATCATAGTGCTTTGTTGATCCATTTTTCTCGTGCAATAGCTTTCTCTTCTTCCTGTTAGCAATTACCTTAGTCTTCAGTTAGTGTATTTGCATATTAACATAAGTTAACCCACTTTTATTAAAAGAACGTTTCACAACAGGTATTTCCTAGACTACCGAAGAGGGATCTAATAAGCAATTTTTAGAATTTTCGATGTAATTTTAAGGACCCTCCTTACCTTGAAAATTAAATTTTAATAATATTACTAGCTAAATATACTTTGACGTATTTCTCACATCGAAAGGCTAAAATAGAGACCCTAATTTTTTTATTTTGTTTGTAGGTGAGTGAGGAAAGCAGTCAAGAGAGTTATTATTCTGTGCTCATTGGATGGAAGACTTCTCGCTTTATGAATAATGCAGTTGCAGGAAAAATGAAATGATACGCGGGAAAATGGAGGACTTCATAATAAGATGGTAATTTTGAGTACTACTACTGGGTATTTTCTTGTGATGAATTAATATAAACTATTGGCAGTGTTGAACAACCAAATCGCGCGAAATTTCCGAAGTTAAGCATCATAATTCGTGGTTGACATATGGATGGGTAGCTCATGTGCTGTTGGATAGAGGAGGAAGAGAAAGGACTGTCCCCCCCCCCCCCTACGGAGGCGTTTCAAAATTTAAAGTCACATGCCTAAGATTTGTGCTCCAGGTAAAACTGGAGGTCCCGTGGCCATGATCATGATAACTACAAGCTTGCTATTGACTTCTGGCTTATAATGGCAGATCAGTGACCTCTGACCTAGTTGTGATATTCTAACCTTATTGCTATTTCTTGATGAGCGTAGTATTTTTGCATCTATCTCTTGGTATAGGCCAGATAAAAATGTAACTTCCATCAACGTATCAGTCTTATTTATAGATGTGATAGTATGGAAATTGCTGATGTATGGGTGGTGCCCAGTAACCATGTTCAGAGCACTGGCAAACTACTTCACTCATTTTCTTTCCTTGTACGCCTCATTGTGGAGCCGACATCGGTTTTTGAGGTTTCTCTGTAACCGCATAACTTTTGGCGGTGCTTTTTAGGATCTAAGCAGCCTTCGGGCTGAAGATGGGCTGCATTATAGCTATGAAATGAAATGAAATGGCGTATGGGTTTTAGTGCCGTGAGTGCCCAAGGGCAAGTTCGGCTCGCCAGATGCAGGTCTTTTGATTTGACGCCCGTAGGCGACCCGCGCGTCGTGATGAGGATGAAATGATGATGAAGACGACACATACACCCAGTCCCAGTGCCAGCGGAATTAGCCAATTATGGTTAAAATTCCCGACCCTACCGGGAATCGAACCCGGGACCCCTGTGGCCAAAGACCAGCACGCTAACCATTTAGTCATGGAGCCGGACATTATGGCTATACAACATTTGAAATAATTTTAATAGGCCTATCTATCGTAATTTACTTTAGTGATTGTAATTAACAGAAATGAGAGAGACACACTAGGACTTCAATGAAGGTAGCTGTAGGAAGTTTAGAAAACCTCCAGAAAAAGTCTTATTCAAGAATATATAATATTAATACTCATCTTTTTCCTCTAATTTCTGAACAGTATAGCGTCTTACTCATGTTTTAGGATGCAACTGACTGCACTCGTTTGAGAAAATGGTTTCATACATTCAAAAATTTGCGATCCCTTTTCGTCATTTTGGTGTCGTCATAGGAGCAGGTTGAGTGAGGGATGCCTAACCAAGCCTAAGAGCGTGTTCGGTCCATTTGGAGCACATCAACCCGATTCCCCATCAAGAGATAGAAATACATCGGAACGCGATTTCCACTTCTGGAAAGGCACATGGAACAACGTTAACGCAACGTACATTAAAAATAAGGATAAGATTAATTACTCGGGGATAAAGTTGGCTGGGCATAGAGCTAATCCCTCTGTAACATTTAAGGGGATAGTCTGGAGATAAATATATCTTTTTACCATGACATTTACAGGGAATGTCTTCTGAATAATAGAGGGGATATTCCCCAAAACCTATTGGAAATATGATATTAAACAATCCTTGAAATTGTTTTTAAAATTTCATATCTAGTGTCTCGTTAAGTTCCATTGCAATTTTAATGAACATTTGGAATTTAGGCTTTTTGGAGATAGATATTAAAAAATAATTTTTGTAGCAAAATTTACGATATAACGATCCCTATTACCTGCAATCTTAAATTATAACTAAACGGAATATTATAGGCAACGTAGCTTCCGTGGCTTAGGCCTCTCACCACTGGGTTCTGTGGTTCAAATCCCGGTCACTCCATGTGAGATTTGTGCTGGACAAAGCGGAGGCGGGACAGGTTTTTCTCCGGGTACTCCGTTTTTCCCAGTCGTCTTTAATTCCAACAACACTCTCCATTATCATTTCATTTCATCTGTTAGTCATTAATCATTGCCTCAGAGGAGTGCGACAGCCTTCGGCAGCCGGCACAATTCCTATCCTCGCCGCAAGATAAGGGCTTCATTCATTCCATCCCTGATCCGGTCACTGACTGGAAAACAGGTTGTAGGTTTTCATTATATGAAAAAATGAAATTCAGTACTATATATAAATTTGAAGAAAAGGCACAACGAAAGTAGATTTTTCCGCTGAATTGCTACCTAAAATTTTCATTAGCTCATGTTTTTACAAAAATGACCGAAATATCTATTTTAATCTCCAGATCTCCGAGCGTATGGATAATGGAAGCCTTTACTTTCAACTCCTCCAAGGGCTTTCATGGCCAGTGCGGAAATGGCTTTGCCATGCATAAGGTAAGGTTGGAGGAAACGACAGTGATTTTTCAGCACAATAATTTATTATGCATTTAATGCATATTTTTTCTCACGTTCTTTGTATTGCAAGAGTTAGCCTACTGATATTTTACCGGTAATATATGCTACTTATATTCTTCAGGTTTTCTTCACTTATTTCGGCTAAATAAAAGTTTCGATTTTGTTCTTATAGTGTCCCGAGATAAAAGGTATCAGCCTTTCTATTAACCTCAATCACGAAAGTAGGCGACCTTAAACTGGGAAATTCCGCCTTGTTTAAGGCAGTGACATTTATTGCTGGCGGCAGTCTACGTACTGTATTTTAGGAGAGGGAGTGTAATGGATAGAGAATGTCTGAGTGCTGTGTCATCCTCCCTGCATTCGCTAAAAGCTTCCTCGTTACTGACCGAAGGCTTGTTTGACTGGCCGGCCATACTTCTCTCTTCCGACCACGCCTCTCTTCCACCTCACACGGCACTGCACTGTAAGTGGAAATTTATCCTCAGGGAACAATCCTCGCTTCGATATTACTGAGGCACTCTCCTCCCAGTAGACTACAAGTGCCGTATCGAATGTATTAAGTGTTTAAGTACCGAACTTGAGGGATATCTTGAGAGACACAGCCGAAGTAGAATTTAGATTAGATTTATAGATTTTGATTTACAGTAGTATTAATTAGTTTACAAGAATAAGAGGTAGACATACATTTAGTATTAATTAGTTTTCAGAAACAATCTGACGCAAGTAAGAAAACATTCCACGCTATAAAAAAAGCAATCCCTTGAAATTCAAGCACTCAATAACAAGTAAATTCTACGTACTGTACATACAAACATACAGTAACTCCATGGCGCAACAGCACCGAAGGTATGAAGATTACGAGGTGTCGTGTGGTCAGCACGACGAATCCTCTTGGCTTTTTAGACCGGGGCCGCTATCTCACCGGCAGATAGCTCCTCGATTGTAATCACGTAGGGCAAGTGGACCTCGACTACGCCCTCAGATCCAGTTAAAAGTTAAAAGTCCCGTGCGGTTAGGAGAGTGTAGCTGTGAGCTCGTATCCGGGAAATAGTGGGTTCGAACCCGACTGTCGGCAGCCCTGAAGATGATTTTCCGTTGTTTCCCATTTTCAGGCCAGGCAAATGCTGGGGCTGTACCTTAATTAAGGCCACGGTCACTTCCTTCCCATTCCTAGGCCTTTCCTGTCCTATCGTCGCCATAAGACCTATCTGTGTCGGTGCGACGTAAGCAACTAGCAAAAAAAAGCTCCTGACCAGGCCGGGAATCGAACCGGAGCCTTTGGGCAAGAGGCAGGCTCGCTACCCCCACACTACAGGGCCCGCACATACAAACATCTTCAACATAATGTTTCAACGTTCAGTCTACAAGCCTCTGTGAATTAACTAAGTGCTACACAATCCTCTATTTGCAACTATGCAGCTCTATGACCTCGTTTAGTTCCACATATATTATCTTCAAATTATTTGGAGCAACGTCTAATCACGGTCGTCTTGTTCTCCCTCTGCGTCTCTTACCCTCCATGGCAAAGTCCATTACTCTTCTAGGTTACCTATTCTTCTCCACTTGCTTCACATGATCCACCACCGGAGCCGGTGTATGCACAGAGCTTCATCCTTCGCGTTCATTCCTGCCTGTAACTCCTCGCTTCGAGTAACCTCTTGTCGTTGTTTTCCACCTGTTTATATCCGACTCGTTGGCTGAATGGTCAGCGTACTGTCCTTCGGTTCAGAGGGTCCCGGATTCGATTCCTGGCCGGGGATTTTAACCTTAATTGGTTAATTCCAATGGCCCGGTAGCTGGATGTTTGTGCTGTACCCAACATTCCTGCAACTCACACGCCACACATAACACTATCCTCCACCACAATAACACGCAGTTACCTACACATGGCAGATGCCGCCCACCCTCATCGGAGGGTTTGCACTCGGCTAGAAATAGCCACACGACATTTAAAAAAACCTGTTCATACCAGCAGTGATTATCCTTACTTGATATTCGTCACTTCCAATTTCTGGATACCTACTCTGAGTCCACCTAATTTTTCAACCCGGAAAGAGGAATCAGTCTACGAAAGAAAAAAAAGAAAGACCGATATAAAGATAGTTTCGTTTACGAGCTCACACCTTTTTTCATTGAAAAGTGATATCACAACTGCGAGTTCACTGTATTTGCTTTACTACAACTGGATTCAATTTTACTTAGTATACTGTCATCCTGAGCAGGCTACCTGAAACACCGAGGTGCTGAAATTTTGTCTCGACACGAGACACCTTCAAATACCACCGACCGAGCCGGGATCGAACCCGATAACTTGAGCTCAAGAGCTCTATCTCCTAAACTACACAGCCCGGCTCCTAGGTTTCTTATATTACATTAGTCTTGGAAATGCCAATTTTCATATCACACCGACTATACCTTTTCAAACTTAAAGAAGCCTTGTTTCTGTGTGACACGAAAGTGGTTTGTTTCTCGAAATGGATTCCTGATGGATGTAACTGAAATACTCTCACATTTTGTACGGAAAGATACCACAATAATACAGAATATCAGAGATAATTTATATCCATGATGTGAAAGCTTTAGATGAAAGAGCATGCATATATTAACTAAAGGATGCACAGTCTTTGGGATTATTAAAATCATGGGATATCGTAGTTAATATAATTGGTTTTACAGCACACTAACTAACTACTTTTCCGGTTTTCGAAGACACTAAGTTGCCGAAAATTCTGTCCGGCATGATTTCTTTTACGTGTACGTAAGTTTACCAGCAGAGGCTGGAGTATATGAGCATCTCCAATACCATTGGCCAAGACTAGGTTCGAACCCGCCATTTTGGGCTCAGAAAGCCAGATCTCTACTATCTAATTTCGTTTGCCAGTGTTTTAACGCCTTTACAATTCAGATAGCTTTTTGGTGACAGTGGAATAGGACCGGGAAGGGAACAGCGATGGTCTTGATTAAGGTACAAATCAAAACTAAACAAAACCAAACCAAACCCTATGGCCCAACAGCCCCGAAGGGCCTTGGCCTACCAAGCGACCTATGGTTAGCCCGAAGGCTTGCAGATTACGAGGTGCCGTGTTGTCGGTACGACGAATCACCTCGGCCGTTATTCTTGGCTTTCTAGGCCGGGGCCACTATCACACCGTCAGATAGCTCCTTAATTGTAATCACGTAGACTGAGTGGACCTCGAACCAATCCTCAGATCCAGGTCAAAATCCGTGACGTGGCCGGGTCCTCCGGGGAAGAGGCAGACACGCTACCCCTACGCCAGGGGACTGGCATTTGATTAAGGCACAATCTAGCATTTGCCTAGTGTGTAAATGAGAAACCTTGGAAAAACAGGACTGTCGATGGTGGGCTTCGAATCATGTCCCTATCTCATTCGATCTCTGCTATTGAGCCACTCAATCCAATATACCACAGTTGCCTCTCACATTGTCTTTCATGTTCTTATAAAATATCCTTTACTCTTGATCTCTTTAACAGAATCTGCCATTAAAACTTCCCGTATCGATTAGTCCATATCTGGGTGCGCTGTTTTGATAGTCTCCGGGATGAAATGGCATGCTATAATGCACGAGTTTATCGAGTGTTAAGAAGTGGTTGTTTATGCATGAGTTATATCTTATGACGTATTTAAATTTGATGTTATAACCATACAGACCAGCTGCGTGGAAATACGATAAGGAAAACGTTCACTGAAGTGAAAAATTAAATTCCAGAGGTTATTCAGACAGCTTTCTTAAGAGAGTGATAACTGGTTATGTGGTACGATCTTAGCCGCCAACATCTGCATGAACACGGGCGTTGATTCTTTGCTTGCATGAACGTTTTATGCTCAAAATTGTATTTTCCTTAGAATATGCAAGGTGTTACAGTATTATTTTCTCCTACATGCTGTATTTTCGAATGTGTCTCATTCAATGAGAAATAGTCTGAATCTATGGCTGAATGGTTAGCGTATTGTCCTTTGGTCCGAGGAGTCCGGGTTTGATTTTCGGCCGGGTCGGAGATTTTAAAGTTCATTGATTCATTCTGATGGCTCGGGGGCCAAGTGTGTGTGTGTGTGTGTGTGTGTGTGTGTGTGTGTGTGTGTGCGCGTGTGTGTGCCGTCTTCAGCATTATAATACATTATAGGTTGGACTCCATCCTTACAGTCGCCCAGGACGCCTACAAGGCCTACAAATGGGGAATATAATTGGGAAGGTGAAAAATATTCGGCGACTTCACACACCATGATCAAACAATAGCACATAATGCAGGTTTGGAAAGAAGCAGATTTTACCTACCCTACAGTTTTCCTGGAAGAGATATGGAAACTATTCTCGTCGGGCTGAGTGGATCAGACGGCTGAGGCGCTGGTCTTCTGACCTCAACTTGGCCGGTTCGATCCTGGCTCAGTTCAGTGGTATTTGAAGGTGCTCAAATACGTCAGCCTTGTGTCGGTAGATTTATTTATTTATTTATTTATTTAATTTATTTATTTATTGACTTGTTTTGCATGGCATGGTTCAGGCTATGAAGCCTGCTGTTATGCCAAACCATCATGTGCTACATTGTACAAACTACTGAGTATTAAGATTTCTAATTACATATAATTAATTATAAAATTAAACTTAATAGTTATAAACAAAAGGTAAATTCCTGAGAGTCACTATTTTAAAAAAACATTAAATACTAATTTCTTAAGTCTATGTACCATTTATAACATATTTTTAAAATACATTTCTACTATGTATGTCTCTAATTACAGCCGGAAGGGAATTCCAAGAGCGTATGGTTGCAAGTATGAATGAGTTACCGTAGCCGGTCGTGCGGTAAAATGGGAAGCTCAGCAGGGAAGAGGTTTCTGACCTTTTAGGTATACTGTTTGGAGATGACAAGTATTTAAGATCCATTCTCGGATAACTTGGTGTGTGGAAGAGGACTTTGAGCAGCCATTCCACTACATCAAGAAGAACTCCTAACATCCCATATCCCAGACATGCAGTTTCCTCATCATCCCACTCTCGAACCCAGGACCGGTACCTTTCACCCGCAAAATCGTGATAGAAGCAATCCAGCCAATAATCAGCCACCACATTGCATCATCGAAGAAACCCATAACCACCACCTAATTATCACCCCTACAACAAACAGGTCTATACCTACTATACTCAATGCACTCGTGCACTCTGGCATCCCCACCCCAGTCAAAAGCAACCCTGTCACTAATTCTTCCAAACAACGAGAACCTTCACCAAAATCCTCCCCCGCGCACCGAACCGCAGAAACGGGCTCCCAAACAACCTCCAAAATCAATAACCCAAACACAACCAGATTCATCCAAGCCAAAGCTGATACCCGTCATAACACTTTCCAAATCACCCCACGCACCGTAACCGCAGCAGTTCAAACCCACCCACCCTCACCCACCACCACACCACCACCAACCCCACCGGGACTCGATCCCCGCCCAACCAACTCAGCAAACAGCCCAATCTCCGACTGCTCACGATTCATACACCCAGACTACGAGGAGGTATAAAAACCCTCCCCCCAAATCGCGGGCAAAATCAACCCACTCAACCTCCCATCCCACCCTTGTAACGCAATGCTGCAAGTGCCTAAAACTCCACCACTCTGCAGCAAATTGCTCAGAATCGACACGATGCAACAGCTGCGGTGGCCCTCACCATCACTCTGCCTGTAAGGTACCAAGGGACCAGTTGAAGTGCGCAAACTGCCTAGGCAACCATGCGGCTTCGTTTCCTAGATGCCCCTACATAAAAAAGGCTATCAGAAGGCATTACCATCACCCGCGCCACATCACCCATAGCCCACCCCCTGAAAATCCAGCACCCACTATACCAACCCCTCCCAACCTAACCCAGAACCCCAACAACCTATTCCTCATACTACTAAACCTCCTCACTACCCATAATTGGCCATCCCCACCCATCTCACATTAAAACAGTGCTAACCAGAACAATTTCCTCCACCCAGATCCTCCCGACTGCGTCGCCCTGAAGACCAATACTCACCAAGAATACCTTAAGATTCTTCTTCTCCTCCCAACTCATCTCAACAACTATACATCAGATCATGACAGTTAAGCAACATCGCGCGTGGTCACTCACTGGTTGGGTGGCCAACAACCGTACGGCTGCTTCAGTCCCAAAGCGCCTTGCGCACCTATTGCTAAAAAAAGCACTCACTGCGCACTCGTGCCACTCCATACTCTGGCCAATTAATGACCAAAAGTTTTCCCTACCCCAAACATTCTACCAATCATTAAAGTAGAGAAAAGTACTGTTATGACAAGGCTCTCAAAACCAATACAGGTCGACAGGCCACAACGCTCGCGACTTAGCTTCTCACGAAACTAAGCCGACGAAATAATTGGGTCTTGCTTTCTTGAACTTGGTGTGTCTGTACGGAGAATGTTGTGAACAAGCGAAAAAGAGTGAAGGTTTCTTCTCTCCGCCAAATATAACCACGACAGCTGTTCAAGACAAGGTGATATATGACAATACCTGGGAATATTTAATACAAAACGGATGCATGTATTATAAGCCCGCTGAAGTTTAGCGTTAAGCGTGATGTTTAGATTGTTGTATATTACGTCACCATAATCGAAGATGGGTAGAATTAAGCTTTGAACAAGTAACTTTCTCGTATTTGGTGGAAAGAGATCCCGTAAACGTTTAAGAGAGTGCAAAGATAAGAATACTCGTCGGCATATTTTCGTCGTGTGCTCCGTCCAGTTTAAGTACTTATCAAAAATAAGGCCAAGGTTTTTTTACAGTTTCGTTTATTTGTATTGGTGTTGCGTGGAATAGGATTGGGGGAATTTTAACACTTTTCAATTTGGTATGATTATTTTTGGATCCTATTATGATTGCTTGCATTTGAATGGATTGACTTTAAGATAATTATTTTTAGTCCAGTCTTTTATATTTTCCAGGTCATCGTTGAGTTTGTTAATGTCTACTTGGATGTCTTTCGGGTTTGTATGTATATAAAGTTGAATGCCATCTGCGTAGAAATGGTATTTACACGTTTTTATAAGTTCTGGTAGATCATTTAAGTACAGTGAGAATAGCAGTGGCGCTAGAACACTGCCCTGAACTACGCCAACTTCAGTTTGTTGCCAGTGTGATACGTTCGTACCTGCTGACACGCACTGCTGCCGCCGAATCAAATTTGAGTGCAGCCACGTCAGTGCGCTTGAAGAAAATTTTTGTGTTTGTAGCTTAGCTAATAATATTTCCCTGTCCACACAGTCAAATGCTTTAGTTAGGTCTAAAAGTACAAGGATAGTCATTTGTCCGTTGTTCATGCGTGCTTGAATGCCATTTGTAACTTTAGTAGTGCTGAGGTTGTGCTGTGACTGGTATTTGTCGAGTAAATTGTGTTTATTAAGGTAATTTGTTATCTGCTTGTGGACGACCTTTTCTAATATTTTACTAAGACAAGGAAGTATGCAAATTGGTCGAAAGTCTTCGGGTTTTGTTGGATTATCGATTTTTCTTATCGGTCGTATTAACTGATACGTACAACGACTAAATTCCGGCACCTCGGCGTCTCTAAAAACCGTAAAAGTAGTACGCCAATAACATTATTATTATTATTATTATTATTATTATTATTATTATTATTATTATTATTATTATTCAAGAATATGCAGCCATATATTGAGACATTCAGGCCTAAAAGACGATGATTAAACTCGATAAATTGGAACTAAAACCCAAGAAATTCAAGAATATACAGCCATATATATTAAGACATTCAGACCTAAAATACGATGATTAAACTCGATAATGATTTGAATGTAAAAAAAACATTGACGCGCGAGAGTTCACAGGACTAGCGTCGAACAGAGGGTTGTGGATATGTGTAATTCATCTAAAGAGCATTATGGATCTCACGTTGAAGAACATAATAGTATACAGAATGTTCCCAAACATCTAGGAAGTAATCGGTGTGTGGATAGTAGACGCATGCACAGAAATGGTGTCCCGATACACACAAGACATGCCTCCCCCCACACCTCCTCGCTTAACGCATTGCTGCAGGTAGACAGCCCGCTACAAGACTGTTGTGATTGAAATGGGCACAGTGTTGGATGTATAGCAATACACACACTGTGCTTTCAGCACTACCCGTTCACTACCTTCCCCTGATTTTCGGTACTGGAGTAGCCTTCAACACTACCCCTTCACTCTCTCCCCTTCTTTTTAATACTGGAGTGGGGCAGTGTTGATTGTTTATGTCGGGACACCATTTCTGTTCTTGCGTGTACACCTCAAACTGGTGCGAAGTGTTCCCTGGTCACAGATCTGCAGAAGCACCGCAGCTGCAGTGCATTATGGAGTGCCGAACTTAGGCTCAACCGTAACACCATAACCATTATAAATCTTTATTTTCATGGAGTACGGCTTAACAAATTTGTTTTCAATTCTTCAGAAGTATAAAGAACGTATTTAGAAAACTTAGCACGAAGGTATTGTCTTTTTGAAATAAAATGTTTCTATTTTATGTCATTCAAATTATAACAGTAATTAATACGAGATGGTATTGTTTGTAATTTGGATTGAAACTGTCCACCGTGAACTCCCCCCCTCCTCAGAATATGCCACTAATGTCAAGGTGGGTCTTCCATTACTCTATTTGTTGGTCCGATTATATCCGACTCTCGGACGCAGGAATTACATCGTCAGCATTCAAGAAAGGTAATTGGATCTCAGTAGTTATTGTTCTAATAATAATAATGCTATTTGCTTTACGTCCCACTAACTACTTTTACGGTCTTCGGAGACGCCGAGGTGCCGGAATTTAGTCCCGCAGGAGTTCTTTTACGTGCCAGTAAATCTACCGACACGAGGCTGTCGTATTTGAGCACCTTCAAATACCACAGGACTGAGCCAGGATCGAACCTGCCAAGTTGGGGCTAGAATGCCAGCGCCTTAACCGTCTGAGCCACTCAGCCCGGCAGTTATTGTTCTAAACAGAAGATAAACAGTAGTGGACACACTGATGACAAATAATTTTAACTTGAAAGAAGGAGCACGCTGTTTACATTGCAGGAGAGGAGTTTCGTTAATTCGATACTGAACTCATAATTCTACCTTGCTAAAGAAATTGCAACTCCAAGATGGAGTGAAACCATATTATTTATTGCAAGCTCATCTCACGTTCTGTGGCGTGACAACTCACAGTGGGGAGCAAGCCACCAAATATTCGAACGAGGTCGGACCATTTCGGCAGACCTCGGGTAATTAATAATGAATTTCTGGATAGTAACCCTCATTGCGAGAGATTTCGGTACTGGCATTAACAAAGAATTTTTGGAAATATCTGATGAAGCTAAAATCCACAGGGTGGAAATGTACTTAATTAGGCATGGAGAAAAGTTGGCACCCATGCTGGCAGAGGGAAACACGTGTCAAGGACATACATTAAAAATACGCGGGAATTCTCCTGTGCGAAATTAATTAATTACGCCCGTTCAAATAACTAGAAAAATCAGCAAACAACACCATCATGACTGGAAAAAATAGATGGAATCTCTGGAGTGAGTCTCGAAGAAATTGGTCCAGTGGTCGTCAGTTGGAATGATTGCACCACAGTAGATAACGCCAAGCGAAGTGTCCTTAGGAAAGGCTTAAATACCCCCTCCTCAACCAGGAGCGTCAGTCGTCATTCTATATTCCAAGAAGGTGTACCTACGTTAGGCAACATTAAGAAGAAGACTTAAAGTGGGCAACGTAGACTTGTAGAATCTTTAAAGCCAGTTGACTTGAGGGATGAATATGTTACCAAGTGATAAATGGTGAACGAAAACAAAATTAGCTATTGAAACATTGTAGTTGCGACATCTGTCACGGTCGGGTAAGATAATCATAAGTTTAATAATTATAGGATTCCTGAACTTCTCATAGGGAGACAGCTGAATCATAGATAGCTTTTATGAATTACTGTGGACAGTGTTATTTTTTTGTAATCGGTAAGGGAGGACGATAGTCTGGCGGAGATAAGCCTTGTCTCTCACGGCCAATCACACCTGTGAAACATATGGATAGGAAGGAGTAGGGAAGATTCCGCAAACTGCATTAGTCGAGTTCTCGACACGAAGCGGGGATGTTCAACTGTTATATGTAGATATGATTTTTTTGGTTTAATGTGTGTTGCTTCAAGTCAAGTGTTCTTTTTTTTTTTTTTACGTCGCACCGACACAGATAGGTCTTATGGCGACGATGGGACAGGAAAGGCCTAGGAGGTGGAAGGAAGCGGCCGTGGCCTTAATTAAGGTACAGCCCCAGCATTTGCCTGGTGTGAAAATGGGAAACCACGGAAAACCATCTTCAGGGCTGCCGATCGTGGGGCTCGAACCCACGATCTCCCGGATGCAAGCTCACAGCCGCGCGCCTCTACGCGCACGGCCAACTCGCCCGGTCAAGTCAAGTGTAGAACCTGTGTATTTATAAGGTAATGTTTAAGAGAAGAATGTGTCCTGCAGTTATAAAGGGCTAAATTGGAAGTGGCTGGCACAAGATGAAGCCGAGATAGTGCCATGCCAAATGGCTACAATTACTGGTCTGTCTAATTTAAATATAATGTTTTGTAGTTAGAGATGTAAATGTTTGTCCCTTTAAATTAATTAATAAATAAATCATAACATCGCGTTGTATATGGGGCGTGTGTAATCAAGTATATTGCGATGATGAGGAAGTGGCGTACGTCAAACGGTTTTGAGGGAACACTCATTTGAACTCCATACGGAAGAATTTGAATGTTTTAAACCCTATCTTACCGGGCGAGATGGCCGTGCGATTAGGGGAGCGCGGCTGTGAGCTTGCATCCGGGAGATAGTGGGTTCGAATCCCACTGTCGGCAGCCCTGAAGATGGTTTTCCGTGGTTTCCCATTTTACACCAGGCAAATACTGGGGCTGTACCTTAATTCAGGCCACGGCCGTTTCCTTCCAACTCCTAGGCCTTTTTTATCCCATCGTCGCCATAAGAGCTATCTGTGTCGGTGCGACGTAAAGCCACTATAAAAAATTTACCCGATTCTTTTTAACATCCAGGATGTAAAAGCGACCAACCTGTGAAATTTTAATTTTGTACGTCGAACGGTAATGGAGAAATAAATATTTTTTTAAGGGGTGAATGTTTTAAAATATTTATTAACATCTAGGATATATAAGATTACCCTTCATTAAAAAAATGTTCGTGCCCGAAACGGTTTCGGAAGAACGGATATTGTGTTTTTGAGAGTCAACCACCATCTAAACCCCTTAGGGTAAAACTAATTTGAAGTATACGATATTTTACACCCAGGACATAAAAGAAGACCCTTCTCGTAAAATTACAACTTTGTACGTCAAACAGTTCTGGAGGGATGAATAATTTCGTTTACAGAGCTAACTGCATTTAACACTTTAGGGGTGGAACGTTAAAAAATATTTCATATATTTCACCTGTAATTTAAAATATATACCGCTATTTGGAATTTTGTCTTCGTACGTTAAACCGTTTCGGAGGAGGGAATGAATATATTTGTTTTCAGATCTTAACGCCCATTCAACTCTCTGAGCGGTTAAATTAGTTTCAAACTTTCTGTTATTTAACACCTAGGATATCATTTGAAATTTTAACTTCATAATTCAAATGGTTTCACATAAATGTACATTTTTGTCATCATTCCTCACTCCTCCCAGTCAACCCCCCTTAGGGGTGTATTGTTTTAGATCCACTTATGTCCTTTCAAATCCTCGCCACTTAAGTTGATTCTACACCCCTCCCCCGTCACAAAATGCGTGTGTCTTTATTTTTAAAGGAGATTCCAAATACCATTTTTAAAAATTTAGTTTAGAGTCACTTTGACTCAAAGGTCTTATCGTGACTTCTAATTGTATAATTTACATTAAATTACAGTAGAGTGAAGAATGAGAGGAATATAGAAGATGTTGGTATTTTGAACTGAAAAGTTAAATTTTTGAATACAGACCAGTGTCTTTGAAAAACTTGATAATTTGCTGCCAGGATCTTCATTATGTTCAGCCTTCGTAAGCAGTCATCTTTAAGGCTTTTCAGGTGAGGTATCCAGCTTAACGTAGTATCGAATAAAACTCCTAAGATTTTCATAATTGTTACTGTTTCAATTTTGTGATTGTCCATATACAGCTCAGGGTCTTGTAAAGTATGTTTACGTTTGGAGAAGAGTATGCATTTGGTTTTAGTTTTGGAAAACTTGAACCCTGTAAGTTTAGCGCATTTTTGGATGTTGTCAATTGATTCTTGAAGTAACTGTCTACTAGTCAATTTACTTCTTCCTGCACTTAGTATGGTAAAATCATCGGCAAAAAGGCAAGCCTTTACTGGTAGGTGAATGTTGGAGACAATGTTGTTATGTTCTGAACACTGTACTAAATATATATTCAATAATTAACATTATTTTATTTGGATATGCATTTGCTGAACAATATGACGCATCTAAAGTTCCAATGAGAAGAACAGCTGTTCTCTCTGGAGAGTATACATCACTGTGTCCTAACGCTGATGTTACCAGCGCACTCAGTGTTTTAAAAAATTACTTCAAATGCCATTTATTGCGACGAGGAATAATGCGACACTTATGACTGATCCTTGGGGAACTCCGTTATCAATGGTTACTTCATGTGAAAGAATTCCATTTGCCCCACTTGAATTCAGCGATCTTTGAATTAAGTAGAGCATATTTTCTGAAATATTATGTTTCATCAATGTTTTAATTAGACAGTCTTTCCACACCATGTCATATACCTTTTCAGTGTCTAAACTAACAACTATGAGGTGCCAGTTGTTCAGGAAGCTTCTCGGATTTCTGATTCTAAATATCTCAGAGTATCTGTGTTGAACGTGCTTTACAAACGTTGAAGGTTAGGTCAAATGTTCCACCTTTACAATTCCAAGATTCTTTATTAACTAAATATTTACATGATTTTTAATTATATCGGGACATGTTTCGTCTACCTTGTAGACATCATCAGCCATAAAAACTTTTGAGAAAAAGCTACAAGGACAAGGACAAAGTAACACATTAAAATAATTCGGATAACTGAATATGTCATTTAAAATGGTGAAGAATTCAGAACTGTTTTGAACACAGCACTTAAGAATACCGTTGACATTAAAATTAAAATTGTCCACATGGGATGATTCAGTAAAAACTTTGCGTTAAAATTCTTCCTTTTTGTGTGATGTGTTAATATATAATATTCTGTTATGTCGTGAAGGCTTGATAATGAATTGCACAATGTTCATTCCAATAGGATAATAACGATGTATAAGAAATCCAGCGAGCAGATGTTAAAGCCGTCTTATTGGTGTAGTGTTGGCATTTCTTGTTGAGAAGTTAGGTGGAAAATTTGATCGTGATAACGTAATGTGGAATGTGCAGTAGATGGCCCTAGAATAAGAAAGATAGCTGTTGTTAGTGTTAAAATAGGCAAGTTTTTGTGTCTTGAGATGTAAAGTAATGAAAAAATGAAAAATAAGAAGTGCGGCACATCTGATTACTTACGTTCTCGCCTGTCTGACAGCGACTAGTTCAGTGTGGAAGCCTGTGGTTGACTGAGAGCGAACTATGGAGGTCGTGTGTGAAGGGAGCCGCCATGAGGGGAAATTAGGGGAAGGTTAGGATCAGTAGGCGGGAAGCCGTCACATGGAAGCTTGTTAGTGGGTTTGTCAAAGTAAGAACTATTGAGCAATGCTTCAAAAATTACGTTCGCAGTTTCGGAAATTTCATTCAAATTGTGAAAGGGATTGCATTTATGATCTATATTAATATAGATGTTTTCTAAAACATTGAGTAAAGTGCTTTTATTATGATAATAAAGAATTTTTAAGTCCTGTTCTATGGAAGTGAAGGAATGATTGGACTCTGTCATGTGAGTACACATGGCGGAGTACCTTC
This sequence comes from Anabrus simplex, assembly GCF_040414725.1. NCBI lineage: Eukaryota > Metazoa > Arthropoda > Insecta > Orthoptera > Tettigoniidae > Anabrus > Anabrus simplex. Next base: position 469,802,048 of record NC_090265.1, on the reverse strand, counting down.
TATGTTTAGCGGCGTTGATATGTTCCTTATATCTAACTGAAAAGCCTCTTCCGGTTTGCCCAATGTAGCTCGCGGAACATTGGTTACACTTTAACTTATAAACGCCTGACCTATTATATTTATTCATAGTGTTGTTAATTTTATGTTGGTTGTAGAAAAGATTAGAGGCTTTTCAGTTAGATATAAGGAACATATCAACGCCGCTAAACATAGAAGGTACTCCGCCATGAGTATTCACATGACAGAGTCCAATCATTCCTTCACTTCCATAGAACAGGACTTAAAAATTCTTTATTATCATAATAAAAGCACTTTACTCAATGTTTTAGAAAACATCTATATTAATATAGATCATAAATGCAATCCCTTTCACAATTTGAATGAAATTTCCGAAACTGCGAACGTAATTTTTGAAGCATTGCTCAATAGTTCTTACTTTGACAAACCCACTAACAAGCTTCCATGTGACGGCTTCCCGCCTACTGATCCTAACCTTCCCCTAATTTCCCCTCATGGCGGCTCCCTTCACACACGACCTCCATAGTTCGCTCTCAGTCAACCACAGGCTTCCACACTGAACTAGTCGCTGTCAGACAGGCGAGAACGTAAGTAATCAGATGTGCCGCACTTCTTATTTTTCATTTTTTCATTACTTTACATCTCAAGACACAAAAACTTGCCTATTTTAACACTAACAACAGCTATCTTTCTTATTCTAGGGCCATCTACTGCACATTCCACATTACGTTATCACGATCAAATTTTCCACCTAACTTCTCAACAAGAAATGCCAACACTACACCAATAAGACGGCTTTAACATCTGCTCGCTGGATTTCTTATACATCGTTATTATCCTATTGGAATGAACATTGTGCAATTCATTATCAAGCCTTCACGACATAACAGAATATTATATATTAACACATCACACAAAAAGGAAGAATTTTAACGCAAAGTTTTTACTGAATCATCCCATGTGGACAATTTTAATTTTAATGTCAACGGTATTCTTAAGTGCTGTGTTCAAAACAGTTCTGAATTCTTCACCATTTTAAATGACATATTCGGTTATCCGAATTATTTTAATGTGTTACTTTGTCCTTGTCCTTGTAGCTTTTTCTCAAAAGTTTTTATGGCTGATGATGTCTACAAGGTAGACGAAACATGTCCCAATATAATTAAAAATCATATAAATATTTAGTTAATAAAGAATCTTGGTATTGTAAAGGTGGAACATTTGACCTAACCTTCAACGTATACTCACGACAATACGGGCTTTATAATGAAGTTTATTTTATGTAGTGCTTTACAAAAAACATTTTTTGCATCACTAAAAGAGTGTATATGTTCCAAATACCAGCGTAATCTCTTGTTAACAATTTTCTCCATTAACTTACACATTGTATTTGTCAAGGCAATGGGATGATAATTATCTGGAATCAACATGTCCTTTCCTGGTTTGAGTGTCGGCACTACAATAACACAACGCCATTTATCTGGAAATAATTTGGAACTCCATATATAGTTGAAAATAGCAAGTATGTGGAAACTGTTTTAAAAATTCATATGGAATGGTGTTTGGGCCGAGACTAGATCTGCCGCATTTGTTGAGTTCTGTAACAATTTATTGTAACTGTAAAAGTATCATTATAAGCATAGTTCGGTGTAGGTACAGTTTCACTTCAGTCTATTGGATCTCGAGTTGTTTTCATGTGAAAAAATTCATAATTGTTATCGCTAGAGATTTCTGCAAAATTAGTTAGCCAGTTCATCAGCTATTTGAGGTTCATTTATAATTGATCCAGGGACTGGATCCCTTAGAGAAGTAATATAGAATTTATTGTATTTACCACTTATTCTTTGTATTTTATTCCACACATTTTGTGAAGTTTGGGAGGTTAAGGAGGAGACGAATGTTAACAAGGTTTTCTTACTTTTTCTTTTTCATTTCTTGCTATTGCTCGATATTTCTGAAAATCGATATTATTTTCAGGCGTAGGATTTCTTTTGTAGAGGCAGTAAGCACGGTTTTTGTTTTTGATAACCTCTTTACAGCAGTCATTCCACTAGGGAACCGTTTTCTTGAAGGGCATACGACTTGTTTCCGGGATACACTGGTGAGCAGATTTTTTAATTATAACTTCAGTGAAGGCCCCGTGGTGTAGGTGTAGCGTGCCTGCCTCTCGCCCGGAGGCCCCGGGTTCGATTCCCGGCCAGGTTAGGGATTTTTCTCTCGACCTGAAGGCTGGTTCGAGGTCTACTCGGCCTACGTGATTAGAATTGAGAAGCTCTCTGACGGTGTGAGGGCGGCCCCGGTCTCGAAAGAACAGAATAACGGCCGAGAGGATGCGTCGTGCTGACCACATGACCCCTCGTAATCTGCAGGCTTTTACAGACTAGGCTGACCGTGGACTCTCCAAAATGTAAAACTTGAATAATAACTTTCAGTTTCAAACCGTAGCGAAGCATGGGTATCTTGCTAGTTAGATTAACCAGCTGGTCTGTCTGCATTTTTGTATTGAATTAATCGTAAACGGCTCGGGTTACCTGAAGGGTTGTTCACCTTTGGGCAATAAATTATACTGCTAATAATAAGAGTTGGTGTCTGACATTTCTTAGAGGGAGGTCCGTTTACTGCCTGCCGGGGCGGGATAAAGGGAGTGGCTGTGTGGTTGCCATGGAAACGAGGGTGGGGCGACTGCGGTTGCCATGGAGATAACACTTCAGGGCAGCTTGTCTTGCTGGGAGTTGCCAAACCTGTCACTGTCACTGATAAGAACCTGATTGTTTGTACAAGAGTGACCGCAAATGGGACGACACCACCTGGCCAAGTAGTCTACAACAGATCACAGCGGCCAGAATGAAGGAGGGAACAAGTGAGCCGAAAGCGAGGGGTAAGAGTATGTAGAAAGGAATGCTGGAATGTGGCAACATCGTGAAATGGTACGTAGAGTGCTCCTCCCTCCAACCTTACCTGTCACACGCCAACTCTTATTATTAGCAGTATACTGCACCACACTTGATGCCTCTCTTGAGCCATGCTAAGGTCCCGCTAGCCACGGCTCTTCATCCATGCTTCTCACTTCTAATGCATTAACAGTACACAACTCACCCACCACCATATTTGACTGAGTTGTTATATAACAGGGCTGGCCACAACGAGGCTCGCGAGCCGCATGCGGCTCTTGAGTCAGTCTTGTGCGGCTCTTAACACCAACCTTAGAGTAAAATTAATTGATATAATTAATGGAATCCTAACGACATCTCGCGGCTGGCGGCAGTCAGTAGCAGTGATGTGCGGCTTAACGTTATTAGCGCTGTAGGTCAGTGGTAAGACATGGGAGGTGAAGATAGTTCCGGCGCCTTCCATTTGATAGTGCTTTGAGCGGGAGAGTGTGTCAGTGAGCCAGTGTCGTGAGGTGAAGCCAGTCGCGTTCACGTATAGGCAGTAGCGAGTGTCGATACTTTTCTGTGTGCAGTTGTGTACTGTTTCAGTACAGTTGTGGCTTGGTGTCCGAACAGTTGCGGTGCTGTCTAAGAAGCGTAAATATGAAGAGGAGAATCGAGCTGTTAATACCGACTGGGAGGAAGAATTCGTTTTTGTAGAAAGAAACGGTAAGCCAATGTGTCTTTTGTGTCAAATAACTTTGTCACAGTTCAAGGCCAGTAATCTAAAACGCCATCGTGACACTAACTACAGCGGTTTCAACAAAGATTTTCCTGATGGCTCTCAGTTAAGGAAAACCAAACTGAAATCACTAAAGGAAAATCTTTCATGGTCAGAGTAGGGTTATGTCAATTTTTACCAAGGAAACAGATTTGACAACCAAAGCTGGCTTCATCTTGGCTTTTAATATTGCAAAAGCAAAAAAGCCTTACACAGATGGGGAGTTTATTAAGAAGAATATGGCACAAGTTATTTCTGTTTTAGAACCCGAAAATAAAAACTGCAGAAACTGATCAACGAAATGCCCGCTGCTAGACACCCAATAGAGAGGCGAGTTTCTGTTATTAGTGCGGATATTTTAAATAATTTACAAAATATCTAAGCGAGTGCTCAGCAGTAAGTCTGGCTCCGAACGAGTCTACTGATATCAAAGGTAAACCACAACTACCTATATTTGTGAGGTATGTGTCAAAGGACTTGCAGGTGGTGGAAGAACTTTTAGACCCGGTTACTTTGAAGGATACTGCTCATGTTTGTGACATTAAAGAAGCCCTGGATGGTGTTTTTACGAAAAACCTCAGTGCCTATCGATAATATTGTCACCGGGCGAGTTGGCCGTGCGCGTAGAGCGTAGAGCTACTCTCCCGTTCAAAGCAATATCTTCCTTGTAAAGATATGTCTTAATTTAGATTTCATAGCAAGTTGAAGCGTTTTGGGAAAGACCTTCAGACTGAAATATTTTCTCACTTCAAATGTTTGAGGAAAATTACTGAACGCTATCCTGACATTCAGGTGGAAACTGAAGATTACATGAGTAAAATGTCTGGACTTGCTGAAGAAATCAATGGCAGATTTAATAATTTGAGGTCACTTAAACCTTCATTTTCATTCCTGGAAAATCCTTTCTATGTTGACGTTGTGGCAGTCCTGTTTCATCACCAATAACAAAGGATACAGCAGCTATAGAGTTGGAGCTACAAGAACTGCAAGAGGACGAAGGACTAAAAGGACTCAAACAAAGTGCCATTTCTACCATAGAATTTTGTAAGAATGCTCCAGAAGAAAAATACACACTAACAAAACAGTGTGCCAAAAGATTAATCTCAATCTTTGGGACTACTTATGTGTGTGAATCACTGTACTCAACGATTAAATTTATTAAACCTAAATATCGATCTGAACTAAGTGATGAACATTTAAGTAAACTTGTGCGAACTGCACTTACCGATTATCAGCCAGATTTCAAAAAACTAACAGCAAAAATGAACACTCAAAAAAAGCACTTCTCAAAAGTAAAATCTCTTTCTTGATGTGTACCTGAAAAATAATATTCGGTGTAGTGTAGAAAATAAATGTTCCTTCATTTGTTATAAAATGAAAAACGTGTCTTCATTTTATAAACCATTTTCTAAACATGCTCCCAATTTTTTGTCTCCTAACTTTGCGGCTCCCAAAAGTAAGGTTACTGGCCACCCCTGTTATATAACATCCGTTATGCTTCATAATTTTCCTCAAAAAATACTCAGAATCAGGATGATAATTAGTAAGGGGAGAGTGTACAGGATGAGGAGGTTCTCCAATAGGAGGGAGATGCACTTTTCCGTTCCTACAACAGAGACCGGGGCTTTCTACTTTCATTTATTGCGTGACAACACTTAAAGTCGTCTTTTTGACCAATAGCAACAACCATGCCAATACTGTAATCTGTATTGCAGCTATACTTGAATCCTGATAAATATTTTGTTTTTTACGGGATCAGTCGTTTATTTTCATTGTATCTCCTAAGAGCTTTTTGTTCGATCAGGATTTTACTTCATGCATTTCCTAACAGCATCCCTCAGGTTTTCTATCAGTATTTTTTTTACAGACACCCTATGTTTAAAAAATATCTTAATGTTATCGACGAATCTAGCGTGGTGCTTATTTCCTCTTTGGTTTTCATTGGATGATGGGACTTTTGAACCGTTTTCCGAGTCACAGGGAAAATTTAGATGATCATCAGGCACAATAGAAAGACACTTGCTTTTAGGAACAAGATGATAATCAATGAAAGGAAATCCACTGTCGATTTTGTTATTGGCAAAGCACTGGACAAACAAACAAACAAAAAACGAAAACAAAACAACTTGCAGGGATAATTACATTAAGTGATATAAGGAGAGGGTGGTTGTTGTTGAGAAGGGTCACACTGGGGTGTGAGTGATTCAAATTGCGATGACATCATAGTTCCAGGACACTTAAAACGTAATATAGTTCTTCCCTCAACAGGCTCTTCAGGCCGTATTATCACATTCCCCCTTTTGCATCCGGGAGATAGGGGGCTCGAGCTCCACTGCCGGCAGCCCTGAAGATGGCTTTCCGTGGTTTCCCATTTTCACACCAGACAAATGCTGGGGCTGTACCTTAGTTAAGGCCACGGCTGATTCATTCCCACTCCTAGGCCTTTCCTATCCCATCGTCGCCATAAGACCTATCTGTGTCGGTGCGACGTACAGCAAGTTGTAAAAGATATATCACTTCTCTTCCCGATACACTACCAGATGTTAAGAGTATATTTCACCAGTAGCCACAGTTTCGTAGTGGGTGAAGTATGAGGTATGACATAGTATTCCAACTCCTTAAAAATCTTGATTGTACTAACAAAGATGATGTTGAATATTGGAGCACAAAACTCTTAGTGAGGAAAGATGGCTGAATTAGCATGATAGCCATCCAGGAGGCTGTGACTTACTTATAGACTTGTTTATGTTGTGTTAACCATGTGGAGTCAGATTATAAGTCAGTTCATTTACAAAAGTTTAGAGGATCTGTAGGTAAATAGAAAGACGATGTGTATGACGAATAAAATTTACTTCAAGGAGCTGTATAAAGTTGTCTGACAAGACACAGAAGCACGTCTGATCGTATTGCTGTAAATGATACAGCAGCATTCAGGAGCACGTCTGATCGGATTGCATTAAATGAGAGAATTGACAGCGAGCTCCGTGAACTTCTCTCACAGAATAATTTCTTCTTCCAGCAATCTTTGTACATATCTTACGCAATCTGCCCAAGCAGAAGTTGTAACGATCGTCACGTTCGCGAGCCTGTTAACACGTGCTCTCTAGCACCTAGACTGAACAGTGGTGGCAGCGTGGTGCCAATATCTCGTAAACGGTTCATTTCCGGGCCTTAAAACGTGCTTTTCGGTACCAGAGGGACTTTCCAAGATTTGTTACTCGCGTCATAAGACTTAAAATAGGATTTGTTTCGTCCTTGTATGACAAATTCGGTTTTCGTCTATATTAGCCTATGCTATTGGGCAAATGGCCTAAATCTGCGACAAAAGCTGAATTTTGAAAAAAATATTTCTTACTGCACCTCCAGGGCAGAAGATGAATCTATGTTCCCAATTTCAACTTTCTAGGTATTTTGAATCTAGAGATTCCGTGATCAGTGAGTGGTATTTGGCTTTTATATATACACAAACTAGCAATTGTACCCGTGCTTCGCTACGGTATTCCAGATTGTATACGGATATCGAAGTAAATTACTGTACATGAAGTTAATAATAAATTTAAATTGCATGTAAATTGGCGTTATCCGAGAAAAAGCATAGGGAAGTCCGCAGACGATGTTTCCAATGTAAAGTGCGAGTTGTGGAGTTGTGATGATAACGACAGGTGCACTTGTCTACCACAATTCATTATGTTTTAGAAACGTTGTATAGGGTGAAATTTGTGTAAGATTTTCACACAGTGCATTACTTTTCAGATACTTATGCTACAGCTTCAAACATAGAATTTGGCTCACACAGGGCTACTGGGTGGGCCAATATTCGTGTAGAATTTGATGATCCCATCTTTCCTGTAAGTGAATCAAACCATCAATTGTACGTGTACAAAGTGCAAAATTTAGGTAAATCCAGAAATAGAGAAAAATTTAATGTATAAGGGATAGAGATACGACAAAAGGTCATAGGACCGAAGTTGTAGATCACTCCAAATTGAACGGAGATTGTGCCATCCGTTTTGTGATACGACTTACCGTTTAGCCACGAAATACATCGAAAGGAAGGACTACACCGTCATTAAAATTGCCTCCATATTTCGATATTTTTCTGGGGTAAAAAATAAAAAATTTTAACATCTCGTAAATTTTCCGTAGGTTACATGCTAAAAGCTATAATTTTGCAAAATTTCAATTTTCTAACTCGTCTGGGAAATTGTGCTGCGATCTTGATATGGGGGACCGGGTTAAAAATCAGGACTTTAAGGAAACTTTTAAGCCCATAAAACCTATAGGTTCTGGATAAATATCACCGACTGTGTTCTTATGCAGGTTTGAAACTCCCAGCATGTACCCCTCAGAGAATTATGAGAATTTGAGATTTTTCTAGGGATCCTGAAGTCATCAGGTTGTCTGGTGCCAAGTTTTAAATTTCTAAGATGCCTAGAATGGTCTCACTAATTTACGTCTGTTTTCATTTTTATGCCTTAATTTATATATGTAGTACAGTATATATAGAACGCGCCAAACAGACTTCCATTTATTAGTGTGGATAATATTTTACCCGTTTCCCTAGTGGTTCTAGGGGCGTCTTACTCCCACAGTAAGTTTTCCAGGTAGTAAGTCATACTTGAAAGTCATACTGGAACATACACACGTCCATTATCTCGGTCATTTCTGACAATTTATTTTTTCACCCTTTCTCACCCCCTATGCCAAAGGGGGCTGAAGTTAGACTTTAAACATCCGGAATGTTACTATTCATCTCAGCGACCCGGAAAATTATGGATTAGGCAGAATATTCGATTACTATTATATCTCACTCCCCCTTGCCCCACCCTAAAGGGGGCTAAACTTTGAGTTTAAAAAAAATCGCAATGTTACTATTCATCTCAGCGACCCCTAAAAGTATGGATTCGACACTACTTTCGATGATTTGTATATCTCACTCCGCTTTCCCCCCCCCTGCCCCTAAGGGTTCCTGGGGTGTTTAACCCCCATGTGGTTTGTCTCCTGATACTAAAAATTCGGAGTGTCACTATTCACCTCAGCGACTATATATTCGACACTATTATTTCTATATATCATTATTATTTCTATATATCACTCTCCCATCGCCCCCCCCACCACGAAGGGGGCTGAACTTGGACTTTATAAACAATTCCGGAGTGTCACTGCTCATCTCAGCGACCCCAAAAAGTATGGATTCGACAGTATTTTCGTTAATTTGTTTTTATCTGACCCCCTCACCCCCCGCCCCTAAGGGTTCCTGGGCTTTCTTATCCCCACGTTGTTTGTCTCCTGATACTAAAAATCCAGAGTATACAATTCACTTCGGCGACCCCCGAAAACTATGTATTCGACATTATTTTCGTTTAATTTTATATATCACTCTCCCCTCGACCCCATGCGAAAGGGAGCTGAACTTCGACATTTGGAAAATGGGGAGTGTCACTGTTCATCTCAGCGACCCCGAAAAGTGTGGATTCGGCACTTTTTTCGATTATTTTTATACCTTGCCCCCCCCTGACCCCCACCCCTAAGGGAGCTACGGTTGGCTTACCCCCACAGTGCTCGTCTCCAGATAGTAAGTCATAAGTATACCAAGTTTGGATGAAATTGCTCCAGTAGTTTAGGAGGAGATGTGTCATTTACACACACACATACATGCATATATCCATTTTTATATATAGTAAGAAGATTATTATTACGTAGAGAAATTTTATTTTGAACACTGCAGAGATCTAAACTTAAACTGTATATCCGAAGAAATTATTCGAATCCGAGGAATGAATATTACTTCGCTCGCGGCATGCCCAATCATGAGAACGGCTTCAATAATATTAGTCATCAGTTTCGGAGTCGTGTTCATTGCAGAGGGCAGGATTCTTATTCTTAAGAAGGATAATTGGTGCCACAATCGTCCGCTCTAAGATGTTCGAGGGTACTCCAGGTGACTCCAAGTCTTTCGAAGCTCTGCCGTGTAGTCGATAGACTTGTAACTGTGTAGAACATCGGGTAATTCTTGTAAAAGTTGCTTGTTGCAAGAAATGAATGACATGATATATGATAGCAAGAATGAAGAGGATTAAACTCGGCGCCGGCACATATGCCACTCCTCTCGAATAGCTCAAGACTTAACGTCCCGATCTGACGGACGAATCATCATCAACACCGTCATATGCCCTCACACCATATAAGATCAAAAACATCTTCCTACGTCCTGGACGTAAAATGGCTCCTTGAATATTGTGTTCTCTACCTATCTTATGTACGTTGCCTAGCGACAGCCACTCGATGCATTTAATCCTGGTGACAGCACGTTGGATTGTCATATCCCAACGCACGTTTTTCGATGGTTTTTCGTTCATAACTCACCAACGAAAGCGAAAATGAAAATTCCGGCTTCGAGGTGCATTCGGACCCCTTTCCATCCACCTATGTTCAAAATTTCAGATCTCTACGTGCTGTAGATTTTGCTGGGCATCGCGCACAGACAGACAGACAGACAGACAGACAGACAGACAGACAGACAGACAGACAGACAGACAGACAGACAGACAGACAGACAGACAGACAGACAGACAGACACTTCCTTTCATAATTATAGATACACATAGATAAAAGCCAAAAGCGGGTATTTATACAAGTGGAGGTATATACTTCCCCTAGTGAACCAACACTACATTGTTCTACATAGGAGGCTTGTAGTGGTGTCTCGACTGCGCACTGACAGCCAGCGTCTTGGAAAGGTGGAGCAATCCAACTGATGAGCCTATGGCTACAATGGGGACGAAACGCTGGTAATTTCACAATTGAAAAGGCCGAAGAGGTTGAATGTTTTTCACATTTGCAATATATGAAATTAAATAATGGTTTCTTTCTGGAAACTTACTTTTTGTTATTGAACTTGCATTAACAAATGATCTTCACAGTAACAAACTGTAGAATTTTCTGGTATATCATTGACACTTTTTTGAACACCAAAATTAATTTCTTCCTAGTTTTATAGTCTTTTGTCACATTGATAAATACTTTGATCGGGGTGGTATGCGATGCATTAGTGCACATTGGAGCTATACACCATTTATAACTTACTAGCGAATGTACCCGTGCTTCGCTACGGTATTCTACATTGTATTACAATATCGAAGTAAATAGTGTACATGCAGTAAATAAGATTGTTTTAAAATTGCATGTCTCTTAGCGTTATCCGAGAAAAGCATGGGGAGGTCCCCGTACGTTGTTTCCAATGTAAAGTGTTTGTTATGGATTTGTGATATAACGCCAGGCTCACTTGCCTACTGCCATTCACAATCGAGTTGGGAAGTTTACATTATAATTGCAGGTCCCATTGCCTACTACGCGGACAGAATCGATTTGGGGAGTTTTCGTCAAAATGGCAGCCCCCCTTTCCTACTTCCAGACAGATTACAGTTGAGGAGTTTCTATTATAATGGCAGGCAATTAACCTACTATCACTCGAAATTGAGTTGTGCAGTTATCATTATATTGCCAGGCCCATTTTTCTACTGCCAGCCAGCTTACTGCCAGTCACACCAAGTTGGTGAGTTTCCATCAAAATAGCAGGCCACTATGCCTAATGCCAGTCACATTTTAGATGAGGACATTTCTTTATAATGGCGGGCACCCTTGCCTACTGCCAAACACAATCGGGTAGGGGAGTTTTAAACAAAACTGCATGCTCACTTGCCTTCTGCAAGTCAAATCGAGAAGTGAACTATTCATTACAATTGTAGACCTTCCTTACTAATGACAGTTACACAGGAGTTGGAGAAGGAACCCTTTCCTACTGCCAGTCAAAGTCGGTGTGGGGAGTACTGATTACAATAGCAGACCCACCCTTTCTCGATCGCTAAAAATCGACATCAGTGAATATATATATAGATCGATATACGAAAGTATATGCGTGTTTACAATATTGAAGACCTTCATTTGCAGATTAAATGCTACTAAACGTACGTCATATCGACAAAGGATTATACCATAAGACACGCCGGATTTAGTGGCCTAAATGGCTCGTCCTATGATATGTCATCTATTCTTGGGTCAGATTGAGTTAGAAACGTGGAACAGGGTAAATGTTTTGTAAGATTACCTCACATTACATTACTTTTCGGATAATTATGTGACAGCTACATACATAGCATTTGGCTCACATATGGCTACTGGGTGGGCCAATTTTCGTGAAGAGTTTGATGATTCTTTATTTCATATAAGTAATTGAAAGTATGAATTATGCATGTGATAATTCCAAATTGACTTAACATCGATTAATAGTGAAAAATCAAACGTAAAAGGGATACAGATACGGCAAAAAGTCATAAGACCAAGGTTGTATATCATTCCAAATTGAACGGAGATTGTGCAATCCGTTATGTGATAGGAATTTCCGAAGGTCTGCACCATAATTAAAATTGCCTCCATATTTCGATATTCTTCGGGGATAAAAAGTAAAAAATTTAATGATCTAGGATGTTTTCCGTTCGTTACAGGCTAAAACGTATAATTTTGTCAAATTTCAATTATCTTCTTTTTCTTCTGGCAGATTATGCCGCAATCTGGATTTTGGGCAAGGCGGGTAAAAATTAGGACTTTCAGGAAACTAAACCAAAAATTATGGAGATGGTCATTATTACCCCTTAAACGGAAAGCTGTACGAAAATTTCGCCAAAATAGTCAGTGTAGAGGCACACAGTCGTTACGATTTGATTTATATAGATAAGGAATCTGCTCCATGCAAAACACCTCTTGGGCTATGTCCGCTGGACTTAACCTGCAAAAGTGACCATTCATGATATCTCCCTTATTAATCCTCCTGACGAAAAAATGCACATGAAAAAAAAAAGGTTTAGAGGTGGAATTCCATCACGTTTGGTCAATTTCCAGTCAGGTTGGTCTTGTTCTGTATATATTGTGGAAGAGTAAAATCACCATTTCGGTTCCCTATAAACCGCCAGTCCATTCCGGAACATGAAATGTTATTTACGTTTAAAACCTACCTTTGGACAGGTGGATGTTAAATATAAATTTTGGTTCGAATGTCTTCAGTAGTTTTCAAGTTGTAAGGAATACGCTTTACACGCACCCACTCGTGAGTTAAGTCCGATGGGACTTGTACAGGAAAAGGGTCCGTTAATGATATCTCCCTTATTAATCCTCGTATCGAAATGATGCACATGAGAAAAAAGGTTTAGAAATTAATTTCTACCAAGGCAGGTAGATTTAAATTAACTTTGGTTGTGTATATTTTGTGGAAGTGCAAAATCACTGTTTCTGTTTCGTATAAACCCCCAGTCAGTTCAGGGATTTAGAAACAATATTTGCCCTAAAACCTATCAAGGACAGGTGTATTCTAAATATGAGTCTTGGTGGAAATACATCCAGTAGTTTGTAGCACTCGCGTACATACGGCGTAATTAAGGAAGAAAAGAATACAGTTAAGAAAGATGAAAGTAATAGAAAATGGATTATAACTGAGGACAGCCGGATAACGACAAATATGTAAATGCCAAGTGAATGTATTGGAAAATCAAATGCCCTTCAATAAATCATGCTAGTGTGAGTTATGGATATAATAAAGCGGTAACAGAGGAGAAATTTAGGTCCAGTGATTCTTAGGTAAACAAATAATAAGAAGATGACTAATGGTGTTATTACTTAATCTATTCGAGGGCGGTTATAACATCCAACGATATTCCGCCAATATCCCGCAGATAGGCCGATTGACGCCTCTCTTGCCTTCTACCCAGGGAACAACCACGAATTTAAAAGCATGATGAGGAAAATGGCAATACGTTACTTCCCTGCTGGGATGCAGTCAGAGACGTTGCCATGGTTACCTGTAGGTTCGTTGTCGGTCTGTCGTCACTCAATGCAGAGCATGATACCAGCGGAAAATTGTTAATTTCTCCGTCATGTGAAGAGTAAGGTAAATTACAGTATGGACATAACGAAAGTTGTTTATAATGAAGAGACGTTTCACGTACGGTAAACTAAGTTTACAGAAAATCAATAGTATAAGAGAAAATGGAGGAAAACCATTGTGGTTTTCCTATAAATCCCCGTCTATTCAAAGATTTTAAAATAATATGCATATAGAAACCTTCCCTGGGATGAGTATACTCTGAATATGAAGTTTGGTTGAGATCTATCCAGCTGTTTCGACGTGATGGTGGAAAAACCATTCAGGTTTTCCTATAAACCCCTCGTCTATTCAAAGATTTTAAAATGATATGCATATCGAAACCTTCCCCGGGATAAGTGTACTCTAAATATGAAGTTTGGTTGTGATCTATCCAGCCGTTTCGACGTGATAGTGGAAGAACCATTCTGGTTTTCCTATAAACCCCCCGTGTATTCAAAGATTTTAAAATGATATGCTTATCGAAACCTTCCCCGGGATGAGTATACTCTAAATATGAAGTTTGGTTGAGATCTATCCAGCCGTTTCTACGTGATGGTGGAAAAACCATTCTGGTTTTCCTATAAACACCCTGTGTATTCAAAGATTTTAAAACGATATGCATATCGAAACCTTCCCCGGGTGAAGTTTGGTTGAGATCTATCCTGCCGTTTCGACGTGATGGTAGAACAGACAAACAGACAGACAAACAGACAAACAAACAGACACGAAACGTAAAAACCACCGATTCGGTCTTGAGTTGACCTAAAACGGATAAATATCTGAAAAATTGGCGAAACAAAAGAAATTACAGACAGCGGACCCCCTACAATTTTATTTATATAGATCTGCCTCATTGTCTGTGCAGGATTAAAGTAATAATAATAAATAGTGTTATAGACATGATATAGGCTTTTGGGCTTATGCCGTGTCAAGAAAATAAGGTGAAATTCTTTACGTTTCGCAGAGAACTTTGCTCTGCATCTTCAGAAAAAAATCTCGACTGTTCACGAGAAAGGCTTCTTCTTTATTTTCTTGACACGGCATAAGCCCAAAAGCCTATATCATGTCTACAAGTACGGGCCGTGAAGTTCCAGTAAATCTACTGACACGAGGCTGACGTATTTCAGCACTTTCAAATACCATCGGACTGAGCCAGGATCGAACCTGCCAAGTAGGGGTCAGAAGGCCTGCGCCTCAACCATCTGAGCCACTCAGCCCGGCTGGATTGATGTAATTCCAAGAAATGACACTCAGACTATTACACAACATATACAAATAAAACTTCACTTAACCATACACTAAAATAAAGTAAAAATGCTTAAACTGTGTCCAGTATCTTAAAATGTACGATGTGTTATTTCGTCTGTTAATACAATCAACGTAGATGATCACGTCAGACCTATGATAGTGTTCTCTCCAGAAATTTTCGTCAGTCAGGTGGCATGAATGAGTAGCCGGAAGGGGAATACTACATAAAAATGATTATGATAACATTTCAATTTATTCCCCTCAGGTTATTAACAGTAATATCAGACAGGTAAACATTAACTGCAAAATTGAACTATTGGTGTTATTATCAAGAACAAGACATAACTATTCTGAACTTCTAGTGTTCTACTGCTCGTTCATAATCATGTAACACCAGGGCTTACCACTCGATTTCTGTGGAGTACCAAAGGGTTTGTGAAGTTCAGACACCGCGCACGACACTATGTTATAGTCAAGCTAAGTATTTAAAATCCTATGTAATTAATGCAATTATGCTGCCAATAATTTTTATCACTGGAATAAACAGTTTTACAGTGTTTACATTTTAATTTGGAGCATCCATTGACTCAAATATTATGATTATTCATCTGTATTCCACATTTTCCTAGCAAAGAAGTATTTATTTGTCGTATTGCTCGGCGTAATGAATTTTTGTGTTGTGTTGATTTCTGCGATAGGGAACATGCATGATTCAGGATTTTAATTTAAAATGTCCTAATCTGATACAAAATGTTATGCAGAATGCAAAAATATGACCAGAATATACAAATACTAAAGCAAATAACTAAATTAATACATAAATGTCACGTGACATCAACGTCTCGTAGCTGTAGTTTCCCTCTGTTAGCGCTATAACAATTTCCGTTGGCTTAGAGAGACTAAAAACTTACCTGACACTAAAGGAGATGCTCAAACACTTCTAACTGTTCACATAGCCACTCAAATGAGTCAGGTCGGCATTCTAACTGTTCACATAGCCACTCAAATGAGTCAGGTCGGCATTCTAACTGTACACATAGCCACTCAAATGAGTCAGGTCGGCATTCTAACTGTTCACATAGCCACTAAAATGAGTCAGGTCGGCATTCTGACTGTTCACATAGCCACTCAAATGAGTCAGGTCGGCATTCTAACTGTACACATAGCCACTCAAATGAGTCAGGTCGGCATTCTAACTGTTCACATAGCCACTAAAATGAGTCAGGTCGGCATTCTAACTGTTCACATAGCCACTCAAATGAGTCAGGGCGGCGTTCTAACTGTTTACATAGCCACTCGGCATTCTAACTGTTCACATAGCCACTCAAATGAGTTAGGGTTGGCATTCTAACTGTTCACATAGCCACTGAAATGCAAGTACGCTATCTCATCCAGTGTTCTCCCTAGGACTTCTTTTAATGGGCGCACCGCCATGCCGTTTTTACAGACCACCCAGCTAACATAACCTAGATATATGCTAGTTACATAATGTGTTCATTAAAGCTAGGGCTGCTACCTTCTTAAACCTAGCCATTCCTTTTTAATTTCTTTTCTACAATTTCACCGTTACTAAGGACGATGTATTCTACCAATACATTTCGCTGCGATTCTCTGTGAATAGAAGTACCATTATGTCTGTAAACGTAAATATTACTATTACCCCTTGCAATGTTATCATTCTTTCAATATTTATGATATCTTTCTATATACTGTACTAGATTTCAGTCTGTCTGCTTATATATTTAGATGCATCAGGTGCTCTTCATGGCCACTTTATAGTGAAAAAATAAATGACAATAAAGTGATATATTGACGTAATAATAATAATAATAATAATAATAATAATAATAATAATAATAATAATAACCAACACACTGAAGGATCAAACTATACAATATAACAACCGAACAAGGTAGGAGGGAGTGAGAGTGGTAGCTGAGAGAATCATCACCGGCTTTTCACCAAGGCAGCCACAATTCGAATTTTGGTCGGTACATGTGGAATTTTTGGAATTAAATTCACCTCCCAGTGGTTCGGATTCCATGTAAAAATAGAGGTCCCGTGGCTATGAAAGCGATATACACCTGCAAGCTTGTTTATTTTAAATATGATAACCGCAGTAAGATCATTTTTTTTCAGTTTGTGTTACATCGTAGCGAAATAGATGGGTTTTATGGCAACGATGAGATAGGGGAGGGATAAGAATGGGAATGTAGCGACCATAGCCTTCATTAAAGTACAGGTTCAGCATTTGCCTGGTGTGAAAGTGGGGAAACCACGGAAAACCATCTTCAGGGTTGCCGAAGTGGAGCTCGAACCCACTATATCCCGAATGCAAGCTGATAGCTAGGTGATCAAAACCATCATTAAAGCATAGAAGAATAGTGATTTTCGTTATTTAGAACTGAAGCGCTGTGTGGCTCCTTTGAGACGCAAATATTGAATTCATGTACATTCATATTATTCTCGGTGTTACTCGTATACTTTGTGGTTATTTATAGAATGCAGGGAAATGAATGGAGAACAGAACTCATGATTTATTGGTTAAATTCCGTGTTCTTTATCTGGTCTACGACATAAATTTACTACTGCAAAATATCTGTTATTTTCCGAGAAACGTAAGTGCAGGAGGTTTTTATCAGTTAATTTGCTAAAAAGGTCAGTGGGTCGTGGCAAGGTTGTAACGATAACATTTAATTGGTTGTTCCTAACTGCACGCTGGAGGGCACAGTTTTTATCAGTATATTTCTGTTACTTTATTAGAGTGCGACTGTTATCAAAATGCCGTGACAAACTAAGATTACGGATCAAATAATCAACGTAAGTAACGTACATTCTTCTGTCAAGCATTAAAATTACTAAATTTCTTCAACCTGTCGCTTATTGAATATATCGCTATGAAATTGCATTTAATAAGACCTAAATTTCTTGCATGCTTGTCAGATAGAGCAAAATGATTTCTAAAAAGAAAAAAGAAAAAAAAAAAAAAAAAAAAAAAGAAAACCCTACTCTAGCACTTAACTGGTTTCGATATTGAGGAGATGGTATATAAAAGTGAGCTGTCAGCAAAGTTTCCTTGGCAGAATTGTCGTATAAAGTAATTCCATGCAATGGTCGTGAGTTACTTCTAATGCTTAAAATCCATTACTATTTACTTACTGGGGTTTATTTATTTATTCCATGGATTTTAGTGTCCAAAGGCATGGCCGGCTCGCCTTGGTGCAATTCTTTCTATTTGACGCGTCTGGGTGTGAGATAATGATGATAATGAGGTTGGGAGAGGGTTAAACCCGTGTCGACACGTAACCTTCTCCTATCGAATAACATCAAATCGTCTGCTCAAGGCTTAGCGTCACCATCCGACGGACGAATCACCGTGAACATCGTCATGTCCTCACTCCATATAAACACTACAGAGCGGTTTGGAATTGAATCCAGGCTTTTGGCAAGCAATTATGAATTGTGTACCACCACCTCTCATACTCTGTCCGGCAACGAACTGATGGTGAAACTCCTTTCCATCAACGGGACTCAAATAGGCTAACGACCTTGCCAGGCCATTAGAAACTTGACGCCTTAACGATCGAGACCACTAGGCGATCCATTGTTTAGATATTTGTAGCAAATAATGATAATAATAATAATAATAATAATAATAATAATAATAATAATAATAATAATAATAATAATAATAATAATAATAATAGCTGGGTACAGTGTCTCGGATGGTGGAAGCGCTGGCCTTTAGGGGCAAGTTAACGGGTTGGATCGCCATTCAATTCGGCGGTATTTGAAGGGGCTCAAACACGCCAGCCTCGTGTCGCTACATTACGTTATAAAACTCTTGCTTGATAAAATCCCAGCACGTCGGCGTTACCGAACATCGCACAAGTACTTAATGGAAAATAATAATAATAATAATAATAATAATAATAATAATAATAATAATAATAATAATAATAATAATAATAATAATGGCGTATGGCCTCCGAAGAGGCCTGGTGCAGGTCTTTCAATTCGACGCCACATAGGCGACCGGCTCATCTATGAGGATGGGGCCCTACCTATCATGAATTCTAATGTTGAAGACGGCACACACACCCAGCTCCCGAGCCTTTGGAATTAACCAATTAAGGTTAAAATCCCCGACCCGGCCGGGAATCGAACCCGGGACCCTCTGGACCAAAGGCCAGCATGCTAACCATTTAGCCATGGAGCTGGGCATCTATTATATATAATATATGTCTAATATAATATATAGTAATAACATAAGTATAATAGTACATTATTATTATTATTATTATTATTATTATTATTATTATGATTATTATTATTATTATTATTATTCACCAGCCATAAATTAAAAAAATGTGACTGAAAGGTTGTATTTTTGGTCGTACTGTTGCAAATAGAGAGTAGGTTACGTCTGGAACATTGTGGGAGTCATTTCGCACAAATACAATTTTTGTAACACTGCACTTTTAAACTGGCAGCATTTTATTGAGCCAAACTCAGTCTTCATTAATATTAAGTTTTAGCTAATTTTATCAGGTAATCACCGATTGTATCATCAAAGATCTTTTACATATCACAAAATATCCGGCTATCTCTGCTGAGTTTTAACTCACGACTCACTACCAGTGATCAACTTGAAGACTTTATTTGTGATAATACCTGATACTTTCAGCCTTTACTATCAATTAAATTTACCGGTATACAAAATTGTTATGAAATGCCCCTATAACGAATCAGTGCATGTGCCGATTTTGTTAGTTGTAATCTGCCCAGAGTCTGGTTGTCATGAAATGTTGCACAGTGCTTGAAAGTTGACCAACATTAACTACGCTCTGCCTGAGATGCTCTGAAAGTCAACTTATCACAATTTTATCTTTATTGAAGTATCTCAAAATTTTCTTCTTACCCATAATTATATCATTGATGACTGCAAAGTAGTTTACATGTTCTAATGTCAATTTACCGTAATGTTTAGATTCTATTCAGATATGTTGTTGCAAGATAATAGATGTCACTTCTGCCAGAGGGCATGAATAATGTAGGGGCTTATCTGTTAGACTTACATCCAGATGACCTAGGCCCGAATTCCGGTAGATCATTGGGAGGAATTTTCATCTGAAAAATCAAGTGGTTTCAGGAATGGCACCTTATCATATACGTAGTACTATCGGCCAAAACCCAAAATGAGCCAGGGTGGATCCGGTAACCTCGGAAATAACTGGGATGAACTAAAGAACATTTTAATCTCACCACGTGCTACTGGTCAGGGTATAATTTAAAACATAGAAGAAGTAGTTGAGTTCACCATGTTAGACGCCTAAATATTAATAGCTGGGGGAGTTGCTCAGAGTGCTGCCCCTGTGAAGCTAGGGCACGGCTCGGTCCGTTGGTATTTGAAGATGCTCAAATACACCAGCACGTAAAAGAACTCCCATGGAACAACATTCCAGCACCTCGGCTTCTCCGAAAACTGTACATGTCATTTCTGGGGCTTAAAATCAACAGCATTATTAAATATTTACTACATTATTTCCATTACTTACAGAGCATGTAAAAGATACTTGATGCCTTATCCAGTCCTGGAAGTTGGCAGCCTAGTTAGTTCCTTCAGCTGAGCTAAGGGATCACTGAGATGGTGTGTACTTGCGATAAAAGTGGACAATTCCTTTCCGCCATCCACTAGTGAACCGAATGCGATCACTTATCGAAGTACTGGCCAAGTCTAATGTTTCCTAACTTAGGATATGTCGTGTGATCTCGTCCTTGACATATCAGCAATTACTATTCTTGTTCTTAGGATACCACATCGTCATCGGATGTTGGCTGTTATCAGCGCCCCCTATGGGTGGGGGCGGTAGAATAACACCCACGGTAACCCCTGTCTGTTGTAAGAGGCGACTAAAAGGGGCCTCAGGGGCTCTGAATTTTGGAGCGTGGGTTGGCGACCACGGGGCCCTCAGCTGAGTCCTGGCACTTACTTGTGCCAGGCTCCTCACTTTCATCTATCCTATCCGACCTCTCTTGATCAACTCTTGTTCTTTTCCGACCCCGACGCTATTAGGTTTGCGAGGGCTAGGGAGTCTTTCATTTTCACGCCCTTCGCGGCCCTTGTCTTCCTTTGACCGATATCTTCATTTTTCGAAGTGTCGGATCCCTTCCATTTTTCCTCTCCGATTAGTGTTAGATAGAGGATGGTTGCCTAGTTGTACTTCCTCTTAAAACAATACTCACCACCACCACCACCTGTTATCAGCGCGATTGAATTTATTCTCTGCAGCTTCCAAAATAGAAATAGTGGACGTATTGCCATCATATTAGTCGCGTAGATTTCTTAGCCATGCTATTCACCTTCCACCAGGTTCTCTCCGTCCTTTGACTATACCTTGTAAGACGACTCATTATTGTGCGTCACGGGACCAAAATGTTTGTTGTTTGGACTATTAGTTTGTAGATTGTTTTAATGTAGCCCTCCATGCCAGTCTATCCTCTGCCAACCTTTTCATTTCTACTAACCATTGCATGCTGCAACTATTTTAACCTGTTTTTTATATTCATGCCTTGATCTATCTATATCGTTCTTACCCCCTACACTTCCCCCAAACTCTAGACTAATTACACAAGCCTTGGATGTCTCAAGTTGAGTCCCTTCATCTCTCCTCTTCTGGACAAAGTTTGCCATTTTGTTTTTCTCTTAACAATTCGACCCAATATCTGTTTATCTGTGACCTGAATTATCCATTTCACGCTCAGCATTCTTCTATAATACTGTATTTCGGAAGCTTCTTCTCTCTTTCTGCGATGGTTATTCTCTATGTTTTACCTGCATACAATGCGTCGCTTCACACAAAAGTCTTCAAAGCAACTTTCTAAAATGCATAGATATGTTTGAAGTTTGAAGTGAGCAAATTTATTTTCTTAAAAAAGGCCCTCTTTTTTCGTTACTTATTGTACTATCCAAATAATAACCTAACATTTCGTGCATCACCTGACTTATTTTGACTGTATTACATTACTTTTAGATTATACTATAATGATATTCATAGGAGCCACCTGTAGCACTGCATGCGATAGGGATTCATATTTTCGGTTCAGTTAGCAGTGAGTGTCGTAGCCAAATGACCCCCCCCCCCACATGGCACTACAGTCCTTGAAGGGCCTTGACCTACCAAGCGACCGCTGCTCAGCCCGAAGGCCTGCAAATTACGAGATGTCGTGTGGTCAGCACGACGAATCCTCTCGGCCGTTATTCTTGGCTTTCTAGACCGGGGCCGCTATCTCACCATCAGATAGCTCCTCAATTCTAATCACGTAGGCTGAGTGGACCTCGAACCAGCCCTCAGGTCAGGTAAAAATCCCTGATCTGGCCGGGAATCCAACCCGGGGCCTCCGGGTAAGAGGCAGGCACGCTACCCCTACACCACGGGGCCGACTAGCCAAACAGTAGGTGAAAATATTCATTTGTTGCGATTGTCGATTGCACCATTCGAGGACGAAGGGAGGTTCGTTTGCAAAAGTGAATTCTACGATGTATGACTCGATTAATTATATATGTATCTTTCAAAATATTAATACAATTATTCATACAACAAGAAAAAAAAAGAACCTTTGTTGAAACATAATACATATATTTGAAAACCGACCCTTCAATTTTTACGGATTTTAAAAGACGCTGGTGTGTTAGAATTTTGTCCCACAAGAATTCTTTAACGTTTCAGAAGCCAAGAAAAACGTCACATAGCCTGTAAACACCTTCAAATTTGACCGAGTTCGGATTCGATTGAACCTGCTAACTTAGGAACTGATGGACAGTCTGTAACCGACTGAGGATGGCTATTCAAAGTTACTATCTAATATAGTATACTGAATCTAATTGATGGAAGTTACCTTGGAGCATCCTCAACATACTTCGAGGTTAATGTGTCTAGAGGAAAGATCTTTTTTCATGTAGTCCTTTAATGAAATTCCATGCGCTGCCTCGAAAGATGTTTTAATGCTGTAGGCAATTAATCGATACTCTAGTACAATAGCTGTGAAGTGAAAAGAAGAGGACTGGGAGACAAAGGAATGTGGCCGTTCCGACAGAGTCGAAACTTTCATCATATTTCATCATCTGCAGCTGAAAATTAATGGGATACAATAATCTTACAATAGATGTCGCAAGTGTAATGACACAGATAGCAAGACTTTTTTTTTTTTTTTTGCTATTGGCTTTACGTCGCACCGACACAGATAGGTCTTATGGCGACGATGGGATAGGAAAGGGCTAGGACTGGGAAGGAAGCGGCCGTGGCCTTAATTAAGGTACAGCCCCAGCATTTGCCTGGTGTGAAAATGGGAAACCACGGAAAACCATCTTCAGGGCTGCCGACAGCAAGACTAAAGTGGCAGATTGTTGTAAATACTCGTAAATGTGCCGGTACATGTCTTTAAAGCAACTAATTGTGGTATTTCAGGAAAAGTGAAGACGGAAATTCCAAAAGGGGCTAAGTACTGTATTTTGAAAAAAAGTATATTTTGGAACTTATATGTGGTAAATACCAAGGCTTATGTCGTACAAGAGGAACTGAGTTCAGAAATGCTCACGTTAGTTTCATATGACTGCTCAAGTGCGGTGCTATATCGATATCCAATGGGTTGGAATGACTATGGGTGAAGTCCAGTTGTTATCACTGAGCACCCTGTAGCCTTTCATGTGTCGTTTCTGATCTAAGATGACATGTTGTAACTCATGATTCTGTATATTGTATATAAAAAGGAAGCAGTGGGGAGGAAATATGGAAGTGGTTGCCACAAAGTCATTCAGAACAGAGAATGTCTAGTTTAGCATACAAGACAAGAAAAGGAAACGAAATTCCTCCCAGTTTGCAATAGAACATGTAGGTTATTTGAGGTTATGCAGGCCACACTTAAGTCACATATGCACATTATTAACGTTTTAAAAACAAACATAACTTCACTAAAATATGGAGTTTGATAGTAATGTAATATTTTATTAAACACATTGCTGAATGTTACCATTCTTGATTACTGGAGTCATTTAATTAATTAATTAATTCATTCATTCACTTTATTTATTTGTCCGACTCGTTGGCTGAATGGTGAGCGCACTGGCCTTCTGTTCAGAGGGTCCCGGGTTCAATTACCGGCGGGGTCGGGGATTTTAATCGCTTCTGATTAATTCTCCTGGCTTGGGGACTGGGTGTTTATGTCCGACCAAAACTCTCCTCTTCAAATTCAGAAAATATACTACACTACAAACCACCACAGAAACACGCAATGGTGATTCAATCCCTCCATATAGGGTTGTGTCAGGCAGGGCATCCGGCCGTAAAACAGGGTCAAATCACATGTGCGACGCGGTTCGCACCCGTGACCCCACAGGTGTCGGGAGTGTTCGAAGATATGTTCGGCTCGCCTGGTGGAAGTCTATTTGACACCCACGGGTGACCTGCGTGTCTCGGTGTGTGGTGGTGATGATAATAATGGGGTAGGGATAGGGTGAAACTCGGTGTTGGTACATAGCCCACCGAGCTCGATAGGTACAGTCGCTTAAGTGCGGCCAGTATCTAGTATTCGGGAGATAGCGGGTTCGAACCCCACTGTCGGCAGCCCTGAAGATGGTTTTCCATGGTTTTCTATTTTCACACCAGGCAAATGCTGGGGCTGTACCTTAATTAAGGCCACGGTCGCTTCCTTACCACTCCTAGCCCTTTCTTGTTCCATCGTCGCCGTAAGACCTATCTAAGTCGGTGCGACGTAAAGCAACTTGTAAAAGGTACATAGCCCAATCCTGTCGAATAACACCAAGAGAGCTATTCAAGGCTTAACGTTCCCACACGACGGACGAATCACCGTCAACAAGCACTGTGTGTCCTCCCTCCGTACGAACACTGCAGAGAGGTTTGGAATTTAATCCAGGCTTATCATAGTAAATTTTGCAGCACTGGCGGCTGCCTTTATACTATCCCCAACTTTGAAGCTAGGGGAAGACGTGGGCTTGAATCTTCGTCAGGAGAAACAAAATTTTAATTTCAGGAGAGGCACATTGCCCTGTTGTTCATTCAGCCTACACAAAAAATGAGTAGCAGGTTAATTCCTGGGGACAAAGGTGGCCGGGCGTAGAGTTAACCACCATTCTATTTCGCCTAGGGCTGATGTTGCATGTGTTGGAAACATCTGTTTGTACATTTTGCTTTAAAAACTTTATAGACATGGCGCCTTAGCAGTCATGGCCACCAGGTGTCCACTGGATTAATGTTTAGTTGCTAATTGTAGGTACCTGTCCATTTTGTACCCCGAGTATACTGGCAGTTTTACGAAGATATTTGTGACTGAACCGTAGGTGTATTTATTCAATATAATGTCTGTCGACAGGAAAAAGAATGAAGTTTTACGTGGCTATTGATATCGTGATCATAGCCACGGGATCTACAGTTTTAATTGGAATCTGAACCACAGAGGCATGACGTATCATAAAAATGCATTGGTTGTTATTCGAACTACGACCTCCTTCGCGTAATAAGAATAATTTTCGTACATCCTTACATTAGTATTTGGTTAAATATGTATTTTTTAATTTATATCACTAAGGGGGCAAGAAAATAACCACATGGACTAGCCTATTTCCAGTTGTTGTAACGAACTACGTGCAATAAAAAGGAAGCAGTCGCAGTCCAGCTCTGTGGATAACTGGTTAGCATGCTGGACTTCGTTATAAGGGGTCTCGGGTTCGATTTCCAGTTGGATCGGGGATTTTAACCTTCATTGATCACTTCGCTGGCTCTGGGACTGGGTGTTTGTACCGTCATCATAATTAGGTTTCACTCCAGCTAGGGCCCCATTCACACAGTCGCGCATGTCATCCTTGGGTGTCAACTCGAAAGGCCTGCACCAGAGCCTCTCTAGAGGCTACGCGCCAGTATTGTAATCTGAGCCATAAAAACCTGTTTTCTAATTCTGTAATTTGAAGGAATGAGATATTCGACTGGGTTCATACATCGTAGAAAAAAATGCATTTAGTTTTCATAATATCTCGAAATCTTTTTGGTACTTTGTATCCTTTGAAATTTCCAGTCTTCGAAAGTGATTGTGTTCTGATTGGTGGATGAAGGGAAAAGTACCGCTTGTGGTTGATGCGTTCAATTCTGAGTTTTTCTATTTTGTACAGTTTTCTTTACTTCTCACCGACACAGATAGGTCTTATGACGACGATGGGATAGGAAATGGCTAGGTGCGGGAAAGAAGCAACCATGGCCTTAACTGAAGGCATGAGATGGATGGATAAAGAGTACTTTTACGAAATTGAGTTAGTAGCATAAAATACAACTAGAACAAATGTTCCATGTACTGGTGTACGAATTGTACTAAAATACTTCATCCTGAGTGCGCAAGATGGTTCTGCATGTTATCACTCCCATTTCCACTTTTCATTGAGGATGAGAGATGGACAAAGACTAGCCATATTCCGTTCTCACTCTCATTGTGATAGGCAATGATATACTATAGCAAATACTAATTGATCTGAAGACAGTGTTGATGACCCTAGCTACGTTGTGACAGATTCCGGTGATGTTGTCCAGGGATCTGCAATAAAATCCATGATACGATCTAAAGATGTGGCACAATGAAAGCGAGTCAACAGAAATTTTAATCTCAATAGTGGACAAGCATACATGTCCACCAGCGGACGTTAGTTCCAGAACGTATATCCGAGGAATATCAGTGTCACATCAGTTGGTAGCAGTCGCCAAGAACCTACGTACGTCCCCAGTGACAAATGAACATTAAACAGCGGTTCCTGAGCTGGCAAGAGTTTCGGAAAGATGTACCCAGTTTAATGTTAATGCAGCCTGCCGGAAGGTATGTATAATAAATGTTACTAAAGAGGGAAAAGGAGTATGTCTTCATTCCGGAAGATTGGTATTCTCTAGTAAGGAATGCTTCAAATAAATTTGAAGTTGCCGTTGGGACCCAAGATCTCATTAACTATTTCGAAACTTTCTTTCCACTTACTTTACGTCGTACCGACACAGATAGGTCTTATGACGACGTTGTGATAGGAAAATGTCTAGGACTGGGAAGGAAGCGGCCGTGGCCTGTATTAAGTTACACCGCCAGCATTTGCCTGGTGTGAAAATGGGAAACCATCGAAAACCATCTTCAGGGCTGCCGACAGTGGGGTTCAAACCAACTATCTCCCGGATGCAAGCTCATAGCTGCGCGCCCCTAACTGCACGACCAACTCGCCCGGTCGAAACTTATCCGACACCATTGTTTAAGAAGACTATAAGAAATGATAACCAACCGTTCACAATATTAAGGTACAAAATGTTTGTATATTCGTGTGGTAATATTTCAGTGTCTGAAACACACAACATGCGTGTATTTCATAACTTTGTCACTGCGAAGAAAGGAGTATTTTACATGCTAATGGAATTAATTTGGATTTAGCTATAAATCTATATAACTCAACATTACCAATAAATTAGAAAAACATGGATATTATGAAGTTGGAAAAGTTTATTCCTCACGTGTTTAAGCAGTGGTATGTTCATATTGGAAAACTTGACGTGGACATAATGAGCGAAATGGCTAGCCTGTAAATGTGGTCCTTTTCTTCCCATAAAGCTACATAATGAATATCTGATGAATATTAAAACACGGTTTACATAAATCATTGGGATAAGAAGGGTTTAGGTTCACATATTAGTGGTTTTGTGCTGAAAAAATGTAAAAAATTTAGTTGAGAATGAGAATAGGATAAGTACATTGTCATTTTCTATTAATAACTTACGACTGAACTAATATTTACTTTAATGGTATAAAATGTTGAAAGACATCCTCAGAATTGCAGTCACTACAAAAACATGTACTAAGTGGTGAAATAGAATGATGAAAATAGTTTCTCTTGATTATCTCAAAAGTAATGTATTAGTCTTTATCCACTTTTCATTCTCATGCCTTCAATTAAGGTACAGTCCCAGCATTCTGAGTTTTGATGCTATATACATATTATCATGATAGTTGCACGGCTTTTACATATTGACATTCGATAGAAATCCACCGCTCACACTGATGGACGAGAGGAAGGGGAGGTGGGTGGGGGTTAGAACGTGGCATTGCTGGTTTAACACATAAACTAATTGAAAATGCCAGTCACTGGTGAAGCACCAGAATAGATGTTCCGCTAAACACAAGCATGTCAATCACCTACTGGCATCTTTTCCACCCCATGTGATCGAGAGACAAAGGCTGACAGGGGCACAATGGGCACAGAATATAACGACATAGGAGGGAGGGACACCTGGCCTATATATCTCGAATTCATATTTTACGCACGAAATTTCTATGTCGTTGAATCACACCATATTATAGAAAAACGAGTCGTTAGAAGAATTCCAATCTTTCTTCCTTTTAAAATTTCTTTGCTTTAATAATTATTCTAATTCTGTGTTTGACACTATTGAATTTGTTAGCGATTTACACACTATGTTTGTTGTGTACTCAGCCCAAATGGCTGGTTGGATCCTCAATAGCTCCGCCATCAGCTGTCATTGATGGTCTAGGCGTCACTGAAGAGGTGTAGCACGGAAGTGAGGAGTGAGGTAGTTTCCCGTTGCTTTTCTCACCGAGCCAAAAGTTTCTATTACACTTCAGGATGCCAAGCCGATTAAAAGGCGCGCATCAACTGGCTCTATGACTTTCACATCATTCCTAACAGGGACGTGTTGCATGATGAATAACATTACTAACATCACTCATATCTCAGTCACTTTAATATTGTCTATGCTAAAGATGAGACTGAGACAGGTCAATGAAAGTAACAAATTTGTTCTAGTCCATAACAGAAGACACTGTGCACTGTAAAGAGTAGGTGCACGCTATATCCTCAATAAACATAATTTTTGGCTAGTGGTTTAACGTCGCACTAACTCAGAGAGGACTTCGTGGACGATGGAGCAACTAAATCCGTAGATCCTCAATTAACAATAATTCTTATTGTAGAATGATAAGATCTGCCTAGAAGAGACGGCAAAGATGTGCTTGGTTAACTCGGAAGGGCATAGGTTCGATTCTCGGGTACTGAGCGAACCACTCTACCCTACTCAGTGTAGAGGTTATGGATGATGGAAACCTTGACGTTCCAAGGTTTTACTTTGTCATAGATTGATAGTAGAATGGACGGATAGACAGACAGGAAGAAGAGACATAATTATCATTCATAAAAACTTAATAAGTACCTAAATGTATGTCTGCCCCTAAGTCCCATTTCCGTTTCGGGGATAAGGTAAGAGGAAATTATATGGTATGTTCTTATCCGGACGCCATCCGCAGTTGAAGAGATAATGAAGATGGTGAATGAAACTGGGTACGGAGGTGGAAGGAATCGACTATGGCTTATGAACAGGAAATGTCCCAGCATTTGCCAGGAAGTGAAAATGGGAAACGATAGAAAACCACTCTCAGGACAGCCGACGGTGGGGTTCGAACCCACTCTGTCTCCCAAAAGCAGAGCTTTGCTTCAAGCCATGGTGCGTTAACCTGCGTGGCCACTCCGCTTGGTCATTATTAATAATAATGTTATTTGATTTACGTCCCACTAACTACTTTTTCGGTTTTTGGAGACGCTGAGGTGCTGGAATTTAGTCCCGCAGGAGTTCTTTTACGTGTCAGTAATTCTACCGACACGAGGCTGACGTATTTGAGCATCTTCAAATACCACCAGACTGAGCCAGGATTGAACCTGCCAATTTGGGGTCAGAAGGCCAGCGCCTCAAACGTCTGAGCCACTCTGCCCGGCGGTCATTATTATTATTATTATTATTATTATTATTATTATTATTATTATTATTTCCGATGAGGCCTGCTAAGGACCACGTGCCAATTTCAATTCAGTTCTTCATACTGTGTTGTTTTCTCTTCCGCTCCTTCCAATATTCTTTCATCCTTTCACTATGCTGTTTCCTTCTGGCCTCGGACCACTTCGCACCAGGCTTCTTGTTCAATCTTCCTTGTTCAATCTCTTTCTAAAAATTTCTCTGTCCAAAGTTTCTTCTTATATTATTTCTTTCTAAATCTTTCTTTACTTCTTGAATCCAGCTAGTTGTTGCCTTTTTGTCCCAAAAGTACTTAAAACTCCTTTTTGTTAATCT
The DNA here is from genome assembly GCF_040414725.1 of Anabrus simplex. Taxonomy (NCBI): domain Eukaryota; kingdom Metazoa; phylum Arthropoda; class Insecta; order Orthoptera; family Tettigoniidae; genus Anabrus; species Anabrus simplex. The sequence goes on along the minus strand of NC_090265.1, from coordinate 469,772,048 downwards.
GGAATCATCCATTCTGTAAATATGTCCGAAAAATTGCAATCTCCTTTTTCTTATGGTTTCTGTTATGTTTTCTATGTTCCTGTATATTTTTAGATCTTAATTTCCATACTTCTGTTGTTTTCACAGGGCCTAAGATTTTCCTCATGATTCTCCTTTCTAGTACCTCAAGTTTATCTAATCTATAGTTTAGTACCAGGCATTCACTTGCATATAAGCATTCTAGTTTCACCACTGTAGTGTGGTGCCTTATTTTAAGATTTTTAGATAGACACTTTTTGTTATAAAAATTCTTTGTGATACCATATGCTCTTTCCACCTTGTGTACCCTTTCTTCTACTGCAGATTTGTCTAAACCATTTTCTTGAATTACTTGTCCCAGATATTTGAATTTCGTTACTCTTTCTACTGGACCAATATCTGTTGCCAAAACTTTTGGAGCATTCTTGATGTTTGTAATAAATTTTGTTTTTTCTACGGAGATTCTCAAACCTGTCTTGTTGGATATTTCTTCCAAGAGATTGATTTATGTTGTTGAACTTGTTAGGTTTTCTAACAATATAGCGAAATCGTCTGCAAATGCTAGGCAATTTATTTCAATGCCTTTGTTTTTTCTCCCCAAAGTTACCGGAAAAATGTTATGCTCTTTAAGCTTTACGTTCCAAATTCTTACAATTTTCTCTAGAACACAGTTGAAGAGAAGGGGTGACAGACCGTCACCTTGCCGTACCCCTGTATTTATCTCAATAGGTTTGGATATCTCACCTATAAATTTCACCTTTGAAATTGTGTCAGTAAGGGTTTCACGTATTAGGTTTGCCAATTTAGTTTTCACTCCAAATTCACGAATTGTTTTATCTATGGTTTCTCTATCAACCGAGTCAAAGGCCTTTTTAAAATCTACAAAAGTCACAACAATGTCTTTTTAATTCAATATCCTATGGCGAATTATGGGTTTTAAGTTAAATATCTGTTCTGAACAAGATCTACCTTTTCGAAATCCAGCTTGATACTCACCGAGTTGCTTGTCAAGTGATGTTTCTACTCTATTCAGCAATATTTTTGAGAATACCTTGTATGCAATTTGCAGAAGAGAGATGCCTCTGTAGTTATCAACATTTTGTTTGTCCCCTTTTTTATGCAATGGGTGTATTAGAGCCATTATTATTATTATTATTATTATTATTATTATTATTATTATTATTATTATTATTATTATTATTATTTGACCATTTAAATGAATACACCTTGGATAATTATGAACACATTTTATGATTTCATTTCATGAACGTTTGCAGGAAGAAGAATGGGTGCTTGTTTTAGTTCTGCGTGTCACTGAGTCGACGTGGATTATAAATGTACAAATTAACGCATTGATGAGCCAAACCAGATCGCCACAATGAAGTGACTACAAAGAATAAAAGGTTTACAATGCTCTGCTGCATACCACTACAGAGGACACGTTTATTGAAAGACCTAAATACCTTTTGCGCAGATAGCTTCACATTGTTGGGTGATGCACAATGACACAAACATTTACTGTTTCAAACTACTTGAATAATTGGAATTCTAATCAGACCTAATTATGTTCGCCATCTGTGTTCTGTTATACAACATTCAGTTTGGGGAATGAATACCGGACAGCTTAATAAATCAAGGCCTGTTACTGTTCATTTTTCATTGTAGTTATTTCGAGATCATGCAAATACCAGAGCGATGTGGGAATAAACTTGTCATATTCAATCCAATCCACTCCAGTGCATTTATCGCAAATAAAGGTACACTAATTATGTACATTCCTTGCTCTGTGACCATTTATGTCTTAGTTGTAAGAAATGTCTACTATTTTATGACTGGCCAGCCCATACACATGTGTAATCCCTGTATATATAGATTTTAGCTACGGTCTATGTCGGTAAGTTTAGGAATAGGAATTGTCATTTGTGACTATATTAGGTATACTCCTTAGGTATTTGTTTCTTTTAAATATAATGATTTTTTTTACGATGATTGGGTTGTATAAGATTTTGTTTTTATGGTCACAACCTAGGAAATTCTAACTGTAATCTTTCAGGCTTGCGGGTAAACTCCTATAGGTTTTCATTTTTATCCTTCGTCCTTTTTTAAAATTAATGGGTTTCTGGTATCCCAAATCCCAAGTGTGGGAGGGAGTTTAATCATGGAGCTTTTATTGAGCCACCGGTTAGGTGACGCTACTTTAATTACTAGAGTAAAATACAAAACACTAAACACCATTGACTTCTTCAGTTCTTCATCAAAACACTTCAGAATGGTTGGACGCTGGCTTTGCCTCATCTGTTCCACTTTTTTTGCTGCGTATTTGTTTGTGTTGGAGTTGCTGCAAAAACTTTGGTCTATCTGGTGGACAAACTACTGTGCCTGTCTGGATGCCGCACTAAACTACTTGGTCGCAACGGTCCAATACCGGGATCGAGCGGTCAGAATGTTCCTGCCTTTATGCGGTTGAACTGAAATGGTATGGGTGTTGGCAGCCATCTGGTGTCGACAGCTACATAGATCAGTGATATCTAAAAGAAAGGAAGCAGATGCACATGGATGTTCCAGTTGAGAACGGCATCAAGATGTCAATGCTGTGTCGTGTGCTCCTTGCTCCCCAAAATTTAATTTTTTTTACTGAGCCCTGGCTCAATTTTAAGCGAGGGAGGATATGACGTGTGGTCAAACCTGCAGCTAATATAAAAATAAAAGTTTTTCAGTTTCGAGCGTACCTCGAGTTTGTGAAGTAGAGGATGTGGATGGATTTGGGACAGCAGTGGGGAAATGATGGAAGCCTCTTCAATATTTTTGAAAAATTCATTTATTGTTTAAAAAGCATTTATGTTGTATAAGATATTGTGTTTGGATCTGTGAAGAAAAAATATTTATGTTTTGAACTTTAAAGAAGAATAACTTTTGAAAACATGTTTCTTGTACAAAATTATTATTATTAATGTGTGAATGTTTTATGTATCAGCTAACTGTTAGTTTTGATATTTTACTTGTGAAACAGACTGTACTTACACGTGTCATTTTTGTGGCGAAATTAGTGTTGCGTAAAAGAAAGATCTAGAGCATTGGGCAGCAGGAATGAGGAGACCTTTAATTGGTCGAAATAAACAAAACTTTAATTGGTGAATGTGAAAGTCGTGGATAAAATGCTATAGCCTGATTGGTTACCTTGTGCTTGCATCATTTCCTGCTTCTCGATCTCTTCCGTTCCTTCGTGGGAGTGAAGCTTGAATCCGTGTCTTTTGCTTCTGACCAGCCTCCATCAGTCCCGTTATGGGATACCGACCTCGGGGTAAGCATTATTTCTTCTTGTTTTTCGGTCATTAACTTAATTTAAATATAATTTTTCCTTAGTGCGTGGGGGTTTACCCTCGGAATTCAAATTTACCACTAAAATTGTTATAATGAATTAGCTTTTGCGCTAAAGCCATATAATTGTTTTTTTGAAGCTATTCCCTTAAACCTTGTAACCACTGTAATATGTAATTTAAATTTTTCTCGGATTTGCTTCCCGTAGTTTTGTGTCGCTGAACACACGCACCGAAAATCAAGGTTTCTTACTAGAAGTGTTTTAGGTAGGAAAACTAGGTTTCAGTGCCTCTTTGTTATCTTCCTTTTCTTCTTCTTTGAAGATTTCATATCTTCCTTTATCTTATTTTGTAAAATGGGGTTAGCCCTCATTAAAAGTCATCAGGTAAAAACTTCTTTGTTAAAGTGCACATATCTGAAGGTGCAAATAACGTTTATCTTATGAATGAGTGTGTTCAGTTCTTTCTGTATTTTTTAAAATGTAAAGTTGAAAGTTATTTTATACGTAACTCATATCTACAGAAGCCGTTAAAACTTTAGTCTTGTAAATGAATTTGTTTAGTTCCTTGCTATTGATTTTTTTGGTTCGTCCTTCTATTAATTTATTTGTTTCTTTCAATAAACTGTCGAGGGCAATTAGCGTGTTGGAATCTTTCGTCCATGACGAATACGTTCCATCTACTTCGTAGGGTTTCCATGCCGCTTCCCACGCCCTTTTGTAGTTGTCACGTTTCTCAACCTGTTATTTATGTTTTGTGCTACTTCGAGTCTGTGAACCTTGTGTTTGTCACAACGTTTTTTACCGTGTTTTTAAATTCATAAAATGTATTATCATTATTTCATTTAGGTAATCGATCAGTAACAAGATTACACAATCTAATCCAATCCAATCCAATCCAATCCAATCCAATCCAATCCAATCCAATCCAATCCAATCCAATCCAATCCAATCCAATCCAATCCAATCCAATCCAATCCAATCCAATCCAATCCAATCCAATCCAATCCAATCCAATCCAATCCAATCCAATCCAATCCAATCCAATCCAATCCAATCCAATCCAATCCAATCCAATCCAATCCAATCCAATCCAATCCAATCCAATCCAATCCCATCCCATCCCATCCACTTCTGCTCTAATGGATACATGTTCGAACATGAAATCATGAGGTTCAAATGGTCGCCTTTGTTTTAAAGTTTCAAGGGATCTTATTTCGACACCGTTGATATGCACTCAAGACTCTTTTCAGTATACGATCATATAGGTACGTTAATTAATATTCGAAGGTAATTCTTATATATATAAAATAACATGCCCTGACTGACTGACTGACTGACTGACCGAGCCAAAACTACTGGACATAAAAGAAATAAAACTTTGAGGATACATTTATATTACAATGTAGGTGCTCGCTGAGGGAGGATTTTTGGATATTCCTTCGCTAAGGGGGTAAAAGTGGGGATTGAATTTTTAAAATGAGTGTAGATATATCTCAAAACTTTCAAAGTTTACAGATGTAAAAATTAGCATTTAGAATGTCCTTTAAAAATAAAGAAACACCAATTTTTTGTTTTTAGAAAATCCAACTAGGAGGGGAGAAAAAGGGTGAAAAGGGGGTTGAATGCCTTTAATGGGGATACTTATATATGAGAAACTGAAGTTATTACAGACCTAAAAATTGGTATTTGGGATCTACTTTAAAAATAAAGAAACATGTATTTTTTGTTTTTGGAAAATCCAATTAATGGGGGTTAAACAGGAGTGACAAATTGGGGTGAATTTTTAGAAAGACTATATCTACAGTATATCTCAGAAACTTAAAATGTTTCAGGTGTAAAAATTGGTATTTGGAATCTCCAGTAGAAGTAAAGAAACATGTATCTTTGTTTTCGGAAAAACCACATGGGTGGGGGTAAAAGTGACTGAAAATGGGGTTGAATTCTTTTAATTAGGATAATGATATTTCAAAAACTGAAGATATCACAGACGTGAAATTTGGTATTTGGAATCTCCTTTAAAAATAAAGAAATATGTATTTTTTGTTTTGGGAAATCTACTTAAAGGGGGGAGGGAATTGAAAGATTAGTTGAATTATTTGTATGAAGATACTATTATCTCAAAAACGAAAGATTTCAGACATGAAAACTGGTATTTGGAATCTGCTTTAAAAGTAAAGAATCACTTATTCTCGGAAAATACAATGAAAGGGGGGTGGGGAGGGTGAAAGAATTGAAAAATTAATTGAATTAATTGTATGAGGATACTTACATCTAATAAAAACTAAAGTTGTTACAGACGTGAACATTGGTATTTGGATCTCCTTTAAAACAAAGAAAATCGCGTTTTGGGGGGAAAATCGTCTCGGGTGTCGGGAGTGAAAAGGAGTTGAATTCCTTTTATGAGGACACATATCTAAAAAACTGAAGAAACAAGTATTCTTTTTGCCGGAAAATTCACTTAAGTGGGGAGTGTGAAAGGAATTGAAAAAAGTGAATTCTTTTTATGGGGATACTAATATCTCAAAACTGAAGGTAACAGACGTGAATATTGGTATTTGGAATCTCCTTTAAACATAAAGAAACACGTTTGCTTTTTTTGGGCTGAAAAGGGAGTTGAGACCAATTGATTTTAGTGTTCATAATGTACTACTTGATTCTGATCATAAACCGATCATTTTAAATCTTTCCTGGGTTCGTTTTCAAGAGCCATCTTTTCCTTTGGAGAACTTAAAGTTAGATTACAGTAGATTCTCCTGGCATATAAATAATTTAAACACATTTGAAATAAACGGTAAGAATGATATTGACCGTGCAATTGTTCACCTCTATAATAAGGTCAATAATGCACGGATGTATATCATTCGTATCGCCAGAAATCCCGCGCACTTGCCTACGCGCGACAATAGTGCTGATCACATTGTCAGCAATGACAGTGGTAGCAGATTTAATTTACCGCCAAGTAGCGGTCTTGAATCTTGCCGCGCGGTCCAGAACATCAATAATAATAATAATAATAATAATAATAATACCAAGGCACCCAAGACGACACCACGCCGGATCACCTCAAGGATTAGATCCATATTAAAAATTCTTATAGGGAAAGATAGCAAAGATTTAGGGACCCAACTGACCGGGTGGTATACAGTGAACTAGCCCGGGAAGTACGAAATCGATTGCTGGAAAGAAAGATTGAAAAATGGGAGGAACTTTGCCGTCAGATCGCGAATTTTAGCGGATTAGATATAAAATGTTAAGCATTCAATTATAAATTTCAGTATAATACCGTAGCTCCTTCAACTATTCTCTCTTGTAAGGGGCCGGAAGGGGGCTTGAGTTAGAGGAATATTAGAGACAGGACAAACACCCGCTTTCCAATCCACAATAATTTTCCGGTTCCATTGATAAATGATTAGCATGCTGGCTTTTGGTCCAAGATGTCCCGGGTACGATTACCGGTTGGGTCGGAGATTTTAATTTCCATTCGTTAACTCCTCTGGCACAGGGGCTGGGTGTTTGTGCCGTCTTCATAATTAGAATTCATCTTTCGTAGGGCCCCATCTTCACAGACGTGCAGGTCATCTATAGGGCGTCAACTCGAAAGACCTGCACCTGACCTCTCCGAAGGCCACAAGAAAAAAAAAAATCATACGCGGTTAACTTCAAGCATATGGTTGGTTATTCAGCGCAACACATGGGAGGGTAGGGGCACAAGGTCCATAATCCATAATGTACTATATCATAACCGACTTTGAATTCAGAAAATATGTTAAGAATGTGCGGGTATTCCAGGGATTTTTTGATGATACAGACCACTATCCGATCTATAAGTATCTCTAGTATTAGGATAGAAACAGTGAAATCAGGCTGCAGGCGAGTAAAGATAGAAAATCTCCAAGACGAGAAAATTAGACAGAAGGACATGGATATGATTAGTGTGTGAAGTATGTAAATATGGGGAAAAGCGAACATCTTGGTGGAATTTTGAAGGCGTATCAGAAATTGTTCCAAACAAGGACGGACGCAGACAGGAAAATGTACGTAAATGAGAGAAACAGAGCGAAACAGATACTGTAATTCTTGAATCAAAGCTTAAGTCGTGGGAAGCTTTCTGTAATAACGTGGAAAGGCTTGGTTTGAAGCGGTAGGGAAACAGTAAACATTTTAGAAAGGGAGGGTAAAAGGAAATGAATAGTATTTTGGGTAAATCAAGTTAACTCATAGTAGATCACAGGTGGAAGGCGGACTGATGGAGGCAATATTTTGAAAGTCTTTTCAACGTAAAAGAAAATCATTTTGATGTCGCGAGTAACCGAGCTCATGGAGAGGAAGACAATAATGTAAACGAAATTACGCTTGACGAAGTGGGAAGGGTGGTAAATAAACTCCATTGTCATAAAGCAGCAGAGACAGATGAATTTAGACCTGAAATGGTGAAATATTGTGGGAAGGCAGGGATGAAATGGCTTCACAGAGTAATAAGATTAGCATAGAATGTATAGGGTACATTCTGGCTGCAGGAAAGCAGTAATTGCACCTACGTATAAGCAAGGGAAGATGAAGGACTGCAACAACTACCGAGGGATTTCAGTGATCACTGATCAGTATACCAGGCAAGGGAAGGGAGCTTGAGATCAGTTATTGAGAGTAAGTTGGATAAAATCCAGTGTAGTTTCAGACCACAGAGGGGCTGTCAGAATCAGGTTTTCAGTATGCGTCTGATACTAGAAATGCTGCGAGAAGAATAGAATGTTTATGTTTTGTAGATCTAAAGAAGGCATATTACACGGTATAGTTGGAAATGATGTTAGCCATTCTGAGGGATTCTGAGATTAAGGTTAGATTATTAAAAGCAAAGGAAAGCATTTATATTGACAATTGGGCTACAGTGAGGACTGATGACCTACCGGGCGAGTTGTCCATGCGGTTAGGGGGCGCAACTGTGAGCTTGCATCCGGGAGATAGTGGGTTCGAATCCCACTGTCGGCATCTCTAAAGATGATTTTCAGTAGTTTCCCATTTTCACACCAGGCAAATGCTGGGGCTGTACCTTAATTAACGCCACGGCCACTTCCTTCCACTTCTAGACCTTTTCTATCCCATCGTCGCCACAAGACCTACTGTATCTGTGTCGATTCGACGTAAAACCAATTGTAAAATAATAAATTAAAAAAATTGTGTTCACTGATATGAGGTCGGGAATGAAGTGAGATGAAATTATGTGGTATGTTTTACGGTCAGATGTCCATCCTGACACCAACCGCAGTTGAAGAGATAATGAAGGTGGTGAATGAAAGTGGGTGCGGAGATGGAAGGAGCCGACTATGGATTATGAATAGGAACTGTCCCAGCATTTGCCTGGAAGTGTAAATGGGAAACGACGGAAACCACTCTCACGACAGCCGATTGTGGGGTTCGAACTCACTCTGTCTCCCGAGTGCAGAGTTTTGTTTCGTAGCCGAGGTGCGTTAACCCGCGAGGTCACTCCGCTTGGTTTTGCACAGATTTTCGTTATACTCTTTATCCCATAAATTCTTCTAGCATACCATGTCATGCATATTAACTACGTTCATCACCTCTGTTTCACCTTCCTAACAATTATTTTCTCACCTTCTTCCGATAATATTTTACAATTTTGCTGTTCTCCCGTAGACTGACAAGTAAGTGGGATTAAAATAAACTCTTTCTCCCAACTGGGATGTTAGCTGCTTCTCTATCTAACGTTGTGGTTGATGCTACTGAACATGACTGTTTTCTCGTGGTATGTTCGACCGAATAATCTCATTGTTATTCACTTCAGTCAAATGATGTCATGGTACCTGTTAGCTATGCTCACTAGCTGCAAAACTTTACTCTGTTTGCTTACTGTGGGTTATGAACCCAGTAACACAAGTTATCTTAAGAACTTCATTATATACTGCTTAGCCGAAACTAAAAGAGCAACATAGCTGTAACTCCCAGCATGTGTAGTCTCGTAACGACTTTACGAGTGCGTATGTGAGTTGATGAGTTACAGTATATTACATACAAGACCATATCTGGGGATTAACCAGCGTATCGTGTACGCCGCTATTTGCATTGATTTCATGAGCAACCCCATCCTTTGTCGAGGGACTTCTTAAGCACTTTAACCATTAATGAAAACTTAGCATGGCCCCGTCATCATTTTGACGTCATCATCTAACTAGAAGCTGCCTCGGTGGATCAGTTTCAGTATGACCGACTCACGATCCCAAGTTCGTGGGTTCAATACCGACTGAGGCAGTGGATTTGAGAGGGGTAGTCAACGATCTTGGCTCTCCATGTCATTGTTGTTGGCACGTTAAAGATCTCTGTTGGTGCTCTTGGTGCCAGCCGACGAAATTAAATTGACACAGACATACAGACAATCCAATATGATTCTGTTTTCACTGCTAGATGGCAGCACATTCGGAATGTAAAAATTGGAAGGCTGGTAGCCTAGATGGCACCACTTCTGAAGATATGTTAGCTATTTGCTTTACGTCGCACCGACACAGCCTTATGGCGACGATGGGACAGGAAATGCCTAGGAATAGGAAGGAAGCGGCCGTGGCCTTAAGTAAGGTACAGCCCCAGTATTTGCCAGGTGTGAAAATGGGAAACAACGGAAAACCATCTTCAGGGCTACCGACAGTGGGATTCGAACCCACTATCTCCCTGATGCAAGCTCACAGCCGCGCGCCCCTAACCGCACGGCCAACTCGCCCGGTGGCCTTATTTAGTTCTATACCTCTTATCTTCAATTCGTTAGAATCTGAATCTAACGATCGTCGCCTTGGTTTCCCTCTACTTCTCTTACCGTCCATAACAGAGTCCAGTACTCTCCCGGGTAGCCTATCCTCCTCCATTCGCCTCACATGACCCCACCACTGAAGACGGTTTATGCGTACAGATTCATCCATTGATTTCATTCCTAACTTAGCCTTTATCTCCTCATTCCGTGTATTGTTCATTATTATTATTATTATTATTATTATTATTATTGTTATTATTATTATTATTATTATTTGAATAGAATCGTGCACTTAAGTACCGGTACCTGAAATGATGTCAGATTAAACTACAGGTTGGATGTACCGAGTGAATTTGCTGTGCGGTTCGCGTCGTGTAGCTCTTAGGTTGTATTTGGGAGATGGTGAGTTCGAATTTTACAGTCGGAAGTCCTGAAGATGTATTTCCATGATTTTCATTTTTTTACAACTGTCTTTACGTCGCAGCGACACAGATAAGTCTTATGACAACGATGGGATAGGAAAGGGTTAAACGTGGGAAGGAAGTGGCCGTGGCAGCCAGGGCATTTGCCTGGTGTATAAATGAGAAATCACGGAAAACTGTCTTCAGGGCTGCCGACAGTGCGGTTCAAACCCACAATCTCCCGAATACAAGCTCACAGCTGCGCGCCTCTAAACGCACAATCAACGGTTTTCCCATTTTGACACCAGGCAACCGCTGGGACTATACCAGATCACAGTCACTTCCTTCCCAGTCCTAGTCCTGTGTTATCCTATCGTCGTCATAAGATCTGTCTGTGTCGGTGCGGCGTCAAAACTAAGGGATTGGAAATTATATGCACATGTTTGTGGCATGAGTTGCGTGTAGCCTTTGTATCGTTATTGCTTTTGAATTGGCTCTACCGGTTACACGAGCGTCTGAATAGCGCAGAGGACTGTTTAGATCAAAGAGAGCTTTGGGGATCTAGTTTCCTCGCTTTCAAATGGTTTTACCTTCCGATCTCGTTCTCCATATTTTACTGCCCGGCTTTGTAAGTAAAACATGTAAGTCGCATTCATTTTTAAGACTGGAAGTATATAGCGTTCGGGTATCAATCCCGGTGCTGGAAGTGGCTGCCCTGAGCGTAATTTCTTTCGGATTTTACGCTAATTAAGTGACATCCCAATACCAGTCCAGTTACGTATAGTGCATCAGGACTGATATCAGAGTCTCTCTAGGGAGTCACTAGCCAGTATAACATTGTCTGTGTGCAGGAAAGTCCGAGGGTGAGACCTTTGTGGGTCTACTGTGAATATCAGTACGACACACCATGAATGCATGCCTCTCGAGTATCGAACACCAGGGACACAGCGAACAGCGTTGGTAATGCTGTTCTATCAGAACTGTACTCAGCGAGCATAAGCCTCTGGAACGCCGGAGCGAATACCAGTAACAACCAATGTGCAAACAATTTGATTTGGTATCATGTAGTCTGCTTACGTGTCAGTTTCGACGTTCTACTTTACAAGATGGCAGAGAAATAAGAACTCTACTGGTTGACTGTTTCTGAGTTTCTGAATTAATTTTGTCGGCTAAACACTGACTGTGTCATCAGAATTTTTTTATATGCCGACATCGCACGATATGGAGTGCCAAATTGACCTTTTTTTTTCCCTTAATATATACGACTACTTGTACCAAGTTTGAAATTGGAATCTTGGTATCTAGTGGCCGACAGTCCACTACTGATCCACAAACGGAGATGTAATAATAATAATAATAATAATAATAATAATAATAATAATAATAATAATAATAATAATAATAATAATAATAATAATAATAATAATAATAATTGCGTTACGTTCCACTAACTACTTTTACGGTTTTCGGCGACGCCGAGGTGTCGGAATTTAGTCCCGAAGGAGTTCTTTTTCATGCCAGTAAATCTACCGACACGAGGTTGACTTATTTGAGCACCATCAAGCACCACCGGATTGAGCAAGATCGAACTTGCCAAGTTGGGGTCAGAAGGCCGGCACCTCAACCGTCTGAGCCACTCTGCCCGATGATAATAGTAATAATCATAATCAGCGGTGATACCATCTATTTGTGTTGCAATTTGATGCACAGCAGAGAATGTGGTTATCGTTTATTATTATTATTATTATTATTATTATTATTATTATTATTATTATTATTATTATTATTATTGAAATTCAACATATGCTTAAATATATCAAATACTGCTATCGTTCTTTAAATTGGTATATTATTATTATTATTATTATTATTATTATTATTATTATTAAAAACAGCATATGATTAAATACGGTATATCAAATATTCAACCTTGTCATTTGTACTATGATTGCATGCATTGGATTAAAATAATGGAAGAGAGTAAAATTTTACATTCGGACATAGACGTGTGTTAGCCTCCGTGACTCAGATGGTAGCGCGCAGGCCTCTCACCACTGGGTTTCGTGGCTCAAATCCCGGTCACTGCATATTAGATTTGTACTGGATAAAGCGGGGGTGGGACAAGTTTTTCTCCGGGTACTCCGTTTTCTCTGTCATCTTTCATTCCAGCAACATTCTCCACTATCATTTAATTAGTCAGTCAATAATAATTGCCGCAAGGCGAGACAGACTTCGGCAGCCGGCACAATTCCTATACTCACAGCTAAATTGGGGCTTCATTCATGCAATTCCTGACTCGGTCAAATGACTGGAAACAGGCTGTGGGTTTTTATTTTCACATAGGTATGTGGTCGCCCTTGTATGCTTTGACTCTACTCACTGAACGTGGTGTTGTTGCGTCATGTGCCCTAACACCAATTTGCGCTTACCATAACTGCAAAGCTCATACCGTAGACTGGAATACTTCGTCCACGGAGGAAATGGCAGAGCGAACGCGATGGGTTGAACCAAATAGCTGAACAAGTAGGAAGCTAAGCCAAGTATCGCGCCTCATTCGACCAAGCAGCCGATACTGTACGTGCGGGCGGCACGTTTTCACAACTGGCACTTCGCATATTCTTGTTTCTTAAACATCCCAGATAATCACGCTTCTGTTCTTCTTCTTCTTCCTGGTCATCTCCCAGTTCTTCCTTTCTTAATCTGCTTACCCTCCAGGGTTGGTTTTTCCCTCGGACTCAGCGAGGGAACCCACCTCTACCGCCTCAAGGGCAGCGTCCTGGAGCTTCAGACTCTGGGTCTGGGGATACAACTGGGGAGGATGACCAGTACCTCGCCCAGGCGGCCTCACCTGCTATGCTGAACAGGGGCCTTGGTGGGGATGGGGTGATTGGAAGGGATAGACAAGGAAGAGGGAAGGAAGCAGCCGTGGCCTTAAGTTAGGTACCATCCCGGCATTTTGCCTGGAGGAGAAGTGGGAAACCACGGAAAATCAATTCCAGGATGGCTGAGGTGGGAATCGAACCCACCTCTACTCAGTTGACCTCCCGAGGCTGAGTTGACCCCGTTCCAGCCCTCGTACCACATTTCAAATTTCGTGGCAGTGTCGGGAATCGAACCCGGGCCTCCGGGGGTGACAGCTAATCACACTAACCACTACACCACAGAGGCGGGTCATCTCCCAGTTTCCTTTGAATAGTTTTAGTCTAGTTTTACGGCGGATGCCTTTCTTGATGCCAGTCCAATGTGGAGGTAAGTATTCACTATAGCATATTTCTGTTGGTGATTTGTAATTGTGGTGTGTTATGTATAAATGTATAAATGAAAAATACAAAACTTTTAGTCTCCGAGTAGAGTAATTATCTGGACAAAGTTAAAATCTCTGACCCGGCCGGGAATCGAATCCAGGACCCTCTGAACCGAAAGCCAGTCCGGTGATCATTCAGCTAAGGAACCAGACAACCACTTTCCTTGTTTTAAGTCATGAAATCATGCGTTTACTATTCGTTTTATTTTATGTGTCGTTAATTATTTACTTCTCAATAACGTAACAACAGACTTTCAAGAAATTTTTCCAGACCACATTCGTGATTATACTGATTATACCTCCATGACAAGTTTAAACAGAATTTTGATTACGAATTCATATTATTGATGAAGTGAGTCCGTTTTGGTTTTAAGACTTCATATTTTTGATGTGATGGTTCGCGCCGCTCCTTGATCTTATCTCTGTTGTCTCCCGATAAGCGGTATAAATGAAACTCACCATGTCACATCCACTTTAGCCTCCATTTGTGACGCAATATCTGGATGTGTGCTCGCTTTTGGCTCTCCTGGTACTATCTAGTTGGTTGACTGCCTCTCAAACGATATGAGACCTGAGTCCAGTTCTTGTCACCGAGAGAATCGGCTCTTATATTAAAACTCCTGCCAGCTGCCCCTTCTTTTTTAGCACCGTGTTTTACGAGCGAAGAAATATTTCCTGTTCTCTACATCAACTTCTGTCAAAACAAGAATTCTTCTTAAAGATATGGTTATAACATCAAACTTAAATTAGTAACCAGATGAATCGACGCACTTCAATACACAATTGAGATATTGATTGATAATTACTATGAAGAGACTCGTAATCCAAGGTTATTGGTTCTAGAACCAGTTACTCATTCCTGTCTCATACATAATGCACTTGTCACATACAGTACGGCCAACACTGGGTTATGAATTGAAATGAAATGGCGTATGGCTTTTAATGCCGGAAGTGTCCGAGGACAAGTTCGGCTCATCAGACGCAGGCCTTTTAATTTGACTCGCGTTGGCGACCTGCGTGTGCCCCCATGCCAGAGAAATTAACCAATTATGGTAAAAAAATATCGACCCTGCCGGGAATCGAACCCAGGACCCCTGTGATCAAAGGCCAGCACTGTAACCATTTAGCCATTGGGTTATAATTATTTTAGACGGAAGCTCTTGACGTAAAATACAAGTGGATGTAGTTAAAAGATGGTCAGTGGAGAGATACGCCGTGCCAAGTTATATGAATGAAAACCTACAACCTGCTTTCCAGTCTTTGATCTGGCCAGGGATGGGATGAATGAAGCCCCCACTTGCGGCGAGGATAGAAATTGTGCCGGCTGCCGAGGCCTGTCGCATCCTCTGGGGCAATGATTAATGACTGACAAATGAAATGATAGTGGAGCGTGTTGCTGGAATGAAAGATGACAGGGAAAACCGGAGTATCCGGAGAAAAACCTGTCCCGCCTGCGCTTTGTCCAGCACAAGTCTCACATGGAGTGACCGGGATTTGAACCACGGTATCCAGCGGTGAGAGGCCGGCGCGCTGCCGCCTGAGCCACGGAGGCTCTGTCGAGTTATACCAAGTGGCTCACGGATGGCGTAGTTTCTACTTATAAATGTCCCGCATGCATAAGTGATGTGTGGGGTGTCTACCAACTGATTTTTAACAGGGGAACTACTGCCAGCGGGCAGGTTACGTCAGAATATGAAGAGATAAGAAGCAGAGTCACACTCGCAGCATGTTACTCAGGGCTGCCGGTCGAATGCATCCCTTGCATTCATAAACATCGTTTTCGACCGCATAGTTCTAGGCTGGTATATGGTACAGCCGCACTATATTTGCTGTCTGCATATCGGCAATGGCTAGTGTGATCAGCAGTGGTGAATACATAGACATTATTTTAAGCTGGACAGTCCGGCTCCATGGCTAAATGGTTAGCGTGCTGGCCTTTGGTCACGAGGGTCCCGGGTTTGATTCCCGGCAGGGTCGGGAATTTTTAACCTTAATTGGTTAATTTCGCTGACACTGGGGCTGGGTGTATGTGTCGTCTTCATCATCATTTCATCCTCATCACGACGCGCAGGTCGCCTACGGGTGTCAAATCAAAAGACCTGCACCTGGCGAGCCGAACTTGTCCTCAGACACTCCCGGCACTAAAAGACATACGCCATTTCATTTCATTTAAACTGGACAACCTGGTCGGAATGCAACAGAAGCTCCAAACAGACGTACGCCTTCTACACACATATTTCGCCGAACAGTATTCGTTTTTGTTCCATACAATAATCTCTTTTGTCGAGTTGAATGTCGACACGTGTCTAAATTAATAAGTTATTAGATTTCATTTACTGCATCTTTGGCGTGTCTACAAACAGTAGCGGCGATTAGGGGTTGGGGTGAGAAGGGACAGTCCTTCTCACCCGCACTTTGTAGAGTAAATATGACATTTATTCCATTTTATCCAGCTGGAACTAGGAATTATTTTAAAAAAGCTATTTGTACAAGCCTTGTTGTCTTATATGCTAAATCTTTCCTTTATTGTATAGCGCTACGGCAAGTAGTGGAGACGTTGCATGTGTTGTGAGGAAGGGTAGTAGGAGTACAAATTTTTGCCGAGGTCGTGGCCACGGAGTTATAATTCAGCCTCTTGCCGCGCGCATTCGTCAGTCTGGCAGTCTCTTTATTGTCTGTTAGTTTCTTAGTGTGTATTCAAATATTAAATGAATATTAATTGCATAATCATGCCGTACATCTATGTAATTGTACAGGGCCATCTGGCCGTGGTGTTACGGGCGCGCAGTTGTGAGCTTGCACTCAGGAGATAGTGGTTTCGAATCCCATTATCGACACCACTGAAGATGGTTTTCCGTGGTATCCCATTTTCATACCAGGCAAACGTTGAGGCTGTACCTTAATTAAGGCTACGGTTGCTTCCTTCCCATAGGTTCTATCTGTGTCGGTGCGACATAGTCAATTGTAAAAACATATATATTTAATTGTAATTGTAATTTCAACGCGAGAGAATACCAACTTTACATTCACCGGACTAAATTATTTCGTTTGTATTGTGCTTTTTTATAAGTAAATGTAATTAATCAGCCCCGTGGATCAGGCCTATTCGTAATAATATTTTTGAGATTTTGATTCAATGCTGTATAATAAAATTTTCACCAGGTCTCACAAACATACTACGGGGCATTTACTTAATAAATAACATAACACAAAGAAATAAATTAGGAACGTTGGTATTAGCTCCTGTTGAAATACGATTACAACTGAATATATATATATATATTTTACAATTGGCTTTACGTCGCACCGACATAGATAGGATTTATGGCGACTATGAGACAGAAAAGGGCTACGCGATATCTTCATTTTTCGAAGTGTCGGATCCCTTCCCTCTTTTCCCCTCTGATTAGTGTTATATAGAGGATGGTTGCCTAGTTGTACTTCTTCTTAAAACAATAATCACCACCACCACCTGAAGAATAAGGGATTAGAATACATTATCAAGGGAAATGCTCACTAAATTTCCAAGTTCTTTGAAAACGATTGAGAAAAATCTAGCTAAATAATTGATTTTTAATAGTTGTTACTGTACCTATGAGACATATAAGTAACTGAAACAATACCATTTAGATAGCTGCAGTCGCTTAAGTGCGGCCAGTGTCCAGTATTCGGGAGATAGTAGATTCGAACCCCACTTCGGCAGCCCTGAAAATGGTTTTCCGTGGTTTCCCATTTTCACATCAGGCAAATGCTGGGGCTGTACCTTAATTAAGGCCACGGTCGCTTCCTTCCAACTCCTAGCCCTTTCCTGTCCCACCGTCGCCATAAGACCTATCTGTGTCGGTGCGACGTAAAGCAACTAGCAAAAAAAGAAAAACATTTAATCAGAGCGAATTTCAGAATTTCAGTCGTTTTCCCACTACTCCCTAAAGAGAATCACAACAAGGACGTACGAAATAATTTAAACGGAAATTTTTACCAAATTGCTTTAATGAACGGATATAAAGAGTAATACTACACTGAGAATTTGAGGGTGAAAAGTTCTAAAAGAAAATTATCCACATGAGATAAATCTTTTAAATACAACACTCCACAAATCCTCCGGTCTTTCTTAGCATGACACCAATAATGTAAGCCTCGAAAAGTCTCAAAGAAGATGCAACACACATTTTTCCTAATACTGTAGGTCATATCCTATACAACCAAGAATAACCCTAGAAGACCTCTCCAAAGTATTAAAAAAATACTCTATTTTACACCTATGTTGTATTTTGCCCCTTAAGATAAAACCGAACAGAAAACAAATGAAGTTAAATGTCAAAATATCAACCCACAGAATCTCCAAAGGTGCCCATGACCAAAAGACACCCCCCCACACCTAAACTATTATTTTTCGGGTTTGTCATATTTTGTTATATACGAGTCCATTAAACACAAACATGTTTTTTAAATGTTTAAATTTGGCCTTGGGTCTTTAGACGATATATGTCCATATGGTAGGCTAATGTCGTCCTTGGCGCAGATCATGGACGAAAATTTGTTATGCCGTGGCCACTTAATATTATTCAATGAATGCAGTTAATGTATCTATTCCTGAACACGAATATTGTCTCAATATTAAGATAGATCGCCTGTTGTTATTTCTTGATGGATGCAGTATATTTTCATCTGTCTCTTGACACACGCGAGTTAAAATTTAGCTTCCAGTGAAATCTCAGTCTCATCTATGGCTCCAACAATCTGAAATCTGCTGAGGTGTGGGTGGTGCTGAATAACGACATTCGGAGCGTCACCAATACGTCTACATCTGAAGAAATGTGGTATTCGGAGGGCTGATCGTGCTGCAATAGCACTTTCTGAACAAGTGAGGAAAGCAATGGCAAATTACCGCATCCCTTGTATGCCTTATTATGGATCCGACATCAGGATCCAACCATCCTCCGAGCTGATAACAGACAGACAGACAGACAGACAGACAGACAGACAGACAGACAGACAGACAGACAGACAGACAGACAGACAGACAGACAGACAGACAGACAGACAGACAGACAGACAGACAGACAGACAGACAGAGTATTTGAATTAAATTTGCTTTGATAACGATACGTATCCAAAGCAAAACATTTAATTCTAACTATTCTTAAAGCTTACATAATAAATTTTCAAAGAAAAATCCGACTCACCTCTTTTTTATGACTAGGTGTTGATTAGACTCTTGCTGGGAAGAAATACTGGACCTTCATTTGAATGGGGCACAGGTCTGCATTAGGTGATTCTTAACCAGTTTCTCGTTCACACTATCTGGTTAATATTAGCTGTCAAGGAAATGTGTCTTTCTTTTTCTACTCAACTTCAGTGTCTACATATGGATTAGTTACCTCCTAGAGATAAACTGGAACAATATTATATTCACGCTCACACTATACAACGCAGAGTTTCTTGCGAGACATCAACTACACATAACACATTACACCAACTGCAAATAAAATGAATCATCTGACGGTGTTGTCTTGGATGTCTTTCTTAACCAGAAAACTTCATGATAGTGCATATATATTATTATAAAATCCATTAATATTTTTTACATAGAGTTTTTCTCTTTTGAATGCCTATATTCCAGAGATGATTATGTAGCAGAGAAAAAGTAACAATTATATATTCTATAAGATCCATTTTATTTTTACTCATGATATATTCCATTGAATAACAAAAATATCACGAGAGTTACAGCCTGTTATGCAGGCTAATAAAATGGTTTATCTTGTTATTTATTCCTGAGTGTCTAATTGTGACATTGAGATACACAAAAACACACATCCATTTAGCCCTAGCACACATAATTAACATCTATGATTGTTATTAGTATTATTATGTATAACAGCGGTACAAACATGAGACTATATAAAAGATGTTATCATTTCTCTTCTAGAACTGTAATCCCCAAAATTTTGAATATCTTTTCATTCGAAAGCAATACGATTATATAACTGCGTTTAGCAAAATTTGTGTGGCAGGTAAACATGACTATTTGTAACTAACTTACAAAGTGTTCAGGAAATTAAGATAAATAAAATAAATTCGAAAATTTTGAGGCATGTTATGAACCAAATTTAACTGAGTTTAATTACGTGCTTAACAAAGAACAAAAGTAGTATGATTTATGAATTGTGTGATTTGCTTCGAGGGAAGTTTCAAATGAACGCTGATTAATATGTTGAAATGAAAATCAAGTAATAATATTAAGTACTGACAACCTCAATATTCTCTGTATTCTATCGTATTATTGTTAGGGCGAACGTAATTAATCTGACAGATTTGTTTAAATTTAATGTTTAGCCAAGAACATTGGGCTTCGTTGATATTCTTATGGACAAAGGATGTTGTTTGAAATACATTGTTATTATTTACAGAACTATAATGTGTCTTTCTGATAAAAACAGCTGATATTAAAATGAGAATAAGCTCTTATGTGTAATAATAAAGTGAGTTGATGGGCAGGAACGATTGAGATCTAATGAGGATTTATACATCAAGGTAAAACCAATAACATCATCAATCAAAAAGTAAAGATTGCTGTTCCACGGGAATAACTGCCATATAACTGATGAACGACTGATGAAGAGAATCTGGAATTTCATAAGACCAACAGCGATTAAATTGAGATGATTCCAAGAATGTGAGAGATCTCATACAGATCGGTATACCAGAAAATAAAATCAGTAACGAGGATGAATTTCGACGGTTGGTCAAAAGCTGTCTGGGGTTTTGAGTGAATCCAGAGTCTAGAAGCGCGAAGAGGCCCATGGCAGAAGAGCGAAAGAAGGCACTGTCTGATGGCTTTAAGAGAAACTGGCAGGATGTCAAAGCCGACAAACAAACAAGATATAGATAATGCAAATTAAATTTGTACGTAACATGAATATCTACACTTTGTAGAAAGAAAATGAATATAATATCATGTCTTTTAATGAAGATACCGTTATTTCTCACTGTGTTTATGTTTCCTAAATACTATTGGGAATTACCGTTCTTTATGATACATGGCATTAACATTATTAAAAAAGTTTCCTTTTGCAGTTGTCAATGGGCGGAGGACATTTGGGTTGACCAAAGGATATTTATTCAATATTATTGTTAGGTATACGTTTAGTGGCAGTTTCTGGAGCTTAATCCTTCATCATTCTACTCTTGTGACAGCTGGGTTAAAATCTTTGTTAGGCCAAATATGTGTTATATTTTTTTCATATTCAACATCTTGATTAATCAGTTCACAAAAGGAGGATACATCATGATGTAGGAACCGTATGATTCTTTTCAATATTTGCCTTTTATTTATCAAACTTCCTTAAAAAACACAATGATGTCTGTTTTCAAATTCACATATTACTATAAAAATAGAACTTGCTGTGAAAGTTCAAATTTTGAATAATGTATTCGGCGTATATAAATTGTATATTTGGAAAAATTTGCAATAATACTTGGCCTACTCCTGTTATTCGTTTCTTATTATTTTACTTCTACGGTACGAATTGTTCACCATTTAAAAGTACAATAACATTAAAATGATTAATTGTTGTTCTTAAAAATGTTTTCCTGTACAAAATATCTCTTTCATATTTTAGTAATTAAGGAGTTACTTTCTCTCTGCTATATATTGCTGTAATATATATAATCTCACTGAAGATTAATTTCATTTACATTTTTTAAATCACTGCCTTATACAGTACAAAATGTGCGTAAGAAACTTTTACAATTTGCATTTCCTTTTAAAGGTATTTTGGTGTTACTGTGCGGTGTGTATTTTCATTTCTTAAATATTCATGGGTGAATTTTTAAAGGGTTGTACATTTTGTCCATGACGACATTAAAAACCAAAATCACCACCGCAGTCCATACCGTAGTCCCCATCGTCAAATCCAGTATCACCATAATCTTCATTGACATAGGATATTTCATTATGTGACACTTCATTGTTGATGACAGTGTTGTGGACATCATAGTGATTGTTGATGTGGACATCGGTGTCGTTATGGTAATAGCCACTACTCATACCGTAGTGACTGCCTCCCCAGCCCCAACCTCCACCCCAGCCATAGCCATGACCCCAATTGGTGAGCGCTGCTCCCATCACCATTCCAGTGGCAAATTCTGCTGCTCCATTGTCTCTGTCCCGGACTACGATCGTAGTGTTGGCGGGTTGTAGAGGTTGAACAGCTACAGGTACCGCCTGAGGACGCGTGTAACCATTTGGAGGATATCCACCGCCACCCACGCCAACAGTTGGTATATGGTTGTAGGCTGGGGGTACCGGTACTTCACCAGGCATGGTCGCTGCAAAAGAAAGAACACATATTAAATAATATTTCCAATTGAATCACTCGAATCAGACAGGAATGTAAATACATATTATTACTCAAGGTGTGTAACGTTTTTTGGAGGCCTGGGTTCGATTCACGGTACAGCCAGAGATTTAAGATAGTGAGAAGGGCTAGTATGTGGTTAAAAGGTACATGTAGCTCATCTCCCTGGGGGGTCAGCCTTGAAAGAGTAGCCGGGCTGAGTGGCTCAGACGGTTAAGGCACTGGCCTTCTGATCCCAGTTTGGCAGGTTCGATCCTGGCCCTGTCGTATGGTATTTGAAGGTGCTCAAATACGTCGGCCTCGTGTCGGTAGATTTACTGGCACGTAAAAGAACTCCTGCGGGACAAAATTCGGCACCTCGGCGTCTCCGAAAACCATAAAAGTAGTTTGACGTTAATCAAATAGCATTATTATTAGAGTAATAATAATAATAATAATAATGATAATAATAATAATAATAATAATAATAATAATAATAATAATAATACCATGCGGTTAGGGTCGGGCAGCCGTGAGCTTGCATGCAGGAGATAGTGGGTTCGAACTGCACTGTTGGCAGCCCTGAAATTTTTTCATGGTTTCCTATTTTAACACCTTAATTAATGAAGACCACGGCCGCTTCCTTCCCACTCATATCCCTTTCCTATCCCATTTTCGCAATAAGACCTATCTGTATCGGTGCGATGTAAAGAAAATTGTAAAAAAAAATACTGATGTTATTGCTTTTAAGTCCCACTAACTACTTTTGACAGCAGTTTTCGGAGACGCCGAGGTGCTGAAATTTTGCCCCGCGGGAGTTCTTTTACGTGCCAGTAAATTTACCCATATAGGCTGGCGTATTTGAGCATATTTAAACACCATAGACTGAGCCAGGATCGAAACCCACCAAGTTGGGGTCAGAAGGCCAGTACCCCAACCGTCTGAATCACACAGCCTGGATCCTGGGAAGAGTTATACCACCCCCGGGAAGAAAGACCACGAGTTTGCTTTACTTTGAGAAGAAATGCACATTCTATTTAGAAAACTAAATGTATGGTGATCCTGAAGACATTTTCTAAAAATGTATAGGCCTCAATAAGGTTGCTTTAGTAGAATCCCGGTCATCCTAATAAAAGAAACGAGCCAAATTTGGTTAAGTAAACTTTCAGATGATCCGTAAAGAAACGTGGACATACAGCCCATTAATGATTTTGACTTGCCAAGAAGACTGCTGCCCAACCAGATGGCTTCCTGACATTGCAGTACACGTGGCTAGGATGACCGCATCCTCGGCCGTATTGTTTGGTGGGTGCTGTCCCTTTTATAGTTTGCTCTCCACGAACTTAAGTGAATCCCGTTATATTCGTAGCTTTCAGTCCAGTCAGGGACATTACCTTTACGGCAAGAGATTGGCTGATAATGAGTAACCGTAAAAATAATTTAGTTTAGATGTGAAAATAAAACAGCATTCGACAAGATGATCAGTTAAGAAAAAACAAAGCCATATCTGTACAGGCCGTAAATGCCTTTGGAGCAGTGCAAAGTAAAGAATTCTACTAACCATAACATCGACACTACGTGGGAGAGAGCAGCAAGCTCGATGCCAGGCCACCTTTACGCCCAGGAATCAACCTGATACTCATTTTTGGTGTAGGCTGAGTGAATCTCATGGCGAAGTACACCTCCAGAAGTAGAAATCTGGTTTCTAAATTTTTTGACCTCCTGACATATAATCGAACACCTTTTCTTTCGGGTGAGACGTGCACACGTGCTAGGTATCCCCTAAACAATAATCACTTATACAGTATAGAACACATTTTAAAGAAGAGTAATACTCTCTCTCTCTCTCTTATGTCAATGTTTTTACATTCAGCTGACCTTGAAAAACAGTGGCGTGAAATCAGAATTTAATCCTATTTAATGAAATGATAAACAGCCCACACTTGATAGTGTTTTGCTCTGAAAATATTATTCCTTAAGATAACGTGTATTTGACAGCTGGGAGTATGTACACCAATTGAGTGGACTTTCTTCTTGTATGCTTTCCATAGAGTTAGTAAAGAATACACTAGAGGTAGCATTGGCGCTGCAGTCGCGTGAGAAGTTGATCGAGCGTGCTATTTGGCAAAAGCTGGATTGTTTGGCACTGTCACTACTGGAGCTTTCCGACAAATTGAAGTATATACTTTTCTGAAGGAAAATGGCAGTCTCCGGTGCAGCTTATGGGCTCATAGAGAGGTTAATAAAGAGCAATGGCGTATCATTTCACAGGTATTTTTTTGAAATTCATTTCCGTGCGTATAAAATCACACTTTGCCTGACACTCATTGTAATATAAACTGGCCTACTTGGGTTAACTTCACTACTGATCCCCTGTCGGGGTGAATGAGATTCTTTGGATCTTGAAGACTGAAATTAATGTTTTACGAAATATAAGGCATGACATTTTCCTCTCACTGAATGGCCATGCCTTTGAAAGCGAATATCCAGAAAAATCATGTGTATGATGCCGAACGAGTGGCTGCAGGCTTTAGGTCACGTAGCTGTCAGCTTGCATTCCGGAGATAGTGGGTATGACCTCACTGTCGGCAGCCTTGAAGATGGTTTCCAATTTTTACACCAGGCAAATGCTGGGGATGTATGTTAATTAAGGCCACAGTCGTTTCCTTCCCACTCCTAGCCCTTTCCTGTCCCATAATCATCGTAAGACCTATGTGCGTCGGTGTTATGCAAAGCGAATTGGTACAAGAAAGAAAATACGAAACGATGTGCATGATAGCCTGGAATTGTGGTCCGTTTTTCACTTTCTGTGTGTATTTATAGGAGGCCTATTAAAAGCTATTGAATATATTTTGTTTATATACAGTTTGTTGCTTTCCCTTCGTACAATACGTGTAGTAGTCCCCATTCAGAACTTACCAGATTTTACAATTTAGAGACTAGATGTGCAACACCGTGTGAACATTTGAGTCCTTTACTTTCGTCAATATTATTATTCCTTTAAATATCATATAGGACGATATACAACCATAATAAATTATTGACCGAGCGAGTTGGCTGTGCGGTTAGGGCCACGCAGCTGTAAGCTTGCTTTCGGAAAATAGTGGGTTCAACCCCCACTATCGGCAGCCCCGAAGGTGGTTTTCCATGGTTTCCCATTTTCACACCGGGAAAATGGGGCTGTACCTTAATTAAGCCCACGGGCGTTTCCTTCCCACTCCTAGTCCTTTCCTATCCCATCATCGCCATAAGGCTTATCTGTGTCGGTGCGATGTAAAGCACATTGTAAACAATATTGTAAGTATTTTCTCAGTTCTCTTCAGTCATATAATTTACCACTCCCCTTTTCCATTAACGGAAATCATTTTACAAGTTAAAATATTAAAGCAAATCGTAAATTTCAGGAAAAGCTAAATAAAACCTCCATATCACATCCATTTAAAATATAAAATTAAGTACTGCAGTTAACATTGAACTAATTACACGGTAGTAAAAGTCGGATAGCCGGGCTGAGTGGCTCAGACGGTTAAGGCGCTGGTCTTCTAACCCCGACTTGGCAGGTTCGATCCTGGCTCAGTCCCGTGGTATTTGAAGGTGCTCAAATACGACAGCCCCGTGTCGGTAGATTTACTGGCACGTAAAAGAACTCCTGCGGGACTAAATTCCGGCACCTCGGCGTCTCCGAAGGCCTTAAAAAGTAGGTAGTGGGACGTAAAGCAAATAGCATTATTATTATTAAAAGTCGGATGTTTCGGTTTTCCCAGATTTCGGTTAAGTGAGATTCTACTCCATCATACATTTGACTCCCAGTGAGATTTTTTAAAGCAGTAGACAACTTTATACTGAGCTCAATTTAATTCCGTGAAGTGAATGCTACCCCGTATTTTCTATGGTGCTACAGCCCTGATTGGCCTTGGACTACCAGCCGACAGCTGCTCAGCCCGAAGGCCCACATATTACGACGTACGTGTGGTTAGAGCGATGAATCGACCGCTAAAGCTATTTAATCAAGATATAGCATGGCACGACAGAGCTAAATACCTAGGAGTAGTCCTAGATAGAAAGCTTACCATGCTCTATCGCATTAAAGCCATCCAGATAAAAATACACATAACACTAAGTCAACTGTGTCCAATACTGAACAAAAAGTCCAGTATAAACACGGAAGTAGCCATAAACATGTATAAGACCTTAATTAGGCCAATAATCATGTATGCATCCCCGGCGTGGTGTTACACTGCGATGACGAACCTGGATACGCTGGAAAACATACAAAAATGCATTTGAGCAGCAGCTAAACTTCCTACAGACACACCACTACAACACCCGATAAGACATCATATCCGCAAACAAACACTACGAATGTACACCAAGTCATGGGGTAATAAGATCAACCTCCTAGTTAGGGGGATAGGACGCAATGACGTCGATCTTTACACCAAGTACCCCACACTGAAGCATATTCTGTTCATCCATAGGGTTAGGAGGAAGGAGGCTGAAGGCCGGCCGCCCCCTTAAGCTGACACCTATATACTGCACAACACTGTAGACCAGTGATTTAGTTGGAAAAAAATATTTACAGGAACTCACCTTATTGATTCAGCAATTTCCAGATGGATTCGTATTGGGTGTCAAAATCAGCGGCCTCATGTTTCCGACAAGTCGTTTCATCAGATGAACGTCTCCCCTTTCGTAGCTATGACTTGACATATGGTTGTGGGTTAAATATATGCACAGGAGGTCAAACGCTGCTTATGAAAATAATTCCGTTTGATCTTACGACCAGCAGCCTATTTCTCTTTTCGGTGTGGATCTCATTCATGGTACTGAAAGCTCTTTCAGCTTCTGCTGAAAAGATGGGAATAGTCTGTACATTCTTGATTAAAGGCATCAGCTCCACTGGAATTTGCTTGGTCTCGACATACTTTCTAAAAGCATTAATGTACCTCCTCTTGTCTGACATGTGGAAAAAGTCACAAAGGTTGCCAACACTCTCATCACCATAGCAGATATCCAAAGTAGAAGTGGAGGGCCAATTATTTTTGTATAGTACCTTTGAATCACTGATAATTATGAACATAAAACCGTAAGGTTCAATATTAGTCCGCTAGAGTACACCTATGACGTTTCAGTGCTATGTATGTATTATAAGATTTTCTTACTGAATGTAAAATGTTACGTCATTCTAAAGCGGGAAAATGTTTTCCGGAACGGCGTTCCGGCCCGTTCCGGTCCAACTAAACCACTGCTGTAGACACTATGTAGCTATGTATATATGTTCTTATGTTCTTATGGATACAGCTCTCTTCATCCCGAGGGACCCAGGCGAGGAAGGATTAATAGAAACATAAAAAGACGATGGCAGCGCAGCCAGACGGCAAAGGACGAATCAGTCCAATCAATCAGCCCCCCAACAAAGACATGGGAGCGGAAAACTAGCCCGCACCCTATAACGGAGACAGCAGTACCAATGCACTTACCTGTATTATAACTATGTTGTTGCTTCAATGTAGGTTGGATCCTGGACACGAGAGCTGACGAGCATGACTGCACTCTAGTAGATGTTATGTACATAGGCAAATATTCTGTATTTAATAAACTAAATATAGTTACAGCTCTACAGCTATAAGTGTGTACCAGTAACACTGCACGAGAGGGACATCGATAGGCGGAAGAAGATAGCCCCTTAACCTCGTAAGGCTTGGCTCTTAATCCCCTTCTCCACATGGAGACTTGGCACCAAGGACCACTGGCTGCCAGGCCGTGGGACCAACCTGAGGCCCAAAGCCCGGACACTAGTGGACCCGAGCAGCACGTGGCAGTGACAAGACGGACTGATCCACATAATAATTTACAAAGCAAGGAAATGGTTGTGATTGCATGACACATATCCCTAACTAACACAACCTCTGGATTTTTCCAGCCCACATCCTTGCATGTGCTACCACAATACAATCAGGTTTTACATGTAGGCTCTTTCTTTTCCGCCTAAGTGGTTTTTCTCTGACCCTTAATACCACCTTACCAACACAAACCTTCCTGGTTGCAAGTCTGACATGGGGACAGGCAGATACTCCTGTAGGATCCTTTCCCACTCCTCCCTGCTCTCTCTTTCTTCTTAGAAGGCTGGCCGAATCGTACAATATCCAGATTTGTAGGGCATTCGTACATGGCAGTTGCCCTATGATGGACTATATGGGAACGTGAGGGCAGGCATACGCGTCGTCCAGGTACCAGTCGAACATGCCTGACCACTATATGGGAGGCTCACCGTATTGTACACCAAATACATCGTAACCTGTACTCATCTGCGTCTGCCATCCAAGAACAAGTAATGGACTCCCTGCAACATTATGCGTCATCTTGCACCGTTGGTCGGAGACAAGCAGCAGCCAGATTAGGATATTACCGTCTCATGCGTAGACTGCTTTGAACACTACAACACAGACGGCTGCGTTTAGACTGTTGCCGTGACTGGGAAGAATGACTTCCAGTGAATTTTTTAAAGCAGTAGACAATTTTGTACTGTTAAAGCATGGCATTGTGTTCAGCGATGAATCGCGGTTCTGCACTACCCCGGATGACCATCGTCGGCTATTATGGCGGCGATCTGGGGAGAGGTCCCATTCATTCAATGTTTTGGAGAGGTACAGCTGTGGTGTTACTCGTGGCGTCATGGTGTGGATTGCCGTCAGGTCACGACTGGTAGTGATTGAAGGAATTCTGACGGTACGACGGTACGTCATGGACATTCTGCATCCACATGTCTTATCTCTCATGCGACAGTCTCGTGGTGTAATTTTTCAACAGAACAATACTTGTCCACACACGGCACGTGTCTGTATGACCTGTAAGCATGATGCTGAGGTACTCCTATGGTCATCAAGATACCAGATCTGTCCCCGGTAGAAAATGTGCGGGACCAGCTTAGACATCAAGTCTGTCCCAGTTCCAATATCCAGGATATCAAGGACAAGTTACAACAGTTGTGGGCCAACTTGCCTCAGAGGATACAGCGGCTTAAAACACACTTCCCAACCGAATCAGTGCATGCATCCAGGGCAGAGGAGATGCAACGTCATACTGATAAGTGGGTTCGTACTGCCAAGTTCTTTGTAAATGACTGAATTTTATAATCACTGAAATAACACCACATATCCTGTAACACGTGAGGTTTCATTTCGTTTCTACCGGGCGAGTTGGCCATGCGGTTAGGGTCGCGCAGCTGTGGGCTTGCATCCGGGAGATAGTGTGTTCGAACCCCACTGTCGGCAGCCCTGAAGATCGTTTTCCGTGGTTTCACATTTTCATACCAGACAAATGTTGGGGGCTGTACCTTAATTAAGGCCACGGCCGCTTCCTTCCCACTTCTAGGCCTTTCCTACCTCATCGTCGCCGTAAGACCTACCTGTGTTGGTGCGACGTGAAGCAAATAGCAAAAAAAAAAAAAAAAAAAATCATTTCGTTTTTTCCCTCCCGTTCTGCGTGCTTCGATTATTTTGTCAGGCGGTGTATGAAGTAGCCTACAATACACGGTAGTTTAATTGTAGCTATGTTTGTAGCGCTAAGGAATGGAACAACGACGATATTGTTATAGGATAGAGAAAACTTACTAAGATAATGTCTCCATTGTACTTTGAGACTAAATATAGTCGAAACCCTTACACTGTCAAATATTAACTTAATTCATTTTATTGTGTGTTGATATGTATTTTGGGTCTATAGGTATGCCTCTTCTATTGGAAATATAGATTTCTCTTTTGATGACATTTCTGAATTATTCTACAATTCCTACTCTGCTAAGAATTCTCAACAATATAAGAGGTTTGAAACTACATGCAGATCAAGTTTTTCTCAATCCTGAAAAGCATTGGCTATTTTGGTTGCAATTTGAATCACAATCACAAATGTGAAATAGTATGCACTCGGTTGGAAATGATATGTTCACTCCATTCTTACCAATAGGGCCTAGTTTGTGCGATATAGGTTTCTGAGAATTATTACGCGCAGAACTCCAATTATATTTTTTTAAATGTTAACGGTACTAGATTTAGATTTAGATTTATTATTATTATTTTCTTTAGATCTACAGTAATAATACCCATTTGATCCGTTATAAAGAAAAATAACAATGTCCAGCCTAAGCCAAATTTCATACCACTAACTTGGTGGACCCCCACACAGGCGGAATACCAGACAACCATGCAAGGTTCCACCCCTAGCTAAATCTGTTAAGCTGCCTCTAACATGGACGGATGACCAGCTCACATGCTAGGGCACCCCCTACATCTAAATTAAGCCTATAACTAATTACAACATTAAATCTATACTAATTCTATCCTAGTACCTCTTGTCATTAACTCATAAATCACTCACCAATACTATCTCAATACACATAAATACACCTTCACTTGAATAAATACCCTCTAAACTTCGCTATCTCTCTTAATATCCATCCATCGAACTCAACAATCATTCACTTCATTTCCATGCCACATATCATTACATATCTACCTCTTATCATAAAGACACCTTTACTAGAATAAATACCCACTAAACTTCGCTATCTTTCTTATCATCCATTCGCCACCATGCCCCTGCTGAGTATACACACAAACCTTTGCACATTCCATTCCTCCTACATTTCCTCTACTTGACTCTCTCAGGGTTGCTGATTCCATGCTTCAGCGGTATTATGAATGTCACAGACCTCATACACGCTAACCTTAGCACATTCCATTCCTACTACATTTCCTCTACTTGACTCCCTCGTGGTTGCTGATTCCATACTTCCGTTGCACTCACATTCTGCTAATACGTATTCTACTCATGTTGCAACTTTATCACTGCACTACCTGTCTGTTCCTGCTCATCTTATTCAACCATGCTTGATCTAATTAAATAATCATCTAAAACCAACTTTGCTTGCCGATTTACCATTAACTAATAAATCACTTACCAATACCATTTAAACTTCGCTACCTCTCTTATCATTCATCCATCATCATCTTTCATACTTAACACTTCAATTCCAGTCCTCAATTACTTTATAATTATAATACACATTAAGACATCTTTACTTGAATAAATACCATCTAGACTACGCTACCCCTCTTCTCATCCATCCTTCGAATTCAATAATCCATCCATCTTATATCTCAAGACATCATTACTTAAATAAGTACCATACACTTACAGTACACTTAAAAACACCTTATCACCTCGCTACCTCTCTTATCATTCATCCATCATACAATACACATGCAGACACCATCACTTCTTTAACCATTACAATGCCCTTCGAACTCAACAATCCATCCATCTTATATATCTCAAGACACCATTATATGAATAAGTGCCATACAATTACAGTACACTTAAAAACACCTTATCACTTCGCTACCTCTCTTATCATTCATCCATCATACAATATACATGCAGACACCATCACTTCTTTACTTTAACCATTACAATTATAGACACAATCACTTCTTTACTTTAACCATTACAGTGCACATACAGACCCCATCACTTGAATAGATACCATCTAAACTTCGCCACCTCTCTTATCATATATCTATCATCATCACCTTTCATAATTAACACTTCAGTTCCAGTAGATACCATCCAACCTCCTTTATATCTCCAAACTCGTAACAATTACACTACACATATAGATATCATTACTTGAGTAAGTACCATCTAAACTTCGCTACCTCTTATCATTCTTCACTTGAATAAATACCCTCTAAGCTTCACTACCTCTCTTATCATCCATCCATCGCACTCCACAATCATTCTCTTCAATTCCATACCACATATCCTTACATATATACCTCTTATCATTAACTAATAAATCACTCACCAATACGATCTCAATACACATACCATTTAAACTTCGCTACCTCTCTTAACATTCATCCATCATCGTCATACTTAACACTTCAATTCCAGTCCTCATTCACTTTACAATCATAATACACATTAAGACATCTTTACTTGAATAAATACCATCTAGACTTCGCTACCCCTCTTCTCATCCATCCATCGAATTCAACAATCTATCCATCTTATATCTCAAGTCTCATTACTTGAATAAGTACCATACAATTACAGTACACTTAAAAACACCTTATCACCTCGCTACCTCTCTTATCATTCATCCATCATACCATACACATGCAGATACCATCACTTCTTTACTTTAACCATTACAATGCCCTTCGAACTCAACAATCCATCCAACTTATATCTCAAGACACCATTATATGAATAAGTGCCATACAATTACAGTACACTTAAAAACACCTTATCACCTCGCTACCTCTCTTATCATTCATCCATCATATATCTATTATCATCACCTTTCATATTTAACACTTCAATTCCAGTAGATACCATCCAACCTCCTTTATATCTCCAAACTCGTAACAATTACACTACACATATAGACATCATTACTTGAGTAAGTACCATCTAAACTTCGCTACCTCTCTTATCATCCATCCATCTACACTCTGATCCAACTTCTAAACATCAATACATATCTACCTCTTATCATTCTTCACTTGAATAAATACCCTCTAAGCTTCACTACCTCTCTTATCATCCATCCATCGCACTCCACAATCATTCTCTTCAATTCCATACCACATATCCTTACATATATACCTCTTATCATTAACTAATAAATCACTCACCAATACGATCTCCGTCATGCCATCACTTGAATAAATACCATACACTTGGTCTATCCATCTTCTACCTAAAGACACCATCACTTTAATTACAATTATACTACACATACAGGCACCATTACTTGAGTAAATACACACATACAAACACCACCATAACTACGCTTCTGTCCTCCATCATAGGCAAACTATGTTACTTACTACTGTTACTTGACTTTTTACTTCTCGTAATTATTCCTTCCATTTTTCCTTTTTTGTCCCATAGGTCCTTCAAACTCAAGCTTCTCCCTTTGATCACGGCACTTCTTACTTCTGCTTCCTCCCTCAAACCATTATTCTCGCTCCGATTCTGTCCGCTTGTCTTCCCCTGTGGTTCTTTTTCTTCCCTCGCGCAGACTTCCGACACTAATTCGTCCATTAAATTTCTGACTACTTCCATCCTTCTTGCATTTACTTTTTCTTCAGCTCTTTTCATGATCTCTTCCCAGGAACCCCATCTACTCAGTGTTCCTTCATTTACAGTATGTACATCAGCCCTGGTAGTTTCTTCTTGCCTCGAACTGTCAGCCCTGCTAGTTTCTTCTTGCCTCAAACTCTCATCCATTAATTTCAGTTTCGATATTGTCCACTTTCGGGTCCAATTCCTGTCGCTCACCACGAGTATCTGACCACTAATATACGCTTTCAATCCCTGAATTTTTGCTTTCACAAGATGTTTCTTAAGAATTTTAAAATTTCTACTCTCTTCTCTTCCGAAATCTCTCTTAATTCTAATTTTCTCACACTGTAGATTACCAGCGTTCCTTATCACTATGTCTGCCATCAATGAAGATAGCAGCGACACTTTTATGGGCCTGTGCCCTCCCACCTTGCCAACTCTCTCCACATTGTCTATATCTACCTCACTGAAATTTATTTTCATTTTTTTTTGTATAACATCTACCACTTTGTAAATAATGTCCACTTTAGATTCTGCCTTGTCTTCCTCCACCCCATAAATAAATATGGACTTCTTCTTGCGCTCCTGTCTGCAGAATTCGATTTCTTTCTTCAGGTTTACCATCTCTTCATCCATATTTTTTATTTTCTCTCTTAGTGACACCAGTTCTTTCTCGCTGCCTTCTATCATCGCCTTCGTATTCTTCATATAATCCTGGATCCACTGTCTCGTCTTTTCTTGCTCCTGGCCTTGTTCTTGAAGCATTTTCTTTAATTTTTCAAACGGACATACCTCCTGTATTACTTCTCTTACTACTTTCCTCATAACCTCTACGTCTACCCAATTCATCGTATCTATCTCCTTGCCGACCGCTTGACCTTACCGCTTCCTCACTCTTAATCCACTCCACTCAGCAGGCGCACGCCACACGACATTTCCGTCCTCCTCACTGGCTTAAGCTAGACTGGGTTAACAGTACTAACTGTCCATTTCAGGTTATCCATAGTGAATCATGTCTTCTGGTATGGGATAGAACAAATTTGTTCCATTCGTTGGCCTATCTCAGGGTTTGTGAGATATAACGGCCGAGGGCGGGGCTATAAATATCAAAATTGGAAAAAGCTACAAAATGGTAAGTTTTTAATGCTTTCTGAGCAAATTTCAACAGAGAGGTAAAGGTTGATAGTTTACCAACTTACTGTACAGTAAGTGCTGCAATAATAGTTTTTGAGATTTTGATTTAATAAAATAATACTTTCACCAAAAGAACAATATTACACATGTATTACAATTAAATAGAAGTACGGCGTGATTATACAACTACAAATCAATTAGTATTTGACTGCACACTAAGAAACTAACAGACACTAAAGAGACTGACGAATGCGCGCGGCAAGTGGGTGAATCACAGGGGCGAAGCGTCAGGGGAGACAGGGTAGACAGCGTGTACCCTTCACATTTTGTGAAAAAAAATATTGTCTAGTTAATTCAATTACTTTTTAGAACATTAAATATTTCCAGATTCGTGACATTATCGTATTCCCCGCTTTACTTATTTTCGTCTCACTTCGCCAATGCTAAGGCTCGCATTAGTTATACGAAGCACGTAGGTGAAAGTAGACGCTGTCCATTCTGTGTATTTTCCCTTTGATTTTCAAAGCTTTCAGATAGAGCAACACTAACGCTATCTGTAGGTGCTGACTGTGGAACTATGACTTTCCTATAGCGAGATGTCTCCGCCCAGTAGACAGACTTACCAGCGTCTCTTCCTGCTCTCATTGGCTAGTATTTGGATCTCTCTTATAAAGGTGCTCTTATTGGCTACCATCTTAGACATGCTTTTAATGTTATGAATTTGAATTTACTTTATTATAACACAGTCTAAAAATAAATTAATAATATTTAAATACGAAGTATAGTAAACTTACACCTAATAAATGAATGACAGCATGAAAACCCTTCAAGTACGTGCATTTTCTTGCCCGCCAATATTCGTTGCGGTATTATAACCCCAATAACTATTGGCTTCCAGTCTTAATAAGGTACTCCAGAGTACGCATACGGAAAAAAATTGCTTAACTTGATGCTGTATATTCCGTTAGTCAGTTTCTAGTGAACGCGCTATGAGTGCATTCAAATGAATTAAAACGTATTTAAGGAATTGGATGACCAACCAGAGACTGTCTAACTTGGGAACTGTAGCTATAGAGAAGACATTTCTGTGGAATCTTAGCAAACCGCCTGACTTCAAGACGAGGTAATAGATATATTTGCCGAAATGAAGGACAGGCGGATTAAACTCATTTACAAGAATATTGTTTAAGGTGAATTGTACGAACAACTATTTATTTCTTATTTCTATTATTAAATCTACATAACAATGAAATATATTGCTATTTTTATTCTGAAAGTATGTTATTTGACAACTCCCGCGGCCTATTTCGTCTATATTTAAAAATAAAGCAAGTGAACGTAGGGTTATAGGTTGTTATAGTGTTTGTCTTATTTTCAAAGTCATTAATATAATACTGAATACAGATGTATGCGTCGAAAAAAAATTCCATATAATAATATGATTAAAACAGTTTAAATAAAAGAAATCTCTGTCTACCCCCTTACTTAGTTCACGCTTCGCCACTGGTGAATCATACCTCAGCGTCCATGATCTTGGGAAAAATTACCCCTGCTACCCTTCCTCACAGCACAAGCAAATTCTCCACTAGGCCTACTTCCTGTGGCGCTATACAAATCGGCTAGCCGCGACGAACAACATTTTGTGCGTATTTTCGCTAATAATTTTGTTAATAATTAAAGGAAATAAAGGAAAGAATTAGCTGATAAGGCAACAAGGCTTGTACAAATATCTTTTTAAAATAATTCCTAGTTTCATCCGGCTACAATGGAATAAAAATGTATTGTTTTCTCCACAAGGTGGGGGGAGGGGGTGACTGCTCCCTCTCCCATGCCTTCCCCCCTAATCGCCGCTACTGATCATTTCCAACGTGTGAAATCATAAACCAGCAGTGAAGTTTACTCAGGTTTCACGAGCTGTCAAGAAGTGTGATGGAGAGATATGTGTCGATAGCAGGCTTCTAGTTATCGAGAGTAAGGAGCTGGCCAGGTATCGCTCGCAGGTGATAAGAGGAAATTGAATAACGAAACCCTGTGTTCTGTAGGAAGAAGAGAAATGAGAGATCGAATTCTTTACCTCAACGGAGAGTTGTTCATGATCATTGGCGACCTGCTGCACAACTGGTGATCGAGATCTGGATAACCATTAATTGCTTTTGACATTCTTAAATCCTCCACTTCTTATACCCAATCTGTTCAGAGGTTAAATTAAAAAGTCACAGCTTTGCTTCAGCGTTTAATATTTCACTTAATTATTGAATACCAAGTTCATACACTAAAATGATAATGATGGCGCATTGATTCTATTGTAAAACGTAATATTAAAATAACCAGAATTAAGATTGATAACATTTTTGGGGATATACTAAAGACAATGGGTTGGGATATAGTACCACATCTGAAGTACTTATTTACTTATTGTTTGGTTGAAGGAGCTATTCCAAATGAATGGAGGGGTGTGAATAAAGGAAAGGGTGATAGACATAAAGCTGAAAATTACAGGCCAGTCAGTTTGACATGCTTTGCATGTAAGCTTTGGGAAAGCATTCTTTTTGATTATATTAGACATGTTTGCGAAATTAATAACTGGTCCGATAGAAGACAGTTCGGTTTTAGGAAAGGTTATTCCACTGAAGCTCAACTTGTAGAATTCCAGCAAGATATTTTAAATTCAGGAAGTCAAATGGACTGTATCACGATTGACCTATCTAAGGCATTTGATAGGGTAGATCATAGGAGAAAACTGGCAAAAATGAGTGCAATTGGACTAGACAAAAGAGTGACTGAATGGGTTGCTATATTTATAGAAAATCTGAGAATTAAAGTAGGAGAAGCTATATCTGACCGTGTAATAATTAAGAGGGGAATTCCTCAAGGCAGTAGGCTATTATTGGACCTTTATGTTTTCTTATATACATATAAATGATATGAGTAAAGAAGTGGAATCAGAGGTAAGGCTTTTTGCGTATGGTGCTATTCTGTATATAGTAATAAATAAGTTACAAGATTGTGAGCAACTGCAACATGACCTCGATAATGTTGTAAGATGGACAGCAGGCAATGGTATGATGATAAACGGGGTTAAAAGTCAGGTTGAAAGTTTCACAAATAGGGAAAGTCCTCTCAGTTTTAATTACTGCGTTGATGGGGTGAAAGTTCCTTTTGGGTATCATTGTAAGTATCTAGGTGTTTATATAAGGAAATATCTTCATTGGGGTAATCACATATATGGGATTGTAAATAAAGGGTATACATCTCTGCACATGTTATGAAGGTGTTTAGGGGTAAAGGAGAGGGCATATTAGTCTCTGGTAAGACCCCGACTAGAGTATGGTTCCAGTGTATGGGACCCTCACCAGGATTACTTGATTCAAGAACTGGAAAAAATCCAAAGAAAAGCAGCTCGATTTGTTCTGGGCGATTTCCGACAAAAGAGAAGCGTTACAAAAATGTTGCAAAGATTGGACTGGCAAGAATTGGGAGAAAGAAGACGAGCTGCTCGACTAAGTGGTATGTTCCGAGCTGTCAGCGGAGAGATGGCGTGGAATGACATTAGTAGACGAATAAGTTTGAGTGGTGTCTTTAAAAGTAGGAAAGATCACAATATGAATACAAAGTTGGAATTCAAGAGGACCAATTGGAGCAAATATTCATTTATAGGAAGGGGAGTTAGGGATTGGAATAACTTACCGAGGGAGGTGTTCAATAAATTTCCAATTTCTTTGAAATCATTTAAGAAAAGGCTAGGAAACAACAGATAGGGAATCTGCCACCTGGTTGACTGCCCTGAATGCAGATCAGTATTGATTGATTGATTGATTGAAGAAAATTTAAGTTGCACTATTTGATCCAAAATATTAAACAGTTGTCCATTAGCAAAGCAATGAGAAAAGAATAGTGCGGTTCGAACTCCGCTGTCGGCAGCCTTGAAGATGGTTTCCCGCGGTTTACCATTTTTTCACCAGGCAAATGCTGAGGTTGGATCTTAATTAAGGTCACGGTTGCTTTCTTCCCCTTTTCTATCCCCTTGTCGCCATAAGACCTATCTGTGTTGGTGCGATGTAAAGGCAGATTGTAAGAAAAAAGTCTGAATGGGTCTGTCCTATGGTAGCATACTGAGAAGTGCTGTTACACAAAATTAAGATATAACTAATAAAATTTAAGTAAATAACCTTCCAAATAACCTTTTCCATCGAGTTAAACATTTCCTTCACATTATTCCTACTATAGATAGTCCAAAGCATACCGTCTGGTATAAGCCAAGGACAATGTGAAGTTGACTTATTCCGTCCATCACTGATTAAAAAAAATACTAAAATAATTAATCTATCTGATGCTGA
Organism: Anabrus simplex; assembly: GCF_040414725.1. Taxonomy (NCBI): domain Eukaryota; kingdom Metazoa; phylum Arthropoda; class Insecta; order Orthoptera; family Tettigoniidae; genus Anabrus; species Anabrus simplex. The sequence continues at coordinate 469,733,309 of NC_090265.1, read as the reverse complement.
ATTTGTTACTGTTAAACTTACATGGTTAGTACCATACTATGCACTACTTCTTGGGCTAACATATTATTGACTTATTTGAGGAAATATAATCGAATTACTTGTAACGAATACCTTATTAATAATTTTTACTTTTATTCGTTGCATTTTATAAAATATAAGTGTTGCTCTTAATTCACTTCTTGTAATAAAATTATTGTAATCGTTACGTTCCAGTAATCGATATGCATCACATAGGAATAGAAACTGGGAAGAAAGTAATTGATGGGGAAGATAACGTGTTCAGTTCTACTACACCACAATGAGTAGGTCTAACAGTGCTAGATTTTTCACGTTATTACCTCTCTAACTTTTTGTTACAATTTGCTGTACGACACAGACAGGTCTTATGGCGAGGATGGGATAGGAAATGGCTGGGCCTGGCCTTAATTAAGGCCTGATGTGAAAGTGGATAACCACGGATAACCATCTTCAGGGTTGCCAACAGTGGGGTTCGAACCCACTATCTCCCGGGTTCACAGCTGCGCGACCCTAACCGCACGGCCAACTCGCTCCAGTACTTCCAAAGGCAGTCTACTTACCCTATAACACTGCAGAGGATGTTTTTAAAATTAAACACTGCTATTCCCGCAAATGCCCTTGTTGGGCGTCTGTTCAGTAAATGCAAAGAGGTCGAGGCTTAGCGATGAGAATTTTAAGGACCAATTATTTTTTTAAGTAAACGGGACATTATCTGAAGCACTAAAAGTGCAATGATGGAAAACGGTCATTTTGAAAGTTCCAATGTATCGTGTTTAGTCAATCTCATCGAGTGACCAGTTAATATCTCTATGCCAAAAAATAAAAAAAAAATATATAAATGAAGTAATGCCATTTTCTTTACAGCCCCTTGCGAAAAAAAGGTCAGTGATTTCCTTAAGGTTCGTAGTTTGTGAAGTAATTGAAATTTTACTGATTATTTGTTGCAAAGAGCCTCCGTGCCCTAGGCGGCAGCGCGCCGGGCTCCCATCACTGGGTTCCGTGGTTCAAATCCCGGTCACTCCATATGCGATTTGTGCTGGACAAAGCGGAGGTGGGACAGGTTTTTCTCCGGGTACTCCGGTTTTCCCTGTCATCTTTCATTCCAGCAACATTCACCATTATCATTTCGTTTCACTTGTCATTCATTAATCATTGCCCCAGAGGAGTGCGACAGGCTTCGGCAGCCGGCACAGTTCCTATCCTCGCCGCTAGATGGGGGCTTCATTCATTCCATTCCTGACCCGGTCAAATGACTGTAGATTTTACTTTGTTGCTAAAGGAAGTTGTAATCGTCGTTGAGTAATTTTTTCCAGCTAACTGTGATTCAGTCCAATTACCTTTTTCTTATACTTTTCCCACCACTGCTTACTTGATGATGATGGTGCTTGTTGTTCAAAGAGGCCTAACATCTAGATCATTGGCCCCACAGCTTATTTCAGGACCGTCATAGCAAAATTACATTTTCACTGGCTTTTCACCAAGGCGGCCGTGGTTCAAATCCCGAACAAACCAAACCCCATGGCGCAGCAGCCCGGAAGGGCCTTGGCCTACCAAGCGACCGCTTCTCAGCCAGAAGGCCTGCAAGTTACGAGGTTGGCACGGTGAATCCTCTCGGCCATTATACTTCGTTTTCTAAACCGGGGCCACCATCTCACCGTCAGATAGCTCCTCAATTGTAATCACGTAGGCTGAGTGGGACTCAAACCAGCCCTCAGAGTCGGGTAAAAGGTTCAAATCCCGGCCAATAAATATAACATTTTTGAAATGTAAATCACTTTCTTGTGGTTCAGATAGGTTCCACGTCAAGCTGGAGGTCCAACGGATATGATCACGATATCAACAGACAAATAACAGCATTTGCATTTGCTTAAATTAATGTTGATTAGCAATCTGGATATATTTTTCGTAAGTACAGTGTTAATGTATAGGCTGCCTGGCCTAGGCGGTAAAGGCGTGCTCGTTTCGCCCGGAAGGACGTGGGTTCGAATCCCAGTCAGGAAGTCGTAAAATTTAAGAAATGAGATTTCCACTTCCGGAGGTGCAGATGGCCCTGAGGTTCACTCGGCCTACACAAAAAATGAGTACCTGGTTAATTCCTGGGGACAAAGGCGGCCGGGCCTAGAGCTAACCACTATACCTCATCAAGTGCCGAGGTTACGGATAGTGGAAGCCTTTACTTTCCACCCCTCCAAGGGCCTCCATGGCCTGTACGGAGATGGCTTTGCTTTTTACTATGTTAATTAAAAAATCGATTTGAATGTTAAAGTTTCATTGTTATCGATCTATTGCTACTATCGTAATGTATCTGTCTCTTTCTGCCCTCTTTCTCCTCCATTATTATATCAATTTCACGTAACACTTTTATCTTTCGGTTCCTTTATGCGTTGTAATTTCAGAATGCCCGACACAAGTCGGTACATGTGCCCTTGCAGCGCTCCGTTTTGAGACAAGTTAAGTTCACTGGAGCCTGAAGGGTGTTTCACCGGTGTATTTAGTGCGGTGACACATTGTTTTATCTGATGAGTCCCACTTCAGTCCTAAAGCAGAGACGATTGCATCAGGATTTGAAGCTGCAGAGGAAAACCTAACAATTCAGCACCGATTCGCGAACGCCATACATTCAAAACACTAAACGTTATGGTTTGGGATTCCATCATTTACGACCGAAGAGAACACAGCAATATGTCAGTGAAGTTCTGCGGCCCCTTTCCTGCCATTCTTGCCGAACATACCAAATGCCATTATGCAGAATGTCCATAAAGCTCGCATCACACAACATGCTCTGTGAGGTTGGTCATCATTCGCTGGCCTGCGAAGTCACCAGATTTGTCACCAACTGAACATACTTTGGATGTGATGGGACTGCGCCGCTGTCAACCACCTACACAAACAGTGGATGATCTACTTGTACAGTTGAAGGAAAACTGAATACATGTGCCTCAGGAGACTATTCGAAAGTTCAGTGACGGAACGCTTCGTCGTATCGCTGCCTACCGCATTTAGAATGGTGCTTTATGGATGTCATTCCCATGAGGAACAATGCAACCTCTCAGCCCGTGATGTCATCACACAATTTATTTTTTCATTCTGCAATTGTGCGTAGCATGGATAATTCAGCGCGCATCTAATGTGCTCTAGGTAGTGAGTTTGAATCCGGGGATGGTTGTTTCGCTTAAATGTGAAAGATCGAGGTCACATTCACTGGCACATCAAAGTATGCCTTTTGAAGAAAAATGTCTGACACTCCAGAGCCTTTAAAAACTGCTAAACTACTG